>NC_090938.1:522340121-523705478 GCF_040938575.1 Ambystoma mexicanum | reverse complement strand
AAGGCTAGAACTGAGAACCACTATCAAAGAGAATTCTCATTCAATGAGCAAATGTTGATGTTCAGACAATGCAGGCCTCCTTTTAATATTTGTGTTAGACTGTTGTGCCCATTAACATTTGACAGGCTTACTGGCTATAAAGGTATCAATGACAAGCAGTTTTATCAATGGTAAAACAGCCTAGCAAGATTCGCGACATAGCTGTCTGCTTATGGGTGAGAGTGATCCAAAGACTGGATTGAATGCCCAACAACAAGATGGCACTGATTTCTATTATCAACCAGTTTGCTTGACAGAATAAAAATAAAAATGACCAGTGGCTTAGGTTTTGACAAGAGGATCATGATTTGTGAAATTGCAGTGGCTCTTCTAGACTGTGAGAAAGAGGACCTACCCTCTCTCCTACAATTATTTACCCTGGTCTGCATCTTGATGCTGAAGTTACCAAGGAAGTTCAGACCATATCTATCTAAATTGGATTGCACCATTATTTTTTACGCATAAATGCTTCAACATTATGCATCATGATAACATACAACAGCTCATAGAGGCAATGAATGTACAGTTTATGAACAGAGTTGAGAGATGAAGTACTGTAGAACTAATGGATGTATGGTAGAGACATAACATACATTTTCAGGTTCTAAGTACAAACACCCTGGGCCTCATTATAAGTGTTTTGGGGGCTCAAATGGGAATGGGGACGTACCGGATCTGGGTCCCGCGAATGGGAATTACCGGGCCCGCAAAGGTCAGAATGGCCTGGGAATTCCCATTTTTCAGGACCCGGACCTGAGTTTGGGGGTAGCCATGCCGGTAAAAACAGCATGGCTACCTCCAAACTCATAATAAGGCCCACTGCCTTTAAAAGTAGGCTACGCCTTAGGGCAGGCTTCGGTTGGACCCCTGGTCAAGCCTCGGTTCGACTGCACTAACACAGTGCACCGGTGTCTTGCAACTGACTCTTCAGTACATACAAGTTGGGTGGTGCAGGCAAAATGTGGCAGTATTACTGTATACCATTGCATTACCGCTCCGCCAAACTATGGGTTTGGCGGAAAGTTGGAGGATTCACCTCCAGCTATGATCTGGAGATATACCTGCTGACTTTCCGCCAAATTTTGGCAGAATTACTGCAGCAGAATTACCGCCACAGTAATTCTGCCAAAATCCCCCATAGAGTCCAATGGACTCAAATAAATGGGGACTAACACTGTCTACTGTTATTTGTAATCCGGCCATAATACTGCCGGACCAAGTGCCAGTAAATCTAATACCATTTGGTGGTATCTGGGCGGATTTACTGCCCAAATACCACCAAACTCGTAATGAGCCTGCCTCTCTATGGCTTTAGTTATAGCTTTAAATCTGAGCCCCTAAAGCTCAGTTATGAATTACACACTAACCAGGGCCTTTCCCACAACCAGCATTTGGTTTGTATTCAGGAATAATGTATATTACCTAAGTCTCCTAGAGAAACAAAAACAAGTTGCCTCTGAAGCTTTGTGCTTACAGCTGAAAAAACGAAACTAAACACGAGACATGAGGCTTCTCTGCTTTCTGCCAGTGTAAGACAGGATCAAGTTCAAATCATTAAACAAGGTCTAATGTACAAGGCCTAATGAGAAAGTATAAGTGGACTTAAATGAACACCATACAAGACCATGGCCAGAAACCTAACCAATAAATCATGTTTATTTCGTAATTAAGCATTCAATAAAACACATACAAAATTAATTGTACATGCCCATTAAACAAGCATTGGCAATGCCAAAAGTTTGGGCTTTTGTTACCTGCCAATTGTGTAATACTTCTACACTCGCCAAAATTGTTGGCTGGGAAATGTGGGTAACAAGATTCCAGAGAAGGACACGCAGTGCTCATACATTGAGTAGCTTAAGCAGACCTGGTTTTATTACAACAGTACCGGGTTTACAACTCCAAATTAAGACAATAACTCTCACATGACTGCTTTGAAAAAACACCAGCAGATTTACCACAAGGAGTTGTTTTGGGTGGTGAGGGGTAGGAACTGGGTGGGAAAGGCCATAGGGTATCGCATGGCCAGTCAATGGGTGGGCAAATATTCAAACAACTACAAACTGTGTCCCTGCTCATGTGGCATGTTTCCTCATCTGTACTCTAATACTTTATTTTAAAGAAATAAACAACACCTATAGACTATGTCCCTCATCACATGCTATTCTTATGTGTCCCTCCTCACATGCCATTCCTCCCTATCTGTACTACAAAGCAATAGTTTTGGTTTATAGGTGTCGCAAGCGTCACCTAATAGCCCAAACTAAAAATGTGCATAAGGCTGCTCCTCTACTGCAATGGCACATACAGGCTAAAAATCTGTGTTGCGGAAGGTGGCCCAGAGCACTGCCAAAGGCAATGCTTGATTCAAAACCTTCCACACATTACATTTTTAGTAGGTATTACTATTTTTTGTACAGTACAGTGCCAACTGTGTTATAAGTTTGTAGCAACAGGGTATCTACCAGTAAATCTCCATAACATACTCATAATTTGTATTGTTATAATTCCCATCATCTAACATTACATGCCTCCTACAGTAGTAGGTGGTGGCAAAGTTGCCATTTACTCATAACAGTCATTGGTATATGGAAACGGTGTTATTTTGTTCTGTCAATTTTACAATGCTTTTCCCTCATCAACGCACCTATCAAATTTGTAAAAATCGCACACAAAATGATCAAGTGCCCTTTCCCACCAAAGTAAGCCAAGTGCATACATTGCAAACATGACAGTTTCCTGCCGCACGTCATATATATCAACAGTAGTCAAGCAAGAAAAAAATGTATGTGTGCATTTACAACAGTAACATTCAGAAATGTGCATAAGGAAATTAAAGGCTAAAAGCAATGCCTACAGTCATGTAGCAAGCATACATATGCAGAGAAGTACATGCAAATGCACGCACAAAAACATTCTGCTTTGCAATCTGTACATCTTTCAGCACCTTGTTGTCATCCATCCACAATTCGAAGCACTGCATTTTGAAAGTAAATAGGCCTACACTAATACACACACGTGTTTCATAACAAGTCATACAATACTTCAATTTTTACACACACACAATTCCTCTTCCTGCTAAGACATCCCCCTATAGTTTTCAAGAATGTATTGCACAAATGTAAGCACTATCCCATCACCCATCATATTTTCTTTTTTTTTTTATAACTTTTCTTTATTGGCAAAAAAAGTAGTAGCTGGTACACTACAAGTTGCAACAACAACACACATTACATATTTCAAGCGTGAATGACAAAGGACAGGCCCAGCAGTAGGCCACACATGATCATGATTGGGGCTGGTAGCAATAACGGCATTATCGTGCAGTGTGATCCGTCCCCGGATCTGGAGACAGAGGAGATGATAGAAGCTCCAGATCCACCTTTCGGTTCAAATAGCTACAAAACCCTGTCCATATGTTTTTAGGTCGAGCAGTACTAGGCAACATGTTAATGTAGTCTTCTTCACAAGATTGTGTCCAGGTGAGGGCTTTCAGCCACATTTCCAGGGAAGGGTGGGATCTACGTTTCCAACATTGCAGGATACATTTCTTGGCCACAATCGCCGCCACATTCAGAAACCTTGCCTCCCGTTTCGCCTCTGATCCCTCCCACAGCCCAAATAGAAGAGACAAAGGGTCAGGGCAGACAAAGAACCCCACAATCTCAGAGAGAGTCTCAAGCACCGCATCCCAGAACGGGGCCAGTGCCCCACAGGACCAGAACATGTGAGCATGGTCTGCATCATTAGATCTGCATCTTTGACAGGGATGGGTTTGGTCCCGGGCAAACTTCCCAATCGCATAGGGTGTGTAGTACAGGCGATTAAGTAACTTGTATTGAACACATCTTACTCTGGAGTTAAGAGAAACCTTGCGTGTGTGCATGCACATTTTGGTCCACATATCATCCGTGATGTCTAATCCCAGATCGCGGCACCAAGCATCTCGAACAGTGTGGGGGGGTCCAACAGCTTGTGCCATCAACATTTTGTACAGGGAGGATACAATGCCCTTCCCGCCGGCAGAATTGGCAATGTAGCAGACCTCGGGGGACTCAGGGGGTTCGTCCGGATATGAAGGCCACATGTCTTGGATCGCCGCCCTAAGTCGGAAGTATTGCAGCAGCTCCAACGAGGACTTGGAGTGCCCCAGTCTCCAGGTATCAGGGGTAATGAATTTCCCATCGGGGAACAGGTCGGAGAGTGATCTGTATCCCAGGTCTGACCAGTGCCGCATAAGGAGCCTATCCTGTGTGGGGGTGAGGCCATGGAATGACCAAACGGGGAAGCCATTTGTAATACGGGGGGGAGCCAGAACCGGGCATCAGGATCTGCCGCCATGCCCTTATGGTGGAGGCCACTGGGTCAGCAGGGGCCTCAGAGGAGCGATACGAGTGAAAAAGGATCAAGGACATGACATTTACCTCCTCGGTCGCAAGGATTTCGAGCTTGACATGCAGGGGGGGGGGGGGTCCAATATGTAGCGTGCTGAGCCTAAGCGGCGATCCAATACTGGGCGAGATCCGGCGCATTGAAGCCACCCCTCTCATAAGGTAGGGTCATATGTTGCCACTTTCTGCGCACGGCACCAGAGTGCCACAAGAATCGAGCAAATCCTGCGTGCAGGTCCGCAAAGTACTGTCTCCCGGGCCAAAGTGGGACGTTAGCAAATACATATAGGAGCTTCGGGACTATAATCATTTTTATTAGGGAGAGTCTCCCTGAAAGTGAGAGGGGGAGGTTTCGCCATCTTTCCATCTTGGCATTGGCATATTACGCGGCAGCCCCGTAGTTATCGGACAATAAGGAGGATTTTGAGAGGGACACCTGAACCCCCAGGTATTTGATGCCCTCAGGGGCCCATTTCAGAGGAAATTCGCATGCAGGTTGAGAAGTTGCGGGCGTGCGGGGAAAGATTTCTGACTTAGTGTAATTTATGGTGAAGCCCGAGAATGTGCCAATTTTGATAATTTCGCGCATGATCGGGTCAAGGTGAATTGGGGGGTCTCTAATGTATAAAAGCACGTCGTCGGCATACAGTGATTTAATTTCAGGGGTGTCCCGCAGGCGAATCCCTTTGCGCCCGTGGTTGTTTCGCACACTATCCGCCATAGGCTCAATGGCCATCGCGAATAACAAGGGAGAAAACGGGCACCCCTGCCGTGTCCCTCTGTGGAGGGAGAAGGGAGCCGACAGATGGGAGTTAACCAGGACCCTGGCCAAGGGGTCAGTGTATACTAGTTTAATGCAGGACATCATGTACGGGCCGACCCCCATCTTCTCCAGCACCGCCCAAAGGTATTGCCACGAGACCATGTCGAACGCCTTTTGGGCATCAAGCGTCACTGCTACGGCGTTGGCTTGGGGGTCGATTCTAGAGATAACATTAAACAGTCGCCGAATATTTAATGCCGTGGAACGGGCAGGGACAAAGCCGCTCTGGTCAGGATGAATCAGGTATTTCATGATGGGGAGGAACCTATTTGCTATAATTTTAGCAAAGATTTTAGTGTTAGTGTTGATGAGGGACAGGGGTCTATAGGAGCCACATTCATCTAGGGGTTTGCCCGGCTTGGGAAGCACCGTGATGACGGCCTCGCGGAGGGACCGGGGGAGGGTAGAGAGGCGCAGCGACTCCTCCCAAACCTTGTGAAGACGTGGAGCAAGGAGGGCGACATGTTCCTGATAGAACTCGGCGGTTAGGCCATCTGGGCCGGGGGCCTTACCCTTAGGGAGGGCCAAAATTACAGCGGTGATCTCGTCAAGGGTGAAGGGAGACTCTAGTTGTTCTTTGGTGGCTAGGGAAATAAGAGACATTGGGATGCGGTCTAGGAGGTCGTCCAGATCCTGCGGGCAGTGCTCTGGCTGCCAGGCGTAAAGGGCGGCATAGAAATCTGCAAAGGTCCCGAGAATGGGGCGATCAGACCAATGCCTCATTCCATCTTTGTCGATGATACTATCAATCCGAGCCCTGCCTCCCTCGGCACGGGCAAGGCGAGCAAGGGTGCGGCCCGGTCTCTCTCCCTCACCATACTTCAGAGCCGCAACGGGTCGGGCAAGGTATTTTATTTCGCTAAGGGCAAAGGACTTGAATGCGTCCAGTTCAGTTCTAATCTGTGCAAGCGTGGGTGGAGAGGGGGTAGTCGCATACTCGCGCTCCAGCTCCTTGAGTCTGGACTCGGAACGGCGCAGAGAGTTTCTAATGTCCTTCAGGACCCCCGCCTCCCTAGAGATACACATGCCCCTGATGAAAACCTTAAAGGCCTCCCATCTCACCCCATCTGTAGTGTTGTGACGTTTGTTGTTATCAAAAAACGAGGAGATATCTGCGAGGATGTCAGTCTTGAAGACAATATCGTGCAGTACATCTGACTTAAACCGCCAGGTGGAGTGCTGGGGAAGGGCCGGGTGTAAGGCGATGTCCAGTGTGAGCGGGGAATGATCGGATAAAGTGCGTGGCAGGATCTGTGTGGTAAGCGTTTTGCCCATGAGCCCCGCGGAGAGAAGAAAAAGATCAATCCTGGAGTGGCTGTCATGGACAGAGGAATAAAATGTGAACTCTTTCGATGATGGGTGAAATACTCTCCAGGCGTCTACCAGCCCAGAAGTGGTCATGTGTGCATGGAGGCGACGAGCGGCTTTGGACAGTGTTCTAGGTGCAGCACCGGATCTGTCCAAGTCGGTGTCGAGGATGAGATTCATGCCCCCCCCCCAGATAACAGGGACTCCAACATATCCCGAGAGAATGTCGAGGATGTGGTAAAAAAATTCAGGTGCATCAATGCATGGGGCATATGTGTTGACCAGCAGGCATTCTGTATTAGCAAGGAAACAGTGGAGGATCACGTATCTACCCTGGTCATCAATATGGCTGGCGCAAAGAGAAAATTCCAAGGACTTGTGGATTAGGGTGAGGACCCCCCTGGACTGTGAGGAGAACGCTGTATAGTATTTGTTGGAGCCCCATGCAGGGGCAAAGGAGGACGAGAGATGAGCAAGCGCGTGGGTCTCCTGCAAGAGAAGTATTTTGACCCCGTGCCTCTGGGCATAGGCTGTGACCCTGCGTGCCTTGGTGAAGTTGCTGAGCCCCCTGATATTCCAAGACATTAGCCTAATGGCCATTCAGTAGCCCTTTAGGGGGGATCCCAGTAATGTGTGACAGAGTATGTTGAACAAGTGCTGGCCACTAATACGGCGGCCCGTTGCATCGTACCAAAAGCTACCACTTCTCTACCAGTTTTGCCATAGTAACCCTGAACTACTCCCACCCCCACCCTCACTGCCCCCCAAAACACAGCAGTGCCCAAAAGCCCACCCAAAATTCCAAGGCAATTGTGCCAAACCCAACGGGTCAAGGCGAGCCCCCGCGCCCAACAGGGGCGCAAGCAATGAACATAACCAGCCAAACTCGGCAGTGCAACTGCAGCGGCGGTCGCTGCTGCCGTGGGCCCGATTGCGGCGGTTGAACAGAGGACTGCACAGAATATAGTGCCCCGGTAACCATAATAAGTTGTTGTGGGAGCACCATGGTAGAGTACAGTAAGCAGAAAGTATAGTAATAGAGGATCCCAGACAGGGTGCCGTGTACAACAGATCACACACTAGTGACCCAATTTGCGTTTCATGAGACTTCACAGAAAGTTACGACAATCAATAAATGCACAAAAGAAAGAATAAAGGAGTACAAGGAAACTGCAGTGACAAGCGTGGCAATGACACCATAAATGATTCAGGTAATGAGTGCAGGGCAGGGCGACTCAACCCTCCTCCACCAGGTCATCCGCCGGACCAGGGACAGGAATATGAGATTCAATAAATTTCACCGCCTCCTCAGGGGCCGTGAAAAAGTACAGTTTATTACGATGGGTGAGCTTCAGCCTTGCGGGGAACAGCATAGCGTATTCCACTTTCCTTTCTCTAAGCATTTTCTTTACACCATTAAATTGTCTGCGCTCCATTTGGACATTGACCGAAAAGTCGGGGAAGATACGAATAGTTTGAGGCTCAAATTTCAGTTCCCCTTTTTCGCGGGCTAGGCGTAGGATGTGGTCTCTATCCCGGAAGCTGAGGACCTTGGCTATAATTGGTCTAGGGAAGTCCCCCGGCTTGGGGCGCGGGGCAAGTGAGCGATGGGCGCGTTCAATGGTGAAGAACGGGGAGAGTTGGGGATCTCCCAGGAGGTCCTTCAGAAGGGTCTCAACAGCGAGTTCCATCTTGCCCTTGAGGGCCGCCTCTGGAACCCCCACAATGCGAATATTGTTCCTGCGGGATCTGGACTCTAAATCGTCGCACTTCGCTTTGACCTGTTTCATATCACGCACCAGGTCAGAGACCGTGCCCTGGAGCACATGTACTTCATCCTCCGTGGTCCCAATCCTGGTCTCGGCCTCGACCAGCCTAGCGCCATGTTGGTCCAGTTTGGTGCGTAGTGAGGCTACATTTGCATTTATGTCGTCTAATTTTTCGTGAAATGACGCAAAGTTTTTGGCCATGGATTCCATAAGTGTCGTGAGATCAGACTGTGGGGGACATAAGGACACATCTGGGTCGTCTTGTTGGAGGGCAGCCCCACCCTGATCCTGCTTAGCGAGTGATTTAGCAAACTTGTCCATTGCTCCAGCCTTGTTAGCCCCACGAGCCTTGCCGGACATATATGGAGGCACACTTAGAAGCGCAGGGCAGGTACTGCAGTAGGTTATCCCAGCAGGTATGCTCCAGGGCAGCAGGCCCACCCAGGGGGGCAGACAAGCGTCCAAGGCGACCGTATATCCTAGGAAGAAAAGCGACAGGCAGCGCTCGTCCCCGAGCCAGGTGAGTACAGGCAACCAGAGCCAGCAGTGAGGGACAGCCCAGTCTGGGGGCGCCTAGTGAGCTCAGGGCGCAGCAAGTCGTTGTACAGTGTGAGGAGAGGAGGGTGCTGAGGCGCCCAGCGCCGCACCAGCGCAATGCAAATGGTCGGAGGTAAGCCGGCTAGGGGGGGCCTCAAGGCGCTGGTGCAGCAGTAGTGGGCAGCGCAATTCCGGGTCGCAGTTGAAGGTTTCCGGTAAATAACTGCGTAGTCTAGGGAACCGCAGAGGCGGTCAGGCCGTGGATCAGGTGAAGAAAAATAGATGGGAGCCCACAGGAGAGGAGCAGCACAACCCCGGACCACCAGGGGGGCCACCAAGTCACATTAGGGTAGTTGCTTATGGGCCTGTAGGCCTGCGGCCACCCAACCGGCCAGGAGCCCACTGCGTCTGCAGATATGGAGTGTATGGCCCGTAGTTCATGGGGGGTACAGTAAACATGAGCCCCAGGCCCCCAATCCCTCACCTGCAGATGAGATGTCCCAGTCACCGCCTCCGTAGGGGTCCCAGCCGACCCCAGCCACCAGGCGCCAGGGCGCGGAGTATGTGGGCGGGTGTGAGGTCAGCACTGTGGCGCCGGCCTGAAGGGGCAGGCGGGGTGCCGGGTGCAGCCGGAGGGGCCACGGTGCTCCAGGGCAGGAGGACCAGCAAGCAGCCCCCGGGGGCGCAAAATCCAGCGAAGAGATGCGGGGGCAGGGCGCAGTCGGAAGGGCCACGCCGCTCCAGGGAGAGAAGGACCAGCAAGCAGCCCCTCCAGGGGCGCGGGATCCAGCGGAGAGATCGCCCAGAGAATCGGGCACAGAGACAGGGGGCGCTCCAGCAGCGTGGTGTGGCGTGCAGGGATCCAGCGGTCCCGGGGGGCGCCGCAAGCCTCGAATCAGCACCCCTCCAGGGGGGGGGCGGAGAGGCCAGAGAGGACAGGCCAGCGGCCGGCAGCGGCCCACCCGGCTGCAAGGAGAGCCGGAGCGTGGAGGAGGCGTCGGCCCGGAGACGTGCCAAGCGCAGGCCGCGCCGCTGGCCAAGCAGAGCGGAGAGTGGGCCCGGCGCTCCGGGTAGCAGGGCACAGACGCAGACCCTCGGGCCGGCGGGACTCAGGGGGCCGACCCCCGCAGCAGTCGTTAGGAGCCGAGTGGGCCTTAGTTGTCGGGCGGCGGCCTCCAGAGAAGAAGAGCTTCACACGGCCCCAAGGTTCCGATTTCCTCCAAAACCCGGATCATTATGCTGGGCAAGTGTTGTCAAACACGATACGCTCTGTCTCAGCTAAGGATGAAGGAGGATCCCGCTGATTCTGGCGGATTCTCAGCCGTCGGGTCACGGAGCTAAGAAGCTAGGCAGCCATCTTGCCGGCTGCTCAACAGCGCCCCCCCCCATCATATTTTCTTACCATCTTCTTATGCAGGTGCAGTACCCACCTCTCTCCGGAAAGCCACTGGAGTGTGCACTTGAAAATACAGCCTGCAATAAACGTACTGTCAGCAAGCAACAAAGTAAGTACAATACCATCATACTATTGTATGTCTTACTAGAAAAGGGCACTATTGTTGTATTGTAGCATATAGATGTGCGGCCATCCACCACTATGGACTTCATTGTTACTTATGACACCTCTACTGATGCTCAGTGTTTGATACGTCACCACCATTAGACTCATCCCCACATAGTACGATATTTTCCCCAACCGAAAGTTAGAGACCACTGCACAGTGACACTTCCAGTTAAATGTGTACCCTCCTATTAATCCACTTCTAAACATTGAACACATATACATTTGAAAATTTGCACACCCACACTTCCCTTTCTTCGCCAACAGCTACTACACAATGCCTACCAAACTGCAACTCTGTAGAAAGCAACGCAGAAAGAGAGGCACGCAACCTAAAAACACAGAAAGTAGCCATCCACTGCAAGCTGAACGTGAACAGAAAGGTGAAGCAGAAGAGATAATTCAGTAATTAAGGAAAACAGATGCATCTACCAGTAAAGACAGTGTAGTTATCTATCAAAATGTGAGAATGAAAACAAAATCACTAAGTACAGTGCAACGCACACTACTGCTTTAAGACCGCATACAAATGGTAATGTACCCACAAGCAAGCATTCTTAAAAAGTAATGTAACAAAAAATGTTCCACCACAGAGTCCTTCAGAACCTTATAAATAGACGGCACAAATCACACTCAACCCTCAAAACCTACGGTGGAAAAATCATCCTAGAAGCTCTTGTAGACAGTGCAATGAGCGTGAAACGGAAATTGTTTATACTAATTTTGAACAGAATGAAACCACTAATAAGTTTAATTGGTAAATGGTAAGCACTTCTTCGAAACAAACGCAATGTCAGCATAGATACCTTCGGCCACATGTGTACAGGTGAGTGGAGTCACACCACAATCACAGTGCCATACTTCAATGAAGAAGCATACAAAGAAGAACAAACAAAGCAAATTGCTGTACATCTGAGTGGATGGGGTATGAAAAGATACACAATACCATAATAGAAGAGGAAACACTGCTTTCAGAAATATCCCCATCAAACTTAGATGTCACTCTCCATTCCACCAAGGCAACACGCCTCACCTACAAATGGCCTTGCACATCAATGTGTAACCTTCGCCAATGCTTTATCAAATCTTTACAGCAATTCCTCAATCAGTATGTCAAAGGCAACGACAAAAGAAAAAGAAAAATACTACAAACTATGGACTCCTGTCCAGTGCGCAACTACACTGGAATACAAGGCCTTTCCTTAGCCCGAATTCTGGACCTACTTGCAAAAGCACCTTCCACTGTATCACAATGTTAGCAACCCACCATTCAACAGTCAGAAATCTAGTGTACAAACTGTACTATGCGAAAAGTCCAGCTTTAGCACTACAACATTTAAATATTATTCTCCTATACGGCACAGGCAAACAAGTGCTCGATGAAATAGAGCACAAACAAAGGAAATATTTTACAAACTCTAGCATTTTCAGACAACAGTGCAGCTAATAACCTTTTATATCACACCTACAGAAAAGAAATACAAAAGTTCAAAAGCACATCTACTGAAATTTCAAACCAAGTATGTGTGTGCTGTCGTAGAAATTTCTATAGAAAGAGCACCAAAACTGTAGATATAATGCAGAAATTAGAAGGCAATGAAGAATACCAATAGTTTCAATTAGCTCTGTACCTTATAGCTGAAAATAAATACGAAATTACGAACACATCCATACTGTGCACATACTGCACTGCAAAACTTGACAATAACCAAAGGCCTTCACGGGCAATTAGTAATCATTTGGAACTATTTCCACTGCCAAACGCACTGCAGCAGCTTAATTTGTATGAGAGCATTATAATCCAAACAGTGCACCCATTTCAAGCAATAATACGACTTCAACCGAAAACTGCAAAATTGTCTCCCATTCAATTACTGAGAGGCATTTGTGGTAAAGTGGTTTATTTACCATTAGATCTCAAAGAAAATGTAGACACTATACAAGTACAAAGGCCAATACAAGAATATTTGATTACCCTGGTAAATGGTATACCTACAAAAGAAAAAATAAATTGGCAGCAACTAGTGGACTTAACTAAAGTTAGGGAAGCGTTGCAATACTTGAAACAAAACAATGAATATTACAATGAAATAAACGTTCAAGAAAACCTGAGAGAAACAACCGAAATATTCAGGACTTCTCAACAACTGGCCAATTTGAACGTCTAGATCCTAGTGCAGCCTCCAATATTTTAGACCACTATACAATTCACCCACCACACTCCAAATATACCATAGATGATGCACTAGAAACATATCAAATGCGGCAAGCCAAAGGAGCGCCAATCAGTATTTGGGAAAAAACTGTGGAAGCACGAGCCTTTCCTATACTGTACCCGACTGGAAAAGGTGGAAGATACGATGAAAGATACACACAAATAACAGCATTAGAATACCGCTGTTTACGTATGTATTCTGAAGACCCTAGATTTAGACAGAACGTGAAGTACATGTTCCACCTGCTCTTTGAAAGTGAACTGGTAACGCTATGTTATGGAGTTTCCCACACATTAAAAACAGGTTCACATTTTCATTTTCAAAACATGTCAGCTACACAACTACTTCAAAAGGTGCAAGAGAAAGACAAAGTCTTACAGTTAACCATTACCAATCTCTTGGCAAACAAGCGTTGTACGAAAGAATACTGGTTCCGACAGCATGCAGATGTACGGTGTATGCTACGCAACGTTGGCCCACCAACATGGTTTGTCCCTTTAAGTTGTGCTGAGTATGCATGGGAAGACTTGCACACTTTCCTACGCATAGCAAACAAAAACAAAGCAGATGTAGACACGAAAACACCAGGAGAGCTTGGCTCGCTCGATCCAGTAAATGTTTCACGCTACTTTCATCATCACTTTCTTGCCATGCTGCACTTCATTTGCAATAAAGCACTTCTTCCCCTCGGAGAAGTGGACCACTTATTTTGGAGAAAAGTTTATCAAGCCAGAGGAGCACCACACATCCACATGCATTTATGGATTAGAAATGCTCCCAATATTGGTGAGGAAAGTGATGAAACTGTTTTGCAGTTCATTCACAAATATGTCACTTGCGAAATCCTTTTGGAAAGTACGCATAGTGACCTACGAGCACAAATTTTGCAATTCCAAAGACACAAGTGTGGCAAGTATTGTCGACGCAAACATAAGAACAGAGTCAAATTCTATACCAAATGCCGCTTTGGTTTCCTCTAGAAAAGTATCCACAACAGGCCAAGTAAACAGCTTCATGTCTTCGGTTCGACACAGTGTGAAAGGAAAATCTCTAAAAAACACATACTGCATAAAAAGGAACGAAGCATCAAAGTACATCAATGATTACAATGCAATTATTCCCTCCCATGGAATACCAAAGTTGATGTACAGTACATTGCTGATATTCCACTGCAGTTGCACGATATGTCACCGCCTACTTAACCAAAGCAGAGAAAACAGAGCTCAAAGACCTCTGGGATGACATATCCTCTGACAAAACACTGGCACAGAAATTGTACAGTTTTGCCATTAAAATGCTGTCCAACAGAGGATGTGGGAGCTACAAAGCCGCTGACCATTTAACTGGCACCACTTTATTTGGGAAATCTGACAACATAGTCTGGCTAAGCCTTGGCCCTTCTGCATCCAGAAAAAGAGTACTTAAATCATACGAAGACATACAAACAATAGCCAAAAGCGATCCAACAGCCAGGACATTTTGAAGAACAACTTATTGGACACATACTACCCGAACAGGAGTATTACTTTAGAAGCCTTGTGCCTGTACCAGATAGCCCAAAACTTCACATACAAAAACAACATTAAACCAAATGAGGAAAAAGGTCGATACAGAGTGGAAAGTTGTGAAGGCAGCCTGGTGAAACTGACCAAACACAGCCTAATTAATCATATGATGTTGTCATTAAAAACTCCTCAACACAAAGAACTGTGCTACATGGCTCTACCACAACTTTTCAAACCATGGAGAAAATAAGTTTTATTAGCCACCTACACCTCCTATGAAGATTGTTGATGTGGAGTTAGAGCGTGTTGGAACTGTGGGTTATGCGCTATTGTTTGATTTGCTTCCTCAATAAGTGGCCTGTCCGTATATAAACAGACTGAAAAAAGGAAACTTTGGCAAACCTACTTCCAACCAGTATCAAGACTGTTAGCTGAAAGGGCCCTAGCCATGCATGGAAGGCAGTAGGGGCTTTCCATGCACAACGCAACATAGTACACCAACTCCTAATCCACTCATGGTGTCTCCAATTCACTCCGCTTCCCCTATAGACTGTCCCTGCTCTAAGCAAAATATAATAGTCACCTGTGCACCTAACCAACAATGAAGTATATGTTAGTAGCTGCATGAATGGTCCACATTACAAAAGTGTGCTCCCAAAAATTCCTTCCATGTGGCAATGTCTTAATGGCCATCCTTTAAGTACGGTTGTGACCAAACCCTAGGCTCTTGGGTAAATGCAGAGGCCTACAGCCTCTGCCAATGCTCCCAAAAGACTAGTCGTTGCACACCCACTACAAGGCAAAAGAGGCATGCATGGCACCATGTACCCACGTACCTTTCCTAACTACACATACATATGCGTACAATAATGGACCCACACATGACAACTTTCTCACACCTACTTTCAACCAATCAGCACACTGTTAGGTCCAAGTGTCCTAGCCATACACACTAAACAGTAGGGCCTTTATAGGCACAAGACAACAAGGTACCATGACTGAAGATATCCTCATAGTGACACCAATGCACTCCCCATCCCCACTGCTGTCTGCCTACTTTTACCTACATATCATAGTGGTCTGTGCAGCTACCCACCAATGAAGTATTTTTAAGTGAATGTACAGAATTGCCTCACTGCTCTCCCATACATGGAGGCATTGCATAGCTGTGGTGGTGGCCAAGCCCTAGCCTCTTCCGTACAAGGGGAGGCCTACAGCCTCCGGCCATACACTCAAAAGGATATGCCTTACCCACAACCACTGCACAGCAAGGCAGGCAAGCATCCGAACAGTTCGCCATTAACACACTGCCATTAAACTATGCAAACGCACAAAGTAAACGTACCCAGCAGCAGCCCAACACTATGTCAATGTGTTTGCTACCCCCTCTTTCATCCACCCGATCCTGCAAACCATGTTTTGCAACCCCTTCCAGCGCGGCCCTATCCTCCGATACACCATGGCAGCGTTTAATACCGCCATTAAACTATGCAAACGCACAAAGTAAATGTACCCAGCTGCAGCCCAACACTATGTCAATTTATTCGCTACCGCCTCTTTCACCCACCCAAATCTGCAAACCGGCATTTAATACACCGCCATTAAACTATGCAAACGCACAAGGTAAACATACCCAGCTGCAGCCCAACACTATGTTAATGTGTTTGCTAACCCCTCTTTCACCCACCCAATCCTGCAAACCACGTTTCCCAACCCCTTCCGATGCGGCCCTATCCTCCGATACACCATGGCGGCGTTTCCCAAAAACCTTCATGCACAGCACGCTTCCTTCCAGCCAACCACCGGCCGCGTCCAATGTTCGCGGGCATCAAGCCGTAATGGAAGCCAATTAGACTTCAGTCCGCAGAGCGAACAGGGAAATGGGTCCGCAAAGCAGACCCAGATATCGCTAATTTTTTTAGATGTACTTTTCATTTATTTGCAACAAAAGTACTGGTCGGATTTCCACCAAACACACAAAAGCATGCCTTCTGACCCAAGTCCCCGCTCCTGCCGCAAATTTGCTGAAAATCCGTCCAGCCGTTCAGACTGTAGCCGCGCGCAAAGTTTTTCCCCATTCAGTCTATGGAAAAATAAATGTTTGGGACACCCCCTATAACTCCCCCTCCACCCCCCGGCACGAAACCTCGCCCAACTTGGCGAAAACATCCAGAGCCAACCATACACTTTTTTTTGCAAAGTTTGGTGTGGATTTGTCCAGTGGGACTCCCATACCAATGAATTGCTAAGAACCTTAGACTAGTGCGCCCCCAGACTACAAATTCTGGGAAGGATTTGTTACAGAATAAAAAGGTTATTAAGAAAAACAACAAAAAAGGTAGTTTCACTGTACTGCCCATTCATTTTCCCATAGACAGAAAACATCAATTTTTACCAGACCACATAGCCCAAACTGCTGGACAGATTTGGACCAGGTCTGAAACAACTTTGGCACAAAGCATTGACTCGCAACACTTTTGTGGTTTGGGGTTATTCCGTCCAGTAGTTTTTGCAATATTTGATAGAAAAGGGGGTGCAGAAAAAAAGCCTTTTGAAGGTGTGAGACAGGAATGGTGACAAGAGAGACACAGTCTCAGAAAGTAACATTTCAAAACCTTGATTTAAGTTTCAGGGTTGGTGTAATAACTAACTAGTCTTAACTCTCAAGGGATGTTTCCCTGAAATGATGCTTCTAAGGGCCGTCAATGTATGAGATCCAAATAAAAAAGTGTGTCTGTGTCTAAACCTATGCTTGTCCTCACTCTGCACAAAAATGTGTTAGGTGGTCTTTTGTCAAAAATGAAAAGCAGTGGTTCAAAAGAAAAATAGGGAAACCAGGGTTGGTTTCCGGTGGCTTTCGTGCCAGTCGTGGTTTTAAGCTTACTAAAAGGAGTTCAATCTTCCAGGGCTGTTTGCAAGACCTTCACCACAGAGTCCTTCCAGAGAGTTCAAATACCTTCAGTGTCTTTGAGTTCCCTTCCCCAAGCTTCAACTTATTCAAAGTTCAAGCACCACAAAAGAAAAGTATCACAGTTCTCTTCTTAAGCTTCTCAGGGTTCCCAAACCAATAAGTCTCCACCTAGCTGGGCCTCCTAGGGTTCCCTGCCCCACGCTCAGGTCCCTTCCAGCTTTCAAACACAAAGTCAGTTTTATCAGCATGCCCTTTAATTTCTTAAGCAGGCCTCTAAGGGTTCCCTTCCCCAGGTGTAGGCCTATTCCGGCTTTCAACATAAACACAGAATATATATATGTATCAGGATGCACTAAGATTTCCAGCTTTCACCACACAAAAAGATATATTTTCTTAAGTAGGCCTCTCAGGGTTCCATTCCCTCAGTGAACTTTCAACACCAAACAAAATATATCACGGTTACTTTTAGGTTTCTCAGGGGGTCCTTCCCCCAAACTTAGGCCCCTCTATTTCCAAACAAAAAATCAGCTGGTCAGGATATGTCTTTTCCTTATTTACAGCTTTTCTTACATACAATCCTCTCATGCAGTAGAATCAGAGGCTTTCAAGAACACCAGGCTCTTTGCCAGGCTCTTTGCTTTCCCTTAGCATGACCACTCTGCCCCTCTCTTTATTTCTGACTTGCACTTTGCCTTAGTTTCTTTTATCCTCAGGTGTTTCTTGTGCACACTTGCATTGTCTTTTATTCCTTTTCACTTTGTTGTGCACACTTGTGCTGTTCTTTTCCACTCTATGCTTCTTCTGTGCCTCTTGCACCTTCCTGCTTTATTGTGCCTCTTGCACCCTTCTGTTTCACTCACTTCTGTCTTTGGCTGTGCTATCTTGAACTTCTTTTCCCTTGATGTGCGTCTTTGCACCTTTAAACTGTCATTTTCCTTTTCCGTGCCTACTCGCACCTTTTCTTTATCTTCCCTTCGGGACGTTTGCCCTCTCTTGACACTTTCCTCTTACTTTGCTTCTGTCCGCTTTAACTTTACATTCTGACCGCTTGCCCTTTATTTCAATTATATTTGCTTTCTGTCTTTTATTTCTGCGCTGCTCACGCGCACCATTACTTTCTTTCACTTGCTTTCCGCTTTATGCCGTTTACCAGTCTTGCTTTTCCTCCCTTTTCCGTTCCAGCCCCCCGCACCATCCCGAGTTTCTCTCTCTGTGATGTGAAAATCACTGGGTAGCGTAGCCCTGGTGAACAGTCCCCCGGGATGCTTTGGGTCGAGGTCAGGGTCTCACCACCAGCCCCTGTGGCGACCTTTGGCCCGGCACACAGCCCAAGGGAACAAGTAACTGCACAGACTTTGCCAGAGACAGGGCTCCCCAGCCACACAGCAGCCTTCCTCACACACCGGGCCAGCGTTGCAGCACACTGCCCTCCTCTGGATCCTCCTTCCTGCAGCTCCCAGCTTCGTGGCTTCTCCGGTCCAAAGTGCCTCTCCAGCTCGCTCTTCCATCTGTGTCAAACCACACCTTTTATAGTGAAAAAGCTGAACTGGGGCATCCAACCCAGCCTTTAAAACGAGGTAGCAATACTTAGAGACAGATGGAGATGCAGAATATTACTCAAACATCAATAATCAAAACTGACTCAGGAAGTTGGCAAAGTGCAACTGTTTTAATGTCAATTATCTAAAACACAGAGTTACAACAAACATCAAGTTTGCTCGATTTTTACACTTAATTCAACACATAAAAAAGCAGGTTATGTGCTACAAACTCGTCACTATTGATGTCAATCTACATTGCAAACGACAAAAACCTATTTGGAATGGTGATAGGCTTACAAGGAGCATGTAGATATACGTTCCATACTGGTCAGGGAAAGTGATTGGGTCTCTAACATCAGGTGGAGCAACTAAGCCCTCCTCTAGTGCAGGTCCCTACGAATGTCATCAAATACACAACGTCCCATTGGTTACACAAACTATAGGGCTCTCTATTACATGTCCCTCTATAATTGGTTGGCACCCTTGTACCCCTCTGTAATGTTCCACATGCGTAAGCAGCACGGAGACTGGTATTCTGGTGTTAGTGGGCTGGTCACAACCATAGCTTCCCACCAATTATCTTTGGCATCCATCATCACACAGTCAACTAAGGCTTTGAACTCGGCCTTGCAAATGCTCTCTATGCTGGAGAATATGAGGGAGTATAGCATACTCTGACTTCTCGTTTTCGATACAGTTCATCATAGTATCTATTTTCATCTGACCACGTGACTGTAGACCATGGATGTGAGTCTTACTGCATTTAAAATGCTACTATTTGATGAACCTCTGACGTCTTTAATGTTCTCGCCCCTCACTAGAGACAGGAGCTATGTTCATTTACACGTTCTGTCATTTTTTGAACGCACATGAAGGCCAAAGGCCGCGTTGACTTCTTGGTGTTGATCCAACGAAGCCTTTCTTTGATCCCCTCCATGGTTTAGTTTTCGATTACTAACTGCAACACACTGGGCCTCATTACGACCCAGGCGGTAAGTTACCGCCTGGGCCGTGACTTTACCACCATGGCGTAAACTATGTTTACGCCATGGTGGTTGGCGGACTTACCGCCCCATTCCGACCTAGGCGGGGCGGTAAGTCCCCAATCCCCATTTACCCTTCCCCATTCCCATTTTTGCCCCACAGGGCATAATGGGAGTGGGGAAGGCGTTAATTACGCCACCGTAAATTACGGTGGCGTAATTAACTCCATGGTCCCTTAGCGCCATGGATTTTAACACCTGCTAAAAGCAGGTGTTAAAAGCACCATGGCGCTAGGGGACCTCGTACTCAGGCGGTAAGGGTCGGCGCTGTTAACGCTGCCGTAAACCCCTTACCGCCTGAGTTGTAATGAGGCCCACTGAAAATGTCTATCTGCTTTTCAGAATCCATCTCTGCTAAAGCGCGTTGTGGAATAATCCATAGTTCTTACATTCCCTATGTATATATGTTGGCGCATCGTCGCAATCTATTGACTACATAGCCAGCCTTAAAGAATATTTTGTCTACTTGCATTGTTGCTACTGTACATTTATAAAATGACTCGATAACTTCTTCATTATTTCTGTAGCATGAACATCTTCATTTCAAGCTCGACATGTTGCTCATCTCTAACACCTTGAATCTTTGAGCTTATAGAATCTTTATATTCTCTTCTGCATCTCTTCTGGGTGCGTCGATTCTGCTCTTCATGATGTTACCAATCTGCTTTCTCGCTTGCTTTTCCCACTTCTTCTGTGATTTCATTCAAATGGGCATCATATTGTCGTGTATGCATGTATGGCTTTCTTAATGGAAATCTTACTTCCAGGATTCTCTTTGCTATAGGTATTCTTACTGACAATGCACGTGTTTCACATTCTGGCTCCCAACATATAGGCATCATGGGGGAGGAGCTTTGGGTGGGTGTACTTGACTCAACCTCTACACTCCCCCCTCTGGGTGATTAATCGACCACTCTCTCATCAGTCTTCACATCTAGACATCCTCGTCTGAAGAAATGCTTCTTTGGGACCCGTATCTTTATTACTCCCTTGAAGCATCCTGCTGATTTCACATGCACATCCTTATTCCAAGACATAAGCATGCATTGTCCACTGAGACTGCAGTAAATCCATTTCCCCACATACTTCTTGTGGTTTTTCGGATACAGGAACTTCGTCCCCTCGGGTGCATGGATGCTGGCCTTCATGTAGTCTCTGATCTCTTCGTCTGCCAGCTCTTTAGTCTTCCATCCTGACTGGACATCACTCATGATCTTCATTCCCACAGCTATCTTGGCAGTCTTCTTACATTGTGAGATTGTTATCCCGATTACACAAAATCCAAGCATCAGCATCACTATCAGGGCTCCCAGGAACTTGAACATATCTGCCATCCATTGTGGAACCCACGAGAAAAGTGATCCAAACCAACTGTCATCAGTGATGTCTTCTACTTCGTCTATCATTTGGGCGTGTAACTTCATCAGGATTTCTATGGCTTCTTTCAAGGTGCCATTCTCATCGTCATGAGCAGGTATGAACATGAAACATGATTCTCCAATTTTGGCGCAAACACCTCCATCCATGGCTGTAATCATGTCCAAGATGTACCTATTCTGAAGAGTCATCAGTCGTATGGCTCTCTATTCTTCCTTGATAGCATTGAATCCTTTGATAGTCGTGTTGATCGTCTGTAGAAGCTGTCATCTGGTTATCTGTAACCACTTGGTATTTGCTGCAGTTTGGATCCTGGGCATGAAAATTATCGTGATGATCGATGAAGTCTGACTGAACAGTCTGTGCTCATTTGTAATAGAATCAAAAGCTTCTATTGACTTGGCTGAAACATAGTTCTCTCTTTTCATTCGATTCAGTAGCTCAGCAGATCTCTTCTTCTTCAAGTGAGCATCTGCTTTTGGAAACTCGCCAATGTTCAGGTCACTCTTGGGAATCACCAACACTGGAACATGAACATTTACTATAGAACACAGTCCTCCCCAATCCTTGGGCAGCTTCATATAAGCTCTGGATCCACAAGCCTAGTAGTGATCCATTATCACTGCTGTTCCAATGCTCATTCCTGGTACGTCAAAAATTCAACCACAAATCCTGTTTTCTCCAGGTTTTCTTGTGCCATTATTTTTGAAGCACAGCTTCGCACTATCCAAAGGCACTATCTGCAGAGGCCCTCCTTTGTCTTCGACCCATGTCAGTAGTTTTGCAAGTATCAGCCATAGAGGTTTGCATCCATTCTCTACAATGTCAATGGTCGGTTTGTAGCGTCCCATCACTACCCATGCTCTGCAGATAACTACTCCTTCTTCCCATCCATCTGGAGAAAGCACTGATCCCCAAATCTGCATCTGACCTCTGTTTTTCCATCTTTGAATGTCTTCTGCTGATTTTCCTGGACTCTCAAGTCTTTTGTTTACTTCCCATCTAATTCCAGCCCCTTTCACTCCAGGCTGTTCATATCTTATTCCATGATTCTTCGTGTGGACTCTTGTTCTTGTCTTTGTGTCTTGCACATAGTCATCTTCATCCGGATCTGTCCAGTCAGTTGCCCATGCTAAATAAGCTGTTCGGCCCATGAATTGACCTCTTGTTCGGCAAACTGCAATGTAAGATAGACAGTGTGTTGTCTGAACATCTATTTCAATGGCTACAAATATCTTAGACTTCCCCATACTATAATGCAGGAGTGCACATACATAGCATTATTCCTTTGAGGTTCTTTGCCTACGTCTTTCATGTGCTAATACCACATGTTGTTTCCCAAATGTGCTGTGCTGTCTAGATAACCATTCAAGTCATGATCATCTTCCATTGTAATTCTCTTAGGTTTCCCTCTTGCCTCATGAGCTCTCATAATCATATTGTGAAGTATGTCTGCATAGTTCCTTCTTACTGGGGGAATCATAGAAACATTTGTCAGTGGAACTGGTGTCTTTACATGTGCTACTGGTGTAGGATCATTCACACAATGTCTCTTCCTATTAGCGTAATATGGAACCAAGAATCATGAATAATTTGCAAAGCCGACCTCCCCCCAAAGGGAAGTTTAGACCTATCTATCTCGGGACTAAGTACTTTCATATGCACTACTGGAGTAGGAACAATCACATAAGGTCTTGGTGGTCTTACACTTGCCACATCTGTACCCTCCTGCTGCATAGGAAGATACATAGGAACTACTGCCTTATTTGGATATACATAATAGACAGTACGTACTGTGAGAGAAAGTAAAATGATAATGAACATAATGCATATATATATGATATACCAATAGGTCCACCAGATGCAACAACAGCCTCTTGCGCGTCGTGGCAGCCTCTCGTTATTTGCCACGTTATTGTTGCTATCGATGTTACCCATTTTCTACTTTTACTTTTAAGGAAGGAAAACACATACTTTAATCAGGCAATCCCATAAAAAATTCTGGCAATATCTGGATCTGTTCCACGAGCTACACAAGCTCCACATGCAACTGGCTGATGGCAGGACAGTTGATAGGGTTCCTGATGAATACAAAAGAATTATCTCTTCTCCAAACCAAATGAGGATGTGCTTCAAGTAGATAATAAAAGACTAGGGCAAGTAAGTTTTGAATGTCTTCATTCGTCTAACACCATTAGGATGCTCGCTGTGTTGTCTCAGAGTATAGACGTACTTGTTCAATTATGTCATGTAGCAATTGATTGATTGCCAAATGATTCCTAGGATCTCTAACAAATGTATGAGTGTCGGTTTGTCATCCAACAAGATGCAGGTGTTCTTTAATCAAGAAATATCAGGAAAATTCAAGCGCGTCTTCTTTGCACCTTCACTGCTGATGGAGTAACATCCTCCAAGATGAACGGGCCATTAAACCTGGGTTGATGCCATTTGCGGACAAAATTACGGATCAGTAGCTGATCTCTGGGGAAATGTTTTGGCAATAAAAGTTATTTTGATCCGGTTGCTGTATGGTCTTCATCTGTATTATGATATGATATTTTATTTGTATCAAGCTCGTACACAAGTGTTTCAGAGCGCGACAAGGCAAGGGAGGGGAACAGGGGAGAACACAACAGCGATCTTACTATGCCCAGTGACATTGAGAATGCAGAAGGGCATGGGAAAGGGAAAGGGGGAAAGTGCATGGAAGGGGGAGAGTGGAAAGTGCAGAGCAGCGGAGAACAGATAAATAATGAATTAATAAAAATAAATAGATAATAGAGGCAATAAACAGTGGTAGTGCAGCCAGCAAGTGGCAAGTGCAAGGGGTGGCCAGGAGGCAGTGCAGGGGGGTGGCAGGGTGAGCAGGTACCTGGGCCCTGGGGACAGAGGATGGCCAGGTGCACAGTGCTGAGAGAGCAGATCAGCAGGAGAGAGGGTGGAGCAAAGGCAGAAGCAAAGAGGAGGGTCTTGAGGTGCTTCTGGAACCCGAGATGGTTCTCCTCAAGTTTTAGAGTGGCAGGGAGGCTGTTCCAGAGGGAGGCCCCAGCCGAAGACAGAGATCTACCCCCAGCTCGTTTCCTTGAAAAACAACTGACCCTGAGGGAGTTAGAGGTAGAGGAGTGAAGAGCTCGAGAGGGGCGATATTTGTGGAGGGATAGCTGAAGGTATTTAGGACCCAGGCCCCAGAAAGCCTTGTGGACAATGCAGAGGGTTTCTGAGACCTACACCCCGTCCGCTTGATTTGTTCTGAAATGACAGAGCTACTTATAGTTATACATGTTAAATTGGCACGTAGCTCATCTCCTAACAATTCTGCTGTTGTCTAGGCATCACTTCTAGTCCTCGATGGAGGAATGAGAGGCGTTCTCATTCGTCTCCCCATTACTAGTTCATGGGGCGTAAGATGATGGTCAGAGCCTGGTTGATTCCTCAACGCATATAATTCAAGAAGCAGGCAATGCAGCCATCCTTTTTTCAATGTTAACTTAAGCTTAGCTATCCTTTCCTTAAGCAGGCCGTTGAGTCTCTCACAGGTCCCGTTGGCTTGCAGGTGATAAGCTGAAGAAAACGTATGCTTTACACTGAGCAATAAGCTGATCTGCTCGATCCCTTCATTCACAAAATGGGGGCCATTATCCGGTCTTAATACCTCACATATTCCCCATCTAGGAAATACTTCTTGAACTAGGAACTTTGCAGCGCAAGTGGCATCTGGATGTGTGCATGGGCCAGTTTTGACTCACCTTGGGAAATGGCACACTACCACTATCATATATCGTAACCATGAAAGAGCTGCAGCATGCCAACATAATCGATATGTAAATGCTGAGAAGCACCATTTGGTCGATGAATAACACCCCTGACTGTTCGCAGCGTGTGCCCAGCAGTAAACCTTTGACATACGATGCATTTTACTACATAAAATGCAACGTGTTCTAACAAATTTGGTACAAACCATTCCTCCGCAATATTTGCTGCAAGGCTTTCCCTAGTGACATGCGCAGGGTAATGTAGCTGTTCCAACACCACCCTTAATAAGGTTGCAGGCATCACCGGTTTAACAGTGCTTTTCTTTCACCACAATGCTACAGAGGGAATAAAGAACACCCCCTCCGCGTCCACAGAGCTTTCTCATCCTGTGGTGCTGTTACGCTCACCTGGTATCCACAGGGACGCCACCCAACCGGGTTACTCGCTGGTATGCTTCTCAGCTTTGCCCGGATGTGGTCTGCGGGGAAGGTTCTGCCTGAAATTACAGGAGGACTGCGTTCAAGACTGACCAACTGGGTTAAGTATCCTCCCTCCACCCCCGTATGATTTCAGTCCCTCTGGCGCCCTCTCCTCACCTTGTGGTACAATTAGGTGTGCTCTCCGTTCTGCCTTCTTTGCAGGGGCGCATTGTCTTTCATGGGTGAGTGCGGTCCAGTTACTTCACTGACGCCGGCCCATTTGATATTGTTCAGGTAGGTCTTATTGCTGTTCTTTAGTTTTGTTGCTATCCTGCATGCCTTTCTTTGTTTAAAATGTCTCTTGTTTCTCCCTTAGGTATGCAGAGCTTCAGCGCGGCGAACTGGGTTGGTTGAGTACCGCTTGGTAAATGATGGCTCATTAAGAGAGCTATGATGCGGTAAGTAAGCGCTATGCGCAGCGCTGCAAAGACATGCCTTTGGTAACCTGTGTTTTCCTTCCTTGTAGGTCGCAGTGTTCTTCAGGGCGAGTGAAATGTCCGGAGTGGTGCCAGCCGAGAGGCGACCAGCCAGGTAAGCCTTTTGAGCAGTTTGTAATTTGTAAATGTCTCTACTTCTGTTATGAACCACCGCCGCTTTCCCCGTCTTCAGGCATCTCCGATCTGGCAACGCTGGAGATTACCATGGAGACGTGGCTTTTCCGCTGCCCGTGTTTCGGGTAGTCACGTGACACAACATTTACGCGCAATACGCGCACAGTGACGCCTCCTTTTCCTCTTCAGATACGAGTGCCAAAGGAGTAAACGCTGCTTCTAATTAGCGTTATTACTTCAATTCCTTTGATCCAGAATCTCTTCCAGAACTTAACTCGGAACGTCTTTTCACCTTTCTATTGGATTACCCCTTGGATTTGACGTACCATCCTGGCTTGCAGCATCCATGCAGCGGCTTTTTCGGCAGCGGTTCCTGCTGTTTGCCGATACTCCTCGCTGCCTTCGTTCCTTCAGGCAAGCCATTCTGCCGGCGCGCCGCTCCTTGTAGCGGTCTCCTCAGCAGCTGTTCCGCCTACCTGCTGAGACCTCACGCTGCCTTCATTCATAAGGTAAGCCTTATCGCAGGCTCCTCCTGAACCCACTTTGCTTTATTATACTCCACTACACTCAGCCTACAACATTCCACGTTTTAGTAGTCACTGTTTATGGGGAATGTATGAACACATAAACAGTCCTTTTTGACCAACTCCTATCTTCCTGGAACCATTGTGTGAACTTCTGCGTTTGGAACTTTTCAATCAGCAACTGTGCACTTTCTGAACGCTTTCCAGTAGTGCACCATCCCGTATCTAGTTTGCAACCCTCGTGCCGTTCGGGGTAGTTTTCCTACACTAACCTTCCTGTTTGTTATTTTCTCCTCTCGTTGGTTAGTACTTTCGCTACCCGAAAAACACCTATTGGGTAAGCCTTTAGTCATTTGGTTTGTTTTCTTGATAATCATTAGACTACCATTCTTACCTGCCTCTCCTTGTTTTCAGTCTTCTTGTTTCCCGGCTACCCATCCTATATTGCCTTAGAGTCCTATCAAACCTTCATCAGGTATTGTTTGTTTGTCTGATCTTGAATTTACACAGTTGTCTCCAAGTCAGTGACGTAATATTGTGCTTTTGTTTCTTACAGCCTTGGTTTGGCGGAGTGGTTCTCCCCGCTCTTTTGGTTAATCGATTCCTCTGACTGTTTGTTATTCAGCAGAGGGGTACATTGCCTTAAAGAGGTCCTGGAGTTGAGGAGGTCTGGTTCTGGATCGTACCTTTGTACACTCCAGCTTAGACTGAATACTTTCCAGAGCTGCTCCCTCTTCGGTTATCCCAAGGTCGAGCAACGCCCCGACCAGTTCAGCAACTGGTGAGTAACAGAATTAGAAGCCGAAAAACATGGAACCCGACCAGCCCATGGCAGTAGCCATGGAGCCGGTTGAGCCCATGGCAGAAATCCTGCACCACCTTGCAGGATTGAGAATGGAAATGGCTACCATGAAAGCCGAATTCCAGAAGAGGATTAATGAGATCCAATCACTCATATCTGCTCCTCCGGGGCAAGAGGGAGGAGCTGGGGCCCCCTCTTGCTCGGGTTTTCCTATACCTGCTCCAGAGCCTCCTTCCATTGTGCTCTCACCCCAATTCCCGCTGGCTCCTCCTGAATGGTTTATGGGGGATCCGAAACATTACCGGACCTTCATTAACCAGTGCAAATTACACTTTTTGTGTCGTCCTACCTCCTTTCCGACTTCAACCACTAAGGCGGCTTTCGTCCTATCACACTTGGGAGGGACGGCCGCCTCTTGGGCAAATCCATTGCTGGAATCGAACAGCCATGTTCTTTACAATTGTGATGCCCTCCTGACCGCTATGAGTCGGGGCTTTGATACCCGTTACACCTCACAAGCTTCCGATCTTGAATGACTCAAATTGAGACAAGGATCCACGCCTTTGCTTGCCTATTTGGCCCGTTTCAACCAATTAGCTGCAGAAACAGACTGGCCTGAAGAAAAGAAATCTGCAGTTTTCTATCAGGGTCTCTCCGACGAACTAAAGGACACATTGGGCCTCATTACGACCCTTGCGGAAATCGAAAAACGATGGCGGAAATGCAATACCGCCATCGAATAGCGCTCGGTGCGACTATGACCCGTCACCGCAAAGTACGATGCCATTAGCGACACCGTAGTGAACGCCAACGCTAACTGCACCAAGTACGCGCGCGCGCGCCATGCCAAACCGTAAATACCACCATGGCGCAAGGGTACGCGAATTCCGACCCTAGCGGACATGTACCTAACGCCATCAGGCATGGCGTAATGTACCATTCCGCCATGGTGAGAAGTACGGCATCGCGAATCAACCGTAAACGGCCCCACTGAGTGCCTGTACACCGCTCCCTGGCCACATAGTACAACTCCCCGTAGGTGCAATGAAGTCACAATGCAACCAGTGAAATGTACAAGTCACCCATGCATGCCAACGAACAAAAGAATCTCAAGAGGGGCCAATGGGAGCCGCAGGGCACAGATGGCACGAATACAGAAGCCATTCCAATGGACATGACCACAGTCCCCCACCAAGAAACGCACGCAAACACAGGCACCTGTGACCAGCAATATTCCGAAAATCACATCATTCCACCAGTCCACCTGGCTGACCGGCATCTGTCACACAAAACCTAATCCCCCGCCCCTGAGCATGACATCATTCAAACAGTCATATTGGCAGCCCTCATCCCTGACCTCACTGGGCTTCGTAGGCAAACGCGCCCAGCACAGTACCACGCAACTATACTCCGAAGCTGGAACCCAATGCAGATCTCCTCACAATACATCGCTCCCCAAATAGGAATATGCCACATCACTTGGAAAGAAGAACGCTACACGGCCCATATCAGAATGGAAATTTAATGCACAACAAATTCACCAAGCCCATACAGCCATTAGGCCATGAACTCTAAAACACATTTCACCATTGTGGGCTGCATCCGCAAGAAATGACCAGCTACTTCTTGTGTGACGCCCTGTTCCTTCATGGTACACAGAGCCACATTCTCGTACGAAAAGGCAACATGGAAGCGCACAGAACCGCAGGGCCGTCCCAATGGGGAGGCACTAGTCCAGCTGAAAGCCCGAAATGCTGCTCCGAGCCACTAGTACTGCGTAAGAGCATGTGGCCCATTGGCGATCGTCCCATAAGATCGTAATGCTGCTCCACTGATTAACACGAAGCAGCAGGTGTCGGGAGTAAAAGCCATCTGCAGGAGTGGCATACAGATGGCAGTGGCAAAAGGGGAGGAGATACCTGTCAACCAAAAGAAAAGAAAAAGAACAGAATGGCCATCAGAACTACATTCGAACAACTCACTTCAATGATCACACTAAATCCACAGCCATATGCATGCTAGCCCACTCCAAAGGATCATCACCACCCCAAAACCACTTGCGACTCATAACTATCTATATCGAGGTGTAAACACCATCACAAACGAGTGTACCTGTGCATGCGTCTGTGAAAACAGAATCCATCAGATGGGATTGGTAACGTGCATGGACACAAGTGTCTGAGGGCGCGTCGAGACAGGGAGGGCTCAACAAGGCCAGATAGACGCTGGTCCCACTATGGCAGCCCTGCATCACATAGCGCAGGGGAGGCGGACAGATTCCAAGAAGCCCTGTACATGGCAAACACTGTATCAAATCATCTGCCCATGCATCCATTCATCATTCCCTCATCCCGTAATGAAAACGCCTGTTTCCATACTCACATAACATGTGCGAATTCCATTGAGTCTGTGCGTTATGCAGCCTGCAAAATCCACTGTGCCCCAGCCCGTAATTCCAGTGTTGTGAAGTAACATGTATTTGGGAACGTCCGGCCTCATCGTCCACTTCGCTATTGCGCATCCCAAACTATTCAAATCAATCATGCATCCTCGCCATGGCCCCTGTCCCAAGGACATTGAACAATAGAACGTTATATTTGCAGTCAGACCTGTGGGCATCTCCTCGCCGCTAGCTGATAACCGAAAGCGCCGCCCTTCGAATTCCTCATTTGCAACATCACGTCGAAAAGGCATCTGTGGCCGCTTGAAATCACACATTAATCCATCTAGTGCGGCTGTGTGTGAAAATGGCAACTGCCTTCACTCACAAATGGGACGCCCCGCCCGTCGTTGCAACTCGGTACAGTGATGCATGAGGGTCCACCGTTACTCGAGTACTACGTTCCACTGACCCTTCACAAGTCTGTTCGCGACTGCAAAGATTGTATGTGAAACAATGGGACCATAGCCGAATGAACATATCAACCAATGTTACACGGCCATCGGGTACAAATACATGATTGCAATAGCAAGATGCCATTCCTCGAATTGCAGCGTTGTGTGCGGGACGTGCTCGGCCAAAGGGGAGAGCAGCTTGCACAGGTGGAATGAATCACCACAGGTGGAGGCCATACAGCCTGAAACCACATAAATTGCACACCCAGTCTCCTCCCACAACCACACCCACTCCGAAATGCTACCGGCAGGACTCGCGATGTTGGCCCTGGGGGACCTGATAGCACTGCAAGTACTCCAACTCCAAGAAGAAGACGAACACCAACTACAACCGGCCGCACGGAGGAGACGCAGGAGGAGGAGGAGGGCAAGGCAGGGCCAGCAAGGGCCGCCAGCACAGCCACTACCACCACGCAGGCAGCCCGCAATCCCACGCCTCCGAGCACATCCGTTCAACCTCACTGATGAGCAGATCCACACCCTCTACCGTTTGGACCGGGACACCATAGCCGCCATTGTGGACATGACACAGGCTGACCTTGTCAGCATGATAGATAGCCCAACCGCCATCCCACCCCTACTGAAGGTGGTGTCTGTACTCCACTTCCTGGCCACAGGCACCTACCAGCACACAGTCGGACAGTTGCATGGCATTTCTCAGCCACTGTTCTCACGGACACTATTGCAAGTGCTCGATGCCCTCCTGCAGCACGCAGACGACTACATCTCTCTACCATGCTCGGAGCAGGAAATTACCAACACAAAAGTGGGATTCCATGCACTTGCCGGCATACCGGGTTGCCTTGGTGCCATCGACTGCACCCATGTGGAATTGGTCGTCCCACATGCCATGGAGGCCCAGTACCGCAACCGAAAACAATTTCATTCTCTGAATGTAGAAATGGTGTGTGACTCCAACAGGATCATTACACATTGTTGTGCCCGATTCCCTGGATCAACCCATGATTCTATGGTCTTGAGGAACTCTACAATACCACGCTACATGGAGCAACACGCAGGGAACAGATCCTGGCTACTTGGTGAGTCTCATTTCATGCATGATGATGTGGGGTATGTGATGCGGCAATGACCTGGCAGGAAGGGGGGGGGGTGCGTACGTAGCAATGGCATTCCACATAATTCGTTTATCGTCCACATACAGGTGATGCCGGATATCCACTGAAGAGATGGCTCCTCACACCAGTCCGGAACCCACGGGACCAGCATGAGGAGGACTACAACCATGCCCACTCACGTACCCGTGTAGTCATTGAACAGGCATTCGGCCTACTGAAGACTCGTTTCCGGTGCCTCAGCAGGTCTGGCGGGGCACTCCTGTACCGCCATGAGAAGGTTGCAAAGATGGTGATGGCATGTGTCATGCTACACAACATGTGCGTACGTAGAAATGTGCCCATGCCCCCTGACGCAGAACTGCAAGCACCTGAAGATGGTCATGATGAGGGTGGGGATGTGGCAGCACCTCAAGGAGTCCGCGAGGCACAGGAGGGCCGTGACATTCGGCAGCATCTCATTGATGCATGCTTCTAGCACTCACGCCTGGTGGCTGATACATGGACACGGGACTCGTGGCACTGTGTGTGTCTGGTACATGCACAATATGGACTGTACGCCTATGATGGCCTAGTACACAAAGATCATTGTCCACACATCTCATTGGTTGATCGTGCATTGTTTATGGCATATGTGATATCATGTTGAACACCCTATCGACCCGCCACCCAAGTGAGCCCAACACACCCCCTCCACCCTCCTACCTCCCCCCCGAACACCAGTGTCCAAAGATGCTCATTGTCAGTGGGCAGTCGCTATTGCAAGCCCCCTCTCCGGGTATCAGGGGCACCCCTGCCTGTGGAGCGCAGGTTCCTCCCAGATCTACATTGGGGGCTGCCCTGGACGGAACTTGCAACGGATGATGTCTCTGCCTGCTCACGTCCATGCATGTCCCTAAGGGTTTGTGAGAGCTCAGTGAGCACACGGCGCACTGCGGCAAGTTCGGCACATACGTCTTTGGACGTCGCATGCAGTTCCCCCCTCAGGCTCTCGGTGCTTCTCTCCATTTGGACTCTCAGGCTCTCGGTGCTACTCTCCATTTGGACTCTCAGGCTCTCGGTGCTACTCTCCATTTGGACTCTCAGGCACTCGGTGCTACTCTCCATTTGTGCCCTTAGTGTCTCTGTTCTTCTCTCCATTTCTGCCCTAAGTGTCTCAGTTGATGTTTCTATGTCTGCCTTAGTGCCCCCACATTCATCGGCATGGTCCTTGAGGAGCGTGGCCAGTTGCTGCTGTTGCACGATTAACTGGTCGAGGGACTGTTGCCTCTGCTGGGCCATGGCCATTTGCGGTGGTGTCACAGAGTGGCTGTTCGCCTCATGTTGCCCTGCCACAGGGCTTGTGGGGGATGGCCAGTCGTCGTCTTGTGGGTGCCCCTGCGTGGTATCCTCATGGTGTACGGGATGGGACAGACAGGGGGATTGGGACAGGTCATGGATGGATCTGACTTCGACATCCCCGTCTTCTGTGTCGGAGCATGCTGCCATTAATGGGGTGTCACCTATGGTGCTGCTGCCACCAGAGGCAGTGCCTTCTGTGGCATCCATTGGGGGGACCTGTGGTGCTGCTGTTGTGGGCATGCTGGCTGCTGGGGTGCCTGTTGATGTTCCCTCCTCTGTGCTGCCACCTGATTTGTGCTGCTGCCGTGTCTTGATGCGTGCAGCTGAGGTGGAGGGTCTTTGGCCGTTGGTCTTGGCCCTCTTTGCAGGTGTGCTGGTAGGGGTGTCCTGAAGCTCGTCGTTTGGATCGGACCCTGTGGTGGAGTAAAGGAGGGCGAGCGTTATTAATGGGTCTGTGGGAATTGGAATGGCAATGTATCACATGCATTGGGGTGGTACCTGAGGGTGATTTGGGTCGGGGCCTTGGAGGTGCTTACATTTGTGTGTGGAGTGAGGGTGCAGTTGTTTGGCAGCCTGCAGTTAGGGTGTGCCTGCTGCACGTGTAGTGGGTGTCTTTGGGGTTTTTAATTATTTATGTATTTATTGTGAGTTTTAAAGTGCGCTATCAGGCCAATGTGTGTGGACGTTCTCCTGGACATGTGTTTCTGTTGCACTATGTGGACACATGGTACTTCACATGATTGGACATTGTGGATTTAGCATTGTTTCATTTGGGCCACCTACCTGATTCTTCGGATGTCTGCACTCCTTTCTCCATCCCTCCGACTCCCTCTATGCTCTCCATTCCAATGGTGGAGGCACAGATTTCTTCCCAGGGGGTCAACTTGATGGGTGATTCCGATCCTCCCCCGGTAGCTGTGGCAATGTTGCGGTTGGCAGAAAGTATGCTACGGACGCGTATCCGCAGGTCGTCCCATCGCTTTCTGCATTGCTGTGGGTTGCGGGGTGCGGTCCCCACCGCACTTACCCGCTGTGCCACCAGGGCCCATATGGCCTTCTTGTTCGCAAGTGCCGTCCTGGTCATTTGCGTGGAGAAGACGGCGGCGGCATTCTCCTGGAGGGTCTCCGTGAGCACCGTGAGTTCCTCACGGGAGAAGTGGACCTGCCGCTTGCGGTCGCACGCTTTCTTCGCTACTTTTCCCATTTTTCTTGGTTTCGCTAGGGTGGATGACGGGTTGGGATGTGTCTCAGGGTAGTGTTTTTAGTGGTTGTGTGGATTTTGTGGTTTTATAGGTGTACGGCGTGTTGTTTCCCGTTCCGGGCCCATGTTTTTACTTCCGTTTCCGTATATTTCCGGTCACCGTACTTTCCGGTTGGCGCTCACTGCGGTGTCCGCTAGGATGGGTGGCGGTATTGCACCTAGGGCGCCGTACGGCGGCGGTGTGGGCCGTTTTGGGGTCATTTCCGCCATCGCGGACTTTGCACTTCCGCCATGCCGTGGTGCTCGTGCCCGATGGGTCGGAATGGGCCGCACTTTGCTCCATCGTGCGATGGCGGAAACGCTATTTACGCTGTGGCGGTCCGGTCAGTCACTTTCCGCCAGGGTCGTAATGAGGGCCATTGTCTACTGTACCAGTGGTGCCCAGCGCCTTTAATGAACTATTAGACATTGTTCTTCAAATAGATGCCAGAAGGGCTGAACGCAAAGGAGAAAAATGACCCAGCATTCCGCTTTCTGTCCCAGACATCCCCCCAGCGGGGGTTCCCACCCCGGAACCTATGCAGATTGGAGCCGTGCGAGGGCCGCTGACTCCAGCACAACGTGAACGCCGCCGTACACACAATTTGTGTATGTACTGCAGTTCCTCAGAACACTTGTTGCCAGAATGTTCTAAGAAACCAAAGAAGAAGGCGGGAAACGCCAAATCCCGACAGTAAATGGGGTCCATACGTCGGGAAAGTCGGTTTTGGACTCCCTCTGTTCCTCCCAAACCCAGACTACCTTAATCAAGCTGCCCGTCACCTTCACAGGTGCCTTGAAAAATCCTGTTCCGATCTCAGTGGTGATCGATTCCGGAGCCACCGGTAACTATATCGATCAAGGCTTTGCGACCTCCGCTGAAATAGCATTAACAAAAAAATCACACCCGGAAAATGTTAGTGCAGTCGATGGATCAGCACTCATTTCAGGATTGGTGGTTCAACAGACGATACCTATTACCATGACCACGGCCGAAGGCCATACAGAAGAAATATGCTTTGATGTTATCCAAGCCCCTACCTACAGAGTAATCTTGGGCATCCCCTGGCTTAAACTACATAACCCGCTGATAGATTGGTCCTTAGGCCTGGTTCAATTTCCATCTGTTTTTTGTAACGGCACTTGTTTCTCCTCATTAGGTATTGTTGACGACAATCCAAGCCGGGTTCTATCAGGTTTGTCCGCTCATATAGGGGCAATCGCCAAGACATCTGTCCCTCCGGTCCCAATCGAATATACGCAGTTTCTCGATGTGTTTGACAAATGCAAGGCGGAGACATTGCCTCCACATCGTGTTTATGATTGCCCAATCGATCTGGTACCAGGGGCCAAGATACCTTTGGACGAGTTTACTCATTGTCCATTAAGGAGGATCAGGTCCTTAAAGAATATCTGGACAAAGCACTTGCTACAGGGTTTATACACTCATCCAAGTCCCCTGCAGCATCCCCCTTGTTTTTTGTCCCCAAAAAAGAAGGGGACCTACGCCCTTGCATAGACTATAGAGCATTGAATGAGGTAACAGTGAAGAACCAATACCCTTTACCATTGATTTCCACTCTTATTGACCAATTGGGCAACTCCAGCGTGTTTACCAAACTGGACCTTCGAGGGGCCTTCAACCTCGTCCGTATTAAAAACGGTGATGAGTGGAAGACTGCATTCAAAACCCGTTTTGGCCTATTTGAGTATCTAGCGATGCCGTTCGGGCTCTGTAACGCCCCTGCCACCTTTCAGGCATTTATGAATGACGTGTTTCATGACATCCAAGACCGTTTTGTTGTGGTTTACCTCGACAACATACTCATTTACTCTGCCTCAATGGCAGAGCATGTTCAACACGTTTCCATGGTCCTACAGAGACTAAGAGAAAACCATCTATATGCCAAGGCCGAAAAGTGTGTTTTTCACTCCTCCGAGGTTGAATTTTTGGGCTTTAACATCACCAACCAAGGTATCAAGATGAGCCAGTCCAAAGTCAAGGCAGTCTTAGAATGGCCTATCCCGAAGACAGTCAAGGAACTTCAATCGTTTCTTAGCTTCGCCAATTTTTATCGGCGTTTTATTCATTCATTTTCGGCTCTTACTGCTCCACTGTCGGCCCTGACTAGTTCGAAGGTCCGTTACATGTGGAATGACGATGCTCACTCAGCCTTTGAATCTCTGAAGGAGGCTTTCACCTCAGCTCCTTTATTACAACATCCCAATCAGGACATACCTTTCTTTGTTGAAGCAGATGCCTCAGGGTATGCCATAGGCGCCATTCTCTCTCAGCCCTGTTCCCTCACAGGGGAAATACATCCTGTTGCCTTCTTTTCTCGGAAACTATCAACCTATGAAAGGAATTACCCTATCATGGAACGAGAACTGCTAGCCATTAAAGATGCCTTCATGGAATGGCAACACCATCTCTTAGGCGCCAAACATGTGGTTACTGTCTATTCAGACCACAGGAGCTTGCTGGCATTCAAGACCATGAAGTGCCTTACCGCCCGACAAGCTCATTGGCACTTGTTTTTCTCACAATTTTAGTTCATCATCACTTAACGCCCAGCACGCCAGAATGTTCCTGCGGACGCCTTGTTGAGGCAGTCGTCCGATGATAAAACGGTTTCCAAGAATCCGGCGCCGTTACTGGGGGAAAAGGTGATATGTGGGTGCACTGTCCAGCCTTCTCTTCGTTCCATGATTGAGGATTGGGTGAGTTCTAACCCATCCGAAGTAACATCACTCAACTTGGACGTCCAAGGGGGGCTTCCTTTCATTCAAGGGCGTGTTTACATACCTCCTGGCCCTGCCCGTGTTCACGCCCTGTGCTGGGCTCATGACTCAGTGGTGGTGTCACATCCTGGCCACCAAAAAACGGTAGAGTCCCTTTCGCTGGTGGTCTTGGTGGTCATCCATGTCCAGAGATGTCATGCATTACATCTCTGCTTGCGCCATTTGCGCTCAGTGCAAAACTTCTAGAACCAAACCTGTGGGTCTTCTGCAGCCTCTACAGTACCATACAAACCATGGCAAATGATATCCATGGATTTTGTGGTGGAGCTTCCAGCCGTTAAAGGAATGAATACTATTCTAGTTGTAATTGATTACTTTACCAAGTATGCAGTATTCATTCCTTGTGCCAGTCTTCCTAATGCCCCTACTCTGGCTGAGTTGGTGCGTATACATGTCTTTCAACATTTTGGTTTGCCTTCTATCATTGTTTCTGACAGAGCAACACAGTTTACCTCGCGATTCTGGAGGGCTCTTACTTCTTCTCTCCTTATAGATGACCGATTTTCCTCGGCTTTCCATCCTCAAACGGATGGGCAGACAGAATGCCTTAACGCTACTATGGAACAATATCTGAGGTGTCTTTGTCTCCAGTTTCAGTTTTCTTGGTTAACAGCCTTACCACTGGCTCAGTTTGCATACAACAATTCATCACATACTGCCACAGGGGTGTCTCCTTTCTTTGCCTTATATGGTTTCCACCCGCAATCCTTACCTTTGGATCCTTCATTGCCCATAGACAACCCTGCGGCTTTGGCTAGTATTAGGGACATGGATCAGCTACATCGAGATGTCCGGTTGCACTTGGTACGATCCCAGGTTAGCGCTAAGAAGTCCGCTGAGGCACATCGAACCCCCGCCCCGGTATATACCCCGGGCATGAAAGTGTGGTTGTCGACTCGCAACTTGAAGATCCCGGGAAAAAAATCCCTCTTGCCTAAATATGTTGGCCCATATGAGATCACTGCGGTCATCAACCCTGTGGCAGTTCGGTTATCCCTACCGTCCGCATGGCGGATCCATCCGGTGTTTCATGTGGCACTGGTTAAGCCCTGCCTCCCGGCTACTCGTCTGTTTCGACGACCGGCGCCCATTCAGGTTGACGGGCAGGAGGAATTTGAGGTTTCTGCCATACTTGATGTTAAGGTATCCAGAGGGTCGCTCTACTATTTGGTGGATTGGAAGGGTTATGGTCCGGAGGACCGCACATGGGAACCCTTGTCTAATATTCACTCACCTACTTTGATCTGTGATTTCCATGCTGCCAGGTTGTTGCCGTGGCCTTAGCGGGTGGATACTGTTATGAACCACCGCCGCGTTTCCCCGTCTCCAGGCATCTCCGATCTGGCAACGCTGGAGATTACCATGGAGACGTGGCTTTTCCGCTGCCCATGTTTTGGGTAGTCACATGACACAACGTTTACGCGCAATACGCGCACAGTGACGCCTCCTTTTCGTCTTCAAATACGAGTGCCAAAGGAGTAAACGCTGCTTCTAATTAGCGTTATTACTTCAATTCCTTTGATCCATAATCTCTTCCACAACTGAACTCGGAACGTCTTTTGACCTTTCTATTGGATTACCCCTTGGATTTGACGTACCATCCTGGCTTACAGCATCCTTGCAGCGGCTTTTTCGGCAGCGGTTCCTCCTGTTTGCCGATACTCCTCGCTGCCTTCGATCCTTCAGGCAAGCCATTCTGCCGGCGCGCCGCTCCTTGTAGCGGTCTCCTCAGCAGCTGTTCCGCCTACCTGCTGAGACCTCACGCTGCCTTCATTCATAAGGTAAGCCTTATCGCTGGCTCCTCCTGAACCCACTTTGCTTTATTATACTCCACTACACTCAGCCTACAACATTCCACGTTTTAGTAGTCACTGTTTATGGGGAATGTATGAACACATGAACAGTCCTTTTTGACCAACTCCTATCTTCCTGGAACCATTGGTGAACTTCTGCGTTTCAATCAGCAACTGTGCACTTTCTGAACGCTTTCCTGTAGTGCACCATCCCGGATCTAGTTTGCGATCCTCGTGCCGTTCGGGGTAGTTTTCCTACACTAACCTTCCTGTTTGTTATTTTCTCCTCTCGTTGGTTAGTACTTTCGCTACCCGAAAAACACCTATTGGGTAAGCCTTTAGTCATTTGGTTTGTTTTCTTGATAATTCATTAGACTACCCTTCTTACCTGCCTCTCCTTGTTTTCAGTATTCTTGTTTCCCGACTACCCATCCTATATTGCCTTAGAGTCCTATCAAACCTTTATCAGGTATTGTTTGTTGGTCTGATCTTGAATTTACACAGTTGTCTCCAAGTCAGTGACGTAATATTGTGCTTTTGTTTCTTACAGCCTGGGTTTGGCGGTGTGGTCCTCTGACTGTTTGTTATTCAGCAGAGGGGTACATTGCCTTAAAGAGGTCCTCGAGTTGAGGAGGTCTGGTTCTGGATCGTACCTTTGTACACTCCAGCTTAGACTGAATACTTTCCGGAGCTGCTCCCTCTTCGGTTATCCCAAGGTTGAGCAACGCCCCGACCAGTTCAGCAACTGGTGAGTAACAACTGCTTTCTTTAATGTTGCCTCTATCTTCCTCTTTCAGTTTGTTCTGTCCGGGAGGCGTGCAGATGCGAGGAAGCTGTTTTCAGTAGCTGCAAGTGTTTAAAGATGAAGACTGCAGGTAAGATGCTGCTGCTAATGATGTTCCTTTTGTCTCCTTGCAGGTTCTGCTTCTCCAAGGTTCGAGGGAATAGCTGGACACGGTGAGCGTCACATTACAAGCTGCAAATTAATGCGAAGCGTGTTGTCTACTCGGGTGTGGTTTAAATAGCCCCAACAAAATAGTCCAGGTAAAGTAGTTCCTAGCTACCACACCCAAAACACTAGACCGCATAGCTTGGTTCTTAGGAACCGAGCTGTGTGGATGCCTCCATGTTGGCTGACAATACAATAAAGTAGTTCCCAAGCACATTGTGTTTCATGGTGTATGAGCCTGGCGCCACAGGCGCCAGGACTGGCCCCATGAGCGCTTTTGAGGAGGATGCCAGGCTCTAGAGGCCCGAGTCCTGACTCCACCTGGCCAATGGGTTTGCCATAGGGTGTTTTGGGCGAGGGTCGTGACAGGTGCTTCACCTTGAACTTCCATTAGCTGTGTCTTTGACAAGTTATTAAAACTTTAATTTATAATCAGCATCACCCCCATTCTCTCATTCACATCAGGCATATCAAAGCTCATGATATCCTCTGAATATGCAACTTGTTTTGCTTCTTCGTCTGCGTCTTGGTTTCTGTGTGAAATAAAGTCTGCTCTCTTAGTGTGCGCTGTGCATTTAATGATTGTGATAGCCACTGGGAGCTGTAGTGCTTTAATAAGTCTGTCCAATAAGGCGGCATGTTGCACTGCAGTGCCGTCCGCTCTGAGGTAGCCCCTTCTTTTCCAATGTGCTAACACTGCGTGCACTGTTGGCGTAACATAGGCGGAGTCACTGTACATGGTTACTTCCTGGTCTGCGTGGTTGTCAAGCGTGACAATCAGCACCACTAATTCTGCAGCCTGTGCTGAAAAGTGAGACGGTAGTCGTGCACTTATCAATACTTCAAATTCCCCATTAACCATGTGCCTTACCACAGCGGCACCTGTATATCTTTGCCCATCAGTTTGATCGATTTTCGAAGAACCATCAATAAAGAGAATCTCCCCAGCTGCTAGAGCATTTTCTTTCACCCTCCGAATCTCATCATAGAACTCCTCATAGTTATAGTTAGAGCAATCATGTACCTGCTCGTCACATGCCAGTAGTTCAGCTACAAACGTGTCAGGATTCACTGTTTTACATCTGACTATTTTAATCGCGGAATTGGATATGACCACCTCATAAGCAGAAGCTCTTTGAGGCATCAACGTACCTGTAACGCTAACCTGGGACTCAGCAGGAGCGTATTGCCTTCTCAGCCAGAGGATCTGTTATTTAGGCACTTTTTGGACTCCTTTTTTGCGAAAACGACAATAATAACAATAGCACTACTGTAACTTCTATTTTGCTGGGAAAAAAACTGTATAGGTGTGCACCTCTGATAATCCCTCCCTTCTCACCTGTGTTTATGTTTTGTGGAGCTCTCCATCCTGTATTCTACAGGGGCGCGGTGGTTTGAAAACTTTTAACTTTAAAGGCTGCAGTGTTCAAATGATTCTAGTCAGAATAATGTCCTTGCTTTTTCTTGAGTTATCTTGGGTAAGTATTTGATGAGAAAAGATTATAGTTCGTCAGATTCTGAACAGTCCCTACATTGAAGAGATCTCTCTTTCTAATATTTTCCCTTTTACTTTGCAGGTTCTTGGTTCTCTGAAAAGGTTACATGCTGCGGAATGGCTGTGACTGTACTCGGTTTGAAGAAACTTTTAACAAACGTAAGTTTGTCTTCACTGAGTATAAGGCAGCCTTCAAAGACGAGTGTGGTAATAACTAAGTGAAGAAAACTTGCTGGAACTTCAGGTAAGTAACATATGTAAAACAACTTCTTTCTTATTTCTATAAGTTCATTCATTAATGAAAATACCTTTTGTTTGCAGGTTTTCAGAAAGCTGCAGATGAAATACCTTTGAATGATGCAGAGTCTGCTGAGGAAACTTCTGAATGAAGGCACTGCGACCGTGAACGAAGACTGCTCTGAAGAAGATGCTGCGGCTGTGAAGGAACTTCTGACAGAAGATGCAGAGACTACGAAATAAACAGCTGACTGAAGAAACGCTGCGGAAATACTTTGGTTTGGTAAGTCTTCAAAAACAACGACATTCTTTTGATTTTCTGTGGAAACGAATGTACCTGAACTTTCTTTTCTTTGACAGGTTCTGACAAGAGATTGCTGTCAGCCGAGAAGACATGAAGCGAACGCTTCAGCAGAGGCGGGGCTTAAGTAGCTCCCTCTGCAAGAGGCATCGAATGTGCTGTAAGTTATCCGTGGACCTGGTGGCAGCCATATTGAGTTTATGAAAAACAATGTAAGCGCTATGTGAGTCTATGGGTGCAATGCTATGAATAAGACAAATGCCATTTGTGCCAGGTTTGTAGCCACTGTTGACCCACTGACTGATGTGAAGTTCCTTGTTTCCCTGGTATGCCTGAATGGGAACTGTGCTCCTTCAATGGGATCACGACAGTACCCTTAGGTTTTCCAAAACAGAAAATAATGCATGTTCAACAAATATTATATGGAACACCCCATTACTATGCTGGGAGCCTTCTCAATAGCGAACGCGGCAGCTGCCAAAGATTGTTCGCAGGGGAAGTGACCCCTCATTACTGGATCCAAAATCCCACTGTAATATGCTAAAGGCTTATACCCCAACGTAGTTCTCTGCATGAGTACTGCCGTCATAACGGTTCCATTCGTGTGCGGACATAAAAAGAATTCCTCAGAATAATTAGGAATCCCTAAAACTGGAGCTGTGCAAATTGCCTTTTTCAACTTGTCAAACCCTTCCTCCATTTCCTCAGCCCATACAATCTTTTCCTGACTCGCTTGAGCCTTTTTCAGGGCCTGAAACAATGGCTTTGTGTATGAACTATAATCAAATACGCCTGGCTCACATAATTGCATAGTCCCAAAAATTGCTGCATCTGCTTTATTGTATGCGGTTTTGCTGTTTTTAAAATGGCCTCAGCCCTTTCAGGTGTAACTTTCTTTCCTTCATGCAAAATTAACTGTCCTATGTATAACACCTCTTCTTGACAATATTGTAGCTTTTCTTTGTCCACCTTATATCCCTTATCAGCTAAAAAAATAATTAGCTGAACCGAGTCACGTCTGCACTCTTCTCCTGATGTGCTGCAGACCAAAATATCATCTACGTATTGCAACACAACACTTGGCAAAGAAATATTGCTTAAGTCCATCTGCAGGACTCTATTGAAAATCAAGGGAGACTCACTGTACCCCTGGGGTAATCTTGTGCTTTTTAACTTAGTCTGTCTGAATGTGAATGACGTCAGATCTTGAGAATCTTTATGCAGTGGGATTGAGAAAAACACATTTCGCGCCTCAATAGGGATACTACATAAAATCATCGCCGGGTTGGGAACTAGAGGACACTCGGGCTCTACAATCTGGTTAATTGGGCGCATGTCCTGAATTAAACGCCACAACCCTGCCTTCGATTTCTTGATCAGTTACACTACAGTATTGCATGGTGACTCTGACGTCACTAAAATGCATTGATCGATCAGGGTGGATATCATCTTGAAAATACCCTCATTTGCCTCTCGAGACATAGGATACTGTTGTGCTTGAGGTAAAATTGCTCCTGGTTTCAGTTTAATCTTAACTTCTCCAACCCCCTTTAATAGGTATGCGTCATAGGGGCCTGTAGTCCATAAAGAAACTGGCACTTTCGCCATGTCTTCATAAAAAAAAATGCAGGACCCTGTCTCGCTATGATCATCCTTTGTGGAATCTAGTGTTTTTCTGATCCAACCCAATATGTAATGCTCATCTCAAACACTACTTCGTCATCAGATGGGTCATCCTTAAACATGACCTCCTCAGTGACATCAGTTAATCTGTAATCTTCTCCAAAAGCAATTACTGTTCTCCATGTTCTGCCATTATCATCAAATCATATGAGCATAGCCAAGGCCCCTCGTATTACAGCTGTTTGCAGCGCTAAGGGAAACATCTGTCCTCCCTCTTCGTCCATGGGAATCTCTGGTCTAAAGAGAAACTCATTAGGTATCCTCATAATCTTACCTACTAAACCAGGCAGCCATGTTAACACAATGCATACCCCATAATAAAACCCCTCTGGTTCTAACGGTACTCCTCATATGGCTATTTGCCCTGTAAATGCCATAATGAATTCACTAACATTTAAATAATGTATTTGTGGTGTTGAACACACTATACCTTAATCAGTAAAAGAAATTGTCATATTCAACTTCGTCATTAAATCTCAACCTAGTATATTAACTGGTGTCTGCCTTGAATACAACAATGCCACAGACATATCACATTCTCCTATAGAGACTGGTAATTCTTCAGTAAAAGAAACTCTACTTGTGGCTCCTGTGAAAACCTCAGCATTCATGGCATTACCCGAGAGTAAAAATGTTCCCTCCAAGATACATGAGCGTGTCGCACCCGTGTCTACTAGAAAATAAAAGGATTTGCCTCCTATGGTGACGTCAACCCTTGGTTCCTCTTGAAGATTCAGTGTTACAGATAGTACTGAACACATCAAGTCACCCAGTGATCTGTCCTATTGTGGGTACATGCTTATTCCTGTGCCCGTGAAAGGATCATCTCCCTCGATGGTGACACCCCATATCCTGGGAGTCAGTAACTGTCCCATGTTTGCACTCTGCTGTATCTGCATGGGTGCATGCTGTGGCTGCCCTTGTGGAGGACTCAATGATGCTTGCTGTGGTCACAAAGCCTGTTGTATTCTCGGCGCTTGTGCTTGATACACTGTTTGATCTTGTAACGCTCACCTGATTCCCATGGAGGCGCGGGTCTTGGCAGGAACCTGTCTGTGACTCGAAAAGTGATGTGCAGGACTCGATTGGCTTCTGGGGTCGAACCTCTTCGCACTGTGTGTCGGACTCGAAGAGTGAGGTTTCTGCAGGTGAAAGAATATGGGGGTTAATGGTCTGGGTAGTTGAATGTCCCTCTCTCCCTCTCTCTTCCCAGCTTTTTCGTAGAGCCCACTGGTCAACGTGCTCACCTTATATAGGTGAATGCTGGGCTCTCCATCTGCGTCTGGTGCAGGGTGCCGTTGCCAGTTCCTTCACTGGTGAAACATAGGCCTCTTGAATTCAGAGGATGGTTACCGTCGTTGTCTGCACGAGCGGTGAGTTTCTGGACACCTTTTGTCTTTATAGTCTTTAAATGCGTGGCACTTTTATATGCAGACTCTATATAATACTTTTCCCTTATGTATTGCAGGGCTCTTGAGATGGAAAATGAAGTAAAGCGCCTGGAAGTTTGTAAGTATGGCAAGCGCTCTAATTGTCTCTTTCCTTGCAGCTTAGTTCGTGTTAAAGAGACGCCGGAGTATTTGCAGGCGTTTTATTGCGACGAGCGGGATGGACGTAAGTAAATACCTGCTTAATGTCTTTTCTTTTGCCTTTCAGATGTTGGTTTGCAGCGCCGGAGTCCGCGGAATGCCAGTAAGTTGTTAACGATGCTTTGTCTTTACAGGCGGCGATGCAGAACGAAGAAATCCGGAATCCACAGCGTGCCGGTAAGTATGGCAATGCTTTTGCCTTTGCAGGTGGAGATGCGGCGTGACGAAGCAGCCGCAGCCGATGGATCAGGTGAGTAAATACTGCGTGTAAAGTTCGCCTTGCTAACCTGTTGTTTCTGTTCTTTGCAGGTGCTGATGATGTCTGGATACTGAAATGGTAAGTAGGATTCTTGCAGGTCCAGGATCAGAAGAAGAAAAGCCGGAGCAGACTTGGTGAGCGTTCTGCTGCAGATGCAGAATAACGCGAAGCACGCTTCATCTATCGGGTGTGGTTTAAATAGCCTTGGAGTGATGAGGCGACTTCTTCCACGGCCCCGCCTAGGTAAGAAAAGAGTTCCAGTTTCCAGAAGAGTTCCAGTGCTGTATCCAGGGAGTGGAGCTGCCCCACCCAGGTAAGAAAGTAGTTCCTGTTCTTAGATAGCTTCTAAGTGGCTGGTAAGTAAGCAGCATGGTCTGCTGGAGGTAAGTCCACCCAAGCATCCTCACACATATTATAAGCCCGGCGCTTCCAGTGCCGGGACCAATGGTTTTGATGAGCCTGGTGCCACCGGCGCCAGGACAAGGTCCAAAAGGTCCCAGTGGGGACCGGCTGGTGCCTAGGATTAGGGTTAGGGGCCTGCTTCCAAGGACGTTGGGCTGGTCCTGGCTCCTTGGAAGCAGTGATCATGACAGTACCCCCCCTCAAGGCCCCTCCTAAGCGTGTCTTCTCCGGGGGTTTCGGCTTGTCGGGGTGATTCAGATGGAATTTTTTGACCAGACAAGGTGCGTGGACGTATTCTGAAGGTTCCCAAGACCTTTCCTGGGGGCCGTAACCTTTCCAATCAACCAGATAATATAACTTAGATTTGGAGATTTTGGAGTCTAGGATGTTCTTTACTTCGAATTCAAGTTCTCCATCTACTAAAACCGGTTCTGGGAGTTCAGTCAATCGGGTTTCTGGTTGCACAGGTTTTAATAAGGAGACATGGAATACTGGGTGTATTTTCATATGCGTAGGTAACTCCAATTTGACAGCCACCGGATTAATTATGGCAGATATGAGATAGGGTCCAAGGTATCTCGGGAGGAAGGTGCGGGGTCCCTTTAGAGGAAGGTGCTTAGTGGATAGCCAGACTTGATCTCCTACAGCGTAATGAAGAGCCTCTTTACGGTGTCGATCTGCTCCTCTTTTGAATTGAGCTTTAGCTCTTTGCAGATGGGCTGAGGCTTCCTTAAAAGCACGGGTGATCTCCGAGTGCAAGTGATCCACAGCAGGTGCTTCGAATTCTTGCGGAGGATCCAGGTTAGAGGTTCTAGGATGGTGTCCGTATAGTAAGAAGAAGTGAGTCTTCCCTGTTCCAGAATGAATCGAATTATTGTAAGCGTATTCAGCGATCCAAAGAATATCCTTCCAGGGGTTTTCAGTTTGTTGGAGCATGCAACGTAGATATTGCTCTAGAGTTTGATTTGTCCTTTAGGTTTGTCCGTCAGTTTGGGGATGGTGACTAGTTGAAAGTCTTACATCAATTTGGGCTAGACGACAGCAACTGCGCCAGAAGTGAGAGATGAATTGACTTTCCCTATCGGAGACTAAAACCGAGGGAAAACCGTGTAGCCGAACGATGTTTATAAGAATTCTCGGGCCAATACTGAGGCTGATGGTAGACCCTTTAGGGGAATGAAGTGAGCCATCTTGGAGAATAGATCCACTACTACTAAAATGGTAGTATACCCCGAGCATGGAGGTAAGTCCGTGATGAAATCCATGGACAGGGTATGCCATGGACAGGGAGGGATGTCTAGTGGCTGTAGTAGACCGGCTGGTTTTTCCTTCTGACTTTTATTCTGGGCACACACACCTCAGGAGATTACAAAGTCTCTAATATCCTTTTTCCATGACGGCCACCAGAAATGTCTTTTAATCTTTTCCATGGTTTTGGTAATGCCAGGGTGACCCTCCATTAGAGAGTCGTGATAACAGTAGATTACTTGTTTTTGTATTTTCTCACAGGGTAAATGCAATCGTCCTCGGAAATATGGTAGGTTTTGACCCACTGAAAATTCTTTCCCCTTTAATTGCCAATCTTGTAAATCGCCTGGAGTTAGGAGTGATTTAACCATGGTCTTGATGTCTTCAAAAGATTGAGCGCTGACCAAACCCAAAATTCTTTGTTCTGGAATTATGGGTATTGGTTCTGGATTGGTCAAATGTTCATCTACCCCCATCCGGGAGAGGGCATCTGCTTTTCCGTTCTTACTGCCTGGTCGATAAGTAATTATAAAGTCAAATTCGGCTAGAAACAGAGCCCAGCGAAGCTGTCTGGAAGATTGAGCTTTGGCTGTCTTTAGATATTGTAAATTGCGGTGGTCAGTCATTACGGTGACTGTGTGTCTGGCTCCTAGAAGATAATACCGCCAGGCTTTAAAGGCCGATCTGATGGCCAAAAGTTCCTTGTCTGTAATTGAATAGTTGATCTCGGGAGGCGAAAACTTGCGGGTCCAAAAGGCAACAGGATGTAGTTGGTGTGTGACCGGATCTCTTTGTGATAACACTGCCCCCATAGCAAGACTAGAAGCATCCGTTTCCACGATGTAAGGAAGTTCTGGGCGAGGATGTTTTAAAACAGGTGCAGAAATGAATTTAGCTTTTAAGTCCTGAAAAGCTTGTTCTGCTTCAGAAGACCACTCAAAACGTTTATTCTTTTTCAACAGAGCGGTGATGGGCTGGACTATCCGAGAAAATTCAGGAATGAATCTGCGGTAAAAGTTAGCGAATCCTAACATGCTTTGAACTCCTTTTACAGAGGTTGGTGATGGCCACTTGATAATTGCATCAACTTTCTTTGAATCCATATGGACTCCGTTAGGCGACAATATGAATCCCAGGAACTCGACTTCCGTTACGTTGAAAACGCATTTCTCAAGCTTAGCAAAAAGATTATGTTGACGCAATCTCTCGAGAACCTTTTTAACGTGTCTCTGATGTTCTTCTTCAGATGATGAATAGACGAGGATGTCGTCAATGTAGACAACAACACACACGTCTATGAGTTCTCTAAGGACATCGTTCATAAAATATTGGAAAGCAGCAGGAGCATTACACAGTCCAAAGGGCATCACTTGATATTCGAATAGCCCGTACTTGGTGCGGAAGGCCGTTTTCCATTCATCGCCCTCTTTTATCCGTACCAAGTGGTAGGCTCCTCTGAGATCCAGCTTTGTGTATATACATGCATCTTTGACTTGGTCCAGGAGTTCAGGGATCAAAGGTAACGGGTATCTGTTTTTAACGGTGATCTGATTCAGGGCGCGGTAATCTATGCAAGTCCTAAGGTCTCCTTCCTTTTTCGGAACGAAGAACAAAGCCGATGAAGCTGGAGATTTTGAAGGACGGATAAACCCGTTAGCTAGGTATTGGTCCAGGTATTGTCTGAGGTGAAGGTTCTCTGACTCGGTGAGGGCATAAATCCTGCTGCAAGGAGGAGTTGTTCCAGGTATCAGATCTATTTGACAGTCGTAAGACCTATGAGGAGGCAGGGTGTTAGCTTGATCCTTCCGGAAGACGTCTTGGAATTCCTGGTATTCGGGAGGTAATTTGGGAACCTCCTCAGAGATTGCCGCCAGTGAAACATCAGACCGAGGATAACAAGTGGTAAAACACTCTGGAAACTGAACCGTCTTTGCTCGCCAATCAATCTGAGGATTGTGCTTCTCTAACCAAGGGATTCCCAGAATGATCTGGAACTGAGGGGCCTTGATTACATCGAACACGATTCTCTCCCGGTGTCCATCTTGACTCACTAGCGTCACTTCTTGGGTGGCATGCGTTACTGGTCCGGAGGCTATCTCCGTGCCATCCACAGTAGTGATGACGTCTTTTACTGCCTTAGGGACAAGGGGTAGATTCATCCTTGATACCATTTCACGGTCCATATAGTTACCGATTGCTCCGCTGTCAATGTAAGCTTCAATTGCATGCAAACGATCCGGACGTTCAGGACTAATGAGGACCATGGGTATCACGAAATGCGAGGTCACGGGACAGATCTTAACGCTCGGCAAGAGGACCTCTACTCTTGTCGGGCGAGGTCGTTTCCCTGCTCTGACTTTGTGGTACAGGTATCCGCGGCTCCTACAGTCTTCTTAGCTGGTTTCACTGGACAGTCCCGAAGAAAGTGTCCTGAGTTTCCGCAATAGAGGCATAATTGCAGCTGCCTTCTTCTTTCCCGCTCTTTCTGGGTTAAAGGTCCTTTCATGCCCCCTATTTGCATGGGTTCCACAGTGTCAGCTCCCTTATTCGAGGTCTGTGGTTTAGAAAACACTCGGGTATCAAATCTGGAACGATCTGCCTTCCTGTTCTGTAGTCTATGGTCCAATTGGACAACTAAGTCAATATAATCAGAACATTCTTGTGGAGGATTCACAACTTGCGCTAACACATCCTTGAGCTCTCCACGCAGGCCTCTGTAGAAAAGCGTTATTCTTTTGTCCTCAGGCCATTGTGTTTCCACTATGAGTCTATTGAAGGAGGCTATATAAGTCAAGAGGTCTTGATTACCCTGTCGTAATGAGAGAAGTTCATTGTCCAAGGCCTGCCCTTGTGCATGTCTTGCGAACAGTTTCTCCATGCTGGACTGGAAGGCCTGAAAATCATGTACAACCGGATCATCCTGGGTGACTAACGGGATCGACCAATCTGCAGCGCTGCCACTGAGATAAGAAAGCACGAAAGCCACCTTGGTCTGGTCTGTTGGGAATGCAGCTGGTCGACATAAGAAGTGTAGGCGGCACTGGTTGATGAACACTGCGAATTTCTTTGGATCACCAGAAAAGCGTTCGGGCGGAGCCAAGGGCACATTACGGGGCAGATTGATTTGCCCTGGATTTGAAGCTGATGCAGAAGGATAACTCCGTCCTGGAACGGGCAAAGGTGTCTGTCCTGCCTGTGTTTGTAACAACTGCCTAGCAAGGTCCTCTGTTCGCTCCTTGGAAATGATCAGTTCTCTTCTTAGAGAGTTCGTTTCCTGACGAGCTGCATGTACTTCTGCTCTTAATTCCCCGAGCAACTGGGCTAGTCGATCAGTGTCTGAGGTTTCCATTGCGCCTGGGTAGGAGTTTTGTGGTGGGCTTTGCGTTCTGTAACGCTCACCTGATTCCCACAGAGGCGCGGGTCTTGGCAGGAACCTGTCTGTGACTCGAAAAGTGATGTGCAGGACTCGATTGGCTTCTGGGGTCGAACCTCTTCGCACTGTGTGTCGGACTCGAAGAGTGAGGTTTCTGCAGGTGAAAGAATATGGGGGTTAATGGTCTGGGTAGTTGAATGTCCCTCTCTCCCTCTCTCTTCCCAGCTTTTTCGTAGAGCCCCCAGGTCAACGTGCTCACCTTATATAGGTGAATGCTGGGCTCTCCATCTGCGTCTGGTGCAGGGTGCCGTTGCCAGTTCCTTCACTGGTGAAACATAGGCCTCTTGAATTCAGAGGATGGTTACCGTCGTTGTCTGCACGAGAGGTGAGTTTCTGGACACCTTTTGTCTTTATAGTCTTTAAATGCGTGGCACTTTTATATGCAGACTCTATATAATACTTTTCCCTTATGTATTGCAGGGCTCTTGAGATGGAAAATGGAGTAAAGCGCCTGGAAGTTTGTAAGTATGGCAAGCGCTCTAATTGTCTCTTTCCTTGCAGCTTAGTTCGTGTTAAAGAGACGCCGGAGTATTTGCAGGCGTTTTATTGCGACGAGCGGGATGGACGTAAGTAAATACCTGCTTAATGTCTTTTCTTTTGCCTTTCAGATGTTGGTTTGCAGCGCCGGAGTCCGCGGAATGCCAGTAAGTTGTTAACGATGCTTTGTCTTTACAGGCGGCGATGCAGAACGAAGAAATCCGGAATCCACAGCGTGCCGGTAAGTATGGCAATGCTTTTGCCATTGCAGGTGGAGATGCGGCGTGACGAAGCGGCCGCAGCCGATGGATCAGGTGAGTAAATACTGCGTGTAAAGTTCGCCTTGCTAACCTGTTGTTTCTGTTCTTTGCAGGTGCTGATGATGTCTGGATACTGAAATGGTAAGTAGGATTCTTGCAGGTCCAGGATCAGAAGAAGAAAAGCCGGAGCAGATTCGGTGAGCGTTCTGCTGCAGATGCAGAATAACGCGAAGCACACTTCATCTATCGGGTGTGGTTTAAATAGCCTTGGAGTGATGAGGCGACTTCTTCCACGGCCCCGCCTAGGTAAGAAAAGAGTTCCAGTTTCCAGAAGAGTTCCAGTGCTGTATCCAGGGAGTGGAGCTGCCCCACCCAGGTAAGAAAGTAGTTCCTGTTCTTAGATAGCTTCTAAGTGGCTGGTAAGTAAGCAGCATGGTCTGCTGCAGGTAAGTCCACCCAAGCATCCTCACACCTATTATGAGCCCGGCGCTTCCAGTGCCGGGACCAATGGTTTTGATGAGCCTGGTGCCACCGGCGCCAGGACAAGGTCCAAAAGGTCCCAGTGGGGACCGGCTGGTGCCTAGGATTAGGGTTAGGGGCCTGCTTCCAAGGACGTTGGGCTGGTCCTGGCTCCTTGGAAGCAGTGATCATGACAGATCTTGGGCAAACCCATCCCTATTTTGTGTGCCATATGCAGGCGGATAAGCGGTCCCCCCTCTTGAGAACTGCCAATTCTGTACATATCCTTGGCTCCCACATGTTCGTGCTATATGCCCTGTCATTCTACATGTCCAACATACAGGACGAAGTCTCCAAATATGCCCTCCAGGCATGCCCTGATTATCGCTCTGCATGGGCTGAAACCCACCTGCCCTTCTCCACTAGTTAACATCACCTGTTCTATAGCATACTTAGATAGCTTTTTCTGCACCAACTTAGCCTCCTCAAGGTTCCTACCTTCTTCTTTCTTTTGGCTTTTCTCTTGTAAGAAACGGCAATGATGCGCTTTTGTCAACTGTATTTCTGCCAAGGTTTTGCCTCCATACCCAGCAGCTTCTTGAGCTATCTCTGTACCTTGCCTGGCAATCCCTGAAATAATATATGATAGAATACAGTTATAGATTTTCCCAATGGCTGGCGCGTTTCCAAGCTCCATTGCCTTTGGAAATTTCGAATATAAATCAATGGATCCTCTCCTTCCTGCATCTTTCGTGCCATTATAGCTCCCATATCTGAATACTGTACTCGAAGCGCTTTCCAGACCGCTGCTCTACAATTATTGAACAGTGTCCATCATGAGCAGTATTCTGAGCAGTGATGCCTGCGTATCCTGCTTTTGACCAAATGTCATCAGCTCTCTCCCCAAGTATAGCTGCTAGAAGACCCTTAATGTCCCCTATAGCTAACGTGTTTCCTCCTGTCATTTTCTCTAATTCATAGATCCATTTTCGGGCAGCCGACGTTAAACTCAGGAGTTTACACCTTAGATTATCCTTATCTATCTGGGGCCACGGTATATACTGTGGTCTGACCCTTCTTTCTCTAACAATGGGAATTGCGAAATCGCAAAACTGCATTCATCCCCCATCGTCTGCCTGTCCATAGCAGGAACAATGATTCGACACCGTCTTCTTCCCGGTAATGACCTTAATCTACACACATAAGGTGGCGAGTCCCCCCCCCTCTCACTCTGCGATCGCCCTTTAGGTCAATCTAGCCGTGGCAGTGGCTCTGGCGTCCATGATTTAGGTAGGTCTAGATCTGACCATCTTACTTCTCTGTCCATAGGAGAACACCCTTCAGGACCCTATGCACTAGTCCCTCCCTCCCCACGGAAGGTTTCTCTGTCTTCGTCTGACATATCCTGTCCCCAACTTGTGTGACTTTCCTCTTTCTCATCTCTATTCAGAGTCAGCCTATTCAAAGACAAAGCTCTATGTTCGAGGCTAAACAAACTTCCCTCTCTGCCTTGTGACTGCGTACTTTCAAATAAAACATTTTGTCCCTTGCCTTTTGATACTTTCTTGGTACTCATGTCATGATAAACCTTATCAATGTTATCCCCAATGCTTCTGATATGAAAATCATCTTCTAGATTTGCTCTAGATGGACCTGGCATTGGCTCATGTGTCGAGAAGAATTCTTCTATCTCTTCCCATGCAACTACTGGATTAGGTTCCATTAATTCTTTCTCTATGCGATCAATGTCGGGTGCCCCTTGCCTTCTCTTCCATTACATTTCTTCAACTTCCCTTTGTTTCTTAGATTTGTCTCTAACCCTTTCCTCTTCCTGTCTTTTCAGCTCTCTTCTTTCGTTTGCTCTACTCATTTCTTCACCTCTTCGTCTTTGTATCCTTCTATCTCTTAATTTTTATTCTTCCTCTCTTCTTTCCTAGCTTATCTCATTCTTCGATTGCTCTTTGTCTATTATCATACTTTCTTTGTTCTTCTGCTCTCTCTTGTTTTTTCAACTGTTCATCTTGATACAGCTGTTCCCTTCTTTGTCTGTCCTTTCTTTTAGCCTAGTTCTCTTTCAATAGTTTCTCTCGTTCCCTGTCTTTTTTGTCCTGTTCATCCTGATCTTCTTCTTGCCTTACTTCCTCAATGCTCTTTCCATCAAGTGTGAGTAATATCTGACCGCCAATCCATTCGTTCTGTTTGAGCGCTACCTTATCAGCTTTGTCTTTCTCTCCTTTCCATCTTTTTATTTCTCTCTCTATATCTAGAGACATGCCTGGTCTGTCACTTATTTCCTTGTCCCGTGGGACTTTAGGAATCACATCTCTTTCCAGAGTCTTTTTGGGACTCTCGTCTCTGCTAAATGCAGGTGACTTATACGTTGGTTTACTATACCACGTCACTACCTTGAGCTCTCTCAAAGGATATAATCCTTCATCTTTCGCCCTATCACCATTTACTTCAGGTGCAAAAGGGGGAGCAGAAGGCTCTTCACCCCAGTCTTTACATTGGTTAAGCATCCAGTCCTCAGGAGGCAGGTCTTCCCGTTCCTCCTGTTACATCTTCCAGAGCTCTAAGATCGCTAACCTTTTATCTAACTTCTTTCCCGTATATGCTCCATGCAAGAATGTCCTCATATGTTGCAGGACCGCTTTAGACAATGATCCCCCTATGGTATGCACATTTTATCTGCTGTACCCTTAACCCTTTCTGCACTATATTGCTTAAGCTTGGGTGTGTTTTTTGGCAGCTGTCTGCACAAGTGTATGAGTGGCGTGATATCCTCCATCATGACTCAATCATAATTCACTATCACCACTTTCCGTTATTTCACAAAAATAAATGCTTTCCAGAAAAATAATACAATGTGAGCGTGCAACAATCGTCGCAGCTCCAAGCCTCTGCATCACGTTTTACTTCTATCTACCTATTCACTGAACATTATCAGTTTAACTAATAAATAAATAATCAATTTCTTCAAATCTCATTGTTTCCACCAGTCTATTTTTTCCTTATTTCTCAATATTTAATTTCCTTATCTACAAATATCCCATGCAACATATAAATGAACAGACAATACTGACAGACTGACTGGTACACATGTACTTTAGTCCATGCTCCTCGTGACTACTTCTGCCTCTAAAAACGACCAATGGAGTATGAGCTGTCTTCCTTAATGATACCTTGGTCATTCCTAGCTTAGATATCCGCTTGGATTTTAGGACCAGCTCCTTCTAAACGTCCTTGACGTAGGTCAACAGGCTTCCTATATAGATCACTCTTTATCTATACACCTTAAACTGTGACGCTCATCGTCTTAAATAAATAAATAATGAAATACCACAACCAACCCTCTGTTACTTTATCCCGTTTATCACTCTTTCCCACTCGATACTCATTCAGTGCCACCTCACTCAGCCTACTCAACATTTGTGTTTTCGACTTCAGAATCGTCTCCTCCTCAAACCAGCTGCTTTAGCCTTCAGTCTGCTCAGCTTCCTATAGATGTCGGGAAGGGATTCCGCCTGAAAACGAGGGACCATTTCCACCTGTACTTGCAAGATTTTTAAACTAACCGCCACTATCTACAGGGAGCCTCACGTTCTTCCAGTTAAATGGCAGAGGATGTCCGATATTACCGGGGACCCCACAGCTTACTAGATCAATGGGTTTTTAACCATCTGCTCTGCTACCACATGAACTGGGGCATCCGACCCAGCCCTTTAAGACGAGTTAGCAATACTTAGAGACAGATGGAGATGCAGAATATTACTCAAACATCAATAATCAAAACTGACTCAGGAAGTTGGCAAAGTGCGACTGTTTTAATGTCAATTATCGAAAACAGGGAATTATAACGAACATCAAAGCGTTAGCTCGATCTTTACACTCAATTCAACACATAAAAAAGCAGATTATGTACTACAAACTCGTCACTATTGACGTCAATCTACGTTGCAAACTACAAAAACCTATTTGGAATGGTGATAGGCTTACAAGGAACATCTAGGCATACGTTCCATACTGGTCGGGGAAAGTGATTGGGTCTCTAACATCAGGTGGAGCAACTTAACCCTCCTCTAGTGCAGGTCACTACAAACGTCATCAAATACACAATGTCACATTGGTTACACAAAATATAGTGCTCTCTATTATGTGTCCCCCTATAATTGGTTGGCACCCGTGTACCCCTCTGTAATGTTCCACATGTGTAAGCAGCACGCAGGCTGGCATCCAGGTGCTAGAGGGCTGGTCACAACCATAGCTTCCCACCTATTAGCCCTGGCATCCATCATCATACTTGTAGCTTACTAGTCAATTAAGGCTTTGAACTCTGCCTTGGAAATGTTCTCTGTGCTTGAGAATATGAGGGAGTATAGCATACTCTGTCTTCTCGGTTTCGATACAGTTCATCATAGTGTCTATTTTCATCTGACCATGTGACTGTAGACCATGGTTTTGAGTCTTACTGCATTTAAAATACTACTTTTTCATGAACCTCTGACATCTTTAATGTTCTCGCCCCTCACTAGAGACATGAGTTCTGTTCTTTCACACATTCTATAATTGTTTGTATGCACATCCAGGCCCAAGGCGGCCTTGACTTCTTGGTGTTGATCCAATCAAGCCTTTCTTTGATCCACCTCCATGGTTTAGTTTTCGATTTCACACTGTGACACACTAAAAAAGTCTTTCTGCTTTTCGGAATCCAGCTGCGCTAAAGCGTGTTGTGGCATCATCCATAGTTATTACATTCCCTATGTATATACGCTGACGCATCGCCTGAATCTATTCACTAGATAGCCAGCCTTAAAGAATATTTTGTCTACTTGCGTTGCTGCGACTGTACATTTATATAATGACTCGATAACTTCTTCATTATTTCTGTAGCATGAACATCTTCATTTCAAGCTCAACATGTTGCTCATCTCTAACACCTTGAATCTTAGAGCTTATAGAATCTTTATATTCTCTCGTCTTCTGCATCTCTTCTGAGTGCGTCAATTCTGGTCTTCATGACGTCACCAATCTGCTTTCTCGCTTGCTTTTTCCACTTCCTTCGGGATTTCATTCAAATGGCCATCATATTGTCGTGTATGCATGTACGGCTTTCTTAATGGAAATCTTACTTCCAGGATTCTCTTTGGTATAGGTATTCTTACTGGCAATGCACATGTTTCACATTCTGACTCCCAACATATAGGCATCATGGTGGAGGAGCTTTGGGTGGGGGGTACTTGGCTCCACCTCTACAAAACCAGACAAGCGGAGACAGGTCACTATTAAATGCCTGACTCTGCCTGACTCTATTAGTGGGACAACTCGATTTCTTTCTAGAGTAGGTTACCCTTACTTTCCCCCATTTTATTCCTATGGATAATCTTTACTGATCTTAGCTGCCTCTTCCTCGTCTCAGTATTGGTTAGAAATGGGGATGGAGAGATGGGGTCAGATGGGAATTGACATTTATAGGCTGTCTCATTAGAAGGTGATTGGTAAAGGATAGAGGAGATTCCCCTGGCTCTAGCTTGGTAGACAAAAGGTGATTTTCTTTGTATTAACTTACTCCCTTTCCTACCCACCTGGCCTGCGACCCTGGGCCGGTATAACCCTTCCCATGATCTGGACTGGGGAAAAACAAAGAAGGGTTGGAAATGAGATCATGTCTTTGTCTTATTTTGCTTTCCCCTTTCCCTGGGGTTGATCTGGGATAACTGGTTTGTCTCTCTCTGGGGTTAGGGGCAATGAGTCCTGCATAACCCATAGAGGCTTCTGAGATATCGTCATCTATCGCCCCATTAGAATACTGCATCTCTCCTAGGGTATTCTCCTGAGGGCAACCCCGGCCTCCCCTACCCAGGTAATCCTCACTCGCATGTCCACCCCAGGGTTGGGATCAAAAAACAATGGCCCTCCCCAGGCCACCTGAATAGAGGATTCTGAGGATCTACATGGGAGAATACACCTAGGTTTTTCACACAGGTCAAATAACATCCAAATGCCATTTGTCTAGAGGTGGGCGGGGCAAAAGGACACCAAGTGAAATTTGGGAGTTGGAGGGGGTCTAGGGACTGAGTTTGCAACACAAAGCTTTTCTGCAACCTCAGCTATCGGACATAATAGCTGTGATGAGCCAAAATTTCATAGAAAACTGCATCACAAAAACAGCAAGAGGAGGAATGGGAGAGGGCGGGGAAGATCAGGAGGTCTTTAGAGGTATTGGGAAGCTGGTACAGATGAGGGGTGGCACTTGGTGAGGACCTGGGAGGACAGAAAAACATTTTTTGGCCATTTTTCCAATAACCACACATACCTCTGGATATCTGGAGTCCATACTAAACTAGGCATCCAGTTCTCCCATCCATGCAGTAACTGAGACTGACCCTGCTTAGCTTCAAAGCCCCCTCAGGCCATGTTGCCTAATAAATTAACAAAAGTTACAAGACCACTTTGAGCAACATGGCCTGAGGGGGCCACGCTTTCCTAGCTTTGAAGCTAAGCAGGGTCGGTCACGTTACTGCATGGATGGGAGACAGTCCAAAGGCCCGGATGCTGTGTGTTTTCTTAGTTTAAAATATCTCATAACACACTAAGAAAACACACAGCATCTGCATTATTTTTTTTTATAAACAGTGCTAATGTCAGTCCTTGAATGTATTGTACTCTAAAGGTCAAGCTGCCATGAGGCCTACATCAAAAGGGCAGCTATCTCTGGGTAAGGAGCTGCTAATACATGGACAATTGCAAATCCAGCTTGCACATGCGAGGCAAACTAAAATAACTATATATATATATATATATATATATATATATATATATATATATATATATATATATATATGTATATATATATATATATATATACATATATATATATATATATCAGTAAAAAACCTTTGTTAAAGGGACGTTATGGTTAAGTTGCGCTACTAAAAACCCATGAAATTCAGTAAAAAAACTTTGTTAACGGGACGTTATGGTTCCAAGTAAAACCGAAACCCCCTGAAATTCGCCAGTTATGCTAAGCTAAGCAACCATAACTCGCGCCACCACTGTGCACTGCTAAGACTAACACCCAAACACCCAGGACATCAAAGATGACATCACTAATGTCATTGATGACATCACTGATGGCATCACATGTCTGACTCCCCCTTTTTTCCTTTACTGACATATCTAGGCCACATTGTTTTGTTCAGTAACAGTCAGGAACTAAAAATTGAAAAGGTAGTATATTTGTAGACTTATACTTCAAGTATGTTCTTACAGCAATTCCCTTAGGTTCAAGTCACATCATATTAAACATATATATAGGGGAAAACACAGACTTGAAAGACAGCAATCCTTTCTGTGCATGAAGATAATCAGTAGGGTTATCAGCACTTTCTGATAGTTTTTTTTTATTACTATACTTTTCCTGTATATGCTCATATTTCTATACATTGTACTCACATTACTTTCCTTAGGGTCCAGTCACTTCATGTAATACACATTCATAGGGTAAGTAGCAGGTTTGATATATAGCAATTATTTCTCTGCATAAAGATAAACAGTTAGGTTATAAACTATTTCTGTTAGTTCTTCTTCTTTTTTGCTTACTTCACTTTACCTGTATATACTCATATTTGTATGTGTTGTTGTCTCTTTGTGTTTTATCTGCAATAATGCAATTATGTAGTAAGTAGTTTTTTTTTAGCTACTTATTACATGTTTCACAGTACACAAAACTCTAATAAGAAAGCAGTTATCATTTCAGTATTCAACATGGCAAATTTATGAATATTGCACCTCCATCATGTATGTTGCACATAATGCCTATGTTTTTACATGAGTAGCTTAGTATACTGGAAAGAACCTGATAATAGAATGGTATTCGTATCAATGCATTACTTAATGCACTATGTACCTCATGAAATTTATTCCAATAACCCTTCACACTTTTTGATCAACATTACTATAAGATTCCCTTGTACAGCCTTTTAATGAAAATAAATGCACATGTGATGTCATCTGTGATGTCATTAATAACATTTGTGATGTCATCTTTGATGTCCTCGGTGTTAGTCTTAGCAGTGCACAGTGGTGGCCCGAGTTATGGTTGCTTAGCTTACCATAACTGGCGAATTTCAGGGGGTTTTCGGTTTTACTTGGAACCATAACGTCCCGTTAACAAGGTGTTTTTGACTGAATTGCATAGGTTTCTAGTAGTGCAACGTAACCATAATGTCTACGAACATCTGACTTCATTGCACACCTTCCGGAGAATGCCACATGACGATATGCTGGCGCACAGCATGATGACGTGTCTGAGAACCCGTACACACTTCACAATAAGATCTGTGCTTTGTGGACAGTGTGGAACTACATTTTCTACTGATGTAGAAACTTGCAACTTAAACATTTCCCTTGCACAGCTCCAACACCTATTCATACTCAGGCATTAACAATCTAGTACACAGTACATACTTTTAGCAAAACTGCTATTTATCTTAAAACAACATCAGCTAAGGCCATCCCTCCTCCCCAAGAGACAGCACCACTGCTGTAATGATAGAGCATGAGAAACACTGGCCCCTACCTTAGAAATAACACACGCGCAACATTTTCCCCCCATCCACCTACCCCTCCATATTACTGTTTGGTGCCTCTTCCCTCAGTTCCCTCCGCAACTTTCGTTCTTAGCCCTCCTGCCAAAAAAAAGCCATCCAAAAACAAAATAAATGTTCCTTTAGGAACCACCTTTCACAGTTAAAAAATAGAACTAAAAAAAAAAACGCAAAGACTCCATCTACTTTATATTTCTCAGTAAAGTACATAGACGCAATAAGATTTCCCAACATTTCCATTTGCATTTTGTGTTATGCTAATGGGAATATGGTGGCGTTCATCCTCCGTTCCAGGGACTGGAACGGTGGATAAAGGGCCAGTAGGCCAAGTTATCAGCCCAATCGAAGCGAGAGTGCATACGAGGTCTCTGGATCATTAACCCCCCTTCCAACCCCTAAAATGGGGGCTGAATGCCATTACCAATCTAGATTTCCAAAGCGGTAACCCGTGCTACTAAAAAAGAGGATTTTTTGTCCTATTCCGGTACGCCAGGTTTAGGAAGGAAAATCCTTTTCCAAGATGGCCACCATAGAAAGCGAAGGCTGGGGTTCCATACAGGGCCCCTCTTCGTTTTCCATGGAAGCCTGCAAAAGGCAAAAACGAAACCCTGTGACCATATTACCACAAGCACATTTCTTTCCCTTTCAAATCTATCCTAATTCCGAATAACTTTACTACAAATCCAGTCCCAGGTGGACATGGCCACTTTAATCCTATGTTTTGTCCCTTCTGGTCATGGCCAGTAGCCACATTGTCCGGATCATGACCTTAAACCATGACCCTGACATTCTGCCCACTGCCCATGGCTACAGCCTACCCCTCAGTCATAGAAGTCGTACCGCTATTTTTTTTAACTACATTATGCCACGTGGAAAATAAGAAAACACTGCCACATTTCCAACACTATGCTTTTCGATCGTTGCCAATCAGCCGTACGCAAATTTACTGTAAATCCACCCAAGTTTCATTTTTTCAAAACTGTCAAAAGAATACAAAAATGATTTGTCATATAAGGTGTGCACAAAATCACAACAAACTTTGTAAACTCATTCGAAATTACATCAGAAATATTCCAACCATCAGCATTACCCCTCACCTGCCAAAACATTATTTCATAAGTTTCACAAGTGCAACGTTCAGAAAATATTATTGTCCCGTGGGTTCGACCATGTATTTTTGTACATACGTTGATCTATCCAATGCACCTTACCTCATTTTTCCTCTTTTAGAAATATACGAAATCTGACAGCAGGGTGCTTCCATCTTGTGCTATTCTTATCCATGGCTGCATCTGCCTAAGGTAAACTGCCCTGACGTCACTAAATCATATGCTCCGCCCCTGACCTTCACATAACCAACCCTAGTGATATTCAACACATTTCTCTGTGATGTTTCTCTTCAGTGTAGCCAAATGCCCCCATAATCACCTAAGTGGCGTGACGCAGAACCCGAAAATCAACACACATCGACTTACAACATAGCATGTCACAATTTGAAATAAAAGAAAACAGTAACACTTTACATTTTGTAAAGTACTTTTATTTCACAATAAACTCTCCGAGAACATCCGACTATTCCCATATTCAATCAAATTACAAATTTGTTTCATTGCTCGTGATCGAAAATGTTAATCGTGAGGCACACGTTGTTCTTTTCCCATACACAAAGTGTTCATTTTCGATAAAGGAACCGCTTGGGTCACACAGTGAATTCCAGGGCGTCGGCATGAACTTGGGCCTAGACCACCATAAAGGATGTTATGTTACTCCTAATCGCTAGTGCAGCGGACAGACACATGGGCCCTGCGCGATCATCCCACAAAACAGTCACAGTGATCCAGCCGTTGACGACGACGTGCACCTGGCGAATCCATGTCAATCGCAGTAAGGCAGCATGTACCTATTTGCAAAACATAACAGAAAATACGTATCAATACCCAACCTTTATTACAATACATCTATTGATTTCTTAACTCGGCATACAGTTTAAACTAATGATTAGCACACACAGCAAACAATCTAAAAAAAGACAAAAAGAACATGGAAACTGATACACAAATCGATGTGGTCATACATGACATTTTAAAGAAATATTAGCGTTGAACCTGGGTGAATCTAGTGATAGTCTACAAACACCAACATTCTGCACTCCCCATAACCACAAAAAAATGACAACCACACAGAAAGATAGTACTTCAGTTACATTGCCAAAATTAATGTTCAGATAATAATAAATTAAAGCTTGTTCCGGTGTACAGTCGTCAAAAGCAAACTTACATGATATTGACCGTATACCATTCTCTACGTGTAACTCAGACTGCAATGCTCAATGCGCTCGCACCAAAGAATCTTCATGAACTGATTTTACATGTGCCTTACAAATGTTTGGAATGCATAACCTCCTCAAATGGTCCTTATTCCAAACCTCCTCTTCCTGCATTGTTACTGAAAATTCCCTTTCCCTCAAGGTCAAAAAACAATTGACCCTTATAGTTTGAGTCCCATGCGTGGGCCTCCTTAGCTCGAAACCAAAAAATCAAAGCTGGTGACCTTCACTCAGAATCCAAATCCATTCTCACTTTACAACAACATTGCTGAACGCATTCATGAGAACTGGTACACGCATACACGTGCAGAGCTGCTGTTTTCATCAAACACTGCAGGTGGCTGCCTCAGATGTCAAACTCTAGGGGGCGCCAGTCTGACTCCAATACTATTTAAAATACATTGTAACACAGACACATTAGGTCTTCGCCTGTACTTTACGCACATTATATTGAGGAACACCTCCAAATGTACCGTATGACTTTCGTGACTAAGAACACCACTTTTTTACTTCTTGCTGCCACATCCCATTCCAGCCTCATCAACCCTCACCTCCCGAGACAGTATTTGATAAGTTTAACAAGTGCAATGTTGTGTTTTTTTAATATGTTTTAGTGGCGCTGTTCGCGGATACCAAAACACGGATGAAAGATGGCGGGTGCATCGGATTAAATCTGACGCACTTCACGCTTTTCACCATCCAATGAGCGAACACGAAACATGTCCGCGGACATGACGCACCCGATTAGCCAATCGTTATCTTGTCCGCGGAGCGAACAGGGAAGTGTGACCGTGGAGGGGACACCATACCCATACATTCATAATGCTATGGCCTCAAACTCACTTCTGTAGCCAGTGGCTACAAACTACTGCACCATATCAGAGATATTGGTACACTTGTACTATGCAACATCATTAAGATGGTTGTGGGGAGGGTGTAGCATTTTGGGAGCATGGCCAAAGGACATGCTCCCAAAACCAAGTGTGTACATAGTAAAATGACAAGGCACCATGGTTCCGATATGCTGTGGTGTTTCTGGCCAGGACCCAGACTCTTGACTGCATGCCCAAAGGCCATGCACCCAAGACTGAAGTCATAAGCAGTGGAGTTACATGTCAATATGGGTGTGGTGTAATGCGCTAGTTGTGTTGACGCCCTAGTGTCTTAGCTTCATGGCTGCAGACGATGGTCCAAAAAGTAAATTTAAATAAGTAGCTAATTTACAAGGACCATGGTTTTGATATGCAGCGATGGTTGTGGATAGGAACTATACTCATTGTACCTTGGTCGTAAGGCGTAGGTGGTAGGTTACACACCGAAGATGCAAGGGCCAGCCTACAGGCACGGCATCATATTAGTACCATAGATTAGATGTGTAGATTCGCATTTGTAGAAAATGACTGCCAATATACTTACTCCTTACTTTGTTCAGAATCTACATACAATTTTTAAGTGGCTATCGTACTTGGCGGAAGTATCCCTTTTTCCATTTCTGTGGTAAAAGAAAAAAGGTATGTGTTTGCATTTTTTTTTTTAAAATGTACTACATTGCATAATAGACAGTTTACCTTTTTTTACCCTCAGATTTAGTTTAGAAAACAGTGTACTGTGTATTGCGCTCAGTTTCTGTGTTTGCTTTTCTAATCCTTGGGTCTGGGGGAAAAAAATCCTTGTCAGATTAAACAAAACCTTCATTTTCTATGGTACTAACTACTTCCTTGTTTCCTTTGAGTGTTTCCTTCATCTTTCTGATCAATGTTATGTTTGTTGCCTTTCTGCTGATTTTTAACAACAATTAGATACCTGTAGGCGTATTCTAACTGTACATTTGTTCCTACAGATTTGTGATACTCATTCATTTGTGTTATTGTTATATCCTGTTTCCATCATCTTTCCCATTAATGTTTTGTTTGTTGCCTTCCTGCCGATTTCTAACAACAGATACCAGTAGGCGTATTCGACCTGTACATTTGTTTCCAACGAGATCATTTATTTGTGTCATTCTTACATCATATTGGGTAGTTAGATACCTGTGGGAGTATTCTGTTTGTAGTCTTTCACATAATTTGTTGACAACCTTGAAGTAAACATTATTTCGTATATTTTGGCTTTAAGAACATTAAATACGCATTTGTTAGATTAGCTGGCAATCTCTGCTTTAGAGTAATGGTGCTATCATTACATTCAAACGATCCACAATTCTTTTTAATGTATGCAATGTAGTGACCTGCATTGGTTGTAGCTCCTGCATGGTAGATTATACCTACTGTTGTAAAGGTTTTCTTTCCAAGTGACACTTGACCGTGTGTGAATCCAGTCAGTTTGCAGTTGTTTTTGGTGCCATCTGCATTATAACGTAGAAGCATAAGTATTATGTAGGCACTATGTGATTGTATCAGTAAGGTGGAGCGATTGTCAGAATTGCAAATAGTACATAATCTGCCATGTTTTGCATTTTGTACAAGTTGCTGAAATGGAATGCTCTCACAATTTGGTATGGAAACATACACAATTCGCTCATTTGGGATTTCTTCCTGTATCAATTTGCTACAGAAAGTGCTTGTATGTTTCCACATGTACGAAATTTGGAAGATTTCATTTACAGGTATGCTTTTGTTTTCCAATAGTAATAGTATGTACATCAGAAATTCTTGTGGATCCTCTTGTGAGGTCATGGTGAATCTCAACATTCCAGCACAGTCGTCCAATTGTTGCCTTACTCCATGAACACTGTATGTGTTGTCAGGATTGCTTGTTAAATTTCTTTTTTTTATAACAACATTTTATTGTTTTTTACAAAATGATATATTCATCACAACAATGCAATAATTATAAGATAAATCATGAGTAAGTGTCTCTCGAAGTGTTTGTAGGTTGGGGTTGAGAATGATGCTGGTCTCCTGGCCATCGACGACGGGTCATCTTGGTCCTGGATAGGTGACCGCCTTGACTCTGGCGTGTTTAGGGGATCTCCGGGGTTCAATAAAGTGGGCTATATTGAAGCCACCTGGTGAGTGCTGGGAATTTTGCTGCGTAATTCAAAAATGGGTCCCATATATTCCAGGTTCTATTTAGGGAGTCTGTTCGTATTGCTGTGATTTTTTTCGGCTAGCGCTATGTCCCAGCATTTGGCCCGCCATAGGGCAATTGAGGGGCCACTTTCGTCTTTCCATAGTCAGGGAAACGCGATTTTTGCGGCTAGTAGCAGATGATTACATAGGCGGGGTATTAGTCCTGATATCGGGAATGCTCCGTCTCCGGTTTTGCCTAAGAGAACAATTCCTGGGTCCCAGGGAATGGAGAGTCAGAAATGTCTTTGATGTGTTTTAGGACTTCCTTCCAGTATACCTCCGCCTTGGGGCTGGACCACAGCAGGTGGAATAGAGATCCGGGAATCGGGCAACCGCGCCAGCATGTGTCAGGGATTTCTGGGTTGGCTTTGTGGATTTGAGTAGAAGTGATATAGTATTTGAAGCACAGTTTATAACCCCCTTCCCTATTTGTGATGCACTGTGAGCTTTTGTGCAATCTAGCCCATATTTTCCCCCATTCTTCTACCACTATCTCACGCCCAAGATCCTTTTCCCATTCTGTCATGTATCTTTCTTTTTTTGTAGGGTCTGACCTGTCTAGGAGCCGGTAGATCGTGGACATTCTGCCTTTGCTGGTTGGTGTTGTTAGCGTAAGTTCCAGAGCTGTTGGATCTCTGGAGCATTTTTCTCGACTTTTTCTGTGGGACATCCAGTGCCTGATTTGGGTGTAACGGAATCTTTCCCGCTCTCCCACTCCGAATTTCATTTTGCACCTTTCGAATGTGATGGGCAAACCTTCTAGAAAGTCACTAGTTTTCGCCAGGCCCCCGGCTGTCCAGCTTGTTGCATTTCTATGCAGCACTAACATTTGCAAACACAATTGGTATGTACTGTGCAGGTAAATATTGTTAACAATTGGTGGCAATTGAAATAGAATATTCATTGCTACATTTGCATAGCAACTTACCCCACTTTCATTTGCACATTTGAATGGACCAGCAAGTTCTGTATCTGAGTGCATTATTCGGTTTTTCTGTTGCTTCTTTGCCGACGTCCCTGGTTTACATTCCCTAATAGGTTCTTCTATGTTTGTGGTAATTGATGAAACTTTAGCTTCTTTTCTTTTATTTACAGAATTTGCTGGTGAATTCTGTTGCATTTCTGTTTCATTTACTTTTCTTTTACCACATTTTATTTTATCTGGAACAGGGTATTGTTTCAGATGAGGGGTGTACAGTGAACGCAATCTATTGTATTCTAGAATGCAAGGAATATCAGCTTTGACTTTATTTGAATCAAAGTTCATTAGCAATAGACTGTCAAGTGTACGTAAGCGTGATAATGCTACTTAGCTCATGCTTTCCTTAAAGACTGTGTATCCTATGTCTATCAATGCTTTGTCTAGGGTAAGGCCTTGGGATTTATGAATGGTAACTTCATATGCAAGAGTTAGAGAAAATTGCTCTCTACGTACATACATGTCTTTGAAGAGAAGGAATCGAGCAATTGAGCGCCCTATCCTTTTCACTTCTGAAACTTTATCAAAGCGACTATTTACAAACTGAATGTTGCTATCACGTGGGTATGATTGAAAGCCAACAACTGTTCCCAGTGCTCCATTAACTAGCCATTGTTCTATGTCAAGGTTACGTTTAAGCATTACTCTACAATTTAAGGATAATTTAAATATTTTTTCCAACCCAGCTGTGTTGGAGATTACATTTTCTAAACTATTTAGTCTTGTTGTGGCTTGTTCACACATGTGTACTGTCATACCATGTACGTCTAGTTTGTCTGTGGCGCTAATTTCTATTATTGGTTGCATTTCTTTATTTAACATTGTTTCATTGAATTTGAAACAGTTTGCAAGAGTTGGCATTAAGGACATAAAATTGACATTTTTGTGCGCTATTCGTTCCATAACATCAGTTGCACATGCATTATTGCCATAAAGTGCATGTATATGCCCGTTTTTCAATACAACTTGTGCGTCTTGCGATAATACACCAACTCTAATACTTTTGAAGATGTTGGCATAAGCGAGATCTGCAGATTGCTGCATGTTCTCAGTTAATTCTCCGTATTGGAAATGTTGCCAAAGGTTAACATTACCTATGCTAACAACAGTTTTCCGGCAGAGTTTGTGGCCTAAGGTTTTAAAAATCGGTTCACCTTTCACTGGTGTCAATTGTAGAAGATCTCCGAAAACGATAATGTGTTTTCCTGCAAAGAGTTCTTTATTGTTATTTTTAAGTACTTCTTGCAATCTGAGATGAATCAAAGCCAACATTAGGTTGGAGACCATGTTCACTTCATCTATTAGTAGCATTTTCATTTGTTCAATACCCTGTGTAATTCCATTGAGGCTTCTGCAGAAAGTTTGTAGTAGACTAATTTATTTTGATACTCTACTGGAAGTAGTAGTAAGCAGTGTAAAGTGATACCGCCTATGTTGTAGGCAGCTAAGCCTGTGGGTGCCATTACAACAGCTGACAGTTTGTTGTTTGTCAGTTGTTGAAGGAACTTGCTGATGATTTTGATTAAGAATGTTTTCCCTGATCCAGCTTTACCACTGACGTACAGCAGTATAGGTTTGTAATTTTGGCAGGTACATTCTTTATTTTCGTGTTGTACACCATGTACAATTTGTTTTGTTACGTCTTTAAAAATGGTGCGCTGATCGTTGTTAAGTTTTGCTTGTTGTACAGTTAAGTCTTCTGTATCTTCTTGATACTGATACATGGTGTTTTCTACTTTTACCATAGCTACTTCAGCCTCATTTGCTATGAGTGGTGGTTCTAGTGGTTCTTGACTTCCTGTTACAGAAGGTTGACTACTGTCGGAAGAGTCCTTATATAGTTGGGCCTGAAGTTCTTCTTCCTGTTGCTGCTCATTGTATAACATTGTTTTGTACTGCATAAAGTTCACATCGGTGATAGTGCTTTCATTTGCTTTGGAAGCATCTTCATAGAAGTCATAGTTATCTAGTAACAGAGACATGTATTATAGTTCTTTCTGTTGAGGAGTTTTTAATGACAATTTTACATGATTAATTAAGCTTCGTTTGGTAAGTTTCACTAAGCTCCCTTCACAATCGGTCGCTCTATATCTATGTTTGCTTTCATCGGGTTTTACATTATTTTTGTATGCAAAGTTTTAAGCTATGTGGTATAGACACATGCTTTCCAGAGTGCTACTCCTGTTCGGATAGTACGTGTCCAGTAAATTGTTTTTTAGAATGTCTTGGCTGTTGGGATCATTTCTGGCAATTGTTTCTGTGTCCTCATGTGATTTTAGCACTCTTTTTCTAGATTTTGCAGGACCAAGACTGAGCCATACTATGTTTTCTGATTGTCCATACAAAGCAGTGCCGGTTAAACGATCTGCTGCTTCATAGGTGCCACATTCTCTATGAGAGAGAATTTTTATGTCTAGGCTGTACAATTTCTGTGATAATGTTTTGTCTGATGCTAGGTCATCTGAGAGGTCTTGAAGCTCTGTTTTTTCTGCTTTTGTTAAGTAGGCTGTAACATATCGTGCAACAGCAGTTGAATTGTCTGCAATGTACTGAACATCTATGTTTGCATTCCATAAGAGGGCAATGATTGCATTGTAATCATTGATATATTTTGATTCTTCCCTTCTTTTTATGTAATACGTGTTCTTAGGTGATTTACCTTTCAAACTATGTTGAACTGAAGACATGAAGTTGTTTACTTCACTTGTTTCTGTAACTGGTCTAGGGAAACCAAAGCAGCATTTGGTGTAGTATTTACCTTTGTTTTTGTATTTGCAGCGACAATATTTCCACATTTGTGTCTTTGAAATTGTAAAATCTGCCCATGCAGCTCACTATGTGTCTGTTGTGAAGGGATTTCACAAGTGACATATTTTTGGATAAACTGCAAAACAGTGGTATCACTGTCATGCCCAAATTTCAGTGCACCTTTGATCCATAACAGCATGTGATGTGAATATGTGGTGTTCCTCTCGCTTGATATTCTTTTCTCCAAAAGAAGTGCTGCACTTCTACAAGGGGAGGAACAGTTTTATTGCAAATAAAGTGTAGCATGGCAATGAAACGATGATGGAAACATCTTGACACATTAACTGGATCTACAGTGCAAAGTTCTCCAGGTGTTAATATATCTTTGTTGTTTTTGTTGCTGTTTGCTATGCGTAGGAACTCATGTAAATCTTCCCATGCATATTCTGCACAACTTAGCGTAACAAACCAAGTCGGTGGTCCAAGATTTCTGATCATGCAACGCACGTCTCCGTGCCGTCTGAACCAGTATTCCTTTGTACCACGCATGTTTGCAAACAAATTTGTTATGTAAAACCTCATCTTTTTCCTGTACTTTAGCTGACATATTTTGAAAGTGGGTTCCAGATTTAAGAATGTGTGCAACTCCGTAACATAGTGTTGCTAATTCACTTTCATAGAGTAGGTGGAATATGTATTCCACATTTTGTCTAAATCTAGGCCCTGGCCACAACCACCGCAGCATGTCACACCCATGGCGGCGTACTAATCAATAGCACACCCATAGTAAAAAATAATGTAATAACGACATGTACTCAATGACAATGGTCGCTAATGCCACACGTGCCCTTAGAACAGTTTCAAGGTGCCTGTACACTGCACGCACTGAAATAGTACCTTTAGTAGACCCCTCATTTTCTGCACGTACAAACATCCCGAACAAGGTGGGCATAGAGAATACATCAATAACACCTGCCGCCCAAACAAGTACAGTTTTCACCCATCTCTTACTCTCTGAACCTCCCCAAGCACTGTAGGAGATCAAAATTGTTTCCTAAACAGCATTTCACATGGAGAATACATCTTTAACACCTGCCGCCCAAACAAGTACATTATTTAACCTATCTCTTACTCTGTGAACCTCCCCACGCACTGTAGGAGAGCAAAACAGTTTCCTAAAAGACATTTCGCCTCTGGTAGCGACCGCGCTGTGGTCGGATCCAAAATGTCAGGCGCATCCACACATTCTGACACACATCACGGCTCGCTGCAGCCAATCGGCGAAGAAGTTGCGCGTCCGCGGTCATGACGCCACCCCACTGGTCAATCGGTATCTTGTCCGCGGAGCAAACAGGGAAGTGTGACCGCGGAGCGGACATAGATATCATATTTCTTTAGACATATGTTTTGGTTGTTTTAAAGGAAACTACTGGACGGATTGTCACCAAATTTACAAAAGCACGCTTTTGGGACCAAGCCCCTGCCGCAAATTTGGTAAAAATCCGTCCAACGGTTTGACCTGTAGGCGTGCGCAAAGTTTTTCCCCCATTCAGTCTATGGGAAAAAAAGACTTTTTGGGACCCCCCCCTATAACTTTTGCCCCCCCTGCACCAAACATCACCAAACGTTGCAAAAAATTCAGACTGCCCCATATACTTTTTTTGCAAAGTTTGGTGAGCATTCGTCCAGGGGGAGCGGAGTTATAAGCCGCCCGAAAAGTGCTCTTCCCATGGAAACAGCACGTTAACCATAACTACACGGGCACTACTGTGGCCATGTAATGCATCACTATGGTTTAAAGATCTTGTATGTTCCCAGTGCTCTCTGATAGCACTGAGAGACAATGTTTTGCCTTTTGCTGAATTGCATTCTGGTATTTGTAGTCTCCCAGTCAAGATGGGGGAACAATGCCACAATTGTACACTTTTTGCCTAACATAATTCTATAAGGATTTATATATTTGAGTGACACTACGGTTTGTGTACTTTTCAAGTTAACTTTATAAAGCAGAGTATTTTTGAAATCCAGGCATGGGGGTGAGGAGGGGAAATGATGAGAGGTCAAGTAAGTCATGAGTATTTCCCCAGGGTGTGGCAAGAGGGTTTGCAATCCTGGACACTGGTTGAGTTATTTTCGCCCTAATTGTGGCTGCTTTTCAGGACACAAGTAAAGGACACATGTGGGTGGACAACATAACTTTTTCAGAAAGCAGATGCAACCCCTCGGTTTTGTTTAAGGTTGGCAAGCTTACTCAAGTATTTTGATACCACGATTTTACTTGTCATGTTCCCAGTGCAGACACTTATCCACAAGACCACAAGCACTTGTTTCGTATTGGGATTTTGTTTTCATGGCAATATTCCACTACACATGGGTTCAAAAGGTGGGCACCTTTTATACTTTGCAAGCACATTTTATGGAACATTTCCTCTCTCAGGCTATAAGTATTCATGTTCAAGTATTACGTTCCCCAAAAAAATGTGACAAATATAAAGCGCACTTGGACACATGAAAAACTAGTTGTTCATATACTTCTAATTTTCATCCACAAAATATTCAAAAAAGCATGGCCAAAAGAACAAAAATATTAGAATAAATAACTCTTACTGATAAAGATGAGCAAACAAGCCAATATTGTATTCATAGCCATGCGAACAAAATAACAGACACTAATATACAAAATAGTATGTCTTAATATAATAGGAATAATCCATTTATCTCACAAACAGGTGCATAAGACAAAATTAGACAGAAGACAAAAACATGAATCCACACAGTGTATGATGCGTTTTGATACAAAATGACTGACAATCCATAAACTCCAATTGCAACTAGTTTTGAAAAAACACCCTTCGGTTCAATTCAATATTTTCCATAGTATAAGAAGCACCAATCCACAAATTAAGATACTCAGGAATGAGACAAGGAAATGGTGATGTGTGTTGTTTCACAGCAGGAGAGCAGATGTGTGTACTTCAATATCTTTCAATGTTGACAGGAAAGGAGGGTCCTCTGGAGGCAGGTTTCAATTCTGCTCCGGACTGATCACGAGTATCATGCGCCTTTGAAGGGCAACGCAGTCTGAGGTGGTAGAAGTTGTCGGCAGATATTGTGGAGCAATAGACGTGGGAGGGGCAGCTGGGGCCACCGTGTTTGCAGGCAGTATCTCTCGCACTATGCCCCCGATAAAGTCCTTCTTCGTGTTCATGGACATTATCTGTCAGAATATTGAAAGAAATGACTTATCCTGCTCTGCATTCAGCCTCTAGAATTGTCCTATGCATTGCCATGCAGCAAGGAGCATCCCTAATCCCCCGCCAAGAGTACTCCCTCGATCCGCAGACTGGACCAGTGTGAGCACTGCAGTAGCCAAAGCCTGAGGACCAAGAGCCTTACTTAAAGCTTTTGATGTCATGGATACAAACCTTCCTCCGTTTGAAATGAGGACTCTCCTTAAACCCTAGCTTACCCGTGAAGGTAAATAAACCACAATAACACTACAAGACAGGAAAGTGGTGATTTGTCAAGGTAGAAGAAACTTCTGTAAAGAATTGCATTGCTGAAGCAGCAGGGAGCAGGATGCACAGGTATATGTGTCTCAGCACAAGTCCCAGAACTGATGTTAGGGGGGTCTTCTAGATGTTTTCAACCCCTCATGGTGCACCTCGTAGGGAGCACCCAGCTGCCAACGTCACTCTAGACACCTTTGTTGCTGGAAAGGATTTAGGCTACCAAAGCAGCACCTCAGGGTAAGAGCTATGGAAGAGACAATGATGGAATAAAGCCTAACCGGCACATCAAAATTACCTCTGGTAGCTTGCTGGCCATTGGCAGTGAGGGCACTGGAAGAGTCCCTCCCACAGCGTCTGGATGCTGGTAACTTTTCACAGCTGCAGGTGTATCAGAAAAATAGCATGGTAGACTTACCTTTCACAAAATACTGTAGTTATGCTGATAGCTTGTGCTGGAAGAGGTCTTCCTAGGGATGGTGGCAAGCCATAATTGATTGAATTAAAAGATTTTCCCGGAATGCCAAAAGAGCCAGTGGGTGATCCAGGTCCAAGCACTTGAAAAGAGAGATGATGTAGTTTAGTGTTAGAAAAGGATCAGCCAAAATAATGGGGGCAGTGGAAACCCTGAGCACTTGAGGTAAAAGCTGGCTTGAAAAGAAAAAAGATATGTCACAGTGAGCATGTGCTGCTAATGCATGGCTGCTGCAGGTACTCCTTTTCCATTTGCGCAGAGAACAGGACTGTTGATTGGGAGCATTTTGGAGGGATGTTGCTGTCTCGGGGTTGCAGTCCGTGAATGCATTCAGGCTCTTGTTCAGATTTCTGACATTCAAAGTGATATGTGACATCCCACATGTATGAACGAAAGAGCAGGGGATGCACAAGGGCACATGCAAGGTGCTTTTGTAAAAAACTCAAATTACATGCATAGGACTGCCAATGTTAGCAATTATGTACTGCTGCGTTCTTGTATGCACTTTTGAGCATATCCAAGGTATAGTGTAAAACTGAAGAATAAAACGAGGTGAAATCGACCTTTACTCTTCAATTGTATTATCTGTCTTGTAAAAAAGTAAGCGCTGCCTGGAAATTATATTTATAATTACTAATTGATGCCCTTGGAATCCACCGGCTCTTCAGCAAGTGCTAATTTGAGGTGGATTGCATAGAAATTAATTAATTGTACGCCTTGCATGAAAATCTCATACAGTCGTAAAATGAAGTGCACACACAAGACAGAGGAAGAAGGCACGGTGGAGATGTAAACTCTGCTCTGTTACCCATATCCTCCTTGCATGCACTCAAAAATGCACTGGAGGGGGAAATGTAGGCACAAAAGAATTACCCTTGTCGTTTGTACCACCATTGCTCGCAATGCCCATTTTAAAATGACATCCATGGTATTTTTAAACATATTTTCAAAATACTACCTAATTATGAGTTAGGAATACATTATATGTATGTGGCATTGTGTACATCAAAGTACAGCATGAAGTAAAAATGCATCATTTACTCCCATGCAATACTTCATATCTGCACCCTGTGGTAAATATTTTGTAAATAATTCATAATCTGTTGGTATTTTAAAGGTAGGAGGTTACCAACCAGGCCCTGCTTTATTTAAATCGTGAAATAAGACTAGCAACACAGTTATCAAGATGAATCACAACTGGTTATAGAACCATGATAAAAAGGACTAAAGATAATATGCAAATGTTGGACATCCTAGTAAAACAATAATTAAGGGCTTATAACGAGTATGGTGATAACAGTAAAAACACGTGGTATTTTGACTATCCCAGTTTTTTAAAATCCCACCTAATTTTGAGGGGGGACCACTTGAAATAGTTACTGATGGTGTACGCAAAAATACTATCTGGGGTAAACATGGGTTATTAGCCCCAAGGACAACTTTCCATGTACCCCATTGGGTAAATATCATACGCTATTGCAACTGGCAATTAGGTCGTATTTAGAAAATAAGTGGAACCTAAAACACTCTATGGGCCTCATTACGAGTTTGGAGGTAGCCATGGTGCTATTAACGCCATGGTTGCCTCCATACCGGGCTCCAATGCTGGGTTCCTGCAATGAGGAATTACAAGGTCATTCCGACATTGGAGGACCTGGTAATTCCTCCTTGCAGGAACCCATCCCCATTCCCATTTGAGCCCCCATAGGGTTCATTAGAAATGGCCCGTTATTAGCTCCCTCTTCCCCTCTCGGGACCCGCTAAGGACGCCTGGTTTTACCAGGCGTCCTTACAGGGTCCCACAAAGGGAACTTCGTAATTGCGCATCCCGTAATGAAGGGTGCCGGTCCCATACCGGCACCCTTCATTATGGGAGCGCAAGCCTCATAATGAGGCCCTGGGCCTCATTACGACTTTGGAGGTAGCCATGCCCTTAATAAGGGAATGGCTGCCTCCAAAATCGGGTCGGGGTTCCCTGAATGGGGAAATACCGGGCCATTCCGAGTATGGATGGCCCGGTATTTCCTCCTTCAGGGAACCCGGGCCGGTCCTTCCCCATTCCCATTCGAGCCCTCATAGGGCTCAATGGGAATGGGGAGGGAGCTAACAACGGGCCCATTACAAACGGGCCCGTTGTTAGCTCCCTGGTCCCCTTGCGGGACCCGCTATGGACGTCTGGAAAAAACAGACATCCAGAGCGGGTCCCTCGAGGGAACCTCGTAATAGTGCGGAGTGGGTTTAATGGCGCCGGCACCATTACTGGCGCCGTTAAACCCATTCTGCACTTCTTGTAATGAGGCCCCCTATGTATTTACCATTATCGCATACTCATTATAAGGCTCCAAATCTCCTAATGATTCAGGATGAAGATTGATAAAGCTTACACATTAAGAAGTCCTCTAAATTCCACACTTTCCATGGAGAGCCATATAAAAGAGAGCAACCAGGACGCCCCTAAATCCAACTATTAGAAATACTTCATCTATACCTAAAACAGAGCACAGTGGGCTTAAAAAAGCAACATTAAAGTGCTTTGTTTGTGCCTTTATAATGAACAACATGCACCCTCTTGCATAGCGCTGCTATCAGAAATGTTCTACTGACAATGTGTCCACCTTGGCACCGCTGCTGGCCACTTCAAGAATCCAAAAGAACCCCTTACTATGTGCACCAAACCATCCACCGTTAGCTAACTCAGAATCTGAAGATTATACTGTATATTTGCTATATTTTCACCACATGGAGAGCATTGCTCTGAGTTCAGTTGCACATACAGATCAGCTCAAAATCATCAACAAGATTTCTTTAAAATAAAGAGATCCTGCTTGGGAAGTGGACAACTGCATGGAATTAACATCACTTACAATTAAACAAAGCATTACAATATCCAAACTTCGAAAAAAAAAACAATTTTGGTATTCTAACTTTACAGACCAATTTGTATAGCTAATGCAGTCTTCTAACGTTCCCAAACATTGGTCTGAGTACCTAAAGGTTATCTCATTGTAGAAACGAATTCCTAAGATTCATGACATTTGGAATATAAATACATACACATTGGATGGCTTTTTAGGGACATTTCATAAGATTGAAATGTGTTAATGTTTGATATTTTATTCAGTGAAAGAGTTGTGGTTAAGGTTATGCTTTGGCAGGATGTGATGGTGAATTTGATCATCATTCTCCCATTTTTGGCCTTGTGAGGATTAGCTGGTAAACCTCAGGAGGGTTTGATTTTTCAAGCAAAATGGGAATAGAGATGGAGACTGTACGCATGTTTCACAGTTTTGCATCGGCTCTTACCTGTGCCCACTTGGTCATTCTGCCATGGATCTCCCGGTCCACATTGGAAGATGTTGACTGCTTTTTTGATGTTCGCCTTTGTGATTTTACTTTCATGCTGCGCTCCCGTCTAGGACAAATGGGGACACATGGGACAACAGTGTAGGGCCCCCTTTGGCCATTAACTAGTGAAGAAAAATTAAAAGAACACAGTTTATGAGTGTGATGCTCAGGAAATACTGTGAACTTTGCTGATGCAAGCCATCCTCTCATTCAATGCAGGACCAACTGCCCGCTCCTTCATTTCATCAGGCTTTTTACTTGCACCACAACAGACCACAGGCTACCCTTTTTTGCACTTCTCCTTTTCCATGCAATGCTTACAATGTTGAACAAAATGTCTTCACAAATGAGGGACTACATTTGGTCTTAAACTTTACCAAACCTGCTGTGGAGACATTACACATATTCTTCACATTACAAATACTTCACATCAATTCTTAATAGCGAATATGTTTGTTTATAGCGACACTAGAAATTAGAAAAATGTCTTCATATACTTGGATTTTCTATTTTTACCACAGGAGTGGTAGAACTATGGTGTGAAGCTGCAAATTTTGGTACAAGCAGCTATTTTAGTAAAGGTTCAGGGATAAATCATGTTAACTATTTGAAGAGCAAATAGAGGACCTTCTGTTCAGGAAAGCTTTCACCCGGGTATGATCGCTCTAGGACACTTGAGTTAAAATTATTCTACAGGCAGAGCAGCTTGTCACTTTTAATAGAAGCAAAACGTACTCGATATTCTCCATATTCAGACTGTGAAGTCTTAAAATTCTCTTCATAAATTATCCAACATAATTTCTGTAAAAAACGGACACGTAGGCAGACTGCAGAGCATATTTTGATTGACTGGTAAAAACCTTTTACCAAACTATCTTAACTATAAAAACTACAACATCATTTAGAATTTTATTAAAACACTAGCAGAAGTACCCGTTCTCCAAATGGGTTCTGTAGAGATACATCATAACACTGATTCTGTAGGTCTCAGTTCTGATTCACTTATCGCTTGATGTGCTTTGCACCCTGACGTAAACTGCACTGGGAATGGGTGCATGTGGTTGGCTGACATACCCCAGAGCAGACGTTGGGGGGAGGCGAGAGTTGGTGTGCCGCTGCATACTGGGACCTTCTGTGCTCTCTCCCCACCTGTTCCCTCACCCTGGTGTGGTGCAGTTTGTTGCGATGCATTGTGGTGCAAATATCTTGGAAACTGTGCATCCTAGGACCTGGACCTCGAGTTTTGTTCCTCGTGTCGAGACCGGTCCTTCTACGACCACATTGATGCTTAGCCGATTTCAGGCAACTGTCTCATGTGTGAAGGTGCTGCAATCCGAGTAAAGGGGTGGGGTATCCAAATCTCATGTAGCTAGTAATGTGCGGAGGGTCCTAACATGTAACTATGCAAAATGTGGTGCAGATTGGTGAAACAGCATGGAATTGTATAAGGAACAACGCTTCACCAAGCCACAAATCCACAAACAAATGTTTGCTTGTGCTGATATCCGGAGAACAGGGTGGGGTGTCCAAATGTCATTAGCCTGTAATGTCCAGAGAGTTCTAAGAGGTAACTATGCTGAATTTGGTGCAGATTGGTGAAATGGTGTGGAATTGTATAAGGAACAATGCTTTGCCACAAACCCACTAAAAATGTTGACTTTGCTGACATCCGGGGAAAGGGGTGAGGTCTCCAAATGTCATGTAGCCAGTAATATCCAGATGGTCTTAAAAGGCAACTACGCAAAATTTGGTGCAGATTGATGAAACAGTGTGGAATTGTATAAGTAACAATGCTTCCCCACAAATTCCATCACAAATGTTGACTTTGTTACACGGCCCGCGGTAGCAGCCGTGTTGTTATGGTTAAGTTGCTATACTCATAGGAAGAGCACTTTTTCGGCGATTATAACTTTGCTCCCCCTGGACGAATCCTCACCAAACTTTGCAAAAAAAAGTATATGGTCGCTCTGAATTTTTTTGCCAAGTTGTGGGGGTTTTGTGCCGGGGGACAAAGAATGGGGAAAAACTTTGCGCACTGCTACATGCCTCGTGCCGAACAGCTGGAGGATTTTCACTAAATGTGCGGGGGCTTGGGTCAGAAAGCGTGCCTTTGTGTGTTTGGTGGAAATCCGACCTGTAGTTTTGTTGCAAAGAACTGAAATGTACGTCCCAAAAAATGTGTGATATCCCCATTCCCCTGTTCGCTCTGCGGACAGAAGTGGCATTGGCTCGCGGCACGTCGTGCTGGCAGAGAAGTTTGGACGCGGCCGGTGGTTGGCTGGAGGGAAGCGTGGTGTGTATCAACATTTTTTGGGAAAGCCACCATGGTGTAGCGGAGGACAGTGCGGTGGTGGAAGTGTCTGCAAAATGTACCGTATGGAATGCGTGTACTGTGTGGTGATTGGTGATAGCTGTCATAACGGCCCAATAGCTTCTGCCGCTACCTGTTTGCGGCGACCTCTTTTCGTGGTGAGTGGTGGCAGGTGAATTGCAGAAGGGGAGTGAATTGCGCATGACATAGGGTGGGTGGGAGCGCGGGTGGCTGTGCACTGCGGATGGAATACAGTACTTGGACACTTGGTGGCATGCATGGGTGGATTGAAGGTGCAGTGGCTCTGTGGAAGGAATGGACTATTGGGTGCATGGGCGAAGGCCGAAGGGCATGCAGTCAAGGGCGTAGGCCTGCAACATACCCACCACAGGAAGGCATGTTTCACTCTGCATTCCGTAAAGGGAGGTACTTGTATAGTGTGGTATGTGCAGATTAGTTGCAGTAGGGCCAGTGTTACAACCACAATGTGGGTAGGTTGGCCGTGACACAGTACTTTGTGAATGGAAGTGGGTACACCCATAATAAGTGAATGAAAGTGCACAGGGGTGCAGGAGAGAGTGTTTTCTTTGTACATTATGTTCACTGTTGCAATTTGTTGCTGCATAGCTGCATGGCGGTGCGCAGGTTGGGTAGGAGTGCTGGTGGCAGTGGTGTGTATGTGGATTGTCTTAGTTGCTAACATGGTGACATGCATGGTGGCATTAGGTTACTGTGGGTGTGTTCAAGGCCTAGACTATTGGGTGCATGGCCGAAGGCCGTAGGCCATGCACTCAAGAGCCTAGGTCTTGAGGACACCCATGGCAGTAATGTATTTTTGAATGTGCATCAGTTAGAGGGTGGTGACATGTAAGGAATGGTTATGGAGCACATTTCAGCCATTATAGGCCAGTGTTGCAAACAGATTGTGGGTAGGTTGAAAGTGGCACAATACTTTGTGAATGGAAGTGCGTACGCCCATAGTATGTGATTGAAAGTGCACAGGGATGCAGGAGAGATTGTTTTGTTTGTACATGCACATTATGGTAACTGTTGCAATTTGTTGTTGCATAGTCCCATGGCGGTGCGCTTTGTTTGGAGATGCTGCAGTGAAAAGTCACGCAGTGTGGGCTCTGTGTGCAGTGTTTGCATGTCAGTATGGTGGAGGGTATGGGTGAAGGGCAGCTTATAAGTGCCTGGATAGTGTGCTGTGTGCACAATGCATGAAGTATGGGCAATGTTGTAAACATTTCGTGGTTATGTTGGCAATGACACAATACCTTCTGAGTGGAATTCGGTAAGACAATAGTATGTGAATGAAAGGGGGTAGGGGTGCCGGAAACAGTGTAATGTTTATACATTATGGTAACTGTTGCATGTAACGCTATGCATGTCCATTGCAGTGTGAAGGTTGGTTAGGAGTGCTGGTGCCAGTGGTGCGTATGTGCATAGTGGTAGTTGGTGACATGCTGACATGCATGATTGGACAACTTGGTGAGTCTATTTATACACTAAATCCAGTCAGTTCCACCAGGTCATGCATGTTCACGTTTCTTCTGGCAGTTGCGCCTGTTCTCAATTTCTTCGCTTATTCTGAGCCCAACCTAACTATATGGTCAAGGATTCCTTCACATCTCTGCTTGGGGACTTCCCTTTTGGGCTAATACTTAGGGACCAATTGGATCTGAAGGCTGTTTAACTGGCACCTCGTTCATGATTCTCACAAACCTAGGATCTATTCGCTGTTACAGCTACAGTATATTTCTTGTAACAATTGACAACCAGCATGAACCATAATTTTGTTAACCAACAGCCACATCAGGTGTGATAGGACACAAATGGTGATATCAATAGATAGACTTTGTAATTTACAGTGATCTGATTTCAATAATTTCTTGTTCTCGTGTGACTACTCCCACCATTCCTGCCTGTCTCTGATCTGACTTTGGGTACGTACACCCTCATTTATGTCAATTTGAATTTTTGCTTATGATTTGGCATTTCGTACATATCTGTTTTGATTGGTTTCATTTTTTCTTTACTAATCATGTGTTTTCTTATACATGACATTGTTTATCACTAATGTTAACGAATACATCGAATTAATGTTTTATCCACTATGTTGTGATTTTGAATGATTACCGCAGCCTTGAGGACGACCGTATGGTCGAAACACGTATCGGCTGTAATAGGAATAAACCAACACTCACCTATTTGGATGACTCTTGTTTTTCCAATATATTTGGGATTTGAACTATCTTTCAAATATTGGAGATTTGACTAAAGAGTTTTCTGCGCTGTTTTGCAACATTCACTGTCCAACTTTGTAACCTCTTTGCACACAACACCTGTGCAGATGGCGCACAAAGGTATCACCAACGATAAGCACTGTGCATCTCTCCATCTCCACTACCCGCACGACACAGTATTGGGACGAAATGGTACCGCCTCTTCCTGTAAACCATGCCCTAAACTCCTACTTGCCTATTTCCCACAATTCCATTTCCCTTTCCACCCTGTTCATAATGGCAGGATGTGCATATGCGCTTTCCCATCTACAGTGAGGGCCAAAGTTGAGACAATACTTCTTCCCTTTGCACAGTCACTTTTTGCAGCACTCCCCCATTGGGTGCTGCCAAATTTTCAAACATGCATGCAGCAGTTATATACAAAACCTCTGCATTGCACATTATCATTTCTATACACCACTCCATATTTACTGTTAAACACTCTCAGTACACGTTCCGTTTCATTCAAAGCCCCTCCACCAGAAACCTCTGCTAAATAATGCCTGATTGCAGCATCCACAAAGATCCTAAGATGCACCCAGCACACCTTTGGCCATGCACACAACATTGCAGCCCTTTCTACACCCACCACAACACTATACATCCAAGCAAGCAACCATGTGGGCACCTAACATTATGCACAAATGTAACATACATAGCGCACTTCTACCTAACTCCCCCACACCATAAAACACCCATTCACGAAAACGCAAAATCTGCTCTGCCAAAAGGCTGGGGTTACCAGTGGGTGAGCCTTTTCCCTTTGCGCCCAAGGTAGGTGCACCCACACATGTGAGGTACTGTTTTCGTTGGGACACCTGTGAGAACGCGGGAAGGTAGGCCGTGTGTTGTTGGCGGCGTGTTTCAGTGGGTGAGCAGAGTGAAATGTGCGAAAATTGTGTTTTTCTCTCGCAACATTTAAGACTTTGCCGGGGGTTGTGGGTAATACATTCTGGGCCGATTTGCGCAAGTCAGATCTCTGTGGATTCCCACGGGTATCCTCTTTTCTGAAATGCATGGGGTTCCCTGTTTTTCCAGGTGGCTTTGACACCCTAGGCCCAAATCTGTAGGTTGTCCACATGAGCAAAATTCCTGAAAATCTGCTCTGCTGAAAGACGTGGGGTTACCCGTGTTTTAGCCTTTTCCCTTTGTGCCCAGATAGGTGCACCCACACATGTGAGGTACCGTTTCCATCGGCACACCTGTGGGAATGCAGGAAGGTAGGCCATGTGCTGTTGGCAGCATGTTTCGGTGGGTGAACAGAGTGAACTGTGCGAAAATTGTGTGTTTTTTTGCCACATTTCGGAATTTGCCGGGGGTTGTAGGTAATAAATTCTGGGCCGATTCGCGCAAGTCAGACCTCTGTGGATTCCCTCAGGTGTCCTCTTTTCTGAAATGCATGAGTTTTCCTGTTATCCATGGTGGCTTTGACACCCTAGGCCCAAATCTGTAGGTTGTCCGCATGAGCAAAATTCCTGAAAATCGGCTGTGCCGAAAGACTTGGGGTTTCCATTGTTTTAGCCTTTTCCCTTTGCACCCAGGTAGGTGCACCCACACATGTGAGGTACCATTTTCATTGGGACACCTCTGGGAACACGGGAAGGTAGGCCATGTGTTATTGGCGGCATTTTTCAGTGTGTGAGCAGACTGAAATGTGCGAAAATTTTGTTTTTTTCGCCACATTTCGGACTTTGCCAGCGGTTGTGGGTAATACATTCTTAGCCGATTTGCGCAAGTCAGACCTCTGTGGATTCCCACGGGTGTTCTCTTTTCAGAAATGCATGGGGTTCCCTGTTTTCTTTGGTGGCTTTGACACCCTAGGCCCAAATATGTAGGTTGTCCACATGAGCAAAATTCCTGAAAATCTGCTCTGCCGAAAGACTTGGGGTTACCACTGTTTTAGGCTTTTCCCTTTGCGTCCAGGTAGGTGCACCCACACATGTGGGGTACTGTTGTCGTCGGGACAACTGTGGGAATTTGGCAAGGAATGTCATTTGTTGTCTTTGCGTGGTTTTCATAACGTTTCGACCCATTTGATGCTGCCCTTTGTCACACAACCCTTTAATTTCCCAAATGTGACCTACATTAGGCGTTAAGGGTTTACCGGTACCGGTATTTTACCGGTACCGGTAAATCTTTACCGCCTTACTACGAGGTCCCTTAAAAACCAACCCGCAAAGGGACCAGTGGAGCTAATTACGGTACCGCAATTTGCGGTACCGTAATTAGTGCCTTCCCCATTCCCATAGAGCCCTATGGGGCAAAAATGGGAATGGGGAAGGGCAATGGTGGAAGGGGGAATTACCACCCAGCCAACCTTGCAATGGGGCGGTAATTCCCCTTTCCTCCAAGGCGGTACCGGTAAATTACCGGCATGAACCATGGCGCTAACAGCGCCATGGTTTACCGCCTACCGTGTAATGAGGCCCTTAGTCACTGCTTTAGGCAATATACACATTTGTAACCTGCACAAGTCACCTACCGCTCAAATGGTCTGCCTGTGCTCTTTCAAAAAATGGATGCTTGTCCTTCCTCACCACATTTGTTTTCCTTATTTACACATGCTAAGTATGTCTGTTTAGGCCGTAAGCATAAAACTCCTGCATACCATGGCTCTGTTTTTGGCTTGTGGTAATGCTTGTTTTGTGAAACATTACAAAAAATGTGTGATTTCCTAACTGGAAGAGTCGGGGAATGTAGCAGAGCATTGTTTTTCTCAAAATTCACAGAAGCCATTGCCTTACCGGGCCAAACATGTCCACCACATACCTTTTTTCTGTCATTTTCATGATTTTTCCCCAAACTATGGACTTTTTCCCTACATAGTTGTTGCCTGACCTGCGCAAATCACCCCTTCCTAAAATTGGAATTTGGTCTTCTTTTCAGAAATGTATGCCTTTCCGTCCTCCCATTCAGCTTTCCTACCCTTTTCTTCCATTCTGTCCACACATGTCCTATTGGAAAAAAGGCCAAAATCGCCTACCCCACAGAACGGTTGGTAACCATATCAAAATATGTGTTTTTTGTTTCCACTCAACCTGTTCCCGAAAGCCTGGAAAATGGGGAATTCAGCACAGCAAACCATTTGACCCTAGCACTTACAAGGAAAAAACCACAGGCTTCTTTGTACATCATTTTATTGACATTTTCTCCCTTTTCATCCCACTACTGCAAACTAGGCATTGAATGGCAACATACCGATATCACCAAAAAAGGCCTTGACACTGAGGGTTGGAGGGGTGGGACCCATGGCAGTTAAGGGGTTAAAGTGGTGTCTCATGGAGTTTGAGCGCATGTGATTGTGAAACCTCTCAAAAAAGCAATCTTGCCTCAAAGAATGGTCATGGGTTGCCAAAAGCTGAGATGCACTGCTGGGTGACGAGTTCTGTGGGGCACTGTAAGCGGTATTAAGATGTCCTAGAAAGTTCCAAATTACACAGAAGTTCTGGAGCCAATTCAAACCACACTCAAAACGGAAATAGACAAAGTGCAAGTTAAACATAGCTTTATTATCATCAAAATAAAGCAGGCACAGCAAACAAGCATGGCATTTTTGGTGATCTATCCCGTTACATAAAAGCAATGGTTTATATGTTCAACATTTGTCATAACTGATTTCATACTGTAACCTTAGTTACCAAAACCTACAGGGAATGCGGATTGCCTATTAGTGGTAATTACATATACATCGTATAGGGGTTACATTTCTGATTGTGTAACGCGTGTCTGATGGCTCCACCTCTAAACTGATAAAGGTAAAAAAGACATCACCTCTGCAATATGTAATTGGCAGGCACATTACTTCATGGGCGGCGTAACACTGGGGGTTTTCATTGGTTGGCTTCGTACTAACCAACCTTGGACAACAGGCAGGTAGTCAAGATATGAGCCAGACAGGAGTAGGGGAAAGAGATCCATAGACTGCTTTCCTTTCAATTTAAGAAGATACCATCCCTCATTTCTAGGCCAAGAGCCAGGGTGATCTCTTTATATTTGGCTGTGTGTAGTGTCTCGTGTCATGTAAGGAGCAAGGCAGGTGTTCATCTGTGTTTGTTGCTAATAAATCGACAGTGTTCTCCAATTATGGGCCATGTGTGATGGCACTTTAGTTAGAATGATTTCACCCTTCATTTATTGGGATTGTAGCTAATATCGATGCGAGTATTATGTTTTCTCTTGCCACACTCTTGAGTTATTCTTCCTGGAGTCTTTTGGCTTATAGTTGTCCTGCACCTGGCATACAAGGGCTGGTTCTACTCTTATAAAACTTCAATTAATCTGAGAGTATCCTTCTTGTATTCTTTGAATTGCTATCTCGGCTTTCACTGAACCTTCTGACCCTACCTTAATTTGCTGTAACCTTGGCTATGATTATCAGCTCTACACGGACCAGTATTTCTGTGGTTTCAGCATTTTGAGTTCTCCTAAATCCTTAAGAGCTTTTGTTTAATTAGATACATGTTGTGGCTTCCATTCTGAAAAAGATGGCTGCCCATTACTGTTGCGTTTCTATGTTAGTGTAGGGTAGTTTTAGGCTCTAGGGTTGGAACCTGCCAGTGCTGAGCTCCAGTTATATTGATCATGAGCAAGATCACAGGAGTAATTGTAGGGGTTTAGCCCAAGCCCCTGTTTGGTTGGATAAGAAAAATGGCGGTCTCCCGGTTATCTCGCTTGGAAGTTAGTGAAGTAATTACTGTGACACTTTATTCCATACGAATTGGTTCGTTTTTATTAGTGGTGGTTGTACTTGCATTGAGTTTTACATACTCATAGTTGTTTTTGAGAAACACTGTTTCAACCTAGATAAGCAAGTTAGGTCAGCCGACACGTGTTTCGACCCGTACGGTCTTTCTCAAGGCTGAGCAATGGTCATGGTGCCAAGTGTGGGGTGTTATGTGACAATATCGTGACATATTGCAATAATTCATTTGTGGTGTGAAAGTGATGTGTAAGTATTGTGACAATATATGACATTGACATCAAAAACATTGATGTTTTAGGCAAAACATGTTTACATTGTATTGTAGGAGGAAAGGAAGAGAAAGGAGAGGTGAGCAACTGGTAGAGAATGAAAGCTTCATTTAATATATGAAAAATTGGGGGAGGGGGGAAAAAAAGATAACCCCTTACCATTTAATTCTGGTGTGTGCCCTCTGTGGGGTTCTGTTGGAATGTGGACTGTCCCTACGGCAGTCCAGGCTCCTGTTGGGCCCTGCAGGAAAGTAAAAAGTAGTGAGCTTGTACTGCGGCTCAGCGGATACAGATAGTGCCCTGTGCTAAGTCTCCTGGGTCCATGGACAATCCCACCCGTGCCGAGTCTGCTCCTAATTGTGTTGTGGTTGCCTTTTGATGGGCAGTGCAATATGAAAATCACATCACGTGCCGTTGTCCATGGCCATGTGTGTTTTATACTGCTTGGGTCGTTTTATCTGTATGATGGAATATCCGAGATGAGACATTGAATGAGTAAGGATGGGTTTGGATGAACATCAAGAGCTTGATTGAAGTTCTTGTGTTCCCCAGGCCCATGATGGCCGTTTGGATTGGTGCTAGCGCTGGAGCGTCAGGGGTGAACCAACTCTAAGTGTAGTCACCGTCTCCCCGCGGTGTGCGAGTAAGGTGGCTGCTATGGGGTACCATGGAAGGGGCAAGTCACTTTCGCTAGTGCTGGAGGTCGGGGGGATTTGCAGGAAGGTTACCTGAGTGCTTCTCTGTAGTCCTCGGCGGCGGTGCGCTGCTGCTAAATGAGCCGTGCGGCGCCGCCATTATGTAGTGTTGTGTTTCGTGTTGAGTCATGTTGATAGACTCAGCGCGCATGCGCATCACTGTAGTGGCAGTGGTCTGCGCATGAGTGTGCGGGCAAATTACTGCCCTTCTGACGCTGGTCCATGCGCATGCGCATTTCGTGCTCTCGGTTGCGCATGCGTCATGGATCAGTTCAGAGAGGGAGCGTGTCAGCTTCCATGAGTACGTTCCATTGGGAACAGCTGGGTGCAGCCAGTGTTCTGGGGTCGGACTGTTGAAAAAGGGGGGGTCGCAAGGGGAACCGTGGCTAAGATTGTGTCCTGGTCCATGGGTGTTAGGTGACGCCTCAAACTTAAGAAATTCTTTGCTACGAAAGCAAGGGAATACAAACCACCGGAAATAGCACCCATACCAAGCATACTGACCATTGGGGATGTTGAGGACATCCATCTCGTCAGCACGCTTGCAGAGAACAATCTAAGTAAACAGGAATGCTTACTAGAACTAGGCATCCAGAATGTAGCAATGGCAATTCCTGAGCTCAAAACCAAATCTAGATTCACACCTCAACTCTTTTCAGAAAACTATATTGACACCTTTCACCAAGCAGTCACCTCGGACCTACACAAATTGGAAGATCGACGAACCCATGGAACAGAGACCAAGGGCAACCTCAGCATAAAGGATTTAGCAGCAGCGCACCGCCGCCGAGGACTACAGAGAAGCACTCAGGTAACCTTCCTGCAAATCCCCCCGACCTCCAGCACTAGCGAAAGTGACTTGCCCCTTCCATGGTACCCCATAGCAGCCACCTTACTCGCACACCGCGGGGAGACGGTGACTACACTTAGAGTTGGTTCACCCCTGACGCTCCAGCACTAGCACCAATCCAAAAGGCCATCATGGGCCTGGGGAACACAAGAACTTCAATCAAGCTCTTGATGTTCATCCAAACCCATCCTTACTCATTCAATGTCTCATCTCGGATATTCCATCATACAGATAAAACGACCCAAGCAGTATAAAACACACATGGCCATGGACAACGGCACGTGATGTGATTTTCATATTGCACTGCCCATCAAAAGGCAACCACAACACAATTAGGAGCAGACTCGGTGGGATTGTCCATGGACCCAGGAGACTTAGCACAGGGCACTATCTGTATCCGCTGAGCCGCAGTACAAGCTCACTACTTTTTACTTTCCTGCAGGGCCCAACAGGAGCCTGGACTGCCGTAGGGACAGTCCACATTCCAACAGAACCCCACAGAGGGCACACACCAGAATTAAATGGTAAGGGGTTATCTTTTTTCCCCCCTCCCCCAATTTTTCATATATTAAATGAAGCTTTCATTCTCTACCAGTTGCTCACCTCTCCTTTCTCTTCCTTTCCTCCTACAATACAATGTAAAATGTTTTGCCTAAAACATCAATGTTTTTGATGTCAATGTCATATATTGTCACAATACTTACACATCACTTTCACACCACAAATGAATTATTGCAATATGTCACGATATTGTCACATAACACCCCACACTTGGCACCATGACCATTGCTCAGCCTTGAGAAAGACCGTACGGGTCGAAACACGTGTCGGCTGACCTAACTTGCTTATCTAGGTTGAAACAGTGTTTCTCAAAAACAACTATGAGTATGTAAAACTCAATGCAAGTACAACCACCACTAATAGAAACGAACCAATTCGTATGGAATAAAGTGTCACAGTAATTACTTCACTAACTTCCAAGCGAGATAACCAGGAGACCACCATTTTTCTATGTTAGTGAGCTATATTTTCGTGTTGTTCATGTTGCATTCAGCTTATACATTGCTTACATTAGTAACCTTCATGTCTTATGGATGCTATGTTAATATTCTTCATGTATAAATGCATATATTACATAATGTATGCATTCGTCATGTTGAGTGTACATTTGCTTTATGTCTAATGCATGCACCTGTATTGTCACAACATTAATTTGGTTACTTGTGCCATCTTGAGCTTAGATCCTGTCCATCTCCTGCTGTACCTGCCTGGGATAAGGGTGGTACGGTTTCCTTAATGAGTAGCGCTTCTTACCTGTGCAATATTGGGCCGTGGGAGGGGCAGAAGCTATGTATGACGTTTTTTCTGCCTCCCAACACTCCCGCCTCTGGTCGAGTCCTTGACCACACTCTTTCTTCTGTGCTCCCCCAGATAAGGCTGTTTTTATATCCATATCTTAGTCACCCCCCTTAGGCAGCCTGTATCTCTATCATGCTCATCCACACTCCAGATGATATAGCAGCATTCCCCATTGGAATCACAATACACCAAGTGCTCAGTGTAATTGTGAGGGTCCTGAGGACAAATACATTTTGATCCTGGAGGGACGATAGGGCTTTTCATTGCTTGGGCACGGGGAAGGTCATCGGTTTGGGTATACTCATGTATGTGAGCATCCAGGTGTATCACTATTTTCATTCCTACTACCTTTTTTGGCAGACCTTTTGCATTGGCTTATTTTCAATTCTTAGAACACAGAAGGAAAGTATTACTAGTACTAAAATGCCCTTCAGTACCTTAAATGCATTGGCCAACCAGGAGGGGATCCATGGGAACAGTTAATTAGACCAGCTTTCATCAGCAATATCATCTACCTCCCGCACCATTCATTTGTGTATTTCTGTTAATGTGGCTATGGCCTCTGTGAGAGTTCAATTCTCCTCATCGTGGGCAGGTGCGTGTGTGCAGCAAGAAGGCCCAATTTGTTCGCACATGCCCCTCTGCATGGCCGTTATCAGATTGAGAATGTACCTGTTCTGGAGGATCATGAGTCTTATTAACATCAGATCCTCTCTCATTCCATTAAAGCCTTTTACTGTTGTGTTATTGTCTGAAACAGCTCCCAGTGAGTGTTACACTCACCTGGCTCCCACAGGGGCGTCGATCGTACCCAGAGAGCTGCAGTCTCCACCAACGTGATGCGTAGTGCAGAGATGACAGACTGGACTGGCCCTCCTAATCTCGTCTGCTTGACCCGTAGAAGTATTGTCCTGCAAGTGGAGAAAGGAGTTTAGCCACCCGTGGATTCTAGTGATGGCACCCCGCTGTTCTCCCCACTAATCACCTCCGAAATTCCCTTTCAGTAATCTCACCTTATATTCTTGAAAGATGAGCTCTCCATCCTGCGTGGATTGCAGGGGTGCGTCGATACCAGTTACTTCACTGGTTCGAAGGCGTTGGGAGAGTTCCGGATGAGTATTGACTCTGAGGATCCTGGCGAGGCCCAGTAAGTATAAAGTTCATAGAGTTCAATATGTCCGTGTTCACTCTTGTCCCATTCCTTTCTTATCTTGCAGCTGAATCCGAGAGAAGTTGGTCTCGTGGCAGCTGATGGCGTGCAGGTAAGAGTCTGTATTACCCGACGCTGTCTGGTAAATGATGCATGTATTTAACGTGTTGTTTTCTCTCCGTTTACAGGTGCGGCGTATGAGGATGTGGAGAGTTAAAGAATAATGCCTCCGGTGGTAAACCAGGTAAGTCTATGGTGGTAAAAGTTATTGTATTTGTTGGCTCTCTCAGCTCACCTTGTTGTTTCTTTTTGTCCTTTAGATGCCGGAGTTCGGCGAAGAAATGCTGGAGGCAGCGCCGAATCGAAAGATGCTGTGAGGACTGGTGAGTATGGCGCGGTGCTGCAGCTGGCGATGCGACACGTGCAGAAATAATGTTCTTTCCAGGTTCGGAGACGTGATGAATCCGGAATCAGGTGAGGAACTGAAATAGTGTTTGTTTTCTAACCTTGCCTCTTCTTTCCTCTTCTTCTAGGAGCTCCGGATTCAAGACGGGCGTGGCAGAAGACTGGATGCTGACTTGCAGGCACGGTGAGCGTTACGCTGCTGGATGCAGAATAACGCAAAGCATGTGCTGCTGTTCCGGTGTGGTTTAAATAGCCTCCAAAGTAGTTCCAGGTAAGAAGTTCCCCAGAACCACGCCCGAGTAAAAAATAGTCCCTGTAGTAAAATAGTCCCATCCAGGCCTCACGTTGGCTTGGATTCATTTGCAGCATGGTCTGCACGAGGTAAGTAATGTCTATGAGCCTGGCACCTATGGCGCCAGGACTGATTTCTATTGTGAGCCTGGTGCCTAAGGCACCAGGACTGAACCCAGACAGCCCCCAGCCGGGACTGCTGGGGCTTTAATAAATATCTGGATGCCTGCTGCCGGGGCTGATGAACTTGATCCGGATGCCCGGGGGTAGGCATCATGACAGTGAGTTATTTGCAGCCATTTTGCATTTGTGTTGGCTTGTAACCCGGCAGTAACGAAGGATGTAAAGAACCTCTCAGTTCAACCAAACAATTTATGCTCATCTCGTATGGCGTCCTATGCATTTTTCATCTTCATTGATTTATAGTGGAAAAACGGAGGTGAGTAAAAGGTGTGCGCCCTCCTTGCGTGTGTTTGGTGGTTAATATCATTTTCTAAAAACATGCGTTGCCTGGCTGCGTGGAATGGCGATGCCTGATACGCACCAGTCAGTAGATCTGTAACGTTTTGAGATTGGGTTGTGCCAAGCCCCAACGTGCCTGGTTTTAAGTAAAACATTCCAGCCTATGTAAGGCTTGATTATTAACAGTATTGTGTTAGTTTATACAAGAATGTATTTGTTTTTAGATCAGGTTATAAGTACAGTTGTGCCAACATCACTCCCTCTCTGAGGCACGTGCTATTGTTTAACCCATTTTTGGGCTTTCAAAAGGCACATAGATATTCAGTTCTACTCATGTACAGTTATTACTATTGCAAATGTGAGTTAGGCAGTGTGCTCTATGTGCATGTATTTCTGTGGCCACTGTTAGGTAGAATTCTCTGTGTAGGCTAATTTCCCAAACCTAGTGAGTCCCCCAGCAGCTTTGCTGGATTTTTGGGGTTTATTTTTTTCTCCTGCTAAGAGTGAGACTCTTTTTCTCCCACTCTTAGACATGATTTGAGATATCTTTTGACTTGCAATGTGTTTATGGGCTATGGGTTCTTTTACTCCATAGGGCCTCAAATGTTTTTGGTATGTGTGTTATCCAGCACCCTCCGTGCAGTAACACAGGGGTGTCATAGTGACCCCCAAACATAGACTCCGTACCCTGGGACTGACTACTGTCTCCCAGGGAATGTAAAGTCACCATTGGCTTTACTAGCCCTAAATTGTGAACAGAACCAGTACAAACCATCATATTGTGGACGTACTGGTAGGGGCAATTCGATTGCCCCTAGGTCTGTTGTTCGAGGGGGCACTGTCCAGTCCCCCTGATCGAATTTTGCCTGGTGGCAGTGGATACTACTTTTTATATTCAACCGCGAATATATTCCTATGGGATTTTCCCATTGTTCGAGGCTACCACTTTTTAACATAGCCTCAAACATACCGCCGGTTTATTAAATTAATATGAATTCACCGGTTGGGATTTTTTGCCAGAACTCAGTGCCAAAATGGCATCTGTGTTCGCTTTTGTAACTCTAACCCAAGTCGAGCCCTTTGTTCCACTTTTTGGCGGGCTTCTGCACGGAAGCCTCCAAAAGTGGTGCCACTCTGTCTGGGTCTACAGGATGTGTGGGAGGGGGGTTTAGGCACCCTGGACTGCGTTGCCTCGGCAACTCAAGTCGCACTCTTGTGTGATTGGCCCAGTGGTGAGCCGCCTGGCTCACCACTTAGCATGTTTGAGTGACAGCTAGGACTTATGAATGGGGGTTTTCTGCATAAAAGCAGGGCTTTGGGGACTGGAACGTGAGAAGTCACCACAGGACCAAAGAATACGAAGAGGGAGAAGCTGAGCTGACCTGCAACGATGACACCACCGGTGGAGCCCTGCTGAACCATCTCACCACTTCCCGACGACAGAGAAGATCTTCATTCCGGAGAGTCTTCTTCCTTTGAATTGGTGGGGATAACCAATTCATCCTCCTTTTTCACCTTCCTGGATCGTCTCGTGGTCGAATCGCCCGTGCCAAGCACCCCGGCGGCCGGATAGCCACGCTTCACCACTACCGCGAATAAAAGGGTAGTACCTTTTTAACTGGGAAACTCCGCGGCTGGTTTCTTCCCTGGCAGTGCAACGACCTCCAGCTTTCCTCCACATCGAGATCTTCTCTTCCCCTGGACGAAGCACCAACTTGCACCCGCTGCCAGGAACAACTGCCCCCGCTGGAGCTTTCTCACCACTTCAGGTACTGTGTCCCGCCTGGTCTCCCTTGCAACAGACTGTTCAAGGTGTCCCGTAAATCCTTGACTCTCTATCCTGGGGTGACCCTGGGGCCTGTTAACTAACTTTTTCTGAACTGATCCAACCCTTCTTGAACTATCTGCAAAGACTTTATAAAGTATCATTGAACTGTGTGATCTTGGACACATTCCGCCTTGCTCTCTCCAAGAGTGGGCCTGGCCTATGAAATTTCTTGCTCCTCAGTAGACTCTGCCTTTTCTGACTTGCTGTGGTTCTTTTAGAAGTGTTGGTGTTGTGTGCTTGCCTAATTCTGCCTTTTTCCCTCCCTTTTTAATAAAGTTATTGGAGTGCCATCTTAGGTTAAGCGCTCACCTCTGTCTGTAAATAAGTGGTGTTTTAACTAATACGTGTTCAATAAGTAATCAGGGATGTATATATATGGATAGTGACTGTGTTTGAACTTGCTTGCCATATTAGTGTTAGTGTATCTTTATAAGTGTGTTTTTAAATAAATAATTATATACTGTGATACCCAAGCTCTGGTCAGTGTTTGCTTGTGCTACTGTATCTTGGTACCTATCTTGTATACTCTATATATTGTCTAACTCTTCTTGAGAGAGGTCTGGCTGCTCAGCCACAGCTACCAGGTAAATCTGGGTGGTACAGACTGCTACCAGTTGGGTTTACTGCCAACACCTGTAGTCCTAAGCCTTTTGCAGTGGTCCCTAAGGGAACTGCACAGGTTTGTGCCTAACAGCCACAATTGTCCTGGAAGTTCTCAGGGTATAGGGAATGAGGCAACACACATAATAGCTCTCATCAGACATCTCTCTCCGTACTTTGCTCGTGTGCTGGAAACACATGCGCAGAATCAGTAATATATATGATCAGGTGCCTAGAGTCATCTAGCAAACTTCTTTTCAGTCTCCTCATCTGTGTATTTACTACAGGGAATTCTTATGGTGCTAATTCATTTAACATTGTTACAGTACTTAAATTCAGGTTTACTGGTCTAGCAGTATTATAGTATGGGTATCTACTTTCTGCAGATATCTGCAAGTAAATTCTCTTCTAGGCTCTAGGAGAGAACATCTTATATTATTCAACATATGCATTCTTGTATCAGGAGAACCGTTTCCATTGTATCCTTATGTGAAAACCCAGAGGGTGTTTCACAACCTAGTCCCCGGGGATCCCATACTCAGGTGGCCAGGGAAAAGCCATCGCTTTTGGATCCCGACCCTGGGGGTGGACAAGTGTGGAAGGATCACTTGGGTAGGGGGTCCTCAGGGAGTGGGGGAGAAGCACCTGATGGTGGGACATGGTATCCCCCTTTTTCCACAACCCATCTAACACCTATCCCTGCTTATTTTATGGGAAACTACAGCTCCCATAAATCTTCCCCACTTCACATTGACAACACTACCGAGCCAAGAAAGATGAGGAATGAAGCCAGGAAGATTACCTCGACTGACTTGCAATGGCTCTGTCCCTTTAATGAGACCAGGCAGAGTCAGGCACGCAATCCTAACTATACACACGCACCACTTGTTAACACTCCTTGTCAGGATAAAAGGTGGCATGCACAGACACACCCTGAGGGAGGCTGTGTACGAGAAGGAGCAGCTCTTTCGGGGCTCCTAAAAAGTGATGTGTTCATAAAAAAAGACAAACCCAAGAAAAATAAAATTGCTATGTGGAACATCTGTTTTTTTCCTTTTAATGTAGAAATATCATGCTTTCTTTTAGGCATGTGTCGTCAAAGGATGTTGAACAAACTTGTCTATGCTTCTATATAAAAATCAATGCATCTTTCAGTCTTCTTGTTGCTGGTTGGCTCTCGTCCTTGACCTTCTTTCGTCTTCTTCAATTTCATGCTCAATGTTGGAGGACAGGGTGGTCTCTCCTTTTCAGGGTTTGACGTCACTGAGATGCAACCAGGCCCGTGTTCCTTGAACTTTCACTGCAGAATGTGTAACCGCATCCACTACGCACGGTCCCTCGAAGCAGGGTTTGTGCCACTGTCATGTAAAGTTCCTGCACAGGATCTTGTCCCGTGGAAACAAACAGTGCTAGTGGTTTCAGTAGAACATTGGGATCAGCTTGTTCATTTGCTTTATCAGTCTTCATTGAACCCCCCTCCCGCGCTCATACCTGTGGAGACATACATTTAAGAGAGTCTGCCATAGCTGTCAAATAATCGTGCATTTCTTTTCCTAACACAGCAGCAGCATTTGTCTGCATCAGTTTGAGCTTCAGTGGGAGGAGGAAGGTGTGTAGGCATTCAGCGTCCCGTCACCAGCTCATGTGGAGTCAGGTGATGGTCAGGGCCAGGCTAATTGCCGGGCTGAATGCGTAATGCAAACAAGGCTAGAGTAAGGCAACAGAGCCAACCTTTTTTCAGTGTCTCTTTTAGTTTGGCAATTTGCTCCTTTAGGAGGCCGTTGAAGCGTTTGAAAATGTCATTCGCTTGTTGGTGATAAACTGATGAGAATTTGTGCTTTGTACCCAACAGGATAGTTATGTGCTCATAAACCTCCTTTACAAAATGTGGTCCATTGTCAGACCTGAGCACTTTGCTTATTGCCCACCTTTGAAATACCTAACTTCCGAGGAATTTAGCAGCACATGTAGCATCTGGATGTGTGCATGGACCAGCTTCGATCCATCGGGAAAAGGGACTCACGACTACTAGCATGTACCTGTAGCCATTACAAATTTGGAGCATATCTTCATAGTCGATATGCAAATGCTGAAATGGTCCAGTAAGGTGGGGTATTGTTCCTCTCCTAGTCCGCAGAGTATGTAAAACAGTGAACATCTGGCATATCAAACGATTTACAATAAAATTTGCCATGTGTTCTGCCAAATTTGGGACAAATTAGTCCTCTGAAATCAGTACTGCAAGACACTCTCTTGGCGTGTGTGCTGGGTAGTGCAATTGGTTTAGTGCTACTGTAAGCAGTCCTGGGGGCATGACTGGTTTCCCTGTGCTGTCTGGTCTCCACACTGCATCAGTGGGAGACAATGAGCACTCCCTTTGTTTCCATAGCTCTTGCTCTTCTGTTGGTGCCCTTCCCTGAAGTTCAGTAATTTGTGCTATGAGTACCGTATTAAAACCCTTCTTTATCACTGTGTGCATGTGTGTATTTGTTCCGTGCAGTCGCAATGTCGGAAGTTCCAGGAAAATATGCTGCCCTTTTTCATCAGCAGCCTTGTTGCTGTTGTTGCGAGAAATCAAATCGGCAACTCTGGTGTGAACTGCACACTTCACCACCGCGATGGCTGATAGGAGTTGTAGGGCGTCTATGAGTCTGTCCAATAGTGGTGCATGCTGCACTGGTGTGCCGTCTGCACCCAGGAAGCCCCTCCTCTTCCAACGTGACAGCACTGGTGTACTGTTGACATCACATAGACAGAGTCGAAATATACCATTGCAGCCTCTTCTTCATGTGCTTCAAGTACCAAAATCAAAGCTACCAATTTGCCGCTTGTGCTGAGAAATGCGCTGGCAATCTCAAACTTGTCACTGTCTCAAAGCTGTTATTCTCTTTTGCCTTCACTACATTTTAATTGGGGATCCCTAACACGTGATCTGTGCTAATTGCTAACTTCAATTCATCAAAGGTGTCTATCATCTTACACCTGTGTGATATTGGGCATGGGGATGGGCAGAAGCTATGGATGACATATTCATCTGCCTCCCACCAGTATAGCTGAGTAGCCCCTAACAATGGGGGACAATTCCACCTGGGTGGAGACAGGGTAAAGCTCCCATGATCCCTGGGGAGCAAGGGGTGGGACTGTGGTATCTGAAGCCACTGGCAAAACATCTACTGGAGACTGGCCTGAGTCAGAGCCAGAGACTGCTACCACTGAAGGACAGTGAGCAATTGTCTCCAGCAGTTCTGATGCAGAGTAGGAGACCATAGAGACTGCAAGGCGACCTTCAGGTGATGGATGGCCAGAACCTATCACTACCATATGTGCTTGTGGGTCCTTGGACAAAGACCCGGTGACTGAAGCAGGACGGGACTCAGGACAAATCCCAATGTGGTAAAACACTTTCAAGGACAGCACCTCTGGTGCAAGCCCTCACAGAGATCTATGTCCCCTTGGACCAAAGTCCAGTCACCGCTCCCTCAAGGTCCTTGTTTTGAGCACTAGTAACAGCCTCTGCAGAGGCCTCGGGCAGACTCCGGTCAAACCGTGGCTGGCTGCATCAGACCGGGATTGTGTCCTCAAAACCACCAGGTCAAGCCCCAGAAGGGAATTGCGTGGTTGGGGTGGTAAGGTAAAGAGGATTACTTACCATCTTGGAAAGCACAAAGATTCTGAGGTGATCCTGTAAACCCGTCTTGAAGATCTCCTCACAGCATGTCAGCCAACGCTTAAGCGACTTATGTGAAAGTGCATCACAGAGTGTGTAGGTGTCCCATCGGTGAAGAGGCCCTCAACAATCTAGACAAGTGTCACGATCCGCAGCAGAGAACCTCCTGCGACACCCTCCAAACACTGAAAAATCCCTGCTTTACCCAGCATACCCAGAGAGAATCAGAGATGAGTGGAGAAAACATCTGAAGAAAAATATTGCAGGGAAACCATCCACTGCAGAGAAAGGGACTGATGGATATGAAGCGCAGCGGCATGGGCGGGCCTGCGCTATGCGCATGCAGTCCACTTCTGTGTGCAAATTCTTAAAGGAGAAGTGTGCATTAATTTGCTTAGGCTTTGCTCCTGTCCCCGTTTGATAGGGACACCCATAAGTATGGGGGAAAAGGAACAGAACCTTGGAGAATTATCTGTTTTGGCAAAAAAAGATTCACATACATTTTGGTGGTTGCTTTATAGTGATAATGTTCATCAGAGTATAGTTCAATTAAAACCTATATCCACTATGGACTGGGAAAAGCTAATTTGTTACGGGGTCAACACGAGTTGGGCATTAACCCTTAAATGCAGCGGTAACACTATCACCGCCACATTTAAGGGTCCACCCAATGGCAAGTCTGGCAGAATTTACCGCCAGCTCCAAGCTGGAGGTAAATGTGCTGGAATAATTCCCATTTGCTTGCGCAATTAGCGCTGCGCTATTAGCACATGCTAATTGGCTGAAAATTCCCCATTGGGTCCAATGGGGAATGGGGAATTACAGTTACCGCCCAACCCTTGATCCAGCGCTAATAGCGCTGGACCGGATGGCGGTAACACTATTAGCACGGGTGGTAACCCAATGGCAATACCGCCGGTTTACCACCCAACTCATGATGAGGCCTTAAAGGTCTCATCACGAGTTGGGCGGTAACCCTTAAAAGCAGCGGTAACGGAATTAGCGCTGCCAATACCGCTGTGCCAGATCATGAGCTGGCACAAATACCACTGACTACAAAATCAGCCAGCACTATTACAGCCAGCCCTCTTACAGCCAGCCACACGAGCCGCAAACACAGCCACATCACAAGTCCATGTCCGCCGCAATTAGTGCTGAAAACCACTGCTAATTCCGCTGAAAACACAGCGCAGTTACCCACAGTTTCTAGCTGTGTTGAACAGTAATATATGTGGGCCTGTTGTTATTTTGTCATCAGATAATTCAGACAGATATATCCATAACTATCCACATTTGTTATGCTGCATTTGAAAGTCGCATTTTGCATGCATTTGCTAGAGAAATAGGCCCTGTCATATGAAGGGTGTGCTTTGACATATTTAGAGAGGATGTTGCTATGTTGGCATTAGAAACGCATGTATGCACACTTAGAAATATGCATGTAGCACTTAGATTGAATTGAAATGTGCTAGGCACTATAGATAAATGCATGAGGCCTGTGCCATTATGAGCCACACAGACAGACAGCAGCTCCATTGTCCGTTCCGCAGAGGTTGTTTATGGGAAGGCTGTGAGAAGGTATGTAAACAGATTCTTGGCAGGAAGGCCGTAACTTTTGCCCGAGCCGGAGTGAATGGAATGCGGCTTGCTGGCTTAATCAGTATCCTTGAGGCTTGTTCACAGACAGACAGAAAGGAGGGAGGCAATCTGCAGGGAGTGAATTGCTTTGCACAGAGAGATTTCGATGGAAAGAAAGGATTTTAGATGAATTTTAGAGCTGAATGGGAGGATGGGAGAATGTTTTGTTTTTTAAGACACACAAAAGGCCACATATGCAGACAGTATATGCAGTTCTGAATGCAGTATGATCCAGTTTAAAATGTCACAGTGACAAGAACATAGTGAGCTTAGAGAGAACATTTGCATACGTAGGGAGACATTTTGGCGCTTGCTGTTTTTAGAGAATGCTTAGCTATGAGTTTTGACATGTTACCATAGGGATGTATGTACGTCATTTGACACTATAACCGTGAGCATGCTTTGAGCAGAATTAGAATTAGATCGGATTCAGATGGAGAACAGAGTTCGAGAGCAAACTGGAAGAGCAGTTTGCAGGAGATCAGATGAGCTTTGCAGAGGCTTGAGGCAGTTCGAGTGAGCAGTTCGAAGGGGAGACCAGACCGCTGAGGGGCCAAGAGAAAGATGCCTGGTTCAAGGCTTTGCAGGGAGACTGGCTGTCTGAGGGAGCAGAGGCAGCGATGGGAGCTGGAGCCTTGCTCATGCAATGAGGGGAGTATAGTTGAGGCCTAACTGAATAGACTGGGTTGTTAGGCCATGGGAGGTATGCAGCACACACTATGGATGGGGTTTTGACACACTGAGGCAAGAGGAGATTTCAACAGGAAAGGGTTTGTCTCTTTAGAGAGAGTGCCATTGTGTGTGTGTGATGCGATTGAAGAGATATGCTGACGCTTGCCACGCTAGGTGATTAGCATTGTATTAGGTTGCTATGCATAGAAGCCAGTAGGGCTGGTAATGTTGTAGTAGATTGCTCCCATGCTAAAAGGGTTGCAAATGGGTTTCGCCAGTAGTGTTTTATCATGCCTTGCTAAGTATGAATAAATATGTTTCTTTGTTATAACTGCACAGACTTGTGTGTTTCCTTTCGTGTCAATTTCTTAGTGTTTGGTTTGGTTTGTTTGTGTGTTCTATTTGCAGTAACACAGTGCCAGTGCACACTGCCCTGGGATCCTGAGATGTCTTTGCAGGGGGGGCCAGAGTGGTCCACCACCCCATAGGTTAATTTGCAGTTTCACAAATGGCACCCAACGTGGGACTTTTCACTGAGGCTAATCGATAACATGGAACATTAGTTTTGTCTTCAGAGTTTTTTGCAGGCTGGCTTCTGGTCCACTTATCGGAGTGAGCTGACATTGAAGCTCGAACATCATGTGCAGCTGGCACTGTTTGCATTTGTTTTAGTTGTAAATGAACACAGGTGCCTGAAATGTAGCCACAGGTGATCCCAATCCACCCCACAGGGCTACATAAGGCACACCCCTACCCCAAACACTGTTTCCAACTCCAAGCTGCCACTTTGTGAGCTGGGACAGGCAGCTACTCATGTTGCGCCTGGAAGAGGACAACCAGACCACATCACAGGAAGTACAGGGCGGGGGTACGGAGGAGGAGGAGAGCACAAGCAAGGCGTGCACCATTCCCCAGGGATAGGCCCTCACTTTGGACCCTCTCCATCAGCCAGATCCTGTACCACCTCAACAGGGAGACCATAACGGAGGTGCTCACCACAATACAGGATGACATAGGGAGCAGGATCGACATCTGGACAGCTGTGCCCCCACTGCTGAAGCTAATGCCTGTCCTTCGATTTCTTGGAACTAGCACCTTCCAGCACTGTGTGGCCATAATGCACAGTATGGCATAGCCCACATTCTGCACAGTGTTGGGCCAGGTGCTTCAGTCCCTCCTGCAGCAAGTGCAACACCACATCTCACTGCCTACCACCCCAGCCTAGGTCAATGCCATGAAGGCACAGTTCTATGCCAGTGACCAAATGCCAAATTTGATTGCTGCCCTGAACTGTACCGATGTTGCGCTGGTGGCCCCACAGGCTCATGAATCAGTTTACCAAAACCACAAGTACTACCACTCCCTGAATGTGCAGGTGGCCTGCGACCCCAACCTGTACATCACCCACTGCTGTGCCTGCTACCCTGGTTGCGCCCACAATGCGATAGTCCGAAGGGACAGCACGCTGCCAGGATACATGGAGAAGCACAGAGGACAACAGACCTGGATAGTCAGTGAGTAGAAAAGTCAGCACACATTCTACCGCAAAGCACATGCACAAATGGGAAGTGGAGGGGAACGTTGATGACTACACAAAGGATGGCATGATAAGTGAATGCGAAATCTATACTTCACCACCTCCAGCCCCATTGTCACAGTACAGGACAGGGAGCATGCACATGTCTGACTTACCTGCATGGAGAAGTAGTTGTACACAGAGTAGCAACCATAAACACCAACATGACTACAGGTACCACAATGCAACATGCACTTACCAAATCAATGCTGACAAATGGCCAACACCCTTGCAAGTACCACAGCTATGCACCGTTGTGCGGCCAGCCCACGATGCCCACCCGTTGGCACCAGATGCCCAGGGAGGGCCTATGGGGAAACCAGCATGCCACAAGCACGGTGGAAATACACTGACATATGACAGCCACCATGTTCGCTCGCTGCACAAGCCTCCGACAGACAACTTACGTAACATATGCTGCAAGGGAACAGGGTGCATGTGAAGCACAAGAAATGCATGACACAAGTGACACTGCATGCACGGACATAGAAGAGACACATGCCATGAAATGAAGGTCCATGTGCATGCAAAAGTAGTGCATTGGCCTGATATTGTGTACGCCCCCACACCTTACAGCGTATCTACTGCCTGTACTTCCCCCATTAAAGCCCCCCCATGCAGGGGACTCCGGATACCCACAGCTGCCCTGGCTGATGACCCCTGTGCGTGTGTAGCTCAGCGGCAACGTGCTCGCCTTGGAAGCAAGACGAAACGGAGCAACACAGGTTCGATCCCTGCATCTGCGCTTAGAAACCTCTGGATATTAAGCGCGTTATAAATATCCTATCATATCATATCCACAAACACTGCAGAAGACTGCCTACAACCACGCTCACAGCACGACCCATGTGTGCATCGAGCGTACCTTAGGCCTCCTGAAGGCACGTTTCCGGTGCCTCGACCATCGCGGTGGAGCCCTGACGTACGCTCCAGAGAAAGTGGGCAACATTTTGCTTGTGTGTGCCATGCTGCACAATATCTGCCAGAGGAGAAAAGCTCCACTACCCCCTGACGTGGACATGCCACCCCCAGAGGATGAGGATGCAGTTCCTGTGGCTGAGGCAAATGCACGCATTGCCAGAGATGATGTGAGGGACGGAAGATTGGCACACCAGGGACTGATAGAAAAATGTTTTTTATACTGTCACATGGCACACGCCATGCACGACTATGTGACACCATCTCAATCAATAAACAAGACAATGGGCCTCATTACGACCCAGGCGGTAAGTTACCGCCTGGGTCGTAGCTTTACCACCATGGCGTAAACTACGTTTACGCCATGGTGGTTGGCGGACTTACCGCCCCATTCCGAGGTTGGCAGGGCGGTAAGTCCCCAATCCCCATTTACCCTTCCCCATTCCCATTTTTGCCCCATAGGGCATAATGGGAGTGGGGAAGGCGTTAATTACGCCACCGTAAATTACGGTGGCGTAATTAACAACAAGGTCCCTTAGCGCCATGGATTTTAACACCTGCTAAAAGCAGGTGTTAAATCCTCCATGGCGCTAAGGGACCTCGGAATCAGGCGGTAAGGGTCGGCGCTGTTTACGCCGCCGTAACCCCCTTACCGCCTGGGTCCTAATGAGGCCCAATGACACAATCAGGAATGTGCTCGCATTGATGAAGTTCAAAGGTTTTTATGTAATGGAGTGCCCCAACTATCCCCCCTCCCACCACCAACTCCCCATCACACTATCCCCCACCCACCCACCACCAACTCCTCATCACACTTCCCCCCTCCCCTCTCCCACCACCAATTCCCCATCACACTATGCCCCATGCCCCCTCCACCAACACCCCATCCCACTATCCCCCTGCCCCTCCCACCACCAGCTCCCCATCACACTTTCCCCCTCCCCCTCCCACCACCAACTCCCCATCACACTATCCCTCTGCCCCTCCCCCAACCAACTCCCTATCACACTAGCCCCCCTCCCACCACCAAATCCTCAGCATGGCCACTCATGGCAATCACTGTCTCAGAGTCCTTCACAACTTTGGCTTCCTTCCACTTCTGCCAGCCCCCAGTGATTTTAGGCGCAGAAGGGGCTTTGACTGACGCCTTAGCATACCCTGCTGTGACCCCTCTGTGGGTGTTGTTGAAGTGGAAGGGACGGAGCTTGTCCCCAGGTTTTGTTGGTGTTGCACCTCCGTGCTCTGCTGGATGACCTCTGCCAGTGCAGAGATGCCTTAAGTCATCTCCCTGACCCCCTAGGCTTACAGTGTCAGGGTGACCCTGCTGGCTGCTGCCTCGGCCCTGTTCTGTGCGATGGCCCGTTGAATCATGTCCCCAATGGCCTGGAGGTGTTCGGAATGCGTGTGGCCAATTGCATCCATTTCCCACTGCCTGCGCTCCATGTCCTCAAGCCTCTGCAACAGCATGCTGCGTGTTGGTATGTTCTGTGTGGCTTAAGGACTCTACACTGCCCATGGGATGTATTTAGGGGAGCAATATGAGGATATATCAATGTCCAGCTCAGGTGACTGTGCACGCTGGCGGCGTGGAGGGCTCTCTGGGGAGTGTGGACGTTGCAGGCATGGAGGGCTATTTCAGGGAGTGTGGACGCTGGCGGCATGGAGGGCTCTCCAGGGTCTGTGGTCCTTAAGCAGGCAGTGACACTGGCTGGCATCCCCCAGTGACTCCTCAGTCACCATACCAGCCTGTGTGGCCTCGGTATCTGTGCCTCCGGCTGCGGGTGTGGGTGCAGTGTGCCTTGCACTGCTCCTGGTGGCCTGTGCTGTGGGTATTGGATTGGTTCTGCTGTGTTGCGGTGATACACGGTGCAACATCCGCCTCGGTGTGGCCTTAGTGGGCCTTTGCAGGGGTGGTGGTGGCAGACCTTGAAGGCCTGGATGCACTGCTCCCAGATGAGCCTGCAACCTCCTCCTCTTCCTCTTCCTCTGAAAGTGAATGGCGATGCGTGAGTGCCTGTTGGGGGCATAGGAAATGTTGTCAGCCATAGTTCCCCACGTGTCTTGGCATGCAAGACACATTTGCTATGGCACAGAGTGGGACCCCACACAAATGGGCAACTGGACATGGTTGCTTAGGAGAGATTGCATGTGGTCCCAGCATCATAGGGTTGCTTGTAGCGATGAGTGTGTGACACAGGGCCAGTTGATCTTTGGCCTGTGTGTGGGAAGGGCACAGTGTCCATGCTGGGGCAGCTGACGTCTGACATGCAAACTCAGCCTTTCATCCTTCCGAGGTCGATAAATGAGCACCACACACCGTGGGCAATAATAAGCAGCACTCAGATACCTGAGGGTTCGTAGCGCTATATAAGTGTCAAAAAAAAAAAAACGTTGGGTCTGCAACATTGTGTTATGACTGCTGCACGGTATTGTGGTCGCTCATGCCCCTCAATCCGTTCTGGTGCGCAAGGTATTTGTTTGTGTCACTTGCCACCCCTTCCCACTGCTGTGATGCTCAGGGGTGCCATTGATGCCCTGCCACATGGCTGCTGTGGAGGGTGGCTGATGTGCCACCCCGTCACTCCGCCCTGTTGGCATGCACAGCTTCTGGGTCTGCTGACATGTGTCCCTGTTCACCTGGGCATCTTATGCTGGGCTGTCATTTGTGCATGCACTTGTGTTGGGGGGTGATTGACTCACCTCCTGGCGGCTGGCACCCACCTATGCACTGCTGACTCCCTCTATCTGTCAGGCTTTATCAAATCTGATGTTGTCCCCGGAAGCTGCTGAACCCCCGCAGTCCCCTTTGGATGCTAACCTCTTAACTGGTATCAAACAGTTCAGTTGAGAGCACCCCCAAGGGAAAGGGGGAAAATGGGACAAAATAATAAACTTCAGGTTTTGCTCAGCTTCTTTATCTGTCAACCTGTTGGTAAATATAACAACAAATTCACTTTAGTCACTAACCTTTGAATTCCTTGGCTCTGACTTCTCTTTATCAATTTAAGTAAATAAACACGCCACCATACCTGATTATCCTCTGTGAATAACGTAGAGGACGTGTGTGAATTCTACTGAAGAAAACAGAAAAAAATAGAGTCTCAGATGCTCTTACTAATTTCTTCAATTCGGAATTGAAAAAACTGCTAATCTCTCGCAGTTTAATGAGTTAATCTTCTAGCAGTTCAGATGTCGTTTACCCAAACAACCCGCTAGAAATATTATACCTGTAGTTCGTATTAATTTCTAGCTTCAACACAAATTCCAAAAATGACACTCTGGCTATTCAATTTAAAATTGTTTGTTTCCTGAATATATAAAGTGTTCATTAATTGGATCTTCTGCTTGCAAAGAAGATCGCTCATAAAAGAAGCGTTCTTTTAACCAGAGTATGCGCATGCGTGAAGATATTGTTTTCTCCTTCTAAAATGGATGCGCTCATGAACAAGGAATAGAGTTCAAAAATGAAACTGGCATGGGCGCATGCGTAATGGAATAGTATTCACTCTTCTTAATGTGAATTGTTCAAACTGTGAAGAAGAAATTCCTCAGTTCCCGACACTAATCCTTGAAGAGGCAGCCCAGTGATGATCACGCGCCAGGTTAGAATGTTAGTAAATAAAACATAACGCCTTGGAGTCGCGTGGCTACCACACTGTCACTTGCGCAGACAGTGTAAGATTTCTAACGCTAGTCCGACGTTAAGAAAAGCACTGTTACCGTAAAATGGAACAATACTCAATAATCTTTTATACGGCCGAAAAAACACACGACGCTAAAATGATAAACAGACCTCCACACTCCAACTTGCCAGGTGCAAAAAATGTGACGCAGTTCAATACATTTAAATACAGTTCTAGAAGTTCTAAAATAAATTATTGAAAGAACGAAATGAACTACTAATTAAACAAAAACTAAGAAAACAGGAACAAGTTAATTAATGGTATTGATATTTAACTCCTGCTTGAATATCACAAAGTTCCGTAAAATATAAAGAATTCTCTTAGCTTGCTTCTTTCTTTCACTGGAACGTTTTCTAAGTTTCTTCTTAATTCTCCAACACTTTCCTGATCCAAATAAACAATTTTAGGCACAAGGGCCTAACTAAAGTTTTCTAAATCTTAAGAGCTTCAAACATAAGACCTTCCAGCTGGGCTTCTGACAATGAAAGGCGGTTTAGAATGTTCCAACAATGCCTTTCTTTTACTTCTGACCAATCACTGATCCTTTTGGAAGTCTCCATTTTGGCTTGGGAAGCTCTCCACACTCTGCACAGAAAGTTAAGGCCCAAACCATACTTTATGTTAATCATATCCTCATTCCACCACATTCAACCAAATCCCACGAAACCTGACAGTACCCCCCCTTTAATGCCCTGTCCCAGGGCCAACTTTAGAAGGATACTTTCTATGAAATTTTGCGACTAATTGTGGTGCATGCACATTCACATCATCCTCTCATGTACGTTCCTCAGGTCCGAAACCTTCCCAATCTTTTAAATATTGTAGTTTCCCTCTTAACCTCCTGGAGTCTACAATTCTTTTCACCACAAACTCTTCAGATGAATTCTCTAACTGAACTGGTGAAGGTGGATGTACAACTCTAGTCCCCTGAATCACAGGTTTTAATAGACTAATGTGAAAGGTTGGATGTATTTTCAAGGAAGTAGGTAGTTTTAACCGTACTGACACTGGATTGATCACCTTTTCTACTTTAAATGGACTCACAAAACGTGGAGTAAATTTGTTTTTGCCCTTAATTCTTAAATGTCTCGTCGAAAGCCAAACCAAGTCACCAACCTTATATTTAGGACCCAACCTCCTTTTTTGATCTGCAAATCTTTTGTACTTCTGTTTACTATCGAAAAGTACTCTTTCAGCTCTTTCCAAATTCTTTCTCATAGTTTTTAATCGAACCTCAACTCCAGGATTCTCTGACTCTTCAGTAATTTCAAAACTTAAAAACCGTGGGTGAAAACCTCTTCCAAGATAAAACGGAGACATGTTAGTTGAATCTTTAGCACAATTATTATAAGCAAATTCGGCAAGCCAAATCAAATTCACCCATTCTTCCCCTGCCTGTAGATAACACCTCAAATACTTCTCCAGTTCTTGATTTACCCTTTCTACTTGTCCATTGGTCTCGGGATGGTAACCTGATGATAAACTGACTTCCACACCCAAATCCTTACAAAAAACCCTCCAAAATCTAGAAATAAATTGAGGACCTCTATCTGAGATAATTTGATTAGGAAGACCATGCAGTCTAACTATTTCTCGCAAAAAGACTTTGGCAAAACTGTCTGCAGTAACCTCTCCCTCCATTGGAACAAAATGAGCCTCTTATGACAAGAGGTCCACAACAACTGGAATAGATGTACAACCCTTGTCACAAGGAAGATCTGTAATGAAGTCCAGGGAGATTGTATGCCAAGGACGAGGTGGAATAGGCAACGGCTCCAACAACCCGACTGGTTTTCCGGTTTGATTCTTCATTTGAGCGCAAATAGCACAGGTTTTTACAAAATTTAAGATGTCCTGACGCATTTTTTCCCACCAGAAGCTCCTCCTGACCAATTCTAGCGTCTTTCTCAAACCTGGATGTCCGGACAGCTGAGATTCATGACAGTCTCTTATTACTCTCTCTCTCTCAATTCCAAAATAGGTAAGTAAAGTTTATTTTCAAAAAACGGCAATCCTTTCTCAATTTTTCGAACCGGATCCTTTCAAACCCATTCCTCCATTTGTGCAATTGACATTGACTTTCAAACTTCTTCCTCAACATCCTCAATTTTCTGTATTCCGGCAGAAATAAAACAGCATGGATCGATAATGGATATCATCTCCTTCTCTGATTCCATCTCACTTCCAGGAAATTGACGCGATAAAGCATCAGCCTTTCCATTAAGCCTACCTGGCTTAAATGTCACTACAAAATCGTAATCAGCAAAGAACAATGACCATCTTAACTGCCTTGGTGTGAGAGTCTTGGCTGATTTCAAAAAAAGCAAATTTCTATGGTCTGTTAACACAGTCACTGTATGTCTTGCTCCTTTTAAAAAATGCCTCCACTCTTCAAAAGCAAACTTGATTGCCAATAATTCTCGATCTGAGATCGTATAATTTTGTTCTGCCATAGAAAACTTTTTGGAATAGTAAGCAACTGGATGAAGTTGTCCTGTCTCTCGATGTCTCTGAGAAAGGACAGCCCCCATGGCAAGATTCGATGCATCCGCTTCTACATAAAAAGGCTGAGATGGGTCTGGATGAATTAAAATAGGGGCCGAACTGAACCTTTTCTTTAATTCTTGAAATGCCTCCTCTGCCTCTGTTGACCACACAAATTTGGCACCTTTCTTTAAGAGTATTGTTATGGGAGTAATCAATCGAGAAAATCCTTCAATAAACCTTCTGTAAAAATTTGCAAAACCTAAAAAGCTTTGAATTTCTTTTACTTTCGTTGGTGTTGGCCAATCCTTGATGGCTTGAACTTTGTTCGGATTCATCTCCAACCCCTTGGGAGAAACAATGTATCCTAAAAATTCCACAGAATTAGTATGAAACTGGGATTTTTCTAATTTAGCAAACAAATGATTCTCTCTGAGTCTTTGTAGAACCTTTCCCACATGAATTTTATGAGACTCTAAATCCTGAGAATAAATCAAAATATCATCAATATATACTACTACGAATATATCTAAAAAATCTCTTAAAATTTCATCCATAAAGAATTGAAAGGCAGCTGGTGCATTGCATAACCCGAAAGGCATCACCAAGTACTCATAAAGCCCAAATCTGGTTTTGAATGCCGTTTTCCACTCATCACCCTCCTGGACTCTCACCAGATGATAGGCACCACGTAAATCTAATTTGAAAAAAATTGTAGCTCCCTGGACCTGATTCAAGATTTCCGAAATTAGAGGGAGAGGATACTTGTTTTTGATTGTAATCCTATTTACAGCTCTATAATCAATGCATGTTCTGAGAGACCCATCTGGCTTTGGTACAAAAAATAATGGAGATGCGGCTGGAGATTGAGAATGACGAATAAAACCCTTAGCCAAATTTTCTGCGAGGTACTCTTTAAGATAATCATTCTCCTTTTCCGTTAATGCATACACTCGACTACTTGGTAAAACCGCCCCGGGCTCCAAATCAATTTTACAGTCAAAACTCCTATGTGGAGGTAATTCTCCTGCCTCCTTTTCATCAAAAACCTCTTTGTACCCATGATAACACTCCGGAAGATGTCCTAACACCGCTCCTATATTATGTCCTGTAATACCTGCGTCAGTCAGAAAAAAGGAAACCAAACCTTGTGTTTCTTCCCTCCCAGGATTACCTTTCAAAAGGCAGTTTTCTAAACAGAAACTAGACTGTAATTCTACCACTCGCCTACTCCAATCAATTTGAGGATTATGCAAGGTTAGCCATGGCATGCCTAAAATTATTTTCAGAATTGGTGTATCAATTAAATCAAATGAGATTTCTTCTCTATGACCTCCAAGTAATTCCATAACCAAGACACCAGTTTCATGAGTTATAGGACCTGATGAAAGAGAAGTTCCATCTACAGCCCGAACCTGTTCCACAACTTCCTTCCTCACAAGTGGTATTCCCAAAGCCTTAGCTACTCCCCAAACCATAAAGTTCCCGGTGGCTCCTGAATCAATCACTACCGGTCCATACCCTTTCCTTTCCTCCTTCAAATACAAGGATACATTTACAGTTATGTGTGGAACCGCTGACTGAACTGTATTTGCAATTTGCTGTCCTTTTCCTCCGGCTGATGAAAATTTTTTGGGTGTAAAGGGACAATTTCCTAAAAAGTGACCGCTCCTACCACAATATAAACACAAATTATTCTCACGCCTCCTAGTCTTTTCCTCTTTTGATAAAGGACCTTTTATTCTAATTTGTTGATCATTTACCCTTGGTTTCACTTCTTTACTACCCACCTCAAGCCTTGAACGATCTCCTCTAAGGACTGACCTCACCTCCCCCTGAGTACAACGACGCCTTTCTGCTTTCCTTTCACTTATACGATAGTCTAACTGAACTACTAAATCAATCAATTCCTCACAAGAAGAAGGGCGTTGAACTACACTGGACAAGGCATCCTTCAACTCCTCCTTGAGGCCTCGATAAAAAAGAGAAGACCTCTTCTCTGCTGGCCACTGGGATTCTAAAAGCAAAGACCTGAACTGTGTGATATATGTGACCAAGTCTCTGTTTCCTTGACGCAAATCTAATAATTCCCCATCAACTTCTAAGGACATTTGTCTTTTATCAAACATTTTCTTAAATTCTTCCATAAAAAGAGAAACATTTTTTAAAGATAAACTCTTCTGCCTGACCAATAAACTTGCCCAAGTAGAAGCCTCTCCTGATAAATAAGACATCATAAAAGTAACTCTGGAAGCATCAGAAGGAAATAGTTCGGGCCTACTAAGAAAGTGCAACTCACATTGGGTTACAAATGTCTGAAATTTACTTGAATCTCCATAGTAACGCTCTGGAGCTGCCAAAGGTACTGGCATAACTAATGCCCTAAAACCTCCTTCTGCCCCGTCACCTCTACCCACACCTCTCTCCTCACCAGCCCTTACCAATTCCGGAGGGAATTCTTCTCTCCCAATTCCCTGCGTCTGTGCCATCTTTTCACATAACTCATCTACTCGTTGTCCTAATTTTTTATTCTCTTGATATGCCACCTTTAATTCCTCCTGTAATTCCCTCACTAAAACACTTAACGCTTCCATTGAGAACTCGGGGTTCATGACAGCTTAGGAGGACTATTTTTTCTGGCCTTTCATACTGCCAGGCTTTATCAAATCTGATGTTGTCCCCGGAAGCTGCTGAATCCCCGCAGTCCCCTTTGGATGCTAACCTCTTAACTGGTATCAAACAGTTCAGTTGAGAGCACCCCCAAGGGAAAGGGGGAAAATGGGACAAAATAATAAACTTCAGGTTTTGCTCAGCTTCTTTATCTGTCAACCTGTTGGTAAAAATAACAACAAATTCACTTTAGTCACTAGCCTTTGAATTCCTTGGCTCTGACTTCTCTTTATCAATTTAAGTAAATAAACACGCCACCATACCTGATTATCCTCTGTGAATAACGTAGTGGACGTGTGTGAATTCTACTGAAGAAAACAGAAAAAAATAGAGTCTCAGATGCTCTTACTAATTTCTTCAATTCGGAATTGAAAAAACTGCTAATCTCTCGCAGTTTAATGAGTTAATCTTCTAGCAGTTCAGATGTCGTTTACCCAAACAACCCGCTGGAAATATTATACCTGTAGTTCGTATTAATTTCTAGCTTCAACACAAATTCCAAAAATGACACTCTGGCTATTCAATTTAAAATTGTTTGTTTCCTGAATATATAAAGTGTTCATTAATTGGATCTTCTGCTTGCAAAGAAGATCGCTCATAAAAGAAGCGTTCTTTTAACCAGAGTATGCGCATGCGTGAAGATATTGTTTTCTCCTTCTAAAATGGATGCGCTCATGAACAAGGAATAGAGTTCAAAAATGAAACTGGCATGGGCGCATGCGTAATGGAATAGTATTCACTCTTCTTAATGTGAATTGTTCAAACTGTAAAGAAGAAATTCCTCAGTTCCGGACACTAATCCTTGAAGAGGCAGCCCAGTGATGATCACGCGCCAGGTTAGAATGTTAGTAAATAAAACATAACGCCTCGGAGTCGCGTGGCTACCACACTGTCATTTGCGCAGACAGTGTAAGATTTCTAACGCTAGTCCGACGTTAAGAAAAGCACTGTTACCGTAAAATGGAACAATACTCAATAATCTTTTATACGGCCGAAAAAACACACAACGCTAAAATGATAAACAGACCTCCACACTCCAACTTGCCAGGTGCAAAAAATGTGACGCAGTTCAATAAATTTAAATACAGTTCTAGAAGTTCTAAAATAAATTCTTGAAAGAACGAAATGAACTACTAATTAAACAAAAACTAAGAAAACAGGAACAAGTTAATTAATGGTATTGATATTTAACTCCTGCTTGAATATCACAAAGTTCCGTAAAATATAAAGAATTCACTTAGCTTGCTTTTTTCTTTCACTGGAACGTTTTCTAAGTTTCTTCCTAATTCTCCAACACTTTCCTGATCCAAATAAACAATTTTAGGCACAAGGGCCTAACTAAAGTTTTCTAAATCTTAAGAGCTTCAAACATAAGACCTTCCAGCTGGGCTTCTGACAATGAAAGGCGGTTTAGAATGTTCCAACAATGCCTTTCTTTTACTTCTGACCAATCACTGATCCTTTTGGAAGTCTCCATTTTGGCTTGGGAAGCTCTCCACACTCTGCACAGAAAGTTAAGGCCCAAACCATACTTTATGTTAATCATATCCTCATTCCACCACATTCAACCAAATCCCACGAAACCTGACAGTACCCCCCCTTTAATGCCCTGTCCCAGGGCCAACTTTAGACGGATACTTTCTATGAAATTTTGCGACTAATTGTGGTGCATGCACATTCACATCATCCTCCCATGTACGTTCCTCAGGTCCGAAACCTTCCCAGTCTATTAAATATTGTAGTTTCCCTCTTAACCTCCTGGAGTCTACAATTCTTTTCACCACAAACTCTTCAGATGAATTCTCTAACTGAACTGGTGAAGGTGGATGTACAACTCTAGTCCCCTGAATCACAGGTTTTAATAGACTAATGTGAAAGGTTGGATGTATTTTCAAGGAAGTAGGTAGTTTTAACCGTACTGACACTGGATTGATCACCTTTTCTACTTTAAATGGACTCACAAAACGTGGAGTAAATTTGTTTTTGCCCTTAATTCTTAAATGTCTCGTCGAAAGCCAAACCAAGTCACCAACCTTATATTTAGGACCCAACCTCCTTTTTTGATCTGCAAATCTTTTGTACTTCTGTTTACTATCAAAAAGTACTCTTTCAGCTCTTTCCAAATTCTTTCTCATAGTTTTTAATCGAACCTCAACTCCAGGATTCTCTGACTCTTCAGTAATTTCAAAACTTAAAAACCGTGGGTGAAAACCTCTTCCAAGATAAAACGGAGACATGTTAGTTGAATCTTTAGCACAATTATTATAAGCAAATTCGGCAAGCCAAATCAAATTCACCCATTCTTCCCCTGCCTGTAGATAACACCTCAAATACTTCTCCAGTTCTTGATTTACCCTTTCTACTTGTCCATTGGTCTCGGGATGGTAACCTGATGATAAACTGACTTCCACACCCAAATCCTTACAAAAAACCCTCCAAAATCTAGAAATAAATTGAGGACCTCTATCTGAGATAATTTGATTAGGAAGACCATGCAGTCTAACTATTTCTCGCAAAAAGACTTTGGCCAAACTGTCTGCAGTAACCTCTCCCTCCATTAGAACAAAATGAGCCTCTTTTGACAAGAGGTCCACAACAACTAGAATAGATGTACAACCCTTGTCACAAGGAAGATCTGTAATGAAGTCCAGGGAGATTGTATGCCAAGGACGAGGTGGAATAGGCAACGGCTCCAACAACCCGACTGGTTTTCCGGTTTGATTCTTCATTTGAGCGCAAATAGCACAGGTTTTAACAAAATTTAAGATGTCCTGACGCATTTTTTCCCACCAGAAGCTCCTCCTGACCAATTCTAGCGTCTTTCTCAAACCTGGATGTCCGGACAGCTTAGATTCATGACAGTCTCTTATTACTCTCTCTCTCAATTCCAAAATAGGTAAGTAAAGTTTATTTTCAAAAAACGGCAATCCTTTCTCAATTTTTCGAACCGGATCCTTTCGAACCCATTCCTCCATTTGTGCAATTGACATTGACTTTCGAACTTCTTCCTCAACATCCTCAATTTTCTGTATTCCGGCAGAAATAAAACAGCATGGATCGATAATGGATATCATCTCCTTGTCTGATTCCATCTCACTTCCAGGAAATTGACGCGATAAAGCATCAGCCTTTCCATTAAGCCTACCTGGCTTAAATGTCACTACAAAATCGTAATCAGCAAAGAACAATGACCATCTTAACTGCCTTGGTGTGAGAGTCTTTGCTGATTTCAAAAAAAGCAAATTTCTATGGTCTGTTAACACAGTCACTGTATGTCTTGCTCCTTTTAAAAAATGCCTCCACTCTTCAAAAGCAAACTTGATTGCCAATAATTCTCGATCTGAGATCGTATAATTTTGTTCTGCCATAGAAACCGTTTTAGAATAGTAAGCCACTGGATGAAGTTGTCCTGTCTCTCGATGTCTCTGAGAAAGAACAGCCCCCATGGCAAGATTCGATGCATCCGCTTCTACATAAAAAGGCTGAGATGGGTCTGGATGAATTAAAATAGGGGCCGAACTGAACCTTTTCTTTAATTCTTGAAATGCCTCCTCTGCCTCTGTCGACCACACAAATTTGGCACCTTTCTTTAAGAGTTTTGTTATGGGAGTAATCAATCGAGAAAATCCTTCAATAAACCTTCTGTAAAAATTTGCAAAACCTAAAAAGCTTTGAATTTCTTTTACTTTCGTTGGTGTTGGCCAATCCGTGATGGCTTGAACTTTGTTCGGATTCATCTCCAACCCCTTGGGAGAAACAATGTATCCTAAAAATTCCACAGAATTAGTATGAAACTGGGATTTTTCTAATTTAGCAAACAAATGATTCTCTCTGAGTCTTTGTAGAACCTTTCCCACATGAATTTTATGAGACTCTAAATCCTGAGAATAAATCAAAATATCATCAATATATACTACTACGAATATATCTAAAAAATCTCTTAAAATTTCATCCATAAAGAATTGAAAGGCAGCTGGTGCATTGCATAACCCGAAAGGCATCACCAAGTACTCATAAAGCCCAAATCGGGTTTTGAATGCCGTTTTCCACTCATCACCCTCCTGGACTCTCACCAGATGATAGGCACCACGTAAATCTAATTTGGAAAAAATTGTGGCTCCCTGGACCTGATTCAAGATTTCCGAAATTAGAGGGAGAGGATACTTGTTTTTGATTGTAATCCTATTTACAGCTCTATAATCAATGCATGTTCTGAGAGACCCATCTGGCTTTGGTACAAAAAATAATGGAGATGCGGCTGGAGATTGAGAATGACGAATAAAACCCTTAGCCAAATTTTCTGCGAGGTACTCTTTAAGATAATCATTCTCCTTTTCCGTTAATGCATACACTCGACTACTTGGTAAAACCGCCCCGGGCTCCAAATCAATTTTACAGTCAAAACTCCTATGTGGAGGTAATTCTCCTGCCTCCTTTTCATCAAAAACCTCCTTGTACCCATGATAACACTCCGGAAGATGTCCTAACACCGCTCCTATATTATGTCCTGTAATACCTGCGTCAGTCAGAAAAAAGGAAACCAAACCTTGTGTTTCTTCCCTTCCAGGATTACCTTTCAAAAGGCAGTTTTCTAAACAGAAACTAGACTGTAATTCTACCACTCGCCTACTCCAATCAATTTGAGGATTATGCAAGGTTAGCCATGGCATGCCTAAAATTATTTTCAGAATTGGTGTATCAATTAAATCAAATGAGATTTCTTCTCTATGACCTCCAAGTAATTCCATAACCAAGACACCAGTTTCATGAGTTATAGGACCTGATGAAAGAGAAGTTCCATCTACAGCCCGAACCTGTTCCACAACTTCCTTCCTCACAAGTGGTATTCCCAAAGCCTTAGCTACTCCCCAAACCATAAAGTTCCCGGTGGCTCCTGAATCAATCACTACCGGTCCATACCCTTTCCTTTCCTCCTTCAAATACAAGGATACATTTACAGTTATGTGTGGAACCGCTGACTGAACTGTATTTGCAATTTGCTGTCCTTTTCCTCCGGCTGATGAAAATTTTTTGGGTGTAAAGGGACAATTTCCTAAAAAGTGACCGCTCCTACCACAATATAAACACAAATTATTCTCACGCCTCCTAGTCTTTTCCTCTTTTGATAAAGGACCTTTTATTCTAATTTGTTGATCATTTACCCTTGGTTTCACTTCTTTACTACCCACCTCAAGCCTTGAACGATCTCCTCTAAGGATTGACCTCACCTCCCCCTGAGTACAACGACGCCTTTCTGCTTTCCTTTCACTTATACGATAGTCTAACTGAACTACTAAATCAATCAATTCCTCACAAGAAGAAGGGCGTTGAACTACACTGGACAAGGCATCCTTCAACTCCTCCTTGAGGCCTCGATAAAAAAGAGAAGACCTCTTCTCTGCTGGCCACTGGGATTCTAAAACCAAAGACCTGAACTGTGTGTAATATGTGACCAAGTCTCTGTTTCCTTGACGCAAATCTAATAATTCCCCATCAACTTCTAAGGACATTTGTCTTTTATCAAACATTTTCTTAAATTCTTCCATAAAAAGAGAAACATTTTTTAAAGATAAACTCTTCTGCCTGACCAATAAACTTGCCCAAGTAGAAGCCTCTCCTGATAAATAAGACATCATAAAAGTAACTCTGGAAGCATCAGAAGGAAATAGTTCGGGCCTACTAAGAAAGTGCAACTCACATTGGGTTACAAATGTCTGAAATTTACTTGAATCTCCATAGTAACGCTCTGGAGCTGCCAAAGGTACTGGCATAACTAATGCCCTAAAACCTCCTTCTGCCCCGTCACCTCTACCCACACCTCTCTCCTCACCAGCCCTTACCAATTCCGGGGGGAATTCTTCTCTCCCAATTCCCTGCATCTGTGCCATCTTTTCACATAACTCATCTACTCGTTGTCCTAATTTTTTATTCTCTTGATATGCCACCTTTAATTCCTCCTGTAATTCCCTCACTAAAACACTTAACGCTTCCATTGAGAACTCGGGGTTCATGACAGCTTAGGAGGACTATTTTTTCTGGCCTTTCATACTGTCAGGCTTTATCAAATCTGATGTTGTCCCCGGAAGCTGCTGAACCCCCGCAGTCCCCTTTGGATGCTAACCTCTTAACTGGTATCAAACAGTTCAGTTGAGAGCACCCCCAAGGGAAAGGGGGAAAATGGGACAAAATAATAAACTTCAGGTTTTGCTCAGCTTCTTTATCTGTCAACCTGTTGGTAAAAATAACAACAAATTCACTTTAGTCACTAGCCTTTGAATTCCTTGGCTCTGACTTCTCTTTATCAATTTAAGTAAATAAACACGCCACCATACCTGATTATCCTCTGTGAATAACGTAGAGGACGTGTGTGAATTCTACTGAAGAAAACAGAAAAAAATAGAGTCTCAGATGCTCTTACTAATTTCTTCAATTCGGAATTGAAAAAACTGCTAATCTCTCGCAGTTTAATGAGTTAATCTTCTAGCAGTTCAGATGTCGTTTACCCAAACAACCCGCTGGAAATATTATACCTGTAGTTCGTATTAATTTCTAGCTTCAACACAAATTCCAAAAATGACACTCTGGCTATTCAATTTAAAATTGTTTGTTTCCTGAATATATAAAGTGTTCATTAATTGGATCTTCTGCTTGCAAAGAAGATCGATCGCTCATAAAAGAAGCGTTCTTTTAACCAGAGTATGCGCATGCGTGAAGATATTGTTTTCTCCTTCTAAAATGGATGCGCTCATGAACAAGGAATAGAGTTCAAAAATGAAACTGGCATGGGCGCATGCGTAATGGAATAGTATTCACTCTTCTTAATGTGAATTGTTCAAACTGTAAAGAAGAAATTCCTCAGTTCCGGACACTAATCCTTGAAGAGGCAGCCCAGTGATGATCACGCGCCAGGTTAGAATGTTAGTAAATAAAACATAACGCCTCGGAGTCGCGTGGCTACCACACTGTCACTTGCGCAGACAGTGTAAGATTTCTAACGGTAGTCCGACGTTAAGAAAAGCACTGTTACCGTAAAATGGAACAATACTCAATAATCTTTTATACGGCCGAAAAAACACACAACGCTAAAATGATAAACAGACCTCCACACTCCAACTTGCCAGGTGCAAAAAATGTGACGCAGTTCAATAAATTTAAATACAGTTCTAGAAGTTCTAAAATAAATTCTTGAAAGAACGAAATGAACTACTAATTAAACAAAAACTAAGAAAACAGGAACAAGTTAATTAATGGTATTGATATTTAACTCCTGCTTGAATATCACAAAGTTCCGTAAAATATAAAGAATTCACTTAGCTTGCTTTTTTCTTTCACTGGAACGTTTTCTAAGTTTCTTCTTAATTCTCCAACACTTTCCTGATCCAAATAAATAATTTTAGGCACAAGGGCCTAACTAAAGTTTTCTAAATCTTAAGAGCTTCAAACATAAGACCTTCCAGCTGGGCTTCTGACAATGAAAGGCGGTTTAGAATGTTCCAACAATGCCTTTCTTTTACTTCTGACCAATCACTGATCCTTTTGGAAGTCTCCATTTTGGCTTGGGAAGCTCTCCACACTCTGCACAGAAAGTTAAGGCCCAAACCATACTTTATGTTAATCATATCCTCATTCCACCACATTCAACCAAATCCCACGAAACCTGACACTATCCCTCTGATGTCTAGCACTGTACTGCATTTCTCCTCCCAGGAAGTGAGGACCAGTGGCTCCACAGTCCCTCCTTCAGTCGCCACGGACACCTGGCAGTGTTGGGACAGCAGTACCCACACCCTGACCCTGCTGCCACTAGCCATTGTGAGCAGCTGCTCATGTTGCGCCTAGAAGTAGAGAGGAAGGACAACCAGACCAGTGCACAGGAAGTACAGTGGAGGGGGTTTGGAGAGGAGGAGGAGAGTGCATCAATGTGTGCACTGGTCCTAAAGGTTAGGCCCTCACCCTGGCCTCTCACCGTCAGCCAGTTGGTCACCCTGTACTTCCTCAACAGGGAGACCATAACAGAGTTCCTCACCAAAATACAGGGTGACATAGGTCTTAGGAAAAATTTCCATTTATGGGTAATTTTCCGCCCAGTTGTGAACCCCCCAACGTTTTGCTTTTGTCTGACCATCATAGCCTGACTTTTACCTGTGGAGCCCACCCTTCTGCTGTACACTGCTGGGCTTTTGCTCATATCGTTAAGTTGAAACTGACATGCCCTTCAGACTGTCTGTACTGGGAAACTTTGTTTCCCTTGACATTTCTTGACAACATTTTTTCAGTGCACAATGTACCTTCCAGTACAGTGCGTTGGGATTTCTTTTTCATTTTTAAGGCCCTAGACACCTTCAAAGGATTTTTGGTGAATGTACACGTGTTTCCAGGAGAGCTGGTGGCAGCAGTTACTTTTAACGCATTTTCAACTCTTTTCAATGTCCAAAAACGCATTTACCGCGTTTGGCCAAGGACAGTGGCCAGTGCCTAAATGGCCATGCCACGAGGCTCTTTGTTCTGTCCTTTGCCCATTTTGTACGTTTGCTTTCCCCAGGTCGAGCAGGCTAGGGAAATTACTTATTTGGTCGTGCAGACCCCCGCACAAAATGAAGCTTTCGCTGGCTTCTGCATGCCTTTTGTGTGTGCGCCCAGGATGTGGGCTGGAGCTGTCTAGTTCCATTACACATCCTGTGTGCCAGGATGTTTGGTGTGCTGGGATTACTGGGACCACCGTGGTCTGTGATTGGTCCACGTCTGGAATGGTTGAATATGAGCAGATCTCCTATTAGTTTCTCTTCGTTTTGGCGTGAAGGAGATTCTGGATAAGATCACAGCGAACTTAGTAAAAGAGCCAAGTATCCTGAACTGAAGAAGCAGATCTGTGGAACCGCTGGCGGCACGCTGGAAGGTTTGGCACCCTGACCCCACTGTTGTCCCATCAGTGCCCCTGTTTCTCATCGATCACAGAAGGCCTGCATGAGCGCTTCGACACATTGGAGTAGTGGGACTAACTACTCTCGGCACCTCCTGCTTAACCTGCAAACAAGCCTCTTCGTAAGTGTTCCTGGACAGCCCAGTGAACTGACCCTCATATGGGACCTTTGCCTTGGATTCGCCGCCATCTCAAGTTTCGACTTGAGACTTTGGGAATCATAAGCTCTTGGTAGAAGGCACCCTCCCGCCGAGTTTCGTACACCTAGCATTCCTAGGTCTGGAATTAAGAGAGTCTGCCTGACCTTCAGCCTATGCGGTACCCGTGTTGCACCGCTGTGATGCCAAGCTTTGTGGGTGCCTTATTGCTGTGCCCCCCTGCGCCCTAAGATGAGCTGCAGTGGAACTGGCCCAATCCCTTCAAAAAAAGGGAAGAAAATGCCACTGTCGCACCATGGACTGAGGTCCCGGAAGGCAGCCACTGAAAGCCGGAGAGAGGCGCAGCTGCTGAATTCGAACCTGCAAGCAAACTGGACTTGACTGGCGAAGTTTGGTCCAGAGTGCATCAAGGGTCGGGGAGCACTTGCAACACTTACCATTGGCCCCTGGTGCATCCATAGACTTTTACGCATGAGTGTCCCCAATGGCCACTCTCCTTTGTTAGGGTAGCCTGTGCTACCATCCTAGTCCCGATTCCTGGAAATCACTGAGCCCGCTTGTGAAGACCCTCCTTGAGTAATCGAACTTTATTCTTCATCAGCTCACCCACCTTCCTGAGCCATTACAGCCCCTTAAAGAAACCCGTTTTGTACTTAAGCACACAATCGAATGCTCCGGCTGAATGTACTTTTGAGCACATGGCTCCACATTTCGTGGGGATTGGACTGCCTATAAGTTAGGGTTTGAGTTGTTGAAGGACTACCTAAAGTATATTTGCACGGTCTGACCCCCTTCTGTTTCAGGTTGTGGATCTCTACTTGTTGAATATTTCTTTAGACTAATAGTTACTGTATATATGTTTCCTAGTATAGTGTAGTGTTAGTATTATTAAAGGAATGGTTCGGTCAAATCTTTTTATTGTCCCTACGGGTCGGCCATGTGTTTTTAAGCCTAAGTCGCTCGATTTTAGAAAAGTTTCCTATGGACCTTACCCGAGTTTTCTCTCCATTAAACGTACGCGAAAAAAGGTTCTAGGGAGCTGCCATTTTGTGATAATCCTTTCGCTTGCCCCCATCGCCCTGGCTGACCTGCTTTTGTGGCACTAAATCATATCCCCTCCTCTGAGCCTGTCATCAGCAGACGCGTACCGCCCAAAGCACGTCTCGTGTCAACAATCCCTGCGCTTCAGCTAATGACGTGTCGCCATGGAAATGGCAGGAGGCCTCTTTCCTCAATAAGTATTAACAGACCGTTTCACACCACATAGCAGCAGATTATCTATTCCATTCCTCTCACTGTAATTCTTTGAGTATTCTGTGACTAGTTTCTGTGTTCTGGTCAGCTACCTTCGTTGCTTGTAGCCCGTGTGAACATTTGTACCATCGCTATAAATTATTTTAGTTTGTTTACCACACAATGGCTACAATAATGCCCTACATGTACGAACCCGAGTATACCGAGGAGGAACTACTAGAAAGGGAAACCTGCGAAAACGATGGGTCTTCGGACGGCAGTTGGCAGGACGAATCAATGGATGAAGACCATGGACCTAGTCGCATGGACGGTGTTTCCACCTTCCGCACATGCAATCGTTGCGAGCTAATGCCAACCGAGGAGGAGAACTGCTGCTGCTGTGAAAACTCGGGATGCGTGGCCTACATTTTGGAAGGCGATCCACGGCCACAATGCATCACCGAGCTGCCAGACTTCAGGGCAGCCTGCTTCACAAGGTCCGTGTTGAGGATAATGATGGTGCTTATGCACGTACTTCGTGCAACTGTTCGTCCTCGTAATCCGAATAACGAGTAAGTATACTTTTCTTGTGATGCCACTCCTATTTCATGGGGCCTCATTACGAGTTGCCCGGTAAAACCGGGTTCATTACCGGCATGCCGGAATGAGCGGGTCCGTGCTCGTATGAACCCGCTAATAGCGGGTGATTACGAGTGCGCGAGCACACGCGTCCCCCCCATGCCGGTAGTGGCAATACCGCCATGCCGCTAAAGGGCCTCCAACTCCCCTATACCGGCATCGCGGGACCCGCTCATAGCGGTACCGCCTCATACCAACCCCTAAATACCGGCATGGTAATACCGGCATGGTAATACCGTGTTCGCCAAAAAACTGACCCGGAAATTACATCATCGCGCAGGAACGGGAAATGGGCTGGCGGCCATCTTTAAAAACACAATCCATTGCCATCCTCCATAACCACCAGCCGATACTCGGAGAGCACAGTGGAAATCCATAGAGGATGTCAAAGGCTACCAGGAAGACCACCCCCCGGTTGCGTAAACAGCGTTACTCAGACGCAGAGCTCACCATATTAGTGGGCACTCTAGCTGCACATGCAGACACAATACAATCCCACGACAAGAAGCGGGAGGTGCAGCAACAAAAGTGGCAAATCTGGCAGGAGATAGCCCGCAAGGTATCAGCCGTAGGTCCCACCCCGTGCAGTGTGAGGGACTGCAGGAAGCGGTGGGATGACCTCCGGTTGAGGGTACGCAATATCATGTCCACCAATCGGAGGGAGACCATGGCCACAGGTGGGGATGCCCACCCCTCTGCCAAATTGATGCCCTGGGAGGAGACGGCCAGCAGATTCATCAGTCCTGAGTCCATCGAGGGATTATGCGAGATGGAGACGGGTGCGGCATCAACCACGGAAGGAGGTGAGTGACCCTGCAGATCCCTGTAGGGGAGACCATGAAGTAGCACAAGTGAAGTGGTAGAGTCTAGGCAAGGCAATGCATGTCCCAACACCCACATGACCATACCCAAATACAGATGGCGGGCCAAACGCTGCCACACTGAAATGCATGCTGAGTGCCCATCCCTTAACCAACACACAGCCAACACACCTGGAGCTTGCCCATGTGATACTTCACACAAACCCAAAATCAATGTCATGCCACCTGCCATGCAGTGAATGCTTACATGCCCCCTCTGAATACCCTGCGTGACACACCTGTAAGACATGAAAGCATGATCAAATGAATAATGAACAGCACTGCCATGTCACACCATCACTGATGCCCTGCATCTCTTCTACCCCCCCCAGGCACTGATGAGGAAGAAGCAACCCAGGAGACAACTGCGAGGGCATCCACCTCACACCGTAAGAAGAGGGCAACCACCACCTCCGCTGGAGACAAGCAGGCCACACCCACACCTCTCCAAGGGGAGTCCCTGGAAGCATCCGCCTCCACTGGGGAAGAACTTGATGCCAGTGTGGAGCCTGAGGGAGACACTGAGGTGACATGCCCGGCCACCCCGCGCCCCGGGCCCACCCCCTTGCCCCAACACCTGCAGTCACCCACCTGCAGTGAAGTTGATCCCTGCCTCCGTGACTGTGACCTACCCACCTCTCAGGAGTCCAGTCCCGAAAATGTCATCCACGTGACTGCACAACCCACCACTCCAGCCCCCTCCAGAACCCTGGAGACACGATTGTCGATGGTGGAGGCCCAACAGGAGGCCATGTTAGACCTACTACGCCAGTACATAGCAGACAGGGAGGAAACCAGGCGGGGTATTGCCACAGCAATTGCAGGGACCACAGCGGCCATCGAAGCAAACACAGCCGCTGTCAATGCATCGGCTCGGCTAATGAGGGACTGCCTGGGGGCGGTGACACAGGTGCTGACCTCAATGCTGCTTCATATGCAGCGGCCAGGGCTTGCAGGAGGTGTGGAACCTGCCAGCGAATCACCTACTACCTCCACACCAGCTTCATCTGTCCCCACCAGCCCAGTGCGCCACACACGTAGGAGTGCAAGGCACACTGAAATGCCGCCTCTGGACAGGAAGAAGTCCCGGAAGTAGTGTGGGGGGACAATGGTGGTGGGACACAAGGTTGGGGGTGAAGGGGTGCATCTTGTGGAGTCTATTGGGGGTGTTGGTGTTTGTTGGGGTGGGTCAGGGAGTTTGTTGGGGGGGACTGGGAGTTTGTTGGGGGGTCAGGGAGTTTGTTGGGGGGGTCAGGGAGTTTGTTGGGGGAGTCTGGGAGGGGGGAGTGGGCACATTTTTGCTGTTGTAAATAATACACATGTTGTGATAAGAAAATTCCATGGCTGGACATTGTTATTTTTGTGTGCATCCATTTAATGTGGTACGGTGTTCAGTGCCCAACTCCCAACATTCCCTGTGTGCATTTCCACATTGGCCCAGTGTCTGACTGACACAAGTCTTTCATAGTCCCTGTATTTCAGAAGTATTCGTGAATTAGTGCTTAGTGTACAGCATAGCCATCCCGTGCATCACGTACTGGCAGGGGGGCTACTTCACCTCCGTCTCCATCCTCATCATCCTCTCCCGGTCCATGCATGTCAATGTCAGGAGGCAGTGGTACATTTCTACAGACGCACATGTTGTGCAGCATGACACAGGCCATGGTGATCTTTGCCACCTTCTCAGGCCTATATAGGAGTGCCCCACCAGACCTGCTGAGGCAGCGGAACCGCCCCTTCAACAGGCCAAAGGTCTGCTCAATCACAACACGGGTACAGGTGTGCACGCGATTGTACTCTTCCTCATGGATGTTCTGCGGGTTACGCACAGGGGTGAGTAGCCACGGCCTCAAGGGATATCCTCCATCACCTGCAAGCAGATTCAAATAGGTGTGTGTCACTCTGAACTGCCAAATTCAGGGAGCACAGTCATGGCGGCAGCTATTTGGTGTGGCCATGCACATGTCCCTGTAAGCATGAACAAATGTTATCTAGGTGCAATCTATACTGTCATGAGGTGTGGTAGTCTGGATGGCGTTCAATAGATGATGCAGGGTGTAATCATGCATGCTGAGGCAGATACGCTGTGGTAGTGCAACTATGTTTTGACTCCAATTCATGCTGTTCATTATTACTATGCATGGTCACACTGCCCACATTGCCACACTTGCCATCCTGTTCATTCATGCATTGCTTGCCATCACCATGGTGGCCTGGTTGTGCCTCTTACTTGTTCTCATCGATATGCATTATTTGTGATATGTGGCCCAGTGAAGTGTCATGTACCGTTTGACTGGTTGAGGTCAGGGTTGGACTAACCCCCTATTACCGGCATGCCAGTATTTGCTCCCTGAAGGGACGCGTGTATGCGCCTATGCCGCTATTAACGGCACCGTTGTTTAGTGTGCCGCTAATACCGGGTTTGCGGGTCGGAATGCAACAGGACGGTAAACGATTCCGGTATTACCACACCGGCATCGTTTTTGCCTTACCGGTATACCTCATAATGATGCCTATGGTCTTCTACTATATCCAAAATTACATATGCATATCATTGTAACGCATGAAAGTCGTTCAATAGTGTGCAGTGTCTAGATAGCATTTGTCTGAGCAGAATGCCATTAGTTACAAGAATTGTCATTGACAACAAACGTTTATTAAACTTATCTTGGTCATTTAAAAACAGTTTGTTTCATTCCTTTTCACAGGTGGTACAGGCTGGTGGCCTATCGTTCCTTTACATGGTGGCTTCACGGGAGGCTTGGACACCGCGTTCGAAGAGTAATACCGCCTGCGCCGTTCATGCCATAAGACAAACTTTCCCAAGTGACAGCGGTCAGTACAGGGGATTTTCCCTCACTGTGCTGCAACCTGACCTGTACAATGTGTAAAGTCTTGTATTATTGTGCCATCAAACTAAGATACAAAATAAAACACCACGTATATTTTAACAACAGTTGTTTCGATTTTTTAAATGAATCAAGTGTGTCTCCATTCAAGGATGGACGTCAGACATCTGTGCTCCGAATGGGTGAAGGTCAGGTCGATGTGAAGCAGGGTGGTCACTATCTAAGCTGACATAATATATTCTCAATAATGCATGCACTAAATAACACTTGTTCAAAGTCTTTCAGTCGGTTATGTCTCTATAAAAGTCACACATATATCTATACTATCAATTAACATTGGATTATACAGGCCTTATGTTAAGGGTCTTGACCACTATAATACACTGGTTGAAGTGTGGGTCTGTGCTCACAAGAATCTCCGGTATGTGGCATTTGTTATTGATAGGCAACGATATACTGCAGTAGGGGTCTAATGTTAGTAGGGGATCTGCTAGGTGGGCATCATGGTGTGGTCATTGCTCTGGCACATGAAGAGAATACCTTGCAGGGACACAGGGTCAGAATGGCAGTAAGTTTCCACTGGCAATGGAGCGTGGGCAAGGACACGTTTGTAGAGATGAACGAGCTATGTGCTTAGTTCACATGCAGGACAGTGATCTCAGAGGAAGAGTGATGTGTTACATTTATTAGCTGTTGCAAATACCTCCAGAGTTTTCCAGTCAGAGTGGGAACGAGGGTGGGGGCCATGTGCTCTGCACGCTGTACTATCGCAGTGAGGCCTGGTCACCAAGATGGAGTCGAAAGGGGGGTAAAAAAATTGATGCCCCGTGTCCTGCTCAGTGGTCCCATCTACGCGAATGTCAACCAAAGTTAACATCACATAAGGGCATGGGGCGAACCCACTACTGGAGGCACTTGGTCAGAGTTTCTACTGAGAAGTAAAGGATGAGAGGGGCCTGATGGCCCCTCGCTCCCACACACTTGCCAGCACGCCCACCGGCCCACCTCCTCCCCTATCAAAGCCAGTTCGTACCCAGGGATGAGCGCTGGCATGGGGGGCTGTCAGAGGTGCAAACGGCCAAAGTGCCAAACAGCATGCACATTTCAAAAGGTATCCCACGCCAAAGGGCTTTCAGAATTGCGCACCACATTTACAACATCCATAGATATTCTTCAGCAGCACGAGGTATGGATACTGACAGCTCTATCGAGCGTGCTCATATAACGTGATTTCATTTGCTATACTGTCTTCCCTATTAACGCAAGTACTGTGTTTCAGGGAGACGATGGAGCTTCCACTACAATCACAACATCCCATTTAGATGATGCGGATGTAATGAAATCAGAGAAATAAGTCGATTAAATCTGATCATATTTAAATATTCCTTGATTCTTTTAGAAAATGCATCAGTTGTGGTTATCTCTTTATATGTACCTGTGCCGTCGACCCCAAGTGTGTGTTATGTTTACAATTTTGAAAACCATACTAACGCAAGTACTGTGTTTCAGGGAGTTGCCGATGCCTCCTCTCCAATACAATCATTCATGGCAGTCCATGCGGAGCTAGAGGTATGGATACTGACAGTTCCATCGAACTAGGTCATCAGAGCTCGAATACTCGTCGTTTGATTGTTCTAATCACAATGTTTAATTCGTGTTTAGCTATTGAGATGTACCTGTGTGTTCGTCCTCACGTGTGTTTTATGTTATCAATATTGTGATACATAGTAATGATAGTACTATGTTTCAGGGAGTCGATGGAGCCTCATTCCGTGCTGTCTATGCGGATACAGAAAATATAGTCGTTGCTGCGCAAGAGGAAGGGAAGAGATGCAGAAACGAATCGGAGCTACAGCATGCAGATGTTTAAGGTCGAGTCAAAAAAGTTGCAAAGAAACAAAAATAAGATTAGTTACAAACAGTTCATAACTTTAGAAATTTTTTTGTGCTGGGGACTATCTTATGTTTTTTCCAGTCAATTGTACTATACTTTATCTTGTGTTTAAACTGAACATCCCTTTTCCAATCTGTCCTGTAGTTACCCGTGGGTCTACGAACTATACATACACAGACAGTGAAGCGAATGAGAGATGTTGCTTCCCAGACCATTTACACTATGGAGGAACTATTAATTCAGACGCGACATGTTGAGACTCAAGATGCTCATGTCCAATGGCCAGAACATGAAATGAATGTGTCCGGAGAATCCAGTAAAGTTATATTGGACCATTGCTACAGTGCGACTGCACCACCACAAGAAGATGATACTGAATGTATTGAAGATAGCTCTGAAGTAGTCGCAGATAAAGTCACACAATCTACACCCGCCAAAGAATTGCCACCCAAAAAGCTGTCGACATTGTGGTGTTCTCCCATCAATATTGAAGTACCAGATGTTGAAATGACAGAGAATGAACCAGCAGTAGCATTCAACGACAAATCAGAACCTGATATCAGCGATATTTCTTTCAATTGTGGTGATATGTCCTCAACGATACAGTCCGAAACAACTTTGACACCGGATGACAGTATAATGAAAGAGGGCAAATACATAGTATTCGACAGTTGTTTGATGGATATTATAAGTATGCTGAAATGTGGGCATTCCTTCAGAGGGAAAGTATGTGGGAAGCCATTGATTCATGTGACTCGTCAAAAACAAGGCAGTAACGTCAAAATACATGCCGCCTGTAGATTAAATCATAGGTTCTCATGGTCTGCACAACCAATGCTGGGGAAACTGCCAGCAGGCAATCTAATGTGTGCAGCTGCATCACGTTTTAGTGGCTCCAGTTTTAGAAAGTTAGAGTCTTTCTTTCAGTTTGTGGGACTCCATTTCATTTCTAAAACGCAGTACTACAAATTCCAACATGATTATCTATTTCCAGCCATTAATGATGCTTTGAAAATTGAACAATTGTCTCTAGCAAGTACATTTGAAGGCAAACGATTCAGGCTAGCCGGCGATGGACAGTGCGACAGCCCAGGATTTTCTGCCAAGTACTGCACCTATCACTTTCAGGACATGGATACTAAGAACATTGTGAGTTCGGTGGTCGTGCAGATGTCATAATGTACATCCTCAGTGGCCATGGAGAAACTAGGATTTATAAAATCAGTGGAATATCTACAATCGAGGGGAATGCACATCGACCTCATAGCCACGGACAGACACGTTTCAATTGCCAAGACAATGAGAGAGCAGTTCCCACATATTAAATATCAATTTGACGTATGGCATCTAGCTAAATCAATCAATAAGAAAATCTCTGCTGCAGGGAAAAAAAAGGTTTGGAAAGTATTTCACTGTGGTCCCAGTCGATCAGCAACCATTTTTGGTGGAGCTCCAAAACTTGTGAAGGGTCAGTAGAAATCCTACTTGAAAAATGGCGGTCACTGCTGCACCACTGTACCAACGTTCACCGCTGGACAGAAAACCTACATTTCCACCGATGTGAACATGGCCCTTTGTCCACAGAGGAGGCACGGAAGAAGAAGTGGTTGAATCCATCTTCACCTACACACAAAGCCATTGAGAAGATTGTTTTCGATAAAACTCTATCAAGAGATTTGAGGGGACTGACAGAATTCTGTCACACAGGAGGTTTAGAGGTGTTCCACAATATGTGCCTAAAGTACAGGCCAAAGCGTTTGCATTTCGGCATACAGGGCATGAAACATAGGACTCTACTTGCGGTTTTGGCCCATAACGAGAATGTGTGCCACCAACAATCTAGGACTACGGGAAATGTAGGGATGCCTCGCTACACTACGGCCTTTGCAAAAAGAAGTAAGAAATGGGTGGTGAAACCAGTATATGAGGAAATGGAGTACGACTTTGTTAAAGGCCTTATTGTTGCTGTACTCGAGAAGCACAGATATGGAATTTTGAGTTTCTGTGCAGAGCACTGATGCATTGCCACCAAACATTGCCACTGTGCCATGTCCACCCAAAGCAGAGCTTGTTGAGAAGTACAAATCCCGGTTTAAATTATTGTAATCTGATTGTCTTTTTGAAAATAATGTTATTGTACAGTGTGCATACAAAAGTATGCCAACCCTAACCCCTCCCTTCACCATCCTGAACATCATGGGTGTCATCTGTAACTTCTCTCTATATTCACCTCATATCGCTGATCTTGTGAATATGTGTATGTATATATTTTGTTGCTGTAACTAAGTTTCGCAATCTCATGTAAATACTGCGCACTGTTAACCAAGGGGAGGCTTGCGTATTGCAAATAATAAAACAAACAAACAAACAATAAATATCACTTTCAACTCAACTCCTCGGGTACTTTATACTTTCCATGACCTTCCCCCAAAAACTAAATGTCTCCATAGTTATGGTTCTCTAGGGCTGCAAAGCTCGCGGAAAATGAGGACAAAATTGGGGGCCTTAGAACGCGTCAAGCGAGCCGTTGCAGATGGGAGAGAAGCCAGTTTGCATTTGCACATTGAGGCCCAGTACATAGATGGATTCAAAAATTCAAGTTCTCTCAGATGGCTTTACTACGGGATGTTGCAAAGTAAGAATGTATGCTCATTTCGAGTGAAGGTCAGCAGGGTTTGATTTTCAGCTCGCGACCTGAAGAGGCCCACAACTCGCACATGCAGTATAAGGTTCTATTGTTTTTTGACCTTGAGAGACAGGGACCATGCCGAAAGGACTTCATTTGAAGTAGGGGTGCAATAACGTAAGAGACGATAAGGCAGAACATTCTGAAACTAGACAGAGTTTCATGTTAGTTCAGTATATGAAAAATCGTTGTCACAAGCACAGTGGGATTTACGGACTGCATTACGCAGAGACACAATGGAAATTGCAAATATAATGTAAGTAACTCTTTAGACGCTTTTATACCGGAATGAAGAATTAATGAATGGATGAATGAATGAAGAGCAAGTAAAACGTTTGTGGGATCGTCTTTGTACTGGGCACATGGGCATGCAGGTCCACATTCCACACGCATGTAGACAAACAGTCGTTTCTCATTGTGTGTTAACCTCGATTTATTTTGTTAGTTTTCGCATTGATTTTAGAGCCGAACATACTCCATTGCAGTATCCTTGCAAGCAAATAGTTTCAGATTGGCCGTAATAAATAAAATGAATAATAGTAATAAAGATCGGCTGGCGAGACTAATTATAATTTTGATGTTTTCAAAACAGGTATATCCTACCCTACTGCTACTGCCACCAGTTTGAGACCCCGGCAGATGGTTTTTTCAACCGCCAGCTGCAGCTTCTAGTAAACAACTGCACCACTTTGACGATCTTATGGGACGATCGGCAAGGGCCCATATGCCCTTACGCGGTACTAGCGGCTAGAAGCAACATATCAACCTTTACGCTGGCCTAGTGCCTAGTTGATGGAACAGCCTTGCGGTTCACCGTGCGACCAAAGTGCTTCTTTTAACGAAAACCAACACCCTGTGTACCATAAAGGAACAGCACGTGACTCACGATAAAACGGAACAGGATTTGCGGATAGAGAGAAAAGAAAAAAAATGACATTCTGATTTAATATGCCAATTGCTGAATATTCTATAAACATTTAATGTTAAATAAATGTACTTTACCAAATGTACCGTGTTGCTGTTTGATTTTAAAGTACAGTTTCATATTCCGAATTGTGGCCCGCTGTGTTGTGAGTTGATCTGTGTTGGTTTCCGGGTTCTGTGTGAAGTTGCGTAGAAGACGACTGGGCGCGTTTGCCTACGCAGCACAGTAACGTCACGGAGAGAGGCGGGGAATCTGAATGTTTTGATAATGTCAGGCTCAGGGGCGGGGGATATGATTTAGTGCCGCAAAAGCAGGTCAGCCAGGGCGATGGGGGCAAACGATAGGATTATCACAAAATGGCAGCTCCCTGGTGCCTTTTTTCGCGTGCTTTTAATGGACGAAAACTCGGGTAAGGTCCATAGGAAACTTTTCTAAAATCGAGCGACTTAGGCTTAAAAACACATGGCCGACCCGTAGGGACAATAAAAAGATTTGACCGAACCATTCCTTTAATATTGCTGTGGTTTCATATTGTGTTTGAGTTAAAAGGCCTTTAATAAATGTATTTGTATTTTTGATAAGAAGAAACTAGGCTGGCCTTCTGAACCTCTGCCCACCAAGTCAGAGTTCAGAAATCCATCTTAACAAATTGGTGTACAGTGGTGGGATATGATCAAAGGTACCCAGTGTTGCGCACTGGTAGAGGTACCCAGATTACACTTACCCAGGACTGACCTTTCCCGTTCCGGCAGTGATGCCTTTCCCGCGGCGCTATTATCGTGTGCCGCCGTCGCTAACGCAATGTTCGCTGGGTTTTCGAATTTCCAGCCTCTATTACCGCCGACTCGTGATGGGGCATTGTTTGCTCCACGACTCCAGGCGTTAACGCAAATACTGCTCAACGGTAAATGCACCCGAATGCCGCCCAACTCGTGATGAGGCCCAAAGTTTTTTCTGTCAGCCACAATGGGGTAGTCGACTGAGCAACCACGCAATGTTGTCAGGATCCACAACCTCTTGTACTTCACATGTATACTCAAATGCAGTTAACCAGTCAATGATGTCAATCTTTTCATACATACTGAGCAGATTTTTAGGGAACTGTGGTTGAGAGGAGGACCCAGACCCATTTCCAGATCCCTTGGAGGAGCCAGTTGTAGCCTGAATCTTGGCCAGTTCCAAATGGTGATCCTTGTCCTTTTGTTTTTCTGCTTGCTCAACTCTGAGCTTTGCCATGTTGAACTGCACTGCCAGGGACCCAACTGGAAAATAACACAGAACACACATGATAAGGGAGTACAGGACAAGAACATGGTGGCCCTGTGCTTCCAATGCATTTCCGGCATCACGGGTGGAAATGATCTTACTGAAGGCGTCAAGGTGTTTGCCTTCCTTGTCTGGGGGTACAGAGAAGGATGATGATGGGGTAGCCAACTTCTATCTGGCAGCCGCAGAGACAACAGAGTCTGGTGTGGGATGAGTGCAGAGGCAGGCGGCAGCCCTCTCTGGGGCTCTGTACTTTTTGTCAAACTGGTCTTTCTTAGCCCAGGGCAGTTGCGGGATGCGCTAAGGTGATCAGACCATCCTCCCAGACATCTTCCAACTGCGGGATGGACATGACAGATTTTCTGCGCTGCTCTGCGCTAGTACAGCACACTCTCCTTTTGTTGCTCCTATGGTGCAAGGCCAAACATAGTGACTGCCCTGGACATGAGCGCATGGAAGGCCCTTACTTCATCAGGGGGTGAGTCCCTGAGTGGAATGTCATCTGGTTCTCCATCAGATGTGATGAAATCATCAAATTCATCAGTGTGGGCGACCAAGTTGTCAGGGTCTGTGTCTGTCCCAGTATCAGATAGCTTCCACAGCACTAAATCGTGCTTAGTGTCATCCATTTCCATGGAAGGCCCAGGGACATGTGGGCGAGGTCGTGTAATAGGCTCCGCAAACGGGGATAGTGCGGGCAGCCATTGTTGCAAGGGTTCCACCAGAGTGGTTAAAGTAGAAAAAATGTCAAGTGACATGTCTCTTTGTTGAGAGAGCGATGGCTCTTGTAGACTCATGGTTTGAGCTGAATGCAGAGGGGGTAAAGGTGGTAGCTGGATCAGGCTTGTCTCACCCCGCAATGAACTTCTGGGAGGAGATGTCCTGCATGCTGGCGACGACGGCGGTGACATGATGGCCTTCTGCTCTGCTTCCTCCAAATCCTCTGATTGGGAGAGACTCTGGTCTGACACAACAATTCCACCCAGCAGCAAGGCCACCCCAAGGTTACGGAATGATGCCCATGGATGGGTCATCAATGCAGACACTGTGCTGGTGTGGGTGTCGGAGACGCAAGTGACAATGGCAGTGGCACCAATGGTATGGAAGGAACCAATTTTGGCCGTTGGCAGGGTCGTCAACGACATAGGGTATCACAGCCATGGACATAGATGCCGTTGACGAGATCTTCATGGCCGTTGATGTTTTTGTCAATGATGCAGTAGTCGTGGCTGTGGCCAATGCGGTTTCGTCGATGACGAGTTAGTCGTGGCCATTGACAGCTTTGTTGACGGTCATGGCGAGGTCGTCATGGCTGTGGACGGCTTTGTTGATGGGGTGCCGATGGATGGCATTGATGGTCTTGGTGTAGACGGTCTGGAGGGAGGCTTGGTCATCGACGATGACTGCCTTGTCAACAATTTTGATGACAAGCCAGTTTTCGACATTGAAGGAAAAGAGTGGCCACCAGATTTCAACGTGGATTTAAAAGACGTTGCCTCCCTGAGGTGATGGAAAGGGTCTTGGCTCCCTCCCCCCGGCAGCAAAACAAAAGAGGTGATGGCTGGAAGGTTTAAAATTTATCTTAACCGTTGGCATTGCTCTGGGCAATCCTCCAGACAATCGTTCTTCGCCTGGAAAGCCATTACAGCAAGGGGAAAGACTATATGCAAATCAGGCTTGGTCCCGCCCCAAAGGGGGAACCCAGCCTGGACTGATCGGTCACATCCCTTCTGCACAAAATCACAAGCCTCCCCAAACATGTTTCATGCCTGCCGACACCCCTTGAGCACTGACCTTTGGTGAAGACAGGTCCTTGTACAAGGATCTGGGCTCATCGGTGGAGGTGTCTTTGTGCCTTTTCTTGCTGGTGGCCTGGACTTCATGCGACCTAGACCTCTTACTAGAGGTGGTTCTCTGGACAGTCCTGCCCAGAATCTAACGAGGCATGACTCCGTACTGAAACGGAGTCAGAGACCCCACCAGCGTCCTCGAGCCACATGATGAGACGACAGTGACAATCCCTCAGCGTCTTGTTGGAGAACGACTGCCATATGTTGCAGTCCTGGATGACGTGGCGAGGATGAAGGCCGTATAGGCAGTCATCATAGTAATCCTCCACATAGACATTCTTCAGTCCACAGCGGGCACAGGCCTTGAACAAGCTCTTCCTCGTGGATTCCGCCATGAGTTAGGCCCAACTGTGCAGACAAAACTTCATCGAAGATTACCGGTGGCGGAAAACGGTCTACAGAGCTAGCGCCAATGCAGATCATTGAGTAGACGCCGGAGCCGCCGCCATTCACAGAGCGTCTCTGCTTTCCTTCTTCTGCTGCCACTGCAACATGGAGTCTCTGCAACCACTCCACCTCCTACCCAGGTGTGGGTCATTAGAAACACTAGATTGCACTTTGCAGTTCAGTGCCTCCAAACCCCTCTGTCTCATCCCAGTAATTTGGGCATTGTGAGACTTGAAGTCCCCAATGTTCAGATTACTCTACTTGTTCTGAACATTGTCTTCAACTTTACAGTGGGCCATTAAGATTGTCGGGTCCCTAGGGAAGTTAATGAAGGGGGTCTCCCAATCCTCCTAACCTGATTCCCCCCTCATGTGATCCTCCCGCAGAACACCACCCGCAGGGCCAGGATCAGGAAGCATCTGCCTTTCCCTGGCTACATGAGAAGGATCCCAGGCTAGGTTGTCTGGGAGAAGCCTCTCTGTTTCATCAAAGCATGTAGAGTTAATGTACTTCAGCGCCATGATCCCCACAGAAAAATCTCTCTTACCCAAAGTATCAAATTTCTTATCGTCCCTGTTAGGAGGGATCGTCGGATAGAATGCCGCCATCAAGGTAGATGTAGCAGTTTGCACAACTAGTCTTTCCAGAGTAGGCTGTCTGGATAGAAACTCTGGATCTATAGCTGAAGGTCTGTACTTTCTAGCCAGATCCTTATTGACTGCTGGCATGGTGTCTGACTTCTTCCAATTGTCAAGAATTCTGTTCTTCAAAGCCTACTGAAACATCAAAACAGGATCCTCGGGAGGACGCTTATCTAGGATGTCCGATAGATCATCCTGCTCAATATTTCTAACAAGACGGTCCCAGCCCAAGTAACCTGTCACCTAATTCATGACAGACCTATAAGAAGCATCTGCATGACCCGTAGAGTCAGGGGTGGCAAAATTCACTTCAGGTGAAGTGTCCAACTCACTGGCATCTTTTGTGCATTACACCAGGTTCTGCAACCTAGACTCCGAAGATATAAGCTCTTTAGACACATTTGGAGGACCAAACTCCAATCCAAACAGAATGCTTTCCTCCTCTTTCTTTTCTTCCTCTTCAAATATGGAACTCGTAGACCTAAAGAAGTCTTTATTCAACAAATGTTGAAAAACCTTTGAGGGTTCTGAAAAAGATGATGATGGCTTTGACTTCAAAGAACTCGACACTGACTCCTTCGATGGAGCAGAAGAGTGAGGTTGTTGCTTTGACTTTCTCGAATTGTCAAATGTTTCGATACCTCTAGAGGACGCTTCTCTGTCTCACTGCCCAGGCTCTCAGGAGCACGAATAGCAGTCTTCAACAATTCCCTGTCAGCCTTACTAGGCGCAATGGAGTCTGAAGCTTTCTTTGGTACCTTGGAAGGGCCGGGAGGGGCCGCCTTCATGAACACTGCTAGCATTTGGAGGCAAAATTCCTCCCAATCAGTTCTGGAAGCCGATTTGCTAGGAAAGCGTACCCTTTTTTCTGTTGGCTGAGGAGTCTGGCGAAGAAAGGGAGTAGAACAATCAGTCGAAAGAACGTTACGATAAGTAACTTGTTCTTCGAATGGATTGTGTCCTCCCACGTATTCCTTATCTTTGATAGACTCACATAGCAGTAGTATATAGAGGAGGTGGGAGTAAAATGAAATGTTTCCCTTTAAAGATGCACAAAGTGCAACACAGCTTTTCCAAATCTGTCTTCTGGCTAGAGGAGGAATCAAGACTGTAGAATTTAGTAAAAGTATGTGCAGACGACCATGTGGCAGCCGCACATATGTCCTTAATTGGAACTTCTCTTTGGAGAGCTGAAGAGGCTGCGATACCCCTGGTTGAATGAGCCCTGAGATGTTGAGGGGGGCTCTTTTCCTGCCAATTTATAGCACTCTATAATGGGTAATATAATCCATCTTGAGATGGTTTGTTTTGTAATAGGTAAACCTAATTTGTGCCCTGCATACCCCACAAACAATTGGTCTGCTTGCCTAATCCTTGGAAGTCTGCTAATATAAAAACTCAAGACACGCAGTGCAATCTCTCTTCCTCTTTCCCTGGATGGGGAGGAGGATAGAACAAGGGTAAGGCTATCTTTTGTCTGATGTGGAATTCTGAGACCCCCTTTGGGAGAAAATTCTGCTTCATTTGTAGAACAACCTTATCTTTGTGAAATAATGTATGTAGAGGTTTGCAAGATAAAGCTTGTAATTCGCTCACTCTTCTGGCCTAAGTTAAAACCACTAGAAAAATTAAGAGTGAGAAACTTTAATGAACAGGAATGAAGGGGTTAGAATGGAGTACCCATTAGAAATGTCAAGACTAGGTTTAGGTCCCACATTGGAACTTGAAAAGGAGTTGGGGGGAAAAACATTAGTTGACCCTTTCAGAAATCGAATCACTAAGGGCAATTTGAAGTATGAAGGCTCCTCTGCAGTGCGCTTGAAGATTGACAGCGCTGCAAGGTAGCCCTTGATTGTGACAACTTGAAGACCTGAATTTGCCAAATATAGCAAAAAAGATAACATCATCGGTGTACTACAAGAAAAGGGTTGTATATTCTTTTCTCTACACCAGCTGCAAAATTTGTTCCAACGGCAGCGGTATAAAGATTTTGTTGCTGGCCTTCTGGTTGAAAGCAACACCTCCATTACATCATCTGGGAGATCCCAATCCTTGTATCTCAGCCTTTCAGAAACCAAGCATGAAGGTTGAGGGTCCTGATATCCAGATGGAGAACCCGACCTCCCTTCTGCGAGAGATGATCCTCTCTTTGTGGAAGACGAATCGGAGGACAGATGGACATGTCTAGAAGATCCGGGTAATACGTTCTCCTGGCTCAATCCAGAGCAATTAGGATCATGGGTTTCCGGAATCTACTCAACCTCCTGATCATTTGAGGAATGACAGGGACTGAAGGAAACGCATACAGAAGTGGAAACTCCCAATCCACTATGAACGCATCCCCTAGAGCTCCTCTCGGAGGAAATTCCCTTGAGCAATACTGATCGCACTTCCGGTTGGTACTGGTGGTGAACAGATCCACTTGAGGGGTTCCCCAAAGGGAGAAGATCTCTTGAAGGACTTCCTGAGCTAGTTCCCACTCGTGAGATACTGTGTTCTGCCTGCTCAGAGCGTCCGCCGTCAGGTTCTTCTCTCCGGCTAGGTGAACTGCCGATAGAGAGATTCCTTCTTGAATTGCCCAAAACCAGGGATGCATTGCCTCTCTACACAGTGGCAGTGACCTTACGCCTCAATTGTTGAGGTAGTGCATGGCCACTGTGTTGTCTGTCATTATCAGGACATTCTTTCCCTGTACTGATGGCAGGAAAGCCTTTAGTGCTAGTCTGATCGCTCTCAGCTCTAATAGGTTGATGTGAAGTCTGGACTCCGATGGAGACCAACGACCGCTGATGGTCAAGTCATTGGAATGGGCTCCCCACCCCGTGAATGAGGCCTCTGTGACCACTGTTATCTCTGGCCATGGTTGCCAAAACTGTTCTCCTTTCAAGATGTTCTCCCAACAGGCCCACCACTGAAGGTCTCGAAATACTCTGCCTGGGATTAGTAGGAGATCTGACATCTTTCCTGAGAATTGTGACCACTGGGTCCTTAACAGCCACTGGAGAGATCTCATCCTCAGGCGAGCCTCCGGCACTAGAAAAATGCAGGATGTCATGTTGCCGAGCAACCTCAAAAAGTCGAAGGCTGATAGACGTTGGGCATTTTGAAACCTGGTGACCATCTGTAGAATCTCTTGAGCCCTCACCTCTGGTGGCGATGCTTTTCCCAGGGATGTGTCCAGGACTGTTCCAATGAACTGGAGTCTCTGTGACAGTATCATCTGTGATTTATTTAAGTTGAGGGAGAAACCCAGCTTGTGGAGGAAATGGCAAACATAATCTAGGTGAATCTGAGCTTGTTCAGGGGATACTGCTCTGATTAACCAGTCGTCCAGGTGGGGGTAGACGTGAATCCCTTCCCTCCTTAGACTTGCAGCAACAACCGCCATTAACTTGGTAAAGACCCTCGGGCGGAGGTCAGCCCAAATTGGAGAACTCAAAATTGATAATGAGAGTTGCTTATTGCGAACCTCAGGTACTTTCTGTGCTTGAGATGAATTGGCACATGGAAGGTAAGCATCCTGAAGGTCTAGAGATACCAACCAGTCCTGAAGCTGGAGGGCCTGAAGGATCTGAGAAAGGGTTACCATCTTGAACTTGTCTTTCCCGAAGAATGTGTTCAATTCGCGCAAGTCCAAGATGGGTCTCAATCCTCTGTCCTTCTTTGGTATTAGAAAGTAGGGGGAATACCAACCCTTGTTCCTCTATGGCACCTTTCTCTAGCAGGTCTTAAATCTCCTGCATAAGGAGCAGGTCTGGAAACTTCAAAGAGTTGTTCCCTGATGGATGGCTCTGAGGAGTTTGTAGGAAAGGCAGCAGTAACCTTGGGAAACTGTCTCCAATGCCGAAGCATCTGACGTAATAGCCTGCCATTCTGTCAGATGATGAGTTAACCTGCCTCCTACTGGTGTCTTGTGAGGGGAGACCTAAGAGGGGCTTAGAAGCGGCTCACGCAGATGCCGAGGGTAAAGTAGCACCTGCTGATGCTGGTTTGGTACCTTTGAACCGCCCACCACGGTTGAATCGTCTCTGGCCCCTTTGAGCTGGCTGTCCTCTGCCTTTTCCGAATGCGGATGTACCTGTGGGGCGACTTGGAGCCCCGGATTGCAGCCCCAAGGGATTTCACTGCCGCTTTTGATGTCTGCAATTTCTCCAGGCTGTCATCAGCCTTTTTTGCCAAATAGAGAAGAGCCGTCAAAGGGCATATTCAGAAGTCTGACTTGCACATCAGGAGCAAAATCAGACTTCCGCAACCACGCAAATCTGCGGATTGTGGTACTCGCCGCCATGGCTCTGCTGATGCTGTCAGCAGAGTCGATGCCTGTTTGGAGGGACTCACACATCGAATCCTTCCCATCCTTGATGATGTTCAAGAATGCTTCTCGTTCCTTCCCTTCTGGGAGACAGTCAGCCGCTGATGAAGCACACTCCCAAAGGGTGTGGCTGAATCTCGCTAGCATGCAAGTAGTGTTGATGGATTTAAGCGCCATACTGCATGCCGAAAATACTTCTTTTGACATAGCATAAAATCTTTTGTCATCTCTGTCTTGTGGTATAGTAGGGTATGCCGACCTACTGCTTGACAATGTCGCTGCCTGCACTACTAAACTCTCTGGAGTTGGGTGCTTGCTTAGATATTCAGGGTCTGAAGTGGACACTATATTTAGTAGAGAGTTTTTTATTTACTGCAGGGATAACTTCAGGTGTCTCCCAATTTGTGGATATTTTCCTCTGCAATGCAGCATGAAAAGGGACGATAGGGTCCTCTTGGGGCCCTTTAGCTAAGCTATTGGTAAAACCATCTTGCTGGAAAGAGGGTGCAGGTGTAGTCCACCCCATAAATTGCATAATTCTAGCGATAAGGGCCCTGTAAGGTATTTCTGCATGTTCTCCAGGTTCTGGTCTAGCAAATTCTGCCTCTGGAGAGGTATCTATGCCACTGGCATCTTGTAAAGACTCTTGTAGATCTTTCAATATATTTTCTTCTGAAATTAGTTCCTCTGGAATTGGTACTGTTGTTATTTATAACCCAAAAGGTCTCTGATTGTCAGAGAGCTAGCCTTCCTCATATAGAGGATAAAGCTCTGAAATAATCAGATCTTGGATAAGGGGTAAAACCCATTTCCTTGGAAGAAGGAGCCAAATTGGTGGTTACTGCTTGTGAAAACGTCATGGTTGTCGAAGTAGACGTTGTAGGTCTCGACAAACCCGTAAAAGGTGTCGAAAATGTTAAAAAGGGCCTTGATGCACTCGAGAGGACCGGAATCCTACTCGGTGTCATCGAAGTTGTCGATGCCAATCTCAGCTCCTTGGTCGGAACCTTCGACACCTCTGGTGCCCGTGGCGTAGTTGAGGTTTGAGGCCTCGAGGACATATCCTTCATCGGGGTCGACGACAACGTCGATGACACAGATTTGTGCGTCGAAGGTACCTTCGACGATGGCGTTGATGACGCAGTTTTATCCGATGAGGTTTTGCCTTTACTCGAGGGTTCCAAACGCTCTCGAGTATTTTTGCTCGCCGGGTTCAATGACTTGCAGTGTTTTTGTTTTTCGGGTCTTTCACCCAGGGTATCACCTCTTGGCATCCCCGAGCAAGCTGGAAGTGGATTTATCAAAGATAAGGAATACGTGGGAGGACACAATCCATTAGAAATGTTGTTTCTTCTTCGATTTTTTATGAGAAGATGATAATGACGAGTGTCCTGAATCACTCCTCGAACACTCCTCCATCAGAAGCACTTGGAATGTTTAGAGAGCTTCTTAGCTTTCTGCAGTGAGATATACCTCAAGCTTTTTTCATCGGACGATCTCTTTTTGGACCCGGTGGTCGAAGGAGAGTTAGATGGTGGCCTACTTAGGGCGAGCTACCCCTTCCTGTCCTTCAAGGTCTTAATGGTCTTCAGCTAACAAGAGCCACAGTCATCGACCGAATGGGCCACCCTTAGGCACCAGATGCATATCCTGTGCGGATCTGTAATCAACATCTTCGATCCACAGTCTACACATTTCTTGAATCTGATCTCCGGAGTCGACATATCTTGAGTTTGAGAAAAAAACGCAGTTGAAAATCGCTGAGGCGATCAAACCTTTTTCCAAGCATGCTCTGCACGGAAAAACTGAACTGAAGCAATGGGTGTGGTACGTGTTATTTATACCAGCGTCGACGCCACAGCCGAGAGCGGGATGTAAACCATTGAGGGACCTTGAGTCGACGACGCATAGAGCCCCCTGCTGATGAAAAGTTTCCTCAGCTGCAGGTATGATATCTGATATATCGAAGATGAGCAATCCGTGGGAGGACACGATCCATTAGAAACATCCATTTCAAAACAAAGGAGACAAATTGTGATGACCCATGCATGTCAGATCACTTTAATCTTTCATCAAGGTACCGTCTGAAAATGATACAGCAAAAAAGAAAATAGCGGGTGGGTACTAAAGTTATGAAACAAAAGAAAATCTTCTCACCACCATACCTGTCCACCACAGAATGACTAACAAACACTGTACAAACAAAGCAGCTATCTACAATATACAAAGAGAAAAAACAATTCAGACCTTTTGGTGTTCACTCCAACAATCATAACGTATGTTCTAAAACAGTGCCATTCACAAAAATTTAAATATAAGATAGGCCACACAGAAGGTGAGAGAAACGAATCGAGTCCATGCTAATGATTCTGAAAAATAAAAATTGAAAAATTGCTCTTTAAGGTGGGCTCTAGGAGCCTGTCATACAGTCTTATGTGTACAAGGGGGCTAGCCAGCGCATCATTTGCGTGGGCACAGAGCCACCTGGAGTAGCACAGGTCACTTTTGTGAACAAGGTGACCTGCACATTTCTTAATGTGACGCAAGTAAAGAAAAAGCGCATCCTCTGTGGGGATTTTTACATGCGCAGCTTTCTAAGAAGTGGCTCCTATGCTTTTTAGGTGGGGTAAGCTCAGTCACGGATATTGCCTGCTTCGTTCGGTTTATCAACCGAAACATCCAGGAATGTGTCTGACAAAATGGATTTAGCCATGTCCGTCCCTGAATCAGTTTGACCAGGAATAGAGTTTATTTCTCTACATGACATAGATGTAGTTGCTAAATCAATAGTACATTTTACAGAAAGAGCTTGTTAAGAAACAGAGAGACCTTTTTTGACAAGGCCACTATTTATGTATTTTTTATTTAACCTTTTAAAAAATGTCCAAAAAAAACGCAACCAAACAAGAAAACAACGAAAAACAAACCGTAAATAAACCACTAAATAGATATGACTTTATAAACATCCTAATTCATTAAAACAATACTCATATCAAAATAGATTAATAAAACCACCATCTCCGAATTATAGAAAAAGAAAAAATGGATAGAGGAGAAAGAAAAGAAAAGAAAGAAAAAAAAGATTTGTGACATATCAACACATTTCATCAAATTAATTACTAAAAATAATTTGGGTGGAGTGCCCACTTAGTCCACTTCATTTCTTTCTAACCCAGAACATGCCAGCTCTACATATGGAAATTACAAGGCTATCTCGCATCTTTCTAGCATGTGGATTACTGCTATTGTTTTCTGTTGCGAGCAGCCTTCAGTCAGACTTTCCCAAAATGATTACTGCAAGTGTTGTATGGGTTCAGGGATAAATCTGCTGAAGAAAAATAATCTGGCATTCCTTGTGCCCTTGCAGGATGTTAATAGATGTTTAGTGGTTTGGGCGTCAGGATTTATACAGATTTGACATAATTTTCGGACCATTGCCACTTGTCCCCTTTTTTCAAGTACTTCACCTGTATGGATGACATTTAGTCTTAGTCTTAAAAATGTGTTTCTGCTTTTCCAGTCATGGAATTTTATCAGGTATTTGCTCAGAGAACCCAATTTCCTTTCAGCTAACTGTAATTGATTGGGATGGGCCCGTGAGCGAACACCCGTGATTGTGTGGATCCAGTTCCTTTCATCCCATTTCTTTTTCGCTTTGACAGGATTTTCTGCTAACAATTTGTTTCCTATATCTGCAACAGATAATAGTTTTTCCACTTGGACTTTACGGTTTGAAAATATTTTCGATTTTTGTGTCTCCAGGTGTGCTCCTATGTCAAAGTAGAGAGAGCCATCCTGCGAACTGCATACCCGCTGACACAACAATATAAGTTTCCAACCTACATGGGAGTCTAGGGATCTCAGACCTAGTTCGTACCTGATATTGGCCATCGAGAGACTCATTGGTAAACCTAGCGCATTTTTCCACAAAAGACTCTCCCACTTCTGCCATGAGATGTTCCAAAGTAGGGGGTTTGGCTTCCAGACCATACAATAACACTGGGATCACCTTGACCTGGTAGAACTTCAGGACCGGACATTACATAGAATCTGCCATATTTCATCCGAATTTTCTTCATCTGGGCAGATAAGGAATTAACTTTCAGTATCATGTCTTGTTCGACTTTGCTTAACGCTGGGAGGGCATAGATTTTATAACCCAAATAAACAAGCTCTTCTACCTTTGGTATAACTTTTCCTCCCATTTCCCATTGTTGAAATACCACTTTTTTGTTTTTCTGCCTAAAGACCAAGATTTTTGATTTGGTTGGATTTATGGCGAGACCATTTTCGATTGCATAGCTGTGGAGTCCATTTAGAAGACGTTGTAGACCGATAGCCGTGGTGTACAAGACTACAATGTCATCTGAGTACCCGAGCCAATTGAGTTTTACTCCATTCAATTTTGGGCTCACCGTCGCAAAAGGAACTAGATATTCCCCCATATCTGCTATGTAAAGATTGAAGAAAGTCAGTGCGCCTAGGCACCCCTATCGCACCCCCCAGTTTACTTTGACTGGCTCGGACAGATGACCTTCCTCGTCCAATCGTACTCTGATATAATTATCCTAGTGAAATTCAACGAGCATCCCCAATAGGCCCTCTGCAATTACCTTTGCCCTCAATTTCTGCCAGAGCCTTTCTCTGTCGACCATATCGAAGGCCTTAGAGAAATCCACCCAAGCTCCATACAACTGCTGGCCCCCACTTTTGCTTGTGTTCTCACTTAGTAAATGTAATACTATGCCATTTACTGCAGTGGACAGACCCCTGTGAAAGCCAGTCTGGCACTTAGACAGGAAATTCACCTCTCTGACCCAATTTTCCACTTCCCCCAGCAATATCTTCATGAATAACTTGCCATATACATCCTGGAGGGCGATAGGACGATAGTTCACTGCCACCGCCCTATCACCCCCCTTGAACAGGGGAATAATAGTGGCCGTGCTCCACGAGGGGGTAGTTATCTTTTCCTCAGTATTTCTTTGAATAACCAATTAAGCAGTTTAGCCCATAGTGCCGGACTGCTCTTCAATACTTGGTAGGTTAGCCCATTTGGGCCAGCAGCTTTTGAGACCGAGCTCTTCATAATAAGATCTTCAATGTAGGTCTCGTCGAATTCTAGATTCCAGTTAACGTAATTATTTGTGTGAAAAATCGTTTTAGGTGGTTTCCCAAAGATCGAATGAAGGTGGGTGATCCAATCTTTTTCTAACACTAGGTTACACAGATGATTACCTGATTTCCCTTCTAGATTGTGGAGGACTGACAAAAACTCCTTTGAGTCCCTTTTTCCAATTAACTCCAGCATATATTCCCCAGCCTCCTGCATTCTTTCTATTTTCCAAGAGACCGACCATGTTTTATAAGCCCTATTCAATGACTTTTCTGCCAACTTTCTTATCTCCCTGTTGACAATGGTTTTTCTGATGGTTCTTAAATTCTTATTCAGTTCTCTTTTCCTGCTCAGAGTTTCTTCATCAAAAGCATGTCGATGTGTTTGTCTTGCACCCACTCCACTCCCGCTCGGGGAGTAGGTTGACCAGAAAAACTTTGAGAACCCTCCTGGGGAGCAATTTGTATGCTGTATAAGTTCAGGCAGTGCTGCTAACTTCTCGTTTAGTTTTTTCCCTTCAAATTTATATTTTAATAGCCGAGCTCTGCCTTTTCTGCAGCTAATAGCTTGACTATCTCTATCATGTTGGTCCAAAAATATGTTGGGAAAGCAAAGCTCCAACCTGAGATGGTCACTCCCCCCTTCCTCACAGATGTTTAACATCACCTTTTGTTCAAAGAGAGCATCAGAGAGAAATAAAAAGTCCAGACTTTTGACTGATTTCCCTTGGATTCTCGCTGGCCTTTAAGGTATATCACCCGGGAGTGATCCATTTGCCATTTTAACCCCAGCTCATTTAGAACCTCTACCCAAGATCTTCCAGTTTCTGATGGTCTACGCCCAGTATTATTGGTCTGCCCTTTTGTCAAGTGTATGCATTGGGAAGTTAGATCACCTCCCAATAATATTACTGCTCCTGAATACAGGGTTCTCATTTTTCCCACGGAAAGAGCTAGAGTGTCCAAAAAAAACATGAGATCCGAACACGCAGGGTTCCAATATATGTTAAAGAAAAGCACGTCCAAGACCTGGTTTTTTGTCTCAGGGAGGCTTTACAGATTTGCAAATCGTTGATATTACTAGGGATTTGTATAATGTTGTTACATTTTGAGCATCTAACTGCCAGAAGCATGCCTCCACTTGGTCTACCCTTAGCTTTCTGAGTTGTCAATTGTAACATTATCTGAAACCCCTCTACTGAGGTATGATTTGTCAACCATGTTTCTTGAAGCATGTTGACGTCTCCCTCCCCGAAGGGTATTTCTTAAGGTCTTGGACGTGAAATTATTGGGCCCCCGCGTGTTCCAATAGAAAACATTCAACCCCCCACTTTTAAAGAGGATTTTGTCCCAGCCCCAGTTTCTTGAGGACTTCAGTCAAAATACTCGGGAGCAGAGAAAGAGCATTTTCTGCTCTGATGACTTTAGACGCTTCCTCTTCTCTCATTTGGCTGGATTAATGGGATTGGTTGGCCATGGCACCTCCTTGTCTTGGAGACCACTTTGAGTCCTCTCTCAGGGTTTTTTTCCTAATCTCCTGCTGTGAACAGGAGATCGAATTTCCTTAGATCTGCTGTTGCTCCTTTAATAGCCGCATAGGCCTCTCTTGACAATAGCCCCACCTCTGCCACGTGGGGATAATCATGGTTCGGGAATCTCATGAACTCAATGTCCAGACTATTTAGTAGGTATAGACTTGGGACTTTCTTCAATGATGTCAGGATCACTTCTCTACTTAAAGATTTTAACTTGTTTTTGTTTGTAATAAGGGAGAGCCATATAACAGGCATTGCAAAGAGTGACAAACCATTTTCATCTTTTTCTCCTGGCTTTCCCGGGACCCCATGGGGAATGGCCTCCCCTTCATTTCCCATTGGAGGCTCAGTTGTTTTGCCGGTCTTCCCGGGACCGTGACTTAGCGCCCCAATCATTCTATTTTTCCCTCAACTATTTGGATTTCCACGACCCTCTCTGGAGTTGTGTGTGATCCTTGAGCTTTTTTCAAGAATATTTGGGCGATCTTCTGATTTGGTCTTGGGTCACTGGGTACTTCACCCATGGTCATAGCATTTATCACTACTTTCTTTTGCTTGCTCATTAGGAATATTGGGGCTATCGGCAGGAGCTCACTTGCCTTTGCTAAGACTTTGGCTGGTCTCAAAGGCACAGCGGGGGTACCTGCACGGCTAGAGTCTGAACCAAGTTTTTGTCACGCTGTGAGCCCCGTGACTTCTATTTTTCCCCTTTTGTTTGTGACCCTGTTGATGCCAGATTTGGACCATTGTTCTTATTGAAGCTTCTGGCCTTCTCTGTTCCCTTCTGGCACGTTTTGGAAATACCCGCCTGCCCTTTACCATTCCTGCTCTGCTCTTCTTTAGCCGAGTTAATGTCTGGGGGGGGTCTATCTCTATCACATCTTGTGCATCCGCCCCCGAGGACGTAGAACAGGTGCTGGAGATTTTCTTCAGAAAAGCATTTGACTCAGAAGAATTGTGTTTACGATTCTTCTGATCCTTTGATTTTTTCTCCCTTTTTTTGAGCTGCAGATTCTTTTAGTCTCCTTTGTCTCCTTGATTCACATCTTCTTTCTTTTCTCCTTCCCTTTCCCTGCCTCGGAATCTGTGTTCCAGTTGGTGTGGCTCCTTCTTGGGTTGACTGATTGTTCTCTCCAGTTGTTACCAGTGATTCTTCCTCCAAGAGGCCATCACCAACATTTGCCAGCCATCTGAATTCTTCTAGCACTGATTCCGAGAGTGGGGTATCATCCATCTGAGCGTTGATTTCTTCCACTTGAATCAAATCATTTGATTCCAGAAACCTTTTATTAAGTATTTGGAGTTGTGCTAATATGTCCTGCTTCACCCTTTGGTTTCATCCTCCTTTTTGCGTGCAGCCATAGATTGTTGAATGGCTGATATGTCTAGGCCTTGTTGGGTGATTTTCACCTTTAACTCCAATAGTCTCTGCAATACAGTAGTATTTAATACATTGCAACACCCCACCACTGCCCCATATAGTGTGGCCATTTTGTTTGTCATTTCTAGCAATGTACCTGTTTGGGGCTGAACTTCGCCCCTCAATAGTTCAAAAACTGAGACTAGGGAGTTGAGAACATAATTGAGGGCAGAAAGTGTGTTTTCCTTTGCAGGGCTAGCCGAAAAAATAGCTGGAGATGGTGGCAGGCATCCATGATTCAGAATTTCTTGCCTGCATTCCGACGTCCCTTCTATTTCGTCTTCATGGAAATTTGGATTTTTATCTAACTCCATTATGGTCAGATTTCTAGTTAACTCAAAACTTTCATTGAGGACCGTTGTCCCTTCGGATGGTGCCCTCTCTTTTCCCCCTGCAGGTTTTACTCAGGGATTCCTCCTCATTTACACTTTTGCTTCTCTTTCCAAAATAGTCTTCAATTTTTTTCTGTATTTTTGATGTTTTAACTATGAATTCCAGACCTTTTTTCCAGACCTCTGTAGTTATGGTTGTAGCTGCCTGCAGGGCGTCTGCCTTGTTGGCGTGAAAAGTGTGCCCTCAGAGTGAATTTGGGCTTGGACATTGTGCAGACACGTCGATTCTGGCAGTTCTAATATGTCCATATGACTGTTCAACCCCGCGGGACTGCTTGTTGATGGCTCGACCCATTTGGGGGCTCTCTCATCCTCCTGGAGTGGGTTGCTCTGTAATTTCATAATTCCTATGCCTTCACACTGTACTGTGCCCAGACTCAGCGTTCAATGATGTCCTTCTTTAATTCGATTAGAGCCGAAACCGTGGGGAAAAAAGATTCAGTTTATAGCCCACGGAACACCACTTCGATAAATTCCGCTCCTTTCCCTTTCTTATGGTGACCTCTTCCAAAGCCCAGCGTCTGACTGAAGGATTGGTCACCTATTCCGTGCAGCGTGGTTGAGAACCTGCGTCCTCGATAGCCACTCAAATTCTTATGAAACAAAGCAGTCAATCAGTTTTACTGGGACCGGCAGACGGGATCAAAGGAAATAAAATTCCCGCAGTCTCCCGCCCGGTAATGCTATTTGCCAGGTCCCCGAGATGTTTTGGGTTCCCACAGGCAAGACCCGCTCTCAGCTGCTGTATCTTTTCTTTAGCCTTGAGTCTTACCCTGGGAAAACGTACGTGCTGCCAATCTGAGCCAAGCTTCCGCCCTCTTACGTGTATCCCTTCTAGTAGTCACGAGGAGGGGGGATAAACAGTGGAGGAGGTGGCACTATGGGCAAAAAATGAAAAATGATACCCCAACCAAGTGGAGACAGTTCAGAATGTTAGCAAAGTTCAGCCTAATGCGCTTTCATACCCAGTAGGTTTCTGCTGCTGGGAACTTTTCACTTTCGTTTTCGCTGTTTTGACACAGCGCATCTTAGCCGCGTGTCTGAATATATTGAGATCCACTTACTCGCAGCGGATGTAGTTTTTTGAGGGGCAGAAGTTCTAACAGGAGCCCTGGCGGGGTTCTGCTTCACTCCTTCACCGACCCCACTGGACCACAACAGACCACTTCTTTATCACTTTCTTCTCCGCGCGTGCTCCGCACTGCAAGTGGTGTTTTATGCTGGAAGCAGGAACAGGCTCCTGTGTAGCTCCTCCTCCAGCAATGGCCACAGAAAAAATACCAAAAGTTCTGAATGCAGCCCACAACAGACCACTTCTTTACCACTTCCTCTCGGCCATGGCCATGTCAAAAAGGGCTAAAAACCCAAATCAGCAGGGAGCTGGAGAGTAGGCAGAGAACCAGAGCCAGCCCTAAACCTGAGGGCAGTGGCAGCTAAGAGGGCACCAACTCCAGTCCCCACTGTTGTGCCAGCATTCTTCAGTGCAGACCACCCTTTGCTCATGCATTGCCAGTGTCTCTCTCTTTCCATTAGAAACAGTGCATCTAGTCAGAGTCAAGAAGAAACAGCAAAGTGCAAAATCAGATTCAGCGACCAACGCTCCTATCAAGAAAACTGAAACCCATCAGCCGCTCACAGAGAGAAGCCAAAACCCTGTTGACATGCACCGCCTGCTTCATCAGTTTATGGCTGAGGGAAGGAGAGAGGGGCAGGGAGAAATTGCACGTCTATACGGCTAATGAACACTCATTTTGGGGCCACCTAAATGCTCTGGTATGCCCGCACCATGGAACATGACTGCTCTAGACCACTAGAGAGTAAGGGTCTCATTACGTGTTTGGCGGTATTTCAGCTGTAAATCTGTTGAGATACTGCCACACTCAATTACCGTTACTGCCACTTGGCCATGTGGAGTTACCACAGGGTTACTAGTGGTGGTAATTCTCCATGACTCCATGTGAATTTCTGATGGATTTACCGTTGGCGGAATTACCCTGCAGTAAATCCACTTATTAGCTGTAGGTAAATCCTGCGGCAGTAAATCAAACAAAAATCTTAATTTTGCGGTACAGGAAAAGTGGCAGTAATGGAATGACTACCCCTTTTTTCCTACACCACCAACCTTGTAATAAATCTTTAAGTAGGGAGACATGTCCTCCCTTCCTCAATAAACCTACCTCGGGGAGGCCCGAACCAGAGCCCTGTAACCCGAATACTTGCCTTTCCAGGCCGCCATGGCCGTTCTGCTGTGGGTGGGGAAGATAGGGCTAGATTGGCCAGGAGGAGGTGGGAATAGAATGGAGGAACAGAAAGCAGGAAGTGTGGGTTATATGGGTGAGGTCATAGGTGGAACTGGTGGGACAACCAAGAGACCAACAAGAGGAAGGAGGGAGTGTTGAACTGTGGAGGTGATTGTTGGAGCAGGTGAGGTATTGGGTAGAGAGTGGAAGTGGTACTGCTGGGGAAGTGTGTGTGTTTCTGTGGCGAGTGCGTTTAGGAGGGTGGGAGTAAGGAGTGTTTGTGAATCAGATGTTATGGAGAGAAAGGAGGGCGTTTGAGAATTAGTGTTTTGAAGGAAGGAATTACTGTTACTGCTGTGGTGTCCGGCGGAACTACTGCCTCATTACAACCCGTTGGGAGCGGAAATGGTAATTCCACCTGATGGAATTACCACCAAAAGAGGCCTTCCACGACAGTAAATCCACCACCATCTGGCGTAATTACTGTTAATTACGCCAGCAGGCTCTCTCTCTCTCCCCCAGTCACTCCCTTACTGTGGCTACTATCTATCGGCCACCTGGTCAGATTTCTTCCTTCCTCTCTGAGTGGGCAGACCTCTCCTCCTCACTCCTGGCCTCCACCACTCAACTCCTACTTCTTGGAGACTTCAACATCCACCTGCATGCCCCCTGTCCTCCCTCCGGACTCTTTCGTGACCTCTGCGACTAGCTCTCACTCACTATTCTCCTCTCTGGCCCAATTCACTCTGCAGGGCACACTCTCGATGTTCTGATCTACACCGACCTTCCCCTCTACGACCCTCTCTCCACTCCTCTCTCCTGGAGTGATCACTTTCTCCTATCTTCCCACCTTACACTCCCTACCTCTCAGGCCAAGCCACCTCCATCACTGCCACCCACCTTCTCGGTCATCCGACCCATGAAACGCGTGTCCGTTGAGGCTTTTGCCACCACCTTCTCATCCCCTCGTCCCCCTTTGGCTGACTCTCACCCTGACACAGCCCTCTCCACGCTCCACTCATCTATATCTGATACTCTTGATATCCTTGCCCCTGTCATGAGAATCCACCTGAAGCCCAAAGCCAAGTGTAACTCCTGGTATGACTCAGACCTTGCCACCCTAAAACACAAGTGCAGGGTGGCCGAAAGGAAATGGCGTGCTTCATGTTCATTCTCTGACAAACTGGCCTGCCGCCTGCTGCAAAGGCAATACCGGCTCTCCGTCCTCACCAAGAAGAGAGCTCATATCCAAGCCCGCGTCTCTGCAGCATCTAACAACTCAGCCAAACTCTTTAAAATCTGCAAGGAACTGGCCAACCCTGCCGCAGTCTCTACCTCTCCTGTCCCTTCCCAGGCCCTCTGCACGGCACTGGCTTCTCACTTTATTTCTAAAACTCAGGACATCCTGTCCTCACTCTCCTTCTATCCCTTCCCCCCCTCCACTCCCTACTCTTCTGCTGGCCCTTCTGCAGCCACCCGCCCTCCGTCCTTCTCTGCCTCTCCCCTTTTCTCTGCAGTCAAGGTTTCTAGAAGAGTCTGATCTATGAAAGTCTCATCGAAACAGGTTCACCCCTGTTCCTCCAAAACTATCTAGGTCCACATTGACACACTGGCTCCTGCTCTAGCTGACTTCTGCAACCACTCCTTCGCCACTGGAGTCTTCCCTTCCCCCCGAAGCACTCCCTTGTGCACCCTCTTCTTAAGAAAGCCTCTGCTGACTGTTCCTGACCGGCTAACTATCGCCCAATCTCCATCACTCCTTTACTGGGCAAACTTCTGGAAAAGCAGGCCATCTCCCAGCTTAATCTTCACACTGAATCTGTTGGTTGTCTCCATGACCACCAGTCTGGCTTCAGAGCTGCCAGAAGCACAGAAACTGCTCTCCCGAACATCTGTGAAGACCTGCTCTCCAACCTTGATTCCAACACCCCCTGTGTCCTCATCTTACTTGATCTCTCTTCTGCCTTTGACACAGTCAACCACGCCATCCTGCTGAACTGTCTCCGTGATAGCAGGGGTATCACCGATCAGGCCCTGGCTTGGCTGACTTCTTTCCTCTCCGATCGACCCTCCCAGGTCTAACTTGGGTCCTTCCTCTCCTCTATCTCTATCTCTACCTGTGGTGTTTCTCAGTGGTCTAACCTCTCTGCCTGGCTTTTCAACCAATACCTGGCACTCCTTGCCCACCGCATCGCCGCTCTTTGCCCCAACTTTCAGTGCTATGCGGATGACACCCAGCTCATTTTCAGGCTACTTTCGGCCTCCTCCTCTCCTTCCCTCATCTCTGATTGTCTGTCTGCCATCCATAAGTGGTGTGCCGCCAATGACCTCTGCCTTTATGCCAGTAAGACTGAGATTCTACTCATCGGCGCACCCGCTCCATCCTTCCCTGCAGCTCTCTGGCCGGCCTCTCTTGGCCCTCTTCCTGCTCCCACCTGCACAGCAAAAAACCTCAGAGTCATCTTCGACTCCACACTCTCCTTCTCTCCTCATATCTCTGACGTCTCTAAAAAATACATTACCAGCTGCAGCTCCTCAGAGGTATACTTCCTTTACTTTCCTTCCCCCAGAAGCTCACTGTCTCCAGAGCCCTGGTTCTTTCTAAGCTGGACTACTGCAACAGCCTCTATCTATATCTGGCTGCCTCTACTCTCCGCCCTCTGCAACTTATCCAGAACAGGACTGCGAGACTTGTCCTTGGCCTCAAGCCCAGGGATTGTATCTCTCGAGGACTTAAATCTCTTCACTGGCTCCCATTGGCTATGAGGATTAAGTTCAAAACCCTCTGTATTGTCCACAAGGCCTTCTGGGGCTTGGGGCCACAATACCTTCAACTATCTCTTCCTAAATATCTTCCTTCCCGAGCACTCCGCCCATCTGCGTCCAACTCCCTCAGGGTCAGTCGCTTCTCCAAGCAACGAGTTGGTGGTAGATCTCTCTCCTTGGCCGGGGCCTCCCTCTGGAACAGTCTTCCTGGTTCCCTGAAACTTGAGGAGAACCATCTCCGATTCCGGAAGCACCCCAAAACCTTCCTCTTTGCCTCTGCTTTCTCTCCCCCTCGCCCCTGCTAAATTCCTGTCTGAAACGGCACTGGTTACCTGGCCACCCTTCTGACTCTCGGGCCCAGGCCCCACCAGTTACCCACCTGCACTGCCTCCCTGGCAACCCCTGCACTGGGGACTGTTTTCTGTATCCCTACTGTCCCCCCACTAGCACTTATGTCTGCACTTCCTTTCACTTGCCACCAGTGGCCTTTTATTATCTTGTTATCTACTATCCCAAGTACTGCACTTACCCCTCTGCCTCCCCACGCACTTTTCCCTTTTCCCCTCCCCATGCACTTGCGTGATCTGAATGATACCTGGCCTAGGAGGATCATTGTTTCTGTCTTCCCTTGTTCCCCCTCCCTTGCCTTGTCGCGCCTCGAAACACTTGTGTTTAGGCGTGTTATAAATGCTACATCATATCATATATCATACCACCATGTCATCTGCAATCAGCACTAAATCTGTCGGTCGAAATAGGGTCATCGCCGAAATGGGAAGCACAGTGGTGGCCATTTTCAGTAGCCATCCACAGCAACGGGATACAGGAACCATGTCCCAGGACAGAGCCAAAGCCAAGGTGCCACAACACAGGCCCAGAAAGCCCAAGTTCAGTGAACAGGAGCTGGAGGTCCTCACTGATGAAGTGGTGGCACATGCAGAACTGTATGGCAGCCGCTACAGGAAAACCTTGGGCCAGTGCATCTCAGCCATCTGAGCATCCATCTCCCAGAAAGTCACGGCTGTGGGCTCAGTCCCCCGGGAAGGGGAGGACTGTAGGAAGAGGTGGAATGACCTCAGGGTGACGGTGCAAAGCCTTCTGTCACAACACCGGCAGGAGTCACTGGTCACTGGAGGCAACACCATGGAGTGCTTCGTCCTCACTCTGTGGGCGAAGAACTTCTCCATCCTGGACATGGAGTCGATAGAGGGAGTTTGTGGAGCTGGGGCATTGCCAGCAGCCAAAACCAATCTGGTGAGTCTGAAGACCCCTCCCTTTTCTCTGACAATTGTGAGAAACCTGAAGGTGTCTCACCCGCTAGTCCCCGGGCATCTGCCATCCGGGTGGCCAGAACACGGCCATCGCTTTGCATCCAATTCCTGGGGGTGGACCGGTGCTGGAGGATTGCCTTGATGAGGGGTCTTCGGGGAGTGGGAGACCGGATAGTGAAAAGCTGTATCCCCTTCCCTCTAACACCTTTAACCCATCCTACCAGGTAGGATATTTAGGAACTCATCCTCCCCTCTTCACAACACAAACACTTTCACACGCACAGCTCGCTATGAGAGAAAACAGACTAACACCCAAGCCGTATACTTGAAAGGTCCCAATACAAGGGTCAGACAATTACTGACCATCACACACAACTGACTATCATGGCCAGGTATGCAGTGATAAAATTGCAGCAAAAATGTCGCCTGTACAAAATATCGCAGCATAAATGCTGTGGTTTGACTCGTTAAAGGTGTACCCATTACACCATTTAAGGGGAGCAGGGGTTGCGGGGGTGTCCCCCGCTCTTCTTAAATGGTATAATGGGTCTGTGGCTTGCAGGGGTGTCCCCCGCATCCTTCACATGGATTGCAGTGGCAAAACCACAGCCTTTTTGCTGCAATATTTTGTGTCCACTGCCATTTTTGCCACGATTTAAACACATGGAACCCATTGCACTTCCCCACACGGATAAAAAGTGGCGCACAAGAGCACACTGAGTAAGGCAAAGCACACGAGGAAGCAGCAATTCCAAGATGGCAGTTTAACACCAGGAGAAAGACGGCAAAACAGAAGGGTCTCGCAACGAGGGAAGTGCCCTTGACCTTTTCGATGAGGAACCGTTACTTTCACAAACCCTCGAGAGTAGAAAGCGTGAGACCGGGAAGCAAGACTGAAGAGTCCTGCATTGTGTAATCGAGGTACCCGGGGCCCTCCCGCGTTAATAATCAAGGCAGGGAGAATCGCTTGCTGCTGTGGTACTGTCCTTGGCTCCTACAACAAGGCAGCACCAGTGAAGTCGGCACAGCCGGTGAGTTGGGGAGACTGATGCTACACCGGTCTGTGTTAGCGCTGAAGCGAACAGCATAGGAAACACATATGATAACCAACGCGAGTAAAAACTGGACAACAGATAAGTAATAGAACTTTGAAACAAAGATACGATTCCGTTGACAGAGTGGTCCGACACTGCATGCATGCTCATTCCAAGATCTCTGTAAGGTATCCAACTGAAAGAGAACAAAGGTGAAAAGAGTGGCAAAGAATTGTGTATCGAATTGGTCCTGCAAAGGGTCAAGCTAAATCCTGTGCACAATCGAAAGTCTTCGATGTTGATACTACCAAGAAAGTTGATGACAAAGTAGATGAAAGTTGATCTGAGCCAGAATGAGGGAGATCAATTGAAAGCTTTGGGCAAAAGCAAGTTTGTCTTAAAGTTAATTAAATTGCTCCGAGCCGGGCAGAGGGAAACTGATTGAACATTGTGTTAAAACGGATCTGAGCCCGGCTGAGGGCGATCCGGGGTGAACAGCGAGTCACCCGAGAAAGTGGATACATGAAAATACTACAAACATTGTGTTAAAGGGGATCTGAGCCCGGCTGAGGGGGATCCGAGGTGAATAGTGAATCACCTAAGAACTTGAGTTTGTGTGAAATCCTGAGAGAAAAGAAACATATCGTTTGTTTGTCGCATCAGGCCCTCTGAAAGAAGAGACTTTGAAAGGCAAAGAGACTCGGACACAGAGGACCCTGATGCTAATGTCTGAACTGCACCCTTGTGCCAGAGAAACCAACGACTGTACTAAGATCGAGTGTACCACCTTGTCCCGTGCAGAAAACATAGGGAAGGGAGGCCAACGGCCAGAACATCCTGACATATCATTTCTTGAACACTTCTTTCACATAACCTTGTTTCCTACACTTTTTGTATTTAGAGGTAAGGATTGGCAATAGGTTTATTAGTATATGCCCTTTTATTTTGACAAGACACCACTAGTACTGTGTTATTATTTGATGGTCGTAGCTTGCTCCCATCTTTAGATTTAGGATTAGATAGGCGTTTTTGAAACCCTTTTTTAAGTTAAATAAACACCCTTGAACTGTGGTTACTTGTGTCTGTCTTACTGTTGATACCATGCCTTCCTTACATAATGCACTGGGGGGAGGGATTGTGTGCAGTTCATCAACATTCCCTGTGAGCTGCCAGGGCCAATGTCGTCACTGCATGCAGGGGTAGGTGGACAACTGTGCACGTAACCATGCACAGCGGTATGACTGTGCATGGGTGCACATGTAACCATGTGCAGCACCAGGGCTGGCATCAGGGCAAGGGTGCGATTTCAGCCCCCCATAAACTCCCCTGCCACGGCAGCTCGGGTGAATCATTCAAGGCCTCCTCTACGCTGGCGTGGTGGGTGAAAGCACCCAATTGAAAGGAAATGCACCCTGCTCTCATGCTGGCGCCGGGAGTTCCAGCACGAGCGCAGGGTGCATGACATTACAATAGGGTCCTTATGCCAGACCAGCATGGGGCAGTTGCCCCATGCTGGTGTAGCAACAGCACCCTATTGAATTGTTTAACTCCCCGCTCCAGCATGGGAATGGGGAGTCAAACACTGAAATGGCGTCCGGGTGCAAAGTCACCCCCACACCGGACAATAGGAGGAGGGTGAAGGGCCATAAACCTCCAATGGCCCAGTCTTTAGGTCCACACCATCGGCCACCACCCCTGCACTGGTCAGTGACGGGAAGGGCCGGCGAAGGGGATGGCAAGAGACACCAGGGTCCAGCTGCACCACACCTCCCAGTACCAGCACAAGCACAGCACCCATTGCAAGTGATGGGGACACAGCCACTGGACTGTACCCCTGTTACCTTTGACTGCCCGCCAACAGCTGGTCAATGTGGACAGGATGGGGTAACCAGCTGCTGACAGACATGTGGGGGGCACAGTGTATCCCATCGCACAACAGGCCCATGAGAGGTACTCAACACCTGAGAGGGGCTGCCAGCATCAAGAGCAGGAGTCAGATGGTGACTCGGACATCAGGTCCTATGGGTTACCGTGCTTCAGCCCCAGCCCTCTCCACAGCCCTCAACCCATTCTCCAAGCCACACATGATGAAGCAATCATGAGTAGGCTGGACGCAATGGAGGAGTGCCAGGTGTGCCTGGAAACGCTTGCAGATGCACAGGTCCTCCACCTCCAGGCCATCCAGGATTGTGTGCAGGGTGCCAGCCGCTGGATTGTCAGGGCCATGGAGTGTGACCGACATCAGGCAGCTGCAACATCTGCCACCCTGACTGTTTATGGTCAGAGGGTGCGGGTGCTCACAGAAGAGATCTCAGCCTTCGCCAAGGTTATGCAGGCCAACATGCAGCTGACCATGGAGCACATCTGGGGGACAGAGTCTGAGCCATCCAACTCCATCACCCCCACAGAGGGCTCATTGGCCAGCACCGCAAGGCGCCACTCGGCACGTGTGCTAGCCCCAAAGGTGCTGGGGACACCAGTACGGGGAAGAGGACACGAAAGTGACTGGACATTTGTTGTTAGGCACCAGGGTGTGTTGGGGGTGGTGTTATTGGGAGAGGGTAGGGGGAGGCGGTGTGTTGCGATTGGTGTTGTGGGGTTGGGGTAAGGGTACATTTGGTGTCTGACCATTTTCACATTAAACATTAGTTCACCTGAAGCAATGCCAGGACATTCCTTGTTGTGCACATGTGTTTAATCCTTAATGTTACACTATGTACAGTGGTGCATGGCATGCTGAAAGAAAAGTGCTAAAACAAAATTTTCCATACGTTCCTGACAAATCTGCACTGACCTCATCCCGGCCACTGTGTGCAACTGTTTCAGCCACAGGCAGGGTGTCCGCCCCTTCAGGAGGTAGCATGTCCACATCAGGGAGCAGAGGGACATTCTTTCTGACGCACATGTGGTGCAGCATGGCACAGGCAAGCACATTTTTCCCAACCTTTTATGGCCTATACATTAATGCCCCTCCAGTCCGGTCCAGGCAGTGGAAATGAGCCTTCAGGAGGCTGAAGGCCCGCTCAATGCAGAGCCTGGTCTGTACGTGTGCTTCATTGTAGGCCACCTACTGTGGTGTCTGTGGATCCCGCACAGGTGTCATGAGCAATGGTAGCTGTCGGTATCCAGAATCACCTGCAAGGACAAAGGCCAGAGGTATCAGTCGCAGGGCATCGTGGATGTGCTGCCATTTTACTGCGGCATATTGCTGGGCATTCTGTGCATGCATTCTGGGTGTCTTCGCACAACATGTCTTACATCCACAGTATTTGCACGTGAGATCCTTCAATATTCGCATTGTTCTCTGTTACACCATGCACCAAGCTCACATCCAGCAGTTGACACTTGCAGGGTCTGTGACTGTCATGGCAGGGTGTCATGGTGCCTGTTCAGGGCCTGTGCATTGCTCTCATGCATGTGCCCTGATGGTTGTTTAGGTGTACCTCAGCAAGTTTCTGTTGACTGCGTACATTCAGTGATAGCGTCATCTACCTGAGTGCATGCTATCAGTACCGCCAGTGTTACTGTACTTTGGTGCTCTGTTTCACTTTGTGGTTCAATGAGTTCGGATATATGATGCTAAATTGTGGTGCCTGCAGACATATGTGTGTGTTTCAAGTCTGCAGGGGCAATGTGCATTTTTAATGTGATACAACATTGTCCATCATATCCTAGCCCTATAGTTTGTAGGCTGTGAGTAGTACTGTGAAAGGGCTGATCCTACATGTAGAGGGCCTTGACAGGGCATGCATGTTCCTGTTGTGACTATGCACCCTCCCACCCCCCTTCACATTGGTGTACTCTAGTGCTGCACAACGGAGCTGTGTGATGACTACATTATTCACCCACAATCCATGTTGTTTGGCCTCTGTGCCTCTTCATGTATGAAGGCAGTGTACGGTTGCGCAAGACCATGGCATTATGGGTGGAACCAGGTAAGTGGGCACAGCAATGGGTGGTGTAGAGGTCAGGATCGCAGGTGACCTCAACGTTGAGGTAATGGAAATGCTTCTTGTTGTAAGGTACCTGTTTGTATGCTTGGCGGGCCACCAACGCCACATGGGTGTAGTCCAGGGCAGCAATGCAATTTGGCTTGTGGGCAACTGCATATAACCTTGTCTTAATGGCATTCTCTTGTGCCTTTGTGGTGGGCAGAGAGATATACTGGGACACATGGCACAGATGGGCTCCCAGCACCTGTATAAGCACCTCCAGAAATGTGGGCTGTGCAATGCCATGCAGCATGGTCACAGAGTGCTGCAAGGAACCAGTTCCCAGGAATTGCAAAACAGACACTAACTTCAGCAGCGGGGCCACAGCTGTCGTGATGTTTATAATGCTCTCTATGTCTTCTTGGATTAAGGTGATCAGCTCACCTATGGTCTACCTGTTCAGCCAGTACAGGGTGACCAGCTGGTTGTCAGTGAGATTCCATGGTGATGGCCTGACCCGGGGTATGGGCGCTAGTGTTACATGGGGTCTCCTCCTCCTCTCTTCACCCTGTGCTGGTTTACCTACCTGTGTAGGTCAATGCCCAGCATGAGCAGCTGCATGTCCCAGGTCGCAATGGCTAGTGGCAACATGGTGTTTGAAAGTGTGTTTGGGAAGGCTTGTGCCTTATGTAGCCCTCTTGAGTGGATTGGGTGCACCTGTGGCTGCATTTGTGGGTTAATTTGTGGCACCTGAAAGGTGGGGGTAACTCTGCTGTGGTTTTGGTGGTATTACTGCCCAATATCGGTGGTATTACTGCCATATCCCAACTTGTGATATGACGGTAATACAGCTTTTGTGATATCGGCAGTAATACCATCAACGGTAATTCCGCTGACTGTATCACGGTTGGCAGCATTACCGTCCATGGCATTACCACTGACTCATAATTTGGTGGAACGGTAATAGTGGCAGTAATTCCGTTAAAGCCACTTTCACTATATTCTGCTCAACTCGTAATGAGGACTGTGCTACACACTGAAGACAACAGGTCTTGGAACCTGCAACTTTGTTCGAATAAACAGGTTAATTACTTTTTCTGAGACGGGCCAAAATCGGGAGAAAATAATTAGGCTGTGGAGAAAAGCGATTAACTTCCTAACTCCTGGAGGACCAAAGATTTGGTATTGCAAAGTATTGTGACAGCTCAAAAGCTGGGTCTCCTTCAGAATCAGGTATATTAATAGATGCTGAGGAACTCAGTATTAAAGTTGGAGATACTGATATCGATACAAGAGATAACTTCTCAATATTCAAGCTCTTTTATGAAGCTGAGGAATCTTTTGCTTTTTTCACCTTTTCGTCTATCTTTTTGTGCCTATGCCTTGAGAGGGATTCACTTGTGACATATTCTCTTGAACATTTGCCCTCACTCCACTCCTTGTGCCAAAGTGAATGGGACACCACTGGGGGATCCTTTGTTGGTTTTTAGCCACTTACTAAAGTGTCAGTAATAAAACCCTGGAGTGATTGACACACAACTCATGATTAAAGGGAGCTGGATGGAATCTTCTGAACCTTCTTTGAGAATTGGCCTGACAAACCTGATTGACCCCAGTCTGTCTCATACTTGTTTGGGTCAGTACCAAGGCTGGAATTCTCCTTATTGGTGGCTTCCGAACTGTATCTGGTGTAAAAAGATCATGCGGTACTGAAGGCAGAATTGAGCTAGAGGCTGTACCATGAGACTCTGTACTTCCCCTTGCAAATGTGGGTTTCCAAAGTGCCATACTAACAAACAGGTGATGGACGACCATGGATCAGAGGCGCACTTATCACACATAAAACTGTTGTTGCCGATTTTTATACATCACAGTTCTTGAATCCTTCTTACCAGTGGGATTTTATGGTCTTGAAGAGGGAGACCCAAATATGGCCCTCTTTACACCCATCCCACTCTCAGTCCGGCGACAGAGAAACGAGAGATGTTAATCGCTTCTGGGCCCCTCCTCCCCATCATTGATGTATTGCAGGTGTGAGAAGCACTACTCACTCAGACAACCGTTCAGACCATACCCGGATGACAGTATTGAAGAGATACAGCTGTCATCAATTGAATACATTGAATGACTGCAACCTCGAAGAAAGCCGATGATGTCACGCCTGACATCATGACAGAGATACATCAGGGATGAAGCACATAGAAATCCCTGCATAAAGTTACGCAGACATTTTGCTTTATTGCTGATAAACACAAAGCATACGCTTATGACTCACTTAGTTAGAGGACGGTATACTGTTTGCTAGGCAGAAACCGCAAGATGCATACAAATAAATATGAAATGCTTGCTGACGCTTAAACGCAGCTAACATGGGTGGCCATGTGAATAAAGATGGAAGCCATAGGTACATTGGAGTGCATGGGAGAAGCAGGACGAACTCAAGAACATAGAGAAAGGCAGAGAGGTTGATTCTGCTGAAGCATGCAGACCAGGCTTCCACCGCAGCTACCATGTACAGCCTTGCCAAGAACACAGAGAGAACAGTTTCAATTTAACAAAGAGAGACAGGACACCTGCAGTGAACGCAAGCTGGAAATGCTCATAATTACAAGCGAGAGAAGTCCATTTCGTGGTCCCTACGCACGTGATCCGAAGCTACATGACACTCAGCTCATTTTCAGGCTACCTTCAGCCACCTCTTCTCCTTCTCTCATCTCTGACTGTCTGTCTGCTATCCAAGAGTGGTGTGCCGCCAACGATCTCTGCCTTAATGACATTAAGATTGAGATTCTCCTCATTGGCACACCCGCTCCCTCCTTTCCTGTCACTCTCTGGCCGGCCTCTCTTGGCCCTCTTCCTGCTCCCACCTGCGAGGCTAAAAACCTCAGGGTCATCTTTGACCCCACTCTCTCCTTCTCTCCTCACATCTCTGACGTCTCTAAAAAGTCGCACTACCAGCTGCACCTCCGCAGAGGTATTCTTCCTTTGCTCTCCTTCCCCCAGAAGCTCACTGTCTCCAGAGCTCTGGTTCTCTCTAGGCTGGACTATTGCAACAGCCTCTTTCCAAATCTGCCTGCTTCTACTCTCTGTCTTCTGAAACTCATCCAGAACAGGACTGCAAGACTTGTCCTTGGCCTCAAGCCCAGGGATCGTATCCCTCCAGGACTGAAATCTCTGCACTGGCTCCCAGTGGCTGCGAGGATAAAGTTCAAAACCCTCTGCATTATCCACAAGGCCTTCTGGGGCCTCAATATCTTCAACTCTCTCTTCCTAAATATCTTCCTTCTCGAGCTCTTCGCTCATCCGCCTCCAACTCTCTCAGGGTCAGTCGCTTCTCCAAGCAACCAGTTGGTGGTAGAGCTCTTTCTTCGGCTGGGGCTTCTTTCTGGAATAGCCTCCCTGCCTCCCTGAAACTTGAGGGGAACCATCACCCGTTCGGGAAGCACTGCAAAAGCTTCCTCTTTGCTTCTGCTTTCTCCCCTCCTCTCCCCTGCTGAACTCCTGGCTGAAACTGCACTGGTTACCTGGTCACCATCTGATCTCGGGCCCAGGTACCTCCCTCGCCAGTTGCACACCTGCACTACCTCCCTGGCTACCCCCGGACTTGAGGACTGTTTTCTGTATCCCTACAGTCCCCCACCAGCACATGACACCTGATGTCTGCACTTACCCTTGCACTTGCCACTAGCTGGCCATACTTCTCTTATTGTTATTTATTCTATTTATCCCATGTACTGCACTGTCCTTTCCCCCCTCCCATCCTGCACTTTCCCCCTTTCCCACACCCCTGCACTTGCATGATCTGAATGACACCTGGCCTAGTAGAATCATTGTCTGTCTTCCCTCTGCCCCCCCTTGCCACGGTGCGCCTTGAAACACTTGTGTATAGGCACGTTATAAATGCCATATCATATCATATCATATCATATCAATACAGGTTTAAAGCTAAATATTCTGTCTCAAGGCCTAGGAGATCGGAGATGGTAACTTGTTGGGAATATGCAGCACCTTCTGGGTCGTTCCCATTACCATGAATAGTTGCACTTGGCTTGCTAACTGTCCAAAGTTCCAAGGCTGAGAAGACCCTTTCTATCTAGTCCCTAACCACCTTCCAAGCTACCTTTCGCTAACCTGTAACTTTGTATTTGCAACACATAGAGGTGGTCTCAGGAGGAGCCACTAGATATGGCGTACTCACTAAGCACACTAATCCCCTATGGATTAAATATATAGTTCACTTTACCAATCAATCCCTTCCCCTGTTAGGTTTTTGGGATGTATCCTTGTTTTTGTGACATCAAGGGTTTACAAAAACGGAGGACAGGCTCTGGAAAGATGAGAGCGCTTGGAGAATATTGCATTGTTCATGCTGCAATCCCTGTCATTGAATTGTTAATAAAGACAGTGGACTTTGTCATATGGCTGGGCCTTCTGTTCTTGGGGCAGGGGATTTCCAGGGCCCAGTTCCAATTGCATATAAACTGGGAGACTGATAATAGTTTCCTTGCCACTAATACAGTCTGCTAGTCTCCAAGTCCGAAGCAGCCTTTGGTATAAACCCTTTTTTTCTAGCATGAAGATGAGTTGAGTTCTGAATGACCTTGGCTGAATTCCAGTAAAAAACTGAAAGGCACTCAATGGATGAAAGTTTCAAAGACAAGACACATAGGATCCATGAAGGTAAATCACAGAAAACGGTTGCAGCTAATGCATTGTTTGCACTCCATAGTAAGCAAAATATGTTTTGATAAATTAGTCAATTAGAGTTCCAAAAATATCTCCCCTTCAAGGACGGGGAGACAGAAAAAAGATAAAGGCAATGTTCAAAAAGGCAGGGATGGAGGTGAATACTTGCCGGTGTTATATCAACTAATGGAAAAATAGGAAAAGGTTGGTGACACATGGCTGATGGGTGGTACTTCAGCATTCAGAAGATTAATCGCAATGTAGCCTGGCACCAAAAGTTTAAAGAACCATCATTCTTTGGAAGACGCTTTCCAGTCCTGACAGAGGAGCAGGCATCATCATTCAACTGGGAAGGATGGAGTGTTTGGATAGCCATTTGTGAACCCGAAGAGGAAGACTTGGTATGGGTTTGGTTACGACCGATGAAGAGTTAGTTGTGATAGTATTTGCTTGAAATTCTAACATTGACAGGATGATGGAACCACTCCACTCTACCAAAGAGGGGGCCACTTACTTTATGCTGAGTCTCCTGAATAAGCTTAGTGTGACTGATACAAGCTTGTCACCACACATCCAGACCAAATCATCCACACATTCAGACCAAATCATATCCGTCTTGCAGCCATATCAACATGTTGCTGCTTTGAGCAGGTCATGTGCAACCATTTTTGGTTCATTCAAAATTGATATAAACTGTTCATATGATCTGGAGACAAATCAACAACAAATTCTGCTATTTCTGTCCAGGGCATGATGATGTCAGCTGCAAAGGACAGCATCAGCACTAGCCTGCCTAAGGAGCGAGGATCGCTTCAGGAAACTATCGGGAGACTGAGTGCATTTACATCTTTTCCACTGTCATCAAGGAAGGTTGTGCATTTGAGGTAGAGAAGGTTGTGGGTGCTGCCTGAGCTAAGACAACTGAAACAACTGCAGGGTAACCGAAAAGTTGGGAGAGGGTTTGGATTCAATGCACATACATTCCTCAGGCACCACCTGGAACTTGGTGACTAATCTTTTGTTCAGCGTGCGTCTACCACACTTTTGTTTCTCTTAGGACATCAGACAGGAAAGGTATACCTGCCTTGCCCCATTTGGCACAAAGCAGTGGGGCTAGAACGTTTGACTCCAAGCGGAGAAGCATAGGCATTGGTGACTTCAAAATGTCCAACACTTCTAAGACCTTCTAGTGGAAGGCCTAATGGATGAAAGAAGTCTTCCCCTTTTTCAGTGCCCAGTCCTTCAGTGTATGGAGGGTGAGCTGGCATTGGCTGCACACGATCAGCAAGACTCAACAGAGGTGGTAATGTAGGGGTTTCAGCAAGCTGTGACACCATTGCAGGTGGTAAAAATAGCGGCAGCAGTGGCAAAGGAGTGGTTGGCATGCAAGATGGGGGTCGCAGAGGAGGAACTGGCATGTTCAACGGGGAGGCAGCTCAGGCATAACCTCTTTGATTATATCCTTGACAAAGAACTTCATGGCTGCAGACATCAAGAAGGTGTGGAAACTGGAGAGAAACAGTTTCTGCTGTCCACACTGAATTGAGGGCTCATGCTTCATGTAGAGACAAATGGGCCAAAAGTGACAGGTCCTCTTCAGCAGCAGGAGGACCTGAATATACCTCGAAAAAGAGTCAGAGACTTGTACATCATCAAATTTGGCAGCACAGCAAAAATTGGACCGTTGGTGAGGCTTGACCAATCCACTCTAGGGAGAGTGCAGGCCAAGCTAGGAGGTTGAATCCCAAGCAACCCCTTCCCTGCAAACCCTGGATTGCTATGGCCTCCGGACAGTGTACTGAAAAGGTGGTCCCTGACACCTGAGAGGACAAGGTTACAAAGATGCCTGATGTGTATGCCCCAGGCTCCCAATTGTGTGCTCTGGCCACTACCCTCTACTAATACTGGAGAATCCAGCTGAGCCCGTCTGATTCTTGGACCCTTTGGTGTGCTTTCATGGGTTTGTGCCATTTTTAGGCATAAACTGTTGTGCAAAACACCTCAAGGGCAGTGTTTCCAACGGTAGAGGGAGCTTTGGTGCTTCTGGATGTTCCTATGAGTAAAGTGCAACCAATCCAATTTCTGGAGGAAAAATAGTATTTTTGCAAGTGAAAGCTCTCAGCAGTCAAAGACAAGAGTTTGCGTATAGACATATGCCAGTCATCCGAAGCTGGATCAGTGCATACTCTACACTCGCTGTGCACAAAAGAGTGCCATTGGTCTCATGGCCAGTGTAGATTCACAGAGAGGTACTGCTTGAGAAGGGACAATTGAAGACAACTGTTCCACACCGTAGAAAACACCAGTGTGAGTGAGAAGACTTCTGGAAGTGTCCTGGTACTGGTGAAAATGACACTGCCGTGTTGATGAGGGTCTGAAAAACTCTGGAAAATCTCTTTCTACTCAGGCAAATTTACATCACAATATTACATCACAAAAATGGCAGAGACCCAAGGCGTGATCCATGCCTGGGCATTTTTTAAATGCAAAATGTGGGAGTTGGCAGCAGAAAGAATCATGTCGCAGGAAATACAACCCTTAAACCCTGATTCCTGGAGAATAAGCACAAGTGGTCCCTAAAAATAGAAGAAAATGTAAGCACTGTTAAGTGTAGCTATGGCACGCAGCTCAAGTCCCATCTGCACAGAGGGAAGTGAATGAAAAGAGACATGTTGGTCCTTCACAAAACACAGAAAATCAACACACATACTGTGAACCCTTCTGTCTCAGTGCTATGTCCCTCAGCATAAGTAGGATACAAATATATTATGAATGAGATGTTAGAACTTTAACAAACGTGCAATATCATAAAGGAATAAGAAATATGCAGCGTCTTAACATTAATGCATTATTGTGTGCAAAACGATAACTGCAATTAGGTTGAGTCAAAGGACCAGAATGTTCACAAACACTGACATTTCAATAGAACAAGCTTAATGTTGGTGCTTTAATAATGAGGCAAGTCCATAAAGCATTTCTGATCTTACCTGAATATTTTAGAGGCTGAGGCAACACTATGGATCCAATGCTGAAGAACTAAGAAAACCGGGAACAATTTTGGCACAAGATCCAATCTTTATCAGTGATTGGAAAAATAACAGTGGGGTGAGACTTGGAGAAGATGTCAGGGGTTAGGCACATGTGGCCCAATGGGCTGGGGTTCCAGTTGGGAGGTGCGGCTAAAATCTGCGGCAGTAACAGAATTATAGCTGCTTTACTGCAATGCCCAACTATGGTTTTGGCAGTGGGGTGGAGGAAAACCCTCAAAAATATCACTATCTTACCACCAAAATGCAGCCATTTCAGTAGAATTACCGCTGGTGTTAATTCCGCTGAAATCCCAATGGAGTGGACTCCATGAATGGGGACTAACACCGCCACCGGTAATCCAGCAGTAATTCCGCCAGACCAAGTGGCAGTAATGGTAATACAGTTTGGTGGTATTCTGGCAGTAAATCCAAATGTCCAACTTGTAATAAGACCCTATTGTATAACAACAAGATCTAGTACTCTATGTGTGCCCTGTCTCTCTCTCTCTCTGCTCTCTGTTGTTCTTTTTGTCTATCTATGTGGACTATGTTTCACCATGTACTCTCTCTCTCTCTCTGTCTATTGCTCTTCCTCTTTGTGCGCTTGTGTGCTCTGTCTTTTTGTACTGTCTGTGTGCTTTATGTTCTCTGGTTCTCTAGTCACTATCTCAGATACTCTGTGTGCTCTGTCTCTATGTGCGCTCTATCCAAGTCTCATTTTGTGTTCTCTCATCTCTCTTTGTAGACTGACTCTATATATCTCTGCGCTTTTTCTCTGAGCGCTCTTTCTCCGTGTGTGCCCTGACTCTGTGTGCTTTCTCTCTGTGCAATCTGTCTCTACGTTTGCTCAGTCTCTCTATGTACTCTACCTCTCTCTCTGGGTGCTCTCCCATTGCACTCTGTCTCTCTGTCACTCTGCACTCTTACTCGCTGGGCCTGATTTACAAACCCATGTTAAAACACATTTTGTAAATCAGGCCGTGCTCTGTGCACTGTCTGCTGTTTCTCTCTGTGTACTCTGGCTTTCTGTGCGCTTTGTAAGCTCTGCCTACTGTCATTATCTCGGTGTGCCCTGTCTATCTGTGTGCTCTAGCTCAATGTACTCTCTATTTATCTGTGCACTCTGCTTGTTTGTTCTTTGTCTCTGGGTGCTCTTGTCTGTGTGCTCAGTCCCTCTTGTTACTATATCTCTCTGCTTGTTCTGTCTTCTCCGTATCACTCAACCTCTGCTCTACCCATTCCAAGCGGCTGTTTCCTAGTTGATTCGTGCTTGTCAAAGGACTTTGGAGGTGTGCAATGGGCCTGGTGCGCCCATGCCAGTGCGCACTGCAAAGACATACTAGTGTTTCATATATAAAGAAGGGGTGGACCAAATGTTGTAAGGAAGAGCTACAGTACCATATACAGATAGATACACAAACATGTTTAGCTAGTTCTACAAATAAATATATTTCAGTCATGGGGAGGATTCTGTGCATCTACATTTAGTTTTGAGTACCACCCTTCTTCTGTAGACTACAGACTCGTTTGTAAGAACCTGAACAGAGGATACTCTATGCTCCTGAGGTGGATGTTAATGTTAATGTTAAAGGATATTTGTACCGCGCACTATCACCACCGGAGTGGTCCCCAAGGGGCTCTGGCGGATCTGAAAAGGAAAGGGGGTGGGGGTTGAGTTAGTGGGAACCAGCGGGATAAGTGAAAGAGAGCAGCCATGTGCTGTTGGCAGCTTCAGTTTGGTTAACACCGTTCGCTGAGCTTGTGGGTGCTTTCCGGTTGGTAGCCGTTGTGTGCTGTTGTGCGAAGCTATGTGTGGTTTGTTGTGCTTTAGGGTTGTGGTTGTGTTTGGTTAGAGTTTGAGAGGTGTATACAGAGGGGTAAAATTGTTAGTGGGTTGGTTATTGGCCTCGCTATCTAGAAGTGATGTGTTAAATTTCCACTTTCTTTCTAGATGTGGCGCGTGAACAGCTTTGCATTTCTATCTGGATCCTGCACTGGCTAATATTCACAATCCTGTCTTTATATGAAGCACGCCAATATTCACAATTATATCCAAATGTGGCACTGGCCCACCTTCGAAATCCTGTATAGATGCGAAGCAAGCTATCTTTCACAATTCTATCTAAATTTGGCATTGGTAATCTTCCCAATGCAGTCTAGATGTGGCAATGGCTAATATTTGCTATTCTATCTAGATAAGGCAATGGCCAACATTCACAATCCTGTCTAGATGTGATGCAGGCTAATGTTCACAATTCTATCTAAGCGTGGCACTTGCTAACATGCACAATTCTATCTAAGTGTGGCACTTGCTAACATTCACAGTCCTATCTAGATGTGATGCAGGCTAATGTTCACAATTCTATGTAAGTGTGGCAATTGCTAACATTCATAATGCTATCTAGATGTGACGCAGGCTAATGTTTACAATTCTATCTAAATGTGGTACTTGCTATCATTCACAATTCTGTCTGGGTCCGGTGCAGGCTAATGTTTACGATTCTGTCTAAATGTGGTACTTGCTATCATTCACAAGTCTGTCTGAGTCCGGCGCAGACTAATTTTCACAATTCTATCTAAATGTGGTACTTGCTAAAATTCATAATGCTATCTAGATGCGACGCAGGCTAATGTTCACAATTCTATCTAAGTGTGGCACTTGCTAACATTCGCAATTCTATCTAGATGCGATGCAGGTTAATGTTCACAATTCTATCTAAATGTGTGTGATGCTGGAAATGCATCGGAGGGACAGGGCCTCCGTATCCTTGTCCTTTACTGCTTTTTATTGTGTGTTCTGTCATGTTTTCCACGCAGGAGTTCATGTGGGACTCCTGGCGGTGCAGCTCTCTCTCTTGGTTTGGTGTACAGACCCATGGGATACCCTTAGGGCACCCATGGGTAGGGATGCAACCCTGTGCCCCTTGTGTATGTTTTTGGGAACCTGTGTGTGGCCCACAGAGCAGGGTATGGGCTGGTGGCAGCTCCATGCTGAATTTGACAGGTGCTCTGAGTATCCTCCATTTTGGGATACCCAGGCCCTGCCATTGGAATCAGTTGATTCCTGATAGGAAACAAGATTGCCCCTGTGGATGCTTGCTTTCTATTGCCTGTTACCTTGTTTTCCCAAAGTCCTGGGAAGCCCTGACTCTGTCCCTTTCCCCTGACTGGCTGCTGGGTGGAAGTTCCATATATGGTGTTGTAGTGAAGTCCAGGCCAGACTGGCTGGAGCCTTCCCAGTGACTGTATGTTGTGGGTACACCCTGTGGGTGGGACCTGGGTGAATGGAGTGCATGACCAATATGCACTTCTTGTTGTGGATGTCTGGTTTCTGGTATTTAACACAATGACTGAGACAGCCCTGTCCGAAACTGGGATGAATGCAGTGTGTAGTATTGAATGGCTGGGTACTTGTCCCAGTACACATTCCTTGTTGTGAGTGTCTGAGTGGGAGGAGTATGGCCAGAATGCACTGTATGCCTGATTGGCTGACTGACTGCATGAATGCCCTTCTGTATGATTGGCTGCTTTGTGTGACCCAGCAGTGTGGATGAGAAACAGAATAGTATATCTGGGGACCTCTCACCACTGAAAATTGTTCAGAAGCTGAGTTGACACTTGAAGAGTAACTGGAACTGCTTATCCTTGATGCCCAGCTGGAAGAAGAAGAACTGCTGCTGCATTTGCTTTGACCCGATCCGAAAGCTGTCGAGTTCATCGAGGACTGATCCGAGAGAGGACCTAGCTAGGCGCCCTCTTCCCGTGCTCCGAGGGACCATCGAGCACTGCTAACCTTCGCCGAAGCTCCCTGGAAGTCAGACCCTCAAAAGGCTGCCGACAGAAGACGGGGACCGCCGAGGAGAACGAAGTGAAGCACCCGGACATCAACGCCATCGAAGTCCATTGCCATCAACCAGGGCTCGGAGTATCTCTGTAACCGCTGGAGGCCTGTCAAAGCCGTGTCGCCCAGAAGAGGGGACCGCTTGACGCCACACCGCCGACGACCGGAGCCGCGCGCTCCTTTGCCTAAGACTGTTGAATCGAATGACTCCCTGATCCGCACCGTCGAACGCTTTGTCCCTCCGGAGAAAGTTGAGGATGCTGATGCGCCGAGGAGAATCTGCCGGTGGGTTTCCCACCCACCAAAGACCACAAAGATTTCAACGACTCGACGCCCTTGTCGGGCCACAGTTCTTCAGAAACTCTTTGTGGTCCTGAACTATGAAACGCTGAGGTGCCCCGCACACCTCATCCTCGCAGGACGTCACCGACGAGCACCGCCTGGATCAACGCCGTGGTCTCTGCACCCTCAAACTTTTCATCGACGCCGTCAACGCCAAGTTCACCTTCTTCAACGCCTCTCGACAATCCGTAGCTCCTGGTTTAAAGGGAGTCACTCAAGAAGGATACATCGACGCCTCTTTGAAGAACTCTGCTCCACGAGGTACATTGAGCGGGGTAAAAACATTATAGAAGGAAATAAGACTTACAGAGCAATATATGGACTGGGCTTGTGATATACCTTTATTTTACAGGTTGCCCAGGTGGGGGAATCTCCACACAGAACTGTGTTTAACGGTAGAGGCCAGTATTCTGCTAATTGTTCTAACCAACGGCTTTCCTCCTATGTCTATTGTTGGTTTCCTTTATTGAATGATCTGTGTGATATTTAACCAGAGTACAGTTGATGCACTTCAATGAGATCTAATAGTAATTGTGGTACCAAGTAGAACTGTGTATATTTGCCATTGTAGATTTTCTGAGCACAAAGTGAGTTATTGTGATAGTGTACATATCCCTGAATATTAATTATATAAAGACTGTGTTGTAACTAATACAGTGTATGGACATTCCTTTGTGGGGGCTTGGGGACTACACTGTACTTAAGAACCAGCCTGCATCACCTCCTGAGAAGCTATGCCTTGATTGCTCGACCACGTACCAATAATAGAGAATCTTGGCTGGGGTCCTCTGTGCCTCTCCTCTGCCATATAGAGAGCAGAAGTACAGACCCCCACTCTAGTATTTACAATGTGGTACTTGCTAACATTCACAATTCTATCTAAATGTGGTAATTGCTAACATTCATAATTCTGTATAAGTGTGGAACTTGTTCACATTCATAATGCTATCTAGATGTGACACAGGCTAATGTTCCCAATTCTATTCTATCTAAGTGTGGAATTTGCTAACATTCACAATTCTATCTAAATGTTGCACTTGCTAACATTCACAATTCTATGTAAGTGTGGAACTTGTTAACATTCTCAAGCCTATCTAGATGCGATGCAGGCTAATGTTCACAATTCTATCTAAATGTGGTACTTGCTAACATTCACAATAAATGTGGTACTTGCTAACATTCACAATCTATGGAAGTGCGGTACTTGCTAACATTCACAATTTTATGTAAGTTTGGCACTTGCGAACATTCACAATGCTATCTAGATGCGACACATGCTAATGTTCGCAATTCTATCTAAGTGTGGCACTTGCTAGCATTCACAATTCTATCTAAATGTGGTACTTGCTAACATTCACAATTCTATGTAAGTGTGGAACTTGTTAACACTCTCAAGCCTATCTAGATGTGATGCAGGCTAATGTTCACAATTCTATCTAAATGTGGTACTTGCTAACATTCACAATTCTATGTAAGTGCGGTACATGCTAACATTCACAATTCTATGTAAGTGTGGAACTTGCTAACATTCACAATGCTATATAGATGCGATGCAGGCTAATGTTCACAATTCTATCTAAATGTGGTACTTGCTAACATTCACAATTCGATGTAAGTGCGGTACTTGTTTGTTTGTTTTATTATTTATAATGCGCATCATACCCAGGGGTAACAGGGTGCAGCAGTTACAAGTATATGCAAGGCTTAGTTACAAAGAAAAGGTATAACATTTACATGCAGGTCATTAATTACAAGAAGGTAAATACAGATGGTATCTATTTACAGGCGTAGAATACAAAAAGGGGTATATATAAATGATACAAACATTTTACAGAAGCAGTATATACAAGGTTGAAGGTGTTTATAGATATAACTGGGTGGACAGAGATAAATACATAAATACAAGTATACAGGCAGTGAGTAGGGCAGTTGTAGTTACCCCAGGGTATCAGGTCAAGAGAAGCAGGAAGGATACACTCTATACAGGCACAGGGTGCCTGCTAACATTCACAATTCTATGGCACAGGGTAACTGCTAACATTCACAATTCTATGTAAGTGTGGCACTTGCTAACATTCACAATGCTATCTAGATGCGACGCAGGCTAATGTTCACAATTCTATCTAGTTGTTAAGCAGGTTAGTGTTAATATCATGGTCTGCTATGGTCTGAGGGCAGGTAGAGTGGCAGGGCTTCTGAAGTAGAGTGATTGCTCTACTCCCCACACCTATCTTGATGGTTGCTGCTGGATGACGGCTGGCCGCTGGCCTTCCCTGCTGACACCTGCAGACACAATCTGGAGCCGCCTCTGTGGGAGCCGCCCTTTGCCTTGGGGCCCTTCACTAAGGGGGCTGCATGGGTAGAAGGCTGCCCTGGGAAGGTCAGTTATGACCAGGTGGATGTACCAATCAGGGGAGGTAGTGGGAGGAGGAGGGCGGGACTGGGAAAAGACAAAACACAAACAAAGGACTACACCCCAGGGACTGCACATTCTAGATGCAGGCCAGCACAAAAAAACAGTGTCAGAAGCCACAAAAACACTAGACAAACCCACCAGATTAGCACACAGTGCTCACCAAAAAGAATTGAAAAAAACACACCACTCCAATAGAGTACATGAAACAGGGCAAAAACGGACTACAATCAATGTGCAACTACTCACTGGGCATCAACCAGCCCCTAAGGCTGCTTCCAAAGTGTTTTCCCTACCACATCCTTCGAGATTGCAGTCCACAAAGCAACTGGAAAATGGAAGCTGGAAGCAAGGCACAGACACACCTGACTTTTCCAACCAATTGCAAGAGGGGAGGGCGGGACTGAGAGAAGGCCAGACACAAACAAAGGATTACACCCGAGGGACTGCACAATCTAGCTGCAGGCCAGCACAAAAAAACAGGGTCAGAAGCCACAAAAACACTAGACAAACAGATGTTACAAACAACTTTAAAATAGCAGCAGATAGTACGGACAGCTAACTTTAAAATAGCAGCAGATGGTACTAATAGCTAACTATGAAGTAACAGCAGATGGTACAAAATGCAGACCAGTAACAGGCAATAAGTGTGGGAACAAGGGTGAGATGGGGTGAAGGTGGAAAGTCAGGGGTCTAGGATGTCGAGATAGGGGTGACTAACCCATGATTGCAGAAGTGATAGTGTCACGGTAGTTTGTGAGCACCATCCTCAAGGTGATTGAGAGGGGTCCAGAGAGACCTCATGCCCCCCCGAACCGGCAGCGGACAGGGAGCAGACAGGGGCCTTAGGAAGTGAGCCTTTGGTGAGGGGGCTGGCTAAAGCCTGCTCGTCCCCGATAGGCCTGTTTTAGAATGCCAGGGCCCAATATTCACACAGGGAAGCAGAAAGGGAGAACCTCAACAAGCCTTTAAAACAAGGCAAATGCAATGCCCATCTTCAAAAAATTGCCACAAGGATGGCAATACAGGCACAGAGAAAAGCAACCTCACAGCACACAAGGCCCCAGAAAGATAAAGGTCCCAAGAATAGAATGTAAAACAGCGCAGCGAAAATGCGCATCAATTAGTCATTTCTGCTGAAAAAGCACTTTTTTCGTATTAAAGACACAAAAACACAATATGGCGATATTGCATAAGGCTCCAAGATCCCCCCTACCTCTATGCAGGCTGGTTGGTTGCAGGTACGGACTCCAGGAATGCTACAAGCCCTGCCAGAGTGAGGGAGACGGCATCTCGGGATTACAGATGGTGCGAGTGGGCAGGCAGAGTAGAAGCAGGTCAGCTAGTGGGCCCATATCACTGTTATCCTAGATTGTACGGGGTTTCACTAATCATTAGATGTCCTGGCTAATTATGCCAGGAATCACAGCATAATTACGTGTTTGCAAGAAACACACCTGGCCCCAAATGCTGAGCCTCCAAATATGCCTGGGTGGGGGATTCACAGATATGGCTCCTCCTTCTCCACACACTCTCGGCGAGTCGCTACATACATACATCGTACACTGGCCTTTAACCTTCATGAAAATATCGGGGACCCCGAGCGTCGATTCCTACTACTTGCGGGGGAGGTCCTGAGTATCAGAGTCCTTAAAATAAATATATACGCCCAGAAACATGGACTCTCCTGGTGTCATTCAAAGTTGTGCTAATCATCTACATAGATTTCAAGACTACAACATTATTTGGGCAGGCGACGTCAACTTAGCACTGAAACTACACATGGATAGATAAACTTAGCACTGACACTACACTTCGATAGATCTATGACACACCAGTCCACACTACCTAAATCGGCGACAGAATGGCTTGATATTGCCGAATAGCATAGACTATATGACGTCTGGAGGGTGCTCCATCCCAAAGCTAGGGAATATACCTTTTTTCAGGGTGCATAGCAGCTCATCAATAATTGACTATGTAATGGCCACATTAAGCTTACTACGGGCTGCCACCGAGGCCCAGATCCTGCCCCACTTCCTGTCAGACCACTCTCCAGTGAAGGTCTTATTCAGCTGTCCTCCACAGCCCCAGAAATTCATGTGTTGGTGATTTTAGGGCGCAGGCTTTAGAGGATGCCCTCTTCCAGGAAAACATCAGGCAGGACATTCACACCTATTATGAGACCAATGCAGGGTCTGTCCCTGATGCTAGGATAGTGTGGGAAGCCTTCAAAGTGTTTATTAGGGGCTGCTGTAACAAAGGGAAGGTGGGTGTCCAATCTATCCCCAGATCCATCTCTAGTAAAGAGCAGGAATTGAAAGATCTGGAACTACAACTGGGGGCGAGAGATTCTCTAATGACTCTGGAGGCTATAAGGCACAAGCGCGACAAAATGCGTCTTCTTATGGACCGGGAGGAGAAATTTCTGGGAAACCCAATTCGGGCGACCACTCATGGGGATGAAGATCATCCCAGCTGCCCTTTGGTCTGGGCGATTAAACGGGAATGCCACCTGGAGGATATCGGAAAGATTGAATCCTCTGATGTGTCCTCAAGTAAGGACCCCTTGCAAATCAATGAGATATTCACTCCCTATTATAAATGCCTATATTCATCACAAATACAAGTAGGTCATAACTCCATAACTCAGTACTTAGACCAGGTTGCCCTGGGATGGATAGATCCTGTACTCGGGGAACAGCTCAATATACCCCCCGCCCCCAGAAGCAGAAATTCGCAAAACTATCTTTTTTCGCCCCAACAGGAAGGCTCCCAGAATGGATGGGATCACGATAGAGCTATACAAAGAGTATGCAGAAGTACTAACTCCTCATTTACTCTGCATGTATGAGGAAGCATCCTCCAAGGTAGTTCTGCACAAATCCACCAGAACAGCTATTGGAACGGTGTTGCTGAAACAGGATAAGGACCCAATAAAGTGCTCCTCATACAGGCCACTATCCTTCGTCAATACGGATAATAAAATGTTGCCCAAAATCCTGGCCGACCGGCTCCTCCCATATATGCCTGCACTGGTATTGCCAGACCGGGCGGGCTTCATCCAAGGTAGGTCGACACAAAACAACCTGAGGCGGCTATTCACGCTCATGCACAATGTGAACCTGGAAACCCCTATCGTGGCAACCACACCAGATGCCGAAAAGGCCTTTGATTCTGTGGAATGGCCCTTCCCATTTGAAGTCCTCAGACGTTCCGGTCTGGGCTTGTACTATCCCTGGTGGGTTCGACTGCTATATGAGACGCCCCAAGCTGTGATATACACAAATACAATTATTTCGGAGTATATTACCCCATCCCGGGGCACGAAACAATGTTGCTCCATGTCACCAAACCTCTTTGCCTTCGCCATTGAACCTCTTGCAAGTTTTCTTAGGGAATACCATATCCACCGTGCGGTCAGGATCCACTCCCATTTCTCCATTATATCACTGTACATGGATGACATGTTGTACATTAAGCACCCTAGGGAAAACCTTTGTTAGAGGAATCCAACAATTCAGGGATATCTCCGGCCTGAAGATAAATCGGTCAGAATCTGAGCTGTTGCCCTTGACCCCTGTGGTCTCCCAAGACAAGGTAGGAACCGACTTCAGGTGGTGCCCACTGGGCATTCGATATTTGGGTATACACGTCACCACCTCCCCACTGAACATGCTCGAAGAGAACTATATGACTGTTCTAATGAAACTTGAATGCAGAGTTGAATCATGGATTCTTCTTCCCTTGTCAAAAGCGCTCGGATATCCCTGGCTAAAGTGGTTATCTTCCTGAAGTTACTCTACATTTTTAACAATGTCCCATTGTGGCCCCCATCCAAATTCTGCTCCAGGGTACATAAACTGATGGTATGTCTGATATGGGCAGGGAAACAATCTAGAATTTCCTATGAAGTGCTGAGGGCACTGTATTGCACTGTATGAGTTGGGTGGGTTGGAATATCCAGATCTGTATTTTTATTTCCTTGCTTCACAACTTCAGTATTCATACTGGTGGTGGTCTCCGTCTACTGACCTCCCCCATGTCTCCCGGGAAAAAGTGATTATGCCCCCAGAGGACCATAGGGGACTGCTGTGGCGTGGCCCAATTGCGAATAATCGGCAGGAGATACAGCCAATAGAGGTGACATGTAGGACGTGGCAAAAAATGCCAGGCATTCTTGGTGAAGTTAGTCTTTATTCTCCTTCCTTCTCTATATATGGAGTCCGGGGAATCCCACTGACACACGAAAAGATATTTTTTGCACACTTTGAGGCCCTGAGGATCCACTCTGTAAGGAACCTCGTGGTCCGTCGGCTGCTTGGTCACCTGGGAGGCCCTGAAGTCTAGAGGCAATTGGAATTTGGTGACAACGTTCTTGTACTTTCGCCTTCAGGAGGTGCTTAAAACTCTCTGGCCTGACTACCTACAACTCCCCCCAACCCCATCTTTGTTACAGCACATCACAACATCCGCCAATGCTAAAGCACTGGCATTCACATTATATAAAGATAAACGACTGCACAGACCCTGTTGGTTAACAGAACCAGAATCAGGTGGGAAACTGCATTGTGAAAGGTTTTCTCAGATGCCCAATGAAAGGGGATTTGCCAACAAACAAAATCTGTGTCCTTGAATAATAATCGCCTGCACTTAGTCCATTACAGGTTTATTCATCAAGTATATAATTCTCCAGCTTGGCTGCACAGATTTTATCCCGAAAGGGTTCCTGTGTGTAACAGATGTGCTCAGGATACTTTTAACTTTTTCCATGTCGCTTGGTCTTGCCCTCGGTTTAGGCCCTTTTGGTCTGCGGTCGAGGAGGCTACGGCAGCCATGTTGGGGGCCTTATGGCAATTCTACCTGGAATTCTGGCTGCTGGCTGCTATGGATTCTGGCTCTAAGACAGACAGCAGGCAGGCATGGCCTCTGTCAGTGCTAGGTACATTGTGGCTAAATCTTGGGTGAAGTCCTCAGCTCCCAATTTCCGGTAATGGCTCGCCTTCATGACGATATGCAAGCATAGAGAGACACAATATGCGGCCTCCCTACCGGCCGGCTACAGGCCACTGGACTATTGGTCCACATTTCTGAGTTATGTATCTGAGCCTGATCCAAGCCAGTCTGCACCGCCCTCTGAAGCTGCTATTGGTAACACTGTCTTATAGACACGATATGAAGTACCAACCTGTTCATGTGCCAACGTATAATTACTTGACGTACTGTTATCGTTTGTTTTTTCCAAGGCACTCTTCTGTTACATTTTTTTTGTTTTTGGGGGGGTGCGGTGGGAGTGGATGTTCACTGAATGTACATTTACTTACTTGAACTTAAGAGTTTAAAATAAAAAAACAGCAATATAATCTCGATGGACGAGCTCGGCATTAAGCATACTTCTGGAACTGGAGGCGATACTCTTTAATTACATTGGCCAGTGGTGACATGTGGTTGTTATGGAATAAGGGTGATAGAATATATTCCTGAGCAAGATCACAAGATAATATTTCTTTGGAAATATTTCCTTTGGCTAATCCTTTTCTGATTAGTTTAATTTTAGCTTGCTGCTGATTGCTGAGATATTTGTAATCTGGCTTTCACAAGTTCGAATCCTGTAAATCTTTCTGAGATCAGTAAATTGGGAGCATTAAGTTGAGCAACAGTAACACCTCTTATTTATTGCACAATGTTAAAAACGGTCAAAACAGCTGTGTTAAGTGTAAAGTGAAAACACATGTTTAAGCTGATCCACTCTAGAAATGTACCAGTGCTTCCATTTTTTCGTGGCACTTTTGCTGAAAATCGTTTGCCGAAAAAAATCATTGATTTTTTGGGGGCGGGGGTTGGTCCAATCCACCCTCCCCTATTATGAATCCCTGTACACCACCCTAGCCTACCCCTTATAGGCACTCCAACGCCCCATATTTTTTGATGTTTTCTCAGAAAACAAAATGTCAGCAAAAACTGCCACAAAAAAAAAAAGAAAACGGGGGATGAATGAACGTCGTACCATAATGGTTTTGCATAAACTGTATCATGATCCATTGTATAGCGTGATGCAGAGAGGTCAAGGAATATCAATGTTCTGTAGAGGTCCTTGTCTAGGGCAATGGAAAAAGATTCTCTGTGGCATCTTCTAGTGCAATCTCAGTTTTTCATCAGGGTCTGCAACTTGACTGCTGGTCAATGTTGGGTACAATGCATGTAAAAGTGGCTATACATGGATAACACCTTTGAATCAGCTCTACATTTTTTCAAGAGTGTGATAACTGCCTGTTTCATTGGAGCTGCCCTTGAGAATGGATGCATTCACGAGTGCTGTCATGTCAGGAGACAGACTGCATTTGGAAGAATTCCCTAATGCTTTCACCCTGGAAGGGATTCATTTACAGGTTGAAGCCGTCATTAGGGTAGATTGTATTGGTGGTGGCATATGGAGCGTGTTGATTGTCAGAAAATGTGTACTTGAACATTACAAGTATATTTGTGTGACATCTCCCATCTGAAGCACTATTCCATTAATTTGACACAAGCAGCGATACAAATCTGAAATTGCAAGCTTCTAGCCAAAAAGTTACTCTTCCATTCATTTTTCAACATGCACATAGAAAACGGTTTCCTACTAGTTAAGAACTAATAGCCACTTGACAGTTGCTAGTGTTGAGTGAACATTTTGACGTCTGATATAACTCACTTCAAGCTTTTCAAATTCTTTATCTTGCTTACTGTGAAAATCCTCAAATCACCTCATTCAAATAAAGATTGTGAAACACATTATTTTACTGCATGGACCTTAGCTAGGCTGACCGAAGAAGGGCACGAGTGATAGAGACAGAAGGAATACCTACAAATCTCATTAATGCGTGAACACATGCATTGCATGCACTCATATCCAGTGAAGAAATTAGTTCTCTCACCAGGGTTCTGACTTCCAATCATCTCCAGGTAGTTGAACAACCTCTTGTCGTTCATTTCTGAGATGCTAACTCCTCTAGGAATCTCTTGCTTGGTGCCAGTCAGTGTCCCAGTCACAGACTTTATCTTTTTTGGGTGCCGTATCATTTCTTTGTACTTCTTCTGGTAGTAGCTGTAATGTAGAACACAATGACTCAATAGCCCGTCAAGATCCCAATAAACCTGCCTGTCAGAATCCTTCTTTACAAAGACTGGACGATTCTAAACCCTAAGCTTAAAATCAAGGCCCTTGAGTCTATACTTTAAGAGCAATTTTCACCCTCTGCTGAAGGAAATACAAGGACAGACACACAAGAACATGTAGACTCTTGCAACCTTACCTGCTATCAGTGTGAGCCTCTGCTGATAAACAGAGACAGGGATCCAGCTAAGATTTTAAAATTAGGGATTTTTAGAAGATGCAAGTAAAATTATTTTTTAGTGCATATACAAGTAATTGCCATTCCTGATGACAGTAATTTTAGAAGAGTACAAATATATTTGAACGTTGTGCCATTGTTTTTTCTGAAGTAAAATTTTACATGGTACTTTACTTTGACAAAACGAATTTGTGAGGAAGTAAATAGATATATATGTTATAAAGGGTAGGATGCATGGGAAGGGTGGGGCTGGGTTGGGAGGGTGGTAGTTGAATATAGGGGCCCCCATTTAATTAGAAAAACGAAAAACGAAAACAGTAGTTTTGTTGAAGTAAAGTACCACTAAGTATTTTACGTTGGCAAAACAATGTAGATTCATTTAAACTAAAAATGGAGATCCTTTTTTTTGTAGCCCTTGCCAAAAGGATACACTTTTAACTTAAATGTCCTCTTCCCATGAAGCAGCATAAATATTAGATCCTTCCTGTGCCGCTGCTCTACTGCGATCACTGATCCCAACATATGTGAGGAGTTGAGTGAGTAGAAGCAAAGGCAGTCTCCTATGAGTTCACTGTGTCTAAGTATTTTTACTTACACATTTTTTGGGAAGGTTTTGCCTGTTTTAAAAGGAAACGTGGGTTGTCCACCACTTATCAATAGTGCTGGACAGAGGTTATCAATTGAACATTAACATTTGACCACCAATCCATATTTCCAGTAGTACCAATCAATCTGGAAGGATGCAATGTTGTATTCTATATAGAGCCTTTAAATGGGTCTTAAATGGGATTTAACAACTGGAGATAGAGCTTTGCTGAGTTGCTTTACTGGTTTCTTGCCCTCTGCGAGATGCTGGAGCAGCCCAACCCCTTGAAGAGGAAACGATTATAAAGAAGCCTGCCGAACCACCAAAGGGCGGAACTCTCCTCATGGGAGGTGTGGCCAAATGACGAGGAGCATATGCGAGGCATTGCAAGGAAGGCAGCGGTTGAGTCAGCAGAATGCGGGCAAACCCACAACTCCAGGAGCCAGGAAGGCTTGACCCAAAGGTGCAACAAAAGACTGTGTCTGCTGGAGAAGTGGAGAAACGGCGAGGACAGATGACAAACCCATGTCCCAACAGGAGGACAACGGAGTAGAGGGCAAGTTCAGCCTGGTATTCAACACCTGGAGGAGGCTGAGAAGGATGTACCATGGAAACAGGACTTCCCGAATCTCCCAGAAAACATTGACGCAGGAACAGAGGCAAATGGTGGTTCCAAGGAATCGGGAGAGGGGAGGGCCGGACCAACAAGATCCCAGGGTGGGGAAGAAGAGGCAAAACCCCAATGCAGTGTGAGAGACCGGAGAGCCCAAGCAGGGGTAAAAGAAACAACACCCCATGGTAGGTGAGAAAGAAGAGACAATACCCCCAGGCAGGGTGAGAGACCAGAGAGCCCAAGGCAATGTAGGAGAAACAAAACCCAAAGGAGGGTGAGAAACCTGACACCCCAAGGTGGGGTAAAAGAAACAAACCCCCAAGGCAGGGTGAGACAAAGTAGACCCTAAGATGGAGGGAGAGAAAGCCATGCCAAGGACAGGGCGAAAGACATTTATTGGCCTGACATGAACAAAAGAGAAGATTCGGGGGTAAGGGGCATCTATCGAAAAATACATATATTTCTGGGTAGGGACGTGGGGGTGGAGGCCAGCCACCAGTACTTTGCTTAGCGCCTGAACCCAACTGTATTTTGGTTGAGTTTATGCATTTCTTTACTAAGTGGTAGAGACAGAACATGAGTAGTGTAGGATTCTGTTCTGGACAGTGGACTTTATTATTTGTGTCAGACATCCTGAAGAGCACTCTGTTTACCTTTTTTGTGTACAGTAGGTCTGAGGCACCTTATAGTTAGGGACAGCTTAGGATTTTGCTGATTTAAAAATAAAGAAACATTTTGATAACAATGCTACCTTTCCTATCTCCTAGTTCTCGTAATAGGGGCCTTTGGGTTGTTGTGGGCTTGCCTGCTCTGTTCGGAGCTCAAACCTCTGCTTGCTACATATTTACTGATGTGTAACTGGGTCTGCTTTAATTCCGAATGTGAGGCACAGTGATTACATCTTTTTGAGGGACCATATTTTTCTAGAGGAATCCGTGCATATCTAATGGATGGGGGTTATTACCCTCCCACTGTTAACTGACAAGAAAGCATTTTAAACTAAACTTTTCTTGTGCAATCAATGGCACAGGATATGAGAGTATGCTATAACTTAATATTCAAGAAAAAGATATGACAGACCCCTTGGGGTTCTAATATTCTTCTTGTTTTCATCTCAATAGCATGTGAAAGATTTTTAAATTCATGGTTTTCTTCATATAATTGCTTACACATGAGGAATATATTGCATGTATGATTTTTCTCTCCAATACTGTGTGAAAATGTAATGGTGACACAATCTACCCTTCATGGAGAATTCTGGTTGGCTTATTTGAGTCACTAATAATCAAGTTTCATATCAGGTTTAAAAAACTATTTTGATTAATTCACTTAATGTATATTATATTATGCTATATTATTTTAATTTATATAGTCCAGTATATGCCTCAGTTGGTACCCAGTCAATTTACCAAAGCAAATTTAAGAGTGGTACATTTCACTGCAACCATAATATCGAAAAAGCCTGAAAATATTAAATAAATATACATAGGGTAGTGGGGTAAGGGGTTAAAATGGATCCGGATGGGTTTATAAGAATAGAAAAACGGGGAGCTCGGGGTGGTGGGGGACGACCCCCCCACCCAAATAAAAATAAAAGGAAAATTCAGTCTTTTTTCGGTATTTTGATTGCGGTGAAATGTACCACTCTGAAATTTGCTTTGGCAATATCACATATAACCGCCTCAGTGGAGTATCAAAGCCCTAAGAACCTGAAACAAATGTGATGAACAAAGCTTACTAGGGACAGAGACATGTTTTTAGTTTTTTCCTGAATTAGAAACAATTCCCCTTACCTACAAGTTCACATGGTCGGGAATTCCATAATCAGGATACAAGGAAGGAAAAAGAGCAAACGTCTCTCTTAGAATATAATGAGCAGCCTGATAGAAGGTGAATGTAGTTGGCATAAAGGAGAGTAATGTGAAAGTGTGCCTATGAGGAAGCTAGGGTCATCGCAATGGCTATACACTGTGCCATAAACATTAATCAGTGATGTCACAGAGATCCTAAGATGTTCTTTCAGTGTCATGCATATGGGTGCTCTGCAAGTTATTTCCTCAGAATGTGGGCTACTGGGCCCTGCATCAACTGTAATCTTTTTTATGCTACAACATGGAAGGACAAGGAATACAGCATTGTTGGCGGCAATACAGACATTGACTATGGTCACTTGATGACTGAATGGGAAGAAGTACAACAAATCTTGTGAGAGATTTTAACTGTGCATAACTGGACTATGCTCTCTTGCATATCCGAGTCATGGCTAAGGGGGATATTGATCAGAAAGCAAGATTACATAATCAGTCAACAGATTTATAGCTAGAACCTAACGCTGGGTACCAATGGTTGGATTACCAGTTACAGTCGATTTAGCTGCAGATCAAAATCTCTGTCTTGGATATATTGAATTTTAACATATTGGAGTTCATAAAGTGCTGACTGCGGTTTCTCCATTGTGGGGTTCACCATCCTGTCACTGTCTAGAGCGTTTAGCCTACAACTCCCATAAGCCGCAGCTACCATTTTTAATGTAAAGAGTTCATGGGAGTTGTAGGCATGTCACATGGCTACTGCTGCTCCAAGGGCTCACTCTATATTGTAAAATTGTAATACATACTTTCGGCCTTTCTATGTTCAGTCCCAAAAATTGTAGCTCGTCTGATTGAACCAAAGTCTTTCAGAATTTCTATGGGCTTCCAACCCACAGTAAGTTTCATTATCCGATACACAACTGCTATATGTTAGGGAGGTCACATCTTACAAACCTATTTGTGTAATGGTCAGCTACTCAAACTCCAATGTTCACTCAGTTGTAAAAATTAAATATTTAATAGCTTACTAGCAAGAAGATTTGTTATCTTAAGTCCTCGAAATAAGTTATCAGAATATGAGAATTATACTTTAGTAAAAAAAACACAGGAGGAATGTAGGGATTCAAAAATTGAATTTTTCCATTTACCATCTATTACTATTTTTAGCTGTGCTCCCATAGAAATAGATAGCTTGGACAAACACTAGGTGAAGACAAACCCAATGTAAAACCCCTACAGATGTGTATAATATCCAAATGATGACCTCTTGGCAAATGTAACTCCTAAAAGTGTGCTTAGTGATCTTTGATTTTAAAAAAACGATCACGCACAATGATCAATGCAAAAGGGTGCCCAGTAATAATTTTGGGGCATTCCAAAAACAAGCCTGGTGCAAGGAGTCAAAGTCACAGTTTGTAGGGGACCGGGACGGGAAGTTTCAGACAAGCGGGGCGAAGAGAAAGACCACACCTCCAGAGGTAGAGGGGAAGGAGAGAAGCATTGAATTCGAGGGAAGAAGCAGCAACTGTGGTAAGTGGCCTTTGGTGAAAGCCGCTCTGGAAGGGTGCCTGGGGATCAGGGAAGGAGCAGGATGTAGTGGGATGTGGGGGCATGGTGAGGTAGGTATCCAGTCATGGGTGGACCAACCCAGAATGGTGCCACGTTCCCCTCCGGCGGAAGTACAGAAAGGAGTTTGGGATGGCTGAGGGGGCATGCACCATAGGTGGTTTTGGATGTCTCTCCCGGAAAAGGCAGAGTCGATCAAAAGCGTAAGGTGGGAGTTTTAAAACTGAAAGCATGGTCAAGCTTTCTTTGAAAACACCTCCCACACAAGTAGGGGAACACTTGTATAGCAAGAGAAAGTGTGTGATCCCAGCCATCAAAACACTTAGAAAAGAACAATGTATAACAATATTTGCAAAGCTTTCATTGCAGGATGGTGACATTTTTTAATAACTTGAATGTATTAAGGTTAATACAATCTCTACTTAGATGTTTATTTAATGTAAATATTTTAACACATAATCTGAGGTTGTCAATGCTTCAGAATTTACTAACATTGGTCTACATTTAACTTAGTTAAACTGAATAATATAAGGTAGAAATTGAAACGTGATCTGAAGATTGATCAGTTATCCTAGCTAAAAAAATGTAATCTATTTTGGAATTTAATACATGATTTAATAATATAATACATTTTGTAACCTACATATTCATAGTTATTACCCCCATAAAGATTAATATGTTTCCAGACAGAAGAAAATAAAGTACCATATGTCTCAGGCATATAGGGTGCCTAGCTCACATGTTTTGAAATACAAAAAGGTGTTCCTTTTGATGAATTAATCTTCAAACTCTGAAGCAATTATTTGTATCATTTAATGAAAAAATGATGTGCTGATTTAGCTCCAACAGACTCAGTTAATACATTTAACATAGAATAATATACACAGTTTGATACTCAACTAACCAAGAAATTAATCAGAAATAGAATTAATAAATAAAGCAAATGTAATCATGAAAAATCTGGTTAACAGCTAAAGACTGTAATAAGCTATGGTTTGAACAATTTTAGCACAGATAAAGATTATATGAAATAATCAAGCCAACAAAAAACAAGAAATATTTAATTGTGAACAATCTGAATGTCACATAAAAACTCATGTAATGAACTATAAATCAAGCTACATTGATAAAAATGAAATAGATTACATCAAATGATACAAAGGACAAAGGCATACCTGTGCCTAGTCTACCAAACAATATAAAAGAAGACAGTGGATTACTTCCTCAGGACCAAATTAGTTAAGTTAAATACATTTGAGATCCAGGTCGATGATCAGTTGTATGTTATATCAATGCTCCCTTAGATGATGATATGTTCACTTGGTGGCTTAAGATTTCATCTGGTGCAAATGCAAAACATGTTGGTGCAATTGTAAACTATCTAGATGCACTTCTGAAATGCCCGTTTTGAGCCGTGATTTCAAGACTCAATTCTGTGTACTGGTGAAAATGAACAGAGAATTAATTGATTTCTTGTACGCTGTGTACAAACTGGCTGATGTATTCTTATCTTTGTCTCTGATCATCTGCCTTCTTCCTTTCCTTGATGTGAAGCTCTATTGGTTTTGGAGGAGTTTGGTGCAATGTCAGTAGAATTGAAATAAAAGTTTTTACATATGTTAAAACTGTAGATTTTTTTAAAAAAAATAAATATCAATGGTGCAATTACCATTCAGTTACAGACCCCAAATCACTGTGGTCGCAAGATTGAGGGCCATCAGACAATCAGACTTGCTTGGTTAATACGTCTTTGTAGTTAGCATCTTAGGTGACCATTTTTTTAGAAGTATTTGTTAGTAATTGAAAGTGGTAGTAGTAAGTTATTAACAGCCACACAGTTTGCTGTTCAATAATGAAGCCAATATGTATGTGATTCACTTTAGTTAAATGCAGGGACCCAATCTAGCATGAATGTCAGTGTCTACGAACTCACATGATCTGGGCATGTCCTAAACTAACTAGATATTGTGTAGAAATATGTACTTTATGTATTTAACAGGTTAACGATACTCTCTATGTTAAATGAAAAGGACTGTATCAGAGAGGTGATTATGTTGAATGCATCCAGCAGTAGCATTCGGAATCTCCACACTTGTTACTTTCACCATCTTTAAGAAAAAATGTAATCTGGGGCAAGGCAGTCTGACAAATGAGAAATTGAACAATTTGGATAAATGTAATTTCCTATAGACTGACAGGTGTTGCTATATATGGAGTATTCACATTGCCCTTGCTTCCCCTACTTGTAACATGAGTGTTGAATGAGGCGATATGCCCTGAGGTGGCGGGCTGACCCTGTAGGTAACGGCAAGCCAGCCAGGTTAAGGGCCCGAGCTCAGCAAATAGCACCTGTGTAGTTCCTTTTATTGTATGTGTTTTTCTGTGATGTGAACAAAAGCTCAGTTGTTTACCAGACTACAAACTAGAGGGAGGGTCAGAATTTATATAAGGTACAGGCAAAGGCTTTATCAATTTACAACCTATTTTATTCCCGTATAAGTGGAGAAGACTGGGTTTAAGGGAGATCTTTTTTTATTTTTTATTATTGTTTATGGTTCATAAAAAAACTTTACAATTCAGAAAAATAGACAAACATGGAAAACCTTTCAACAAACCGTATCAAATTCATAAAGCCATTTCCCACTAATTAAAATACATCCTAAAACAGCATAAAAAATTTTCCATTGGTGAAAAGACGTAATAATTTTTAAAAAAACCTTCAACCCCAGCGCAATAAATCACAACAAGCAAGACATCATCAAGAGTAAAAAAGAATTTCACTAGTACAATGATAGCCAAACCATTACACTCCTCATCTTTCGCAGATAAAACAGAAGATGTATGTCCTGTGTTTCAGACATTTTCTTATTCCTTTGACAAATGTAATGCTTTAATAAAACCTGTCAATGCCACACCCCGCTGAAGTCAATTCTGGGTTTAAGCATCTTTTCCACACGTCTTCCAGGTCGACCCATTCGATAAGCCTCATCATCTTTCCAAAATACATTACTCTGACAGTTGAAATTGCAGAACACTCCAAGAACAAATGTTTGCTAGTTTCTACAACATTCTCATCCTTACAGAATCTACACCAGCTTTCATGAAAGCCAATCAGTTTCCTCCTTAGTTGAACTTTGCATTTGGGGAGCAAATTCCACCTTAAGCGGAGGATCAATTGCCTGTAAAAACAGTTGGGGAACTGTACCATGTAGGAAGCTAAGTTTCCCCACCTCTTATGCTCATGCACCCAATGAGCCATAGACGGGTACTCATGAAATTGCTCAATTGTAGCTATCCAATCTGCATCGTACAGCACTTTCTTCACCTTAAGTGGATTAAACTTTAGACTCTCCATTTCCTCATTGATTCAATTCAATATCACTGAACAAGCAGAAGACATTCTCCCCATCAAGCTTATACTGCATCCCTGCCACACCAGCCCTTCCCTATAAGCATTCAGATCTTCATGAAGGGAGTAATTTGCTGCATTATTGATGCTCGCAAACAACGTCAACTTAAGGGATGGTAGTCACAGTTCAAGATGTACAGTAGAAACTGGGTAGGAAATCTCAGTACTCGTCTCCAAATATATGCCCCAATTTTATCTAAAATGCCAAAGGATGCCTCAACCCATTGTTCCAGGCCATAGGTCTATTTTGGGACGATCTTCCCTATATAAAAAGAAATGGCAGCTTTCTGAGAAAATCTCCCAAACTTAGTATCCATTCTTAATAACAGATATGTTAATGCAACAGCTTTTTGGTTTAAAATGATCTTAATATTTCCAAAGCCTTGATGTGCTGTGATATGGAAACTCAAATAAGTAATACTGTTGCCACATGTTAAGGCAACCTGCACCAAAAACCACTTGGGTTATTACACTTTTTTCTTTTTTGACAGCCGAAGGATACTGTTTTTTTCCATGTGTATCCCATTTAAATGGGCATAGTCTTTAAAAGCTATTAAAAGACGTTGTCGGCCTATCTTCGTTTTATCAAAAATAAAAAGAGCATCTGCATAAATAATCCAAGGGCTTTAGAGAGAACCCAATTTTGGCATAACAAAATGATTTTCCTTCTAGAAAGTCCCCTGCATCTGAGACATATAGATTAAAAAGGCAAGGTGCCAATACGCACCCTTGTCCCAATCCGGATGCACTCTGAATAAACCTAGATAAATCCCTGTCCTTATTTAATCTGACTCGTATCCCTGAATTTTTGTGCAGGCCCATAATCAACCTTAAAAGACCTCCCGGCAGCCCCTAAGCAGCCAATTTAGCCCACAATCTACTTCGATCCATCCGGTCAAAGGCTGCCGAGAGGTCCATTGAAGCCACACATGTATCTCCAACTCCACTCCACACCCAAACGTCTATTTGTAGGGCTTGCACTACCAAACCATTCAAGACAGTCAAACACCCTTTACTAAAGCCTATCTGGAGCTTAGTTGGGCACCCAGTAGACTCTGCTCACTCCTGCAGATGTTTTAAAATCAAGGATGCAAAACTTTTAATATCTACGTCCAACAACGTAATGGGCCTATAATTTCTTGCGTTCTCCCACACAGATTTTTTATAAATAAGCATCACCGAACTTGTGTACCACGACTAAGGAACAGATCCCCCAATAGCAATATCTTTAAATAGAAAACTCAAGACTAATGCCCATAGCCGGGGATTTTACTTTAGAATAACATTTGTCAAGCCATTAGGGCTGTGAGCCCTAGATATTCAGGTACTCAATCTCATCTGCTTCAGTACCGATTAGCAGGCCCTCCCTTGCCTGAACATGCATTCCCAGGCCTTCATACACAGTCCCACCCAACCTTGTATAATACTCTTGGAAGTGCGCACACCAAACATTTTCAGGCACAGGTTTATCTTTGTTAATCAAAATTCTCAGCATCTGCTCAGCGTCATTTTGTAACAATTTCACCCGATATCCTTTACAAACGTTTTTATAGCTCTGCTTCTCCTTATTTATACTGAATCTCATTCCATTCATAGAAAGTCCTGTGGTCTTAATCCATCTGATGTTACGTCACATTTCTATTTTTTTCCCAGCAAGGACTTCATTATACTTATGATTGTGAACCCTTTTCCCCTCTATTCATACTCTCCCCGCAGCTAGCCAATCGAACTTTTGAGAACAAATCGACAATTGCATTATGAAAATGCACATTAAACATATACATTTTTCAGTCATACGTCGAACAATTGAACATATCAAAAAGGAAATTTTCTCCATCGACTTGTCCGACCAGCTAATTCTATTTCTAGCTGAGTCTACCCTAAGATTCCGAAGCATACTCGGTGATATTGCACACAGGGACATATCAAAATCGGCCATTAAGATTGAATGGTCACTCCATGTGTTTTTTAGGATCTCAAAACCCAACACTCTCTAAACAGCTGTGTATCAACAGATATATAATCCAAAGTAGACTCAGTGTCCCCGCTGTGCCAAGTTGGGCTATTGTCCAGATCACCTTGCACATTCCCATTCAGCTTTTGTAGCCCCATTTAAGACAAGGCTACCATCCAATGCCGCCTTTCCTGCATTTTGTGGCCCGCCAAACCATATCTGGAGTCACCCGAATCCTCCTCTCCTGAACCCAGATCATCGCAGGCGGCATTAAGATCCCCAGCCAGGATAACACTCCCCCCAGGATAAACTCCTTTCCTATTCATTATCCCATCCACTATACATTTCACAAAAGATTCTATCAGTGCAATACCCCTGTGCCAACACATGTTGATGATCAGGCAGGCTTTCCCTTGTTCCAACCTAGTCACCTGAATGGCAAGCGCCCTGAATGGGACGTCAACCACTTCTTTCATAACCAGACCTTGTCCTGAATGTATTGCTTTTAAAAGACTCCCAGCTGCACGACCATCCCAACTTAGTCTTGCAGCTTGAAAGAAGACCACATAACCATTCACAATCGGGGCCTGAGTCAGCCAGGTCTCCTGAAGGAAGATGCAACTGCCAAATTTTAGACATTCCAAAACATCCACATTTGATGACAAGTGAGCTCTCCCTCTGGAGTTCCAGGAGCACACCTTCAAAGCTATGCCATTGTTAAGGGAGATCTTGATTGGGAGTCCTTAACCTCTAAGAGGGAGCCACTTCCAGCGGGATCCGACTTGCCCAAACCCCCTAGTAAGGGTCTTACATAACAGGCACACCTCCCTATTATCAATGGGTCCCCCTTTGGGAGAAGGGACAAATACCCTGGATTTGTCCCAATAGACTCTGCCTTTTTCTTGTGCTTGTCTGCCTTTCTTTCACTTCTTCCATTCATTTTCCTGTGCAGTGTTCTGTAACAATAGCAGCAAAAAGTCCCCTAACTTGGGAAGATCGACCATCGATTACATATTTATTTCTACTGAGATGCCACAGGTGAGTGGGTGCTTCGAAATTAGGCAGTCAGAACAAAGTGATTATGCTATGCTGACTTGCAAGCTCCCCATAATAAATCAGGTAACTGTAACAGAGACCCCTCTGATTGTTCCATGAACCATGCAGTTAAATGGTCACAAAGAATAGCGCAGCCTTTTAACCACCAGGTTAGTTCACTCTTAAGCAGAAGTGGCAGTGGCGTATGATCTCCCCACGGCTTAGTGGCATGTGTCCTCTCAGTGCTGGGGGAACTGCTGCCTGCTTCCATGTTAGGTAAGAGATTCAGACAAGCAATAAGCATGTCTTTGATGAAGAAGTTAGCTTTAGGAAAAAGCAGCTCTGAGTGGCAATAAAAAGGATCCGAAAGGGGAATGTGGGGTGTGCCATGAGAGAAATTGCTGCCATGAAAAACAGCTTTAGAAATTGGCTGAAAAGCCACACGCTTGTAATGGTGATAAATGATGCAGAGAAAATGTTGGGCTGCATGTTGAGCAACATTGGGAACCTGTTTTGGCAACTATTGAAACCAAAATGGTCAGAAAAATACCTGCAAATTCAATCAATTTTAGAAGATATTTGGGTAAATAATTTCTCTGCACTTTATGTCAAAGGAGAGCTGAGTCTTCGGAAAGAACATTCTTGCCAAATTTGGCTGAGTGTGTTATTCTGGGACACGGAAGATATAGCACTATTATTTAGGAGTAGTAAAAAGTCCAATGCTCCGGGCACAGATGACCTCTCTAACCGCTCTGGTCCCATCTTCTAGCTGGCTCATTTGAGAATATTCTCCATCAAGGGGAGTTACTGGATTCTTGGGGAAAGGCCATTACTGTTCTGGTTTTTAAGGTGGGGAGGGGGACAGAATTTCGCCTTTGCAATGCAGGCCAATCTCAGTGCTGGATGCTTTAATAAAATGTGTGCAAGATTATTATTAAAGGAGCTTCAACAGTGGCCAACTAAACCAGGGAAATTGGATTTTTGCCAGGCAGGATTTAAGAAGGGGGTGGGAACTGTACTAAACAGCTTTGCACTATCTTTATTGGTGAAAAAAGGTGAAGTAACAGTGAAGGCCATTTTATCTTGCCTTCCTTGACATAAGTAAGGCATTCGATCATGTTAATCGCTCAATTTTGTGGAAAAAGCTTAGTATGAATGGCTGTCACCTCCCTCTGATAGTATGTTGATGGCCATACATAGGCCAACAAAAATAAAAGTTAGACTGGATGCTGGGCGCCATTATGCCTCCGGGTCAGTGGTTGAGCGATATAAATATAATATAAATATAATAAAGTAAAGTACATTTATTTATTTATTGCATTTAAATTGTACACCGATTTTTTAGCAATGTGTTTTAAATCAGCATATGAAACAAATTAGAACAAGTTGACCATTAAAAAGAAAGAAAAAGTGAGCAAACAGCAATGTAGAGAAGAAAAAAAGTACTTTTTATGAAACATGTCAAATCGGTTATCAACCAAAGTCAGTTCAGGTCGCTGGGCCAGTCTCAAAAGGTATTCTTTCAAGAAATTGAACAAGTGCAATTACATTTTTGGTTCGCAGTCCGTCAATTAACAAGTTCCACCAAACCGCGGGATCTGAGGCTGTAAATTCAGAGAAAAGGGAACTGAAGTAAATAGAACGTAGATCTCTCAGCCCAGGGCACCCCGTCACAATGTGAACCCAGATTTCGATCTCGTCAGTGTTTCTACAAAACCAACAGTGATTTTCTTTGGACAAACCCCAAATTGTCTGAATCTCATTTGTGGGGTATAAATTCAGGCGGGCTCGAAAGAATAGGTCCCTGACTTTCTTATCCGGGAATTGTTTCAGGTATGGACAAACGCTGTTCAATTTCCAACCTTCTGGGGGCAAGTGCGTCACCGATCGGTAACCGCTTGCAGCTTCCAAAGTTTGGATCCAGTCGAAAGTTTTTCATTTTACTTTGACTCGCATAGGATTTGCCACCAGTTGTTCAAAGCGGCTTCCAATGTCAGTCAGGCACCTTGTCATGTCCAAAGACCAATATCGCAAGGATGGATTGTCATTCTTTGCTGTTTCGTTATAAATCAGGTCCAAGATTGAAGATCTCGAGGTGGCAAAACATTTACCAAAAAAAGCCAGTTTATTCCAAATGACTGAGCACCTCAGTGATGAAAGGCCCAGTTAACGACGAAGAATAGCAATTAGAGTAGATTGTCGGACCCCCAGGAGTTATTTCCAGAAAATCCCTTCAAAGCGGGTCCAAAAGGGCTCTGAGATGTTGAGCATGGCGTCAGCTCCATAAGTTACAGTTGGAATAACTTTGACCTTGTAAAAACGAACAACTGGGAGAATAGAAAAGCGCCCAAACTTTCTATTTATTTCACAGGCCTGGCACGTTAATGTTTTCATTTTTTCAAGAAGATGGGATAACATGGGTGCTTCAGATCTTACGTTACTTAGCCAGACCCCCAGATATTTAAAGGAATCCACATGTTCGATCTTCTCACCGGCAATTTGCCATGTAGGGTGGTTCTTAGATTTAACAGGTAGGCCAAAAATGTTTTTTTGTCTTCACTTTGTTGATCTGAAGCCCATTTTGAACGATGTAGTTTTGGAGGGAGTCGAGTTGCCTCTGTAGGCCCACCGGAGTCTGATTGATGAGCACTACGTGATCGGCGTAAAACAGTTGGGAAAAGTGGACACCACCCAGCTTAGGGGGGAATTATCTTGTAGTCTGGAAGGCATCGGGCCTGTCCTCCAAGTAAAAGTTGAAAAGAGCTGGAGCCATTGGACACCCCTGTTTCACACCTCTCGAGGTCTTGATTTCTTTGGACAAAAGCCCCACTTGGTTTACAAAAGCCCCACTTGGTTTAGTCTGACTCCCAGGGAGGTGTTGGCGTGCATAGCCTTAATGGGATCCAGGATAGCTGTAGGGCAGTCCTTCTTCTCCATTTTAGACCAGAGCAGACCTCTGTCTACCTGATCAAAGGCCTGGACCAGGTCCCCAAATACCATGTCAATTATGGTTTTTCGTCTCCGTGAGATTTCCTTCAGGACCTGCAACAGGAAGATGTTAACAGCCGTGCCCAGGCCTTTCACGAAGCCACATTGGAAGCGCCCATAGCTGTCAATAGACTTGCACCAGCCCTGGAAGGGGTCCAGGAGAATCATGTCGTACAGTTTGCCGATGGCGTCGAGGAGAGCGATAGGGCGATAGTTTTTTGGATCCTTCCAATCACCTTTTTTGTGAATCGGTACCACTATCGCTCTCCTCCATGAACTGGGCGCTTGATGACTTATGGAAATCTGTCCAAATAAGATGGCTATGAAAGAAGCCCTGTCTTCTGGGTGTTTCCTAAGCCTATATGAACGCTCAGACTCAAGAGAAAGAAGAGGGCCACCCGGCTCAGCGTAACTCACCCTGGGGAAGAACACCCTGTCCCTATCGGGGGTGCCTGACCATGGGTGGCGCGTGGTATATTCCCTATCTAATAGTAATAGAGGAGAGGACTGTCCCTAACGTTCTATACTAGTGGCTGTGTTTGGTGGCAGACAAAATCTCCAAAAATAACACATTTTGATGGTGTTTTCCAAATGGGTGTTGCAGCGCTAGACAGAACTGTGAATTAGAATCTGTAGCTGCTTAATCTGTAGCTCCTTTCGGAGGAGGAGCAACCCTTCTTGGAGCATGTTTTCAGGCTCGCCGTCCCTCATTAGGGGTCGAAGTAAGATCTTTTTTTGAACTGATAAAGTTTAATTACTATTGCTTTTGTCAGTCTTCTTTAAGTTCCCCTGTTTTTGGTGGGAAAAGATGGGAAAGGACTGGTTCTCCCCCGGCCCCTTCCTCCTCCTCCGTTAAGATGGTTTCTAAAGCCACATCAGATGAAATTGTCAGGATTGGGCAATCTTGACCCCTCAACCTGATCCCGCCCCTCAGCCCCCTCCTCACCTGAAGTCTCAAGGTCCGCCGGAGGGTTGATCTTCTTCTTCCACAGGGCTTTTTTCTTCTGTGGTGGGTAGGGTCTGCCCCGATAGGAAGCTACCCTGACCTAGAACAGAGAGGTCTGGGGAGCCTGTCTACCAAAACAAACTAATTGGGGGAAAAAGCATCTTGGCATAAAAAATCCCCAACGGGCAACTGGAGAGAAGATGAGGGCGTCTCCTTCAGGTAGAAGTGGTCCGGAGCCAATGGAGGTAGATGTGCAGTGGCGGAGATAAAGGGAAAATAATAATAAGGTTAGGAGATAAAGTAGACAGGGAGGAGGCGGATGACCAGAGAAGGCAGCAGGAGCTGGGTTGGCAAAGGCGGAAAAAAAATAAACACATATATGGGGAAAATAAGATCAAAGCGAGCAGCAGCGGATGACACAGAGAGGAAAAAACACAGAGCGTTTCACCCGGAAGCCTGACGCAAAGGGTCGCAATGCGCTGTCTTTCGGGTGGAATCGAAAGATAAGACCATTGGCTGCCCGGTCCGGAAAAGACTAGACCGTCAATGAGATACGAGGGAGGAACGTGGTGGAAAGCTCAATGGCTGCCAAGGCGCCATCGATCCCACACTCGCCACGGTCTACCACGTGTGACAGTATTCCCCCTTCTATTCCTCACCACCTGCGATTTACCCGGGTGGGTGCGGTGAAACCTCCGAACAAGTAGTGGGGCATGAACATGAGACTCAGGTTCCCAAGAATCTTCGGAACGGGGATAGCCCTTCCAAGCCACCAAGTACTCTAAACACCCGCGTCTAAATCTGGAATCACGGATGTGGGAGACCTCATACTCATCCAGAACAGACTCGGGACCTGGGGGCAAATTGGTTCTCTTATTTCTTGTGGTGTTTGGGTGTACTGAGCGAAGTAGAGAAGAAAGAAAAACTGGGTGTATGCGACTCAACTTCTTTGGAAGGGCTAGTCTAAAGGCTACAGGGTTGATCTTCTGTATTATCCTAAAGGGTCCCAAATATCAGGGGGACAGCTTTGTAGGGTGCAGCCAATGAGGTAGGTACTTGGTGGCTAACCACACTTGGTCTCCTTACTTCCACTGCGGGCAGGGCATGCGATGGAGGTCAGTCTGGGTTTTATACCTTTCTTTAGCAGCAAATAAGCTCTGTTGAGCTGTTCTATGGTCTATGTCAAGGTAGACTCAATGCTGGGCACATTTGAGGGAGACTTGACAACCGGAAGAATACCCCGTGGGTGTACCCCATAAGTACAGTAAAAAGGGCTAAGGTTGGTAGCAGAGTGTATGGTGTTATTATAAGCAAACTCTGCAGTGGGAATAAGGGACACCCAGTTGTCTTGATGTTTGTTAATGTAGCACCGAAGGTATTGCTCAAGAGTGGCGTTAAGCCGTTCTGTCTGGCCAATGGTCTGGGGGTGAAAACCTGAGGATAATGCTCTCCCGAACCCCAGACGTTGGCACAAAGCCACCCAGAACCGGGAAGAAAACTGGCGACCTCTATCAGTGATGATCTTATCAGGTAAGCCGTGTAGACGGAATATGTCCCTGAGGAATACCTCAGCCATACTAGATGCAGAAGGGATACCAGTGAACGGGGAGAAATGGGCTAGTTTGGTAAACGAGTCCACGGTTACCATAAGGCACGTAAAACCTTGGGATACCGGTAAATCTACTATGAAGTCCATAGAAATCTGAGACCAAGGACGAGTGGGTATTTCTGGTTGTTCCAACAAACCGACCGGTTTACTAGTGAGAGTCTTGCTTTGGGCACATACTGGACAAGCCTTGCAGTACTCCTTTACATCACCAACCAAGGTAGGCCAGAAAAATGAGCGGGTGACCAGCTCTAGGGTACCTCTTTGCCCTCTGTGGCCTGCCGTGGTGTGATCATGGCACCATTCCAAAATCTTCAACTGTAAGGCTCGGGTGGGTACGAACAGTCTTTGATTTACTAACAACAGGCCTCCTGCCCATTGTAGATTCTGTGGACTCTTCTGAGGCACCAGTTCTTCCAAATCCGGTGTTGTAGCAGTCCTTACATCTTGCAGAAACGTAGATACTGTGCCTACTATTCTGTTGCGTGGAAATAAGTATTTGGTGAGAGGAGTAGCTCGTACAAGAGGAGTATCTCTCCGGGATAAGGCATCGGCTACTCCGTTTTGGGTACCTGCGATATACATGATAAAGAAGTCGTACTGACTAAAGAAATGTGCCCAGCGGTCCTGTCTGGAGTTAACACATTCCATGCCCCGGAGGACCTTCAGATTCTTGTGATCCGTACGCAGTATGAATGGATAAGCGCTACCTTGCAGTAGGTGCCTCCATTCCTCACAGGCAGATGAGAGCTAGCAACTCCTTTTCAATCACAGAATAATTCCTTTGGCTTGTAGACAAAGTCTTTGAAAGATATGCTACCGGGTGCTCCTTGCCCCCGTTTTCCTGAAGTAAAACTGCCCACAATGCTTCAGCGGAAGCGTCAGCCTCAACTACAAACTGTTTGCCTTGGTCTGGCTGACACAGGATCGGAGCAGAACAGAACATCTTTTTTAGTAGTATAAATACGCTGTTAGTTTGCTCTGTCCATTCAAAGGGTTTAACCTCCTTCTTGAGTAGAGCAGTAATGGGCAACAAAGTTTGGGAGAAATGGTCTATGAATTTACGATAGAAGTTGGCCAACCCTAAGAATCGTTGGACTTCCTTCAGGCTGGTGGGAGTAGGCCATTCAAGTATGGCGGAGAACTTCTTGGGTTCCATTGTTACTCCTTCCTTAGAAAGGATGTATCCCAGATACGGAACTGAAGTGGACATGAAGATACATTTCTCGGGTTTAACCAAGAGGCTATTAGACCGAAGCCGTTGTAGGACTGCCCTGAGATGTTGGGAGTGCTCTTGTGGGATACGGGAAAAAAACAATATATCATCCAAATAGACGATAGTATTGAGGAACGGGACATCTGAGAACAAGCAGTCCATAAACCGTTGAAATATGGTCGGTGCGTTGACAAGACCGAATGGCATCACTCGATATTGATACAGCCCGAATGGGGTCTGAAACGCGGTCTTCCATTCATCCCCTTTGCGGATGCGAAGGAGATGGTAGGCACTCCGTAGATCTAATTTTGAAAATATCGTAGAGCCTTGCACAGCCTCCAGGATATCACTGATGAGGGTCATGGGATATCTATCCCTAATCGTAACCTTATTGAGTCCTCGATAGTCAATACATGGCCTCAACTCAGAGGAATCACGCCTGGAAATGAAGAATAGTAAGGCCCCAGTGGGGGATTATGAAGGTTGTATCAAGCCATTGGTCAAATGGGAGTCAAGGTATGAGCGTAAGACCTTCTTTTCTGTAAGGGACAAAGGAAACATCCTCCCAAACGGTACCAGGGCATCTTGGGTAAGGTCAATTGAGCAGTCCTCAGGTCTATGTGGAGGCAGTTCTAGGACAGTCTTGTCACTGAAAACCTCTTGAAACTCCGAAAGTTCAGATGGAAGGTAGCAAATATCGCACGCATTAGTTGGTTCTGAGGAGATAACTCTTATAACTTCTTGGGGTTGATGTGGTAGGCAGTGCTCCTTGCAATACCCAGATTCAAAGGTCATGGTGTTTCTTGCCCAATCTATGTTAGGGTTGTGCTTTCTCAACCATGAAATGCCCAAGATTACTGGAAAATGAGCGGCTCAAATAAGATCGAACTTCAAGAACTCTGAATGCTGCTGTATCCTGACGGTCAACTGCTCTGTAGTGTGGGTAATAGGACCTGAAGATAGCGGAGAACCATCTACACCCTCCACCTTCTGAGGATCTCCTCGAGGTACTAAAGGAAGACCTTGATGTCCAGCCCACACCGTGTCCATAAAGACTCCTGCGGCTCCGCAGTCAACAAGGGCCAAGGTGGAGAGTTGTTTTTGGGGTGTTTGTAAGCTGATGGAAACCACCATTAGGCGGGAATCCATAGCGTCGGATTGCGGCGTGATGGCTAATGTAACATAGGGACTTGGATCAAAACCCTGAGAGCGCGTCCCCCCTAGCTCCGAGGTCTGTCGTTTCCCGCCCTGCGTGGAGGAACTTCGGGACAATTGCGGAGAAGATGGGTATTGGATCCACAATACATACAGAGTCCCGTATCACGACGTCTCTTTGCTCTTCCGGTGTCAACGGAGCACGGGCAAAGCACACTTGCATGGGTTCTTCTGTGTTGCTGGTCGATGGCTGCGAAAAGAGAGGGGGGGCTGGAGGGGTTTGCTGAACTGGGTTGCGGCGTTTTCGCCTTTCGCTCCGTCGCTCACTCAAGCGATACTCTATCTGGAGTGCAATAGACATTATATCAGTGAGGGTCGTGGGTCGAGCAATACGCGCCAATTCATCCTTTAATTCTTCTTTTAATCCTCGGCGAAATATAGTATACTGCGCTTGTTCTGGCCAACCTGCATCAGCGGCCAGGCGTTTAAAGGTTGAAATGTAGGTACGTAGGTCGTTACTACCTTGTTGGACATCGAGCAACTCTTCCGCAGCGACATGGGTAATCTCTGCTTGTTCAAAAGTCTGCTTCAACAAGGTCAAAAAGGCACTGTGATCCTGGAGTACCGGATTGTTTTCAGTCACCAGAGGGGAGGCCCAGGGCAACTTATTACCTGTCATATTTGAGATCATGAATCCCACCTTAGTGTGGCCATTAGAAAATGTGTGGGGACGAAAGGCAAAGTAAATGGCACAAGACTCCAAAAATTCCTTGAGTCGTTTGGGAGATCCGTCAAACTTGCCTGAAGACAGGGCCATAGGAGGGAGATCTGTTTCTCGGGGTTCTCGAGCTGAAACCATTTGCCTTAGTTGCGCATTTTAGGACTTAATATTCTGCAATTCAATGTTCATTCCTTGTACGGCTGTAACCAGCTCCTGGATTTGCTCAGGTGTAGCCATGGTCTTTTCTAGGCGTTGCAAGCTTTCAGGATGGGCAATCTCGACCCCTCGGCCTGATCCCGCCCCTCAGCCCCCTCCTCACCTGAAGTCTCAAGGTCCGCCGGAGGGTGATCTTCTTCTTCCACAGGGCTTTTTTCTTCTGTGGTGGGTAGGGTCTGCCCCGATACGAAGCCACCCTGACCTAGAACAGAGAGGTCTGGGGGGCCTTTCTACCGGAACAAACTAATTGGGGGAAAAAGCCTCTTGGCATAAAAAAAACCCTACGGACAAGTGGAGAGAAGATGAGGGCGTCCCCTTCAGGCAGAAGTGGTCCGGAGCCAATGGAGGTAGATGTGCAGTGGCGGGGATAAAGGGAAAATAATAATTAGGTTAGGAGAAAAAGTAGACAGGGAGGAGGCGGATGACCAGAGAAGGCAGCAGGAGCTGGGTTGGCAAAGGCGGAAAAAAAATAAACACGTATACAGGGAAAATAAGATCAAAGCGAGCAGCAGCGAAGGACACGGAGAGGAAAAAACACAGAGCGTTTCACCCGGAAGCCTGAAGCGAAGGGTTGCAACGCGCTGTCTTCCGGGTGGAATCGAAAGATAAGACCATTGGCTGCCCGGTCCGGAAAAGACTAGACCGTCAATGAGATACGAGGGAGGAACGTGGTGGAAAGCTCAATGGCCACCAAGGCGCCATCGAGCCCATACTCGCCACGGTCTACGACGTGTGACAGAAATGTATGGTCCATTCAATGGCTTTTGGAGAGCTGGTAGGCCAGCAAGCTGGTTTTGTGTGTGGTATCTAAAGGATCTAGGTGTTCCTTTGTCAGATCAACGGGGAGAGATGAGTTCCTTGTCTGGGTAGACTGGCTGAGGGTATAACCAACCTCATGGACAGTTTGAGAAGCGGTGGTAGAAGAAGCCCCAGTACTGTTCGAATTTAAACCACGAGTCTCCTTGCCTGTGATAAAACCCTCCAGGAAGATTTACTTAGAATGAGTCATTGCTAAGAGGGTGGTGTGGTCCTTTAGGGTGTCGTTCACTATTTCATATAATTTAGTAAACGGGGCAAGTGCTATAGTGAGTGTCGACATGATTGAAAAAAGGTCCAATTTGTCCTTCCGATTGAGCGGGTTTACCTGAAGAGGCTCCGGCAGCCGAACAGCTGACGATGTACGTGGGTTGGGTTGACAAGGTGAAGCTGAAGACAGAGCAAGTCCAGCAACCCCTGAGGTCACCAAAGGGGTCAACACATCTCCCAACCCTTGCTGATCCAAGGGGGCTTGCATACACGCCGCATAGGGCCCCAGAGACGTTATTTCTGGAACACAGACACCCTCCAGTGAGGCCACCGGGGGCCGGGGGGGGGACATCAGTCATGACTGGGGCGGAAAGCCCCATTGACATTTCACCAAATGACAAAGGGGCCGACTCCTTTGTGGAACCCCCCAGAAGTTCTTTTCCAGATTGCACAGGGGTCGAAGCGGAAAATCATTTCCTGGAGTGAAAGACTTCTCCATGCCCAGACACCTGGGGTTTCCTTTTAAAGGCATAGGAAGAGACACTTGTTTGGGCTTCGGGCCCTTGTGTGCAGCCTTAAAGTTAAAGGGGACGATTACGGTAGACGCTGCTGCAATGCCCCCCTCTGGAGGATGCAGTTCTTTTGGGGGCCAGCCCCATGATTCTATACCTTCTAGTATATCTGCGTCTGATACATCCCCCGCAAAGATGCCAGACTCAAGGACAGCTGTTTTTTTTTGCAAACATAGATAAAACTGTGGGGTTCGCCATACAGCCCCGCTTATAGAGTCTATGATATGTGCATGGTTTATGAGTCGATTTAGCAGGTCTGGGCGGAGGATCACACCTTCCACTCCTGAACCTCTCGTTCCCTTATGAGAGTTTGTGCACAAGGTCTTGGGAGTAATGACATATTTTGTTTGAGAAGACTAGTCCTCCTGCTCGGGACACCCTCTGGCAAACCCAGTGTGACTCCAAGAGTCACTGCATCTCTGCCCCAGGGACCCTCCCTCAGGGGGGAGATGGTAGCTGGATAATTTTTCCACACAGCCGGAATCGGCACAGATGTGTAGTGCCCCCTTATGTGATCGGGGTTTGCCATCAGTGGCTGGCAGGTTAAAGGACACTCACTGCAAGCGTCAGAAAACGTGTGAACCTTGGCTTTGGTCATAAGAGGTTCAGCGTGCGCAGACGGCGCAACAATGCTGACCCCCCCTTCCATGGATGGATCCACTACTTCAGTTCCTGTTGCTTTCCTTATGATTTCTTCTTCCAGGTGGGCAGGCGAACCTGCGATTACGCTAGCTAAGCATGCAGTCAAGGTAGTGATGGTTCGTGCACCATCGGGTCATTTTAAACTTTACTCCCGCTGCTGGATCTAACACAAGTTCATGCAAATTAGTTACATGGTTCACGGCTAGCGGAAACTTAAAAGCACAAACTGGAGACCCGTGTCCCAGAGAGCATTGCGGAACGGAGGTGTAGGAAGTGAGTTTGGGGTTCTTTTCCTACCAGGACTTGCCAGACAAGCAACAGCCAGCGAGGGGCAGGACTGGGCGAGTGAGGTAGTGTCAAGTTGTAAGGAGTCAATGTTTTTACTCACCGCCCTTGCTTCTGACGCCCCTTCCAGGAAGTTAGGAGATTCTGCTTGTAGAAGATTGAATATGAAGGTTAGGTTTTAAATTGCTCGGGGGCCGATGTTTCGAGCTTCTAAAATGCATGGCCTCATCCATCGGACACCAGACACTCAACCTCACTCCGCCACGCTCCGCAAAGAGGTTTTGAGGGCAAGCACAGGCAGGCGGGGGAGTGTCTATCAGTAGAGCAGGTAGACAGACTTCGAAAATCAGCAAGTCCGTGACAAGTCAGCGAGTCCGTGTGCACGTAGCAGATTGTAGTGGTTGCAGCATGCAGAAAGTTCAAAGTACCAGCAACAAGGTAAATCAAATGGACGCTCTGAGTAAACAATAATCCAGTGATGAACAGTTAGGTGAGAGTCTGCAGCACACCAGACACTGAACCTCACTCCATAAAGTAAAGTAAACTGTAGGTTCGTGCACAAGGTGGATCGACACTAATCGTGGCCTACGGCAGGGGTGTGTCCTCGCGCCATTTTTATTTAGTTTTTATATGAAGGACATGGTGGACTGTTGGCAGCAAGTGAGGACAAACCCCCCTCAGTTAGGTGCTACGAAACTTCAATACCTAAACAACGTAGACAACATTGTCATATGCAACATGACGCCAATAGGACTCCAGGGAATTGTAATTTGCATTAGTGTTTATTTAGAGAAACTAGATCTGTCTATTAACACTAGTAAATCGAAAATCTTGGTTTTAAATATATTAACATCCAAATGGAAAAAATGTACCTGGTCCTTGAATAGGCAACACCTGGAAGTGCTAAAACAATATAAATACATGGGAATCTACCTTCATGCAAGCAGCCTTACTGAGATTTGGAGGTAAAATGTATGGCCGCGGCTGTGGAGTTGGCACAATTTGATTACAGATTTGGAAGGTACTCAGCGCGCCCTCTGATAAAATGTTATCGGCAAAAATATTTGCCAAGGTTGGTCTTTGGCGCAGAGTGCTTTGATGGGATTGTACCATGGCAGAAATTGGAGGCGAAAACGTGGAGGAGGGTCTTTCGTCTCCCGAATTCAGTGCCATTTGTGGGAGTCAGATTTGAATTGGGTATTTTATCTGTATCAACTTATAGTAAATGGGGTCTACTCCTACTTCTTGCTAATATACTTACTCCGCCCTTTCCTTCATTCTATTTTAAACTCAATGTGAGAGAAAGAAATCTTGTATGGGTTAAGGCATGTTTTGATCTTTTAGTGAAAATGTAATCTTTACTGGAAGAGCTTCGTAGTAACCCAAACAAGGTTAAGCAGAAATTGTATAGGTCAGCATGGATTGAGACTTGGGCAGCAATTGTGGGGTATCGCTGTTTTAATGATCATTTTAATTGGTCGGTTAAAAGATTTAATGTAATGGTGCCTTATTTAAAAAAGTACCCAGCCAAAGACTTTCGATTAAAGGCACTAAGGTTTAAATTGAATCTGCTGCCCACGAGAGAGGTGCAAGGAATGAGGAGAATGATTGACAAATCTTTGAGCAAGTGTCAATACTGTTCTTAGGAGGTGGAATCATTGAAGCATTTATGCATTGAGTGCCCTGTTTTGACTCTGATTCGAAAACAAGAAATTGGGCCTCATTACAAGTGCTCCGGTCCAGAATTAATGCAGCCGGTATAACCATACCGGCACCGTTTCCGCGTCCGCTTAATCATGACCTGCGAACCCGGAAATAGCACCACCTCCAACCGCCACCGCCGAGTTAAAGCTCCCGTAAACTCCGCCTGCACGGAAACTCCTCCGTTGCCGGCAATACGAAACACAGCGAGCATCACAACTAGCGCGGATATGGAAACACCGACAACAAAATGGCAGTAAAACCGTGATCACGGGGGCGGTACTGCCGCCACAGCGAACATGACGTTAAACTGTGCCTGGTGTCCTGAATCAGGCCACAGGTGCACCAAATCGTACAAAAGGGCCACAACAAAAACAGAACCATGCAGGCAGCAGCTCTAGTAGCCTGGGCCTACTCAACCAACAGGCAGCACTGCACATGATGGCAGTAATGTTGCAGAGGAGGAGGCGGAGGCGTAGGAGGCGCAGGCGGCAACCAGCTAACCCTGTACTCATGGCAAACCCCATTGTCCAGCCGGCAGCACCCCGCAGGCAGCCTGCAATACCACGCATCAGGGCCTCACCCCAGGACAGATCCACACATTATACTGGCTGGACCGTCCAACAATCCTGTACATCACTTGCCTGATAGAGGACAACATCAGCAGCCACATAGACACCCCCACCGCCATCCCCCACCTCCTGAAGGTCGTGTCTGTACTGCACTTTCTTGGCACTGGTACCTATCAACACACAGTCGGTGAGCTGCACGGCCTATCACAACCCTGTTTCTCAATAATCCTGGTTCAGGTACTGGATGCCCTGTTGCGCCATGTGTCTGAACAGATTTCCCTACCCCGTACCCTCCCCCAGGTGATTGCCACCAAGTTGGCCTTCCATGCCATAGCAGGCATGCCAAATTGCATAGGTACACTCGACTGCACCCACATTGAGCTGACAGTACCACATGCAATTGAAATGGTGTTCCGCAATAGGAAACAGTACCACTCACTGAATGTACAGATGGTATGTGATGCAACGCTAGTGATTACACATTGCTGCGCACGTTTCCCAGGCTCAACCCGTGACTCAATGGTACTGCGGAATTCAACATTGCCACGGTAAATGGAACGCTATGCTGGACAAAGCACATGGCTATTGGGTGAGTACAACTGCCAATGCTCCGGACCTGTGTAAGTGGGGTGTGTGTGTGTGACCAGGGCAATGAGTTACGTGAGTGGGCTGCTGCGACTGCACATGCATCACCCCCCCCCCCATCCACTGAATAGACAGCAGAACCCAAACTTCACAAAGCAACACATGACAGGTAGCCACAGTGTGGCCGTACACACCCTGCCACCTGACACACACAGCCTGAACTCCCGCTGGCACACACACCTGGAGCCACAGGAACCCCCCCCCCCAATAATATGCAACACAGCACTCACAATGCACATGATGGCTGTACATGAGACGTCCTGCATCTACTATATCATCACTGTGGAGTGACCCTGCCATGTGTGCACATCACTGCACAATGCCATACTCACAAGCCACATGCACACCAATGCATTGGTCAATGTCCAGCTGCCAACCCCCACTATGATGGCCATAGAAGATTAACACCCATCAGTGAAAACACTGCATGACACATACGCATTAATGAACAATGACACAAGATTGCACTGCATCTGATGAAGACATGATACTACCAACACTGACATGTCTCCCACATCTACATCCCATGTAGGAGATTCCGGATATGCACTCACGCCATGGCTGATGACGCCTGTACGGAGGCCAAGGAACAGGCATGAGGATGCGTACAACAGGGCACATGTCCGCACACGTGGCATGATTGAGAGGACATTTGGACTACTGAAGGCCCGGTTACGCTGTTTAAGCAGATCTGGCGGATCACTGCTGTACAGCCGAGTGAAGACGGGTAGAATGACGCCCGTTTGTGCCATGCTGCACAATCTGTGCCTGCGCGGGACATTCCAATGCCCCCAGACGGAGATGATGAAGATGGGGATGGTGACGGAGACGGAGATGGGGATGGGGATGGGATGGCACAACCACCTCCTGGGGATCCACTAGATGGACAACGAGCACAGGATGCACTGATTCGCATTTACTTTTGAGAGACAGCACATCCACAGCATTTCAGGGATATGGTGATGCCACTAAATGAATAAAGGGCATTTGCGTGACCAAATTGTAATTGTCCCTACGGGTCGGCCATTTGTTTTCAGGCATGGATCTGTCGATTGTAGAAAAATTTCCTATGGACCTTACCCGACTTTTCGTCCACTAAACAAACGATAAATCAGGCTTCTGTGCGCCGACATTAGGTGATAATCCTATCACTTGCCCCATCGCCCTGGCTGACCTGCTTTTGCGGCACTAAATCATATCCCCTGCCCCTGAGCCTGACATCAACAAAGCATTCATATACCCCGCCTCTCTCCGTGACGTTACTGGGCTGAGTAGCCAAACGCGCCCAGTCGACTTCTACGCGACTTCACACAGAACCTGTAAAACAACACAGATCATCTCACAACACAGCGCGCCACAATTTGGAATATGGAACCGTGGTTTAAAAGCAAACAGCAAGATTGTATAATTGGTAAAGTACATTTATTTGCCGTCAAATGTTTAGAGAATATTCAGCTATTTGCATTTGTCTTTGCTCTCGATCCGTAAAAGTTCATCTTGAGTCACGCGCTGTTCCTTTGCGGTACTCAGGGTGTTGGTTTACGATAAAAGAAGCACTATGGTTGCACTGATAATCGCAAGGCTGTTCCAACAACGAGCCACTACACCACCGTAACGGTTGGTATGTTGCTTCTAGCCGCTAGTACCGCGTAAGGGCATATTGGTCCTTGCCGATCGTCCCATAAAATGGTCAGGGTGGTGAAGTTGTTGACATGGAGCTGCACCTATCAGCTGAAGAACCCGTCGGCCGGGGTCTGGAAATGATGGCATTGACCGCATGGAAGGATGTACCTGTATTAAAAACATAAATTAGTCTCTCCAGCCGATCTTCATTAAAATTATTCATTTTATTTATTGTGCCTGAAACTATTTGCTAGCGAGGATAGTGCAACGGAGTATGTTACGTTATTCCCACTAACCCATCCCCTCTCCTCCGCCTTTTTCAGAGCCGCCTGAGCGCCAGGGGACCAATTCGGCGTTGATAGTGCGCAGTACAAAATGCCACATTGAACGAACAAGTTCAACTTAACCGGCCTTTAACGCTAAACTATTGTTAATATAGTCCGGTATAAAATCATCTAAATGTTTACTTACATTAGATTTGCATTTTCCATTGTCTAGGCGTATTGCAGTCCCTGAATACCACTCCGTCTGTGCCAACGATCTTTCTTATAGTGAACAAACATGAAAATCGGTCTCGTTTCTGAAATTTCATCCTTATCATCTCTTACGTTATTGCACCCCTCCTTCAAAAGAAGTCTTTAGGCACGGTGCCTGTCTGTCAAGGTCAAAAAACAATACAACCTTATACTGCGAGTCGTGGGCCACTCCGGCCCGCGAGCAATAAATCGAAGCAGCTGACCTTCACTGTGAACGTGCATACATTCTTACTTTGCAACATTCTGTGTAAAGCCATCCCTGAGAACTTGAATTTTACACTCCATCTTTGTATATTGTCCGTGTGCTTTGCAGCCATAGAGAACCATAAATATGGAGATAATTGTCTATTCATGTAAAAGTGAGATTTATCGTTTGTTTAGTGGACGAAATGTCGGGTAAGGTCCATAGCAAATTTTACTACGATCGATCGATTAATGTTTAAAAACACATGGTCGACCCGTAGGGACAATACAAATTTAGGACCGGAAATACCATTTAATTGTACTGCATATGAAATGACAGATGTCCACTCATTATGGTACTTTTCAAAGATGTTGTATTTTCAATAAAACAGGTAAGAAAGTGCATTGGGTAGGTAAGCTGTACACCCATGCCCACCCACCACCAAAACGTACCCACCCCCCTACAACCATGGTGTGCCCAAATGTCATGTTGACTGGCATCCCCACATGGCACTATTTACGGGGGCGCTTATGCGGTGCCGTGTCCTTGCTGGAGGCTGCAGTCACCCGACTAGAACGCCTCCGTGTCCTGGCAGTGGCAGAGCTGGATGGGGTGGTGCTGGCTGAGGTGACTGTCGGTGTGACTGTGGGCAAGCGCCCTTGAAACGCCTGCTGGGCTACCAACATTGACTGAGCAATGCTGGATTGCACACTGTTCCCTTCCCTGACATGGCGTGCCAGGGTGACAATGGTGGCCGCAAATCGTCCAGTCGACCTGGAGAGCCGCCGCACTGACTTAGCATTGCTCTCACGCTGCAGCTTGGCCTCCTCCCGCTGATGCACGGCCTCCTCATGCTGCAGCCTGGCCTCCTCCAGCTGACTTTCCACCAGCTGCGTCAGGGTGGCCTGTTGTTGCTCAAAGTGCTGCAAGCGTGTACTGAGCTCAGCCATGGAGGGAGTTGGGGAGCGCATGGGGCTGTGCAGTTCTTGGGGGCTGAACTGTAGGCCATGGATGGGTGACACCTCATCCATGTTGTCCCCCTCACCCTGTTGTACTGCTTCGGCCTGCATGGCCGGGGCACTTCCATCACTTGATGCAGCCTCCTCAGCTCTGCAGATGGTCTGCAAATCATCATCCGGGGCTAGGGTGGGTGCCTGCATGGGGATGGTGGCGTATGTAGCCGGTGTGCCTGATGTAGCCTGTGTGCCTGATGCAGCCGGTGTGCCTGATGTAGCCGGTGTGCCTGATGCAGCCGGTGCTTGTGTGCTGGAGCAGCTAGCATCATCCTCCTGGGCAGAAGTGCTGATTTGGGCGCGTGCAGGTGGCCGCTGCGTTGCCTCTTGGCCGTCGCTGTCACTTGTCTCGACTGTGGGGATACAGAGGGCATGCTTTTAGTTGTGTGATGTTACTACATGTGTCGATCACATGAATCCAACATGATAATCCATGACCACTTGCATGTACATACTTGTGACTATTGATGCACTCAGGTGTGTGTGTGTCTGCTTCCAGTCAGGCACGCACTGTGTGCATTTCCAGGGTTCATGCTTTGGGGATGTGTTACTTGTCATCTGGCCAGTAAGTGGGTCCATTGGGTCACTCCTGCCCTGTTGGGGGGGGGGGAGCATTGTGAGTGGGTCAATTGGGTCACTCCTGCCCTGTTGGGGGGGGGCATTGTGAGTGGGTCCATTGGGTCACTCCTGCCCTGTTGGGGGGGCATTGTGAGTGGATCCATTGGGTCACTCCTGCCCTGTTGGGGTGGGGGGGGGCATTGTGAGTGTGTCCATTGGGTCACTCCTGCCCTGTTGCGGGGGGGCATTGTGAGTGGGCCCATTGAGTCACTCCCATTCACACTTATGGCTTTGTACTATGTGCACTTACCAGCATGTGCAGGTGGGCTCACTCCTGCCTCTGCCTCTCCTATGCCGTGGATGCCTTCGAGGTGCATGACACTGCTGCAGCGCTCCTCCCACGGTTGAAACTTGTGAGGGGATGCAGGGCCTCCACCAGTGCCAGTGCTGTGTTGGCAGTGTGCAGTCATGAGGTTGCGCACCCGGAGCATGAGGTCATCCCACCTCTTATGGCAGTCCTTCACAGAGCGTGTGGTCACACCGACCGCTGTGCACTTGGTGCTGCCTCCGCCCACACCTCCTTGCGCCGTTGCTGAGTATTGCGCCGCTGATCTGCACTGAAGAGCATTTCCGCATGCTCAACAATGTGGTCCACCAGGACTGTGAGCTCAGCCTCACAAAAGCGCGGCTTTCGCTGTCTGCGTGATGGTATCCCGGATGCCATTCGATGAGTTGTCAGTCTCAGGGAGGTAATCTGACCTGTGGTGTCTGAGGATGGCAGTGGATTGTGCTTTATATGATGGCCACCTCTCTGTTTCCGTTCTTTTCCCGCAGTCATGCTGTTTCCGCTTCCGGAGTTGGTGTTTCCGCTTCCGGTGTTTCTGTGTCGGCGGGGGCGGACACGGGTTTAGCACCGTTTTCTGTGGCGTAAAGTCCATGTGCGTGGGTGTTTACATGACGGCGGTGACTCCGTTTCCGCCTCGGTGAGTTGCGCGTGACCCAGGCGCCGTAATCGGCCTTTCTTTCCGCAACCTTGCGGTCGCGGAAGTGGAGTAACTGTTGTCATGAAATCACCGGATTCCGCCACGGCCGACTCGTAATGAGGCCATTGTCTCTTTTTAGTGGGGTACCACTTGAAGATCTATGGATTAGGATTTTAAATACTAATGAAATTTCACTTTCAATTAGGATATTAGATTTTGTGTGTAAAATCTTTTACATTCAATGTAATATTGTGTAGAATGTAAATGAAATTGTGAATAATGTGTTTAATATGTGCTAAAAGTTCAGATTATGAACTATATAGCATAATAATAAAAAATGTAAAAACCTTGGTAGGGTATTTATTACCTTCACCTCTTGAAATTGGAATTCTAAGGTCCTGGATGAGAAATTACCCTGATCTCATATTTGAGGATCATCCTCCCGATCATTCCCCTTATCAAATTCACCAGAGGAAGAGTCTTTGTTGTATTACTTGGCCAAAATAAACTTTGAAAGGCCTGTCCATTCAGTAATTGGGGGGAGCAACCGTAGCCTAGGCTAGTCAGTGGAAGAAAGGATGCCTGTCAATGAGGAAGACAATGACACTGTTGCAGATGACGGGTGCTCCATGGGTTGTCCCGGGGAGGGGAATGTGATGTGCACGATACGGCTGTCGACAGTTGGAACACAGACATTTATTGGTTTGCCGACGAGGAGTGAATCCCCATCGAGAGTGATGGGGCGGGGGTGGGAGTGGGCGGCACATCAGCAGCGGGGACCTCCTGGATGAGAGAGACTGTTTGTCCATTGGCAAAAGTCACTTCTATTGGGGCCTCTAGAAGAGTCCTTTTTTGTTTCAAAAACATGTTTTATATATATGTTTTTCAGGCTTCAAAGTGTCTATATATAAGGAAAGTAAAGGGCAGGGCTTAGAGGAGTCCTTCTGGGTGCTAGTCACATGTAAGCCTTTCATCCTTTTCTCCTACAAGAGTCTGTCTTCAGAGTGCGCTCTCTTCCATGGAGAGGATTTTTTAAGTTTTCTTCTTCCACCCTCTAAAGCTCCTGGGGCAGTTTGAGTCACGTCATCTCCTGAGGAAGAACAAAAACAGTCTCTTTTTTTCTATCAGTCAGAGTCTTTTAAGAAAACCCCTGACGTATGTAAACCGCAAACAGAGAAGAGTAAAGGTTCTCATTAACATGATGCATGGTTAAGAATATGAAGATGGCTCCCCTTCCACCTTAATTGGCCTGGAATGGAAACAGACCAAAGATACACAAAAAGGCTGATAGGCCGTAAATTAAATGTTTCCTCTTACTGCAAGGATTCCCAGCCCGATGACAGGAAATTATGCCATGCATGTGAATCTTTGAAAGTTCCAATGTTCCAAAAACGCAGTGAAACAAGAAAAAAGGAATTTGGAGTGAGGTGAACAAAATCGTGTTCTGCTTGCAGGAGCTCCTTCCCTGTCCTGGAGAAAAGGACTTTCAGGAGGACCCCAGTAACATGCACAAGGATGGAAATGGGGTGGGGTGGCCACATCCACATGTGCGTCCAATAATGTTTTTCTTTTTTCACTTGATGCTGCATCGCAACATATTCGACCATATCTCCACATGCAACTGTAATGTCTAAGTATTGACAAAAAGGCACAAATTATAAGAGTAAACATAATATGGAGTACAGATAGATCTGTCTAAATTGCTGGGGCCTGTCAACAGAGTTTGTAAGGAAAATATCCTCCTGCTTATGGGCTCAACCTACAGGCATCCAAGTGCTGAACAAGAGTGAAAAACCAGTGCACACCTAATTATACAAAGAAATGTTTTTGAAAAAGATAAAATAACTTGGATGCAGGGGAGGTAGCACATCCCTGACATGTAGTTGAGAAAACGATACAATGAAAAATGATGTCCTGAATCAGGACACCTGTCCCCTGCACACCTTAGTACAGTAATAGCAGCCAAAAGTAATAAAATGTTGCAATTAACAATAAAAATAACCAATTTAAAGTGAAGAATTCTTAGGTGAAGCTTTTTAAATCATGGAGAACAATGCTCAACGGGTTTCGGGGCATACCCCTTCTTCTGGAGCAAAACTGAAAATATAACAAGTAGTATAACATTTAGTATGCAGTTAAACATAACAGATGATTGAGTGTGCCGGTAAACGGTATCAGTGCTGGTAATAATGTTTACCAGCACTATTACCAGACCATCACATTCAGAGCCTCCCTGCCGGAAACACTGTCACCGGTAACACCACAACCTGTGCAACCGGCACAGTAAACAAAGGCAACGTTACCTGTGGCAAAAACCAGAAAAAAAGGCCCACACCCAAACCCAGAACACTCCCCCCAACACAACCACGCTGCCATTCATTGTAGTTGCAATGGACATAGAGGCACTGCATGCTGCAGCTGATTGTGCTGGAGCACCACCAGTGGCGACAGGAGAGGAGAAGGGGGAGGATAATGATCGCCGGGATGCAAGTGGTGAGGCAGAGGCGTGCTGTGCTTCCCCGCAAAAGGGGCACAACCTCTGGCTCTCCAGCAACTAGAACCACATCTGCATCGCCTCTCTGCAGAGGGGAAGGGAGCGCATGCCATCTTGTTTGTTCAGGTAGTGCATGGCCCACTGTGTTGATGTTTCCCTTTGACAGACGGGTGAAAGCCCTCAGGGCTAGCCTGATGGCTCAGAAGTTTCAGTCTGTTGACGTGCCCCCTGGCTCTATTGCTGACCAAACGCTGCTCACCTTCAAATCTTTGCAGTGAGTGCCCCAACCCTTCAGAGATGTATCCGTGACCACCCGGGCCTGAGGCCAAGGAGGCCAGAATGGTCCCCCCACCTAAAGATTTCCTCGGTTGATCCACCAGTTGAGGTCATGGACCACTTGGCTGGACACCCTGAGAGGATCTGTGAGTGCTCCGAGGTACTGTGACCACTGGCCTCTTAGAAGCCATTGAAGGGATCTCATGCGCAGCCTGGCCCTTTGGCACCAGAACAATACAGGAGGCCATGAGACCTAAGGGGCAGAGGTAGGAAGCCGTTGGTAAGGTGGCATAATTCTGGAACAAGTGTACCATCTGTGCTAAATTGCTGACTCTCTCCTTGGGAGGGAAGGCCTTCACCACCAGGGTGTCTAGGACTGCTCCAATGAACTGGAGCCTTTAGAATGTGTCACATTGAACTTCAAGTTCAGGGAGAAGCCCAGCCTGTGCAGTAGAATACAGATGTCCTCCAGATGAAACAAGAACTGCCATGCCGACTTTCCTCGGATCAGCCAGTCATCCAGGTATGGGAATACATGGACCCTGGATCTCCAGGGGTGAGCCGTGACTACGGCCATGAGCTTGGTGAAGACCCTTTGAGCGGAGGGCAACCCAAAGGGAAGCACCTTAAACTGAAAGTGCTTGTCTCCTATGAGGAACCTTAGGAACTTTCTGTGTTTTCGATGTATTAATCGGCACATGGAAATAAGCATCCTGCAGATCTATTGCACCAGCCAGTCTTGAAGTTCAAGAGCATGGAGAATTTCTCTCAACATCACCATCCTGAATTTGTCTTTTCTCTGAAACCTTTTCAAGGCCCGAGGTACAGAATGGGACATAGACCTCTTCCTTTCTTGGGCACCAAGAAATACTGGAAATACCAACCCGACCCTCTCAGTTCGGGAGGTACCTCTTCCACAGTACCCTTCGACAACAGGGCTCGCAGCTCGTCCCGGAGATCCTGGCCCGGTTGGATTGGAGGTTGTGGGTGTCTGTCTGAGGGTTTCCTTAAGAAGGGCAGACAATAACTCCACTGACTGAGCTTCAGGGCTCAGGCATCGGAGATAATCTCCTGCCACTGGGGCCAATATTCTGCCAACCTTCCACCAACCGGCAAGTCGTGGAAGGGGAAATCAAAGCGGCTTAGAGGGCGGTGCTGCCCCCTCCACTGCTGCTGTTTTTGGGGGCCTCTCGAAGCGAGAAACACCTCTGCCTCTGCCTGGCTTGTGGAAGCTGCACTTCACTGCCATAAGGTACATAGCGCCTGCAGCCTCTGCCCCTAGAGACAAAGCAGAAGGCAAGTTTGGCAAGCTGCCCAGCTAGGCCAAGCGATTTTGTGGCTATTTTAGACTCTGAACTTTGAAAGACAGTCCTCAGCCGTATAAACTCTCCCTCAAAAGGCATGTCCAGTAGCTTATTCTGGACGTTCGGTTTTTCGATAGGCTTGCCTTCCTAGTATTACCACCGACCCCATAGAACGGCCAACGCAGTCGGCCACTTCAAGGTCCGTTTGCAATGCCTGCTTGACTACCTCCTTCCCATATTCCACCAGCCGTGTAAACCCATCCTGCATTTCTCCTTCAGGGATGTACTGCGTTGCTTGCACCATGACTTTCCATCAACCAAAGGAGTAATTTGCAAATCCACCGGCCACATTGTTGGCTTTTAACTGCCAGACGTAAAGACCTTATTGCCCATTTCGTCCAACCTTTTACCCTCCCTGTCTGGAGGCAGATTAGAAGTGGATGCCACAGGTCTGGTGGTGATTGTGGCTGCTTGCATAACAAGCCTTTCTGGAGAAGGTTGAGAAGACAGGAAAGACGAATCTCCTCTCAGTCAATGGCATCAGCGGATTGGCATGCGTGGGGTCGGGGTAACCGAGCAGCTCTTTCGCCACTGAGGTTAGCTGATCGGGGGAGGCACCCGCACCTGCAGCAGCCTGATTTTTAAACATCTACAGCATTTTTTTTAATCAACTTTATTTAATTTTTATACCAAGAGTTATATTGAGACATACAAGTGAGAGCAAGTAAAAACAACAATATACAGAGCATATTCCTTAAAAGGTAAATATTATCTAATTTAACTATAACTTCTCATCAGAAATCCTCCCCCACACTCCCATTCAAACACTTGACATCACAAACAATAACCTATACATAACGAAACAAAACAAACAAAACATCAACCCCCACCCAATTCCTATATCCTAACTATATCCAAGAACCAACCCTACAGCTTATCCAAATAAATTATTAAAAGATTTCCGTTTCTCACAATATTCTAACTCACGATGCAGTCGAGATGCTCGAGACCTCTCATATCTCAAAAGAGTACGCATATCTATCAACCAGCTATCAGTATGCAGCTTTTTCCTTGATTTCCACACTTTCATAATATGCTTTATCGCCATTAACAATGCCCTGTCAATCCAATCAGATGCACCACAAATTTCCACAGCTCTACCTTCATCTGAGAGGAATATTACAGACATAAAGGTTCAAGGAAATGGCCCACACACCACCAGAGCATTTCTTTTTTAAAACTGTCCCACTGTTCTCGAGTGGTTGGCCCAGCCGAGGGCTTACCTTTTTCCGAGGACCAGCTGGACGCGTGTCGATTCGATGGCAATGACGTCTCTTTTTTTACGCGTTGAGGACGAGTAAGAGTGACTCCTCGAGTGTGACCACTTTTTGGTTTTTGGACACTGCTTTTCCCTCTTCTTCTCGGGGAGGGCCCTTCCGTCCCGGCCTCGATGACCGGATGAGCGTCCGCACTGTACATTTCGGGGATGGTCAGCCCAAAGCAAGTTTGACGGCCCGCTCACGGATATATTTCAGCTGCATTTTGGAGCACAACGCACATCCCTCCGTGTCGTGATCCACACGCAGACTCCACAGACAAATTTCAAGTGGACCAGTCACCGACATTTTGGAATGGCAGTCGGTACACCTCTTGAAGCCTGAAACCCGTCGAGAGGACATTGCGGAGGACGAATTATGGAAACAATTTGCAGTTTTTTGTAAAAAACACAGAGTCGAAGACTCAATGTCGTGTTTCCGAAGCAGCATGCAAGTACGCAGAAAAAAGGAACTGAGGTATGGGATGTAGTGATGTGGTATATATACCACCCTTGAAGTCACGTCTGGAGCCGACAATCGAGCACTGAGCAAAACGGATCGACCATAGACGGCCGAATCAATGTCCACTACTCCCCCTGTCTAAAAAAGTTTCTGGGCAGCAGAGCTGGATGAGGATATCTACCATATGAGGAATATGCATGAGAAAAGCAATCCATTGAAGTATTTCTATCACATGTTTGCTTTTAAGTATTATGTGTTTATCATGTGCCATGTTCTGGAAACTTATGGCATTGGCTACGCTTGAAAAACTTCAAAACTATAATAACCATCCCCCTGTCCCTGGGCCAGCCAAATTATTTGGATTCCAAAACCCAAAAGATATTCAAGTGTCTGGCGCAGTATTTTGCAAGTGAAACCAAATCACGATGGATGATACACACCTGATCGGCAGAATGGTCAAACTGCTTGACAAGTGAATTGTCTGACTATCTTTCAACAGTGCACTTCACACAATGATTTTGGATGGTGAAGCATGGGTCCAAATAGCTTTCATCAACTTAGCTGCACTTGTAATGCTTATTTGAATAAATGTAATTTGATGCATTAAACAAGGTGCACTGTGCATGACTTTTTCAAAATGTTAAATGTAACATGAAGAAGTGTTTCTTTTCCCTGACAAATACCTGACGCAAACAGTTTGGTTGTGTGGCCATGAGATGAATGATCCCCAGATGTAAATAAATTAAGATTGCATTATTCTGAAAGAAGATAACAGAATGTACCATTTAACTTGATTATAAGGCCTTCATTAATAAATAGTCTTTACCAGTGAAAATTCCATGAAGAAATATTACTTTATGCATGAAACTTTAACATGGTCAATGCAGCTGGAGTCTTGTAAATCTGGCCTGTGCTTATCCAGAGTTTAGCTCTCACGGCAAAAGGTGAATGTCAGTTTTCTGTGAACCCAGAACAGAGATGAACAGACACCGCTGTGGGTATTAAGAACAAAGGGCCTTGCATGGAAAAATACAGGGAAAATAACCCCATTACATTGCAAATTCTGAATTTTCATGTAGCTCCTCAATTTGTAAGGGGAGACATGTCATAGTTTAGAAGCCCGGTTACCAAATAATGAAAACACATTATCAGCTCTAACCTCTGGACCCTTTTTTCGATTCAGAAACCCAGAATAGATTTTAATTCAGTAAAGTGGTCCCTATCACATGCCATACATATATGTTAATATATTTGAATTATTAATACATTTGCATATTTCAATAAATCTATTTTGCTTTCAGATACAAGAACATGAAGGACGTCTATGAATTCAGAATTGTATTGTGATTATCAATATATAGGCCTAGCAATGGCAAAGGTCAATACAAGAAATGATAAGGAAAAGTCATATTTTAGATTAAATTGATCCAAATTTCAGACAGGAGGAATGAAATATATCCCCTTGAGACATGACAAAATATATTGGGCTAATTAAGGTGAAGAAGAGGATGGTTGGGAGCATCAGTATGTGAAGGGAAGTGATCACAGATCCTGTCCAATCAGAAATCACTGCATCAAATGATGCTGCATGGGTATAATTTGCAGAGTATTTAAAGTTAAACACATAGGAAGTTTGGTAAATTCTTGGAAAAGCCGCAGATGAAGTGGTCAATAGGATAAGAGCTGATTGGGGTTCCACCTGGAGATTGCTGATGAATATTCTCCATAAGTAGGCCTTTTCGAGGGGGAGCCAAATGCAGAAGCCTTTATCAAGACATAACCAGATTGCCTAAGGTGGATTTTGAAATCAGTGGACTAACTCAGAGGAAGAGCTCACCTGGCAGAGTTAAGTTATGTTATGTTGATTTATACCGTTGACCGCTACCATTGGCATAGTCTCCAGGTGCTCATGTGGCTCTGTAATTAAGTGGGTTGGGTAGGTTAGTGGGGGAAGAGGGATAGGATAGAGGTTCCGCTGGTCTGTTGATGCTTGCAGAAGCAGGAGGAACTGGTGTCTGTGCGTGTCAGCTTTTTCAGTGTGTTTGGATTGTGCCCACTGCGGTTATTGTGTTCGGAGGGGCAACGTCCAGTGGCTGGGTTGTTTGTTTGCAGAAGTTTGTTCTTTTGGTGGATGTGTGGGTTGTGTGTGGTGGGGCTGGTCTATTGGGTCATGTGAGGTATGTATGGGGTATGCTGGAGAGGAGAGAGGTGCAGGGTGGTAAGTGGTTAGTAGAGTGTGGTTGTTACCTAGAGCTGTTGAAATTCCTACTTGCTCTGAGCTTTAAAAACAAAGTAAAACTGAGTACAACAACTCCAGATAGCAATTGAAAGCCTTGGGGGGAGAGGGAGAGCCTGTTTGCAAGCTATATCACTAGATGTGAAATGGGCCTGTAAATTGAACTTTGAGGAAGCATATTTAAAATCGAATTCCTTAGAGTCTATAATTGTGCAGGACATATTATTCTCTGACTGCATCCAGGTATTGATAAAGGGGATACCCATTGTGGCACATAACTCCTTTAACTTTACAGCGTGTAACAGCACCTGCCTCCCCCCCACCACCCTACGCTCACACACACATCACTACTGGCAAGCAGGGCTAAGGGAACAGGCAGTTGGGCAGGTGTGTGGTATTTGGCGGCGGTTTGCAGCACTCTCTTCATCCTGGACTTAATGCATTTTGCCAGAGGAATCCAGGTATTTTTAGAACATTACGTGCAGCTGATGCCTTGGAGATTTAAAGTATTGCTAAGTATTCCACTTCTTTTGCTTTTGTTGAGTAGAGTGAGAGTGCCTTGGGGTTCTCTCCCTGCTGCCCAGTACTGTATGTATATTGATTAATTGATTTAAATCTAGTCACTTAGCAACTCCATGAGACTGTGTGGGCTAACGTAAAGGAAGAAAGGGGTTATTTCTTACTAATCGTTCTATATTGTGTTGTGTTGCTCTTGGTGCTAGGTGTGAGGACGAGGAATTAATGATACCCCTCAAGGAGGGGAGGGGCTTGGCCAGCGGCAGAGCAATGCAGATGTGAGCCTGCAGAGCTCTGAGGCCAGGCCAGTGAAATCCTGCATACATCCTTGATAGTTGCATGTTTATGGGCATCCATGAGGCGATAGATGGTGCGGAATGCTCAATCCCTACTGAAGGACTTGGAAAGCAGCACAGCGGCACAGAGGCGAGTGGTGGCAGTATGGGAGTGGACCGAACGAAGCAGTGGTTGGCTATCTTGGCAGTAAGTAGAAGAGGAGGATTTGAATCAGCGCCCATGGGGACAGGACGGCCCATGGAGCATTGAAGGCACTTGTAGCAGGGGAACCGCAGCGCATACTCGGCAGCACTCGGAAAGCTTCACATCCGCACAGTGAGGCGGCAGACCGTGGACTGGAGCCGAGTATGGCAGCAGGTGTGTGGGTGAGAAAAGGAATGCAAAGTGGCTCCCAGGGCTACTAGGGACACATGATCATTATAATAAGCAGCACACATGCAGACGGTACAGCTGTAGGGAAAGGCAAGCCCAGCACGTGTGTCAGGACAGTGGAGACGTAAGGCTGATACGGCTGAATACGAGGAGAGTCTGAAAGCAGAGCCCACACTTGAAACTGAGGACTGAGGGGGCAGATTGTAACAGCACAGAAGGGGGAGCACCCCCCAGACTTCCTCAGCATGGAGTGGGGCTAAGACTTGAGCAGAATTCCGCTGTGCACTGTGGGCAAAAGAGTTAAACTACTCCAGTGAGAACTAAGGAGAGATTCCAGCTTGTTGAGTCCATAAAGGCGGGAGCAGGCAGAGAGAGGGACATATAGAAAGGCCCACGGCTACAACCTAGACCTATTGAACCAAGAGATTATCAATAGTGGAGGGGGTACCACCATAGGAAGAAGCAATGGTGAAGGGCAACAAAAAACAGAGGACTATGTGGCGGCTAAGTCAAAGCAACATAAGCAGACCATGGACCAATAGGAAGATGACACTGGTGCCAAGCCAGTGGCAAGGGCGGTCACTATGGAGAGTCTCATGGCAGCAAAGAAGATACATGAGATGGGGGAGGACGTATCCTTGGTATGAGCAGACCAAAAGAAGGTTAATGATAGAGTGTCAGAGGCGGAACAATGGGTCATTGATCTAGAGGACGTGGTGGCACTGTTGCAAAATCAAGTCAAGCGCCTGGTAGGTGCGACCAGAGTACTGGAAGATAGGGCAGAGAATGCAGAAGGCCGCTCCCGGAGATGTAATATTTGATTGATGTGAGTGCCGGAGAGAGAAGAGAACAACTGCACATAACTATCTGTGGAGAAACTGGTACTGGACACTTTACGCCCACAAGGCCTTTTGAAATTGTTCATAGTGGAGGGGGCACACAGGGTTCCGGGCCAGCAGCCACCACCTGGCGCTACAAGAAGCAAGAAGAGACAGCAGTATGCAGCAGGGACATGCAAGGATTCTTATCTTCTCGGATTTCACTCAAGAGGTGCAAAAGCAGAGGCGGCCGTTTGACGCGGTGAAATGAGGGTTCCGGGAAAGCAATTTGAAATACATGATGTTCTTTCTGGCAAACCTAAAGGTGCTGGCAGATGGGACCTCACATTTTTTTCTCTCATCATCAGAAGACTGGTCATGGCTGGAGTCCAGGAAGGCTGCAGTAGCAAGCTCGGAAGAGAGGCAAGAAGGGAAGGACTCACAAGGACGGCAGGAACAACCCACAGGGAAGCCTACACAAAGATGAAAAGGAATGAATGAAGGCAGACTGATTTTAGAGCATGAACTGCACCATTGGGAGGGATGCTGGAGTGCAAATGTTTGGGAGAGCACACCCCTGACCACCACAGTCTCACCAACCCTGGGAGATAATTAGTGCTGGGGCAGTTGAACTCGGGGGTTCTACCACAAACTTTAAGAATGACTAGCCGCGAGGGCCAGCCGTGGTGGAGAGAGGAATGTTTCTGCTGCATATGTAACTTGGGGAAGTTACCAATAGGAGGGAAGTGGGTGGGGCACACGGGGGAATAGTGGGAAGATTTACAGTAACAAAGGATGGGAGAGTTTGGGTGAAGGGTTGGGGGAGGGTGGTATTTGGGGAGAAGGGGAGGAATAAGTAGTTACTTTTAACACAACAGTTTTCTTGTATAATAGACCAGGATTTACCCATATATGGTAGGGGCATGGAGTTTATCCAAGGCAGGGGATGACACCCCATGGAATTGAGTGGGACTTGGGGTCAGGCAGATGTTATGAAGAACAATGATGCCAATTATAATTGGGGCGTGGAATGTTAGGGGCTTTGGGAACAGAGCTAAAAGGGCAAAGGTCTGTATGTTTTTGCAAAGACGCAGAATCGAGATAGCACTCTTGCAGGAGACACATTTAACAGGCCCTGATTTGGAGGAGGTGTGCAGAAAGTGGGGGGGCACAGTGGTGGAATCGACATACTCATCGTACTCTAGTGGGGTTTTGATTTGGATAGAGGGCAGAGTCCAATACAGATTGCAACAACCAAAGGGTACACGGATGGCAGACCTTTATGGTTGGAGGGACAGAGCATTTGTATAGTGAACACATATGTGCCAAATACAGACAATGAGGACTATTTTCAATCAGTGCAGGCACTGTCTGGAGGGGACAGAGCAGATATTTTCATTTGGGGTAGCGATTTCAACTGCTATCTGCATGGGTATAATTTGCAGAGTATTTAAAGTTAAACACATAGGAAGTTTGGTAAATTCTTGGAAAAGCCGCAGATGAAGTGGTCAATAGGATAAGAGCTGATTGGGGTTCCACCTAGAGATTGCTGATGAAAATTCTCCATAAGTAGGCCTTTTCGAGGGGGAGCCAAATGCAGAAGCCTTTACCAAGACATAACCAGATTGCCTAAGGTGGATTTTGAAATCAGTGGACTAACTCAGAGGAAGAGCTCACCTGGCAGAGTTAAGTTATGTTATGTTGATTTATACCGTTGACCGCTATCATTTGCATAGTCTCCAGGTGCTCATGTGGCTCTGTAATTAAGTTGGTTGGGTAGGTTAGTGGGGGAAGAGGGATAGGATAGAGGTTGCGCTGGTCTGTTGATGCTTGCAGAAGCAGGAGGAACTGGCGTCTGTGCGTGTCAGCTTTTTCAGTGTGTTTGGATTGTGCCCACTGCGGTTATTGTGTTCGGAGGGGCAACGTCCAGTGGCTGGGTTGTTTGTTTGCAGAAGTTTGTTCTTTTGGTGGATGTGTGGGTTGTGTGTTTTGTGTGTGGTGGGGCTGGTCTATTGGGTCATGTGAGGTATGTATGGGGTATGCTGGAGAGGAGAGAGGAGCAGGGTGGTAAGTGGTTAGTAGAGTGTAGTTGTTACCTAGAGCTGTTGAAATTCCTACTTGCTCTGAGCTTTAAAAACAAAGTAAAACTGAGTACAACAACTCCAGATAGCAATTGAAAGCCTTGGGGGGAGAGGGAGAGCCTGTTTTGGGAGAGTTTTCGTGAAGGGTTGGGGGAGGGTGGTATTTGGGGAGAAGGGGAGGAATAAGTAGTTACTTTTAACACAACAGTTTTCTTGTATAATAGACCAGGATTTACCCATATATGGTAGGGGCATGGAGTTTATCCAAGGCAGGGGATGACACCCCATGGAATTGAGTGGGACTTGGGGTCAGGCAGATGTTATGAAGAACAATGATGCCAATTATAATTGGGGCGTGGAATGTTAGGGGCTTTGGGAACAGAGCTAAAAGGGCAAAGGTCTGTATGTTTTTGCAAAGACGCAGAATCGAGATAGCACTCTTGCAGGAGAAACATTTAACAGGCCCTGATTTGGAGGAGGTTTGCAGAAAGTGGGGGGGCACAGTGGTGGAATCGACATACTCATCATACTCTAGTGGGGTTTTGATTTGGATGGAGGGCAGAGTCCAATACAGATTGCAACAACCAAAGGGGACACGGAAGGACAGACCTTTATGGTTGGAGGGACAGAGCATTTGTATAGTGAACACATATGTGCCAAATACAGACAATGAGGACTATTTTCAATCAGTGCAGGCACTGTCTGGAGGGGACAGAGCAGATATTTTCATTTGGGGTAGGGATTTCAAATACTATCTAAACTTGGCTATGAATTCAATTACTACGTGGAAGTGGGCAGGATCCTTGAACATTGTGGTGTCTGGGTTGGACTTGGTGGAACCATGGAGAGGGACACATGGCGATGACCAGGAATATTCCTTTTATTCACCAGTATACAGATCGTACTCCCAACTAGATTACCAATTTGTGGGCAGGGAACATACACATAGTTACGAACATACGGAATATCTGGGGAAGATCCAGTCGGACCATGCCCCATTAGTGACAACATTCAAGGGAACGGCTACTCGGACAGCAATACCAACTTGGAAACTGAGGGTAGATTCACTGGAATACAGGCCGTTTAAAACCACAATCCATGAAGAACTCACCACATTCTTAGAACATATTGAGGGGTCGGTGGCGGAAGTGGGACAATGTGATAAGCCCTCAAAGTGACAATAAGAAGTGTCTGCATTTCAAAGGCAGTGGCGATGGGGAGGACATTAACGGACTCCCTGAAGGAATCCGAAAGGCAGATCGAACAACTGGGGAATGATATGGGGGCAGGCATACAGTAGGGTTAGAATAGGCAGAGCCCCTTTGTGACCAACAGGAACGTCAGGAAAGGTTGGCTAGGTTCGATAGGTTCCAATATACAAAGAGGGTACATGGAGAGGGAGACAAAACAGGACGTCTGTTAGCCTGGTTGATTCGGAAGGAATCTCTGCAGGGAGCCATTACGCAGATATATAAGTTTGGGAGACGGGTAGCCACACAGCAACATATTAATGAGGCATTTCAGGCTTAATATAAAAAACTGTACAATAGTGAAGGCACATACATGGAGGAGAAAGCAGGGGATTTGATAGATTGCACGGTTTATAGGGACATTTTCGAACGTCACATTTTCTAAATGACATTTTTTCGACACAAAAATGCCGAAAAAATACATTTTGAATGTTTTTTTGTTTTTTTAAGGGGGGGTTCCCCCTCTCAACCCCCTGTTTTATTTTTAATTGACACTTTTTTGTAACTAACGAAACAAACATAAAACATATAAAGTAAAAAAATAATACATTCGGAATTTTTTTTCCAACCTTTTTGTTTCTGGATATTGGCATGTCGAAAATGTGTTTTCGAAAATTTAACTGGATACCCAAGTTATCACAACTACAGAGGGAGGAATTAAACGCACCCATAGAGGAAGAGGAAGAGGAAATTATGATGGCACTACTCCGGTCAATGCTAAGAGGGAAATCCCCAGGCACAGATGGTCTGCCGGTGGAATTCTACCTGGACAATGAAGATATATTGGTCTCCCTTCTGAAACGAGTGTATGAGGCAGAATATGAACAAGAGGTTCTTCCTTGGACCATGAGGGAGGCACTAATTACGGTGCTGTTGAAACCCCTTAAAGATCTGAACTATTGTGACTCATATAGACCTTTCTTCCTTATCATTGTAGGCCATATAATTTTGGGGAAAGTGCTGGCAACAAGGCTGTCCACAGTAGTTCCAGACCTCATACACCTGGATCAGTGTGGATTTGTGAGTGGGAGAAACACCTTGATGAATATCAGGAGGCTGCATTATATAATGGAACAGGGGCAGGATTCAAATGAAGAGCTTGGGCTAATAGCCTTGGATGCAACCAAAACTTTTGATTCTGTGGAGTGGCCTTGGCTATTCCGGGTAATGCAGGCATTTGGGTTGGGACCTGGTATTTAGAGGTGGATTCATTTATTGCATAGGGAACCAATGGCAAGAGTTAACAAGGGGAGATGGATCTCATCACAGTGGATACTGGAAAGGGGGACCAGGCAGGGCTGTCCGTTTTCACTGCTGTTGTTTGCCATGGCTCTAGAACCTTTGGCTTGGTATTTTAGGCACTATATCAGATACAGGGATCAGGGTCTGAGGCATTACCCATATTATCTCATTGTACGTGGATAACGCATTACTATATGGCAGTAAACCAATGGAGAATATCTCGATAATGTTGGCAGTACTTGGTAATTTTAGGTGTCTGCCCAGGTTTTTTGGTGAAAAGGGAAAAGTCTCTGCTGTTCCTGCTGGTGGTGTTGCAAGGATAACCGAGGCAACTGCTTCCTCAAGGGGAGATACGTTGGGAACTAGAGTCATTCCGATATTTAGGCATTCAAATTTTTCATGAGATGGAAGAAATCTTTGGAGTGCTTGTGAGGAATAGGTGACTCAGTTGATTTTTGGAAGACCCTGCCGTTGTTCCTGATAGTAAGAATTGCTTTATGTAAGATGATTGTATTACCTAGATTGCGTTATTATTTTATAAACATCCCATGTAGGATCAAAAGGGTGTTTTTTAAAATGCTAGATGTGAAAATCAGGGAATTGCTAGGGGGAACGGGATGTAGACGAGTGGCTTTAGAGACAATACGTAGATCGAACCAAGATGGGGGGCTCACACTCCCATATTTCGAGACCTACTTCATGGCAGCTCAGTTGCAGACAGTTACCAATTGGAATGCTTCTCCGGAGGGGGACCCATGGGGGTTCCTGTCGGGGCTCCTGAAGAATGGGGAAGGGATTGAGTTGTTGTGGGACCCAATGGGCACAGTGGGAACAAATCCAATATATGCGGTTCAAAGGGTGTTATGGCAGGGCCTCCCGTGGAAATTATGTAATTCACAGATGTATAGTCCAAACCTGCCGTTGGGGTTTGAGCCGATCATAGGAAAGATCCTGACCACCTTCGATACTGGTAAATTATGTAGAAAAGGATGTACTAGGATAGGAATTCTTTATATGGCAGGGTAAGCATCTATCATTGAAGCAATGGAGACAAATGTAAGCAATGTCTCAGGGAACCTTTCTGGGTTATACACGGTTGGTTAAGAGACTGGATTACTTGTGGCTCGAGACTCCTGAGGAACCATAGACGAATCTCTTGCTACAGCAGATGCTTGACTTTGGCAGAAGCAGAGGAATTATCCCTAGGTTGTATAGGGGGATTGAGGAACAGAAACAGAGGCCCACACTGGGGGCAAAGGGAAGTGGAAGAGGGGTATCAGGTATGAGATCACATATGCTTAGTGGATACGTATTTGGGAGCAAGTGACAAAGGTATCCAGGAACGCAAGGTTCTGTCTAATCCAATATAATTTCCTGCACAGGGTATACATGACTCCATCCAGACTACATGCGATTAACCTGCAACACCTACATGGATGTCCTAGATGTGGGGAAGCATCTGCAGGGTTTTGGCACATGATCTGGGACTCCAGGGTGATCCATGCATATTGGGGAGAGATTATGGGAAAGCTGAACCCTTGGACACATAGTACGTACGAGTATACTCCAGAGATGTTTGTGGGGATTGGTGCCAGGCGGAAAAAAGGGAAAAGTGAAGTAGAAAGTCGTGACATTCTTGCTCATATTGGCAAAATGCAGGATAGCGATATCCTGTAAACACCCGGAAGGCCTGACAGTGCAATCTTGAGCCAGGGATGCAGAACAATGGGGGGTGGCTGAGGTAGAGATCCTGAGAGGGAGGGCAGATGTAGGGGAGGATGAAGGGGGGGGCACTGGATTGGGGACAAATGCTTAACAAACTAATGTTGACGCCGGACTTACGCCCACCTTCACCAAGGGCAGTTGAAGACAACGCAAAATTACAAGGGAATGTTGGGGGGGCAGAGAGGGAAAAAGAGAAGAATGTGGGGGTGTTTTGTTGGGGAAATGTTTATTCACTGCAAGCCCCGGTTCTTATGGGGAAAGAGGTCAGGATAATGCGTATCTATCGTATAAAAATTAGAAGAAAACCTTAAAATAAATCTATATTTTTTAAAGTATACCCCTCAAGCAAGTCGGGCATTCCTTGACACAGGATTAGTGAGTTTGTGACCATGTCTAAAAAAAATAATGGGAAAGTTCTGCCATTTGTTCAGTACCTCTGAAGAAGAAACCTTCTGATGTGTTGGAACCGTTAGCAGCAGCAAATAATTTGATAGATAAAATTGAAGAACTGCTTAAGTGACCTGAAGAATGGTAATAACATACTTGACCCAATATCCAAAATTGCAGATCCAACAGCAAACAATGTAAATACTGTTAGCAAAAGCCTTACTTCTCATGTGTGGGTTTTCCCACCTGCCTCAATGCAGCCTGCAGATGAGCAAAACGTTCCCCATGTAACAAAAGAATCACTGCCTTCAACATAAGGGCGATAAGACGAGGGCAGGGTCAGGAAGCAGGACGTAAATCATAGCTCCCAACCTTTTTTGTCACCAAGGCGGGTGAAAACACCCGATTTTCTTTTTGGCGTGTGAGAGGCCCATAGAAGTGAATGGGCGTAGGAGGGACTTGGCGGGTGATTCATCTGCTTTCAAGGCGGGTGACACCCGCCAAAAGCGGGTGAGTTGAGAGCTATGCGTAAATTCAAAGTAGTGGCTGAAATCTACCAATTTGTGGACCTAATCCTCCCATGTAGTAATAGATTTTCAATACTGGGCTCTTTAGATAAGACACAAGGATGGTGTTTCGGATGTGATAATGTGGTTCTTGATTATGTCTCGGGGACAAACTAGTTAAGAAATTGACCCCGTTTCAGGGTACAAGGTAGACAAGGCAACGGACCAAGTAGCCAAAACATATTTGAATGTACTAGAAGCAAACTCTAATATTATATTAGCAACTTAATATTCCCGTCCTTCACCTAAACAGCCCACGCTGGCAGCATAAAGTGTGCTACTATGTGAAAAGACATGGTAATGCAAATCCATTGTCAATTATTAAAAGGTTTGTGCAAATTAATCCATATTCTCCTTCTCCATTGGTTGGCCCCAAATGAATGCTTCAGTGGCTAGATCTGCAATGTCTGTGCCAAACAAATCTGAAAAACCGTTTACAGTTTACACTTTCACCATCTGGTATATCAAAGAAATACATTGTGACTTGGTGTGTATGCAATGTTTTGTGTAACGTTTTATAGATTTGTTTGTTTGAATCTGAAATAAATTTGATTAATTCATTCAAGAAAGAACACTTTACTTGATAGGGTCTCTAAAATAGCAAATAGTTCTAAAGAATCTAGTGACTGAAAACAATGTATTCACTGTTTTCTGGAAAAAAGGGCTGTCTCTCGATTATCCTATCTGACATCATGGAAGTAGAGATAGGACCAGATTAAATAAATCCCAAGTGGCATTACATGACGATTGTTTTAGCTCAGTTTTTCTTACAATAGAATACAGAACGCCAAAACCTGGGGATTCTTACATTCAATTATGAGGCATACCAAACATTTTACTATCTAGTTCATGCGTAGATCATATGAATAGTGGAATGGGCGGAGTGCCGACGAGTGCTGTTAGCGATGGGAAACAGGCAGCGGAGGATTCTTTTTTTGGTTGCAGAACGGACTGCATTTGGCCTTACCCACCAACAATACAAAATCTTTGGGTCCGCGAATCACCGCCGATTGGTGACGAGTGCTATTAGTACTGCTGTTAGGCTTGGGCACTGAGTTTGGTGAGTGGCACTCTTTTTTTCATCTACTGCCTGCTACATATGTACGAGCTGAAAAGTAGGGCAATGCACGTCTCTATGGTGCATGTCGATAATCTATTAGACATGGCACAGGCTGTTCCCCTACCAGACTCACCTGGGGAAGGCTGCACTCCTTCGACCAGCGATTTGCCCACAAATGTGTCATCAATACAAAAGCCCAAAAAATCTGCCAAAATATTTGTGTTTTTCAACACTATCTCCAGAGACCCAAGTCAAAAAGCTAATGGCAGGGCTTCAGAGGACGTTTTCTATTCTGAGGCAGAATCGCGGAGGAAGTCTTCAGTGTTGACTCTGGATTGCTCGAATGAGAGTGGGCCAGAGACTGGGTGGCGTAAATGACTCTTTTTTTAAATACACCTCCAATTTTTACAGACTATGGCAGCAATAATAGGGAAATTTCTGCCGACCTCTCACCGGAGCCTTAGCAAAGGAACAGCTTCATATCTCTGTTAAGGAACTCCCAACAGTGGTGATATGAACCAATCAGCACTGCTAGCTTTTTTTTTTATTTGGTTTTATTGAAATTGTTTAAAGACATAAAAAGGGGCATTACAAAACAGTAGTCAAAAAACAAATCTAGTAACTTATGTACCTTCGAAATAGTTTCCCCACCCAAGTAAATAAACACATACTTTATTCAAAGTAACTTTTTACTCCCTCCCACCTCCCTCCTTCCCGGAAGATTTTCCCCCGTCATTCCTAGTATTGTAACATATATAATCGAACTATAGAAATAGAGACTTGTTTGGAGCACAATATAACATATCCACAAGATACACTGGCACTGGTTGTTCAGACACAAAGTCTTTTGGGTCATTATGTATGTCCTTTTTTGACACAAAGCCGGTTGGAGTAGTTTCCTCGGGGGGTGGGGGGGGTACAACATTTCAATTTCACTTCACAGTTTACTGATTAGTTCTTGGCATATATTTTGACAAAAAGTCTACCAACAACATGTCACATTGGGTTGATTTTCCATGCAAGGATGCAGTGATTTTTTCCATGACACATAAGTTAGATGCAACATTTATCCAATCAGCCCTTCCTGGGGGTAATTCGGACTTCCATTTGATGACTAAAATTGCACGGGCCGCTAACAAGAGATGGGCTGCTAGTCCCTTAATTTTCTCCCTTTCGTCCTCGCCTTGCTTGAACCCAAAGAGAACCAATAAGGGATCTGGGGTTCTTGGGATTCCGTTTAGGTCTTTAATCCTCCACAGGACTTCATTCCAGTAGACCCTAATTCTGGGACAGGCCCACCACATGTGCCAGTAGTCAGCTACTTCGCCACACTTACGCCAACATAGGGGGCTTTGTGACTGGAACATTCAGGAGAGTCTAAGAGGGTCATATTGCTACCTGTGCAGTTATTTGATCCCATGGAGTTTATATTGGCTAGCTATAGAGACTCCTGGTGCAGCACTACACATCCTTGCCTACATTTTCGCAACAATCTCTTCCCCAAGATCCCTCTCCCATCAGTTCTTCAAGTGCACCGTGGAACCCCTTACTGCTTGAACCAATTCTCTATACATGGCGGATATCAGGCCTTTAATTTCTGTTCTGGAGTTCAGCAGTTTCTCGAAAGGAGTGAGTTCTCTATCCACTTTATCTTTCCACTCGCCCTTGTCATAGCACCCTTAATCTGCAGGAAGTGGAAGACAGGGAGGGGGCCAAGCCCTAGATTCTCTCCTAGTTCCACAATTGTTATAAAGGCCCCGTTCTTCCAGAGCTGGCCCGCCCTCTCCAGCCCTCCTCGAACCAGGATTGGAATCTGTCTAAATTGGGAATATTCTCTCGAATGCCTGGGGCCCATAGACGACTCAAGGGGGAGGGCCATGAAGTTATTCCCTGCATACCCTGTCTCTTCCTCCATATTTCCCAGATAGTACCCATTATTGGATGATCTCTTAGCCTCCGTACTAATTTGTTTCTTGGGACGCATAACCACTCGGAGACCGTTGCCGGGGCTAGATAATGGTTGTCCATCGCGGCCCATTGAGGGTCCTTGCAGTTCCGTAAGTGGGGAATCAAAATTTCGGAGCTGCGCTGCTTCATAATATTTCTTCAGGTCTGGTAGCCCCATCCCTCCCCTTTCCTTGGGCAAGGTTAGAGTGTCTCGCTCTTTTACCCTCCCAAAGGAACTTCACTATGGCCCTTTTGGTCTCATTAAAGGTGGTATTCGGCATTCGTATGGGGAGCATCTGGAAGGGATCGAGAAAGCGAGGGAGGTATACCATTTTGACTGCGTTAAGTAACCCATCCATGATATCGTAAGCTTTTTCCATTTGGTTAGGTCTGCATAAAACTTTTGAAGGAGTGGTGGGTAATTTGCTTCATAGAGTTTGGTGATGTCTCTTGTGGCCTGTATGCCTAGGTATTTAAACTTGTCCCTTTCCAGGATAAGGCCTAGAGGGGAGAGCCTATCTACCTCTACCTGTGTGGGTTCATATAAGGGAAATAAAATTGATTTGGCTTCATTGATTTTGAAGCCCGATAAGGTCCCATACTCTTTAATAAGCTGGATTGCTCTGGGGATGGAGGACGAGGGATTCGAAAATGTGCAAGAGTAGGTTGTCTGCATACAAGGCCACTTTATATTCTATGGCTCCTAATTTGAGTCCTTCAACCTGAGGTTCGTCTCTCAGTTTCTGAGCTAGGGGTTCTACCGAGAGTGCGAAGAGTATTGCAGATAGCGGGCGTCCCTGTCATGTTTCTCTACCTAGCATGAACCAGCGGGAGTATTCCCCATTGACAAAGACCGAGGCCGTGGAAGACGTGTACACTGCTTGGATCCCTCCCCTGAATTTCAGACCTATTCCCACCTTACGGAGGACTGCCTGCAGGAAGTCCCATTCCACCCTGTCGAAGGCCTTTTCGGTGTCAACCGAGAGGAGAGCTGGCTCGTTCCTCATGCTTCACGATGCATTTATCAGGTGTAGGGTCTTCCTCATGGTGTCCGCCCCTTGTGTGCCCAATATAAAGCCGACCTGATCATTGTGTATTAGGCACGGCATATACGTCTCCAGTCGGGCTGCCAAGATTCTAGTATAGATTTTTGCGTCAATGTTCAATAGGGATATGGGGCGATACGATCCACATTGCTTAGGGTTCCCACCCTCTTTGGGGATCACCGAAACTAAGGCTCGGACAAAGGAGTCTGGGGCTCTTCCTGTGTCTAAGATCTCGTTAAAGAGTTCTACCATAAAAGGGAGGAGGGAAGAGAGGAAGATTTACAGAATCCAGCAGTATATTCATCTTCCCAGGGGGATTTGCCTAGGTACAGTCTCTTAACCGCGTTCTTCACCTCATCTTCCGTTATCGGACACTCTAGGGCACAGCTTTCATTGTGTGTTATCCGTGGGATATTTACAGATGTCAGGTATTGATCAGTATCTGACACTCCGGGTTGGGCTTCTGACTCATAAAGGGTCTCATAATACTTGGCAAAGGCCTCAGGGATAGCTGCAGCATTTGCCGTGTGAGAGTCGTCTTGGTCTTCAGTTTCCAATACTCTTCGCGCCACCCATTGGGAGCGTAATCTAGCAGCCAACAGGGAGTCGGCCTTGTCCCCTTTCTCGTAAAACTTCTGCATTAGGAGGTGCAAATTACGGGCTATCAGTCGTGTTCAAGAAGGCAAAGTTCCTCCCTCTTTTTCTTTGCTTCCAAAATCTTGTCTGCCCTCCCAGTTTCGTCCGTCCTCGCTTCCCGGTCTAAATGACATATCTCCTTCCTGAGTCTGTTTTCGATCAGGTTTCTTTCCCTTTTTTTGCTAGCCCCCTCCCTCATCAGAATTCCCCTCCAAATCGGTTTCCCCACTTCCCACACTACTAGTTTGGAAACTTCCCCAGTGTTGTTGGTCTTAATATATTCGGTGATCTCAGTTTCCATCTCCGCTTTGAAGACTGGATCTTTCCAAAGTGTTTCATTACACCGCCACCGGCCCCCTTTCCTGGGCACAGTGTCCGAGTCAATGTCAGCTGTGACCATGTCATTATCGGACCAGGTGATGGGTATGATATCGGACCTTTTTGTAGCGTTATGCATTTCCTCTGACAGGTATATGTAATCAATCCTGGTAAAGGTGTTATGCGGGGCGGAGTAGAAGATGTACCCCTGATCTCCGGGGTGGTGATCCCGCCATACATCTCTCAGCCTGTATATATCGAGCATACTTCTGACCACATCACGCCCTCCTACAGTGAGATCCCTCATCTCTGATATTCCCGCTTTCCTGTCCAGGTTGGGGTCTGCCCACAGGTTAAAGTCACATCCAAGTATGACGTGTCCAGTGGCCTCTAGCATAAGTATGAGAATTGTCTTTGTCAGAAATCTGGCTTGTCCCGTGTTGGCGGCATATATGGTTGCGAGCGTGAGGTTTACTTTCCCTACAGTGCCTGCAATCAGCAGGGCTCACCCTTCTACATCCTCCCATGTCTTAGAGATCGTGAAGCGCAGCCCCTTTCTGATGAGTATCCCGACTCCTCCCTTTCTCAGTGGGCCAGATCCCCAGAATTCCATCCCTGTTTGCGTTCCCAGGAGCTTCCTTTCTACTCCTTTAGCATATTTAGTTTCCTGAAGAAAAAGGATATCCAGTTCCCCCTGCGAAATTCCCAATGTCCTAAGGATCTCTTTGTTGGGTAGTTAAGGCCTTTGACATTTAGTGTACCCACCCTGAGGAGGTCTCCTACCCTTTGTTCCATATCAGCTGCCATTCGTCATTATGCTTTTTCGAGGACCCCTCAGCCACAAATGACGCCTCCTTGAGACGCCTGTCAACCGTGCGTGTACCCTTAGTAGTCTCAATGAGGATTCAGTTCCCGACCCACCCCCTTTCACCGGTCCCCCTCCCTCTTTCCACCCCTTTACAACCCTCATCCCTAGTTTATGGCATCCGATCGGGATCAGTTGGAACGATTGTCCCGACATCGGACCACCAGTGTGAACCGTTGCCTCACGGTCCACCTTCAAGATAACATTTGAGCCCCCTTCCTGTTCCCCCCTCCCCTCACCCCCCAAAACACCACAAACAATTCTTTAGAAGGATACATGGCGCTTCTTGTAACATTGCCGTCTATTGTCTGTAAGTCACCTGTTTTCCTGTTAGGGAGGAATGTCTATATCGGCGGTGGTTACTTCATATCCGAGCTGGAACAGTTTGGATCCCTCATGGTTTCTCAAGCCGTTTGTTTCCATGTATTGGTAGTCAATGTGCTGAGTTTCATCTAACCGACTACCTTCTTCACTTATTTCCTTCCGGCGTGACATTGCCTCGCCTGTATTTCCTAGATCCTTTGAATCTCTTCCTTCGTGGGTCTTGGAGTTCCCAGTGTCTCCCATGATGTCCTGATTCCTCTTGTTCGCCATCTTCTGAGTGCTTTTCCAGAAGGTCAGCGAGGCATTCGCGAATCTCCCTTTCGGATTTCAGTCTTATTTTCCTGCCTCTGTGTTCAAAGGAGAGGGAGAATGGATAGCCCCACCTATATCGAGTTCCCTGTTCCTTGAGCCATTTCGTGAGGGGGCCACACATTCGTCTTAGGGCCCAGGTCAGGGATGATAGGTCCTGGTAGATAGTCATTTGTGCTCCAGCAAGAGTGAAAGAGCCTCCGGCCCTGGCTTTCTCTAGGATCCTGGTTTTATCCTGGTATCTGTGAAATCTGGCAAGGACGGATCTTGGGCCACCCGCAGGTCCTCCAGCTCTATGTATCCGCTGCGTTTTGGGCTCATCGATCTCCTCATCCCCTACCAGAATTTTAATGATGTAATGGATTGTTTTCTTAAGGTTTTCTTCTGTTTCTCCATCTTGCTCCGGGATGCCAAAAAAGTGCAGGTTGTTTCTCCTTTCTCGATTTTATAAATCATCCACTTTCAGTCGAAATTCCTCCTCTCTTTGTTCTATCTCCTTTATTCGCAGATCCATCTGTGTTTCAAGGGTGTCTATGGAGGCCTGATTACTTTCAACCCCTTCAAGTCTCTCTTCAATCTTGTCGATTTGTTGTGTTACCTTATCTATTTTACCACCGATATTAGCCCCATAGTCTTTATCTCATTTGGAAGAGCCGCTATGTCTCCTTTCGTCACTGCTGCTTCTGTTCCGGAGGGTTCCATGCTCGCTTTTTTGTGTTGCCAGCTGCAAGCGACAGTGGATTCTATGCGTACCTGGCTAATTTTAATTTAGCGTCCATATACTGTCTGTCGGACCGGAAGAGGCACACGCACCATCGCCGGGGGCTCTACCCTCCATGTTGGTAGCCGGTATCGATGGCCTCCGAATGATTCCAGGAGTGAATGAGTGTTTCAAGTGTCTATGTGGACCTAAGGTCGATTGATAATGTATCGGCCTCCTTGAGTCACTCTGGGCTGCCTCTCCGTCCCAGGTAGTGCGGGAGTGTTGTCGTGATCCTCTTTACTGCGGTGTCTCTTCTCGTGTTTTTATTCTGCTGGGGAGCCGCAGGGATCTTCCTTAGAACCGGAGAGGGGGTCTTATGGACTCCAAATGTTTAGATGTCTCTGGATCAAGTTTTCAGTTTCGTGTTTTGTCTCTGAGTATCACTGGCAGGCAGCGAGAGGTCGCAGAGATGTACCTGATGATGGAGATATGGGGCGTGTAGGATTATTTAGCGTGTTTTTGGAGTGCAGCACCACTGCATGAGATCAATGTATTGCTATAATGCGGTACAAGCAATTGCACCATTTTTTCTCCCGAAATGCCTCTGTTGCAGGAGAGACATTAGAGGATTAATGAACTAATATAATTAATAGTACTAACATGATCTTAATTTATTAACATCATAATGTGTTCTCCAGTGCAAAATGAGGTGGAAAAAAACAGGCTCTGAAAGTCATTTTAAACGTGCACTTGGATTCATTTTTTCTCTGTTCACTGTGTTAGCTGGATGCAAAATCTGCATGCCAGGAAATGAGTAGATACAGTTTCTAAACCGTATAAGCCAAGCCATTGTTAAAAGAGGAGGATAGATTATTGTGCATTTTCATTGGTGACACGTCACCTTAAGGGATGTAACAGAGGTCTCTTGGTACATTTCGGGGAGGAAGAAAGGCAGAGGACATTTTACACAGCTCCGGGGAAGACCTGGCTGGAGTTTCTATGGGGTTTTCCTGATTGAGAGGTGCCGTCCCAGTCCATTGCTGACTTTCCCAGACTGAAGATTCCAGTCCATAAGCACCGGCTTGAGAGACCGCAAATCAGAACTGCATGTCCTCGCTGGGGTGCTTTGAAGGAAAGCCTTGAGCCATTTAAAGAAAGCGACCAGTCCGGGGAGTTCGCGTGCTAAACAGCTACAACTCGCTGGTAATTATCTTGTATGAAAGTGAGAGTGCGGTATGTGCATGAGACCTATTTTAGACAGGCTGCGTAGCGATAGCTTTTCACTGTGTTCAAATGACACATTTTAATGTTGCCAGCTGAAGGCAAAACAAACGATGTAATTTTTTCTCTCTCTTGTGCAAATATGAAATGAAATTCGTAGTGTTCTTGCATTTTGACTTTCTCATGTTTTTATTTCAGAAGAGGATTGTCTCACGAATGGTAATGTATCATTTTAAAATGAAATTGTGATAACACAGTCTGCCTAAGGGTATTCTTGTTTCTGTTTCATTTGGTGTCTAAAAAAAATATTATGCCATAGAGGGAATGATGCTTAAAGCGCCAAGTTTCTATGCAGATAAAGTAATGTTATGAGCAATTATAAATAGCTGTGTGCGTGGTTCCACTCATTGTATATTTGTGTGTGTGATTTCTGAGTGGAACATAATGAAATAGTTTGCTGGACGTATATGAGTCAACAGAAAGAGAGGCCTCTGGAAATAGTTTCACTAATGTAAATAAATTAGTGATTATACCACATGTTATTGTGAATACTTTATGGAAGCATAGCTCGCTGGTGTAGATAAATCAGTGATAACAGCCATAAGTGGCATTCCATATGAAAATGTGGTGTTCTTCAATAACGTAGAAGCCTGAGGCCTCTAGAGATCACAAGAACAGTCTAAACAAAAGAAAGGGGTTTTGTATGTTGGGGCCACAAATAAAACAAAGAAATTATGCTTGTCACTATACCACAACGAAATGCATACCAACTAAATGTATCTGTGTACTGAAATAATGCATATCCACTATATTACTATAATACCAAACCCAATCTGAATGCAAGGAGTGATTATTGCTCAATTACTTTATTTTTGGCGGTAAGAAAATACTGCTAGGCCCCAAATCTACACAAAATACCCTACATATTTATGGTGCGTTGCAGGCCAGGAAAGTGATCATAGATCACCTAATGGGCGTGGCAAGTGTGTCTCACACCGCCATCTGTACATTAAAGGGAACCCATTTCATAATAGCAGTGTGTCACTAAAAACTAATTTCAGAATGTCTCAAAGGGAAACCACATTCTCAGACCTAGTGCAATATTTAGAGGCAAAGTTATTCGCACATGGGCCGTGGTCATCAAACAGTACCTCACAATGGCATGACCGCATTCAGGGTGAGGTGCAGAAAGAAAAACTAGACAATATTTTTGCAGAAGGCAGCATAATTCAGGTCTGCCTTCTAAGGTTATTAAATGCAGCCGATACAAATGCAGAGAAAGACTGTTTGATACGGCTATGCGCCAAAAATCTGTTTTATTTTGAATAGGTCCCTGTGAATGCAAGAAAATGACACCCAGCTAATTAACAGGTTAAAGACTGACTTAGATGGGGCAAGTAAAAATCAGGAAATGTTAAGAGCAGAATTGGATGTATGCCAAAAAGACATGCAGTTTAAATGCAAAGATTTTGATGTTCAACTGTCCAAAAGCAAGAAACAATTTGAGGACAGTGAACAAGAATTGGTACACTTAAAAGCATTGGTGGACCACATTAGACAAGATAAAGATGAGGCTGTGTAAGAGATGCAGATTTTACAAAAAGAACATTATGAGAAAGAAAGTGACCTCCAAAATGCGGAACAAGAAACGGTTAAAATGCTCCAAGAAAGAGACAAGAGGAATAAAGAATTTAATGACTGCCAAATGCAAATGTGCGACATGCAGGAGGTAATTAATAAAATGAGTGATGAAAACAACTATTTGCTAAACGAAGCAAACAGGCTCCTTAAAAAGTGTAAGGACTTAGAACAGCAAATGTGCATTCCCATGTCCCAGGAGAGGCGGCAGGGTACCACATTCAATGGAGTTGAGGTGAATTCTATTTCTACCCACAGGGATAGTGCCCCAGTGAATGGGCCGGTGACTGAACTTGGTTGCAGCGCCCTTGGGGGATTTGATACTCCCATTGGGGGCCGCCACCAATCCCATACACCTGGAACCAGGGTTGAGTCACCAAGTAGTGCAATTCCATGCATTGCAACAAGTAGCCCCATAAAGATAATGACATCCATTAAAGCCCTGATCAAACCATTTAAAAAAGGAGGGGAATGCTGCATTGAGGATCACTTAGAAGCGGTTCATGACATGTTTAAAGCACTCCAGATACCTAAGGAACAGTACAGGCAATATTTTCATTTAACTTTAGATGCCCCGACAGCCAGTATTATAAGAGGATTGAATGAACAGCAGAATATGACATGGGCGGAGTTCTAAAAAGAGATCAGGCGTCATTTTTCTCCTTTCCAGTCATAGCAGGAGGCAAAGAAAGTCGCTTACACAATCACTGCAGGGCCTAATATATCCCCTCGCCAGTTTTTACAAGACTTAAAAAGAGCATTTTCTCGCTTTGATGTATCTTTTGACCCCAATTCCAATTAGTTTAAAACTGCCTACTTCTATGGGCTGCAGAAAGACATCATATCCCAATTGGTCCGTGAATTTGACCGTGACAAGTCCCTGGAATGGATTGTACACCAAAGCACAAAACTATATGAGGTACTCTATTGTCAGGGTAGAGAAAGTGATAAAATGAGAGATAATAGACCTAAGTCTAAAGAACCTTCAGCAACAGTGATGGAAATCAGGTCAGCCAAAATGTCCCTTGAGTCTGCTCAAAGTCCAAGTAAAAATAATTTGGCACCTGAACAGAGGGGTAATCAACAAAGGTCATCACACACTGCACCAATGTTCCAATCACATGATCCTAGTAATAGGGAGAGTTACATCAGCCCCAGGTACTTAGGAGATAGGCCCCGGGCAGGCTATCGACCTGATATGTCAGGTATGAACAATAACCAGAGACAAAATCAGGATCAAATAAATGATGGTCCTTATCAGACATTGGGGACACAAAGCAGATTTGATCCCAATACCATGAAATATGGTAATCAGGATAGACCCCGATATGTGGATCGATTTGCTGATAATGGGAATCAACATAGGGGCCAGTACCCACAACCTGAGAGACAAGACATGAGACAGAACATGAACTACACTTCACGTCAGTACAATGATTCCCCACCAAAGGATGGGTGCACCCCACTCCCCTCCGCAAATTAATCAAGAGTTCAGGAACCATCCCAATAGAAATCATTCTCCTGAGAGGTATCAGAATAGATCCAATCAGGGGGAAAACAGCCAATATCGATCTAGGCCACAGAGAGAGGATTCTAGAGAGATGGAAAGATTTCAGTGCCTCGAGGCCCAAGTGAAAATGTTGGCTGAGCAAATAGGAAAGCTCTGCACAACACAAAAACAGTCATCAAAGGAGGGGGCAGATGGCCATAGCAATGATCGGGGGGTTTCTGAAAAGTGACTAAGTACTTATGATACCTGCAGCGCCGAAAAGACAGTTTGCTCTGATGTAATTTTGCATAATGACTTTGAGATGCCTAATGATTTACAAATGAAAATACCAGTACATGAACATGTAACAGAAAATGCAAATACTTCTAAAAGAGAGGTACGGTTTAACCTAGAACTAAATCAAACATTGGCGATATGTACAAATGAAATAGGAAAACCTGAAAATCCAAAAGAACAAAGAGACAGGCTTAAGAAAAATGACTCATGCATGGGGAATACCAGTGAACCGGGAGTAAGTGGCGATGCTATAGCTCCTTCCCTGGGCAATCCAAACAATGACCAAACACAGGCAGGAAAAAGAAATACTCAAAAGGAGGGTACAGGTCAATCACCTGAAGAATTCTTTGAACCACATATTTTTGAAGAGGTTAAAAGGACTGGTATCATACTGAATAATCACAAATGCACAGAATTAGACAATGAGAAATTGCCAAGTGATATTGTTACACATGTTCAGTTGGAGGGTTGTAGTGTGACCTCTGATGATACCTGGATGGATGGGCGAACGGTGGCCACACTCCAAAAAACCTCTGAACATGGGGAAATGAATAAAGTCTCTCACACAGGAATGAGCAAAAAGGAAGGAAAAATGTCTTTCCATTTACCGATGTGCTTAGCCAAAAGTGAAAAAGGCCTGAGAAAGGTGAGCCCTGAAATCAGTAAGAATTCGCATTTCCTATGTGTATTAGAGGAAGTTGAAGACAGGTATTATGCTCCCATCATTGTGGAAGAAAAATGCCATACATTTGCAATGATTGACACTGGCGCACAGGCCACAATTATGTCTAAAGAATTAGTAAAACGTATCAATGAAGGGAGATCCCCGCAGAATCAGATCACAGTAAAGGAGAATCAAGGTCCAGTGCATAATTTTAACGGGGAGGAGGTGCCTATTATAGGCGCCACCGAGGTTGACATAAAGATAGGTAAACACAGAATGAAACAGGAGGTATTGGTCACATCCATTTGTGATATTCCATTTCTAATGGGAACAGATTGCCTGAAAAGATTATCTACGCTCATAGATGGGGTGAATGGAGTACTGTGGTCCTTAACCAAAAAACCATTGAGACCTAAGAAACTAAAATCACAAAACAGCAATATAAAGGAATGTCACACCGTTGCAAAAACAAATGATGCAGTGGAGGTGTATCTCCAGAATAGTTGCATACCTAGCGTCACTGTTATATTAATGTGTCAAGACAAGATGAAGAGTGAAAATAAAAAAATACCTGTACAAATATACTTAGACCCAAGGAAAGAATGGCAAACTGCCATAGATGAGCACACCTTACGTTTTTATTTAAAAGAGAAGACATGCAAACAGAAAACTGCTCCTAGAGCAGGTTCAGAAAAACACATTACCACTCTTGCTGAAATACACATGGAAGATGAACAACCATGGGTTCATGTTGGGATAAATGACTATTCTAAAACAATAAAAGCCACTTTAGTGCTTGAACAGGAAAGGAGCTTCATTAATGAGAAATTGTTGCAAAAAATAATGGAAAGGGAGGAGATCCCGAAATTTAGGATTAAAAACCAGTATGTCTCTGGTTTGGACGGTCCAGACTTTGAAAACCGAATTGCAGGTAGATGCATGCTGAAAATTAGCATTGGACAAAAAACAATTTACCATAATGTTTGGATAGTGTGTGGAACACAAAATCACTTTTACATGGGCAATGACATCATGCACAGAATGTGTATGGTGCTAGATTTCCTTAATCAAAAGATATCACGCATAGGTGGGCCGGCACCTGAATTTGAAGACAAAAGAAGGGCTTATCATTGCGCACAGCTGTTCCCTTATGCAATTGAATTACAAATGAGGAAAGATACTGTTGTCCCTGCATTCACAAAGCAGTTTGCAATAACACTGAAGTGCAAAAATGGACAGCAGATGAAAGATTCTGATGCAGTTGTGTGTTTGAATGAATCCATAAAACAGCAGGGCCTGGATTATGAATACATTCCATTGGTAGATGTGGATGAACGGTCTGTAAAAATTATGGTGAATAATAAAGGTTATCAGAATATTCATTTAGAGGAAAACTCCCCAGTAGGAATGGCCATAGAAAAATCACATTACACAGCTGATCTAAATAACATGGTGATTGGAAATATCCCTGAAAAGTATGTAGATGCTAAGGGTGAATTGCCAGAATACCTGGACTCTCAGCCCAAAGGGATATTTAAAATTCATTCTGTGTACCCTTATGATTCAAGCGAGACAGTGTGCTGTCATCAAGAGGATTGCATAACATTTAACTTAAATGAAAATGAAATAGAAAATCAGCCCATTGAAGTGGAAGCTGATATGCCAAAACATTTAAATGTGACAGCTTTACAAAGAGACACAGCCACACAATTAGAGGAAAGCGCCGAGATTCCCATGCCAGAACATTTTCCAGAATTCCCCAAAATGGTAGAGGAGCAGATTTTGTTAGCGGATGCATGTGACAACGAGGAGGATACGAATTAATTGAGGAAGATATTTATGGAGTTTAAAGATGTATTTGCAAAAGATGCTTATGATTGTGGGCTAACTAATTTACATGTGGTCACACTTTCGGAAGGGTGTAGCAGAAGCCCAGTATTTGTACGCCAGTATAGACTACCGCTGGCATGTTTAGAATCATTGGCAGAGATTATTAAAAATTTGGAGTCGCAGGGAATCATCAGGCCCATTCATAGCACATCCAATACACCTATATTAGGTGTGTTAAAACCAAACGGTCAATGGCGACTGTGTGCAGATTTGAGAGAGTTAAATAAAAGAGTGCCAGTATCCAGATGGCCACTGCCATTCATTGATCAGGGATTAGCTCAGGTACATGGTTCAAAAGTGTTCACCACATTAGATCTCACCTCTGGATATTGGTGTGTGCCGTTGGCAGAAGAGATACAGAATTTATTTTCCTTTTAATTTGATAAGACTCAATACGCATGGGTTAGAACTCCATTCGGGTATGTTAATAGTGGGAATGAATTTGACATATTTTTGAGAAAGGCTATGCCTGATGCAGCAGAAAGAGGCACCATAGTTTATGTGGATGATGTCCTGATAAAAAATGATAGCTTGAAAAGCCATTTTGATGAAATAAGACATGTTCTTGGCCAATTGCAGAAAGCAGGCGCAAAAGTATCTTTACAAAAAGCACAATGGTGCAAGAAAAAGGTGAATTTTCTAGGCCATGAAGTGACTGAACATGGACTAAAGCCACAAAAGAAGAAAATAGAGGCCATACATGAAGTAAAAGATCCTAAAAATGTGAAAGGGGTAAAAAGTCTATTAGGAATGACAGGCTATAACAGGAAGTTCATTGAAAATTATGCTGAAATCACTCAACCATTGACTAAACTGCTTAAACTGAATACACCCTGGAAATGGGAAAAAGAGCAGTCTGAGGCAGTGGCTAAATTAAAGGAATGTCTTGTAAAGGCACCATGTTTAGCATATCCCATAAAGGACAGGGATGTCTTTATAGAAATAGGTTTCTCTGAACAGTGTATGTCAGAAGTGTTATCACAAAAACATGATTTGAATCACAAAACCATTGCATATGCAAGTAAGGCATTTTCCCAAATTGAAATTAAATTCAATGAATGTGAAAAGGCCCTATTAACCACTGTGTGGGCGCTAAAACATTTCCGCCCATTGTTCAGGGAGAAAAGGTGATTATTGAGACGAATCATCAACCTTTGCAATTTTTAGAGAGTAAAAGAATTAGGTCAGGTAATTTAGCGCAGTCCAGAATCACTTCTTGGACGCTAGCATTACAGGGTTTTCCTGTAGAAGTGAGATATGGCCAAAATAAAAAAAGCCCAATTGCTCAAGGTTTAGCAGATTTACATGACTGTGCAGCTGAACCAGTATCAAATGAAATAGAAGTGGAACCTAATTGGCAGGAATTTGAACAATCACCACATAAAGCTTTTGATGAAAAAACATGCAAAGACTTGCCAACTGTATATGTTGATGGTTGTGCCTTTCACATTGAAAATGACAGTGATAAACAATTAGTGTCAGGAATAGGGAATGTCTGGTTGAAGTGTGAAGGTGTCCCGAGTATAGGGATGAGAATTGGTGCTAGGAGCAGTCAGGTGGCGGAATTGGCAGCCATTTATAAAGCAATTGCTACTGCAGTTGATAATAAATTCAGTGAAATTGTCCTCGTGACTGATTCTGATTACGCACAAAATAGCTTTGTGCCACTTAAACATGGAAAAATGATACAAGCCATAGACAAACCGGTGTCAGAAAATGATTTAACAATATTCTGGAGGAAAATTCGTGGGCATTTGAAAACTCCAGGAGAGGATAAGGAAGGAAATGATAAGGCAGATCACCTGGCTAAAATTGGGGCTGTGATGGGAGAATTGCTACCTATTGAACATTTACTGGGTGAAATACAAATTGATGTAGTAACACGTTCTAAAGCACCAAAGGAGACAGATCAACCAGTGGTACAGTGGAGTTATGATACACCAGACCAAGATCTGATTGAGGCACAAAAGAATGATCGAATTTTGGGAATCTATTATAATCATTTGATAGATCCTGAACAAAACCCTTTAACAGAAAATGATTGTATGAGAAAAGAAGAGTTGAGGGTTCTATTAAAGAATAAAAAACGAATAAGACTACAAGATGGACTCATGATTAGAGAGTCCATAACAGGACAAATACAGTGGGTGGTACCGCTTTCATTCAGAGGGTTAATGCTACACCATGCGCATGATGCTATAACTGCAGGCCACAGAGGCTCACAGAAAACAATGGAAATACTAAAAGATTATGCTTATTGGCAACATATGTCCCAAGATGTAGAATTATATACTAGAGGATGTCTAGTATGTGCCCAATTTGAACCTGCTTCATCAATGCATAGAGCTCCATTAATGAAAAGAGGCCTAACTCTTCCATGGTCAGATTTGCAAATAGACTATGTAGTGCCTGTAAAGAGGTCGAGCAGGGGGAACCGGTATATTTTAAGTGTGGTATGTTTGATGTCAAAGTGGATTGAGTGTATTCCTGCACCAGATTGTAGTGCGCAAACAGCAGCCACATTGCTGGTGAACCATGTGTTTTCAAGGTTTGGGTTGCCACAAAGAATAGAATCAGACAGAGGAAGTCATTTTACAAGTGCTATAATGAGTAAGGTATGGCAAATACTGGGTGTGAAGAGAAAGCTACATATCGCATATCGGGCGGCGTCTTCAGGTGGAATTGAACGCAGCAATAGGTCTGTTGTGGACATTTTAAAGAAATTTGTGGCAGAAGCAGGTTCCAGCTGGGATTTACGCTTACCTTTGGTTCTGATGGCAATCAGATCAACTCCTGCCAAAGCAACAGGTATTAGCCCTCATGAAGTTTTGACTGGTAGGAAAATGGTGTTACCACACAGCTGCTATACAGGACACATGAGCAAACACTTGTGAGCGCATCCAGAGTTCATGAATACATTGATGAACTGAGGAAGCATTTACAACATGCATTTGCTTTTGTACAGAAAAATTTAGAAAGAGCTGCTGACAGTGCAAAGTCATATTATGATAAAAAAAGACGTCAGTAAAGGAATATTGTGTGGGCGATCAGGTGTATAAATTTCATTTTGGAAAAGGTAAACAGAAAAATTCCAAATTTCTAGCAGCCTGGCAGGGGCCATATCGAATTATAGATAAGGTCTCTCCTGTCGTCTATAAAATTTTGAAGACTGAAAGGGAAACAGCAACAGAGCAGTTTGTTCACGTAAATCAAATAAAACCATGTCACCCTAAACATGAGATTAAACAACTTGAGCGTGTAGAAGCAGATAAAGTCCCTTGAACATAAAAAGGTAAAGTGAATGGGTCTAGTCAATAAAAGTGGCAAAGAAGTTAAATAAAGATGGTTGATTATGATAATGGCACATAAACACTGTAATATATGTAAACATATTAAAAAAAATGGAAGCTAAAATTTATGGAATTGGTGTGAAAATGTATTAAATATTGAATGCTGTTTTATGTATGTTGTTTTCTCTTTAACCTATGTTTAATTTCAGAAAGCAAGAGGAAAAAGGGCGAAATATAAAGCATGTTTTATTTTTGGCAAAAGGGTGAAGTTAGTATTGTGCTATGTACTTAATTTGTTTCTTTTCTATTTGCTTTAGAATATTAACATATTTGTACCGGAGGTCACGGGAGACGATGGAGTCCTGGAGTCCCCTGGATGAAGATCGAATGATACCTGCCTCCGGGTGGAGGTGAAGACAAAGTAACCGGAATGCCAAAAAGTGATGACTCCTATGGGGAAAGGATCCAAGAGTGCCAAGATGGAAGAGTACCCGAATGAACCAAATGATGTGACATCGCTGGTCGGGACATATCAGAGGCAGACAAGTGTCCTGGAGTATGGAGTTCCACGTATTTATTATTTTAATTAATTATTTTAATCTGTTATGTTAATTCTTTGTTTTAGTTATTTGTTTTATTTTATTATTTTGTGATTGAACTGAAGTACAAAAGTAAGACACTGGACTAAGGACACTTCCATTGGGAAGAAAAATATAGAACATTTTATAAGAACTGATGGACTAAAAATGAATTTTGATATAATGATGATTGAACAGTGATTTTTCAATTTTCATTTTTCACACATAAATATTAATTGTATTGGATTGTTACATTTTAAAAAAGAAGAAAGGGAGCAAGTTGGATTTCTTCCAATTGTGGCTTGGACCATTGCCAATATTCTCAGAAAAAGGAGGGGATATGTAGGATTATTTAGCGTGTTTTTGGAGTACAGCACCACTGCATGAGATCAATGTATTGCTATAATGCGGTACAAGCAATTGCACCATTTTTTTTCCCGAAATGCCTCTGTTGCAGGAGACACATTAGAGGATTAATGAACTAATATAATTAACAGTACTAACATGATCTTAATTTATTAACATCATAATGTGTTCTCCAGTGCAAAATGAGGTGGAAAAACAGGCTCTGAAAGTCATTTTAAACGTGCACTTGGATTCATTTTTTCTCTGTTCACTGTGTTAGCTGGATGCGAAATCTGCATGCCAGGAAATGAGTAGATACAGTTTCTAAACCGTATAAGCCAAGCCATTGTTAAAAAAGGAGGATAGATTATTGTGCATTTTCATTGGTGACACATCACCTTAAGGGATGTAACAGAGGTCTCTTGGTACATTTCGGGGAGGAAGAAAGGCAGAGGACATTTTACACAGCTCCGGGGAAGACCTGGCTGGAGTTTCTATGGGGTTTTCCTGATTGAGAGGTGCCGTTCCAGTTCATTGCTGACTTTCCCAGACTGAAGATTCCAGTCGATAAGCACTGGCTTGAGAGACCGCAGATCAGAACTGCATGTCCTCGCTGGGGTGCTTTGAAGGAAAGCCTTGAGCCATTTAAAGAAAGCGACCAGTCCGGGGAGTTTGCGTGCTAAACAGCTACAACTCGCTGGTAATTATCTTGTATGAAAGTGAGGGTGCGGTATGTGCATGAGACCTATTTTAGACAGGCAGCGTAGCGATAGCTTTTCATTGTGTTCAAATGACACATTTTAATGTTGCCAGCTGAAGGCAAAACAAACGATGTAATTTATTCTCTCTCTTGTACAAATATGAAATGAAATTCATAGTGTTCTTGCATTTTGTCTTTCTCATGTTTTTATTTCAGAAGAGGATTGTCTCACGAATGGTAATGTATCATTTTAAAATGAAATTGTGATAACACAGTCTGCCTAAGAGTATTCTTGTTTCTGTTTCATTTGGTGTCTAAAAAAATATTATGCCATAGAGGGAATGATGCTTAAAGCGCCAAGTTTCTATGCAGATAAAGTAATGTTATGAGCAATTATAAATGGCTGTGTGCGTGGTTCCACTCAGTGTATATATGTGTGTGTGATTTCTGAGTGAAACATAATGAAATAGTTTGCTGGACGTATATGAGTCAGCAGAAAGAGAGCCCTCTGGAAATAGTTTCACTAATGTAAATAAATTAGTGATTATACCACATGTTATTGTGAATATTTTATGGAAGCATAGCTCGCTGGTGTAGATAAATCAGTGATAACAGCCATAAGTGGCATTCCATATGAAAATGTGGTGTTCTTGAATAATGTAGATGCCTGAGGCCTCTAGAGATCACAAGAACAGTCTAAACAAAAGAAAGGGGTTATGTATGTTGGGGCCACAAATAAAACAAAGAAATTATGCTCATCACTATACCACAACGAAATGCATATCAACTAAATGTATATGTGTACTGAAATAATGCATATCCACTATATTACTATAATACCAAACCCAATCTGAATGCAAGGAGTGATTATTGCTGAATTACTTTATTTTTGGCAGTAAGAAAATACCGCTAGGCCCCAAATCTACACAAAATACCCTACAGGCGTGAGCTTCAATTGGGCCACTGATCAGTATTTGTGTGTTGGGAGAATTGGAGGGCCCTTCCTCTCGGGTGCCCCGTTTGGTAGTGCTTGGTTGCTGGTTCGGCTAGTGGGGGTTCTAATGGGGTAGGCCGAGTCTGCGTCAGCAAGAGAGAGGTTGGCGGCGAAGCTCAGACAGAGGGGGGATGCTTACAGCCCTTCTTTTAGGGAAGTTTGCCCATGTCTTCTGTCTCCTGGAAAAACATTGCCCCGGTGGATCTATGTGTTGCTTTGGGTGGGGGGTGCCATCTTGCCAGAGGGCGCGTAGCGCGGGACTGTCAGAGCCACCCAGGTCACTCAGGGTTGACAGCTGTTTCAGGCTCTTTCCTCCTTGAAATTGTTGATACTGGGTCTCTTATACCACAGTGTGCGGTTCAATTCACGTCCACAGAGACCTCTGTAAGGTTTCATGTGCTGCTGAGGGTATTTCTCCACTCCACCCAGGTGGTCCAGCCAACCCCCTCTGATCCTTGTGGCTTTCTGTCGCGTGGGGGCCCTTTTGGGGTGTTATTGTACTGGCTTGGTATTTAGGTGATGGCTGGTGAGGGCCGGTGGTGGTCACTTGTAGAGCATGTTCCATTAGCAGGGATCAGGCTATAGTTTGTCCTTGCTGGGGGGCGCCCGCAGTCCGGCGTATTCCCCCAGGGGTCATTTCACATGCATAATTGCATGTTCCCCTCAATCAATGTCCTCTAGATGATTCAGGTTGGACTTCTGTTTTTTTTCCTATGATCCCTCAGGTTTGTCCAGGGAGCGTGGTGCAGGGCACCGAGATCTGTGTAATCTGTCTAATGCGGCAGAGTCTGCAGGGTTCCCGTGCGCGTCCCCTCGTTACCACGAGCGGTTTATTGTGTGGCTGGTGTTCGCTGGCGTTCGGGCGGCTCGGGTTCGTGTTCCGCCACTGCTGGGGGATGTGCACCTCAGGCCCGACAGCGCAGATGGGGCAGCGCAGGACTAGGGGTGTGAACGGGATGCACCTTAACCGTCTCCGGGACATTCCTTCTCCCCAGTGCCCTGCACTCACCTCGTTGTCTCCTCTAAGCACTAGTCATGCGGCGCGGACCATGCGCTCCTGCTGTCAGGGCACACAGATGTGGCGTCGGGACTCAACAAAACTGTGCTGCGGGTGTCCTCTGGGCAGTGACGTGCGTCAGCCTTGTCAGCACTATTCCTCCGGTCCCACTTCACAGGGCTGCTGTGTTCACATGGGGATTTCACCATGAATTCCGGTCCAATTCTCTCTGGGACTTTTGCAGCGTGGGTGGGAGCCCTTCATGCAGCTTTACCCAACTCTTCAGCCATGTTGGGGGTCCGGGAGTGAGGGCTCAGGACCACTCTGCGGACCACGGTGACAGAGCTTACGCAGAGGAGAAGCTCATCCGCGCACCCCCTGGTGGCCAATCCCCAGCACTGCTAGCTTTAAACTACAAATTGACTCCTTTCATTACATTGTACGAGAACATAAATACGGAAGTAAAAATCCACGCAGTTCTTTTGGAGGCCCTAAGAACAAAACTGGACAATTGGTGTATGGCCACTGATGCACAATCGCTATTTTAGACAAATCACAAGTCTCCTCATAATGGTAAAACAGGGGGATTTGATCATCTGCATATAAAAAACGAGTCATTCGAGAGACCTAAGAGAACGGCAGAACCAATCTCTCTAACTGACGTGCTCCCCTTGACTAATCCAGGGCCACAGCCAGCAGATAACTCTGACCCAATTGTTATTCAATCAGGAACACAAGGTCCAATTGATGAAAGAAATGAAATCAGTGCTGCTACCAACTTGTAAGTGAGATGAGTGAATATTATGCAATGTGCCTACCTCATGTATTCTAAATGTCTAATATATAACTAGTGGTGCCTGGCTGAAGACACCTAACCCAGACTGATATTCACTAGTCAGTCAAAATAAAGTAACAAAGTATAAGATAGGTAGGTGAGTATTCTGCACCTGTGATTTATTTCTATAAAAATAAATCCTCCATTAACCTTGAATTATTTTTTTGGTTTATTTCCACAAGTTTTAATGTGCTGCGTGTTTATATTGATGCCAACATTTCTCCAATTGGAGGCACGTGCTTATTTTTCTCCCATACCTGGGCTTTCTCAAAACACAGTAGTTTACACACAAATTATTAAATTAAATCTGTCTGTCCACAATCAATGGATTATCAAATTTGCCTTATACACACACCTTATTTATACACATTGTAACATTGTTCCATCACAAATATTTACACCTGTTTTCCCTATTGTCTAAGCATCCTGTCATTGTTTCTTCACAATAAGCTAGTTTCTACAAGTATGTCTGACTCTATAGTTTAATCATGTATTGTTATCCACAGATTATTTTGTATTAAACACTCCGTAGCGATAATCAAGGAGAGAAGAGAGAAAAATAAAGGTGATGTATATATTGTTCCAAAATTAGGACTTGTAAATAGTTCATCTAACTAATTTCCAGATTGTCTTACGTTTAGTTATTATTTATTTTTTATTTAACATCTCAGAGTGTAAATGCTTCAGTTCCTCCAGTACATGCCATTGATATGGGTATGGTTGTTGTATAATAGTATCTGAAAAACATTGCATATTAATTGACGTTTTACTAATATTCATTATGCTATTAATACCATATTTGTTCTGATATCAAACTATTAAGGGTACCTCTTAAATCATGCAGTTATCTGTCAATAGGATAGATCCCTGTTGCTTTCAAATTTCACTAATTCGTAAAACTCTATCTTGAACCCTACAAGTTTGAAAATATGATTCAGTGTCTTCATTTAGTAATGTACTATCCAGTTATAGTCAATATTAGTGTATCAAGTACTTCTAGTTATTCTTTAATTTTTATTGGGCATTTGTATGGCACCTATACACAAGTGTTTCCAGGTGCCACAAAAAAAGATGGGGCAGGGGAACATGGAAGACAATGGAACAACAGAAAATGGTTATATTGGCCTTGTGACAATCCTACCTTGCAAGTGCAAGATAAGGTGGTAAGTGCAGGGGTTGGGGTAGAGAGAGAAGTGCAAGAGTGAAGTGCCCAAGGGAGGGGGTTCGGTAAGTGCTGGGGGGGCAAGAAGGCAAGTGCCAGGGGAACAAGGGAGGGGCAAGGGAGGGTGAGTGCGGTGGACAGGGTGGACCAGGTTACGGCTAGTCTGGGGAAGGGACCCCAAGGGCAAGTGCTGGAAAGGGATGCTGGAGGGACTGGTAGGGGGTGATCTGGCCCCTGTGTGACTCTGAAGGGGCTAGGCCCCAGTCACAGGAGCAGAAGGAACGTTACCAAGGGAGGGGGAGAAGAAAGGAAGAGGAGAAGAGGAGAGTCTAGAGAAGTTTCCGGAACTTAATGAAGATACGGAACAAGTCTGAGGGGGGCAGGGAGGCCGTTGCAGAGGGAGGAACTAGCCGAGGAAAAGGAACTCCCTCCCATTCTCTGCTTAGAGAAACACTTGACCTGCACCACCGACCCAAGGCCCATATCTATGGCCCCTTTGAAAGCCAGGGCTACTCCTCACTCTCTCTCTGCTCTGCCTGCCTGCCTGCCTGCATCTGCAGGCATTCTCCACCAACTCCTGATCCCAGAGGCAGCACGACCAGCAGGACTGCAACACCACACTAGGTAAGCCCAGTAGGGATATGCTATGTCAATTTGCTTCATTTTCTTGGCGTGCATTGTGCACAGTAATATTTATGTCTAATTTGCACATCAGGGCATTTTTACAGTTCTACCTATGCTGCGCAGATCTAGCTGCAACCACAGTTGGGCCACCTTTTGCTGAGGCCTTTCTTCTCTTCAACATGGCCACTCCCTCCGGTGTCTCTCCGGGCACCTGAGTGCCACTTCCTCTAGATTTGCATTGCGGACCCATGATTGGCTGCCCTCTTCATCCTAAAGGCTTATTGGGAGCCGGCAGGTGAGAGAGCCAGCCCACCGACCCAAGGCCCTCACCTAAGGCCCCCGTCTGGCTCTGTCTGGCACTGAAGGGAGCCCCCTGCCGCTGCACACTGACCCTCTGCCTCTTGGTAACGTTCCCAAAATGTTTCACATGGACTGGGAATACTGCACGCTTTTGACCACGAACAAAACCCTATCTTCTGAAATTTCTCTGGTAAGCAATCATGAATCGCATTGGCCTTGACCACTCCCTTGGACACTATGATTGCACCTGGTTGCTTCATGCTCTTTTCGCCTGCTGCCTGACTGACCTCCAATCTCTGCACCAATTGTAATATACATTGCGTTGTGCCACTTAGTGAATGCTCTCTACTGTTTCCTTAATGCACCACTTAAAAAAAATAATCTAAAATTCAATGTTGGTTCTCTGGATGTGCTTCCATCTGTGCATTCCTCCATTTGTACTGCTTTTTAGTGCTTTCTGGCAAATACGAATTTAGGTGTGCTTCCAATTGTGCATTCCTCCATTTTGTACTGCTTTTTAGTGCTTTTCGGCAAATTCGAATTTAGGTGTGCTTTTTCAATTTGTTAAGATTTTTGAATCTGGACATTCTAGTTTGCTCATTGTTTTTGTCTGACTGGTCACCTGGTGAGATTCTACTGTTGCATAGTGTCTCAATCCCTCTCCCCTGCTATCCTCCGATTCCCTCCCCCCCTTGTCTCTGCCACCATGGTGCTCTCGTCTCCCCTATCTTTTCAAATTGCTTCTCCATGACCTATCATACTCTCATGAAGTCTGGAAGGAAGACATTTAAAAAGGCACTCCTGAGATCCAACCCCGGTCTGCCCATGGCAGACAACTACATCAATGCTCCCTCCAGACAGACTATCACTGACATTCTCTTTGCTGTTCCTTCCTCTGACTTATGGACTCCCCATATGGTTTCTGTCCTCTCCCTCTTCCTCACCCATTACTGGTGGCACCAGATGGGAAGTGCTCTTCACTCACTTCGCATCTTTCAAGTGCACCTTTAATGTCTATCGCAATGGCACTATCATGGCCCAGGGCTCTCAGCCCAACCTCCTCCTTCTTGACAGATGTCTTCCAACTCTCTTCAACTTCCCTCCTTCTCTGTCCACCCCACCATCCCTCTGCCCCATGTCCCTCCCCAGTGGTGGCCCTTCAGCCCTGTGCCCAACCTCGCAAATCATTTAAAGGGGGCAAATAGCTTAACTTAGCTACTCTCAACTCTCACTCTGCTAGCAAACACTCCTCTGACATCTGTCTTTGCTCTCACTCTCACTAAAATGTGGTTCAAGGGCAGCTCTGTCACTACTTTTGACACTCCTTTACCCGGGGGCTACAAGATCCTGTCCAATCTCAGGCCATCCGGGCCTGGTGGTGGAGCGGCTCTGATCTTCCCTGAGTGGGTTCCTGCCTCTATCATCCCCACTCAAACCTAATCATCCTTTGAAAGCCTAGTCTGCAGGCTTTCTGTCTCGCCTACCTTCTCCCTCACTCACTCTTGCTACCACCTACAGGCCCACCAAACCAACCTCCCTCTTCCTCTCAGAATGGGAGGATCTGTCCTCCTCTGTTCTTGCCTCCCCCCAAAACGTATCTTCCTTGGGGACTTAAACATCCATCTTGACTGTGCACAGATGAGTGGCTACTGCACTCTTTTGCAAACTCTGCAACTCTCTTTACCTCACTATCCTTCCCTCTAACCCAACCACTCTGCTTGGACACACCTTGGATGCTCTCATCTCAACAGACATCCCACTCTCCAACCCTCTTATTACCCCCTCTCTTGGTCTGAACACTCTCTTCTCTCCTCCCACCTTGACCACCCCCGCCCCCTAATGATGCCTCTGCCCGCACTGCCAGTCTTCTTCTCCGTCGTTGGACCGATGAAGCTTGTGCCAGTCGCTGCATTTCCCTCTTCCTTTACCCCTCCCCCGTCTTTGGACTCTCCGTCTGACTCTGTTCTTGCTAATCTCCATCTCTCTATCTCCACTACCCTAGACATCCTTCCTCCCGTCATGAGGATGCGCATGAAGCCTGCTTACAAATGCAATTCTTGGTATGACTCTGACTTGGCAGCTTTGAAACGCAAGTACAAAGCTGCAGAGCAGAAGTGACAGGCATCTAGTTCATCCTCTAACAAACTGGCTTGCCACCTACTCCAAAGGCAATACCATCTTGCCATCTGCTCCAAGAAGAGGGCTCATGTCCAAGCCTGCATCTCAGGAGCCACCAATAACACAGCTGAACTTTTTAAAATCTGCAAGGAACCTGATAATCCTACTGCAGTCTCCTCCTCTCCTCCTCCCTCCCAGGCCCTCTGCACTGCACTGGCCGATCACTTCTCCAAAACGTAGGACATCCTGTCCTCTCTGTCTTCTGCTCCCCTCCCCAACCTCCCCTTCTCATGCCTCCCTTGGCCCCCCTCTCCCTCACACTCTCCTCTTTCTCTCCCATTGCACCAGCCGAGATCTCTAGAGGTGTCTGCTCGATGAAAGTCTCCTCTAAACAGTTGCTCCCCTGTTCCTCCAGAACAATCAAGGACAACATCACCTTTCTTGCCCTAGCCCTGGCTGACCTCAGCAACCATTCCTTTGCCACGGACTCCTTCCCACAACCTCTTAAGCACTCTCTTGTGCACCCTCTTCTAAAAATGCTGTCTACTGACCCTTCTTGCCCGGCTAACTAGCGCCCTATCTCTAGCACCCCTTTCTGGGCAAACTCATGGAAAAGCTAGTCAACTCCCAACTAACCCTCCACACTAAAATCGCTTGCTGCCTCCATGACCACCAATACAGTTTCAGGGCATCCTGAGGCACGGAAACTGCTCTCCTGAACACCTGTGAAGACCTGGTCTCTAACCTGGATTCAAGCACACCCTCCGTCCTGATCCTCCTCAATCTTTCTTCTGCCTTTGAGACAGTCAACCACTGCATCCTCATAAACCGCCTCCATGATACCCTAGGCATCACAGACCGGGCACTGGCATCGCTGTCCTGCTTCCTCTCAAATGCACCCTCCCAAGTGCAAATGGGTCCTTTTCTCTCCTCCACCTCACCCTCTACCTGTGGCATGCCTCAGGGCTCTAGCATAACGCCATGGCTTTTCAACATCTACCTGGCCCCTCTGGCCCACTTGATCCCCACCTTCTCCACTCATTTCCAGTGTTATAAAGATGACACACAGTTTCTCCTTTAAGCTGCCATCCTATACCTCCTCACCCTCCTCTCTCATGCCTGACTGCTATTCAGGCACAGTGCCCTGCCAATTATCTCTGCAGTAAGACTGAGATCCTTGTGATTGGGACGCCTGCTCCTTGCTTCTCTCCCGCCCTCTGGCCAGCCTCCTTGGGTCCCCTCCCTTCACCCACTTGTGAGGCAAAAAACCCACCTGTGAGGCAAAAAACATTGACTCCTCTCTCTCTTTTTATTCACAGATCACGGACCTCACGAAAAAGTCCAACTTTCAGCTCCACCTCCTCAGGAGCATGCTTCCTTTTCTCACCTTCCCCCAGAAGCTCAACATCTCTAGAGCCCTGCTTCTCTCTAGGCTGGACTACTGCAATAGCGTCTCCCTCAATCTGCCTCTTTCCTCCCTTCGCCCCCTTCAACTAATCCAGAATAGGAGTGCAAGATTTACCCTTGACATCAAGCCGAGGGGCCGCATCTCTCCAGCCCTAAAATCTCTCCACTTGCTCCCGGTGATCGATAGGATCAAATTCAAGACCCTTTGTATCACCACAAGGCTGTCTGGGGCCTGAGACCTCTTTATATCCAGCTTTCTCTCCCTAAATACCTTCCTGCCAGAGTACCTGCTTTGATTAAATCATTGTGTGTCCTGGTTCTGTTATTGATGCAATATGCCATGCAAAGTAGTTAAATATTTCCTGGATGATTATCCTGCAATGAAAATAATATTGGTCTGTAATCTGAGTTAATTTAGTCTGCTTTATATCATACTAGCAAACAGTACCCATTCCCCGAACGGTTCTGAAAAAAGACATGACAACAGTTTCATCAATTGTTCAAAATGAATGATCCTGGAGGTCGCTGTTCCCATTCGCTTCTCACTTGATGTGGTTTGCACTCTGAAGTAAACTGCATTGAGAATGGGTGAATGTGGCTGGCTGGCAACCCCCGAAGCAGACATTGGGGGGAGGCGAGAGTTGGTGTGCTGCTGCATACTTGGACCTTCGGTCCTCTCTCCCCACCTGTTGCCTCACCCTGGTGTGGTGCACTTCGTTGCGGTGCATTGCGATGCAAATATCTCAGAAACTGTTAATCCTATGGCCTTGAAACGCGGTTTTCTAAGTCCTATAGGGACCTCGAGTTTTGTTCTTCATGTAGAGACCGGTCCTTCTACGACCAAACTGATATTTCATAGATTTCATAGATTTCAGGCAACCGTCTCATGTTTTGAAGGTGCTGAAAAATGGCTGGGGTGTCTAAATGTTATATTACCAGTAGTGTCCAGAGGGTCCTAATAGGTAGCTATGCAAAATTTGGTGCAGATTGGTGAAACAGTGTGGAATTGTATAAGGAACAACGGTTCGCCAAGCAACAAACCCACAAACAAACAAATTTTGACTGTTGCTGAAATCCGAGGAAAGAGGTGGGGTGTCCAAATGTCAAGTAGCCAGTAATATCCAGAGGGTCCTAACAGGTGACTATGCAAAGTTTGGTGCAGATTGGTAAAACGGTGTGGAATTGTATAAGGAACATTGCTTCGTCAAGCCACAAACCTACACATCTTGACTTTTGCTGAAATACGGGGAGAGGGGTGGGGTGTCTAAATGTCATGTAGCCAGTAATGTCTGGAGGGTCCTAACAGATGACTATGCAAAGTTTGGTGCAGATTGGTGAAATTGTGTGGAATTGTATAAGGAACATTGCTTCGCCAAGCCACAGAGCTACACATTTTGATTTTTGCTGAAATCCGGGGAAAGGGGTGGGGTGTCCAAATATCATATAGCCACTAATGTAAAGAGGGTCCTTCAGGTAACTATGCAAAATTTGGTGCAGATTGGTGAAACAGTGTGGAATTGTATAAGGAACAACGGTTTGCCAAGCAACAAACCCACAAACAAATGTTGACTTTTGCTGAAATCCAAGGAAAGGGTTCAGGTGTCCAAATGTCATGTAGCCAGTAATGTCTAGAGGGTCCTAACAGGTGACTATGCAAAGTTTGGTGCCGATTGGTAAAACCGTGTGGAATTGTATAAGGAACATTGCTTCGTTAAGCCACAAACCTACACATCTTGACTGTTGCTGAAATAAGGGGAGAGGGGTGGGGTGTCCAAATGTCATGTAGCCAGTAATGTCTGGAGGGTCCTAACAGATGACTATGCAAAGTTTGGTGCAGATTGGTGAAATTGTGTGGAATTGTATAAGGAACATTGCTTCGCCAAGCCACAGACCTACACATTTTGATTTTTGCTGAAATCCGGGGAAAGAGGTGGGGTGTCCAAATGTCATATAGCCACTTATGTAAAGGGGGTTCTTCAGGTAACTATGCAAAATTTGGTGCAGATTGGTGAAACAGTGTGGAAATGTATAAGGAGAAATGCTTTGCCAAACCACAAGCCCACAAATAAATTGTGACTTTTTTGACATTCATAAATGTAGATAGATTTATATGCTTATCATTCATCCATTGTCCAGTGCATCCTACCTGGTATTAGATTCGTTTTTTCAAGTCCATTTCTTTCAGGATGGTGGCACTCTGTGTGTGTGCTGGTGCATGGCCATCTTGAAAGTGATTTAAATACAATTGACGTGATGACATTACGCGTCAGAGGGCTGTGAGGTCATCATGAAAACAAACACCATATTATGCGTGCCATCGTTCACGCGTTGCCTATTCTTGTGAAGTGGTTTATACAATATGCAAAGGCAATTCTAACTATGTAATGTTCTGTGGTTATTATATTTACTGTTCATTGCTGTTCTATTCATACCACAATTTTGTGAATATGAAATAAAAATTCCAAATCCATGCAATCATCCTATAGTCTTATCCGTATCCCGATTAAATTGTCTGGGCAAAAAGTTTTTGGGGAATTGGAAAATACATTAGCATCAATGTGTACATCCTACGATTTTAGTGAGGCACATATTCTAAATGGATGTCTATTGATCAGATATGATTTCCTATATTGTGTATTTTCAGCAAGTAAATTAATGATTTTGATTATTAACGTTATGTTCATTTTAACATGGATCTTGTTATCTTCATTATCAATTTAATTATGATTTAAATATATAGACCGATCAAGCCATATAAGGGTGTGGTTATCTTAATTGTTATACATGCTTTATATCATGGGTGGGTTATTCCATACTTTGCTGATAGTAGCTTTGTCTTTTATTCTCCCATATAACCATTATGGTTTATCATCTATATAGTACCTACTTTGTGATATTATTCATTATGTTTTCAACATCTATATAGTACCTACTATGTGATATTACTCATTACGTTTTCATCATGTCTAATGTCCACATTATGTCAATATTCATTACACGTTCTTTACTAATCAAAGTTTAACCACACATACATTTACCCCAATGTGAACACATGATTTACAAGAAGTGGTGCATCTCCTTGTCCGTGTTGAGTCCCTCTGTGATAGTACTCATCATGTCAACTGTATTTAAATCACTTTCAAGATGATGTCGCTCCAGCACACACGCGGAGCGCTGCCATCCTGAAAGTAATTACCTTGAAAAAACAAATCTAATACCATTTCGGATGCACTGGACAATGGATGAATGATAAGCATATAAATATGACTGAAAGCAGACTAAATTAACTCAGATTACAGTCCAATAGTATTTACATTGCAGGATAATCATCCAGGAAATATTGAACTTCTTTGTATGGCCTATTGCATCACTAACAGAACCAGGACACATGGTGATTTAATCAAAGCAGGTACTTGATACACTAATATTGACTACACATGGATACTATATTACTAAATTAAGACACTGAATCATATTTCAAACTTGTAGGATTCAAGATAAAGGCTTAAGAACTAGTGAAATTTGAAAGGAACAGGGATCTTTCCAATTGACGGATCACTACATGATTTAAGAGGTGCCCTTAATAGTTTGATATCAGAAAAAATATGGTAATAACAGTATAATGAATATTATCAATAAGTCAATTAATTGCCAATGGTTTTCAGATACTATTATACAACAACCATAACCATATAGATGGTATATACCGGAGGAACTGAAGCATTTACGATCTGAGACGTTAAATTTAAAAAATATAATAACTATAGGTAAAGGAATCTGGAAATTAGTCAGATGGAACAATTAACAGTCTTAATTTTGGAACAATATACAAACCTCCCTAATCACATTTATTTTTTCTCTCCTCTTTCTCCTTGATTATCTCTTAAGAGTGTTTAATACAAAATAATATGTGGACAATCATACACTGTTAAGAAACTATACAGTCGGAAATACTTGTGGATACTAGCTCATTGTGAAGAATCAATGACATGATGTTTAAAAAATAGGGAGAAGCATGTGCAAATATTTGTGATGGAACAATGTTACAATGTGTACAAATAAGATGCGTGTATAGGGCAAATTTGATAATTCATTGATTGTGGACAAACTGATTTCATTTCATAATTTGTGTGTAAACAACTGTGCCTTGAGAAAGCCCAGGTACGGAAGAGACATAAGCACCTGTCACCAATAGGAGAATGTTGGCATCAATATAAACACACAGCACATTAAAACCTGTGGAAATAAACAAAAAAAGTGATTCAAGGTTAATGGAGGATTTCGTTTTCATAGAAATAGAGCACTGGTGTGTAATCCTCACCTACCTATCTTATACTTTGCTCCTACAAACTTGGCCTGTCATTAGAACACATTTCAGTCTGAAAAGCACACCCGACAAAATAAATAAGATCTGTAAACCACAGGAAAAAAGTAAAAAAAATTGAAAAGCAAAAACAACAATAAAAGGATGTCGAGGACATTTTTGAGAAATCTGAAACAATTGAAATCTCAGTATATTGAAAATCCCTCAGAATCGCTACCAGTCCTAATCTCGGGCAATGAGCAGCATATACATCAACAGGACTTGGTTAGTACAAAGGATATTACATCTACAGGTGCAGCAGACAATCCGGCAGTGCAGCCTCAGGAAGTAAACTTTGTCCAGCCTGTAAATCAATATGTTTATCAGGTGGTCACTTTTCCTCAAGAGGTTCAGTGGGGGCGGAACCTCGAGAAAAGGTGGACTCTGGCCGATCACGGAATTTTGGAAAACTTGGGTCACAACCTAAGCAAAGGTTAGGCTAAGGCTACTGAGCGGAGATGGACTTTTTCTTTTTTATGTTGCACGCAAATAATGACTTGTGGCACAAGAGTGTCCTTCAAAATCAATGAGTGAAAATGTAACCTTTAAAGGAACGGACTCCTTTGGAGAATAAACGACAATATTGGCTGTTATTGGAATGAATATTTAGATATGACAGTGCCATGGTTATGAATAGATCGAACATTCTGGCTATTTTCTCAGAAGTTCCTAATTTGAGAACCATATCCTCTTGTGATATAGAGCTTGTGCAATTCATTGATGCTGGCCGAACCGAAAGGGTTACCCTTGATATAATCTCAGAAATTGTATACAAGGTTATACTTAAATAATGCATACCCCTCAGGCAACTGGGGTATGACATCACGCCATACTGTCCTTCCCACATGGGTGAGGAGTCATTCATCAATAATGTGATGATGAGTAACAAACTATTGGCCATTCTTTTCTCAATTAGTGATGGAAGTAGTACAGATGGAGGTACAACCTAAGAAAGCCTCTGTAGCTGCGCACAAGGACTGGCCGTGGCTAGCCAGCACCCTAAATCAAACCAATATGATAAAGAACACATCACAGAATAATCTTTAGCCGACAAACAGCCTGAATGTGGTATTGTGGCACTCCTCTGGGCATAGACAAGTTTTTACAAATCCCCAAATTGGTAGAGAACTGAAAAAGCTCAAGATAATTCAACTACAGAAAATCTGGTTAACATAATGTCCTTTATTTGATAGTTATTATGTTGTTTTTCATTCAGCTAAGAAAAGTGCAGGGGGTCATCGATCTAGTGGGAAAATCACATCCATTAAATCATGTGTGGAACTGGCAGTTATAAAAGAAAATAACATACAGAGGGGGGACTTGGTACCACTGTAGAGTTTATTTCAGGTTATGATACTGTGTAAATGCTTGTCATTAACATTTATTGGCACCTTGGGGTGTGTCCTCTAAACATTTCCTGACACGTTAGCAAAATGTGTCTTGCACTGGTTGCAAGACATGAATAATGGTCACATAATAATCGCAGGTGATTTTAATTCCACCTGTCTCAGTGTTAGCATTCATGAGAACAAATTGGAATATCTGCAACTTGGCAATATTTGTTCACATAAAATGATTCATGGATGGCAGTGGCTAGCCTACCTTACTGCTTTAAATGGAAATATGGCTGGGTAGAAACATCCCGGTTTGAGGTACAGAGAAAATGACACAAGTTAAGGAGACACAGGGTTATAGGAGGGTAGAGGGTTCCCAGAAACAGAAACCAAGTGGATAGAGAATAACAGCAGGGAAGGAACAATGATGTAGGATGGAAGCCATGACTTAAGGAAATGAAGAACAGAGAGATCCAGGAACAGGGGAAAACAACAAAGAACTCATAGGAGAACAGCAATTGCAGCAGATGGCTCAAGAGCATTGCACCACACTTTTTGGATGCCAGAACGGGAAAAGGTAAGGCTGGTCGTGCAGGACTCTGAAACATTAGACCATAGCAGCCATTGTGTCTAGTACGTGTTGTGCCATCAGGAGCACCGGCCTATCCCACCAGGTGTGGTCCTCATCCATGTGGATAAACGCCAATGGTACTAAAGTCACAGTGACTTTCTCAAAACGATATGGGGGTTGAGCTATTTTACAGGCCATGGATATTTAAACTGTAGACTGTGACAGTTATTCATGCATGGTGCTGAAATCTGGGGCCACTAATATTACAAGTCTAGAATGTCAAGAAAACAAGAAACTTAAATGACTTAGAGGATAGACCCACAGTGGTCCTACTATTCCTGTTAACTCAAAGTAGGCTATGTTGGTATATAATGTTGCATTATAACTACAAGTGTTTAAGTGTTTCTTTGAGTCTATGTAATGTTAAGAATATTTATCATGTTTATTCTTCATCTCATCTCCAAGTGAGGCCCCTAACACTTTTTGCTGGACTTCTGGACCTTTTTCTTTCTATCCTGAATGAGTGGAGCCCTCATTCATTCTTATTTGCTCTGGCATTTTGAACTGTGGTCTCAGTTTTAAGAGTCTTATGGAGTCTCCTTTACTCCATATCTCTCTAAAGGCATCTGTGTTTAACTTTTGTAGCACACAGCACATTATGTGCAGTGTTGCCGGGAAACCTTTGGGTTCTACTTTGAGATTCTTTACTCATCCTTACTAACTACAGTTTTTAAGGATAGAGTGATACTTTGTATATTTGTTGAAACGTTATACTATGAGAGATTAGCACACACCACCTTATGTGGAGAGCTAGGGTGATACCTAGTATCCCCCTTCTCTCCACCCCTGTGACCTTACCCATACAGACACAACAAGCCAGTGCACACAACCTGAAACACCTGCCAAACTACCCATAAAACACACATAAACACCCTAACATGACAATCAGCCACATAGAAAACACCCAAGGCATTGGACCTTACCCGTATGGATACAACAAGCCTGTGCACGCAACCTACCATCTGCAAGCCAGCAGACACAGACACCAGTTTCTCCTGGTTCTAGACCTATCCTATCATTCTTCCCTCACTAAGCAACCATGTCCTCTTTCTTGCACAGCCACATGAATGCCTGGAGACTGCCCTTGGGTGGTTTCGGTGCACAGTATAAATTAACATAAGATAACATGACAGGGGCACAGCTATCTCTGCAACCACAACACTGCCCCGCCTCTCTTTCCACCAGTAATGTCCGGAGTGTCCGCCAATAGAAGGTAAGGTGCATGCACCCACTTCCATTCTGCAACTGTCGCCCCACATAGACTCTCTGTGTTGCCCAGCCATCTCTCACATCAAGATAACTATTAGTGAGCAATATCTCACAACTAGGTAGACTATACTCTGTGCTAGCTAGTCCAGAATAATTGCATAAATGAGCCAGCGTCACAATTAGCCAGAATTGTTAAGATTAGCATTAATCATATCTAGACAGAACTGTAATACTAGCTTGCGTCATATCTAGACAGAATTGGGAAGATTAGCCTCCGTCACATCTAGACAGAATTGTGAAGGTTAGCATTAAATCACATCTAGACAGAATTGTGAAGATTAGCATTGTGTCATATCTAGACAACTGTAATGCTAGCTTGCGTCACATCTAGACAGATTTGTGAAGTCAGCTTGCATCACATCTAGATAGAACTATAAAGATTAGCATTGCGCCACATCTAGACAGGATTGTGAAGATTAGCAAGTGTCACTTCTAAACAGCGATGCCACTAACCAACCCACTAAACAATCTCACCCCTCTGTATACACATCTCAAACTCTAACTAAACACAACCATACCTCTAATGCACAACAAACCACACACACTTCACCACACTGCAACAACAAAACAGACTACACATAGCCTCACACAACAGCACACAACGGCTCCCAACTAAAAAGCTAACCTAAGCTCAGCGAATGGTGCAAACCGAAATGAGGCTGCCAACAGCACATCACCGCTCTTCTTGCCTTTCTCCCTCTCAATCCACTAACCTTCTTACCCTTTTCCCTTTTCAGATCCATCAGAGTGCCAGCGGACCATTCCGGTGGTGACAGTATGTGGTACAAATACCTTTATCATTAACATTAAAATCAAAACACTCTTATATTGGTGCAAACTATGGAATTCTAGGGAGTTGTCTATGTACTGAGAATCACTGCAAGATGTAATATGATGTAAAGGTGCAGGAAAAAGTGGTTGGATTGCATTTGTAAGGAACATGGTGAAATAACTTGTATTTAATGTGTTGTGGAGAGTTCTCTGTATATATGGTTTAAGATATAAACAAATCATAAAGGATACTAATGAGGAATGGGTTCATAAGGCACTCTTGATTTTGGTAGTAACTATAGTTTAACTTCTAAATCCCTCACGGTTAAGGGCCCGATTCATAGAATGAAATAGCACTGAAAAACGGGTGCAAGCGTGCAAAATGTGCGCAAGCGCCCGTTTGTTGATTCATGGAACACATAGCGCGTGGCTTACCGGAGACTTGCACTGAATCGGCGCGGGTCCAACATGTCACTGCGACACCACAAAGGACTTGCGCGAGATGCCCAGCGAAGGCGCATACCGTCTAGCGCAGTCACCTAAAAAGGGGGCGGAATGCGTGGAATGGGTAACAACAAGCGTAAATGTGGCCGTTACGTGGGAAGTACCACAGTAAAAGACTTGCAACACCCACACGCGCGCTAACAACACATATTCATGGAATTGAACAGGGCTCCCCTGCACGTGGAAAAAGACGCACTAATCCGGAAACACGTCCGCCGAGTTAAAGCAGGCATAAGCGTCACTGCGCATTAAAAACAATGCACAAAAAGAGCGCGCAAACACACGTTTACAGCTATGATGAATATCCCATTCTTCGCAGCAGTGATCGCGGGACACTGCAGGAGGAGAATAGCCAGGGCACGCATTTTTCTACCCAGTACTAGCCTTTTTGGGATGCCGGATGAACAGGTCTATGGCAGGTATAGGTTCCCACCCCATATCATATTAGACCTGGTCACAGAGTGGGACGATGACCTCACATCACCCACCCTGTGCTCCCAAGGACTGAGCCCCTTGGAAAAGGTGCTCAATGTACTGCATTTTCTGGCCACTGGGTCATTTCAGCGGACAACTGCCATTGTCGGGGGCATTTCACAGGCCACGCAGTCACGTTGCCTACACCAGGTGTTGGCAATCATGACTGCACACCCCACAGTCCGCAGGCACATTACATGCCCAGAACACCCTCAGAAAGGCAGGCCATGATCCAGGACTTTTACGGGGTGGTGCACTTCCCTAATGTGCTTGGTGCCATCGATTGCACCCATATAATGTCCACATAGGGCCACAGAGCACATCTATCGCAATCACAAGCACTGGCATTCCATCAACGTGCAAGTTGTATGTGATGCCAAGGGAATCATCACCTCTGTATATGCCAACTATCCGGGGTCCACCCATGATAGTTTCATATTCAGAATGTCACCCCTACAGCGGGCCCTGGAAGCTGAGAGGCATGGCAACAACATGTGGCTCATTGTTCAGTACAAATGGCCCTGCAAATGCATGCATGTCTCACACAGACAAAACCACACCACTGACAACCCATCTCACCTCTACAGGGGACAGCGCCTACCCTCTGAGCACCTACATGATGACGCCAATACGGAATCCCACCACACCACCCCAGGTAAGATATAACGCATCCCATATTGCAACTAGGGCCATAGTGGAGCGCACATTCGGAGTGCTAAAGTCACGCTTCCGCTCCCTTCACCACTCAGGTGGTAAGCTACTATATGCCCCGCCAGTAGTGTGCGGATCATTGTGGCAGCATGTGTCCTGCACAATGTTGCAACACGGCGTGGCGTACAGGTGGACATGTTAGTGCCCCCACATCCCCAACCACATGCACGGCGGCTGCGCATGGGAGGGGAAAGGGCGCACAGCGAGGCTGCCTGTATCCAGCTTGTGGCACAATTTTTCACCTAAAATCCAACCCCTGGGGGGCGTGGCCAACATGCAAGCTCAGGAGACGTGAGTCCCGTGAGTTCCTCTTGGCGCCGACAACATCCTGATGTTATTATCCTGTTTGGTGGGACGAAGCGACTTGTAATTTCAATAGCAGTTGAGGGACCGTCGGCAGCGGCTCCGTGACAACTCTCAGCCCTGAAATCCTGATTCCTGGGGAGATATGGCGAGAAGAAGTTTCAGCGCGTAAGACCTGGCAAGCCGCTTACAAAATGGCCGCCGGGGCACAACTTTCCTGACCAACGGAGTCCCCCGGAGCCCGCAGTGGGAGAAGACCTCCGCGCTGCTCTACACCGGAGCCTGATAGATGATAATCGCTCCCTGTGCGCGACTGCTGGGGCGCGGGGAGCTGTTCGGATTCCCGAAGCCCGGCGGCTGAGGAGGTGGTGCACTGCAAACACCATTGGGGCCGTCCCCGAGATCGCGGGGACGAGGTGAAGGGACTGCCTTCGGCGCCCTCGGGGACCGAGTGTGCTGTGCGCCTGTGGAGCGGAGATGGGGCTGACACATAAAGTCTCATCTCCGCCGGCTGTGGCAGCGGCGACGGTGGCTGCTGGGAGCGGCATCGGCCGTGGACACTTGCAGATGTGAACCCGGGGGCCGGTGTGTGGGGCTGAGATCACTGCAGAGAGAGTGCTATTCTGCTGGATTCCACACCGACGAATTCAGCTGAACCCCATCTGCCCCTGGCACGTGAGGATACTAACTGCTGAGTGCAATCCTTCATGCTGGACAAGTCTGCTGAGCATAACCCCTGATCCTCATGAGATGAGCAGACCATAGCAATACACTAGCCCCCCGGTGCGCGGCTGGAGGCGAGCTGGCATTGAGGGATGCTGCTGCCGGGATGTAATGGCGGTTGGAGGGCTAATTGACTTACCGATGGTGATACACTTCTGGGCCACAACCTGACGGCGCCCCTCGACTGGGCTAGGGAGCCGAATTTACGAAGCATCTGCAGCATTCACTGCCTAATGTCGCATGGGGAGACTACCCACTTCCAGACTGGTGCTTCTACTTCTACCCACCGGCAGTCCTGGGACCCACACGGCGTGTGCGCCCGAACTGGCTATAGGTTCTTCTGACCAGGTGGATTTGTGGTGTTTGCCCGACCGTGGGAGCAGACAGCATTTGTAAAAACCCTGAAGACCGTTGTCCCTGCGACCTGTAACCAAGATAGCCACCGGCGCCTGGAAATAGTCCCCATACGATCGCCTGACTCGCCTGTGACAGCTGAGTGTGGCGAACCTTCTCTTCTTCCCTGTGCCCGCGCATCGCCCGTTGAGGGCGCGTGTCCCGCCTCCTGGGCTCCTGGATAGGGAGTCCCCCAGCTCTCGGGATGTGGAGCCATGCGGAGAGAGGCCCGCGGGAGGAGACCTGCGCCGGGACTGGATGCGGTCTTGAAACACAGCAAGTAAATGGGGCCCTCCTCCCTCAACCTTGCCCGACATCGCCAAGCAGTCAATCCTGAACATACCCGAAGCGGAGGAGTGGTCTCTTCCCACCGGGGAGAGGGTCTGGGGTGTGGGGGGGCCCTAGAGACCCACAAAAGCAGACGGACCCAATCGGGGACCGGTGATACGGCGGGGGCCCTTCTCAAGGCCTCTTGACCATACTCTCACCGGGCCCATTGCGGATGGTACTCACGCCCCCTTCTGAATAGGGACCTAAGATACAAGGACCACCCGGCACCTGCTCCCGGGGAAGGACTGGCCACAACATAGTGCATGGTGGGGTAGAGACCACCGGGAAGTGGCGCAGGTGGGGGTGCCAGACCCCGCTACGACTCATCTGCCACCCCAGGGCCGGGCCAAGCGGCGCTGATCCCTCCATTGCAACATCACACTCGCTGACTCCATCAAGATGGGGAAAGATAGGCAGAAGAAAGCGTCCACCCAAAGCAGCATGGACCAGTTTGCGGTCTCTGCCGCCCCGGCACTGGCGGGCGCGGTGGCACGACCGATCTCCCCCACAGGCGAGGAACCTCTCTCCCTGCAGGACGTCATGGCTGCCAACGCCAGTTCTCGCTCCTCGATGGAAATTAAGATGGACAGCATCGCAGCCGATGTCTCCTTCCTGCGGCATGATTTCCAAAAGTTGACTTCCAGAACTGGCAGGGCCGAGCACCGCATCTCGAAGCAGAGGATAATATCAATGGGATTAACAGGCAGCTGTCCCAAGCCCTGAACCGCCTGAAAACCCTGGAAGCTAGAGTGGATTAGGGAGAGGGAAGGTCCCGCCGTAATAACGTCTGCATTCTGGGTCTGCCGGAGGGAGAGGAGGGGCAGTGTATGGAATTGTTCCTGTAACAGTGGCTCCCAGACCTCTTTGAACCCCACACCTTCTCAAAGTTTTTCTCCGTGGAGAGAGCCCGCAGAATGCCCTCGGGTAGACCGATCCCGGGTGCCCCGCCTCGAACAATAATTGCCAGATTGCTTAGTTATCGCGACAGAGACGCTCTCCTGCAGATGTCGCGCTCACATGGGTCGATCACGCACAATGGGTCACGAATAGCCTTTTTTCCAGAGTATACCCGGGAGGTGCAGCACGCAAGGCAATCCTTCGAGCCGCTTAAAAGACAACTGGCGCAGTTGAAAGTGAAATATGGCCTCCTCTTCCCGGCTCAACTTAAGATTCATCATAAGGGATCAACAGTTCACTTTACGGACCCACAGGAGGCCTGGAAACGGGCCGAAACTCACATTGAAGGCGATTGGTCGACGAGACCAGGGAGACAAAAAGGAAGACCCCGACCCGGGCCACGGCGGGTCTCCCTGAGGAGAAATCTGGAACAGGCGGACGAAGAGGCTCCAGAACCAGCTGTGGAACAGTACGAACACTGAACAACGTGCCATCCTGCAGGGGAGGGTCGTAATGAACTGCCGTAACGAATGGTTGTACCGAATCCATACGCCTGGCATAGTCACGAGAAGCGCCCCACCATGTAAGACGCTAACATTCGGCGCAAGAAAGGGGGCCCTTTTTTTTGGAACTTATTTAGAAGTTGGGATTTAGAGTTGGCACCCCCGGTTTGAGTGTCAGCGATGTTGGGGCGACAGGTACTTCGTGTGGGGGTAAAGTATGGGGAGGGGGTGTTGGGATGGATTGAAAGTTTGTTCCTTTTTCATGTTTTTTCAGGACTACACCATGTTCTCTGGCCGATTTGGTCACTATCCCTTTACGGGACCATTTTCCATCACTTCATATCAGAATCTTACTCACTCTGCCCCAGGATCAGCCTTCCCCGGTATTTATCAGGGATGGTTTGGTTCCTAGCCAGTTGGGACCACACACAAGCAGCACTTCAACCACCAATATTTGTCTATCTTGCACCATACCGCCATGCACCGCGCACACTGCCTGGCGCCCCTTCGACAATCCTGTTAGATGCCATCTGACCAATCTCACTCGTCCATGACCACGCGCCCCGAATCCCTTAGGGTCCTCACCTGGAATGTGAACGGGTTGAGCTCCACGATTAAAAGGTGCCTGGTTAAGCAACTACTCTCCAGACACTCCCCCGATGTGGCCCTGCTTACTGAAACTCACCTTGCCGGGACACAATGCAAATTTTTTCTTCAAACTAACTATAGGACCGCTTGCCACGCAGGATACTCTATGGGGTCTAGAGGCACTCTTATTCTCATACACAAACGTAATAGCACTGGGGACACCTTGGGGGGAAACATTTGGATTAGTCTCGATCTACTCCCCACCTGGACTGGGGCAGGAACTTCTCGATGACCTGACCACCCTTATGGACAAACATCAGCCTGATAAGTGGTTCCTGGGTGTCGATTTTAACGATGTCATGTGTAACACCTTAGACCGCTCCCACCTTAGACAACGCAATCCGCACCTTCCCACGAAGCTGTCCAACTTTGTGTCTGCCCTGGGTCTCTGTGATGTATGGCGGGAACTGCACCTCGGGACCAGGGGCTACTCGTTTCATTCTGGGGCACACGCCTCCCTTTCCAGACTTGATTACCTATTCGTACCCCACACGGATCTCTTTAGAATGCTTTCGGCGGACCTGCTCCCCCGGGGAATCTCGGACCACTCACCTCTGCTGGTGGAGTCACGACTTGCAGGGAATGAACCCCCCTAGAACGTGGCGGCTGAATATCTATTATCTGGGCCTCCCGGAGCTAGTTGAGCACCTCACGGAAGTCTCGACTGAATACTTTGAGATTAATGACACCGGCGATAATGACCCGAAAGGGTTATGGGAAGCCTATAAGACTGTGCTGCGGGGGAAATAATCTCCTGGACGGCGAATAGGAGCAGGGAGAGGCTCCGGAAGATAACTGAGGCAGAAACGGAGGTAACTCACCAAGAGAATGAACACACCCTTAATCCTACCCCACAGACCCACACGTCCCTTAAACGCGCCACTGAATACCTCCGAAACCTTATGTTAGATAACGCCAAACATGCCCACTGGGAAACCAAAGCTAGGGTATATGAGCTGGGGGATAAAGCGGGGAAAATGCTGGCATGGCTGGAGAAGCGAGATGAGGGACAGCGCTGTGTTCGGGAGATCATCACCCCGCAGGGTGAGACATGCCGGTCAGACGCTGAGATAGCGGATGCCTTTGCCCAATTCTATGCCACACTATACCAAGCCCCAACTCTACCCCTGGACCCGACCCTCCTGGACGGTGTGGTAATCCCCACTCTGTCGGCTCAACAAAGGGAGATTCTGGACTCCGAGCTTTCGGAGTCTGAAATAATAGAAGCCTTGGACAACTGCAGCCGGGGAAAACCTGGCAGAAACTAGGGGGTAATAACACAGCACCTCCCCTGCATCAGATGTTGTTGGCTGCCCGGGAAAAGGGTTCCATTCCAGATGATCTGTGCAAAGCAACCATGGTGGTTATCCCCAAACCTGACAAGCCCCAGGAGCAATGTGCCTCTTATATGCCGATCTCGCTTATTAACGGCGAAGCCAAGGTCCTGGCCAAACTTTTAGCCCACCGGCTCCAGCTGGTAGCGGACACGCTGATACACCTGGATCAGTGTGGCTTTATGCCCCACAAATCCACCCGAATGAATTTGCGGTGACTCCACCTGGCTCTCGAGCGGGCCCCTATCCTCGATGCCCCGCTCGCCCTGTTGGCAATAGACTTTGAAAAGGCATTTGACTCAATCCGGTTGGACAGCCTCTGGGAAATCATGACTCGTATGGGGTTTGGAGAGAGCTTTCTAGGTTGGGTTAAACTGTTATATACTAACATCCAAGCAGAAATTAAGGTGAATGGGTGGACCTCCCGATCCTTCCCCCTGGGCAGAGGCACACGACAGGGGTGCCCCCTCTCCCCTCTCCTCTTCGCCCTTGCGATTGAACCGCTAGCACTGTGGCTTCACCAGAGCGGGGCGTGGACGGGATTCAGATGGCCCGAGGGACACGAGGACCGTGTCTCTCTCTATGCTGATGACCTCTTACTATACCTGGCCGAACCGGCCCGGAGCTGCCCCACAGTAACCCAGATGCTCATCACCTATGGGGAATTTAGCGGGCTAAGAATTAACTGGAGGAAATCGGTACTTTTCCTGGTGAAAGGGGGAGAGCGGGTCGACTCCATGAGATGTCCATACCAGTTTGATAGACAGGGCTTTAAATACCTGGGGATATGGATAACATCTGATTTAACCAAATATGTAATGCACAACCTCCAACCGATTGTAGACAGGTTCGCTAGGGACGTTCATCACTGGAAGCTTCTCCCTCTGACCCTCATGGGGCGCGCCGCACTCTTCAAAATGATGTCACTTCCAAGATTCTTATATGTCCTGCAAAACGCCCCACTCATGATCCCCACCTCTGAATTCACCCGCACTGAAACCCTCCTTAGGGAACTTATATGGGGAGGAGGCCAGTCACATGTGGCACTAAGCACTCTGCAGAGGTCGGTCTGGGAGGAAGGGGTTGGTGTGCCCCGCCTCCAAACCTACTACTGGGCCTCACAACTGGCGGTAGTCAATGATCTGCTTCATGGGGATAGAGCACTACCTCACATCCGGGCTGACGTGGAACCTATGCAGGGCACAGACCCTTTGCAGATACTATACCAGTCCCCACGGAGACCTCCCCTGCCCACAATCGAGGCTCACATCACCACCAACTGGAGACAGGCACACGTGTTCGTTGGGTGGGGAAATAAAATAACTGCAGCGCAACCCCTATGGCAAAACAGTAATCTCCAGGAAATTGGGAAACTTGAACCATGGCCGCGATGGGTGAGGGCGGGAATCCTGAAGGTTGGAGATATCCTCAGAGACTGGAAAGTGACCTTGTTTGAGGACATGCAGTGCAAATTCCAATTGCCCACAACGGAACGATATCACTTTATGCGGCTGACCCATGCCATGACCCATATACCTTTAGAAGGCACGGTCCCTGACTATACACCGATAGAACGCAATATGATCCCCGCGCACATCCCCAGTAAATGCACATCCATTCTCTACAACGCCATCACATCCTTCGCTACTCCCGAGTTATCGAAACTAAAGACCGGGTGGGAACGAGATGTGGGTGAGATGGACCCAGAGGATTGGATCCGGGTCCTAATGCATCCGCGAGAGGTGGCCATCTCCTCTAGGCTCAGACTTGTACAACTCAAAATCGTTCATAAAGTATACTACCCTCGAACAGCACTATATGGTTGGAAGAGGGCAACAAATCCGAATTGTCTCCGCTGTGGGGAGGAGGAAGGCACCTTCTACCATATCCTGTGGTCATGCCCCCGGATCCGCACCTACTGGAATGCCTGTTGCATGGAACTGTCCAGGGCACTCACCTGCTCCATTGAGCTTGATCCGAGAGTTCTAATTCTGGGTGTACCTGGCACATCTGACTCTAACAAAAGGGAAAAACTGTTATTGAACACTGCGGCGGCCCTGATGAAGCGCAGCATTGCGCAAAAGTGGGGAGTGCCCGACCCCCCGACACTTGAACAATGGATACTTGACATGGACTCATGTGCCATGATGGAGCACTGGGTTTATGGCGCATGGGGATGCCCGGCCAAGGCATCCAAGATATGGGGGAAATGGGAAGAGACTGGACCTTGACAACCTGAGTCATTGGTGATTACAGCGGGAGTGGATGGTTGGGGTAACGGGGGAGAGCGGGCCATGGTGGCTTGTGTTACTGAAAACACTATGTGAACTTGCGATTGAAGGTGCTGGCTTGGAGTGCTTCTAAATGTTTCATTTTTTTTTTTTTTTTGCTTTACCTTGTGGGTGTTCTGTTACCACCCCCTTGTCTTGTGGTTGTTTTGTTTATGTCATAAAATACAATAAAATGTTTTATCAAAAAATCCAACCCCTGTGGAGTGCACACAGACCTGGAACATTCCAGGTGACAATCGATGATGACAAAGGGACAATCATCTGTCCCAACCTTAACACCCTGAGAATGTGTCCTCAGAAGTGCTACATTATGTAATCCCTTATTAATAAAAGTATCTCAATCTGGTGTGCACAAAAGGAACACATGGAAGATGGATACACATCTAAATGCTGGTATGTCACCTAAACCCTCCCACACTTCATGTCACCTGCTTGACACACCATGCCATGGCATGCAATGTCTAAACAGAGAAATAAATGGCCAACACATAACACTACTGTCACAAAATGTGCAACTATCAACCTAAAAAGTCCACAGGTCCATGGCTGCATGAAAGCAGCCATGGACCTGTGTGGAAGGGCTAAATACAACATGTAGTGCATGGTGCATAGCACCTGCAACACACATGAGCACGTGACTGGCATAGTTCATTCACCAACATCATAGATGCGAAAACACATATGCAAGGTACCATAGCCATGCCTGATCTGTAATACTGCATTAGATGTGACTTGCTGACTACTGTCCCAGAGCCATGTACAATGGATGTGATATGACATGTAAATCACAAACTCAATGCACACAGGTGTCACACGGTACAACGATACAAGGGTGGTGGAATGGAGTGAAGCCAGACACATCCATCCCATGATGCCAGCTCACATTGACATCACGCGAGTGAATAGGCATGGTGAAGGTGAGTCCTGGGGTTGGACGTGGGAGTGGGCAGTGCAGTAGATGGGAATGTCATACCAAATTAATACAACTACATTATCATCAATTAAAATGCGGTGTGCTGGTGGAAGTGTATGTGCAGACATCAGCTGTCAATAGCTGCTAGAGGGTTGTAGGGATACAGTTAACAGCCACTGAGTGTGGAGTATGGCAGGGAGGCAGTGCATTGGTACAACTGGTGGCTCAGAGGCCCCTGTCGGAGATCATAGTGTGGGCAGGTGACTAGTGCATTCACCCAGTCATCCAGGACTACAGCAGGGGAGAGGAGGCAGAGAAAGCAGAACATATGAGGAAGGATCATAAGACCCCCCAGACCATGAGAAGGTTCACCTCCAGTGTCATTGATGCAGGGAGGCTGTAGCAGAGGGAGGCCACAGCCGAAAATAGACATTAACCACCAACTAATTGCTCTGAGAAGTAACTGACCCTGAGGGAGTAGGAAAGGGATGATCAAATACCATGAGAAGGAAGCAAATCGGGAAGATGGAGTTGAAGGAACTGCACCACCAGGAGCCATAAGGCCCTGTGGACAAAGCAGAGCGATTGACAATGAACAGTCATAGCATTGGGAGCCAGTGCCATCATCACAGTCCTAAGGAGACACAATACCTGGCACCAAGACAAAAGGACAATACCCACTGCCCAGGTCAGGATGAGTTGCAGAGGGAAGAGAATAAAGGCACGGAAATTGCCCACAGGGAATTGCAGTACCCCACCATAAGTATGACCAGTCACTGAGCTACTGGGGGAATCAGAGGATAGGAGGAATCCCCCTGAGGAGGTGCAGTTGGCAGGGTGACCCATCAGAGATGTGCAGAGAGAAGGCCAGAGTGGAGTGCAAGATTGTGACAGGCTATCCGCCATAACAGGTTGGAGCAGGAAGAGGGTCAAGAGAGCCTGGACAGAGTGACATGGAAGGAGTGAGCAGGTGTGGTGATGGGGTTCGTCACGGTGTACAGCACATTGTGCGTATGCAGTCTGCAGGTCAACAAGCATGTGTCAGTCCACCATGACAGGGTTAACCCGCTGCAGTCATGCTAATGCAGCCAGAACTGCCAGACAACCAACACACTTCATCCAAGCAACATGCACATGTTATGTTAATGTTAAAGGATATTTGTACCGCGCACTATCACCACCAGAGTGGTCCACTGGCACTCTGGCGGCTCTGAAAAAAGGTAAAAGGAGGGTGGGGGGGTGATTTAGTGGGAATAAGCTGGAAAAGTACAAGAGAGCAGTGATGTGCTGTTGGTGGTAATCAGCCTGGTGGGTCCGTTGGCTGGGCTTGGGGTGTTTTATGGTCGGTAGTCATTGTGTGCTGTTGTGTGAGTCTATGTGTGGTTTGTTTTGTTGTTGCAGTGTAGTGAAGTTAGTGCGGATTGTTGTGTTGCAGGCTTGTGGTTGTGTTTGGTTAGAGTTTGAGAGGTGTATGCAGAAGGGTGAAATTGTTAGTGGATTGGATAATTGGCATTGCTGTCCGGAAGTGAGGCGTTGAATTTCCGTATTCTCTCCAGGTGGGGTGCGGGAGCATCTCTGCGTCTCTGTCCTGATCTGGGACGTCCGATACTCACAGTCCCTTTCACACATGGCATCCACTCATATTCATAACCTTACCCACATGACCTGGACACACATGCATCACCACTTACCAGACACTGCCTCATAGATTGGCAGGTCTCCCACACCTCGGATCTGCTCCACATCAATCATAGCACCTTTGATCTCCTCTTTTGGAGTGAGTTCAGCGTCCTCTTCTGGTGACCCACCCCCAGTTACCAGAGTAGAGGCGTAGTTGGCACCCATCTTACCTTTGGCTTGGCGCCGCAGGTCAGACCAATGCTTCATTGCGTCAGCAGCTGAGCGCTTCTCATGGCCCAAGGCGTTAATAAGGTCAGCGACACACTGCCAGTGGGCCATACGCTGGGCAGGCGTATGTGTGCTCCCTGCCTGCACAAGCATGTTGCGTTGGTGTAGCTGCACGTAGTCCATGAGGACCTGGAGCTCCTCATCACTAAAGCTCCTCCCTGACGTGCAGGTCTCCTGTGCCGTGCCTTGGGACTGAGCCAGTTTGCCCACTTCACGCTTCATTCATGATAATGATGCTAAAACAATTATAAACCATAAACGTAGATAAGTCCATATGGTGTCATAAAGTTTTCACTCTGTAGAGAGCAGTTTGCGTATGTGGGTGCCATAGTGGCACCCATCGATGTTCCGGAAATCTGTACAAAAAACTGGTTGCGATATTGGAAGTATGAAGTCTCAGCAATGAATTGGAGAAGGATCAATATGAATTCTTTTTGCGCTGGAACCTCAGGTGCTTGTAGTAGTAACCATTCGACGGATTCTATGCCAAGGTTGTGCGGTATGGATGTATATAAACCTTTGACGTCAATGGTAAACATCAGGTGATCTTGTTGAAAAGTTGTGGTATTAAGCTTCTGCAAAAAATGAGTGGTGTCGCGGATGTAAGTGGGGGTGTTCTGTATCAACGGTTGAAGAACGAAATCAATATAGACTCCTAGCGGTTGATTGATACTGTCCATGCCTGCGTCTATAGGTCTTCCGGGTGGTTTCGTCAAATCTTTATGGATTTTGGGTAATGTGTAAAAGGTGGGAATTCTGGGATGATTATTGTTCAGATATTTGTGAGTGTGTTCATTGATCCAGTTGAGTTCCATGGCTTTGTCTAATAGTGTCTCCAAATTCTGTTTGATGGGAATGGTGGGATCATGATCCAAGGTAGCATAGATAGTACAGTCTTTAATTGTCTCATACACTCTGAATTATAGTCAGCAGTGTTCATAATAACCAAAGCGCCTCCTTTGTCAGCTGGGCGTATCGTTATGCTCTTGTCGCTGTAGAGATCCTTAATGAGTTTCATCTCATGAGGTTTGAGATTCTTATGCGGAGGGTTTTTTTAACTGATCCGTTCAAGGTCTCTGGTAACAAGCTTCTGAAAAATGTCAATCGATGGTACCGTGATGGGTGGTATGAATCCACTTTTGGCCCTGAATTCTTGGAAATCAGGGATGTTTACTGGGTTCTCATGAGTTTCTAATTCTTCAAAAAAGACCTTAAGTTTAAGTTTCCTGACGATCTTGGTGTTGAATAATGTCGTGCCATGCGTAGGTACGAAGCATAATCCCTTCTGTAGTGTGTCTTCTTCTGGTTTGCTAAATGTCCTATAGGAGATATTGATGACTAAGTTTTCTTTAGTTGCAGTCTCGTTTGGGGTTTGTTTCTTAGATTTCCTCCTCCCCCTGCGGGTTCTTTTGGGCGGGCGCCTAAAAAAGCCAAAGCTGAGGGTGTTTGTGTCGAAGGGCTGGTTGTGCGGTTGGAGTTACCCGTTTTTTGTTCTGTGGAAATCTCAGAATCCCTCTGAGGAGATCAATTACCATTGTTTCATTTGAAATTTTATGTATTTCCTGTTATACCCACTGTTTTGATTCATGTTGTATTCCAGCACATTATGACACCATATTGACTAATCTACATTTATGTGTGGAGCTGACTTCCATAATGCATAATGTTTTAGCATCTTTATTACTAGCACTCCACTTTATGTCTCCCTGAAATTCGTGTCCATTTCACTCCATTCCTCCTGAAAGGTGACTCTATTTTGAAGATCACTAGTGTAGTTATGTTTCAACACCATAGTCACAGATCCCGGACCAGCAGTCTGGGACCCAAGGTGGCGACACTGCTCGCGACAATGGTGCATATTCCAACTGCATGACATACCTTTCAATGGGGTCTCGCCCCCCACCAGTACTTTATTAGAGTAATGCACTGTCACTTCACAATTTCTGTCTCAGTTTACACAAATGACCATCCCTTTTTTCATTCATTTCCATGTTATGTGTTTCTTCTATTTCCATGCTTGTGCTTTATTTTCTTTTTTTCTTACAGACCCACCACAATTTGCAGAACAACAGCAGAAAATCACATAAATGTTTTCTTTGTCTTTATAACATCTGATGACCACATGAGCAGCATTTCTATTGAGCCTCCGCCTCGCACCATTTCCGGACGCGAGGCGGTCAGGTGGTATTAAATAGTACCATTGCCTTAGCAACGGTTAAACACAGCAGTCCTAGGCTGTGCTTACGCGTCTACCCAGGATCTTTAGCAGAGATCACTCTTGTATTACAAGGTACATCCGTATCGGATTTATTCACTATTACACTCAAGCCCCTGATTCTTATCACTGATTGCATTTCCGATCTTATATTCAGCTGCAGAGCGGCAGGATCTGTTCGCCCTGTCTTCCATCGGGTGTTCACTACGAGCGCCTCGAATTGCTACATGCATGGTCACAGTACTGAACTGTTTCTGAATAAGGCTTTTCACACTCTACAGGTAAAAGATACATATTCTTCTTCTTTTTTTTTAAAAAAAACAACATGTATTTAATTTGTCTCTTACACCCTTGCATTCTTCTTCTTTTTTCCGGCACTCCACGCATTACTGAAACTTCCCACGTATGGTATGTTATTATTTCCATTTCCTTTACCATGCATAATATTGATGTGTTATATTTTTTGCTGTTTTGTATTCAATTGATTTGTTATGCAATAGACTAGCCCTGACGAATGAGATTTTTCTCCAAAATGCATTGGCACATTAAGTCTGTTCAACACAAAAGATGTGTTAGCCGCTTCCTCACTAAGAATATATTAGTGACTGTTTTTTTTAGATTGTTTCTTTGATAAATCACCGATTTTGAAATACAACAAAGACTCACTTCTTTTGAAGATTTGTATTCTTTTGGATACTTCATTTATACATTGAACAACCACAGTTTTGAACATTCTTTGTAATTCCACAACCCAGGTTGGGTCCAATGGAGAGCGTCTGTGTAACTAGGTTTTTTACCCAGTCTCCTGCTTCACATGTTTTTCGAGTCAGGGTGTCTCCAGACTCATCACAGCCAGCTCCTGTACACTTTCTTTATCAAGTCTAAACTAAAGTATTTTTTCACTATTGAACTTGAGCGGATTTGACCAAGTGGTGCCCATTTAATTTTCCTTAGCAATGGCTGAGCAGCCAGACTTATCTCAAGAGGGATGTGAGCAGTACAAGATGTTACACAAAGGACTTGCAATCACAGTAGTTCAAACAAACACTATTCAAGGTTTCTTGGTAAAATATACATTTATTTACACAGTCAGTTGGAAAGGATTCCACTAGTAAGAAGCAGCTCAATATCACACTATAATAAACTACAGTACACAACCAATACGTTTCTGAACAAGTTAGGCTCCCCTGAAGTGGGAGCAAAATGGCACTTATACAACTTTCAAAAGGGGTAGAAAGACAAAGGTTAAAATAATTAAAGCACAATTACTTTCATAGGCAGGGCAAATAGTTTCAGTTCACTACAACAGGCAATTCAATTCAATAGGCCTGGGCCACAGTCAATGGTTCAGTGTCTTGGCTAGGATAGCACAGTTCTGGTAGTAAACGGTTAAGTCTTTGCCAATGTTCTTAGAAGTAGTTTGCCAGAAAAAGAGTTATATGTCTGATTAGGAGTGAACAAGACTCCAAAGTCGGGAAAGTTTCACAAACTTTCACTGCGGCAGAAAGGATTTCCACACTGCGTTTACACAGTACCTTAAGTATGAAGAAAAGCTGTAGCTGAGACAGTTTTTCCTGGCAGTTCCTGCATATCTCACTGTTCCTTAGCTTCAGTCATGGAGACAAGAAGGAGGACGTCGGAGGTTCCTGCACTGCCCAGGGAAGAGTCCACAAGCTTGGCAAAACGTTGGTTTTAAGGTGTGAGTGCCTTGAAGTCCACAAACTGGTATCCTTCTCACTGGATATCCGGTTTTCAAAAGCACTCTGATGAAAATTCGACCAGTATGGAGACAGTGTCAAGGTGGCTTACGAGTTGCTTGTTCCCACCAGCTCAAGGGAATAAGTCGTCCTTGAAGGGGTTTCTCTGTCGATGGAGTTTCAGGCAATTTGGACCTGCAGCAGGGCATCCCCTGGCAAACAACGGTCCAGGAGTTGCAGCAGTCGTCTTCCTTCAGCTCGTCTTCGGTTCTTTCGTTCCAGTGGTTGACTCTGCATTCCAGTCCTAGAGACTCGCCTTTTAAACAGTTTTCTCCCATTCATTCCAGCCTAGCTGTCACTTACCCAGCAGGGTGCATGTCCTTGCCGGACAGTCAGCCAGCCATTCATACCAGAGTGCATTCAGGTCTCCTAGGAAACTAAGGACAGGGAGTTTCGGGCACCTCCCTCACATCCTGTCCACCCCAGACACTCAGGCGCCAGAGGAGGGCTTCAGCACTGAAGCCCGCCAAAGGGCATAGAACAAAGGGACCAAACCTGGTTTGGCATGCAGAGTTAAACACAAGAAGGACCTTTTCTAAATGAAACAGCGAAAAAAGATGACCAGAGTCTGTTTTTACAGAGGGGTCATGGGCGCCATATTGAAAAACATGGCTGACCCAATTTTTAGCTACCGGTGTTCGCGGTTGGGAAAAATCATGGTGGTGTGTTCTAAAACCACTGCCACAAGCCATTTCAAAAGGAAAGTGTAACATTTGACTGTTACATGATTGTTTAGACACAGGGGATGCTAGGCAACCCCTCCAGCACTCTATAGGAAGATAGTGTGTGCTGGGTCTATGAATTTAAAAAGACTACCAAAGTAAATTTAACTTTACATACTCTGGGAGATGGTAGTCAGTCCCAGAGAAGGTATTCAAACCTTGGGGAGTCTGAAAGACACCCATGTGCCACTGCACTGAAGGTGCTGTGTGACACACAAGAAAAAGATGATTTCTATAGAGTTGTTTAAAACTCCATATCCAAAGAACACAAAAGTAAAATACACATCAAAATACATGAAAGAGTGGGAAGAAAGGCTCACACTCTTTCCAAGTAAAAAATAAAATCTTAGAAATCCAGCAAAGTTGCTGGGGTCTCAAAAGGTAAGGGAAATTAGCACATTCTTGAGAATTCTCCCTAACAGCGCTAGCCAGTATCATGGGGCGGGTAGACTCGTGATGATATGCAGGCTTCCAATCAGGCACTTGCACGTCATCACAAGGAGGTCTGCCAGCTCGTGAACTGGCTGACACAATTCCCGGTATCACAATGGGTGCATGGGCTGGCCACGTATGTGACCCCCTCCTCGTCTGCCTCCTCTGTGCGCCAGCTGTCCTTCCTGCCGTTTTCCAGCCCAGATACCACCAGGGCCTCCTGTACACATGTCCTAACCCTGGCGGCCAGTCTGGTGGAGACCACATCCATGCCAGGATCGAGAGTCGACAGAGGATCATCAGAGGTGGTCACCACGGAGATCCATCCGGCGAAAGGACATGTGGCAATGGTAGATGAGCAGGCAACAAGCAGCAGGGCACATGCACGACAGCCCCGGGGGTTGTCATCATCCCAGAGGCTATCCGGAGGCGCAGGCACTATGCTTTTCGGCTGTGGCTGGCTCGGCGTAGGAGGCGACAGGACTCGGGGCCTCCAATCGAGGTGAGGCAGAAATCGGCCATCGGGCAGGAGGCACACATGGACTTTTCTACATTGATGTGTTCCGTGTTGGGACGACTTGGCCAGCAGTTCGGAGCAGAGCGGCAGCGGGCACAGGGGGCACGACTCACCATCGCAAGGGCGGAGAATACCTTGCGTCGGGCAGAGAGGCGGGCAGAGTCCCTCTAGGAGACTTGCAGGGAGTTTGAGAGGAGCACATCGGAGTCCCTGCAAGCCCTCAAGAGGAGAGCACAGGCCCGCCTAGGGGAAATTGACACAGAGTTCGATGATGCCCTGGCCGAGACTTTGTGGGGACATGAGGCGGGGCTGCCTAGAGGTTACCGTCACTGGTGGTGGTGGGAGACATGAGGCGGGGCATGCATGCAGGTTTCCGTCACTGGTGGTGGGGGGCATGAGGCGGGGCCTGCCTGCAGGTTGCCGTCTCTGGTGGTGGTGAGGAACATGAGGTGGGGCCTGCCTGCAGGTTGCCGTCTCTGGTGGTGGTGAGGAACATGAGGTGGGGCCTGCCTGCAGGTTGCCGTCACTGGTGGTGGTGGGGGACATGAGGCAGGGCATGCATTCAGGTTGTCGTCACTGGTGGGGGTGGGGGACATGAGGTGGGGCATGCATGCAGGTTGCCATCACTGGTCTGGTGGTGGGGGACATGAGGCGTGGCCTGCATGCAGGTTGCCCTCACTGGTGGTGGTGGGGGACATGAGGCAGGGAATGCCTGCAGTGTATGGTCACGGTTGATGGGGGGGTTGCATGTGGTGTGGGCTGCCTGCGGTGTATGGTCACGGGTGATGGGGGTCCCATATGGTGTGGGCTGCCTGCAGGGTATGGTCACAGGTGATGGGGGGTCCCATGTGGTGTGGGCTGCCTGCGGGGTATGGTCACGGGTGATGGGGGTCCCATGTGATGTGGGCTGCCTGCGGGGTATGGTCACATGTGATGGGGTCCCATGTGGTGGGGGCTGCCTGCGGGTATGGTCACGGGTGATGGGGGGGTCCCATGTGGTGTGGGCTGCCTGCGGGGTATGGTCATGGGTGATGGGGGGTCACATGTAGTGTGGGCTGCCTGCGGGGTATGGTTACAGCTGATTGGGGGGGTCCCATGTGGTGTGGGCTGCCTGTGGGGTATGGTCATGTGTGGTGGGGGTCCCATGTGGTGTGGGCTGCCTGCAGTGTATGGCCACGGGTGATGGGGGGGTCCCATGTGGTGTGGGCTGCCTGCGGGGTATGGTCCACAGCTGCTGGCTGGCTCTCCCGTGAGAAGGTGAATTCTTCCAGGGGAGTTGTGCGTGTGGCTGTTGCGAGCGGGGTACGCAATTTTGTTGGGGTGCGGACGGGGTACGCGTGGGCCTTTCCACACTATTTGGCTGTTGCGAGCAGGGTATGTGATTTTGCTGGGGTGCGGACGGGGTACGCGCGGTCCTTTGCACACGATTTGGTTGTTGGGAGCGGGGCTTGTTATGATTTTTCACGCAATTACGTTGGGGGGGCTGTGTGCTGTCCCACGGATTGCGCGGGGCCTTGCGCCATAGTAGCCATTTCAATGGATTTTTCCTGTGCACGGGGGAGTGTTGGGGGTGTTTCTGGTGCTACTTTGTGTGCATTGTGCCACGGCTACTGATGCCTCGGAAAATCCATTAATATGCGGGCAGCGCAATTGCTGGTTTGCGCCACGGATGGCACACGTGTGGCGAACGCGTGGCATCCGCTCCTTCTCGGCGCCTGCGCTTGCGCTACTTCTGCGCTCGATTCTATGAATTGGGCTCTAAGTGTCATCTATGTTTTGAGGTGCAGTTAGATCAAATCCACTATCCATTAGCTAACAGTCTCTTAATCAAATTGTGCATTGGAATTTACCTGTATCAGCCTTTATTGTGAAATGAAATGCCAAGTTCTCTTCGAAGTGTACCTACTGTGCAAGCTGGGATGAAGATGTTGCTCATTTTCTATTAATTAATCCTCTCTATGACCGAGTAAGAAGAATGTGGTTAAAACCTCTGTTGAAGATGATGAATGTTAGAACTTAAACAGATAGGTTGTATGTGTGTGTAAAACAATGCAAACCAACCACATGTTTTAGGCGAGATAACATTTTTGGGAAAAAGCTTTGCATAAAAGAAGCCATTTTTGCAATCAAATTAATTAATTTAGTCTTATTAATGTATTTATTATTGAGATTTATAAAGGTAATGGGGGTCATTACGAGGTAATGGAAAAACGATGCCGGTAAAGGATTACCGGCATCGCATACCGCTCCGGGCTATTATGACCTTAAGAACCCGGTATTAGAGGCACTGCTGATAACGCTGCCCCTAATAGCGGTAAGGGCGCTGGCACGCGGGCCTTCAAGCCGGTAATACCGGGATGGCGCTAACAGGAGGACATCACAAGTCAGGCGGACGTGCAAATACCGGCATCATGAAGGCGCTAATAGGGGATACCGGCATGCCGGCAATACCGGCATCACGAAGCACCCCTAAACTGCTATGTGCAGTGTTCCCAACTGCCACAGGTGCACACAATCAGCACAGGTGGAGGCAATGGACTCTGGGCCAGCACAAAAGGAGCACACCCACACACCACACCCCTTCCCACACCAAAATGATTCCACTAGTAGTAGCAATACTGGGGATGGAGGACATGCTTGCATTGCTACACCTGCAACAACAACAACAGCATAGGCAGGCACCACAGAGGAGACTCAGGAGGAGAAGGAGGGTGAGACAGGCCCAGCACGCCCCACAAGTGCAGCCAGTGGTACCACGCAGGCAGCCCCCAATCCCTCGCATCAGAGCCATTCAATCAACCTAACCCCTGAGCAGATCCACACCCTGTACCGTCTGGACAGGGACACCATCACCACCATCGTGGACATGATACACAACGAAATTGTCAGCCTCATAGAAATACGCACCGCCAATCCCCCTCTACTGAAGGTAGTGTCGGCGCTCCACTTCCTTGCCACAGGCACCTACCAGCACACAGTGGGGCACATGCATGGCATATCACAACCCTTATTTTCTCGCATGCTGAACCAAGTGCTGGATGCCCTCCTGAAGCACACAAGGGCCCACATATCCCTACCAAGAACTCCCAGGAGATTTCCGACACAAAAGTTGGCTTCCATGCTTCCATGCACTGGCAGGCATGCCAAATTGTATAGGTGCCATCGACTGCACCCACGTGGAGTTGGTGGTCCCGCATGCCATGGAGGTGGTGCACCACAACCGCAATCAATACCACTCCATCAATGTGCAGATGGTAGGTGACACCAGCACGATCATCACACATTGTTGTGCCCGATATCCTGGATCAACACATGACTCAATGGTCCTGCGGAACTCTACGCTACCAGGCTACATGGAGCGACATGCAGGATGACGTGCCTGTCTGCTTGGTAAGTTGCATGACAGGCACATGGCAGTGAAATGGGGGGATAGATGCACACACCACCATTGGCTCATTGTTGATGTAACAGCATGATGTGCACATCACAAAACACTGTGCCCCAAAGCATCCCTAACTGAACATGACGACAAAATCCCATAGCAATGAAGTAAGCTGGACACCTATCACAACATGCCAAACTTAAAAACACCCCACATCGCACAACACGTCCACCACCCATCATCGTACCTCATCCTCTGTAACACAATCCTGGAACATGCTGTTAAGATGCACTATGTAAATGACTGCAGCAAATCACTACACAGGACAAACATCCATGGGAGGGCACTGAACAAAATCACCCTGCGGAATCCACTGCTTGTCACAGGGCCGCCACCACCAAAGAAGTGCGGGATGTCACCATTGTAATAATCAGCACTGAATGCCTAATATTGCAGAGCCTACTGCCAACGCTGCCAGTTAGAAAATCAGACAGAACACTACACATCACAAATTTGACACAAACAGAGCGGTAAGTAGCCACAATGCACAAGGAACATCAAGTCAGTGTACACCGTGTATCAAATTGGAGATGCAACCCACACCAGAAGTCTATGGCACAGAACACATTGAGGGCATGAAAATTGTGTGCATACAACCAGGGACATGTGCATGTGACCAAGGATAATCTGCAGGCATGTGTGACTAGCACAGCTGTCCATCATGAATCAACTGACATATACCTTTTATTGCATCTCATGCAGGTGATAGTGGCTATCCCTTGAAGTCGTGGCTCCTCACCCCTGTCCGAAAGCCACAGAACAGGCACGAGGAGGACTACAATTGTTCCCATACCCGTACCCGTGTGGTCATCGAGCAGACCTTTGGCCTGTTGAAGACACAGTTTCACTGCCTTAGCCGGTCGGGTGAGGCACTCCTCTACAGGAATGAGAAAGTGGCCAAGATCATTATGGTATGTGTCATGCTGCACAACATGTGTGTATGTTGGAACGTGCCCCTACCCCCTGACATTGAACTGCAACCACCTGGTGATGATGAAGGGGATGGAGAAGATGTGGCTGCACATCATCACTGTGCCGATGCACAGGAGGGACGTGCTGTGCGTCAGTCAGTGATTGCACAATATTTCTAACACACATGGGTGCAGAGGCTTACATGAAAGTTGGACAGAGGGCACTGGGTGTGGAGTACATGTACACTATGCACTGTATATGAATAAATGACACATATGCAATGAGGAATGTCCACTCAAGATTTCTTTTTCACACAACGGGTGTATTTAACTGTCCAATAAAGATTAAAGTGCTCAAACCCTCCACCACACACACCCTCCCCCACCTCCCCCTCCCCCCACAACTCCCCCACACACCCTCAGCCCACTCCCCCCACAACTCCCCCACACACCCTCACCTCGACTCCCCCTCCCCCCACAACTCCCCCACACATGGGAACCAAGCAATTGTCTATTGCCTTCATCAGGCTGCCCCGTCTACATCCTGCCACTCCCTGCACCTGGTGGCGGCATGTCCGAGCGGTGCAGGGTGCGCGCCGGCCTGCGTAGGGCGCTAGTTTGCGTGGAGCTTGAGGAAGATGGGGTGGCCGCCTGCGCCATTCTGGGGGTTTGACGCTCAGCCTCCATTGAATCAGCAATGCGGGTACGGACCTGCCTCAGGGCAGACACCTCCGCACACAATCTATTTCTGCTTTGCACGATGATCTGCCTCAGGGAGGCGGTGTTGTCGCGCCCCCTCCTGCCTTGCTTTGGCACTGTCTGTGACAATCTATCTCACCAGGGCAGTGAGTTCCTCCTGTCGCTGTGCAGCGTGTCCTTCCTGCTGCACCCCCGCCGGTACACCAGTGGAGGTGGAGGATGCATGTGTTACATGGGCAAATGCATTTGGGTCCTCTAAGGGACTCATGCTCCCTTGTATGGACTCCCCCCCAGACTGCTCCGGGGTGGTGTTGTGGTATGAGTCGACAGATGTGAGCTGGGGGTATGGGGCCGGAATTGGTGTAGCAGGTAGTTTTATGTGGATAATGGAACATTTTAAGGGGCTTATATGGGGAGTCCCTATTGAACTCAAGACTGACCATAAACCACTTATTCAGATACTTAATCCAAAAAACCCACATATGACATCTCCTCGTATCAGACGGTGGATTTTGATTATAATGCAATGCAATGTGACCATCAGTTTCACGCCAGGTAAGACAAACGGGGTCGCTGATTGTTTATCTCGGCTACCATGTACTTCAGAAGATAAAGATGGAAACGTACATGAAGAAGAAACTGATTGTGTAATAGCGCAAGTTCATCCCAGCTTTTGCAAGGAAGAATGGATGAAAGCCGCTGAAACAGATATAGAACAGGAACATCTAAGAAGAGCAGTGGAGAGTGGTTGGAAAGTGGTGGATGATAATATTGCATCTCGGGAAAGAATGAAGGATGAGTTGTCCTGTGACGAAGTTTGTGTATACAGAGGAGACCGCATTGTTCCACCGATGAAGTTGAGAGAGAGGATTATGGAAATTGCGCATGAGGGACACATAGGAAGAACTCTAACAAAAAGGAGGGTGAGAGAAACATTTTGGTGGCCTAAAATGTGTGATGATGTGGAAGCAAAAGTGAAGGAATTCTCTGCATGTGCTGTAAGTGACAAGAGTAAAGTCACCAGAGCTACACCGTTGCAACCTGTAACTATACCGGAATCAGTATGGACAAAGTTAGCTATAGATATTGCTGGTCCGTATGACATATTGGAGCCACATAAGATCTACCTTATTGTGTTGGTTGATTACACATCGAAGTGGGTGGAATGTGGAATTGCTGAAGAGTCAGCGACGGCAATGAAGGTTAAGACATTCTTAGAGGAAGTTTTTAGTAGAGAAGGTGAGCCAATGGTGCACAATTCATGTCACAAGAGGTACAGTCGTTCCTCAAAGAGCGAGCTATTAAACATACAACGACAGCTCTGTATCATCCCATGGGTAATGGGTTAGTTGAGCGTATGAACCGTTTTATGAAGGATGTTATTCAATTGGCAGTGGCTAACAATTTACCATGGAGAGAGACACTTAATGAGGCATTCAATACGTATAAGGTCACCCCACACTCCACAACTGAAGTAGAACCTTTTACTTTAATGAGAGGAAGAATTGCTACCAACAGACTTAGACCTGCTTGGTTAACCTTGAAGAAGAACAAGAATATAGATCTGGAAGAGGTGGTAAAAAGAGTGAAGAAGAAACAAGAAGATTGACTGTCTTCTCTGCAGGTGTCACAGGTGTTGTGGGTACTGTGGTGATGGGCCTTGGTGGCACCAGTGCCGTGACATCCAGGGCTGGTTTGGTCTTTGGTGCCTGTCGTGGCTTGTGTGGGGCTTTAGAAGTGGAAGGCCTGTTGCCTTCATCCCTGGCCCTCTTCCGGCGTGCATTCGCCTGTGGCGGTGAGTCCCGGGCCTCGCTGTCAGGATCTGAACCTGTGGGGGACGAAGAGAGGGACGACATGAGTGATGGTTTGACATGCCTACATGCCCATGCCTATGCATACATTTGTATTATTGCTCATCTGCACATTAGAGGGGAAAAGGAAATGGAGTTTTGATGATCAAGTTGCTTGCTAGGCATCCGTCGGGGGTCACTCATTTTGGGGCGGGCGTATGCTATGTGACATGCATTTCTGTTGTGGCCTGCGTGCAGTGTGACTTATGCCATTTTTATATTTGTGTGGTGTGTGTCAGGTATGGCATTGCCATGCTGCAGGCATGTGTCTGTGCTGCGGAGGACAACTAGGCTGGGAATGTGTATGTATTGGGCCATGCCTTGCCTCTTTAGACAGACAAATTGGTGGACTGTCAACAGACTTTGCATTACAGTGTTTTCTTAGGGAACTCACCTCCTTCCGCCGATGAGGTGGCACCACGCTCCATATCGCCCACGCCTTCGATGGCCTCTATGCCAATCGTGCTGGCACAGATCTCCTCCCACCGGCTCAGCTTTATTGGTGAGCTTGCTCCTCCACCAGTAGCCATGGCCTGGCTCCTGTTTGCGGACAGGATGTTCCTGACTCGCAGACGCAGGTCATCCCATCTCTTCCGGACATCCTTTGTGGTGCGGGGGTGTTGCCTACCACGCTGACTCTTTTGACGACAAGTTCCCAGATTTCCTTTTTCTTGATGACTGCCTCCCTCTTGAAGCTGTTTGCGAATACGACCTTGGCATTGTCAGCCAGGGTCTCAGCCAGCATGGTGAGCTCATCCTCTAAAGCGCTCCTTGCGCTGGCGGGAGGCACCTTTTTTAATTGCCTTGGACATGATATAGTTGTTGGAGGTTGATCTATGTACTCAGCAATATGCTCCAGGTCCTGGGGGCTGAGGATGGCATTGGATTGTGTTTTTAAAAATGGCCGCCATGCTCTTTCCCGTTCCTGTGTGATGATGCTACTTCCGGTTCCGCTTATTTACGGTGACCGCTAATAGCAGTAACTGCTAATAGCGGTGACCGCTGATAGTGGTCACCGCTAATGCCATTTCAATTGATGCCGGTAGTGCTGTCTGCGCTTTCCATGATGCCGCTAAGGGACTTTAACAGCATGCCGGTAATGTCGTTATCGGCATGGCGCAAAGCTCGTGCATGCGTACTCGTAATGGCCCTCTATTAGCGGGCTCTTTAGTGCACGGACATGGTATTTGCTCCATGCCGGTAAGGACTGTTACTTACCTCCAAACTCGTAATGAGGCCCAATGACTTTTAATGTTCTGGTTTACAGGATGCTGAATGTGATTAAACAATTAAGTCAATTTTAAGGTTGACAGCAAAATACTAATTAGTAGTTTTGAATTGAGAATTATGTACCTATGCTTGTCCTAGACTGTAATTTTATGATATTGTATGTACCAATTTTAGTATGCGACATGTAATGTATTAGTAATGGTTTTATGGATGTATATCCGAAATAAACTTGAATAATGAATTCAATAATTTATAAATTCATTCCCAAGGTTTGTGCAGGGGGCCTATATATCTGAGTTTGTGAACATGATGCACAACATGGCTCACAGATTTTCAGGGATTGATAGACTTCTTGACCTGTGAAAACCATAGATTACATAAAAGAAAAATCCTGAATATTTCAACCCTTCAAAGTGGAATAGGAAGTAGCTCAGTTTCACCTCTTTAGTACCAAGAAATAATGTCAATTTAACCAATGCCATTTTTCTATATAATACTGCACAGAAATCATAGGATTCTATATTAAGCAGACTCATAATACCAATTAAAATGAACCAAGATATTGTGTTTTCCAAAATAAAAGCTTTTACCATGAATCCAAACCTGTAGACAAAGTAACCAACTGTCATGCCGCCGTCTTTTGGTGGTCGCTGGCGGTTATGGAAGGCTTGGCGTTGGCGGCGCCATTAGATTGTTCCGTGTTTTTCCTTTCACTTCCTGGTTTGACGGTCTAGTCTTTTTCTCTTGTTTCTGTATTTAACCACGCCCTCCCGTGGGCTCTGTGAGTTGCAACTTTGTTTCCTGTGCCTTGTTGCCGTGCTACTTTGTTTTCCGTGCCTTTTTCCTGTTGCCATTTTCCGCGGTGTCTATCGCGGTATCCTTTCGCTCTGCTTCTCCTCCTCTCTTCCTTTTTTCCTGCCTTCCCCGTCCTTTCGGTCCTCTTACCTTACGGGGTTTCTCCTCTCCTTCCTTTCTCCCGGATCACGTTCCTGGTTCCTGGCGGTGCTTCCATTCCGGTCTCTCGCACTGCTCCTTGTTCAGTATCAGCATCTCCAGACTCTCCAGCTTACTGCTGCACCGAGAAACTTACCTTGATTCTCCTGCTCCGGTTTTTTCCTGCATTCCCGGACTCACAGTCATCTCTTCCTGCACAGCATCGGTACCAACTACATCCGTAGGTTTTTTTAAGCGGCTGCTTTTTTCCTCTCATCTTGGTTTCTGCGGGACGGGGGCCGGCTGCTTCCCTGTTTATCAGGGGATCAGGGTGGCTTCTTCCCGCGGACGGCCGTACCTCTTCACAAAGAAGAAGAAGCCCAAGAACAAGACCTCCAGACGAGAATCCGTTCCGGAAGAGACAGGTGAGGATAAAGGGGAGGTGGACATTGATTTATCAGATTTGGAGGATAATACGCTGGTTCCCAGCATTCGTGACAGTTTGCAACGCCCGAAAGAGATTACAATGTCTATTCCGGAACAGGTCAAAGAGCTGCTCACAGCAATGCAGAATGTGACATTAGAATTACAGGCTGTGAAGGCCTAAAACGCTGCTCTAAGACAGCGAGTCGACCACTTCGAACAGTCCCGGAGTGATCTGCCTCCCATGCCCTTAACCTGCGGTAAATATGATGGTTCACCTACTAGATTTAAAGAATTCATGGAGGCTTGCATAATCTATTTCACCTTCAGACCTCAGACATATGCCTCAGATGCAGCCCGCATAGGTTTTCTGATATCTAACCTTACGGGTAACGCTCTTTCCTGGGCTACTCCGCTTGTGACCAGTGCCAGCCCGTTACTACACGATTACTCCGGGTTCACCGCCCAGTTCAAATTGGCCTTTGAAAGGCAAGAGACTGCGGTAGTCGCCAGTGAACAGTTACTGGATATTCGACAGGGAAGTTCAGATCTTCTGTCCTACATCTCCCGCTTTAAACGGGTGGCTGCAGATGCAGGCTGGCAAGAGAACGCTCAGTACACCATTTTTCGCCGAGGATTGAGGGAAGACCTTAAAGATGAATTAGCAAGGGTAACCAGACCAGCTACTTTAACCGACTTGTGGTCTACAGTGGTTCAGCTGGATTTCCGTCTCTCAGAACGGCAGTCTGAACGTAGAAAACAGCGTGGATTTCCTGCTACGCCTGATCCTGGGATTACCTCTCCTTCTCCTACCTGTACGTCGAAAGAGGAGCCAATGCAAATTGGGACTACTCGAGGGCCACTCACCTCGGAAGAAAGAAGAAGACGCAGGGAGAACAACCTGTGTATGTATTGTGGATCTAACCAGCATATTCTTAGAGACTGCCCTAATGTACCACCAAGACGTTCGGGAAACGCCATTCCTCGGAGCTAGTAGGGACAAGTTACCGACGGGGATTTCCTGGTCCCTTTGTTTCTTTATCAGTCACACCCATGCTTACCACAGAAGACAACCGTCTCATGGTAGTTGGAGTAGAGTTATGTATCTCTCAGCAGTCCTATGAGGTTCTGGCACTACTGGACTGCGGCGCTGCTGGTTGCTTTATGGACTTGGTTTGGGCGGAAAAGGTCGGTATTCGCCGTTTGCAGAAAGACGAGGACCAAAAGGTGGAAGGTGTAGATGGTAGACCACTCAGCTCGGGTCTTATCACCCATACCACACCTCCGATGCAGATGAAGATCCTACATCACAACGAAACCATTCAATTCGACCTCATCCGAGCAGCACATTTTCCAGTAATCCTGGGAGTCTCTTGGCTTCGGAAGCATAACCCGACCATTGATTGGACAAAGAATCAACTGTCATTTACCTCAACATTTTGTCGTCAGTCATGTTCTTCGCAGACCCTGCATACTTCTGTCCACATTTTTCCAGAGATAACCTCCAGTTTAGATGTGTTGAAGGTAAACAGCATCCCTAAAGAATATCTCCGCTATCAGGAGGTGTTTACGGACGATGGCCCGCAGGAGTTACCTCCTCATAGACCAGAGGATTGTCAGATCATTCTCCAGCCCAATGCTGTTGTTCCTTTTGGACGAATGTTTTCCCTTTCCCTCAAGGAAAAGAAGGCTCTCAAGGAATATCTGGATTCTAATTCACATCATGGCCTGATCCGACCTTCATTCTCCCCTGCTGGGGCTTCACTTTTTTTTGTTCCAAAGAAAGGTTCCAATGAACTTCGTCCTTGCATCGATTATAGGGGCCTAAACCAAGTCACTCTTAGGGATAGGTATCCCATGCCACTGATCGGAGACATTCTGGAAGCAGTTCAAGGGGCGAAAATCTTTTCTAAAATCGATTTAAGAAGAGCCTACCACCTTTTGCGGATACGATCCGGTGATGAATGGAAGACTGCTTTTCGCACTCCCTTCGGACACTACGAATATTGTGTCATGCCCTTTGGCCTAGTCAACGCTCCATCAATTTTTCAAAGATTCATGGATCGCATCTTTTCTGATCTACTTTTTCATTGTGCCGTCGTCTATCTTGATGACATACTGGTCTATTCTAAAGACGCTCAACTCCATTCTGATCACCTCCACCAAGTCCTTCAAAGACTGCAAGACAATCTACTTAAGGCCAATGCTGATAAGTGCATTTTTCAAGCCTCCGAGGTCAACTATCTTGGCTTTATCCTGTCTTCGGAAGGAATCCGCATGGATCCCGCTAAGATCGACGCCATATTGCAATGGCCTACACCCCATTCCATCAAAGACGTCCAAAGGTTTCTAGGGCTAGCCAATTTTTATCGCAAATTCATCCAAGGTTTCTCGGATCGAGTTCTTCCCATTACAAAGCTGTTAAAAAAGTCTTCAATGCCCTTTGTCTGGTCTTCTGAGGCAAACCGAGCTTTCCAACGACTTAAGGAGGAATTCTGCTCTGCCCCGGTACTTCATCAACCAGATCAGAATCTAAGATTCATTGTGGAGACTGATGCCTCCTCTGCGGCGATTGTTGCAGCTCTTCTACAGGAACATGAAGGTTTGGAACATCCTGTTGCCTACATGTCCAAGACACTGAATGACAGCCAGACACACTATTCAGTGATAGAAAAAGAACTCCTGGCCATGAAATCTGCATGCGAAGAATGGAGACATCTCCTACAAGGGGCTAACCATCCCTTTGAAATCAGAACTGACCACAAGAATCTTAAAATTCTGCAAAAGATGGAATGTGTCAACTCCCGTCAGGCTCGCTGGGCGCATTTTTTCTCCCAATATGATTTCACATTGACCTACTTACCAGGTTCCAAGAACATACTAGCTGATGCCCTTTCTAGAAGGCCTTATCCAGACATGTCTCAGAAAGAATTTCCCAGTCTCATGCTTCCTGAAGTCAAGGTAATCTGTTCGGTGGAGTCTTTCTTAGAAAGGGTCCGCAAGGCCACGCGGTCCACCTCTCCTCTCTCAAAGGACCTATCCATTCAAAATGGTTTATGTTTTAAGCAACAGCGATTGTTTCTGCCAGACAGATTCACCCGTCAGTCGGCTTTAAAGTGGTGCCACGATGATCCAACGGCAGGACACAGAGGTGTTAAGAACACTTTGGAATTGCTTCATCGCAGGTTCTGGTGGACCGGTATGACCAAAGATGTTTCAACCTACGTCAAGTCATGTCCGGTATGCTGTCGATCCAAACATTGCACTCAAAAGTCGATTGGGTTTCTCCAACAACAGGACCTTCCCAAGAGACCCTGGAGCCTTATTTCCACAGATTTTATTGTGGATCTGCCACCCTCGGAAGGTTGTTCATGCATCATGGTAACTGTTGACTGCTTCACTAAGATGGCACATTTCACTCCCTTGGCTGGTCTTCCCACTGCCGCTGAGATGGCGGCTGTATTTGCCAGAGAAATATTTCGCTTACATGGTACCCCGGACAAGATTATTTCTGACAGAGGTTTTCAGTATACTTCAAGGTTCTGGAAGGAGCTATGTGAGAGACTGGGAATGGAACGGGCCTTATCATCTGGCTTCCACCCACAGACTAACAGGCAGACTGAAAGAACCAATGCCACGCTGGAGCAGTATCTTCGATGCTTCACAAATGCCCAACAGGATAATTGGGTTAGTCTGTTGGTCACCGCGGAATTTGCCTATAACAATGCCGAGCACAGTGCCACTGGTCTCAGTCCTTTCTTTTGTTCCTATGGTTTCCATCCCAGCTTTATTCCTTCTCTCTCCTTTCCTCCTTCTACCACTCCGTCTGTGGATGCCCTACTTACCAGTATCTCGGAGGCTCACAAGTCTGCCACGGGATGTTTGCGGGCAAGCAGTCTTCGGTATCGATCATACTGCAATCTTAAGCGCCAGCCCGTTCCAGCTTGGCGGAGGGGCACCAAGGTCTGGTTGTCTACTAGGTTTCTGCCTCGCTGGCTTCGCCCCTCTAAACTGTCTCCCCGGTACCTGGGTCCTTTCCCTATACTTCACCAGATTAACCCCGTGGCTTTCCGCCTCCGGTTGCCCAAACACATGCACCGTCTCCATCCTGTGTTTCATTCCTCTCTCCTGAGGGAATGTAAGGGTGATCCCTACCATCGCCCTTTGCCACGGGACCCGGTCCCCAAGGTGGTTCCTTCCGATGAGTATGAGGTGGCCTCCGTTCGTGACTCCCGCTATCAGCGGGGTCGCTTGGAGTATCTCATCCACTGGAAAGGGTATCCACACTCGGAGGACTCCTGGGAACCGGTGTCTCATGTGCACGCTCCAGCGTTGATTCAGCGGTTTCACCGTCTGTTCCCGGGTAAGCCGGGGGGGTGTCCCTTGGGAGGGGGCATATTGTCATGCCGCCGTCTTTTGGTGGTCGCTGGCGGTTATGGAAGGCTTGGCGTTGGCGGCGCCATTAGATTGTTCCGTGTTTTTCCTTTCACTTCCTGGTTTGACGGTCTAGTCTTTTTCTCTTGTTTCTGTATTTAACCACGCCCTCCCGTGGGCTCTGTGCGTTGCAACTTTGTTTCCTGTGCCTTGTTGCCGTGCTACTTTGTTTTCCGTGCCTTTTTCCTGTTGCCATTTTCCGCGGTGTCTATCGCGGTATCCTTTCGCTCTGCTTCTCCTCCTCCCTTCCTTTTTTCCTGCCTTCCCCGTCCTTTCGGTCCTCTTACCTTACGGGGTTTCTCCTCTCCTTCCTTTCTCCCGGATCACGTTCCTGGTTCCTGGCGGTGCTTCCATTCCGGTCTCTCGCACTGCTCCTTGTTCAGTATCAGCATCTCCAGCTTACTGCTGCACCGAGAAACTTACCTTGATTCTCCTGCTCCGGTTTTTTCCTGCATTCCCGGACTCACAATCATCTCTTCCTGCACAGCATCGGTACCAACTACATCCGTAGAGAGGTTTTTTTAAGCGGCTGCTTTTTTCCTCTCATCTTGGTTTTTTTGCGGGACGGGGGCCGGCTGCTTCCCTGTTTATCAGGGGATCAGGGTGGCTTCTTCCCGCGGACGGCCGTACCTCTTCACAAAGAAGAAGAAGCCCAAGAACAAGACCTCCAGACGAGAATCCTTCCGGAAGAGACAGGTGAGGATAAAGGGGAGGTGGACATTGATTTATCAGATTTGGAGGATAATACGCTGGTTCCCAGCATTCGTGACACCAACTTAACCCTACCAAACAGTTTCATGTCTATGTCCACACTAAAAAACAATAATGTCAAATATTAAGAGTGGAATCTGCTCTCGATTAAGAAGGTTATAGGTGAATCCAATGTTTTATCTGATGCCAACACTCAATGATGTCAGAGAAATTGTCAGGTTTTCCAGTATTCCAGATTATATTTTTGCATTTGTCACAAATCTATTTGTCAGCATAAAGGTGTGGAAAATATATGTTTTTCTAGTTATTTGTTCTCAGTGTGTGTATGTATGTGAGTTAGCCCTTAACTGGGATTTTTAGAGTGCCAACAGTTTCCCAAGCCAAGATGGAGGATCTCACTTTGGTCCTTGATTAGTTGTGTAATACCCAGGGTCAGTTGCAAGACTCTTTCAAATGCCTTTCATTGTCAACAGCCCAGCTGAGTGAAGCAGGAAGTCAGGAGCTCCAGTTATCTAGGAGGCCTAACAGGTTAAGGTGGTGACAGGAGTGAAGCAATGGAACTCAAGTAACAGACTTCATCAGAAAACTAAGCTAAGTGAATGGAGAAATCCAAAATGTGCAGTTGAAGTTAAAAGACAGTTAATAAGGAAATGGAGTAACTGAATTTTAGAACATATTTCTCAAAAGGCTCAGAGTTCAAGTTTATTATATTCTCCTGAACATTACCCCTGAACATTATCAGGCTTATTTAGTTTTGTTTTTTCTAACAATGTTTGGTGAATTGCAAGGCTTTTTGTTTTTAAATACTGTTCCATCCTTGAATGGTCATTTTCGTTCTCTTGAAGAGAAACCCGGATTGCATTGTCCCATTGCTAGGGGACAGTGGAGCATCTGGATTAACTTGTAAAGAAAGCTTTCTATTTTCCCAGTGTGACGGCATAGCCTTGCAGCTCGCGTTGGAAAGTTGCTGCTGCAGGGGACAGTTTGCTTATCTGTTTTCCTTTGTCTGGTAGCATGTAGACTTTCCCGGAGTGGATTTTACAGTTTTGTTGTGCGCAGTGACTTTTTCCCCTTATCAGAGGAGACAGGAAGAGTGCGGGAAGCGCAGTGACTGTGATCTGCAGTTTGAAAATAAAGACATTTTGCCGGCAGCAGTCCTTGTTAGTGCTTTGTTGAGCGCTCGGTTCAGCGTTCAGCCACAACTAATGTGTATTTTTTCAGCTGAATGGAAACAATTTCAAATTACGTATTCACTGTGTTTGATCTGAATTCTAAGGGACTAATGTAGAACTTTATCCACAAGTAACTTGAATTGAAATCATCTGCAAAGAGAGAGACTAAAGTGAAGCAATAACTGAGCAAGGGCTTATTGTTTGGAAAGTTAACAGAGTTAAGTCAAAAGGAAAGTGCGCTGCATACTTTGAAAAGTTTATTCAGGTCCACAGGAAATGCTTGTCTGGGCAAATTGAAAAGGTGATTTAGTACATTGTAAAGTATAATTTAATGGACATAAAAGGGAACATTATTCAGAGTTAAGGTTAATAAAAAAGTGTTGTTTCCTTTCTTTCCCTATCCTGCAGATTTCGGTGTGATTGCAGAGAGGAATCTGACTTTTATTTTATCCACTTCCCCTTTCCCCCCTAGGTGTTACGTGTCCAGATAAGTATTCCTTCCAGTTGGGGGCGTCATGCTCTAGGGGGTCTGCCGGGGTTCAGCAGCTTCCGTGGACAACAGAACAAGACTCAGCCTGACAGTAATTAGGTAAAGTATATATTGAGAAATTATTCTCCTAATAATTATGTCTTCTTGAAATGCAAGTCCAGTGATAATTGACTGTCCATGTTGTAGAAGATTGTACCTTGTTGTCTACAATAGTGCCTCAGATTTGCTTTTATTCTAATACATATGTATATTCATTGTTAATGTAAATATTAGCAAGATAATAGCAGGCAGGTGGCATTTATTTTCTGCAGACAAGCTGCCTGAATTCATCTGGAATGTTGTTGGTACCTTCCCCTGCATTCATAATTAGGGGACAGCCTTTAACTTCTTGATTTATTATTTTACATAAAAAAGAATATTCAGTTCATAAACAGTGGGTATCCTGTCTCATATTTTGTGTGGTGTTATAGTGGTTCTGGGAGATAGATCAGGGGGCATCTGGTTAAAAAGAATGACATAGTTGAAGTTCAGATATATGCTATAGATTGAAGTCATTACAAACATTAAGGCTCTGGCAGGGATGTGGAAGTTATAATGTCATGATGTCAACAAATAGATGTATTGTGTAACAGATTGTGCCCATGATCACAGATATGTGGGAAGTTGCATTGTTGTGCTGAATTGGATGGTGTCTGCATGATAATCTCATTAAGGATACAGGTTGCTTTTGGAATAAGACAGAGAGCTGAAAAGAGAACTGAGTTGTATTTTTGTGGAGCTGTGTTTTGATAAAATATTGAGACTTTGGAAGTGCCTAGAGGTCATGGGTGATTTAAATGTGGCATGGGACCATGGGATAGCTAGATATTGTATGTGTGGGTAATAGGTAACACAGGATTTAAAGTCGTGGAAAGACAAATGAAGGAAAAAGTGAAGAAAGTGGGAGAAAATATATGGGAGTACACATCTCGTTTGACCAGACATTACAGAAGCTGCAAATGACATCCACTAACAAAGAAAACAGACATAGGTTTGTGAATATTTCCGTTCATCTCTTTTTCCAATTGAAGTTGGTGTAGGACAGACTAGCTGAAAGGGAAACTTACATGAATGAAATCACAGAAACTTCTCAAAAGACATCAGCCGAATTAACACTCATTCAAAAAGTTAGTGACCAGCAAGAACAGGAAATAAAACAATTGAAAACAGGGCCTGAAAAACAAGTGCCTATGCAAAAAAAAACAGGGACTCTTTAAGGCAATGGAAGATTTAAGCAATAGGCCCCGAGCGGGGGGTGGGGGGGATTACCTGAAGTGCAAGGGGCCTATTGCTATTAGTACCCTGGGCCATAAGACTGGGGTACTAAGAGCATTTTTTTTTCTGCTCCTAAACGTGTTTCGGAAAACAGAAAAAAAAAATGGCAAAAAATTGCCACTGGGGTAGGGAAAACAAAGTCAGTTTTCCCTGTCCATGGCAGCCACTGAAAATGAATGAAAAAAGGTAAATAAAAGAAATGTGTGCCATGGAAATTGAGAAGGGACGATGAAAAGGGAGAAGGGACTACAAGTAGTTCCGTCTCCCTTTCCATGGCGACCATTCAAAAAATAGGGAAAATGTAAACAAAGAAAATGGCTGCCATGGAAAGGAAGAAGGGACTACGTGTAGTCCCTTCTACCTTTCCATGACGGCCTGTCGCGGAATCCGGAGCGGATGCGATGGGGTCAGAAGTGTTCCCAGCGCGTGCACTCCTGAAATGGACCAAAAAGAAGGTAAGTGGGGTTGGGATGGCAGAGAGGGGATTCTTAGGGTTAGGGGGGTGGGGAGGGGATTCTTTGGATTGGGGGTCAGGGGTTGGGAACAACACTTACCTCAGTCCCCGGCAGGGTAAGATGGCAGCCTCCAGCCGTATGGTGGCTCAGAGCGGGGATTACCCCGTTCCGAGCCTCCTCATTGGTTGAGTGGCTGACACACCCCCTCTTCTGCTGGGGACATTAAGCAAGGAACGTTACGGGGAGAGGGATACCCAGTCGGGTAACGCCCCGGCGAGGGCCAATGAGATTGCATGTTACAATCTCATTGTCCCTCGCCGGGTACTAATAATTCAAAGTGTACAGAGAATTCAAACAATGATTATTAAGAGACATTCTTAATATTAATGACACTCATAGTCAGTGTTTACAGGCACATGACAGATTAAAGAGTACATTAAATGATTACATATTTCTCACCAATGCATTACTAGTTGACATTGTGACTGTAAAGATGCAACTGGAAGAAAATCAGGAAACAGCTGCAAAACTCATCATAAAGGATGTGGATATGCAAGCAGAATTTGGTCAGTTACAACAGTAAATATACAAATAATAAAACAGCAGATGACCCAATTAGCCCAAGAAAAGATGCTGCTATTCGGATAATAAACCACCTCCACTTAAAGTGACAAAAACACAGGCATAAGGCGATCAAGTAAGACATCTTCACAAGAACTAGTGAGAAGAATAGAAGAAAATATGACATTTAGAAAGAAATTAGAAAATGTAATGAAGGATCCTGATAAGTGTAGTGCTACAAATTGAACAATTTAAGAAACAGCTAGCTACCTGGCCGTCTATAAACCAAGAGGCAGTGAGTGAAATAGATGCTTGTCAGCAAGACACATATTCCTTACAGAAGAAATTAAAAAACACACCTGAAATACTGGCCTCCAAAACTAAAGTGTTGCAAGTCTAGTCAGGCCAGACTGATTGAATCTAGGAAACAACTAGTATAATGGAAACAACAGATGACAATTGTAATGGATAATAATGCTTAACAACAATAAAGAGAATAATTTTTGTTCTGAATCAGTAGCTAAAGGTCAGAGACAAATACGTTTCATGAAAGAAGCCAGACTCTTCCCTATTCCTGAGACTACCTCTCTACTGCCCAGATCTTCCCTAAGAACTGCAAGCGAATCTGGTACACCAGACATAGGTGGTGCCATATACACCATTTCCCCTTCCCAAACACACCCAGAGAGATAAGAAGAGCTGAGTTCACTGTCATATACAGAGGGGGAGCTAGACCTTCAGGTGAGAGGAGTGGGCAGACGCCTGCTTAGTATGTCAGGAATAGACAGGTGAGGAAATTAGACTATTCCCAGTCTATCAGTGAAGAAATTTATCAAAATGAGTTTAAAGAGCAAGAATTACAACACATGCTCTAACAGGGAGAACATTTAGTCTATCTGGCCAACTATGAAATATAAAGGAATGCAACCCAGAAAGGGCATTCTAAACATCATTTATACACCAGGGACTATGAGGGAACCCCAGAGCCTCTGGGCAAATGGGGAAAAACTGACAGACTGATTTTGAGCAACAACAAGAAGCCCCACAGAAAATATTTGAAGCCCATAACTCGGAAGAGCAATAGAGAAAAGAGACAAGAGAACACATTTGTACCATACAAACATGACACAATAATTATAAAAGGGAAAGTAAATATGTTAGCGGGTGGGGGGGGAGTAGTTTCAAGTTATGGCTCTGACCCTAAGGAGAGAAGGCGGACTCCATCCATTGAAAGCCACAGGCCAGTCCTCCACCTGGCATGCAAAATACAGATCCGCCGAAACCAGAGACTTACAATAGTCCTCGACACTTAGGTTCTAGGCTCATCCTGGACTACAAATATATTCAGAAGGGAATAATCACAACCCAGGATCAGTTCCAAACCTCACATTTTATTGGGTAAGAAACCAATCCCCTCCCACTAGATCGAATTATCAAGACAACGTTCCTACTCCTCCTGTACTCCAGATTAACAGGTTCCAATATCAGAGTGAGTGGAGACTGAGTAATGCATGCAACAATTATCAGACTTACTCACCTAGAAAAAAATATGTTACACAGGAAGAACAGAAATATGACCACCCACAGCCAAGAGGATGGCGAGAAGATGTCTCAATTGGAGTGACAGGTAAAACAACTGATTGAGAGCATTGGTCAACTGATGAGATCCCAAAAGAGAAATCCTGATTCTAATACTCCATGAAACATTGTCCCAAATTAAATCAACAGGTCACAGTGGACAATGACAACATTCCAAATAGAAATACACACTGAGATGCAGTAGGAAAGATATGCCAAGCCTTGGAGGAAACCTTTTTTACGTCCTAAAATAACGACAGAGTGGGCTGAAAAAATGTGTCCATTTGTTCTTGTGATAAAAATCAGAACAAAACAAGAAGAGTGAAACAGTGAAGAGAAAAATGTGACAATCACATTTGAGAATGAAGAGAGCTCCGTGGAGAAATAACCAAGTGTTTTCACTTTGAAAAATGGATTGCCACCACCAAAGAAACACGAATCAGAATTAAAAGAATTGTGAAAAATAGTTTAAAAAGAGCAGAATGCTTACTAGGAGATAGGGTAAGCAGGATCTCACTGGGGTGAACTCCACTAGGGGACAATGACTCCCCAGTGAACATATCTGCAACATCTCCCTTGCCACCAATGGTGCACAGGTTATTGCGCCATGGGGACTGATAACAATGTAAAAGAAAATAAACCTTTAACCATGCTTGGTTTGTCTGCTGACCCCTCCCAGAAACCGGAATCCCAAGACCAATGGAATTATGTCTCTCTTTGAAGGGAGAGACATACAAGGGATAAGACCCCTACACGCTGTAGAGGAGCTGATGCGGAACGAGTTGACCGCTGAGTGCAGAAGAACCGAAGAGAAACAGTGGCAGATGGAAGTCTCCACTGTAACGTGAAGCCGATGAATTCTGGAGGCAGGACCACAACGCATACATGGTTGGGGGAGGAAAGCCCACAGAGCGCTGCCGAGCCCAGGAGTTCTGGAAGCCCCAGGCTTGAAGGCCTCGAGAGGAGCAAGACTGAACCGTAACCGAAAGTGAAGACCGGTGTGCAGCCGACAGAAGCAACAGGGAACTGACGGCCCGAGGAGCCCGGTTTCACTACAGAAGACATGACCGCCTCCCCTAAAGAAGGCCACTGTGAAGAAGCATGTATGCAGTTCTCGATAAGGAGAGGGGGATGGGAGGTTGAGCTCTGCTGTGCTCCAACAGGGAGTCAGAAGGCTGAGAAAGCAAACCAAGTGCCAAAGAAGGCCAATGGGCCTATAAACCAACAAAGACTGAGGGAAACATCCAAAGAAGGTAAACATGAGAGCTAAAACCTGCTAAGGGTTATTAGAAAAAAGAAAGCGAGTGAAATACAGAAAAGGGCTGACTGACACTGATAACCATAACCCGTGAGGGATTATTAGAATGCAGAAAGAGAGCAAAAAATACCCAAAGTGGGTGAAGTTGAAAGTCACAAACCTCAAGGGCTTTTGACAAGCAAGAACACAACGTCCATATCAAAAGGGAACAAACTTGAAAGATATAACCCCGCAAGGGGTTCAGGTAAAATACAGACTAAGAGAAATACCAGAGAAGGGTTCCAAGAAACAAAGCTACCCAAGAGAGTTGAAAACCTTGTTAAGAACCCAGAGCACAGTCCAGGCTAAAAATCCCACACACTCACAGAGGGTGGAAACCTACAGTATCTCAAAACCCTTGAGCAGAGGCATAAGGTCCCCAGGGGGCCACAAGAACTTACTATTGGCATAAATCTGAGATGCCTTGGAGAGGTGATCGAGAGACAGCAGTTGAACAACTGCACGAGCCACAAATCTCAGAGACTTGGTGTTTCCCATAGTTGTGTGAAAAGACCAGAACTAAAACGTGGTGGAGTGTGCCCATTGTACCTGTGGTAGAATCCAAAACGTGTGTTATTTACTTGAACAGTACGAGAAACCTTGGGAAGTCAAGAAGACTAATTCTAGAGGCATTGTTGGGAGGGGGTCATGCACCAGCATAAGCCAAGCAAGGGGAGCAAGAAAAACTGATCTTGGCTAAATTTGTGTTTCTTTGTTAGTGGCAGTTAGAAATATAAAATAGGTTTGGACTGAGGACAACGTTGAGTTAATTACGATACCCTGACAAGCACCTTTTGTTATTATCCTACAAAAGGGACTCTCTACAGCAGCAAGAGGGAGAGGTGAGGGGTTTTTATTTTACTTTAATAAAACATGTCGAGTTATCTGTGTCCTTCCTCTGACCTACAACACCCCTCCTTTGGGAACTGCACAACTTTGATGGAAAGGGGAATTTATTAGATGGAGTTACTAAAGTATAAATCAAAACAGGGCGACACTGACTCACCCATCTGGTGATAGGCATGTGTCCTCAGGGCGGCCCTGTCTTGCTGGGGAATGATTTACTTTGAAAGCTTTCACCTGCATGAACCAGGGCTTCTGCACTCAAACTCACCACCAGATCATGCTTAAAAGAAGTGCCCATTATTTAAGCTTGAGTGGTACTTGTCACCTGAAAAACATCCACACCGAGGTCCATGACATAATTTATCATATCTCTGGCGGAACAAGATGATTGTGAAGGGACTTACAGTGAAACTTTAAAAATACATATTGCACCAAATAATGAGCTAGTCTATTTTTTCTGACGGTGAGTCTAGCACAGGATGTGATTTGCATGAAGATCCCATAGAAAAACCATACATTGCTAGATTAGCTACAAATTTAGAACCAGTGATGAACACGTTTTGAGACAAAACAACTATCTTTCACCACCTCAATGAAGTCGTGCTGTTTATCTTCAGGCAGGCATTCCACCATCCTTTCAACCGAGTCCAAAGAGGGAAGTTGTAGCATCCCAATAAGGCAAGCGAGTTGACAGCTCTGATGGTGATTGCACAGGTGGAGCAAATCGTCTTCCCAACCAAGTCCATCCTTTGACCCTCTTTGTCAGGAGGAGGAATGAAACATTTACCTGGTGGCCACTTGTTAGGAAAGATTTCGTAATTGTAGGTAATTTTCCTTCCATGTGGCAACCCCTAAACTTTTTGCTATTGTTTTTAACCTTGTTCTTGACTTTGCCAGAGAAGTACAGCCTTCTGCCGCACTTCTCTGGGCTTTCGCTCCTTTCTTACGGGGAAACTGACATGCCCTTAAGACAGTCAGTACCGGGGAACGCTGTTTCCCGTAGTTTCTTTTATCGTGTTGCGGCTTTAGTGCAACATGACACAAGAGGGCACTGTAAGCTAAGTTACAGCTCTCTTGGGTCTCTAGCCTTCTACAGACCCTAGATACTCTTTTAGGATGGTATTTGATCGGTGCAAGTCATTCAGGGACTCGAATGGTGGCAGCGATCGTTTTGTTTATTTTGAGCTCCTTTTGGCGTTCTGAGCACGTTTTTCGCACTGAACCCAAAATGGTGGCCTGGCTCCCAAAATGGCCAGACCACGAGGCTCCTTTGTCTTGTCCACTGACCGTCTTGCTCCCTTCACCTTCCCCAGGTCGAGAGACCCGGGGCCTTCCTTATTTGGGCATGTACTTTCCCGCGAAACGGGGTTGCTTTCGCGGGCTTCTACATGTCGTTTGTGTGCCTCCAGGGTGTGGGCTGGGATGTCTGGTCCCAATACACATCCTGGGTGCCAGAGAGTCTAGGGTGGTGTGAATGCCTGGGACCACCGTGGTCCGTGATTGGTCCACGTATGGTATGTGTGTTGATGTGCGGATCTCCCATTGGCTCCCCTCCGTTTTGGCGCGAAGGGAACCGTGGATAAGAGGGAGCTGGAAACACCACTACCATGTCGATCTCCTGAGTTCTCACGAACGAAGGAATACAGGAGCCAAGTATCCTGCAACCAAGAGGCTGGACCGAGGAATCGCTGGTGACCCGCTGAAGGAATCCTCCTTTGCACTGCTGTCGTCCTGTGAAACCCTTTCCTCCTTTGATCGAACCAGAAGGCCTGTACTGGTGCTTCGACCTTTGGAATAGCAGGAACAGCTATTCCCGGCGACTTCATCATCTCCTGCCAAGTAAGCCTTCGGAAGTGTCTCTGGGCCATCCAGTTGACTGACCAGCTTACAAGGGAGTCCTGCTCTGTAACTGCCGCCAGGTTGTGTTGTATTTCGAGTCCTTGTCACTCTCCTACGCTTCGTACACTTGGCGTTCCCAAGTCTGAAGGGAGGAGTGTACATTTGGCTTGAATACACACGGCCGCTCCGTTGTCCTGCTGCGGCAACAAAACTGTGCTGGTTTCGTCGATTGGGACGTCTTTTTGCTCTACACGACTACGAGGCGTTCCCTGCTCTTCTGAACCTGCCAGCTGCTGAAACTAACGTGGAGAAGCCTGGGTCTGCTTGCTTCGGGGACCGGTGAGTTGTTTAGCTAGGATCTGGTCGCCCTCCTGCAGTATCCCATTGCTTTTCCCTGCTGTGTAAAAACAGCACCCTTTTGGCCGTACTCGCGCTCTGCTTCTGCCCGCTGTGGAGGCTGCGCTTGAGTTGCGGAACCTGTTCTCCTTCTGCTGTGCACTAACCCGAACTGCCTGACTTCCTCCGAAGAGCTTCCCCTTTTGCCCGTTGGCACCGGCGTGGCAGGTACTTTGAGCACAAGGCTCCACTCTTCGCAGGGCTCGGACTTCCATCTAGTTAGGTGCCTCTGAAGGCGAACTGAGTCTAAAGCGTTATCGCACTGCCTGTTTTCCTTTCCTTTCAGGTGGACTACATAATTCGTGCTTTAAACGCTTGCGACTGTGTATTTGTATATATATTGTGTTGATATGGTATGTGTTGGTTTAATATTGTGATATTGTGATTTTCTCGCTACGGTCATTGTTTTAAAGGCCTTAAAATAAATGTGTTTATATTTTTGATATAACAACTGTTTGGAGTAGTTTGTAAGCGCTCTTGCTTTGTGTGCTCATTGCGGGCTTTCAGTCACCCTCACCCCTCTTGAGACCTAGTCTTGACCGCCGCGATCGCTACCTTGATTGGTCTGGCTTGTCCAGAGGTTACCCTGTTCCAAGTAATTAGGTTGGCCTTCTGAACTTCTGCGCCACCAGGACAGAGTTCAGAAATCCGTCTTAACAAATTGGTGTACAGCGGTGGGATACGACTGAAGGTATCCAGTGTTGCGCTCGAACTAAGGCATTTCAGGTTATTCCAAACAGTACACGTAGTGAATTGTTGTAATATAACTTTAAAAAGGCCATAGTCCTATCAAACAGTATGGAAGCAAATACCTTGTTAACTTTAAATGCTTCCAAATCAGAAACGCTGAAAAAGATGTGTGCGGAGAGAGGTGTTTCCTCTCAAGGCACAAAATTGGAAATGATCCAGAGAATCGTGGCGTGGCAAGAAGCACAGCTTGACGCTATAACTTCTGAGGACAGTGCAGAAGGTGGTGGGGCTGCTCTCACTGGTAGAACCGACGGTTCTGCCGCTGCACTGATCCATCGCGACCACGAGGACAGGGAGGACGAGATGTCTAATGTTTCCTCTGCCAGTGTTGATGGGGAGGCTATGCTTGAATTCAAGAAGCAAGAGCTGCGGTTTAGGCAGCAGGAGCTTGAATTCAGCATAGCCAAACTAAAAATCGAACAGGCAGAAAAACAGAAAGACAGGGATCACCAGTTGGAACTGGCCAAGCTTCAGGTTGCAAATGGGTCCAAGGGTCCTGGACATGGGTCTGGGGCTTCCTCTCATCCACGGTTTCCAAAAGATCTGCTCAGTGTGTATGAAGAAAGGAATGACATTATGGACTGGCTGAATGCGTTTGAGTATGCATGCGAGGTTCAAAAAGTTGACAGTGCTGATAAGATTGCGTGGTTGCTCAGTAGACTGCCCCATTCTGGCTGTAGTGCCATTATGGAAATGTCGAAGGCTGAGCGGGCTGATTTCGCAATGTTAAAGCAAACTCTCATTTTAAAGTTTGGGAAGACTCCGGCCCAATATTTAAAGCGTTTTCGAGAGTATAAGAAAAAGGAAGGTGGTACTTCGGTATCTTATGTCGCTGAATCCTTGAAAAACTTAACTGGCTGGGTCGAAGGTTATAAGGTTTCTACCTTCGAAGGCATGATAAATCTTGTCATGCTGGAACATATTTTTGCTTCTTCTTCCCCGGAGCTTAAGCAGCATTTGGCCGATTCGAAGGAGATAGATCCTAAGAAGCTGGCCATTGCAGCAGACTTATGGGTGTCACATCGAGTGTCCCATAAGGACAAAACTCATCCTGGTAAGCAGGAGGAAGGGAAAAAGTCCAAAGATATGGAGGGTGGGGAATCTGCTAAATCTTCTTCCCATAAGGGCCACAAAAAGAAAAACAAGGGTACGACACATGAGAACTCACAGGGTAGTGGAGGTTCGCCTCCGAAACAGAACTCTGGTTACAATAAGCCTCCCTACGTAAACAGACCCACTGGGGCTTGTTTTTCTTGTGGAGCAACTGACCATGTGAAGGGGGATCCCCGGTGTAAGGTTAGACCTTTGGGGGTCCACTCCGCTAATCTGGCCTTCTCCTCCTACGAGGAAGAAGAGATTACAGGAGCATCCTTCTCCTCAGACTCATTTCCCAGCGGAATAGAGGCTGAGGTAGTTTTAGTGTCCCTGGGTTCCTGGGAGCCTAAAGTCGCAGAGGCTTATGCTAGGATTCCGGATAATACCAAGCACTACTTTAAAGACAGTGTGCTGATCAATGGAGTGGATACTCCAGCTCTTAGGGATAGTGGGTGCAGTCGCACTGTAGTGGATTCTACCTTGGGAGACTCAGAGGAAGTTGCCAGAGCTACTCTGATGCCCACTAAGTTGGCTGACGGCCCCCTCCGTATGTTTCCAGTAATACCTGTAAATCTTACTTTAAATGGTACAGCAGTCAGGATTCCAGTGAGCATTCAGAGAAACGTCCCGGGAAAGGTCTTGTTGGGTAATGATCTCAGAGCTTTAGGGCTCGTAGGAGACACTGCCGAAAGACCCTACACACGGTCTCAAGCACGGGCAGCATTGGCCAAGTCCAATACGCCGCCCCAGCCAAAGGGGAAACCCAAGGCGAAAGGAGTCTACAAGTCAAAACGAGGGAAAGAGAATATTCCCCCGAGCTCGCCTACCACTGCGGTGGAGGAAGTTGGTCAATCGCCCGGGCCTGACGAGGAGGTGGCGATGCCTGAAGTATTCGACCCCAACGATCATCCTGAACTAAAAGACTTGTTAGTTGAAGGAGGTCCTGATAGGGACGAATTCAGTAAAGGCCAACGTGAGTGCCCATCTCTGGAAGGCCTAAGGAGACAGGCCTGCTCCCAGCTTGAGGGTGAACCTCCTGGGAAGCATAGGATTTATTGGGAAGGTGGACTCCTGTATAGTGAGCCCACAGAGTCTACAGAAGGAGACCATAGGAGGTTGGTGGTTCCCCTTGCTGTTAGGCCCTTCCTCCTGCAGTTGGCGCATGTCGTTTCCCTTGCTGGTCACCTTGGTATGAGGAGGACCAAGCAAAGGTTATCCATGCACTTCTACTGGCCCAAGATGGGGGAGCAAGTAGAAAGTCACTGCAGGAGTTGTGCCGCCTGCCAGTTGTCTGGTAAGGTTGGCGCGACAATCCAAGCTCCGTTGGTACCGCTCCCAGTTGTGGGGGTACCATTTGAAAGGGTAGGGATCGACATGGTTGGTCCACTTGACCCGCAAACATCCTCAGGCAATAGGTTTATCCTGGTGCTGGTCGACCATGCAACCAGGTATCCTGAGGCCGTCCCATTTACAACTGTAACTGCCAAGCCAGTTGCAGAAGCTTTACTCGGCATGTTTACTAGGGTTGGCTTCCCTAAAGAAGTTGTGTCGGATCATGGCAGCAACTTTATGTCGAAGTATAGGCAGGCTATGTGGAAAGAATGTGGGGTCACCTACAGGTTCTCTTCTGCATACCGCCCCCAGACCGATGGTCTGGGGGGGCGTTTCAACAGGACGTTAACGAGCATGATTGGGGCTCTGGAGGAGCCTCAGAGAAGAGAATGGGATCTTCTTGTTTCATGCTTACTGTTTGCCTATCGAGAGGTACCACAGGAGGGTGTTGGCTTCAGCCCCTTCGAACTTCTGTTCGGTCATCCCGTACGGGGACCCTTAGCCATCGTCAAAGAGGGATGGGAGATGCCCACTCCCCCTGTTACTACCAATGTAGTTGATTATGTGCTAGGGCTCAGAAAACGGATGGTACTTCTGGTGGGCTTGGCTAGTGATAAATTGAAGGCAGGGCAAGCGCTGGTGAAACATTGGTACGACCAGAAAGCTTCCCTCATCAACTTTACACTTGGTCAGCAAGTCCTGATCATGAATCCCTTAAGGCCTCGAGCTTTTCAGGACAACTGGTCAGGCCCTTACCCAGTGGTGGAGCCCCTGGGTGAGGTTAACTATTCAGTGGACCTTGGAAGGCCTGGACAGGCTCTAAAAGTGTTTCACGTGAATAGGCTGAAGGCTTTCGTCCCAAGCGTCGAAATCGCAGCACTGCTATTGGCTTCAGACGTTGAGGAAGAGGAGTCTGAACCTCTCCCCGACCTGTTCCCAAGCAGTCCTTCAGTTAGCTCTTTTGAGGGTGTCCGAGTGGCCCCTCACCAAAATGGACAAGGCTCAGTGGTTTACCTTGGACATGAAGTAGGTGGAGGGAGGAGACAGCCTCTACTCAGTCAGGTACAAGCAGTACAAGACTGGCCTACCCCCACTACGCAAACCCAAGTGAGAGCCTTTTTAGGACTCACGGGGTATTACCGCAATTTTGTGGCAGACTATAGCACCATAGCTGCTCCTCTGACTGCCCTCACAACTCCGAAGAAACCCAAGAAGGTAACTTGGACCGACGAGTGTGAGAAGGCCTTCAATGGCTTAAAAGACTCCTTGTGCCAGGCCCCTCTCCTTAGGGCCCCGGATTATCAAAGACCTTTTATCGTGCAGACGGATGCCTCTGACACTGGGATAGGAGCTGTACTATCACAAGTAGATGAGAAGGGTAAGGAACACCCTATCGGTTTTATTAGTCGCCAGCTTAAGGACAGAGAGCTCAGATGGTCCACGGTAGAGAAAGAATGTTTCTCTGTTGTGTGGGCCCTAAGGAAGCTGAGGCCCTACCTCTATGGGACCCACTTCACTGTGCAGACTGACCATAAGCCGTTAAAGTGGCTAATGAACATGAAGGGGGAGAATCCAAAGTTGCTTAGGTGGTCCATAAGTCTACAAGGCTTCGACTTCACTATTGAGCATAGGCCAGGTGTCCAACATAGCAATGCTGATGGGTTGTCCAGAATGTTTTACCGACCTGAACAAGAGACTCATCCAGGGGTGGATTAGTTCCCCCTGTCCATAGTCTGGGAGGGGCGAGTGTTAGGAAAGATTTCGTAATTGTAGGTAATTTTCCTTCCATGTGGCAACCCCTAAACTTTTTGCTATTGTTTTTAACCTTGTTCTTGACTTTGCCAGAGAAGTACAGCCTTCTGCCGCACTTCTCTGGGCTTTCGCTCCTTTCTTACGGGGAAACTGACATGCCCTTAAGACAGTCAGTACCGGGGAACGCTGTTTCCCGTAGTTTCTTTTATCGTGTTGCGGCTTTAGTGCAACATGACACAAGAGGGCACTGTAAGCTAAGTTACAGCTCTCTTGGGTCTCTAGCCTTCTACAGACCCTAGATACTCTTTTAGGATGGTATTTGATCGGTGCAAGTCATTCAGGGACTCGAATGGTGGCAGCGATCGTTTTGTTTATTTTGAGCTCCTTTTGGCGTTCTGAGCACGTTTTTCGCACTGAACCCAAAATGGTGGCCTGGCTCCCAAAATGGCCAGACCACGAGGCTCCTTTGTCTTGTCCACTGACCGTCTTGCTCCCTTCACCTTCCCCAGGTCGAGAGACCCGGGGCCTTCCTTATTTGGGCATGTACTTTCCCGCGAAACGTGGTTGCTTTCGCGGGCTTCTACATGTCGTTTGTGTGCCTCCAGGGTGTGGGCTGGGATGTCTGGTCCCAATACACATCCTGGGTGCCAGAGAGTCTAGGGTGGTGTGAATGCCTGGGACCACCGTGGTCCGTGATTGGTCCACGTATGGTATGTGTGTTGATGTGCGGATCTCCCATTGGCTCCCCTCCGTTTTGGCACGAAGGGAACCGTGGATAAGAGGGAGCTGGAAACACCACTACCATGTCGATCTCCTGAGTTCTCACGAACGAAGGAATACAGGAGCCAAGTATCCTGCAACCAAGAGGCTGGACCGAGGAATCGCTGGTGACCCGCTGAAGGAATCCTCCTTTGCACTGCTGTCGTCCTGTGAAACCCTTTCCTCCTTTGATCGAACCAGAAGGCCTGTACTGGTGCTTCGACCTTTGGAATAGCAGGAACAGCTATTCCCGGCGACTTCATCATCTCCTGCCAAGTAAGCCTTCGGAAGTGTCTCTGGGCCATCCAGTTGACTGACCAGTTTACAAGGGAGTCCTGCTCTGTAACTGCCGCCAGGTTGTGTTGTATTTCGAGTCCTTGTCACTCTCCTACGCTTCGTACACTTGGCGTTCCCAAGTCTGAAGGGAGGAGTGTACATTTGGCTTGAATACACACGGCCGCTCCGTTGTCCTGCTGCGGCAACAAAACTGTGCTGGTTTCGTCGATTGGGACGTCTTTTTGCTCTACACGACTACGAGGCGTTCCCTGCTCTTCTGAACCTGCCAGCTGCTGAAACTAACGTGGAGAAGCCTGGGTCTGCTTGCTTCGGGGACCGGTGAGTAGTTTAGCTAGGATCTGGTCGCCCTCCTGCAGTATCCCATTGCTTTTCCCTGCTGTGTAAAAACAGCACCCTTTTGGCCGTACTCGCGCTCTGCTTCTGCCCGCTGTGGAGGCTGCGCTTGAGTTGCGGAACCTGTTCTCCTTCTGCTGTGCACTAACCCGAACTGCCTGACTTCCTCCGAAGAGCTTCCCCTTTTGCCCGTTGGCACCGGCGTGGCAGGTACTTTGAGCACAAGGCTCCACTCTTCGCAGGGCTCGGACTTCCATCTAGTTAGGTGCCTCTGAAGGCGAACTGAGTCTAAAGCGTTATCGCACTGCCTGTTTTCCTTTCCTTTCAGGTGGACTACATAATTCGTGCTTTAAACGCTTGCGACTGTGTATTTGTATATATATTGTGTTGATATGGTATGTGTTGGTTTAATATTGTGATATTGTGATTTTCTCGCTACGGTCATTGTTTTAAAGGCCTTAAAATAAATGTGTTTATATTTTTGATATAACAACTGTTTGGAGTAGTTTGTAAGCGGTCTTGCTTTGTGTGCTCATTGCGGGATTTCAGTCACCCTCACCCCTCTTGAGACCTAGTCTTGACCGCCGCGATCGCTACCTTGATTGGTCTGGCTTGTCCAGAGGTTACCCTGTTCCAAGTAATTAGGTTGGCCTTCTGAACTTCTGCGCCACCAGGACAGAGTTCAGAAATCCGTCTTAACACCACTATTTATTTATTTATATTTAATGTGTCATAGTTTACATATAAAAACTTTACACATATAACATTTAAGATTAATCAAATAGTTAATTCCAACAATACATTACATTAAATCGTATTCCAATACACATGCATACATAGAAAACCTAAAGCCTAAACTGCATCATTCATGCAAATAGAATTCCTGATAAAATTCACATTACATCTACCAATCAACAATCTTATGTCCAACTCATTATATTATACTTGGAGATATCCAATGTCCTCACAGGTCCGACAGATGCTTATTTTTGATGACTCCAATTCTTCCATGGCCAATTTCTTTGACACACTGCTCTAAACTCTGTGAAGTGCTATTTGCAAGGCTCTATTCTTAGTATTTAAACATTGCTTCCAGAAAGACAGTCTTAATCCTCTCTCCTGGACTGACCACTTTCTGCTCTCCTCTCACCTGAAGCTCTCTGCCCCCCAGGCTAAGCCCACCCCAGCATTGCCACCTACCTTCTCAGTCATTTGGCCCATGAAGCGTGTGTCAGTTGAGGCCTTTGCAGCTACTTTTGCTGCACCGCCTACACATGCGGTTGACTCTCACTCTGACACAGCCCTCTCTAACTTGCACCTCTCTATTTCCAACACTCTGGACTTCCTGACCCCTGTCATAAGAATCTGTCTGATGCCTACCTCCAAGTGAAACTCTTGGTATGCATCCGACCTCGCCGCCCTGAAAAGCAAATGTAGGGTGACTGAGAGGAAGTGGAGGGGATCTGGCGCATCCTCTGACAAACTAGCCTGCCGCCTGTTCCAAAGGCAATACAGCCTCTCTGTCCTGTCAAAGAAGAGAGCCTACATCCAAGCCAGCGTCTCTGCAGCCTCTAACAACATGGCCAAACTCTTTAAAATCTGCAAGGAGCTGGCCAATCCTTCTGCAGTCTCCATCTCTCCTCTTCCCTCCCAGGCCCTCTGTATGGCTCTGGCTTCTCACGTCACCATTAAAACTCAGGATATCCTGCCGTCTCTCTCCTCTTTCTCTCCCTCTACCCCTCTCAGTCCCCCTCTGGCAGCCTCTTCCTCTCCTCCTCCTACTTTCTCCTCTTTCTCTCCGACTGCACCTGACGATGTTTATAGACAAGTCCGATCCATGAAAGTGTCCCCTGCTCCTTCAGAACCATCAAGGACCACATTGACACCCTTGCTTCATCCTTGGTCGATTTATGCAATCACTCTTTTACCACTAGAACTTTCCCCTCTCTCCTCAAGCACTTCCTTGTGCCCACCTCCTTAAAGAACCTTCTGCCGATCCCACCTGGCCGCCAAACTATATCCTGATCTCTATTACTCCTTTCTGGACAAATTCCTGGAAAAGCTGGCAATCTCCCAGCTTACTCTCCAGAGTGAATCTGTTGGTTTTCTCCATGGCCATCAGTCTGGCTTCAGAGCAGCCAGAGGCACAGAAACCGCTCTCCTGAACACCTGTGAAGATCTGCTCACTAATCTCGCTTCAAGCCTTCGTCTGTCCTTATCCTCCTTGACCTTTCCTCTGCTTTAGACATGGTCAATCACGCCATCCTGATCAATCGACTCCATGAGAACCTGGGCATCACAGATCAGGCCATGCAGTGGCTGACCTCCTTCCTCCTGGACCAATCCTCCCAGGTCAAACTTGGGTCCTTTCTCTCCACCTTCTCTCTCTCCACATGTGGTGTACCCCAGGGCTCTAACCTCTCGCCCTGGCTCTTCAATGTCTACTTGGCCCCTTTGGCCCACCTGATCTCTACCTTCTCCACTAACGTTCAGTGTTATGCGGATGGCACTCAGCTCTCTTTCAGGCTCCCCTCAGCCTCCTCTCCTCTAGCGCTCATTACTGACTGCATATCCGCGATTCAAGATTGGTGCACCTCCAACGGTCTCTGCCTTAATGCCAGTAAGACTGAGATGCTTCTCATTGGGACCGATGCTTCCACTTTCGCTCTCTGACTCTTGATGGCCTCCTTGGGCCCTCCTCCTTCAGTTTCATGTGAGGCAAAAAACCTTGGTGTCATCTTCAACTCCACTTTCTCCTTCTCTCCTCACATCACGGACCTGTCCAAGAAGGCCAACTACCAGTTGCACCTCCTCTGAGGTATTCTTCCTATTCTCACTTTCCCCCAGAAGCTCACTGTCTCCAGAGCCTTGGTTCTCTCTAGGCTGGACTACTGCAACAGTCACTTTCTCAATCTGCCTTCCTCTACTCTCTGCCCTCTGCAACTAATCCAGAACAGCACTGCAAGACTTGTCCTTGTCCTCAAGCTCAGGGACTGTATCTCTCCAGCCCTGAAATCTCTCCACTGGTACCCGGTGGCTGCAAGGGTCAAGATCAAGACCATATGCATCGTCCACAAGGCTTTCTGGGGCGGGGCCCCCACTTCATCCATCTCTCTCTTCCAAAACACCTTCTTTCTCAAGCCCTTCGCTCAGCCACCTGAAACTCTCTGAGCATCTGACGCTTCGTCAGGCAGAGTGTGGGAGGTAGATCTCTCTCCGCTGCAGGTGCCTCCCTCTGGAATGGCCTCCCTGCCCCTTTCAAACTTGAGCCGGATCACCTGAAGTTCCTGAAGCAGCTCAAGATCTTTTCACCTCTGCTTTCTCGCTCTCTCTCCCCTGCTGACCTACATGTCTGCTGCGCTGACTGGTTGCCTGGCTACCTCCAGAGTATAACTGGGTACCAGGCTCCTCCATGACCAGTCGCCCCTGCACTGTGTAAGGAAGGCATGGTTATCAGAAGTACGACAAACACAAGGAGTAGAATCCAAGGGTGTTTATCTAACAGTATATGGGTGAGAGAAACACCTAATCTAAATCTAAGATGGGAGCAAGCAACGGCTATCAAAGTAAAGAAAACGCTGTACTAGTGCTGTCGTATCAAAACAAAATGACCTATACTAATAAACCTATTGCCAAATCCTTACGCTATATAACGAAATGTCCAAAAGGGTTTCGGTAGTTCAGGACTGCTGAACTAGTGCACTTCCTTCCACACGTTACATCACGGGACAAGGCGGAACAGTGGCATGACTGTGAGTACCCTTGAGTCTATACGCAATGGGAAGCAGTTACTTCAGAAAAGGCAGGATCCCACGAATCAATGTCTTTTGCTTGGCAGCCTTCAGTCAGGCTCACTGTAGCCTTCAAATCACAGTTCAGTTAACTTTACCAGTTCTACTAGCTTGTAACACTCAAGAGTTCTTAATGTCCTTTTAAACAAATATTTGGTTCACTTTCACCGATTCACTCAGGTCCCCCTCCTCTGGGCTCAGACCTTCCTCTGTAGGTAGTTCTGGCTTCCCACGATTGGACACAAGCCTTCAAACCGCTAGCATCACACTTGTTACTTTGCAATCTTTCACGCTTTAACTTCAAAGTATTTGCCAGCTCAATATAGAGACTTCCGATAGCCGATCACGTCTCGCTGGTTCACTATTATATTGCAGCAAGTGCATTTACTTTCAACAATCAGGTTTCTCTTTCTCGCGGCTGCCGTCCTACGTGCAACTCACAATACTGGATAGAATTCAAAGTCTATACTGGCCTCCTCTCCTGAGGCCTTCTGGTATCTGCAGTTCTTAGTTAGCATCACAGGGCTAATAATTCCTTACGTTAGCTTTATACTTCGCTTCACCTTTTGTCAAAGACCTTCGACTGTACGAGGGGGGGCTTGTACCCTTGACTTTTACCTCATATGACCACTTTGACAATTCGCCTCCTTTCTAATTTCTTTCGCAGCTTCTCTCACACGCACACTCCTGGCATTCTTCATTCTTGCTACGGAACAAGTTACTTACCTGTAACTGTTGTTCTCCAGCATGGGTCTGGCATGGATTCACATGCTCATGAATATTCCCCGTCGTCAGGCTGGGAATCCTCGGTAAAGAAAAAACCAGTATCAGTTTCGTTTCTGATCTGTCTTTCGTAGTAATAACCAATCACTGGTCTCTGCGTCATACTGACCACAGCCAATGACTGCCCTCTACCTAAGCACCGCCTCTGGCAGCCATCTTCAGATTTGGAAGCACGTGAAGTGGCAGTATGACCAAGTGAAGAGCCGCAGAGGGGTAGGCGGGAGGGTTCGCATGTGAATCCATGCCAGACCCATGCTGGAGAACAACAGTTACAGGTAAGTAACTTGTTCCTTCTCCAGCATGGGGTCTGGCATGGATTCACATGCTCATGAATAAAGAATACATAGCAGTACACACATGCACAACCACGGGAGGTGGCAAAGGCTCAACATTAAGCATCACATAAACTCAACATTAAGCATCTTACCTCCTCACCAGGCTCACCTCAGGCGAACAGGTTGCGCAGCACTGCTTGGCCGACCCTGGACTCCTCCCTGGAATCCCGGTCGACGCAGTAGAATTTCGTGAAGGTGTGCGTCGACCTCCACGTAGCAGCCCTGCATATGTCCAGCAGGGGCACACCAGATAGGAACGCCGTGGTAGCTGCGATCGCTCTGGTGGAATGGGCTCTCGGACGGCCAGGCAGCGGTCGGTTTGCCAACCGGTGACAGCACATGATACAGCCGGAGAGCCATCTGGAGATGGAAGCCTTCGAGAGAGCCTTCCCCTGATTGACAGGTCCAAAGTTCACAAAGAGTTGTGACGTCTTCCGAAAACCCTTCGTGCGGTCCACGTAGAACTTCAGCGCTCTAGCTACATCCAGCGAGTGCAAAGTCCTCTCAGCCGGCGACGAAGGCGACGGGAAAAACACAGGTAACACCAAGGGTTCGTTGAGATGGAAGTCCGACGGTACCTTGGGCATGAAGGAGGGGTGCGTCCTGAGCACTACCCTCGTGTCGTGGAAAGTCAAGTACGGGGCCTTGCAGGAAAGGGCCTGGATCTCTCCCACTCGTCGTGCGGAGGTGATGGCCACAAGAAAAGCTGTTTTCCACGATAGAAACTTCAACGGGGCCGAGTGCAGAGGCTCGAACGGAGGTCCCATGAGCTTGGTCAGCACCACGTTGAGCTCCCACGCCGGGGCCGGAGCCTTCACCGGCGGGAACGATCTGAACAGTCCCTTCATGAACTCTTTCACCAGACGATGAGACCACAAGGACGTCCGGCCCGTGGTTCTGGTGTATCGGGAGATCGCAGCAAGATGAATCTTGATGGACGCGTGTGCCAGACCAGCTTTGGCCAGCGTCAGCAGGTACGGCAGTACTTGGGAAGCCGTAATCCGTAGAGGGTTAATCTTCTGTGCGTGGCACCAGACAGAGAACCTCTTCCATTTGTGTCCGTAGCATTTAAGAGTCGAGGACGCCCTGGCCTTTGCAAGAACCTCTCTGCAATCGGCCGGTATGTCGTATCCTCCAAACTCTAGCGCTGCAGGAGCCAGGCCTGCAAGTTCAGCGACTTCGGGTCGTGGTGGAGGATGGCGCCTCCTTCCCTGGAGAGTAGATCCGCGTCCGCCGGCAGCTTGATCGGCGGGGACGCTGACAAGTCCAGAAGGTCCGGGAACCATATCTGCCTCGGCCACGCAGGTGCGACGAGGATCATCCTGCACCGTGACCTCTTGAGCTGGTTGATGAGCCGGATTAGCAGAGGCAAGGGAGGGAACGCGTAGAGGAACAGGCCCTCCCAGGGGAACGAGAAAGCATCGCCCATGCTCCTCGTCTGGGGAAACCTGCTGGCGAACCTCCGGCACTTGGTGTTCGTCGCCGTCGCGAACAGGTTGATCTGGGGTGTGCCCCACCGTCGGAAGAGGCGATCCACCAGATCCTGCCGTAGCTCCCACTCGTGGCACGAGCGCAGCTCCCTGCTGAGTGAGTCGGCGATGGTGTTTTTTATCCTTGCCAGATGAAACGGCACCAGAAAAATCCGTTGGGCGACGGCCCAATGCCACAGGTCCTGCGCCTCCTTGGACAGCGCTGGGGACCTGGTTCCGCCCTGTTTCCTGATGTAAAACATGGTGGTGGTGTTGTCGGTGAAGATCCTCACCACCTTGCCCTTGAGGGACGGAAGGAAGGACCTGAGGGCCCAAAACACTGCACGGAGCTCCAGGACGTTGATATGTAGGGACTTCTCCGTCGGGAGCCAGAGTCCCCTTGCGTGCAGATTTTCGGTGTGCGCTCCCCACCCTTCCAGGGAGGCATCCGTGGTCACAGTCTCCTGGTGGGCTGGGGTCTGGAAGTCCATGCCCGCCGTCAGATGCGCGCGGGTGCCCCACCACCGTATCGCTCGTCGGAAACTCTCGTCGAGCTTGATCCTTTCCTCGAAGCTGCCCGTCGTCTGGATCCAGCGCGCATCCAGGAATTCTTGCAATGGGCGCATCCGGAGCCTGCACATGGGAATGAGGTAGATGCAGGAAGACATCATCCCGAGGAGGGACTTGATGGACCTCACTTTGGCCGCGTCGGCCACCAACATCCGTTGCACCTTGCCCAAGATGGTCCTGGTCCTCTCCTCCGACGGGGAGGCCAGAAGGGACACTGTGTCGAGCCTCGCTCCCAGAAACAGTGCGACTTGCGCGGGCACCAGGTGGGATTTGGCGTAGTTCACGGAGAATCCCAGGTCCGTGAGGAGTTGGACGGTCCTTGCCGTGTGGACCACGGCGAGCTCCCTCGTCTTGGCGCGGATGAGCCAGTCGTCCAGGTAGGGGTAGACGTGAATCCCCTCGCGGCGCAGCTGCGCCGCCACCGGTGCAAGGCACTTGGTGAATACCCTGGGTGCCGACCGTAGTCCGAAGGGAAGGGCTTTCTAGGATGGGGCGCCATCCTCCCGTCTTCTTCTTCACGAGGAAGTATCTCGAGTAGACTCCGGAGCCCCGAAGCCTCTTTGGGACGAGTTCGATGGCGCCCTTTCTGAGCATCGCCTTTACCTCCAGGAGAAGTTGAGGGACGTGAAGTTCTTTCCTGGCCACGGGGGGGACGCGCGGGCACCTTCTTTGAAACTCGAGCGCGTGGCCCCGGGCCAGGGCGTCCAGCACCCAACGGTCGGTGGAGATGGACTCCCACACGCTGACGAAGCCCGCCAGCCGGCCTCCCACCGGGGTGCTTCGGTGGGGGCCCGACCCCACGGCCGGTTCAATCCTGCTTGGACGCGGCCTTGCCGCCTTGACCTCCTTGGCGACGACGGCGGGGTCCGCTAGACTTGCCTCGTCCTCTGTAGGCCTCTTGCGACGACGAGCGGGCCGCTTGACGGTAGGAAGCGAAACCGCCGCCGGAACCTTTGGAGGCGCCCTTGCCTCCGCCGCTCCGAAAGGGCGTCCGTCGTTGCAGGACTCCAAGGGCCCGGGCCGTCTCCGTATCCGCCTTGATGGCCTGAAGGGAATCGTCCACTGTCTTCCCAAACAGGTTGTTCCCGTCGAAGGGCATGTCCAGGACTCTGGTCTGGACGTCCTGCCGGAAGTCCGTAGCTTTGAGCCATCCACGACGTCGAAGGCAAACGCCGTTGCCCAGCTGGCGGAACCCAGTGTCGGCGATGTCCGTCGCCACGGTGATGGCGTGGTCCGAGGCCACCTCACCTTCCTGCAGGATCTCAAGGGCCTCCGCCCTCTTGTCGTCCGGCAGAAAATCCAGCAGGGGAGCCATCTTGTACCAGAGCTCCCTGTCGTAGCGGGCCACGATAGCCAAGGCGTTGGCCGCTTTAATCGTCGTCGCTGCCGACGAGATGACTCTACGCCCCATAGTATCCAATTTCTTTCCCTCGCCGTCCGGCGGGGAAGTCGATGTGGAGGCCGCACCCCCCCCCGCTTTCTTCCTGGCTGCCGCGGAGACGACGGAGTCCGGGGTAGGCTGCGCCCGGAGGCATAGGGGGGCCGTGTCCGGGACCCGGTACTTTTTCTCGTACCGGTCTCTTCTAGCTGGCGTCGTGGAAGGGTTCTTGAGGAGGGAAAGGCCCTCATCCCAAATGTCGTCCAACAGAGGCACTGCGAGGACCGTCTTCCTCTTGGCCTCGCGCCGCTGATAAAGGAAGCCTTCCTTTTTCTTCTCCTCAGGGCAGAGTTGGAAAAGCTCGGAAGCCCTGGAGATCATGGAGTGGAAAGATCCGATCTCGTCGGGCAGAGAGGCCCTGGTGGGAGGCGACGACGGAAAATCCTCGTCGTATGCCTCGTCGTCCGTACCCGTCGCTGCCGTGTCAGTCCCCGTATCATCCCCTCGGGTGGACGGGGAGGAGGGCTGGAAGGGGCGCGACGGTTGAAAAGGAGGTGGTGGATGGATCCTTCTTTTCTTGGTAGGGGGAACACCAGAAGGTCCCGGTTCTGGATCCCCCGACGGGAGAGGTTCCTCCGTCGGTAACGGTAGCCTCGTCCTTATCTCGGAGCATAAGGACTGTATGGCCAACAAAATGGCCGCCGAGTTGTCTTGCGGCGCTGGCAGAGGGGAATCCGACGGGCGAGCAGGGGCCCCGTCGGTATCCTCGACGATGTCGTCGTCGTCACCTGCGTCGGGGTCCATTCCGACGGGCTGGCCTTCTTCCACGCCTAGGCCGTGGCTTAAGACCTCGATCAGCTCCTCTTCTGAGGTTGAGGCCGACTCTACGACGACGCCCTGCCCCCCCTTCTTCTTCCCCACGGGGGGTTTCACGGGGGTCCTATCGATGGGCACAAAGGAAGACTCCCTCCGAGGAGGCAGGGAGATTCTGGGCCCTGAGGTCGCCACCACTGGTGCAGCCACCACAGGCTGAGCCAGGGCCGCCGCGACCGTTTCGATAGAGGGCTTGGTCGGATGGATCAAGGCCTTCACCACCTTAGGTGCGCTCACCGCCTTATCCTTGAGGGAGGGGGCACTGCCACGCTCCTCCTCTGCCTTAGAGCTCGACCGGGGCCTCTCCAGGAGCTTCGCCGGGTGCTCGGCCTTCCTCTTACCCGACCCAGAGCGTTGGCTCGTGGTTGATGGTGCCGGGGAGGGTGCGCCCTGCCTGGCGCCCGTAGAGCCCGACCGTTCGGCGCTCCCGGTGCCAGCGGACTCGCGGTGCTTGGCCTTATGTTGGGCCCCCGTCGCCGGGGCGCCCTCAAAGGTCTTAGAAGACCGCTCGGATTTCTTCTTCTTCTCGCCAGACGGGCTCTTACCCTCCAGCCAGTTGGCGAGACGTTGATGGCGGTCCTTCATGGTCCGTTCCGACATGTTGCCGCAAAACGCACAGTCCTTCTCCACGTGCGTCTTGTCCTCATGAAGGCAGTAAAGGCAGAAAGAGTGTTCGTCCTCCTTGAAGACGTTCTGCAGCTGGCATCCAGGGCAGACCCTGAACAGCTTTCCGGGCGTCGAGCTTCCCTTCTCCTGGGCCATCTCCGAGACCGGGCCTGAGAAGCTTCTGGAGTCCTCCGAAGTGTAGCTCGACGAAATCTTCACCCTTGAGGGGCACAGATGAATCCGACACGGGTCCCCGTTGATCGGATGTAGAATCGGTGGAGCTTGAGGCTCTTTTGACCGAAAGAATCGAAGTTTTTTGTAAAAAGCGCGAAAAAATAGCACTAACGCTCGAGAGCAATAGCACGAGGATCCCAACACATGAACGTGCGGTCAAAATCTGAAGATGGCTGCCAGAGGCGGTGCTTAGGTAGAGGGCAGTCATTGGCTGTGGTCAGTATGACGCAGAGACCAGTGATTGGTTATTACTACGAAAGACAGATCAGAAACGAAACTGATACTGGTTTTTTCTTTACCGAGGATTCCCAGCCTGACGACGGGGAATATTCATGAGCATGTGAATCCATGCCAGACCCCATGCTGGAGAAAATGTGCTTTCGCTCACGGTTTCTCGACAACCAACGAGCACTTCAAACGTTAATGTCCTTTCCATTTATCAACACAAGCCAGTCTCCCATTTCACTCACCGGCAGCGGCTGATACAGTTTATCAAGACATTCCATCTAGTCAAGGCTACTAGCCCAGCGCAGCTCGCCTCCTTTCAAGTCCTCACACCGCACACGAAGGAGGTAACGCTGTGACCTTCTGCAGTAGCAGGGAATTGCACCTTTGGGATTCTGCAGCAACCTTCACCCTGCAGCTAGTAGAACCACAGCCTTTCATTCGCCTCCTGGGCCTGTCTGCTTTGCTTCCATGGTCATGCCGTCTACCCGGGATTCCCTGCCCTTCAGTTCTGCTGGTCTTGCTTGCTTTGGTTGCCCTTCTCTCCTTGCTCTCCGGGGTGCTCTCATTCTCCGCCTTTTAGCCCAGTAGAGAAAGGTAACATGATTCAGGTGTGAGTCGTCAGGATCAAGTGCCTGACTCTGCCTGGCCCTAATACTGGGACATGTCAACCAGACTGGCTGTGTGTGAGTCTGTCTTCCCTTCAAGGGTTTGGTCCGTGTAGCAGAGTGTGTGTAGGAAAGGGGGTGAGGTAAAGTTCTTAGATAGAAAATGGAATGAGGGTGTTCTACATGAAAATGTGAACACGGATACTGCGTCTCTCCTCCGGGTGCCCCACTCCCACTCGCCAGGAACCCCTCACCCAGGTGTTCCTCCTGCACTGGTCCACCCCTGGGGTCTGGATCCAATAGCGATGGCCATGCCCCAGCCACCTGGATGACAGATCCCAAGGGACTGGTCAGTGAGACACCCTTTGGTTTCTCACAACTGCCTTCCTGCCTACCATGCACTTAGTGGCTGTAACTGTAGTCTTACAGTCCCCAGCCTCCCTGCAGTTTCCCAGAGCCATGCTGCCCTGGCTGCATGTACTCAGAGCAATGCCACCCTGACTGCACTTCCCTTTCCCTCTCCCTGGCACTTGCCTTTTCTCTCTCCACCCCTGCACTTTGCGTTCGCACTTGCATGATCTGAATGACACATGGGGCATCATTCCGGGTTTGGAGCTAACCATGGAGTAATTAGCTCCATGGTTGCCTCCGAAACCGTCCCAAATCCGGCATGGTGAATGGAGTAATTACCGGTCCATTCCAGGGTTGATGGGACCGGTAATTCCCCATTCACCTTTTGCCCTTCCCCATTCCCATTTTTGCACCATAGGGCTCAATGGGAATGGGGAAGGAGGTAATTACGGCACCGTAAATTACGGTACCGTAATTACCTCCGAAGTACCTTTGCGGGTCCCGTTCTTTACTCCTGCTAAAAGCAGGAGGTAAGGAAGGACCCGCAAAGGGACCTCGGAATACAGAGGTAAGGGATTACCGGCATCGGCACCCTTACCGGTGCCGGTAATTCCTTACCTCCAACCTCGGAATGACCCCCATGGCCTGGTAAGATCATTTGTTTTGTCCTCCCTCTGTCCTGCCTCCATTGTCTTGTCGCGCCTAGAAACACTTGTGTACAAGTGCATTATAAATTACTCATCATATCTTATCATATACAAAGGTACCTAAATGATTTATGTATTTGGGGCCTAAATGTAAACATTCTGTGAGGGCATGTTTGGGCCTCTCCAAGGTTAGTGGGTATTGGCATATACGACAGTACCTTTCTTCTTCAGACACAGGGAGAGAGGCAGACCTCAAGAGCTTAAAACAGGTAGGCAGATTATACGCAGCAAAAGTATAAATCTCCGAAGATGTATAGAGGGGCATATAACTAAATAGGGATGAGCCTTTTTATATGAATATAGCATATCCGTAACAAAGGTGCAACTTTTCGGGGTTCATTGTTAGGAAAAATATTCACACCAATCGCCAGAGATTTCTTAGATGTATAATAATCATTCTCCAAATTCAGATTCCATCCAATACATTCAAACAGCCATAGCATGCTTTCCTTATAGTGTGGTTTTACTCCATTCCTGTTATTTGCTTTACCCAGACTATGTAGGAGGAAATCCATAGGGCTACTCATCATTTTAATATACAAGAGTGCTCACTTTTTCAAGACCATAGCTCTAAGAGAAGACATCCCTAGCTCAATGCAAATAATGCCCATAGGTACGCAGCTGGGAAGACTAAGGAGTTTTCTCCAAAACCTTCTTTCGATGCACTGAAGCCATTTTACGTCTAAGCTAGTCAGGCACTTAAGACCATAGATGATAGCTGGTACTACGCATTGCAAGTAAAGTCACCTCGCTCCCACATATGTAAAACCACCCGGTCTCTTAAAGAATTGGTCTATAAGGGAAGTTAACTGCACTGCATTGCTCGTCTGAATCTGTATACAAGTTTTATAACCTGGTAGATGGTCAAATTCAACTCATAGGTACTTGTATTGTGCCGTGTGTTCAAGTTCAATGCCTTGGATCATTAACCTGGGGCATGCTATTTTTCTGGCAGTAAATAGCATTATCTGAGTCTTACTCATGTTTATACCCAAGGAGTTCTGCTCGGCATAATCCCATAATGCACTAGCAGCATGTTGCATGCCTGAAAATCTAGGATCTAAGATTATGAGGTTGTTCGCATAAGCCAATACACCACAGGAGGAGAACAGCTCATCAGGATAGCTCAGCGGCAACAAGCTCGCCTTGGAAGCAAGACGACACAGAGCAACACAGGTTCGATCAACGGGTCCGTGTTTAGAAATCTCTGGGTATTAAGCGCGTTATAAATACCCTATCATATCATATCACAGTGGGTCACATTAATTTTTGGTGGGCAGCCTCTGACACAAGACAGGTACTTTGTAAGATCAGACAAGTACAAATTGAAAAGTAGAGGGGCCAGGACGCAGCACTGCTTGACTCCACAATTAGAGGAAACAGGGCCAGTCATGGTCCCCACTCACATCAAGCTTCACTTGAGTCGTGTTGTTCATATGAAAAAGCTTAATGTAATGGAGTAAACCGGAAGGACAGCCGTACTGTTCCAAATTCCACCATAAACGGTCCCTAAACACAGAATTGAAAGCAGCTTTCAAATCAACTAACAAAGCGTACAAGGGGGGGCGAGTTTTTAACATTAACTTGTTCCACCAAAGAGTCCATAAGGCTTATATTATGGCTTGTGGAGTAATTTGGTCAGAAACCACTCTGATACTTATCCAGCAAACCCTGCTTGTCCGCCCACTTCTGAATCTCCTGCAAAAGGAACATTGCAAACAGTTTGCCTGTACAGTCCAAAATTACTAAAAGTTGATAGATACCAAAATCTGTTGGGCACCCCTTTTTTAAGATGGGAACTAACGTTGCTTTTTGCCAGGAAGTGGGTATTCTTCCCTTCTCTAACACCTTATCAAAGAGGGTCTTTAACAAGGAGGAACAAAAAACAGGATTTTGACTCAATACCACATTCGCAAGGCCATTTGGCCCTGGCGCCTTCAATGATTTTAGTCTACTAATCTTTAGTTGGATATCTTCCTCATCAATTTCTAATGACCAATCAGAGGGTATTGTATCTATGTCCACTTTCTGAGCAATCGTAGTTGTAGTGGAATGACACTTTAGAAATGCTATCAATTGTTGCTCATTAATGGAGTTAACTAACTGCAGTTTCCTACTTCCTTTAGCCTCCCCTAACATTGTCCATATACTCCTTGAATTGACACTACTAAGGATGGCAATCATACTCTGCCACTGGGCACACCTAGTAGAATTAAGCCACCATCGTAACCAGTTATGGTATTAGTTCTTTATAGATTAGATTTCCGTAAGCCAGGCCATATAAGATGCTGTTTGGCTTTAACTTTACGCAGATCCTTATGAATCTTGCACTTCCTATCTCTAATTGTATCATACATGGGGATTGCTTTATCTACTCTAGTAACCATACACTGGTTGCAGGAGGCGTGGTGGCCCGCAAAAGTAGATACCCAACTCTCAATTGCCTCTATATCCGTGTACTTTAATTCTAGGAGGAAAGAATGATTCACAGACATAGTAAAAAGTGTTGCTTGAAGTATGGTATTTTCAGACACCTTAATCCGATTTCCTGAGTGGTTAACTTACAAATCCCTTAACCCTTTTACCAAGGAAGCTGAAACAAACTCATTTCACTTTAAAATGAATGCCCCGTGATCACTCCATTCATTGACACTCACATACATGTCAACCACTTTAGTAGATTCTTCCGAGTTAATAAAGAAGTATTCTAGTGTTGCATTAGAACTGCCCCTGTTCCATGTTACCCACCAGGTGTATCCCCACTGGTGCAGCTGTTTAGAATTTTGAGGTCCCAGCTATGAAAGAACCTCATCCATTTTAATCCCTCAGCATTGGGAACATACTGCTTCATGATGCTTTTACTAGACAATATTCCATCTACTAATATTCCTTCACCACCCGCACAATGACAATTGAGATCACCACCCACAATAATACAATCAGCAGCATTGCCCCTAGACCAATACACTTAAAGATCATGTAAAGCGTTCTGGATCTGTTCACTACATAGGGCTCCAGGAGGGTTATAGATGTTAACTAGCAAAATATGATAATAATAATAATAATTTGGCATTTATATAGCGCTAAGAACCCTCAGGTATCTGAGCGCTGCTTATTATTGCCCACGGTGTGTGGTGGTCATTTATCGACCTCGGAAGGATGAAAGGCTGAGTTTGGCCCCGCTGGGATTCGAACCTGCGTTAGCAGGCTCTGCACAGATGTCAAAGCGAGCGCTCTACTCGCTGTGCCACTTGACCAGCTGTTTCCAAGGATGTTTCCAATCATTTAAAGAAATATCTACCTCCACTGCTAAGAGGTTATCTGATCCAGCAGATGATAATTTGCGAGATTTCAGATTATGAGTGACTCCAATTGCCAAGCCCCCGAAGGGACTGCACCGTGTGCCCTTCTTTGCTGCAGTATGGTGGACGGTATACCCTTCTATAAAGATTGCAGTTGATAACCACGTCTCCTGTAATAGGAAAATCGGATGTTGGAGTACAAGGAGAAAAGAACCACATAGAGATAATAAATGGGCAAACCCTACAGTATCCAGGATATGATGGAGGGTGTTCACTGTTTAGTAAGCACCACAGGCAGATATTCTCTAAGCCATTTTAGCACAGATTGGAAATCAGGTAGCTGAACCTTGCCTTTGCTAGGCAGTGTGAAGTTGACATGTTCCGAAGACTGCAAACGGCTTCAGTAAATAAATAGTAATGCTGGATCTACTGTATCAGCTTTTGTGTCGAGCTCTAACCACAGCTCAGCAGATGAGTATCTAAATTACATAGTAGCTAGACAGTTTCAATGTGCCTACAGTGGACAGACGACACATTAGAATTAATGCACTTTAGCGTCTCAAAAAAGCCAAAATCTTCTAACACCAATACTCGAAGTTGCGGTTCTTGATGAAGGAGGGACATAAAAGCAGAGCGACAAAGCCATTTATCCCTAGATTTTTGGGTCATATTTTTCAGCAGTAGAACTGTACTCTCCAGCATTCTAGCTCCTGATCAGTCGACTGCTTGAGGCCGCCGCTTCCAAATTATCGTTCTTCGAGGTGGCGCCCTGCATGGCACGTTAGGAGTCGAGTTGTTATTCTGCCCCTTGCCAATCATCAAAGATACATTTGTCTCCAGGCTTGTGTCAGGTTGTTTCCGTCTGTCCAGATAACTCCTCAGTTTATTTTAGTTTAGTTTAGTTTATTATTTGTATCGCACATCTAACCCTGAGGTAACTGGGTGCTGAAAACTTGTGAGAACGTTACAGGCATGCATAGGATAACATCAGGCAAGTTGACCAAAGGTTACAGGTAGGTCTAGAAGCAAATAAATAGAGATAAGAGCATAAGGATGTCGCCAGTGGTTACAGTTGGATGACAGTACGAAGAAGGACATATACATATGTAATACATAGTGTGAATCGACATGGGGGAATAGCATCTGTGGTGGAGAATAGGCATAGAACCCAGTTAAAGATTCTTATCAAAGAGCCAGCTCTTTACTTTGGTTCTGAAAGACCAGAAGGAGGGTTCCATTCTGATGGCAGGAGGTAGGGAGTTCCAGCATTTGGCGGGCAGACTTGTCGCTAATCAGCCAACTCGTTAGGTTGCCTTGTTGATTTTCTTGGGGCTTTTTACAGCGCGCTTCCTTCCTACAAGCTTTCTCGGATTTATTTACTGGAATATCCATAGAAAATATAGTAGCTGCAATAGTGCATGGAAATTTACAAGCTGCTGCATGTCGCGCTAGTCACCATTGTTTTCTTGAAAAAAATATATCTGACGAATCCAGCAAATCCACCGTCGTGATTGGCACTACCTTTGTGACTTCAACAGGAGGAGATGTACCGACAGCCCTGTTAGTGGGAGTTTTAGCTGGTAAATCAACACCTGCCCGCCTATATTTAATAGCCACTGGGTTAGCCACAACAGTTCTTGGAGGCTGTAAATTATCATGTATTCACCCGCAATATTTTACCAACATTTTCATGGTGAACTGAATTAACACCATTAATGATTGGATCTCAGAGAAGCTGTGTCCCCCGATATTGATGCTTCCAACAGGGCCTCCCCAGTAATATCAATTAGCAGATTAGGGGACGCAGAAAGGCGATTAGAATCAGTGTTCTGTGTGGGTCTTGGCTCGACTCGAATTGCTTGGGCATCCACTACCATAGGTTGGCCAATTACGGGTGCAAGCACATCCACTGCCCCTGCCATGCTCTGTTTGATAGAAAGGCACAAATCCAATAGGGAGTTATTATCTACGCCTCATGCAAGTGCACTGAAGGAACTGCAGGTTCCATGGGTGCCGCTGCTGTTTTTACCGGCTCAGGAAGGAAAAAATATATTATCATGCTTATGCCTTATGGGTGCAGGTATGTGCACAGCTGCTGCCACTGTTGCCTTATTAATAGAGTTGGGTGGGGCTGAAGTGGTGAACCACTTGGTCCAGCCGCCCCCTTCCGCAAATTTTGCCTGGTTGATTTTGCTCTGCTCTTATATGGCATTTTGTGTAATAGCAAAAGTCAATGAAACACGCTTGGGTAGGTACCAACAGCCATTTAAAACAACTTACTTCTAATACTTCAAATAAGGCCACACCTCCAGCAGCCTGCAGCCGGCACCCGGTCTTGTGGGACAGTGAGACAGCACTCGCCCACAGCACTCTCCCAACTGTGCCTGCGCCGACTGTGCATGGGCCGCAATTTAAGTACGATTCCAGTTCCAAGGGGCGGGACTTGCTGTCTTGGCCTATCAAATGAATGAAGATCGTGCTGGAGCACCAATCCACAGTCATCCAGCAATTTCAATAGTCTTGCAGTAACAGCAGTACAAGAAGGGATAATGCTGACTCCTTAAAACACCACCTTCAAGCACCAGGAGGACAGTGAGACAGCACTCACCCAAAGCACTCTCCCAATTGCGCACGCCCATATGAGTGAATCAGGTATTGGATCCTTTCTTAAAGAACAGAGTGCCCAAATCCAGAGCTATGTACTTGCTTTCCCACCTTCCTTTGTGCAACGCATTCGATGGAGGGATAAAGGTCTTCTCATGGGTTTTAGTAAACTGGGGCCCAGAGGAATCAAGGAGACTTGAGGGTTATCTTGGCTGCAATGACACAAATACTATAGATGTGTCCTCTGTATGTGAAGAGCTTGGGATATTCAGTTTCAATGCAGCCCTATGTTGTACTAAAAGTCCTTTCTAATCAGATCCAAACCATTAATGCCGACTATTTACTTCCTACCAAAAGTCCATAAACCCTATGATTCTCTTCCTTCAGTAAGACCAATCATGAGTGGACAAGGCTAGGCCACGGAAGGCCTATCTGAGTACATTGATTCCATTATTAACAATCTGTTACCCAAAATACTAGCATACCTCAAAGACACCCTGCACACATTGAATCTGCTAGATCAAATCATTTGGCAACCACGATTCCATATAGCCACCTTGGATGTAAAATCTCTTTACACTTCCATCCAACATCATCTAGCATTAGAGACTATAGACTTTTCTTATTGGACTTTCTCAGTTTCGCATACCACACACGTAAAAATGATTAAATCTTGTCTGGCCTTTACACTCAGTCATAACCAATTTATCTTCAATCAACAATACTTTCTCCAAACCAGTGGAATCGCCATGGGAGTGAAATATGCCCCCTCACTCGCGAATTTATTCATGGCCTTTTTATAACATAAATATATTTACACAGAACATGAATTTTCAAAAGAAATCCACTCGTGGAAACGCTACATTGACGACGTTCTACTAATTTGGGACGGCCCACCAGACAGATTGAGCTCTTTCTTAAATATCTCAATCAAAACAACTTTGGAATTTAATTCACAGGTCAAATTTACCAATCCAAGATAGTCTTTTTAGATTTGAACATATATATTGAGAATAATATTCTGCATACCAGTCCCCACAGGAAAGGCACAGCTGTGAACTCTATTTTACATGCAACAAGCTGTCACAAGAAAGGAGTTATCAACAATGTACCCAAGGGAGAATTTTACTTTGCCAGACGAAATTGCAGTACAGATTTTCCTTTCAAATTCGAATGTAAACTGGCACCAGATTCAAGAAAGGAGGGTATCCAGGTGAAATTATTGACCAGGCCCTGACGGTAACTTACCAACTGGACAGAAAACTTCTACTTGGTAAAGAAACATCCAGGAAAGGTACCCACCCGGAAAGTATCAACTTTATTACCAAACATTCAAGCAAAAGCAGTGCGCAATTAACACTGGCATATATTGAAGCTGGACAGGGACTTAACACCATATATTCCAGCAAGACCCAAAATTACCTATACTAAACCCACCGACCCAAAAAATGAAACTAAGTCCCTCTTTTCTTGCATCCGAACCCAACAGTAAGGTTACTTCAAATTGGTTAAGCAGTCACAGAACAGGGTTTCACAAATGTGGAAACTACAATCTTTGCAAATTCGCACTGTCACCTACGAGGATCTTCACTTGTCATGGAGGCCTGGAGGTTGAGTTTAAAGACTTCATCAATTGTAAGACGAAACATGTGGTGTATGCAGTGATATGTGTATGCAAGAAAGTCTACGTGGGACGTGGGCAGCACCATTCAAGAGTTCAGCGTGGGAATTCGTGAACATCTAGCTAACATGAATAGACAAGACCCGAAACGTCCTTTCACCCTTCACTGGAAAATGTACCATCAAAGGGAGAATAGTAGAGCCATTAGATTTGTGGGGCTACAGCAAGCCCAGCCACATATCAGAGGGGGAGACTGACAACTGTATCTCAGCCAGATGGAAGCTTGTGCTATTTGCAAATTAAAGCTTGGACTGAACAAGGAACATTAAATGAATGTGTTTCTTTAAGAATAATGTGTGTACAGGCACCTTTGGATTTTACCACATGCATTTGTGAATAACTAATATGGCAAAAAAGTCTCTCCACAATAATGGTGCGGAACTTTTACAAATTTACTTTACGTTAACAAACTATGACTAATGAAGGTGGCTCCACAATAATGTTGCAGCACTTTTACATATGTACTTTACGTTAACAAACTATGATTAATGAAGGTGGCTGCGATGGACCTTTGCCCCCTCCTCCCCCCTAGGGGAAGATCAAATTAGGACTACTCACAATAATACACATGTGGTGTCTCGGTGCATAATACATTACTTCATCATGAATGTACATTTATATAGCAAGATATTATCAAATAGCCATCCTTAGAAGAGGTGCAGTGGAGCCTGCATCACACGCTGGTGCCACCAAATCGACTGCAAGTGGAATGGAATAACTGATATTCCTATCCAGATTGTTCTATATTTAAGCACATATAACCCTTAAGAAGCACTATTAAAAGATTGCATAGTGTGTTTATCATTAGTAAAAAAGGGAACTGAAGTTAACGTACAACAGAGGAATCATCAAAAACTCATAGCCTTGTTAAATAACTTCAGTGGCATGCAGAAAACGGAACAATCGTAAACCACGCCTATAAAAACAAAATAACATATCAAATGAGGATTAAGTGGTTTGATAAATATTTCAATACTAACTCAACTCTGAAGAAGTAAACCCACTTTTAGCTATGCCACTTTAAATATCACAAACAGACTTGTGCTGGTGATACTAGTCACGTGATACATCACATGACCAACGGGTCGGGATGCATATAAACACTTATTATCCAACATGCAACATGCCCCTTTTACCACTAGGAGTAATTCATAAGCGAGCAAATTCCTGCCAATGTATTATGGAAGGTTTTGTAATGTTAATGTTTTGCACTTAGTTGTTGATGCACAGCTAAAAGATACAGGTTTTCCTTCTCCCGATCAGGCAGCAACGATAGTTTCCCCCTGTGGTACAACAGGCACTATTGTCCCTTAAAATACTTAAGTAGTATTTGTCAGGATGGATTTTCTATTCTCTGGCCTGGTGGACAGATGGATAGAAAGCCAACCTATATTGGGACAGGAACAACTCTGGGAAGCTGTTGCCAAACCATTTTAGGTAGAAGTGACAGGCAGTCTATGCTAAGTTCTTAAGATGGGGTGAGCTTGTAAAGGATCCACAATGAGGTCACACAATGGGAATCACAAATTACACTTAGACATGATGTATAAATACATAGTTATTTCATTATGATTAAAACACACCGTTGAAATATGACTACAAACAGGTTGACCTAGCTCAGAACAATATCAAACTAAATACATATATACATTCACTTGGTTTTAAGGCATAATACAAATCTGAATCATCAGTGATGTCATCAATGACATCAAGGAGCCAATGCTCCTTACACGAGTTTGCTTGAAATCCGCCCATGTTTTATTTTTTGAAAAGTGTCAAAATGTATGTACATACAATAGTCATATAACTTAGCCTCCACTTGACAAAATCCATTCAATCTTTAAACAAACATTGAAGGTTGGGTCTATAATCTTTCTGAAAACATTTGTCCACATTCGTCAAACGGCAACAAAGTTATAAGCCATCTAAAAATGATGTTGAGACCTCCCCTCTAATTTAGCCCCCTCTAGAGAAAATCCCACCAAACTTTACAAAAACAGGTATATCTTGATCTAAAATCTTTGTCCAATCGTTTGTGTAGATACGTCAAATGGCACCACATTTATAAGCCTTTACAATATTTTGGGACCCCCCGCTCTGATTTTGTTCCCTCTTGACAAAACAGCTGCACACTTTCCAAAACCATTCAGAATCAAGTCTAGAATAAAATCCCAGAATTTCATGCAGCTTCATTGAGTGACGCCAACGTTATAAGCCATCCAAGAACTGCTTTTCACCAACCCTCTAATGCAGAAATAGGCACAAATGCCCCTGAACATCTGAAGTGTCCCCGAACTTCACTGGACTATCCACGAACATCCGGACTGTTCGCAGACTTTCGGGGTGAAAAACACCTGGTTTTTAGCTTCTTATGGCCATCCTCATCACCCCTCACCTCCCCAGAGATTGTTTGATAAGTTTGACAAGTGCAACGTTGTGTATTTTAATATGTTTCTACTGCGATGTCCGCAGACACTGCCCACTGTCCACAAATCCAACATGGTGGGTGTTTCCAAAAATCTGACGGACTTCACACTTTTCTTCATCCAATCAGGGGACGCGTCCAATGTCCGCAGACATCACGCCACCCTCTAGGCCAATCGGATGCCTGTACACAGGCCGAACAGGGAAATGGGTCCACGGACCGGACCCAGATATCACACATTTTTTGGGACCTACATTTTGTCTGTTTTAAAAAAACTTTGTTCCCTTGCATTCCCACACTCGCATAATCTCCGATCACGCCCCAGTATCAGCCGACCTCTCAATAACCGGCGCCTCAGCTCCCCCACCGAGGTACTGGAAGCTGAATATTTCCCTCCTATTAGACGGCATAATTAAAGCGGAAGTGGGCGAGTCACTAACTAATTACTTCAAGGAAAATGCAACCCCTGATACATCCGCAGAGATTCTATGGGAGGCCATGAAACCAGTAATAAGAGAGACACTCATTAGCGCAGCCGCCGAACAGTATTGGGTCTCCAAGATCCAAGCTTCAGCCCTAGAATTAAAAGTCTCAGCTCTTGAGAATGAATTAAAAGCACGCCAAATGAGAAAGGCAGAAAGAGAGCTGAAAAAAGCTAGAAGCACCCTAGAAATACACTGGGCGGATTGCACCGCTAAGGCCCTTGCATAGACAAAACAGTTTTATTACCACAAAAGTAATAAAGCAAACCGTATTCTTGCTTACAAACTGCAGAAGGTACATAACCGGAGTAACATAACTCGGCTTATCGGGGAGGATGGAATAGCAAGATATGCTGATGCCGATAAGTTGGAGGTCTTAGTAGCCGACCACAGAACAATCATGACAGGCTGGGATTATATTAGGCACACACTCTCGCACATGGGATTAGGCCGCAATTTTGTAAAATGGACCATGGTGAACTATCAGCTCCCAACCACCCAACTGCAGTTTAACAGCATTAGATCTGAGGGCATAGCTATAACTAGGGGTGCACGCCAGGGCTGCCCGCTATCCTCCCTGTTGTTCGCCTTCTCTATGGAGCATTTTGCAGAGAGGATCCGGCAAAAGTTAGGCATTCGAGGGCTTACAATAGGGGGAAAGGAATACAAGGCCGCACTATATGCGGACAATGTCCTCCTGACCATAACATGTCCAACTACATCCCTAAAGCCCCTGCTAGAGGAGCTGGACACCTTTGGGAAAGCATCCAGATTCAGGGTGAACTATGACAAGTCCTCCGCCCTAGCAATCAACCTAACAAAACAGCAGAAGGAGCTCTTTACTTCTATGCTCCCCATCCCATGGGCTGATTCCACAATCGGATACTTGGGGGTCCATATTCCCAAAAATAACACCAAGATCTACCAGTGCAACCTCCCACAGCTATTTAGAGACTTCCGGGGGGGCCTCAATTGCTGGAATAACCAAGAGATCTCCTGGTTGGGCTGCATCACAGCAATAAAAATGAACCTGATCCCCGGGCTAATTTACCAATGTTTAGCGCTCATGACGCATATCCCTGAGAGCCACTTTAACGCCCTGCAGCGGGAGATAATGAAATTTATCTGGAGGGGGAAAAAACCCAGAATAGCACAAAAGATCATGATATGAAGGTGCAATTTAGGAGGCCTTGGGGTTCCAGACGTGTCCAGGTATAGGCGAGCGGCACAACTGTTGCATGCATTCTCCTGGTCCCAAGCAACTGACCGGCCATGTTGGTTACAGATAGAGGAGACATGGTGTAAACCCCCACTGTCTGCCCTCCCACACATGCAGACCTGGAAAGCCCAGTCTAACCTAAATCCACTTACTGCAACATGTAACACAGTGGGGAGCTGGAAAGCAGCGGCCAAGAAATGGGGAGATACAGGGACCCTGGGCCCTCTCACACCAATATGGGATAATTCCTGATTTTCTCCAGGGCTCCACCCCGAAGTTTCTGAGCCTGGATAGATGGGGGCCTCCGGAAGATTTCTGATTTCCTAGAAGGGGGCCATCCTCTCACATTCGAAGCTTGCAAGGTGAAATTCAAAGTCTTGGAAGGGGAGAGATTTCGCTACACACAGATTTGTCACTGGATCTCCCAGAAAACCGTTAAAGAATGGGGCTCCAGGAACTTAACACCTCTAGAACTCACATTGACAGCAGCCCCTCCTAAAGGGAAAGTCTCCACTCTGTATCGGCTCCTGGAGAAGTCCAATTCTGAATCAAAAGAGAAATACATGGTCAACTGGGAGAGAGACCTAGGGCGAACAATGGACTTGGGAACGTGGAACAAAATCTGGTCAAGGCTGCACAAAACCACCCAGTGCATTATTAATAGGGAGGGTGGGTATAAGATGTGCTACAGATACTATGTCAGTACAGTGCAGCTACATAAATCCTGCTACAGTGTCTCGCCAAACTGCTGGAGAGGCTGCCCCTCCGAGGGAACACTGTTCCACCTTTTGTGGGATTGCCCGAAAGTGACAAGCTATTGGAGGGGCGTTTTGGACCATATTCGCTCAATCACAGGCCTCACCATTCTTTGGGACCGAGGGATTATATTGCTGGGAGATACTGGGCATTATCAGGCCACCTAGCACGCCTCTGCACCCACCTACTAACGCTGCCAAAATCGCCCTGGCGAGGCTTTGGAAACACTCTGAGGGCCCTTCCATCCCATTATGGTGGTCCAAGTGCTGGGACATCGTACAAGCAGAAAAAATGACAGCACTCCGGCTGGGCAACCTAAACCTTTTCCGAAATATCTGGGCCCCTTTCATGGACTATAGGGAAAGCTTCCCCGGACTTACACGTAGGCCCCCGCTAACCCATTGGCTGGAATGAGCCACGCACTCAGGCGCTAACATCGAGTGGAGCATTTCCCCCCTTAGAGTCCGGGGTGCTTCACTGGGTTCAGAACCATCTGAGGATCCCTTATCAAAAGTGTATTGTGCATTATCTCTGTGCATATGCGATGATGTCTGAGGTCTATGTTATATTTTAAATCCTAATAAAATATCGAGTTAAAAAAAAAAAACTACTGGATGGATTTACACCAAATTTACAAAAGCACGCTTTTGGGACCAAGCCGCCGCTCCTGGTGAAAATCCGTCCGGCGGTTTCAGTTGTAGGCGTGAGCAAAATGTTTTTCAATTGCGTCTATGACTCCCCCTATAACTTTGCCCCCCTTTGATGAAACCTCACCAAACTAACCAAAGTAATGCAGAGCAGGTCATATACTTATTTTGCAAAGTTTGGTAACGATTTGTCCAGGGGGAGCAAAGTTATAAGCCGCTCAAAAAATGCTCTTCCTATGAGTTGAGCAACTTAACCATAACTGCACGGCCACTACCGCAGGCCGCCGTGTAATATATATATATATATATATATATATATATATATATATATTATATTATATATATATTTATTGATAAGCACGGCGGGCTGACTGACAGTCCAAAAATAGCAGCAGCACTCAGGCAATGAAAGATGACACCAAGGCAAATCCCAGATGGGAAAATCCGCTGCAAAACAGTCCTTTATTTTTCATATATCCATGGACAGGAGGGCAGCAGAAAATGCAAAGCAAATGACAACGCGTTTCACCCTTCCGGGCTTCGTCGGGTCTAACATAATAGAGAGAGGACTTGAGTATTTATATGGTGAAAAGGTATGTAGTCCTGCTTTTATGTTGTGTTGGAGAAAGCTACTGCCTTTTCATACCACATAGTCGCCATCTTGGAACATAGTGCAAAAAGACATCAATGTATTTGACAAACATGCATTTCATGATTGCTAAAAAGCACATTAGAATATAATACATAGAAATACTAGATGTTTTCTAATAAGCATTTGTTAATTTAAAAGAAAGGCATATTGTAACGTGGCATAATATTTTTAAAGTGACATAATATTTTATTTTATTTTAAATGGGGAACAGTGGCCCATTCCGATTTGAATAGTAAGGAACATATAAGAGTCATTAATAAATGCCTCTTGGTAAATGCAAAAGGCTATCCAATATGAAACCCTACGAATATGTGCCGCAATTTTTTCAACACTATAATACATTTGTATACTACCACTATGTATTCCCAAATGTGCGTATTTGTATCATAGCAACTAAGAAGAGAGAAAATAGAAAAGCGTTCACCCAAGTGGGTTAAGGGAGCAATTTGTTAATACATGCATAATTGTATACACAATTCCAGTTGGATAAAAAATCCTCCCTAATGGGGTGCAGGGCCTAGTCAATAAATTATATAAAAAGTGACTAGTGCATGGTGCTTCTGAGCTGTCTTACTGCACTACTTGATCTCTTGGAACATTTAGTTGCATTGATGTTATACATGATGTGATGCTTTGATCTCATTAGTACCAATGTTCCAGGTGGTATGACTGGGCGGTTTATGTGGCCTATCAATGGGCGCCAGGGCAAATTAAGGAATAATGTCATATATTGAATCTAATACACTCAGCTTTACTGGAAAAAGTGTGATGCATAAAGTGCATAATTAGTATATAAAGTGTACAAAGTGCTGGTATTCGGAAACTAGTATAGTATGTGGCATTTCCGTAAGTGCTCATTTTAAAATCCATTTCCGATCTTCGCTTGATCAATAAAAAAGTTTGTCAGATAATCTACCAAGTTGCACAATGGTATTATTCTGAATATGCACAAAGCGTGCCAAATAAAGTGCAAAGTGCTAATCTTGTATTCAACAACAATTCAAATACTAGATAGTAAATGGTGGATTTCAAGCAGGAAATTACACTTGATAACTTGTCATAACGATTAATACCACTATCAGTATATATATTTGTTATTTAAAGGTATATCATTGGCTTCCCTGTTCTGTCGCCTAACTGGTCTTTGGTGAGTCGCTCTCCTTTGGTCCTTGTCTTCTTGAGTCTGTCACTCCTCGGCTTGCTTGTTCCCAGGTATATACCGTCATGTCTGACAATGTGGGCCAGCCTGGGCATCTCCCATTGAATGCTGGACTGCCAGTTTTGTCCGACCTGTAATAGGTAGGGCGTACAAGTACCAGCATGCAAGTGAAAATCAAGAACTGGCTCATATCATCATGCATGAAACAGGCCCACTGGGCAGCTATTCCCTTGTGAGTTGCTCCTCTGGGAGGAAGCAGGGAAATAGGCTTTACAATTTCCTTTGGTGTGAATCAACTTGCACGCCACTACTCAGAAGAGGTCCCCCCCTCCCCCCACCAACCAGTGTAGGAGAGTCCAGAGATGTACTTTAAACTTTTTGCCCCGTTCCTCCCAATATCGATCAGTTCATATCAAAGGGCTGATCTTTTTTGTCCCATGGTTTATGGGCAGGAGTGCTGTACACTCGAGATGTTGACATTTCGCACCCTCCCACCCCTTTGTATGGTGCCCACCCCTCAATATCTTTCTGGTCCACCTCATTTCTAGGTGCTCCATACCAAACCCAATTCGCTTGTGCTCAGTGCAGGCAGAGCCTCTGTTAATTCAGCATTCATTCTATGTCACGTTTTGTGAATGCTAATGGCAAGTTTATTATATCACTCTCTGGCTTCATACTCTCCAAATACTTCTTTAGCCACTACCAACTATGTTACAGCAGAGACAATATGCAAATGTACACACTGTCAAAGGTCCACTCTTTTCCAACTGTTTTTTTTTCAAATAGCAATGACTCTATAGAGGAGTATGCAATTTGCCCCCCACTTGTTCCTCCCCCAACCTGGACTGTGATCTCCACCGACTCACTGTGTTAACCACCCACAGAAATTGACTGCTTGAGCCACGCCTGCTTACAGTAGTACTACATTGAGAGATTACCCTACTTTGCTCCGCTAAAATACTTGTGTCCTGTGCTGTTCCCTCACCATCACCCCCTTGCTATTGAAGAAACCAGGCCTTTAAGGAAGCAATCGTGCCAGACTTTCACAATCTGGGATGCTCTCAAACAATCCGACCCATTTAAACAGATACAAAAACCATTCTACCGTTCTGCTTTCACTAAAATCTGCAGCCTACAAACAGGATTTCTGCTACATCCCCCATTGAGCCGCCATTGTGACCAACGTGGTCCATGGCCGCGCTTCCTCGTTACAATTGCGTTCCACCAACTTGCCCAGCAGCAGCTCCGGCCTCGGATTGGCCGTGCTGCATTATACCCGCCCCACCGACTTCACTGATAGGCCTAAGCCGAAGGTCCAAGCATAAGGGCCTGTCTGTGTCTGTCCATGGCTGGATGTCGGCCGTCGCCCTGACCTGAAAGCCACCAACTGTAAGTACTTTTGCCTATCGTAACCTGCTTGTCACCCAGCAGCATTCTGATAACCTCTGATTGAGGCATTATTACTCTCTATTGGGGTCAACATTGTTACCAGTGAACACAGCACTCTATGCTCACGCTCACAATCCCGCGGCACATACACCCTATGACTTGTGTTTTACCCACCACCTACGGCCATCCAATCTCCCCCTGGGGCCCCTGCCCTCAGCAGTACAATCGATCTCTCGGCAAATGCTGCATCAGCCATCTCAACAGTGACTCTATCCACGTGCCTACCCACACTAATCATACTCAGATGTATATAAACGGCATGCTACAATGACACTGATATGTGCAGATTACCTTTTAGCTTTGCTGTGTTGATTAGTCTAGGGTGCACCCCATAATATTCCTGTACACAGGCTATGTGGAACTAGCCAACCCGGCTGACCGTACTAGCCTATGTCCACTTGCTGATTGCACTAGCCTATGCCTATATTTTGTTGACTTTGCTAGGTTATGCATTTGTTTGACTAGCCCACCTTATTGTCTGTACCAGCCTTTACCTACGCCTGACTAGGGTAACTATCTTACTGTATTGCACTGAGCTATGCATATTCTGAGGATTGTACTGTATTGCACTGACCTATGCATATTCTGAGGATTGTACTGTATTGCACTGACCTATGCATATTCTGAGGATTATACCCGCCTATACCCATCCTGCTGATCGTATTAGCCTATTAGCGTATTAGCCTATGTCATTGCCAATGCCTATACCTATGTCTACCTTTGTTGATTGTACTAGACAATGCCTTGCCTGACTAGTCTATGCCCACATTGCTGATTGTACTAGCATATGCCTTTGCCTGACCAACCTACCATGCTGTTTGTACCAGCCTCTACGATGACTAGCCCACCAAATTGATTACACAAGCCTTTGCTTATGCCTGACTAGCCCTCCCTGCTGATGGTACTAGCATATGTGGGACTGTGCCTGATTTGAACTCACTGACTTCCACGTATGACCACTTCTGCCCTACTCTAGCCCATGGCCATGCCTACACCCATCTAGCCAACAGTGTGCCACTACATCTGCAAGCTCGGAACTATGTTCCCTAGAAAGATCCAGATGACCCTTTTACTGTTAATTCTACCTTTAATCTACACAACTATGCCCCAACCTAGGCATTCACCCTGTCCTCTATCCGACAGAAACAATAGACTTCGATCCAGATTACCTTGCCTCTACGAGCCCAAGACTAATAGCAGCATGAATCCCTCCCTGAGAATCAGCACCAGGACCAGTCCACGAGGCCCTGCCCAGAACCCTGCACTCTGCTTCCCACCCCCACCCCAAATCTAACGTCAGAACTAAACAACCTAGACCTTCCCCTCCAGAGATCAAGAGCCTAAAATAATCCCCACCAGACCTCAGAAGCCCAAAAAACATGACCACTATCTCCGGAGCTTTAACCAATGCTAGATCACTAGTGGCCACTGAAATAGCAGACCTCTTATCGTCTGATGATCAGGACTTCCTAGCTGTCACTGAATCGTGGCTTCACGATGCAACTGGCCCAGCCCTCATGCTAGCTATACCCGACAACTATCAAATACTTCGAGTAGATAGACCCAACGCCAGAGGGGGCGGCATAGCCATTATAGCGAAAGCCAACCTCGCTATGAGACTCCTAACTCCACCTCCACTTAATTCCTGTGAACTGCTTATTGCCAAACTGCCTATCTCTAGCTGTCGTACCCTAACCATCTACTGTTATATAAAACTCCTGGGCCCATCGGCACCTTTGAGGAGGATATATCCAGCCTTTTTGCTAACAATACAAAAGACACCTTGCAAATATTAATTTTGGGTGATTTCAACCTGGCATTTAATGACCCAGAGGACAAACATGCTCAGGCTATAGCGACTATCCTCTCAGAACATGGACTAACCCAAAAAGTCCTCGTGCCAACCCACGTCAAAGGGCGGATCCTAGACTGAACTGCGAAACCTCTATTGCTAAAATATCCCCACAACTGTGGACTGACCACTACCTGATTGTCTTCTCTATAGCAATAGGCAAACAAACTCCCAAAGTTAAAGTCATTGCACCACCACTCCCCACCAGGAGTAAAAAAACATTACGGCAGACAAGCTACTACCACTTCTCGTTCCCTCCCTTAACTCTCTCCCAAGTAACTCTGACCCTAACCTCCTCGTTGAGGCTTTCAATAATACTATGCCCAAGGCCTTAGACACCATTGCACCAGTCAAACTGCGCAAAAACAAACAGCGTGCACACCTCAATGCCTGGTTTACACCCCATCTCAAAGATCATAGACTTCAAAAAAGAAAACTAGAATCCCTTTGGGGTCACACCCCTTCAGATGAAAACAAACTGCAATTAACCAACTTTGCTAACAATTACAAAAAGGAAATAATTCACACAAAAAAAGACCTCTATAATGAGAGAATTTCCAATGCTAGCTCTAACACAAAGGAACTTTTTGTGATCCGATGACGACTGGAATCCCCCATGCCCCCTCTAGACAATGCACCTAAGGACAAACAATGGTTTACTAGCATTCAGAATGCCCTAACCAGCAAAATAACCACACTCAGATTCACCAAAGTCTCCACACAGGAAACTGAGAAAATGATTCTATCCTTGAAGCCCTCCAATTGCCAGGGAGATAACTGCCCCACCCAAATAATCAAAGACGCAGCGAGAGACCTAGCGCCATTCATCTCGAAGCTAATTAATGCCTCATTCTTGTCCAACACTGTCCCAAGCAACTTAAAAGAGTCCTGGGTTCTACCTTTGCTAAAGAAACATACTCTAGACCCTTCCATCCCTACAAATTACAGGCCCATCACTACGGTACCTTTCGTTCTCAAAATAATTGACAGAGTAGCGTACTTGCAAATTCAGAACCACCTTGAAGCCAACCACCTACTAGGCGCCTGCTAATCTGGATTCAGGCCACAACAGGGCACAGCAACGGCATTAATCGACCTAAAAACAGAAATTGATAAGCTCAAGGACAAAGGCAAAACTGAAATGCTGCTCCTCCTTGACTTGTCAGCAGCCTTCGACTTGGTGGACCATGCCGTTCTGTGCAAACACCTTGCGTCGGCAGCCCACTTCTCGAAGGATGCAATAGCATGGGTCCAGTCCTTTCTAGACAATAGAACGATGAGAGTTTTCTACCCCTCGGCATCAGCAGACCCTATCCAGACTACACGCAGTGTTCCACAAGGTTCACGTGTCTCGCCAACCATGTACAACATATTTAACCAAGGCTTTATTCGACAAATTGGGTAGACTGGGTGTCACCTACACAAACTATGCTGATGACACCCAGATCCTCATTCCTCTTTCGGGCAATTTTGACAAAGATACGGCCTTGGTAAATAAAATATACCTCCTCATTAAGGCATGGATGGCATCCCATGGCATCTGCCTGAATGATGACAAAACAAAAATCTTGATTCTTGGATCTGATGCTAACCTAAAAAAACTGAACTCAAACTATTCCGCCTTTAACATAGACAGCAATATAATCAAAGCAGTTAAAGAAGTAAAAACCCTAGGTTTCTACCTCGATTCCACATTAACACTAAGAAAACAAGTTAACTCCATGGCATCGTCCACCGCCTACACCTGCAAGTTTATCAGGGCCGGCAGACCCTTCCTAACCAAAGCCAGTTGCATCATCCTAGCTAACGCCCTAATTCTGCCAAATTGGATTATTGTAACGCCCTATACCTAGGAGCCAATAAATATATCCTCGACAAAATCCAAACGCTACAGAACAATGCCCTCAGAACGGCCCTGAATATACCCAACAGAGAACATATCTCTAAAATCCAAAGAGAACACCACTGGCTAAAGATAAATTACAGAATCCTACTCAAAACAGTCTTGCTGACATTCAAATGACTTAACAATGCAGCACCCCCATACCTAACAGAGAGAATGGTTAGGAGAACTTCAACCCGCCCCTGCAGTGTGACCAATTCCTTCTGCCTAGAGATACCTAGATTTAAGTTAAAAAAATCTGGAGGAAGTTGTTTCCCGGTGAAAGCTGCTCAGTCTTGGAATGCATTACCGCCAGCTCTCAGAGCTGACCAGTCCTACCTCAGCTTTAGGCGTAATACCCTCAGCTGGTTGCGATCCAATGATGCATGATCCCCTCCGGACCTAATTCCTGATGTATTCACTTATGTATCTGCCAAATGTAACTTACTGTATCTCACTGCTGTATTTCCCTGCATTATTCCTGTTGCCTTATTGTACCTATTTCACTGTGTAACTAAGCTTTAAGTATCCTTGTACCTTGTTGCGCCCAGTTACCTATGGGTTTGGTGCGCCCTACAAATCAATAAACAAACAAACATAAACAAACAAACCATCAAACTACATTTACGATATTTAACACAAACAGGAAATTGGTGCACTTTATTAACAATTGTAAGCTTGGAATTCTATCTAAATCCACTATATTACACACATATACCTACATCAATTCCTACTAAGCAAAATTGAGACAGTTGCCAAAGACGTAATGTGTGGCATTAACCAGCAACACAAAGCTTATTTTAAGTCACAATCAAAAATAAGTTAGAGGCGCCAGGAAAATATAAAACGGAATAACTAGCAATGGCAGTGCACATGAGAAATCAATTTATGGATAGGAGGGTGACCAGCAGCAGAATGCATTGTAACAGTTAAGAGGTATTTTGATCAGCTGATAAAATAAAAAGGACCAGTATATAAGGAGCCAGTGAACCCCGGAGCTCTAAAAGGGAGAAAGGGATTATCACGAAACACATGAGTGATGAGAAATACAGTACTGCAGGACCCAGGAGATATACAAAGGTACAGTTTTAAAAAAAAACTATATTTATAGCGCGCGCATGGCAAAATTAACCGTATAGAGGCGCAGATGTAATAATAGTTAATATGAGATATAGACTAGCTCCAAAGAGTGAAACAGCTTAGAATGAAAAAGGAAGAAAAGAGCAACAGCAGTCTATCTAAACACAAAGGTCTTTAGTGTCTTCCGAAATTGAGGCAGTGATTTGATGGTCCTCAGTTCTAAAGGAAGAGAATTCCATAACTTTGGACCAAACACAGCAAATCTCCAGTCTCCTCTTGAGGTGTACATCGAACGGGGGACCGACAGGAGATGCTGATCACTAGATCGTAGGCCTCTAAAGGACTGGTAAAGTTGGATCAAATCGCTCAGATATGCTGGGGTGATGCCATTAACACATTTAAAAATAAGACAGGCCACCTTAAATCTAATCCGATCTTCAACAACTAGCTAATGTAAAGCACGCCGTGATGAGGAAACATGTGCGACTCTACCGAGGCCAAAGATAGTTCTCACTGCTGCATTCTGAGCTTAATGGAGACGTTGGATTTGTTTAAGTGGGATGTTGAGCAACTGGCTATTGCAATAGTCCAAGTGTGCATTGGCCAAGGCACCTACTACCACAGTATGATACTCTCCAGGGATATAGGGTAATACCAGTCGGAGAAGCCTCAAAACATAGTGTACTGCCTGAACCTTTGCCCCAACCAGGGATTCAATGCCCAAATCAGCTTGCCAGATGCAGCCTAAATTTATTTACCTTCGAGACGAATTTCATATTTGTCCCCAGCAGTGTGGGAATAGGACATCTCTTAGCTGCTAATAAGCAGTGTTTAGGTCCAAATAAAATCAGGTCCGTTTTTGGAGTTGATTATTAGACATCCAACTACTGAACTAATCCAAACACTGGGCCAGTCTGCTAAATACATTGGGCCTCATTACACGGTAGGCGGTAAGGGTTTACCGGTACCAGTATTTTACCGGTACCGGTAAATCCTTACTGCCTTACTACGAGGTCCCTTTGCGGGTTGGGGAATTTAACGCCTGCTTTTTGCAGGCGTTAAAAACCAACCCGCAAAGGGACCCAGGGAGATAATTACGGTACCGCAAATTCCTTCCCATTCCCATTATGCCCTATGGGGCAAAAATGGGAATGGGGAAGGGCAATGGTGGAAGGGGGAATTACCGCCCCGCCAACCTTGAAATGGAGCGGTAATTCCCCTTTCCACCAAGGCGGTGCCGGTATTTTACCGGCATGAACCATGGCGCTAATAGCGCCATGGTTCTCCGCCTACCGTGTAATGAGGCCCATTGTCAAAGTTTGTAATTCTGATAAAGATCTGAGTGTCATCGGCATAGGAATGAAAATTCATTCCATGATGCCTCAAGATCTCTAACAGGGGACGAATGTACAAGTTAAACAGCAATGGGGAAAGTGATGACCCTTGTGGTACCCCGCAAATCAGTCTGATGGCATCTGATAACGATCAGTCAAGAAAGATCTAAACCAGTGTGTAGCATGTTCAGATACTCCTTCCAACCTCTTGTAGACGTCTTAAAAGAACAGTATGATTAACCGTATCAAAGGCAGCAGACAGGTCCAGCATCGCCAATAAGGAGAGCTCACCCTGGTCCGCGGTCCTTAGTAGGTCATACTGTACAGCCACCAACGTTTCTGTTCCAAAGTTCGGTCTAAAGCCAGATTGAAATGTATCTAATATCAGCTCTTGCTCTACAAAATTCTGCAATTGACCTGTAACCACTTTTTCCAGAATTTTTGCAGGCCAGGAAAGGCCGGCTATTGGTCAATGATTCTGGAAGACCTTAGGATCTAGAGTAGCTTTCTTTAATAGAGGTGTCACAATCGAATGTTTTAAGCTAGAGGGTATTATCCCCATAGACATTAATTGGTCATAAAGGGCTCTCAACTGCCCATTGCAGGACACTCCGTGAAGCCAGTGACGTGTAATGGGCAATGTAAACAAGCCCAATTACACGCGTATAGATGGTCAGACAAGCGGACAAAAACCGCGACAAGCGACCTGCAAATATTATAAGTGACTTTGGGAAAAACAAACCCAAAATCGCTTATGATAAGCGGACATGGCAACACTGGGCTGCTCCTAAGCGCAGGCCACCCTTATAAGGGGGGCTACCTGGCCATGTTCTGGCCCAGCGTCGCCCCATGATGATGCTACCACTCTCCCACCCTCCTTCCTCCCCTGGGTGGTGAGCTCTCAGGTCCCCACCCGCCCCCTTTTTCCACTAGGCTGGGTCAGTGGGTGTCAGCACTAAGGGCGGCCCCCGCCGAGAGCCGTCTGCAACGGCACAGGAGCCTTTCAGTTTCGGGGCTGGAAATGTAAGTGTGAAACCCGCGGCTGTCACACTCCAGAAACAAATCATGGCTGGGTGAAAAATGACCCTGCCATGATTTTTGCCTCCCCCTGCAACTGTTACAAGTGCAATAACCTTATTCCTGCGCATTTTAAGGCACATCCGTTTGAGAATTCGGGATTCACTTTAAAATGTACAGAAACACCCCCTTGGGCAAAGGGGGAAAAAGAGCATCTGAATGAGCGCATTCAAGATACGCTCATTCAGATGCCCTTAGTGAATTCAGCTGCCACCTTTTTTTGGGCAAGTGAGGAGATTTGCTAGCGCATCTCCTCACTTGTGCCCAAAAATGTTTTGAGAATCTGGCCCGAAGTGTTTGCCCATTAAAAAAGGATTAACAAGGAGGTGCTTGCGAACTTGCGACCAAGATGGCCGCAGAGCTCTGAGCTCTCTGTCTTGAGGATAGGAGAAGGAGGCCGTAGGGTGTTTCTGCCGGCCCATTTGCGAGCTGTTCACTGAGAGAGTCTGTATGATGCCGCAATGCTCGCAGTGGAGTGATCAAGGGTGGATTGATTGGTAGTTTCGTCCTGAGACTGCTGCTTGTGGGATCATCGAGAGGCTGAGTAACAGCTGCATTGGAGCTGGACCCACACCCGAGCAGTTTTTTTTCCTACTGTGCCTGACCCTGCTGGTGAGCCGCCTCCTATGTGGAGCGGTGAATTGGTGACAAGGAGGCTGGGGGCAAGCAACTGATTCCCAGGCTCCAGCGCTGACTGTTGCCTACAGGCCCCTGGACCCGACGTTCTCCATGAACACCTGAGCAGCTGATCTCGCTGCTGGCAACTATGGCACATGGGAGTCCGTCCCATGAAGCTTTGGGGGGATGAGTGGCTCGTTTGAGTTGCGGACATGCTATAACGCGGTCCACGGACATTTTTGCAACTCGACGTGGGTCTGCTGGTGCTGTCCCTTTGTGCATTGAAGCACTGGCGGCAAATGATGATATTATACTTTGCCTGCTGGGTTTTGTGGAGGAGCCCGGAGTCTATGTGTAGTTTCTGGAGTTCAGAGCCATTGCACACCATTTCATAGATTGTGGCTCCTGCAGTGTTTCTGCATGAATGTCACCCCTCTCGTGTGCTAGGACGCTAGAAGAGGTGCAAATCTGCACTATTTAATGTCCGTGGGGTGTAATGTGGTGTGGATTCCTACTGCTTCCTTTTTTGACCTGGTGAAAGGGCACCACTCCATTACTCGGAACACTTGTGTACCCTGGTTCTGGTTGGTTCCACTGTCACCTGCCAGTCATCTATGGCAAAAGGGAATAAGCGCCAATTTAGGCTGCTATTCACCCATATAGAAAGCTGTATATAAAAGTTCAGCAGCAGTCCCTGGATCAGTGGCTTTTGCTGCAGAGATGAAGGGTGGGGGGCCCCTGAAGGAGGCAGGCTTGAATGCTGCATCCACTAGCTCCTCTCCAGATCTGGCCATTGCGCTGCCCAAATGTAGTCTGGTTTTGCATCCATAAACACCAAGCTCAATGGGCTGGTATATAAAGTTGACTGTATGCAGGAGCAGATTGATAAGGAGAGCAGGTGCATCTCTGAGGCAGAACACCAGATTGGATCTCTTGAGGACTCAAGCGATACGAACACTGAAGCGGGAAGTGAAGATTATCAAGGACAAGAATGAGAACCTGGAGGCGAGGTCGAGAAGAAACATTTGTGTGGTTGGGATCCCAGAGTCGGTCCACGCACAGAATATGGAGATCTTTATGGAAGAATTCATCAGGGAGGTGCTTGCAGACTCTCCGCTCTCATTCCAGTTCCTGATGGAGAGGGCACACAGAGTCTCTACGAAGGTACCTAAACCGGGTCAGAATCCTCGTGTGATTGTGCGCCTTTTGAGCAATAGGGACTGTGATGCTGTTCTCCGTAGGGCACGTGAACTGGGCGACCTACAATGCCAGGAAGCTAAGGTCTACTTTTACCCCCATTAAATCCCAGATGTTCAGCGAGCGAGGGTATCTTTTATGGCAGCAAAGTGCTCCCTCCCGGAGTGTGGACTACAATGCGCAATGCTGTACTCGTCTGGACTCAGAGTGTTCCATAATAATAAGACTGACTTTTTTGCTGACCCGGTGGAGGTTCCTAATTTCTTAGAGTCCCTGCCTTAGGAATGAGAAGCTTGGGGGTGATGGGTGGTGGCTGTCGACTGTTGTCAGGAAACGGGGTGCTGCATTCAGGAGACCGCACTTCCCTGTTTTGTGGAGGCATTGGCAGGTGCCTTGGCGTCTTTCCCAGAGACGTCATCCTATCAGAACTACGGCTCCCAGTAGCCCTATAGTTTGACTACGTCATCACACACATCTAGCGCAATGCGGAAGCAGTTGGTTAAAGCTTCCCTGCAGTTGGCGGGCGACGCTCCTTAACCAGCACATTCGCCTGGCAAGGTTGCTGCCTATTGTTTCTGCTTCGCTTCAAGCCATTTGTTTACCAGGTTTCCAGGACTTCTGCTACGTGTTTTTGGACTTGCTCTTCGCCTCCTAGCCCCTTGTCTCCACGCTTGGCTTCCATCCCGCTTTGGCTGTTTTCCGGGACTTCGACCCTCTGCTACGGATATCGGGTTGCCTCCCTGTTTTAACGTTTCATTTCTGACGCCTCGTCTTCCCCTGCATACAGCCCCTCACTGCTTTGGTTTTAACCGTGATATTCATGCATGAGATTTCATATTGCAGCTACGGTCTCATTTTCGGTTGACACTTTATGGTACAGTTGCAGGACATTTCTCTCAGATCATCACGTACTATGTTCTTTTGTCTTTCACCTCACCATACATCTGCATGAACACTGCAAGTTTTTTGGACTGCATACTGAATCTCATACGTGGATTGGCTGGATGGTGTGACTTTTTTCTCTTTCCAAACGGATTGCACTGGTGTTTCCTGTGGATTGGTTCTGGACACATATTTACTTTGGACTCTTTAGTTGCGCCCTAGTTCCTCCCGGGTCAGGTCATCTATTGAACACTACAAAAGAAGGATTCTGCACGTCACCAGGTGTGTCTTCTGCGTCACCTAAGACCAGGTGCAGCATACGTAGGTGCCAAGCTTGATATTCTGGACTACAGGTAAGAGTTTGGGAGTTTGTTGTGGAGGATTCTTATTTTCTGTTTCTTACATAACATGACCATTGTACCTATGTGTTCTCTTCCACTCTAGCTCTGTTGCTGCCCAGTCATAGGGCGTCAGGGGATAGATACATTGTGGGACCCGGTCCCTGACAACTGTGGTCATGTTGGTTTTGTGATCTCTGTCGTTTTGATGCTTCGGAGTTTGTGGGCATTTGTTCCCTCCGCATGTATTCAGCCTATTCTTTATCTGCCGTCTATGGCTGCTCTGCTTTGTGTTCTCTGTTCTCCCATAGAGTTGTGATATTTGTCCGACAATATTCATGGTAGGAATGTAGCATTGCAGTCCATAAGCTGATTAGTGGCCTCCTTTTCTTGGAGTCCTCCATGGCCGAGTAGTCAAGTCTGATGGCTCTGGGTAGTTACCCAGTTGATGTGGTGGAGGGTGTTCAGTTGTATGGTGGGTTATTTTCGCTGTGGTTGTGGGTTAGCAGTGTGGGGGATAAAGATTCCTGTGGGAAGTTGGGATCAATCATTATAAAAATTGGTTTACGTTCTGAAAGAGCACAGTGATGGTGATAGAGTATGAATGAGTCTGCTTTTGGCATGGGTGGCAGTGTGTATGCTCCTCCCATTTTTTAAATGTATATTCTTTGAGATTTGCTAATTATGACGGTTGATATTTTTGGTGGACCGGGCTGGTCTTGAGTCACTGCCCTCCCTTATCTCCAGTGATCATATTCTGGCAGCAGTGAAATCGCGGCCCTAGTCCAAAGCTTCGGGCACCGATGGCATCACCGCTGAATTTTACAAAGGATATGGGCTGGATGTAGTTAATCACGTGGGGGCTGTCCGGACAGCTCTGTCCTACATTGTGTGAGGCATTTGTGTCTTTAATTTTAAAACCTGCTGGACTGTGCTTAATATAGACCAATTTCGTTGCTGAATCGGGCCAAGAATATGTTTGACAAAGTCTTGGTTGTTCGCCTCCTTCCCCACCTTACCACCATTATCCACCCGGATCAATCAGGGTTCATGTCGGGAAGGTCTACTTTACTTAATCAGTTCTTTGCTATATTGTCTCAGATAGATCCCGCCGTACAGGCCGTGTGCGCCCTACTTGATGCTGAAAAGGTGTTCAATACGGTTGCCTGGGACTATTTGTTCACAGTTCTTGAAGAGGTGGGATTACCAGATTACTTCCTGAGAGCAGTTAAACTGTTGTATGCCAGAGCTAATGCTCAAATTGGACTGTTTGGTAAAAGATTTGCTTCCTTTGTATTGTGCCACAGCACACGCCAGAGCTGTCTGCTATCACCGTTGATATTTGCAATAGCCATAGAACCTTTGGCTATATGATTATATAAGTTTCACCAGGACAGAGGGCTTGCCCTTTTGGGAGCACGAGAGATAGTTTCACTTTATGCCGACGACATCCTTTTTTTATTTTAAGGACCACAATACTAATGAACTCCCTTTGACCTGTGAAGTGGAAGAGTTTGGAGACCACTCGGGTCTTCAGATCAATTGGTCCAAATCAATTCTGTTTCTTTTAAATGACAGCACAAAATGTCCAAAGGATAAGGGTGCGTATATCTGCGAACAGGTCTCCGTAAAGTACCTTGGAGTTCAAGTAAGCAGAGACCATGTTTCTCTTCTGAGAGACAATCATTTGGCTTATCTGGGTCTCCTTTGGAATAAAATTGACAAGTGGTGCTCATTTCCACTCTCTGCTATAGGTCGTATTGCCATTGCCAAGATGGTGATGGTGCGTAAGTTATTATATTATTTCCCAAATATTTCCAAAATATACCGGTATGGCCTGGCGTATTGTTTTTTGCTCAATTGAAATCCCTTTTGATAAATCTCTCTTGGCATCCCAAGTCTCCTTGAGTGCGATGGGAGACGTTGGTTTTACCCTATGATCAGGGAGGTGTGTGGGCTCCGGATATGGAGCTTTACTTAATGGCATCTCAACTGCACTTAGTTGCTTACTGGATGCCAGGGTCCTGTTTTTATCCACAGGTGCGTATCGAGCGTTGCTCATTCCACCATTGTTCATTGCAGGGCACCTCGGTGTTGCAGCGAGTAGACAATAGGTGCCACTTTGACCCTGTCGCTTGTACCATTCATGCGTGGAGGAGGTTACTGGGCTGTTTGCAAGTCACACTTCCTATGCGCCAGGACTTGATATTTGGAGGATAGGGGAATTGCAGCCGCCGTGTGATGAGGTGATAGCTGCGGCGTGGGAGGCCTTGGGTATTCGCCATATGTTTGATTTGTACGCAGAAGAGAGATTTTCTTCTAGAGAGCAGTTCGAAGCCAAGGTTGGACACAGGTTTTCGACTCACATTCCAATATTTTAGATTGTGGCTTCTATCAGGAGTTGGGCGCTCTCGCAATGGCAAATCCGCCGGGATACCGCCTAACGCAATTAGCGTTAGTGCAACTTGGTCCGGCGCTATTAGCGCCGGATCACAAGTTGCAGTGGCGGGGCAAGAGCCTGTTTTTTCTGAGTCCATGGGGCTCAAAGGGGCATTTTTGGCACAATTAACGCAGCAGCAATTGCACGGTGGTAATTTCGCAAAAATGGACGGAAAGTCAGCGCATTCGCCTCCAGCTCAGTGCTGGAGGTGAATGCTATGAGTTTCCCCCAAACTCTGGATTGGGTGGAGCGGTAATGCAGAGGTAATATCATTACTACTGCATTGTTACTGGTCTGCCCAACTCCTGATGAGGCCCTGTGCGAGGCGTTTCAGGCATGGTCTTTGGTGTTCCTGCTTGACCCATCTACTACTCCAATGTTGTATTTCTTGATTCACTCGGCTAACGCCCACACTCTTGTCTCTTCTATCTATCACATGGCTCTGCAAACGACTCTGAGGGGTGCACTTACCGCTAGGGTAAAGTGGGAGAAGGATATTGGCAACAGATTTAGCAATAAGCAAATGTCCAAGCTCTGTGAATCTACAAAGGTCTGTACCATAAACACTCGCTATAATATGATTCAATATAAAACTCTGCATCGAGCGTACCTCATCCCATCCCGACACATGCTGTTTGACTCTGTTAAGTCTGGGGAATGCCCTATGTGCCATATGGCTGAGGCAAACATTTTGCATATGATGTGGTCTTGCCCGTTATTATCCTCATTTTTGGGCCAGGTGGTCTCTGCATTTACACGAATGCTGGAGCTTGAGGTACTGTGTGAGTTGTTCTGCTGTTTGTTTGGATGGCTGCCCGGCGGGCCTAAGTAATATAGAAAGCTATTGGCGATTGGTATTATTTTAGCACGTTGGAGTATTCTTTTGAAATGGACCAGTAAGACACTGCCGACGTTTGGCTCTTGGGTGCAGGCTATGACATGGTCTTGTGATGTGGTGTGAGATTACTGTTCCATGGCTGCTGCCTCGGTTAGACCTTGAGATGCCTGGGCCTCATTTGTGGCTTTTCTTAATACGCAACATACTGAAAGTTCTGCATCAGCAGAAGAGCCACCAGATCCGACATAATTGAGACCAAGGTCTACTGTTCTTTTTTAAAAAAAATTATTTTTTATTTTATTTTTTACATTTGTATAGCGCACAAGCAGCCCTCGGGCATTGTGGCGCTGTTGCTTGAGGGGTACTTAGTGTACATTTGTAGTGTACAACATATTTAAGTATGCAGACATGATAGGTGTGTTAAGCGAAGAGCATGGTTTTCAGAGCCTTTCAGGATTGCATATGTGATCCCTCCGCACGTAAGGATGCCAGGTATGGGAAGCTAGCGCCGCCTGCTCTAACTCTTTTGCCCAAGAGTACAGTGAGCATTTAAAGTAAGGAATTCTTGTGGGTCTTATACAGGTGGATGGGTGAATCCTTTCTGACAAGTAGGCAGGTGCAGAGAGGTAGATGCACTTGTGGGTCAATGCCAAGGCTTTGAAGATTATGGGCCTCATTATAACTCAGGCGGTCCGGAAATAACGGTGGCGGTAAACCTGCGGGACCCAGGCGGGAGGTGATGTTCCCACCAGGTCTGACCTGGCGGGTTTAACACCACCCGCCTGCAGGCGGACGAGGAAACACCAGCAGCATTACGAGATGCTGCCGGTGTTTCCATGATCCCCATTCCCATCGAGTCCCATAGGACTCGGTGGGAATGGGGATTAACACCATTCCGCCTCCGTGATTCCCGAAAAACCGGGGTTGTAATGCCCCGGTAATTCTGGGAATCACGGAGGCGGAATGGTAATACGAGTCCGGCGGTAACCAGGCGGTTTTACCGCCGCGGTTACCGCCGGACTCGTAATGAGGCCCTATATGTTCTTTTATAGGGAGCCAGTGGGCTTGTTGTCTGGCGGCCGTGATGTGTTACCTTTTGGGTATGCACAAAGCTGTGTGTAGTGCACTGTTCTGGATGACTTGCAACTTGTCCAGGTTTTTTGTCGATGTGCCTAGGAAGAGAATGTTGCAGTAGTCTAACCTTGAGCCGGTAATAGCTCTTACTATGTTGGTGCAGTTCTCTTTTGAGAGGAATGGTCTAGCTGCATTCAGGAGCTTAGCATGGCAGGCTGCTGAGGAGGCGATCGCGTTGACATGCCTAGTCATGCAAAAGTTGGAATCCAAGTATACTCCCAGTGTTTTCACAGAGTCCGATACTGGGATTATAATTGAATCGCAGGTGAAGTGGCTGAATTGTGTGTCGAGGTTCTTGAGTGTGTCAGTGGAACCTACCAAGAGAAGTTCAGATTTGTGTGAGTTCAAGCACAGTCCGTTTGCTGCCATCCAGGTCTGGATGGTGTTGTATATGTTGTTAAGGGTTTTCAAGTCTGTGTCATAGTCGCCTGAGAATGTGAGTAGGATCTGAGTATCGTCCGTGTAGTTGGTGTAGGAGATACCCAAGGTGTCGAGAATGAGGAAGAGGGGCCGTGTGAATATGTTGTAGAGGATGGGAGAGAGGCAAGAGCCTTGGGGCACCCCACATAGCATGATGGTTGGAGAGGCAGATGCTAAGTCAGAGAATATTTGCATGGTCCTTCCGTGTTGGAAGGATGTGATCCAGGCAGTAGCGTTAGGAGAGAACCCTGGGTTTAGCGCTAGCAGCAGCTGCCCTGGTGCTTATGCTAGCTACTGTTTATCACATGCTGTGCATAGACTAGCGAGCAGTACCAGGAGATGGTGGCGGGATGGGTGAAGGAACAGTGGCAAAGAGATATCTTAACACTGCTTGTTTAAGTAGTAGCATTGTGTGAAAGTATGAACAGAACTCCAGGTTGCTGCTTTGCAAATAGAATCCAGAGGAACATTTGCAATGAATGCTATGGTAGCCCCTGAGCCCCGAGTAGAGTGAGCTGGAGGCAAAATGGGTAGATCTCTCTTGCCAAGAGTTACATAGTGTGATGCATTTAACAATCCATTTTAAAAGAGCTGAATTAGAGAAAGGGGTCCTCATTCCGATTTTGGCAGTAACCTGCCGGTGCTACTGGTGGGTTGTCGCCAAACTTGTAACACCATTCTGTCACTGGGACATTACAAGTCCCGACGGCCCAGGATGTCAGGCGGCAGAAAGTGTAAGTCCCCATTCCTGTGGAGTCCCATAGGACTATCATGGTAATGGGGACATGGAAGCATTGAAACCATTGCTAGCGGTGCCATGTGTTTCTGTGAAAGGGTGCCGGTATGCTGCTACTGGCAAACTTCTTTCCGATACGCCAGAAATGGTATGTCTTTCTTAGTGGTTTAGGCCCTCATTACGACCCTGGCGGAAATCGGAAAACGATGGCGGAAATGCAATACCGCCATCGAATAGCGCTCGGTGCGACTATGACCCGTCACCGCAAAGTACGAAGCCATTAGCGACACCGTAGTGAACGCCAACGCTAACTGCACCAAGCACGCGCGCGCGCGCCATGCGAAACCGCAAACACCACCATGGCGCAAGGGTACGCCAATTCCGACCCTAGCGGACATGTACCTAACGCCATCAGGCATGGCGTAATGTACCATTCCGCCATGGTGAGAAGTACGGCATCGCGAATCAACCGTAAACGGCCCCACTGAGTGCCTGTACACCGCTCCCTGCCCACAAAGTACAACTCCCCGTAGGTGCAATGAAGTCACAATGCAACCAGTGAAATGTACAAGTCACCCATGCATGGCAACGAACAAAAGAAACACAACAGGGGCCAATGGGAGCTGCAGGGCACAGATGGCACGAATACAGAAGCCAATCCAATGGACATGACCACAGTCCCCCACCAAGAAACGCACGCAAACACAGGCACCTGTGACCAGCAATATTCCGAGAATCACATCATTCCACCAGCCACCTGGCTGACCGGCATCTGTTACACAAAACCCAATCCCCCGCCCCTGAGCATGACAACATTCAAACTGTCATATTGGCAGCCCCCATCCCTGACCTCACGGGCTTAGTAGGCAAACGCGCCCAGTACAGTACCACGCAACTAAACTCCGAAGCCGGAACCCAATGCAGATCTCCTCACAATACATCGCCCCCCAAATAGGCATATGCCACATCACTTGCAAAGAAAAACGCTACACGGGCCAAATCAGAATAGAAATTTAATGCACATCAAAGTCACCAAGCCCATACAGCCATCAGGCCATGAACTCCAAAACACTAATCGCCATTGTGGGCTGCATCCGCAAGAAATGACCAGCCACTACTTGTGTGTCGCCCTGTTCCCTCATGGTACACAGAGCCACATTCACGTACGAAAAGGCAACATGGAAGCGCACAGAACCGCAGGGCCGTCCCAATGGGGAGGCACTAGTCCAGCTGAAAGGCCGAAATGTTGCTCCGAGCCACCAGTACTGCGTAAGGGCATGTGGGCCATTGGCGATCGTCCCATAAGATCGTAATGCTGCTCCACTGATTAACACGAAGCAGCAGGTGTCGGGAGTAAAACCCATCTGCAGGAGTGGCATACAGATGGCAGTGGCAAAAGGGGAGGAGATACCTGTCAACCAAAAGAAAAGAAAAAGAACAGAATGGCCATCAGAACCACATTCCAACAACTCACTTCAATGATCACACGAAATCCACAGCCATATGCATGCTAGCCCACTCCAAAGGATCATCACCACCCCAAAACCACCTGCGACTCATAACCATCTATATCGAGGTGCAAACACCATCACAAACGAGTGTACCTGTGCATGCGTCTGTCAAAACAGAATCCATCAGATGGGAATGTTAACGTGCATGGACACAAGTGTCTGAGGGCGCGTCGAGACAGGGAGGGCTCAACAAGGCCAGATAGACGATGGTCCCACTATGGCAGCCCTGCATCACATAGCGTAGGGGAGGCGGATAGATCCCAAGAAGCCCTGTACATGGCAAACTCTGTATCAAATCACCTGCCCATGCATCCATTCATCATTCCCTCATCCCGGAATCAAAACGCCTGAATAATTACTCACATAACATTAGAAACATCCATTGAGTCCGTGCGTTATGCAGCCTGCAAAATCCACAGTGCCCCAGCCCGTAATTCCAGTGTAGTGAAGTAACATGTATTTGGGAACGTCCGGCCTCATCGCCCACGTAGCAATTGCGCATCCCAAACTATTCATATCAATCATTGCTTCCTCGCCATGGGCCCTGTCTCAAGGACATTGAACAATAGAACATTATATTTGCAGTCAGACCTGTGGGCATCTCCTCGCCGCTAGCTGGAAACCGAAAGCGCCGCCCTTCGAATTCCTCATTTGCAACATCACGCCGAAAAGGCATCTGTGGCCGTTTGTAATCACTAATTATTCCATCGAGTGCGGCTGTGTGTGAAAATGGCAACTGCCTTCACCCACAAATGGGACGCCCCGCCCGTCGTTGCAACTCGGTACAGTGATGCATGAGGGCCCACCGTTACTCGAGTACTACGTTCCACTGACCCTTCACAAGTCTGTTCGCGACTGCACAGATAGTATGTGCAACAATGGGACCACAGCAGAATGAACATGTCAACCAATGTTACACGGCCATCGGATACAAATACATGATTGCAATAGCAAGATGCCATTCCCCGATTTGCAGCGTTGTGCGCGGGACGTGCTCGGCCAAAGGGGAGAGCAGTTTGCACAGGTGGAATTAATCACCACAGGTGGAGGCCATACAGCCTGAAAACACATAAATTGCACAGCCAGTCTCCTCCCACAACCACACCGAAATGCTACCGGCAGGACTCGCGATGTTGGCCCTGGGGGACCTGATAGCACTGCAAGTACTCCAACTCCAAGAAGAAGACGAACACCAACTGCAACCGGCCGCACGAAGGAGACGCAGGAGGAGGAGGAGGCCAAGACAGGGCCAGCAAGGGGCGCCAGCACAGCCACTACCACCACGCAGGCAGCCCGCAATCCCACGCCTCCGAGCACATCCGTTCGACCTCACTGCTGAGCAGATCCACACCCTCTACCGTTTGGACCGGGACACCATAGCCGCCATTGTGGACATGACACAGGCTGACCTTGTCAGCATGATAGATAGCCCAACCGCCATCCCACCCCTACTGAAGGTGGTGTCTGTACTCCACTTCCTGGCCACAGGCACCTACCAGCACACAGTCGGACAGTTGCATGGCATTTCTCAGCCACTGTTCTCACGGACACTATTTCAAGTGCTCGATGCCCTCCTGCAGCACGCAGACGACTACATCTCTCTACCACGCTCGGAGCAGGAAATTACCAACACAAAAGTGGGATTCCATGCACTTGCCGGCATACCGGGTTGCATTGGTGCCATCGACTGCACCCATGTGGAATTGGTCGTCCCACATGCCATGGAGGCCCAGTACCGCAACCGAAAACAATTTCATTCCCTGAATGTACAAATGGTGTGTGACTCCAACAGGATCATTACACATTGTTGTGCCCGATTCCCTGGATCAACCCATGATTCTATGGTCTTGAGGAACTCTACAATACCACGCTACATGGAGCGACACGCAGGGAACAGATCCTGGCTACTCGGTGAGTCTCATTACATGCATGATTATGTGGGGTATGTGATTTGGCAATGACCTGGCAGGAAGGGGCGGGGGTGTGCGTACGTAGCAATGGCATTCCACATCATACGTTTCTCGTCCACATACAGGTGATGCTGGATATCCACTGAAGAGATGGCTCCTCACACCAGTCCGGAACCCACGGGACCAGCATGAGGAGGACTACAACCATGCCCACTCACGTACCCGTGTAGTCATAGAACAGGCATTCGGCCTACTGAAGACTCGTTTCCGCTGCCTCAGCAGGTCTGGCGGGGCACTCCTGTACCGCCATGAGAAGGTTGCAAAGATGGTCATGGCATGTGTCATGCTCCACAACATGTGCGTACGTAGAAATGTGCCCATGCCCCCTGACGCAGAACTGCAAGCACCTGATGATGGTCATGATGAGGGTGGGGATGTGGCAGCACCTCATGGAGTCTGCGAGGCACCGGAGGCCCGTGACATTCGTCAGCATCTCATTGATGTATGCTTCTAGCACTCACGCCTGGTGGCTGATACATGGACACGGGACTCGTGGCACTGTGTGTGTCTGGGACATGCACAATATGGACTGTACGCCTATGATGGCCTAGTACACAAAGATCAATGTCCACACATCTCATTGGTTGATCGTGCACTTTTTATGGCATATGTGATGTCATGTTGAACACCCTATCGACCCGCCACCCAAGTGAGCCCAACACACCCCCTCCACCCTCCTACCTCCCCCCCGAACACCAGTGTCCAAAGATGCTCATTGTCAGTGGGCTGTCGCTATTGCAAGCCCCCTCTGCGGGTATCAGGGGCACCCCTGCCTGTGGAGCGCAGGTTCCTTCCAGATCTACGTTGGGGGCTGCCCTGGACGGAACTTGCAACGGATGATGTGTCTGCCTGCTCACGTCCATGCATGTCCCTAAGGGTTTGCGAGAGCTCAGTGAGCACACGGCGCACTGCGGCAAGTTCGGCACATACGTCTTTGGACGTCGCATGCAGTTCCCCCCTCAGGCTCTCGGTGCTTCTCTCCATTTGGACTCTCAGGCTCTCGGTGCTACTCTCCATTTGTGCCCTTAGCGTCTCTGTACCTCTCTCCATTTCTGCCCTAAGTGTCTCAGTTGATGTTTCTATGTCTGCCTTAGTGCCCCCACATTCATCGGCATGGTCCTTGAGGAGCGTGGCCATTTGCTGCTGTTGCACGATTAACTGGTCGAGGGACTGTTGCCTCTGCTGGGCCATGGCCATTTGCGGGGGTGTCACAGAGGGGCTGTTGTCCTCATGTTGCCTTGCCACAGGGCTTGTGGGGGATGGCCAGTCGTCGTCTTGTGGGTGCCCCTGCGTGGTATCCTCATGTTGTACGGGATAGGACAGACAGGGGGATTGGGACAGGTCATGGATGGATCTGACTTCGACATCCCCGTTTTCTGTGTCCGAGCATGCTGCCATCAATGGGGTGTCACCTATGGTGCTGCTGCCACCAGAGGCAGTGCCTTCTGTGGCATCCATTGGGGGGACCTGTGGTGGTGGTGTTGTGGGCATGCTGGCTGCTGGGGTGCCTGTTGATGTTCCCTCCTCTGTGCTGCCACCTGATTTGTGCTGCTGCCGTGTCTTGATGCGTGCAGCTGAGGTGGAGGGTCTCTGGCCGTTGGTCTTGGCCCTCTTTGCAGGTGTGCTGGTAGGGGTGTCCTATAGCTCGTCGTTTGGATCGGACCCTGTGGTGGAGTAAAGGAGGGCGAGGGTTATTGATGGGTCTGTGGGAATTGGAATGGCATTGTATCACATGCATTGGGGTGGTACCTGAGGGTGATTTGGGTAGGGTCCTTGGAGGTGCTTTGATTTGTGTGTGGAGTGAGGGTGCAGTTGTTTGGCAGCCTGCTGTTTGGGTGTGCCTGCTGCACGTGTAGTGCGTGTATTAGGGGTTTTTAATTATTTATGTATTTATTGTGGGTTTTAACGTGCGCTATCAGGCCGATGTGTGTGGACGTTCTCCTGGACATGTGTCTCTGTTGCACTATGTGGACGCATGGTACTTCACATGGATGGACTGTGTGGATTTGGCATTGTTTTATCTGGGCCACCTACCTGAATCTTCGGATGTCTGCACTCCTTTCTCCATCCCTCCGACTCCCTCTATGCTCTCCATTCCGATGGTGGAGGCACAGATTTCTTCCCAGGGGGTCAACTTGATGGGTGATTCAGGACCTCCCCCGGTGGCTGTGGCAATGTTGCGGTTGGCAGAGAGTATGCTGCGGACGCGTATCCGCAGGTCGTCCCATCGCTTGCGGCATTGCTGTGGGGTGCGGGGTGCGGTCCCCACCGCACTTACCCGCTGTGCCACCAGAGCCCATATGGTCTTCTTGTTTGCAAGTGCCGTTCTGGTCATTTGCGTGGAGAAGACGACGGCAATATTCTCCTGGAGGGTCTCTGTTAGCACGGTGAGTTCCTCACGGGAGAAGTGGACCTGGCGCTTGCGGTCGCACGCTTTCTTCGCTACTTTTCCCATTTGTCTTGGTTTCGCTAGGGTGGGTGACGGGTTGGGGTGTGTTTCAGGGTAGTGATTTTAGTGGTTGTGTGGTTTTAGTGGTTTTATAGGTGTACGCCGGGATGTTTCCCGTTCCGGGCCCATGTTTTAACTTCCGTTTCCGTATATTTCCGGTCACCGTACTTTCCGGTAGGCGCACACTGCGGTGACCGCTAAGAGGGGTGGCGGTATTGCACCTAGGGCGCCGTACGGCGGCGGTGTGGGCCGTTTTGGGGTCATTTCCGCCATCGCGGACTTTGCACTTCCGCCGTGGCGTGGTGCTCGTGCCCGATGGGTCGGAATGGGCCGCACTTTGCTCCATCGTGCAATGGCGGAAACGCTATTTACGCTGTGGCGGTCCGGTCAGTCACTTTCCGCCAGGGTCGTAATGAGGGCCTTAGTCTTTTTAAGGTAGTATATCTCTGCCCTCCTAACATCTAGTGCATGGAGTCTTTTTTCCGCTAGGTTAGTGGGGTTTTGAAAGAAAAGGGGAAGTTTGATTGACTGATTCACATGGAACGTCGAGATGAATTTAGGTGCAAAGCATGGGTGTATGCGCAATACCATCTTATCTTTGTGAATAGACACAAATGGGTCTTGAACTGAGAGGGCCTGCAGTTCACTAACTCTCCTTATCGAGATAATGTTATGTTATGTTAAGGCAATTTATTACACGCACTATCACCTGAAAACATCTTGGCGCGAAGACAACAGAGAGGTACGGGCCATAGCAAGGACCCTAGAACAACCATGTTTTCAGATCTTTGCTGAATTGAAGCTCTAAGGCCAACAGGTAGCTCATTCCAGAGTCGACTGGTCGCATAGGAAAACGCCTGTCCACCTAGGCGAGCCCTACATATCTTTGGGACGGCCGCTAGCTTAGCATCTCCTGACAGCAGAGATCTGCCAGGGACATACGGAGAGAACTTATCCTGCAGGTATTCATGTCCCTGTTTAAAGAAAGCACGGTGTATGAAACACAGGTACTTGAATTGGATCATTTGGGCCACTGGGAGCAAATGAAGTGACTGAAGTACTGGGCTTATATGAGCACCATAAGGCGACACGGTCGCCGCCCTGGCCGTTAAATTCTGCAACAGTTGGTGACGGTGCACCACACCAAGAGGTTGCGCCAAATAGAGTGCATTGCAGTAGTCCAGCTGACTGGTAATCAAGGAGGACACCACTAGGGGTTGCAGATCTTCTGGCAGAAAAGGCAGAACACGGCGAAGAACCCTAAGAACGAAATGATATGCAAACAGCATTAACCTGCAGTGACATAGTTAAATCAGAAGAGAGAATGACCCCAACATTCTTAACCACCTTCACCGGAGTAGGACAGTCACCCAAGGTAGAAGGCCAGAAGGAACCCGACCATTCAGCCGTGATCAGAGAAGAACCCACCACCAAAACTTTGGTCTTGTCTCCATTCAGCTTCAGCCAATTCGCACTCATCCAATTTCCTACTGCCGACAGACAGCCCTGAACTTTTGTGGACACAGTGGCCCTCATTACGACCCTGGCGGAAATCGCGGTGCTAAAAGCACCGCGGAGCACGGCGGAAAGCTGCCGATAGCGCCATGGAGGTAGGCGGATTTTCCGCCCCATGCCGACCTTGGCGGGGCGGTAAATCCCCATTCCCCATTTTACCCTTCCCCATTCCCATTTTTGCCCCATAGGGTATAATGGGAGTGGGGAAGGCGTTAATTGCGCCACCGCAAAATACGGTGGCGTAATTAACATCAAGGTCCCGTAGCGCCATGGATTTCTCCGCCCGGAAAAACCAGGCGGAAAACGTTCCATGGCGCTACGGGAACTCGTAGTAGGGCGGACGGGTCCGCCGCGATTAACGCTGGCGTAAACCCACTCCGCCAGGGTCGTAATGAGGGCCAGTATCATGATCCTGATCCAAATGGACCACCATCTGAGTGTCGTCGGCATTAGAGTAGCATCCAAAACCATAAGAACGGATTAGATGAATCAGTGGCTAAATGTAGATATTAAACAACATGGGGGACAATGCTGAACCCTGAGGAACCCCGCATGATAGAATCCGAGAAGATGAGAAATAGGGAGGTAGAGAAATAGATTGACCACGATCAGTAAGAAAAGAAGAGAACCAAGCATGGTCCGGTCCTGAGAGGCATGCTTCCTGTAGGCGAGATAACAAGATGGCATGGTCAACAGTGTCAAATACTGCTGACAGATCTAATAGTATCAGGGTTCCCACACCGGCCTGATCAGCTAACATGGTGAAATAATCTAATACGGACACAAGGACACTCTCAGTACCTCAGCCCGGGCAGAAACCCGACTGAAAGGGGACGAAGAAAGAGGATGACTCCAAAAAAGAAGAAAGCAGCGGGGCAATTAGAGACTCCAATAACCTCATGGAAAAAGGAAGCAGTGGGATAGGATGAAAATTAGCCAGTACCTTTGCATCCAAAGATGGTTTCTTCGGGAGTGGGATTACTGTAGCCTGTTTTAGCTCCGAAGCCACCATACCATTCCGACAAGAGGCGTTAACCGCCTCTACAATGCAAGGCACTATATCTGGCAGAATCTTTTTATGGATGGCCAGAGGAATTGGATCAGAAGGGTCGGCCGACTTCAGTCGCCCAACAGCTTGATGGATGTCAGAGGCCTGGAAGTCTGAAAACCTATTCCAGCTACTGCTCTCCATAGGTTAACCATCTCCAAGGGTGGTGGTAACCATAACCTGTTCATTACCTGAGATATTGGTGCGAATGTCTGCTACTTTAGTGTGAAATAATTCAGATAGTGAGTAGCACCCGGCCTGAGACGAAGGCACTAAGGGGGAGAACCGAGACGCTGAGGAGAAGGATTTAACCACTGAGAAGAGCTCCTTGGATTGACACAGAGCAGATTCCACTTTACAAATGAAATAAGCTTGTTTAGCCAAAATTAGCAAACATACATAAAGATGTGTCCCAACAGGAAAGAACAACGTACTTTAACAGTGGTGGAACTCGCTGTATGCTGTTTCATAGGATGGCTATTGAGAAAGGAACACCCTTCACGGGGTGTGATTGACTTGCACCTAGTGAAGTGTCCTTATGAAGGCTCTCTTCAAAGTGGAGAGCCAGGAACCTGTGTTCATTAATAACACGTACTCATATGTATTGGCTCTCTGATCTACAGAGGCTAGAGCACACTGTGCTAGATACTCAGCAATTGTATAGGTTTCACATATTTTATTCTTTGAAACAGGTATAAAATTTGAAATAACAATTTCTAAATATACATGATATATACAGGCAAAAATAAATCAAATAGGCCTAAAGTCTAAATCAAGAATTAGAAGGACAGAAGAAAAGGAAATTTTAGACGTTCAAAGCAAATGCATCTGATATCCAAAACAAAACAGTGTTTTGACACAATCAAAGGCAGATTACACAAGGGACTGCCGGGATCATACGGTAAGTTATGACCAGGACCCAATCTATACACAGCAGCTCTCTCAATATGTCTGTAACCATCATTCATATGCAATTGAGAGATTGTCCTATTGGTTAAGCAAATTAAAGTCCAATAGGGAAATAATTTTGGTGAGCAAGATATTTTAGGATGTTGCTGTTTGATAAGTCTCAATGTCTTGTTGAATAAACTTGGGGTCAAAATAACATCATGATGATAGGCTCTTCAGAGAAGACGGAAAGAGGCTTTCTCAGCTGTCCCATAAGCAGGGTGCCATTTACGCTCCGCTTGTCTCACGAGCAAGCAAGGGGTCTTCAGAGCCTCAGTAAACCATAGCTCCGAGGGCCGTCTCCTGGCTTGAACTAATTTGAGAGGGGGCCAGGGATTCGCAACATCCACTAGGATGTACAACAATATGGAAAAGTTCATGTTGTCAACAGCTTTGCACTGTCGATTGATTTCGGTGGACAAACTATGATAATCCGCTGTCAGCCAGTTTCGTCTCCGAGAAGCCACAGGTGGGACTTTTAACTGCTCAGAGGGGCATAAGATATTAAATGAAATAAGACTATGGTCCGTCCAAGGTACCTGTTTCACCTGCACCTTCGAAATACTAGTCCCTGAGGCAAAAAATTAGGTTGAGTTACCACCTCGATTATGTGTGGGAGTACTAACACATTGGACAAGTTCTAGCGCTAGCATAGCCTCACAGAATTGAGACACATCCATCAGCATGGGAATGTTAAATCGCAGATTTTTTAAATCACCCAAAACAATCATATTTACATAGTCAGCCTGAAGGGCTGCAACCAGATCCACACAACACAGATGTAGAAATAAAGCATAAGGACCTGGCGGCCGATTAACAATAAGAAAATGCCAGGAATGAGATGCCAAAAATGTAAAGCGCACCAACAATGCTTCCATACCTAACACATGATTCAGAGGAATCATAGTGATCAATAGACCAGATTTAAAAATGACTGCAACCCCACCTCCTGAGTGCTCAGAAACCCTATCAAGATGAATAATACTATAATGGATCCGGGAGGTCATGAGAGAACGAGGGAGTCACAGCTTCTGTTAGCCAGGTCTCAGTTACGAAGACCAGATCAGGTTGGATGTCCCATCAGACCTCGTACACCGGTGGGGCATTAGAGACCATGGAACGTGCATTGATCAATAGGGCAGCCAAACCTGCATTACTTTGGCTCTTAGCCAATGGGCATGGACCACATGTCAACATACCTTTAGGAAGCACATGATGCCCTGGGCATAGGGCTAGCAGCATGTCCCGTGTATAGCTCAGTGATGAAGCTCCTACCCTGGAACCGACCGTGACCCAGACGGGCTTAGCTTTGGTGCAACCCAGGTGCATATAAATTAACCCTTACATGAAGGCTTTAGTCACAGAAATCTTCCACCATGAAACCTTCCTCTGAGATGTGGTATACGCAGAGAGAGGTGGAGCTTTAGGGAATTGAAAACAAGTCCTGAGCCTAAAAGGTGTGTTAAAGGACTATGGGCCTCATCAGGGGTTGGGTGGAGCAGTAGAAATGCAGCAGTAGTGCTTTTACTGCTCCATTACCGCTCCCGCCAATACCGAGTTTGGGCAGAAAATTTGAGATTTACCTCCAATGGCCACCAGAAAGGCAGTCTTATAGGTGAGAGCCTTAAGGCTAGCCTTCTGCATGGGCTCGAAAGGAGGTCCCATTAATCTTGTGAGCACAACATTCAAGTCCCACCCAGGAGTTGGGTTGGAAATAGGAGGGTAAAGTCTCTTCAACCCTTCCATGAAGGCTTTAATCACAGGAATCTTCCACCATGAAACCTTGCTCTGAGATGTTGTATACGAAGAGAGAGTGGCAAGGTGGAGCTTTAGGGAACTGAAAACAAGTCCTGAGTCTAAAAGGTGTCTTAAAGGACTATGGGCCTCATCAAGGGTTGGGTATAACAGTAGATATATTTTGCATTAAAATGTTGGCCTGAGCACATCCACATACACATTGAACATACACATTGAACCGCGTCATCGCGGTTCCTGAAAATGCCAACTTGGCTGCTTTGCTCTCATTTCTGAGTTTTCTGAGTTTTCATCCTGAACACAGTGAAAGCACACAAAGTCACTGCTTCGGAAGCTTCCCTAAAACCTGCCCCCACACAGGAATGCTAACAATCACCGAGCACGCTGAACTCTGCAACAGAGAACCTTGAAGCACTGGCACAAACGTGGCTAATCTGCAAATTAGGTGCCATTCTGTCTTTCCTGACTGTCTTGTTTTCCGCAGCTAATTGCGAATGTGCCATCCAGACTATTAAAGCGAAGCACGATTTACGGCATATTCTGTTGCTAGAATGAACAAACTACTGAGTAGACATGCAGACTAACCTTTTAGCTTAGTAAAACATGGATAAAGTAGCGCAAAGAATGTTACCTTGTACTGAAGAACACAATATCTTCCTACGTCCTTGTTGCTCTGCTTCCCAGACAGTAAATAGTCTGCAGGCTGACATGGAGAATTCGAGCACATGTTACCATGGAGAATTAACCACGTAAATGGGTCCTTAGGTCACGAGTAAATTACCACGTGGTGAGCTAGCCTAACTTTGTCATGGTATTATGGAACTGTATATAATATCTGCATGCCCACAAATTGGCGCTCACTTTCTTATGCTTGTTTGCCGTGCTCGAGTACAAATAAACTGTTGTTTATACTTTTGTTCCTCGTGACTGGTGTGTCGTCATTGTTTTACAGTAGCCTCTGATTTTTGGATTGACAGAATGGTGCCCAACGTGGGGCTCTTACGACCAGGGCCCATTGCTTGCCGAGGACGGAGTGGACGGACTGAGATCGGGAGTATCGGGGGACCCTGCACATCTTGAGATGCGACTCCTCAGCAGTCTGCTGCTTACTATCTCCGGACGCACGCTTAGAGGTCCTGGCGGCAAGAGACTCGGACTAGTCTGAAGAACTTTTTTTTGGGAAGACGGCCAGCCACGACTAGTTAATTTGATATGAGATCTCTCTTTGGAAATCAGGTGAGTCTGTTTCATAACGACAGTTGCTCTGCCTGATGTTGTTTTGATTTGAACATATTCAACTATTTTGAACATATTCAACTATAGGCCTAGTGGAACTGCTTGTTTAGTTTAGACATGCCGGCCTTCAGTAAATTGTCATCCTGTTGGGCAACGCTTTGTTGCAGAAGAAGACAATTGAATGATTTGGAACATACTCAACCGGTGCCACCGCCAGGGTCAGCGGCATACGATATGTTCATTAAATATGGAATAGGAGCTGTAGTGTTTAATACTATTCGGCATCGTCAAACCAGACATAAACCAGAACTTCAGTGGCTGAAATTGAGGAGTTTTGAGATAGCGAGAATTGGGTATCTAGAAACTGTATTGTTGCTGAAGAAAGCAAGACCGGCAGCATTTGACGTTGTCAGGGATTGGAGAAAGGAAGCAGAAAGTCTAAGAAGTAGAGAGAAACAAGCACGCAAAAATACTACACAAGCTAGCAAAGCATTAGCGCATGACCAACAGAAAGAGGAAGAGGCCATGAGGAAAATGGATAGGAGTTTGCAATTAGAAGTGCAGAAAATATATCCATCACAGGATTTGCATGCATCTGACGAATTAATTAATACATTATTACATGAAAGGATGACGTCTCCTACCGCACCGCCTCCATATGTATTGCCACAACCACAGCTACCAGCACCACAAGTGAAACCAACATTGCCTACACCAGCTACACAGTCTGATATTTTTCCCTTGCCTGCCAGTGCACAAAAATGACTCTTGCTTTCATCACCACCCACTTATAGCACCCCATTGCTGGCACATGATGATACTGTTGACGATCCAAGATCCAAGAACGCGTAGCACAATATCATCTGCACGAAAGAAGGAATTACGGGATTGGGCAGAGAAGGGGGCGACGAGGTAGCGGCTTCGCATTCTCTATCAGACCATGGGGGTATTCCTGAGTAAAAGGTTTTGATAGAACAGATGGGGTGATTTGACTGATTCGACAGTACCAAAAGAATTGCAGGATTTGAATTTTTTATCTTGTACTAGAGATACTGCGTTAAAAGTATGCGATCATGTGTCGAAATTATTTGTCTATAAACGAGAATTAGATTTCCTACATCAAATAGCGTTAGACGAAGGAACGCGATTGCCGTCGTATGTGCAGAAGAAATGTTTGCCATCCTCGAAAACTGTCAGCGAAGAAACACGCATTTGTACGAGAGACGCTCTTAGATGGATTTCAGATGCTTCCATTACACCCATTGAGGTACATGACACGTTCAACCAATATTCTCCATCTATGCAGAGGAAGGAATTACAAGTAATGGTAGAATAATTACAAGATGAATGTTTGAAAAACAATTTGTGCTGTGCTGCTGACATCATGGTGATCTATAAACATGCATTTTCTGCTGTCACTGCACTAAATTCATTGTCACTCGGTTTAGCTTTGCTCCTTAATAAACGTTTAAACATTCCCACAATGCAATTGCCTATGAGAGAGGTTCCTCCAACTCTTGTCCCGAAAGTTGAGATACCTGCGATAGCGGGAGCACCTGCCACGACTATCCCAGCCCATTATATTTCCCAATTCTTTCATGTTCCCTTTTCACGACAGGAAGTAAACACCCTTAAACAATCAATTCCAGATATTCGAAAGAATCCTACAGGATTTTACAAGGAAATAGAGTCCGTTTTGAATTCGTCAGTTTTCAGTTTAGGTGATATCAACCTATTGTTCCCTGTAATTTTACCAACAGATTTATGGAAACAAATTAGAACCATAGATGATCAAGCTGCCACGGGAGATACATGGGTTGCCCTGGAATTACCTGGTAGATCTAGGAACACTGGATAAAAACTGCTGCAGAGCATTTTAATGTTACCGAACCACATAGTGACTAAACTTAAAACTTTAGTACCTGAGAAAATAATTATTTGGGATAAGCTCACTGCATGTATGCAAGGCAAAACGGAGGGGGCAACTGAGTTCTTTAATAGGGTTGAACGAGTATTTTCAGAATTTAGTGGTCAAGACTTGAGTACAGAGACAGGAAAGAGATTATGTGTTGACAAATTTGTGCGAGGATTATTGCCGGCCATTCAGTTGCAGATCACTGCTTCTGAGTGCATTGCAAGCAAAATCTCAGTCAGAGGTTCTGCATATGGCTCAGTACTATGAAAATAGGGTACATAATGAGAAAGAGAAGGTAGAAAAGAAAGGAGATTTAAAAACTAGGGAACTACTGCAATAGATCGCTAGAAAAGCACGGGGTGGGAATAATGGGAATACACAATCAAGAAACCAGTTTGTGCCACAAACGGGGCCAGTGCATGCAAACCAATGTGCCTATTGTAGACAGGAGGGTCACTGGAGAGAACAGTGTCCGGCCCTCCAGCAAAGAGCAGCAAATGGAACGATTGGTAGAAGATCGAGAGCACGCAATGGCATGCCTAATCTGAATAGAAGTCAGTTTACTCAAAATCAACCGAACCAGCCACAGGATAATAATGCAAATAATCAGGGAGGTCAGCAACAGAACACTGGTAATACAAATGTTTCTGACACCAATTTGCATTCCTATTTTACTGAAGATTTTACATCTGATGATGTTTTGTTTAGCTAGGACCGCCCGAAGCAGAGTCTGGAACCTATTCCTATTCCTGTAGATCAGAAAGGACCCTGCGTTGAAATGAAAGTGTCGGGACTAGAGAGCATGTTTTTCTAGTGGACACAGGGGCACAGAAGTGTTCCATTGATCATCTGCGGGTTCCAGATATCCCACTGTCAGGGCAAAATAATGTTTCGGTAGGGTTTTCTGGTACACCGGTAGTAAGTCCGGTTTCTCAACATGTGCCAATAGCTTTGGGTCCATTCACTGACTCATGTACATTTTTGTTGACTACAAATTGTGGTGAGAATCTTCTGGAAATAAATCTGTTGAAAAAATAAATTAAATGCAGTGTTTTACTGTTTGCCTGATGGAGTATATTTAACCATTTCACCCCAGCTGAATTCCACTTCACAATTTATGACTTTGCCTTTACTGAGTAAACTACAGCAAGTACCTATGCATTTATGCGCAGTGAATGACAATGACGCAGGGATACTGAATGTTGAACCTGTACGAATAGTATTAAAATCCGGTATTACATTGCTGCGTATTCCACAGTATAAAGTGTCAGTAGAAGGTGAAGCGCTTAAAAGTATTGTTTTGGATTTAATGCATCAAGGCTTAATTGAGGAAATTCTAGGTAGCATATTGTCAGGCTGAGAGGTCCTATGTCCGCGGAAGCTGCTGAACCCCCGACAATCCCCCTGAAATGTAATTCCCAGAACTAGATATTAATTCAGCTCTGCAAACTACACCCCAAAGGGAAAGGGGGAAGTGGATAACATAACAACACCAGGCTGACTGCGTCAAGGCTAACCAAAGCTGAACCTGCAGAGGATACAAGAAAAGCAGATACAAATCCTTGTATTACTTACTTAACCTTTAGAGTTGGAAAGACTTTAAATCCTTAACTAATAAGTAAGAATCATACCTGGTTCTTCTCTTTAAATTTCTTAGAGAAGCTTGTAAAGAAGATGAAAATCTCTCTTACTTGAGTCTCTTGAAATTCACAGCAACTTCTTATTTTGGGCAAACCTGGAAAGTTTTGCTCTTTGCCTTTTTCCAAAGTTAACTAATTGTCCAGTTAAATTGTCTTTAATATTTTCTTTCTTTTTCTTTCAAACTTTTCTTTAGTTTCCAAAACCTTTTTACAATTCAATAGAGTTTGAGAATTCTTGAAGAAACACGTGCAAAGCACACACGCAGATGATCTCAATGCTGAAGATTCGCACGTTGAAAACTTCCCGCGCTGAAGAACACGCGCACTGTAAGAAAAGTCCACGCGTAGAAAACACACGTGCTTGTAAACACACGCGAAGCAGAATTCACGCGCAAACAGATTCTCGCGCAGAAAACACACGCGCTAGTATTCACACGCGCTGTTGAACTCCCGCTCCTATTCACACGCGCCTTATAACCCTCACGCCAAAGAGTTCACACGCGGTCGGGTTCTCGCGTTAAAAAGCACACGCGCTGGTAATCACACGCGCAATTGAGTTCTCGCGCAGAAGCACATGCGCTTGAAAACACACGTGCAATAGAGTTCTCACGCGGCGAACAGATTCTCGCGCTAGGAAGCACACGCGCGGGAAAACACACGCCCAATAGAGTTCTCACGCGGCGAACAGATTCTCGCGCTAGGAAGCACACGCGCTGGAACTCACACGTGCAGTTGAATTTTCTCGCCAGGAAGCACATGTGCTGAAACTCACACGCGCAATTGAATTCTCACGCCGAAACAACGCGCTTGAAAACACACGCGCTATTTTCACTTGCGAGGAATCAAAGACGTTAAATAATTTTCGCATGCGCAAAGGTTCAACGGTTAGTTTCAGATTACACATAGTACGTGTTTAACAAATAGCGTTCACCCGTTAACCTCGCGCTTAATTTCAAGCACACTCAAACAGTTCAAAATATAAATTCAAAGAAAACATTTTACGAGTTCTCACTTAAATGTCTTTAAGATAAACAGAGCGGCAGTCTAACAATCTCTAAACAAAGTCACTTATCTCCAGAACGATTTCCTAAAGATCTTCAGAGTTTCCTGTCTTCAAGTCGCATTCCTGACAGCTGCGAACTTCTCCTGAAACCCCCAAGAAAGTAGCCGCTCAACTGCTAGCGCCTGAAGGATAAAATCCACCAGGCCCAAGTCTTAAGCAGGAGCAGCCACTACACGCGTCCTCTCAGCTGGGGCTTAGATGATGAAAGGCAAGGAGTGACAGTTTAGAATGTTCATTGTTGTTCTGCAGTGTTTTCTAACCAATCAGAGCTGTCTCTGTGAAACTCTATTTTGCCTTCAGTCAGAAGCAGGATTCTGAATCAGGAAGTTAAGGCCAAACCAACTACAATAGAAAACTTCCCACCCACACAAGGCTAATCTAAAAAAGGATAATAAAAGAGAAATAATTTGAAAGAAACTTGAATAAGGGAAAATAGCCTGAATAGGGGAAGGAAACCTGACGGTACCCCCCTCCTGATGCCCAGTCCCTGGGCCTACCTTATGTGGATTTTTAGCATGAAACTTAGCAACTAAACGGGGAGCATGTACATCAACTGAATCTTCCCAAGATCGTTCTTCAGGTCCATATCCCTCCCAATCAATTAAATACTGCAACCTTCCCCTCACTCTCCTGGAATCCAAAATGTGTTTAACCACAAATTCCTCAGATGAATCCTCCAAAATCACAGGGGAAGGTGGTGTTCTAAATCTAGTTCCTGAACAAACTGGTTTTAAAAGGCTAACATGGAAAGTAGGATGTACCTTCAAATGCTTGGGTAATTTCAATCGTACTGCCACAGGGTTGATGATTCTCTCTACCTCAAATGGGCCTACAAATCGTGGACTGAATTTATTCTTCCCCTTAATTTTTAGGTACCGGGTAGAAACCCAAACTAAGTCTCCCACCTTATATTCAGGACCAGCCTTCCTTCTCAAATCAGCACACCTTTTATATTTCAACTTGTTTTCTCCCAGCACCTTTTTTGCTCTATCCAAGTTATTCTTCATTACCAGCAAACGATCTTCCACTCTAGGATTCCCGGAATCCTCCAACACTTCAAAACTCAGAAAGCGAGGATGAAACCCACAACCCAAAAAGAAAGGGGACATAGAAGTAGCATCTTTATCACAATTGTTGTAAGAGAATTCTGCCAACCATACCAAATCCACCCATTCCTCTCCAGCTTGTAAGTAACACCTTAAAAATTTCTCCAATTCCTGATTTACTCTCTCCACTTGTCCATTAGTCTCCGGATGATTCCCAGAAGTTAAACTAACGTCTACCCCAAGGTTCCTACAGAAGGCCCTCCAAAATTTTGAAATAAATTGAGATCCCCTATCAGAGATTACTTGACTTGGGAGTCCATGTAGTCTAACCACACCTTGCAAGAAACTATGAGCCAGTTTTTCCGCGGTAACCTCTCCCTCCATTGGTAAAAAATGCGCTTCTTTAGTAAGAAGATCCACCACAACAAGAATGGTAGTACAAACCTTATCTTGAGGGAGATCAACAATGAAATCCATAGAAATAGTGTGCCAAGGACGAGGAGGAACAGGTAACGGCTCCAATAAACCATGCGGCTTCCCAACTTGACTTTTTGCTTGTGCACAGACTACACATGTTTTAACAAAGTTCAATGTGTCTTGGCGAATTTATTCCCACCAAAAGTTCCTTCAAACCAATTCCAGAGTTTTTCTGAAACCAGGATGTCCTGATAAAATGGATTCATGACAATTTCTCAAAACCTTTTCTCTTAAGTCTTCAGTAGGTAAATAAAGCTTGTTATCAAAAAATGGTAGACCGTCTTTCAAATTTCTGGCTGGATCCAGTCTCACCCACTCCTCCATCTTCTGCAAGGACATATTCTGGCGAACTCTGTTCAAAAAATCCATTGCTTTAATGGCTCTGGGTAACAAAAAACGTTCTGGAGCAATTAGAGGTTCTGGCTCCAGAACCTCTCTCTCCTCACTACCAGGAAATTGGCGGGATAAGGCATCAGCTTTTTTGTTCAGACTTCCGGGTTTAAAGGTCACAACGAAATCATAATCGGCAAAGAATAAGGACCAACGAAGTTGTCGTGGAGACAAAGTTCTTGCAGATTTTAAAAACAATAAATTTCGATAATCAGTAAGAACCGTTACCGTATGTCTTGCCCCTTTCAGAAAATGCCTCCATTCTTCAAAAGCGGACTTTATTGCTAACAGTTCACGATCTGCAATTGTATAGTTCACTTCAGCAGCAGAAAACTTCCTAGAAAAGAATGCAACTGGATGTAGCTGACCAGTAGTTTCATGCCTTTGAGAAAGCACCGTCCCCAACGCTAAATTTGAAGCGTCCGCCTCCACAAAAAAAGGTTTAGAGAGATCAGGATGAATTAGAATCGGACTAGAAGTACATTTTTCTTTTAACTCTTGAAAAGCTTTTTCTGCTTCAAGGTCCCAGTCAAATTTCACTCCTTTTTCAAAAGTCTCGTTATAGGAGCAACCAGCCGAGAAAAACCTTCGATAAATCTCCTATAAAAATTGCCAAACCCTAAAAAACTTTGTATTTCCTTAACCTTAGTAGGAGTGGGCCATTCAAGAACTGCTTGAACCTTTTTAGGATTAATTTCTAAACCCTTAGGTGAAATTATAAAACCTAAAAACTCCACAGAATCTGTATGGAATTGACTTTTTTCCAATTTGGCAAACAAATGGTTTTCTCGCAACTTTTGTAAGACTAAGCGAACATGTTTCTGATGTTGATCCAGGTCAGAAGAGAAAATCAAAATGTCATCGATATACAAGACAACAAAAATATCCAGGAATTCTCTAAAAACCTCGTCAATAAAAAATTGGAAAGCCGCTGGAGCATTGCATAAACCGAATGGCATAACTTGGTATTATTACAGCCCAAACCTGGTCTTAAACGCTGTCTTCCATTCGTCCCCTTCCTGCACACGCACAAGATGGTAAGCTCCTCTCAAATCTAATTTAGAGAAAATATTTGCTCCTTGTATTTGATTAAGCATTTCCGAGATGAGAGGAAGAGGATACCTGTTCTTAACAGTGACTCTGTTATCTGCTCGATAATCTATGCAAGTTCGAAGTGTTCCATCTGGTTTTGGTACAAAAAATAAAGGAGAGGCCGCCGGCGAATTAGAGTGACGAATAAACCCTTTGGCCAAGTTTTCCGTTAAATATTCTTTTAAATAATCATTCTCTTTCTCTGTAAGAGCATATACTCTACTACTAGGCCAAATTGTTCCTGGCTCCAGCTCAATTTTACAATCAAAGGGCCTATGGGGTGGTAATTCTCCTGCCACTTTCTCATCAAATACGTCCCAAAAATCTTTGTAACACTGGGGAAGTTGACCCACTACAGCTCCCACATCATGACATCCAATTCCAGTCTCAGCCAGAAAGCTAGACACTGAATTACTTTGTTTGACATCTTCCTCAAAGAGACTTCCTGAAAAGCAATTCTCTTTACAGAAACCTGACTGCATGTCAATTGTCCTAGCACTCCAATCAATCAAAGGATTATGAGAGTAAGCCAAGGCATACCCAAAATAATCTTTAACAAAGGAGCATCAATTAACTCGAACGAAATTATCTCTCTGTGACCTCCTGTTAACTCCAAAATTAAAGAACCAGTTCTGTGAGTAATGGGACCAGAAGATAGAGACGTACCATCAACAGCCCTAACTTGCTCTACAACCTCTTTCTGAAGAATTGGAATTCCAAAAGATTTTGCCAGACCGCAATCCATGAAATTCCCGGTGGCACCTGAGTCAAGCATAACGGGACCATTTCCCTTACACTCCAACTCAAGGAACAAGGATACATTTACGGTTATATGGGGAACAGCTGTCTGCACAGTATTGGCGATCTGTTGTACCTTGGCCGCTGAAGTAGAAGTCTTCTTGGGAGTGTTAGGACAATTCCCTAAAAAGTGCCCACCTCTTCCACAATATAAACACAGATTGTTATCTCTCCTCCTAGCCCTTTCTTCCATAGTTAAAGGACCTCGGACCCTGGGAGGTGGATTATTCCCTTTGGATCTACTCTCTACTTTAGATCTATCCACTCTAACTAGAGACTTTACGTCACTCTGACTATGTCGCCTCTCTGCCTTCCTTTCACTCAAACGAAAGTCTAATTGAATAACCAAATCAATCAGAGCTTCACAAGTAGAAGGGCGCTCAACCACTCCTGACAATGCATCCTTTAACTCATCTCTAAGGCCCGATAAAACAACGAGGCCTGTTTATCCTCGGGCCACCTGCTTTCTAACACAAGGGACTTAAATTGTGTTATATAAGCGATCAAATCTCTATTACCTTGTTTTAGTTCTAAAAGTTCACCATCCACTTCCAGAGATAACTGTCTTCTATCAAACATCTTTCGGAATATCTCTAAAAAACTGGTGTAATTTCCTAGAACCATACTCTTTTGACTCACCAACAACCCAGCCCAAGCAGATGCTTCCCCAGAAAGATAGGACAACATAAAAGTTATCTTAGATGTATCCGTGGGAAAGATCTCTGGTCTACTCATAAAATGTAATTCACATTGCATCAACAACACCCTAAACCTCTTGGGGTCCCCATGATAACGTTCTGGAGGCGCCAAAGGAACTGGCATAATTAAACTCCTTACCCCTTCTGCCACTGGAGGGGCCCGTTGTATTTGTGGTAATCGATCTCCACCTTCCCTTTCTAACTCAGGTGGAGAACCAGCACCCCCTGAAACCTCATCCTCTCTCCTTTCTCCCCTCTGTTGAATTTGTATTACTTTAACACTCAAGTCATCCACCTTTTGACTAAGTAAAGCATTTTCATCACAGGATATTTTCAACTCCTCCCGTAACTCCCTGATCAAAGATCCTAACGCATCCATGGATTCGTCAGGGTTCATGACAGCTCGGGCGGACTAAATTATTGGCCTTTCATTCTGTCAGGCTGAGAGGTCCTGTGTCAGCGGAAGCTGCTGAACACCCGACAATCCCCCTGAAATGTAATTCCCAGAACTAGATATTAATTCAGCTCTGCAAACTACACCCCAAAGGGAAAGGGGGAAGTGGATAACATAACAACGCCAGGCTGACTGCGTCAAGGCTTACCAAAGCTGAACCTGCAGAGGAAACAAGAAAAGCAGATACAAATCCTTTTATTACTTACTTTTTTTTCAAACTTTATTTTGTGAGATTTTCATAACCTCAAATTACAGGTGTGCCATTCTGGCGTACCAACATAACAACAAGTAAAGGTAGGAAAGAGATTAGATCAGCTGAAGAGGGGGTGGGGAGAGGAGGGAAAAAGAACAGAAAGGAACTTAACATTACCCATATACAGGTTCGACCACAATTCCCCTCCCCCCCGCACCAGTGTCCACAACTCTAGGCCTTAAAATGTTCCTTATTTAATGCCAATTGGCACCGAGTACAAAAAGTGTATAGTGGCTCCTCTCCCGCCTCCGTGGCTTATATCGAGGTCAGGTTTCTTCTGAGTCAGACGGGGCTGTACAGTTTAGCAGATATGCGATGTATGGCCCCCAGATGTCAGGAGGATGAGCATGTAGCAGGAGGGTTCTGACAAAGTCGCTCTCTATGTCTTGACAGTACGTTATGTCTCTTTTACACTCTTCGAACCTGGGCAAGGGCCCACGGCTCCAGGCCATGGCGACACGCCTCCGGGCCAGTGTCAGCAGGAGGGCTGCCAGCTTGCGAGATGCAGGTTGCAGGTATTTGGTGAGGCCGAGCAGGGGTGCCAATGGTTGCGGGGCTATCTGTTCGCCAATTATGTCAGCAATCATTTGTAACGTCGAAACCCAGAAGCGTCGAACACCCGGGCAATCCCAGGCTAAGTGGGAAAAATCGGCGTGCCTCGCTGAACAGCGTTCGCATTGAGCTGATGCCTCCGGGTGATGTCGGTGCTTTTTTACAGGGGTATAATAGGTTTGGTGCACAAAGTTAAAATGTATTAGTTTGAAGCGTGTGTTCATTGCGACCTTTTGAGTTTGACGCAGTATATATGACCAGTCCTCGTCGCTTATCGACTCCTGAAGGACGGATTCCCATTTTTGTCTTGTTTTAGCGTTGGGTGACATAGTGTCTGCTACCAGGGATTTGTAGAGCAGTGAGACCAACCTCCCCTCTCCCTCCGCTCGAATAGTGTTATGTAACAAATCTCATGTGGGTGGTTGTTGGGGGAACAAGGGGAACAGTTTTTGTAGGGTATGGCGTAATCTAAAATATATGAAGGTGTCTAGGGAAGTGTTGCCTCCTCTTTCTTTGGCCATTTGCGGGGTGAGAAAGGTGCCCTCTGGGAAAATATCGCCAAAGGAATGGACGTTGATCTTGTCGGCCCACGTTAAAAATACTTTTTCATTCGTGAGTGGGATGCCCGGAATGAACCTGATCGGCAGCAGGGGAGAATATCTTATGCTCACGCCGTACCTGGCAGCCATCTTTTTCCAGATCGTGTATGTAGCCAGGACCGTGTTCAATGTGTTATATGGAACTGGGATTTGGCTGATCACAACGGCGCTGAGCAAGTCTGGTGAAGCCAACGCGCGTTCCACCTGTACGTGTGGGCGGATGAAGTGGGTCATGTACCAGTAGCTCAGAAAATGCGCCTGCGCTGCCCAGTAGTATTTTTCTATGTCCGGGAGCGCTAGACCACCCTGCGACGTTGGTAGTACTAGGTTATTGTATGCCACCCGTGCGGGTTTCCCTGCCCACAGAAGTTCTAGCACCGTGGACTTCACTTTCATTAGGAAGGATTTGGGGAGCAGCAGCGGGATATTCGCGAACAGATATAATAGCTAGGGCAGGATAACCATTTTTGTCAACGAGACCCTGCCCCAGAGCGTCAACGGCAGAGTTTTCCATCTATGTACCCGGTCCTGAACGGAATTGAGCGTGGATAAATAATTATCTTTATAAATCTCGTGGTGATTCCGAGACATGTATATACCCAAGTAACATAGCCTCTTATTTTCCCATTTAAAGCCATAGTCGTCTATGAATTCCGCTGTGTTGGGGGTCAGAGGGAGTATCACCGACTTGGAGTGGTTAATTTTCAGCCCGGACATATGTCCAAATCGTATGACTTCCCTCATTACCGGGTTCAGGTTCTCCCTGGGGTCACTAATGAATAATGCGACGTCGTCGGCGTAAAGGGAGACGATTAATTTGTGGGGGCCTAGTTTAAGGCCTCTGTGTATTTGGAATTTGCGCAATCTCGATGCCAGGGGTTCCATAATGAGTGGAAAAATCAGGGCGGAGAGTGGGCACCCCTGTCTCGTACCACAAGGGGACCTAGAGTTACCCATTATAACATATGACCTGGGGTCATTATACAGTAGGGACACCAGCTTGATGAAAAAGTTGCCCAAGCCCATCTGCCTCAGCGTTGCCAGCATAAATGGCATTTCCACCGAGTCGAATGCCTTTTCGGCGTCTAAAAACACTGCAATCGCCTGCTGGGTCGGATCTAAGGCCTCAATGACACCAAACAAGCATCTGATCCCGTAGGTGGTGCTGCGGGCCGGGATGAATCCGGCTTGGTCTCCTATTACTAGGGCCGGCATGAGGGGGAGGAGTCTAGAGGCTAAAATGTTGGCGAGGATCTTATTGTCGAGATTAATTAGTGAAATTGGCCTGTATGATGCACACTCATCGGTGGGCTTGCCGTCTTTGTGTAACGCTATTATGTTTGCCTCCCGGAGTGTGGGGGGGGGAGGCAACCTCTCTCGATCGATTCCTCATATACACTCAGCAGAATGGGGGCGAGGGTGACTGCATACGCCTTGTAAAAACTCCGCTGTGAGTCCGTCGGGACCTGGTGCTTTAGAATTCGGGAGGGATTTTATTGCTTCTACAATTTCCTCTACGGTTATCGGGGCATTCAATGGTTCTCGCAGGGCTGGGTCCACCCAGTACAATTCAGTGTCGTCCAGGTACTCCTGCAAGGAACTGGGGTCTGATCCGCCCCTGGAACTGTACAGGTTTTGATAGAAGTCACGGAATGTTGTGGCAATGTCCTTTTCAGAATAAACCAACTGACCGTGTGTGTTTTTGATGCGTTCCACCCAGGTCGGGGTTTTGTCTATCGATAAGAGGCGGGCAAGCAGTGCTCCCGGTTTCTGGCCCTCTCTGTATTGTCGGACTAGGTGTTTGCGACTCAAGAATTTTAGTTCTCTTTCGGCTGTCTCTCTGAATTTTTGGAGTTCCTTCTTCAGCTCTGCCTGTATTCGGGGGTTCGGTGTAGGGGTGGCACTGAGTTCCAGCTCCTTGAGTCGACGCTCACTGTCCGACAGTTCTCTACAAATCGACTTCAGTATACCATTCTCTTTGGCGAGACAGATTCCCCGCACAAAGCATTTCAGCGCCTCCCAGAAGGTGCCGGTCGAGTCCACGGTGCCCTGGTTTGTCTCTATAAAGGACACAATTTCTTGTCTGAGTTCCTCCGCAAAAACAGCGTCTGACAACGACCCCGGCTTGAACCTCCAGTGTAGGCCTGGGACTGTTGCCCCCACAAAGGATACATCCAGTGTTACCACTGAGTGATCCGAGTATGTACGTGGCCAGATCTAGCTCGCGCCCCATGAGAATGGACAGTGAGAGGACGCCATGATGTACTCTATTCGGGAGCTGGTGTTATGGACTGGTGAGTGGAATGTGTAGTCCCTTGCTTCTCGATTATGGAGTCGCCACGTGTCGATCAAGCCGAACGATCGGCATATCTTGCGGTCTTGGGTGCTTGCCTTAGACAGGTTTCTGGTTGTATTATGGGATTTGTCAAGCGCTGGGTCCATAGGTGTGTTGAGATCCGCCCGCCAGATGATGGTTTCAGCGTTAATCTTTCCGAGCTGGGACATCACCCAGTTGAAGTTGTCGTGGCCATCCGTATTTGGAGCGTATGAATTTACGATCACTATTTCTCTCCCGGCAACTATTCCCCTTACTAACAGGGCTCTGCCTTCGGAATCTTTCTGGCTCTCAATGAAACTGAAGTTTGACCTCTTGTCGATTAAGATGGCGACCCCTCTGGCAAAGGATGAATACGATGAGAAGTACCTGTGGCAGCCCCAGGCTTTGGCCCATTGAGATTCTGTTGCAGGCAGGAGATGTGTTTCCTGGAGTATGGCGATGTTAACATTATGTCTGCGTAAATATTGGAAGATTCCTCTGTTCTTCGCCGGTTGGTTGCCACCTCGTATGTTCCAGGTGGCTATTCTAAGCATTGGTGTTGTCATTTGGGGGGCCAGGCGAGTTTCTTTCTCGACGGGATGTAGAGGTGCGACTGACGGCTGGGGCCACTGGAGCGAGACAAGAGTTTGAGATTCAGGCCCTCGGGGCCGCACAGCATTGACGCTGCGGAGTTAGAGCGGGGCGAGCAAGGTGCACGCGTCGAACCAAAGACCCTCCCTTGTGTGGGCAACCCCCAACTGGCCCACATAGTTCCCTCCCTTGAAAACTTTACTGCAAACATTGCTGTGCTAGGGGCGTTAGTAGCCTGCCAAGAGGATGCCGGGCTTCCATTAGCGACACAAGTTCGTTCCTGCGGTCGTCATCTTGTCTGGAAGGTGAGGGCACGTTGGTGCCAGCCTCCCATGTTCAAGGTGCTTTATTACGGTGGGTTGCGTCTTGCCCGGTCTTCGCGTCTGGGCCTCGGGTTGTTTCCGCTGGGTCTACATCCGGCCCGGTCTAGAAAGTCACTGGCCTCTTCTGGGGAATTAAAGAATTGTGTTTTCCCTTCGTGCTGAATGCGAAGTTTCGCTGGGTATAACATGGAGTAGACGATTTGATTGTCCTGCAGGCGGTGCTTGACAGATACGTAGGATCTCCTCTGTAACTGTACTGCTTGGGAGAAGTCGGGGAAGAATTGAATCGGGTCGCCATCTTATTGTAGTTCCCCCTTAATTCTGGCCGCATGTAGTATTGCATCACGGTCTTTATAATTTAGCAGCCTTGCAATTATTGGTCTTGGGTGTGTGCCTGGTATTGGTCTAGTATTCGGGATTCTGTGTGCTCTTTCTACAACAAACAGCTGGGATAGTAACTCTTTTCCGAAGAGCGTGACGCACATTTGTTCCACAAAATCTTCCATTTTGCCTGGGAGTTGTTGTTCTCTCACTCCTATAATTCTGATGTTGTTTCTACGAGAACGACCCTCCAAGTCTTCATTTTTGGCAATCACAGTGTTCATCTGTGTTTCAAGTAGGGAGACTCGGGAGGTCAGTGCCGCCGACCCGTCATCTAGGTCGGACACTCGCTGCTCCACGTTGTCGAGCCTGTCCGCATGTTTATCGAGTCTGTGTTGTAGCTGGTCCACTTTGGTTGACAAGGTGTCTAGCTTGCACCCTAGGCCGCTGATACCGGCCTTCAGATCCATCAGGATCTCTCTGATGTCTTGATGAGGTGTCTGTACTTCCGATAATGCTGCCTCTTGTACAGGGGATTCGGGTCTACTGCTGGTCGTGGGTTTATGCTGTGAGTTAGGTTCGAAGTGTAGTTTCTTTTGAGTTTTGTCCATTTTCCCCATGATGGCTTGTGTAGATGTTTGTGGTTGGCGTTTTGCTTAAGTAGGTCAAAGATTGGTGCCCCGGGTTCGTGGAGACCGAACGCCACCAGGTGGATAGAGTGTGGCCGTAGACTCAGAGGATTTGGAACTGGCAATCCTAATGAAAGCTGTGTCCCCGGTCAGGTCCCTCTTCTTCGCTTCAGCTGCACCAGCGGGTCGTGTCCCCCGGATCGGCCGCCCGAGCGTCGTGAATGTCGGTTTCTTGAGCTGGTGACGCCGTGAGGGGTGCCCGCGTCTCGTGGTAGTTGGAGACCCACGAGCCAGAGGGTCCGCTCCCACGTCGCAGCGCCTCGGCTTCTGGGCTGCGCTCGGGTGGGGGCTTGATCGGGGCGGGAGAGGTGGTGTCGCCCTGCCCTGCAGCATTGCTGTCCCGCGCGCTCCCAGCGGCGTCCTCCTACCTGGGTCTACGCGGGCCGTCGGCGTCGTAGGCCTTCACGCCGTAGGTCTTCCACCGGGCCGCTATGGGGACGGAGACCGCTCGGTCTCTATGGCGCCGTCTCGCCTACGTCTACCCGCCCTCTTGAGCGGTTTAGTGCTCGGCTCCGTCGGACGCCGCCTCGTTTCGCAGCGTGGGTACCTGCGGGTTCTCCTCTCTGGGCGGAAGACGGCTGGTAGGCCTCAAGACCAAGGAGGCGTAACAGGGGATCAGGTTGCTTGCCGGACTTGGAGGTTAGTTCAAAATGATCTGCGGGATATTGCGAATGCACCCAGCGGCAAACTGGACTAATTCGGCGACCGCAAGAGCAACGATGGATCAGGATTCATTAGAGCCCTACGGAGCTCTCTTAGGAAGCGGCCATCTTGGATGGCTCTCTAGCGCCCTCTCTCCTTTTATTACTTACTTAACCTTTAGAGTTGGAAAGACTTTAAATCCTTAACTAATAAGTAAGAATCATACCTGGTTCTTCTCTTTAAATTTCTTATAGAAGCTTGTAAAAAAGATGAAAATCTCTCTTACTTGAGTCTCTTGAAATTCACAGCAACTTCTTATTTTGGGCAAACCTGGAAGGTTTTGCTCTTTGCCTTTTTCCAAAGTTAACTAATTGTCCAGTTAAATTGTCTTTAATATTTTTCTTTTTTTTCAAACTTTTCTTTAGTTTCCAAAACCTTTTTACAATTCAATAGAGTTTGAGAATTCTTGAAGAAACACGTGCAAAGCACACACGCAGATTATCTCAATGCTGAAGATTCGCACGTTGAAAACTTCCCGCGCTGAAGAACACGCGCACTGTAAGAAAAGTCCACGCGCAGAAAACACACGCGCTTGTAAACACACGCGAAGAAGAATTCACGCGCAAACGGATTCTCGAGCAGAAAACACACGTGCTAGTATTCACACGCGCTGTTGAACTCCTGCGCCTATTCACACGCGCCTTATAATCCTCGCGCCAAAGAGTTCACACGCGGTCGGGTTCTTGTGTTAAAAAGCACACGCGCTGGTAATCACACGCGCAATTGAGTTGTCGCGCAGAAGCACACGCGCTTGAAAACACACGCACAATAGAGTTCTCGCGCGGCGAACAGATTCTCGCGCTAGGAAGCACACGCGCGGGAAAACACAAGCGCAGTTGAATTCTCTCGCCAGGAAGCACACACGCTGAAACTCACACGCTCAATTGAATTCTCACGCCGAAACAACGCGCTTGAAAACACACGCGCTATTTTCACTCGCAAGGAATCAAAGACGTTAAATAATTTTCGCATGCGCAAAGGTTCAACGGTTAGTTTCAGATTACACGTAGTACTTGTTTAACAAATAGCGTTCACCCGTTAACCTCACGCTTAATTTCAAGCGCACTCAAACAGTTCAAAATATAAATTCAATGAAAACATTTTACGAGTTCTCACTTAAATGTCTTTAAGATAAACAGAGCGGCAGTCTAACAATCTCTAAACAAAGTCACTTATCTCCAGAACGATTTCCTAAAGATCTTCAGAGTTTCCTGTCTTCAAATCGAATTCCTGACAGCTGAGAACTTCTCCTGAAACCCCCAAGAAAGTAGCCGCTCAACTGCTAGCGCCTAAAGGATAAAATCCACCAGGCCCAAGTCTTAAGCAGGAGCAGCCACTACACACGTCCTCTCAGCTGGGGCTTAGATGATGAAAGGCAAAGAGTGACAGTTTAGAATGTTCATTGTTGTTCTGCAGTGTTTTCTAACCAATCAGAGCTGTCACTGTGAAACTCCATGTTGCCTTGGGTCAGAACCAGGATTCTGAATCAGGAAGTTAAGGCCAAACCAACTACAATAGAAAACTTCCCACCCACACAAGGCTAATCTAAAAAAGGATAATAAAAGAGAAATAATGGGAAAGAAACTTGAATAAGGGAAAATAGCCTGAATAGGGGAAGGAAACCTGACACATATTTAATAGTCTGGTTCTGCCTGTCTATAAGGAAGGTGATAATGCTTTACCCTACCGTTTTGTTATTGATTTGCACGCGATTAACAAGGTAGTAGCACCACAATTTGCCATTGTTACTGACATTACCACCATTTTAACTATGATTCCTGCTACGGCTACACATTTTTCCGTACTAGATTTGAAGAACACATTTTCTAGCATACCCATTCATCCAGACAGTAGATACTTGTTCGCATTCTCGCTAGGAGGACGCTCTTTTACTTTCACACGCATACTACAAGGATACATTGTGAGTCCTAGCATTTACAATAGAGTGCTTAAGGAACAACTCGACATGCTTGAATTACCTTCCACTTGCACATTGATACAGTACATTGATGACTTGATTGATGAGCTGCTCACTCCAAAGAAGCTTGCACGGAGGGTACTGTTTTGTTAAAACATTTAGCTGCACATGGCCATAAAGCTTCCCTGAAAAAGTTCCAATATTGTTGACATGAGGTCACCTATTTAGGCTATCTCCTGTCAAAGGAGGGTAGACGGCTTGCACCTGAACATATACGAAACATCTCTAGTATGACTGTTCCAAATACTCAGAAAGAAGTTAGGGCCTTTATCGGCATGGCTTCATATTGTAGGCAATGGATTCTGAATGTTTCACTTTCGATTAAGCCAATGTTGGCATTAACGAGAAAGGATGTAACTATCCAGTTACCTTGGGATACGGATTGTCAAGAAGCCTTTGATCTGCTCAAAACCACGTTATGTTCGGCACTGGTTCTGGGCACACCAAATTACAGAAAGGATTTTGTCTTGTTCGTGCATGAAAGGGACGGGTGTGCCTTGGCTGTGTTGACGCAGGAACATGGGGGAAGAAGCAGACCGTGCAGCTATTTTGCCTCCATGTTAGACCCTGTTGCATGTGCTTTGCCTAAGTGTCTAAGGGATGCAGTTGCTGCTGCCGCCTCAGTGAAACAATGCACGGGTATGGTCTTGGGTCACTCCTTGACTGTAATGGTACCCCACTCAGTGGATGTTCTGTTAAACAGAACAAGCATCTCACATCTGCCAGACTCACGAGGTATGAATTGATTTTATTTGCACCTCATATCAAAATTAAGAGATGCTGTTCTTTGAATCCGGCTGAACTATTGCCCGCTTTAAATGAGGATTGCACTGATAGTGCATCCTATGACTGTTTGTATTCTACTGAGCAAGATACGAAAGGCAGAATCAATCTGAGCGTTACACCATTACCATTGCCAGAAGGAGAGCTGTTCTGTGATAGCTCTTGTTTTAAACTACCTGATGGCACTTCTACTGCTGCCTATGCAATCACTACTTTAGACAGCATTATTGAAAGTAAAAGAATTCCATACGACCCCGCCCAGGCTGCGGAGATAGTTGCCTTGACTAGAGCTTACGAGATATCCCAAGGGCTCAGCGATAACATATACACTGACAGTCAGTATGCCTTTGGAGTCACTCACACCTTTGGCAGATTATGGGCTGAAAGAGGATTTTTAACATCTCATGGTACAAAAATTCAGCATGGTCCCTTGATAGTTGAACTGTTGTCTGCACTAGCCCTTCCCAAACAATTAGCTATATTGAAATGCGCAGCACACCAGAGGGTGACTGACAACATTGGACAAGAAAATAGCTAAACAGACTGCTACTGACCCCCACTCTCGGATGTATGTGGTAGATTCCACAAAATGGGTTGCTGAAAATGGGGTGATGGAGGAGGGCGTTAGTAGTGTGAAAGAGATACAGGCTGAGTCCCAGAAGGAAGATATTGACAGTTGGGCTTCGGGAGTAGGAATATTGGACAAGGAGGGATGTTGGGTAGACCAGGAAGAACAGAGGTGGATGCTGCCCAACGCATACGTAACAGCGATAGTTACTATGGCACATGGACCAGCACACATTAATGCAAGGAGCATTTTTAAACACTTAAGACGCAGTTTGGTATAACGATAACATTCCCAAAGCTGCTGAACAACAAGTCCAGAACTGTATAATTTGCTTACAACATAATATTGGTAAAGGTACACCAGCACCTACAGGTAGTTTTGGACCTCCCAAGACGCCATTTGAAGTAATCCATTTTGACTTCATTGAGATGGAAAGATGCCAAAACTACAAATATGTGTTGGTAGTGGTATGTGCCTTTAGTAAATGGGTTGAAGCCTTCCCCCTGAAAGATAACACTGCCATGTCAACTACCAAAGTAATGTTGAAAGAATATTTTCCACGTTTGGCCTACCCAGAGTAATTTGGTCCGACAATGGACCACATTTTGTAGCACCTATCATGCTACAAGTATGCGAGGCGCTACAGATAGACAAGAAGTTTGATTCAGCACAGCACCCCCAGAGTGCCAGTTTGGTGGAACGCCACAACGGTATCCTTAAAAATAAACTAGCAAAGATATGTGAACACTGTTAATTAAAATGGCCCAATGCTTTACCCTTAGCCTTATTGTCAATGAGAAGCACAGCACAATCTAGAACAGGACTTTCTCCTCATAAGATCGTAATGGGGAGACCAGCTAATATATGGAATGCACGTAGACCAAAGAAGTTAAATGAGATAGAATATCCATTATTAATTGCCTATTGTGATCAATTGACTCAAAACCTGCGCTTGATTCACCAATAGGTTTGAGCTGGTTTTCCTGAGAGATACGAAGGACCTGGTCACTGCATTCGACCTGGAGACTTTGTTTTGGTGAAGAATTTCGACAGAAAGTCTTGCCTTGCAGCTCACTGGAAAGGACCATATCAGGTGCTACTGGCTGCTCAGACGGCTGTTTGAGTCGATGGAAAGCGCCACTGAATTCATGCAGCACATCTGAAACGAGTACCTTTGCCTTTACCATGTGAAAAAGGGGTTAAGGTGGAGGTTGTTGATAACGTTGACCACAAGGATGTGCCCATGGACAAGGGGCATCCTAGTCAGAGACTAAAATTTGAGCCTAAACCGTTCAAGAATCCGTCGCTTACTTCAGAACATGTTTCTTTATTCACTGATCACACTGTACCTGGAGCCACATGGTACAATCTTCGTCCACGAAACTAGATAGGGATTGACATTTCTGATACATTAGGAAAGTGTAGTTTGTATACTGCACCCACAAGAAACCAACAGATTTTCCCTCTAATCCCCTCAAAGACGCAGGAACACTGTTTTGTTTTGGAGTAACAGAGGGGCAGTGAAAAGAACATTGAGACATTCATCGATCCAGAAGAAGACTACAAGCAAGATAGGCCACGTGGTCAAGTGCCCCCAACGGATGAACTTATAAAGCCTGTTTAGTGAGGCATCTTAATGGACACTAAAAGAAGAGACTATGCCTATCTTTGGGGCACATGTAAATGAGGACAGATGCAAAATTGCTACTGGAAAGCCCATATCTAGAGGGCTGTGGTCAACAAATTAATCGGGATAATGCTTACGGCATATGTAATGAATGATAATACCTGCACTATGGTACCTGGAGAATTCACATCCGCTTAGTATACTGTTGCCTACTGCAAACCCCACTTTGTCTCCCCTTTATGTGCATTCTCATACTCTTCGACCACATGACTTGAAACATGAAAAGGGTTACCACAATAACACACTCATACAGATTATGAACGCTACACATCCAATTTTGAATACAATCAACTGCTGGGTATTTTCTCACCTACCACAACACAGTGAGAAAGGTTTGGGATGGTACATCTATCCGCTTCCACTATCCACTTCATGTTATGCATCCTTTAGAAATCTATTCTTTAGGAAGTGGAACAATAGTGCCACGGGTAACTTTGATGGGACAAACATCAATGAATTTGATCGTTTGGTATTACTACCCTTAGGAGGCTCTGTAATTGCAAATAAGATTATGATGAATATTGCATCTACTAAGAAATCTGATAAACATTCTAGACCCTATCAGTCTATGATCTCTTTTAAAATGGCACCTGTAGGGAACCGTGATGGAGTCCCTCCCTCTTACACCATTAATCCATGATCCAGATATAGTACCATTCTGTTTGAGAAAAGAAGGGTCACGATATATGGGCACATATGATAAATGTGTGAATACTGCTGTCCTAGTAAACGAGAATATTCCCTTATACATTGGGAGACCCATATATTTTGTTTGTGGGAGAGAAGCGTATCCATGGTTACATAGGATTGGAAGGGAACTTGTTATCTGGGGATATTGTTGCCTGGGGTTTGTCACATAGACTGCAGATATCCTGAAAGATAGACCTAGGAGGGGAATAGATGACACCCCCTCCAGTTATTGGGTGATGTAGCAAAAGCCATGGTTCCTTTTTGGGGCCAAATTCTTAACTCACGCGATATTAGGAGGTTAGCGAGAGTATTAGAAAACACTATTAATGAGACTACTGACATATTGTTCAACATGACCCTAGAGCAGAAACCAATCAGATTAGTGGCTCTTCAGAATACAATGGTCTTAGACGTCTTGTTAGCTGAACGTGGTGGTTTATGCAAAATGGTTGGGTCCGTGTGTTGTGTGTACGTACCTGACTCCTCCCCCACAGTGTTCAAGCGAAAAAACGACTACACATACTTAGTACTGAAGTTCACATTTCTAAGGGGGATGGGACATAGGAACATGGGCCTGGAATCTGTCAAAAACTTGGGGCTGGAAAATCTTCTCAGCACTTGCTATTGTCATTGTGATAATACTATTATTCTGTTGCTGTATTCAATGCCTGCCCGTCTTAGGTTCTGCACTAGGTATTTGTTGTGCTAAATCACAAATGAAACTTAGGCCTGGTCCCCATCCTCCTGTAGATGTAACTAATGCCTTGATAATGCAAGAAGCCACTATCAAACAATTCATGTCTATCGAAAGAGGATGGTGATGACTCTGGTTGATCTGATGACGATGATACATAGTCACTTGTTTCTGGCCATGTGTTGGCTAAGGCCAAAAGGAGGGTTTGTTAAAGTAGATATATTTTGCATTATAATGTTGGCCTAAGCACATCCACATCCACATTAAACATACACATTGAACCACTTCATCTTGGCTGCTTTGCTCTCATTTTTGAGTTTTCATTCTGAACGCGATGAAAGCACACAAAGTCACTGCTTCGGAAGCTTCTCTAAAACCTGCCCCACACAGGAATGCTAACAATCACTGAGCACGCTGAACTCTGCAACAGAGAACCTTGAAGCACTGGCACGAACGTGGCTAATCTGTACATTAGGTGCCATTCTGTCTTTCCTGACTGTCTTGTTTTCCGCAGCTAATTGTGAATGTGCCATCCAGACTATTAAAGCGAAGCACGATTTACAGCATATTCTGTTGCTAGAATGAACAAACTACTGAGTAGACATGCAGACTGACCTTTTAGCTTAGGAAAACACTGATACAGTTGTGCAAAGAATGTTACCTTGTACTGAAGAACACAATGGCCCTCATTACAAGTCCGGCGATGGACCATGGTGCTATTAGCACCATGGTCCATGCCGGAGTCCGGCATGGTGGATGGCGGAATTACCGCCCCATTCCAAGGTGAGTGGGGCGGTAATTCCCCATTCACCATTTGCCCTTCCCCATTCCCATTTTTGCCCCATAGGGCATAAGGGGGATGGGGAAGGCGCTAATTACGGCACCGTAAATTACGGTGCCGTAATTAGCACCAAGGTCGCTTAGCGCCTTGGACTTTAACGCCTGCAAAAAGCAGGCGTTAAATTGTGAATCAGGCGTTAAGGGTTAACGGCGCCGACTGCGCCGTTAAACCCTTAACGCCTGACTTGTAATGAGGGAGAATATCTTCCTACGTCCTTGTTGCTCTGCATCCCCGACAGTAAAAAGTCTGCAGGCTGATATGGAGAATTGGATCACATGTTACCATAAAGAATTGCCCACGTATATGGGTCCTTAGGTCACAAGTAAATTACAACGTGGTGAGCTAGCATATTTTTGTCATGGAAGTATGGAACTGTATATAATATCTGCATACCCACAAAAAGGGGCACACTGTCTTATGCTTGTATGCCATGCATTTGCAAAGTCAGTCTGTGCTCGAGTATGAATAAACTGTTGTTTATACGTTTGTTCCTTGTGACTGGTGTGTCTTCATTGTTTTACAGTAGCCTCTGATTTTCGGATTCACATGGTGGAGCAGTAGAAATTATATGATATGATAGTTTATTTGTATTTCGCTCGTACAAAAGTGTTTCAGAGCGCGACAAGGCAAGGGAGGGGAACAGGGCAGAATACAACACCGATCTCACTAGGCCCAGTGACATTGAGAACATGCAAGGGCATGGGAAAGTGAAAGGTGGAAAGTGCATGGAAGGGGGAGAGTGGAAAGTGCGGAGCAGAGGAGAACAGATAAATAATAATAAATACAAATAAATAGATAATGGAGGCAATAAACAGAGATAGTACAGCCAGCAAGTGGCAACTGCTGCGTTTAAGTCAGCAGATCTGGGTAAGTCTGATAACTGCAGAAAAAGAAGAAAATGGGGGGGGTGGTGGGGAACTGTATGGGTACAGATACAGCCCCCAATGCAAGGGATGGCCAGGAGGCAGTGCAGGAAGGTGGCAGTGTGAGCAGGTACCTGGGCCCAGGGGACAGGGGGTGGCCAGGTGCACTGTGCCAAGAGAGAGCAGATCAGCAGGGGAGAGGGGGAGCAAAGGCATAAGCAAAGAGGAAGGTCTTGATGTGCTTCCAGAACCAGAGATGGTTGTCCTCAAGTTTTAGAGTGGCAGGGAGGCTGTTCCAGAGGGAGGCCCCAGCTGAAGACAGAGATCTACCCCAGCCCGTTTCTTTGAAAAACAACTGACCCTGAGGGATTTGGAGGTAGAGGAGCGAAGAGCTCGAGAGGGGAGGTATTTGTGAAGGGATAGCTGAAGGTATTTTGGACCAAGGCCCAAGAAAGCCTTGTGACCAATGCAGAGGGTTTGGAATTTAATCCTTGCATCAACTGGGAGCCATAGGAGAGATTTCAGAGCTGGAGAGATACGATCCCAGGGTTTGAAGCCAAGGACAAGTCTCACAGTCCTGTTCTGGACTAGTTGCAGAGGGCGGAGAGTAGAGGCAGGTAGATTTAGAAAGAGGCTGTTACAATAGTCCAACCTAGAGAGAACCAGAGCTTGGGAGACAGTGAGCTTCTGGGGGAAGGAGAGGAAAGGCAGAGTACCTCTGAGGAGATGCAGTAGGAAGTTTGACTTTTTAGAGTCCTCAGAGATGTGGGCGGAGAAGGAAAGTGTGGAGTCAAAGATGACCCCAAGGTTCTTAGCATTGCAGTTGGGGGTAGGGGGTAGCACTATTACCATTGCATTACCGCTCCACCCAATCCTCAGTTTGGGTAGAAAAGTTGAGATTGACCTCCAGTTTTTTAGCTGGAGGTAAATCTGCCCACTTTCTGCTCATTGTCGCTGCAATTACTGCAATTTTAGGATTTACTGACGTGATACTGCCCAACTTATGATGACCCCTATGTCTTTAGGAGAGCAGTCAATAGGATTGATGTTCTTAGTATTGCAGCAGATGACAAAACATTTCCACTTATTGGAGTAACAATCTCTGGTGTTGGGTTTCTGTTCCTCTCTAAGTATGTCCATACATCTCTGATGGAGTTGGAGATGTCCACACTCGGTGACATCAGGAGACCACCCCCGTCAGTCTTGCAACAGCATTTTATACAGGCATTGCAGTTTTCTGGGAAGGGAGACTGACATTCTCATGAGGTGATGAACAATGGCTGCTTAGCCCACATTGGTGCCACCAGGATCATTGTGACTGGTTCCTTGTGCATCTTGTGAACTATCCTGTTGAGGAGAGGAAAAGTGTAAGCAAATTTCCCAGACCATGTTATCCAGAGACCGTTCTCTTTAGACTGCCTCTGCGGGTGCCTGGAGGCATAATCTGGGCATTGGACGTTCTCCAGAGTTGAGATCAAGTCGATATCTGGGAAGCCCCATTCTGCAAAGACGTTGAGTAGAATGTGCTCTTGCAAGCGCCACTGGTTTTCTACAGGTAGGTGCAAGTCTCTGCTGAGCATGTCTGACAGAAGATTGTGTTCCCCTGGAACATGTTGAGAGAGAAGGAACAGGTCATGTTTGAGTGCCCCTTCCAGATGTTCTGAGACAGTTTGCATAGCACTAGAGAGGGAGTGCCCCCCTGTTTGTTCAGGTAGTAAATAGCTGTGATACTATCTGTAGATGTACTTGAAAGACTTTTAGGGCTTTGAAAATTGCAAGCAGTTCCAACAGATTGATGTAATTGGATGCTAATGATGGGGACTGTGCGCTGTCTGTTGAAGGAGGTGAGCTCACCAACCCGACATAGATGCATTGGTGGTGAGAGTGGCATCTACTGCAGGGGTGGTAAAGGTTTTCCCTGCAAAAGGTTTTCCCTTGACCACCACTGCAGAGACTGAATGAGGGCTGTCGGGGCATCCACTAGATCGTCCCACTGGCCTGACACCATTGGTTTGAGTGCCACTCCTGCATAGGGTGCAGGCGAGCGTGTGAAGACAGGAAGACTCAGGATGTCATCATCCCCAACAGCTGCATGGCCTTGTGTACGGTTATCCAGTTACTGGCTAATGAGGGAGCTAGAACAGCATGTTTTGAACCCTCTCGTTGGAGGGAAAGACGAGCCCGTCTTCTGTCCAGATTAGGGACCCTAAAAACTGTTTGATTTTATTGGGGACCAGACCTGATTTCTTATCGTTGAAAGAGAACCCTAGATTGAAACAGAGATCTACTGTCCTCTGGGCAGTTCCTAGACATGTTCCGTGCAAGTCTACGGATATGAGCCAGTCGTCGAGGTAAGAATACACAGGGATGGACTGTCTGTGCAGGTGAGTCGCTGCTACCGCTAGTACCTTTGTAAACACCCTTGGGGCTGGGGCAATGCCAAACGGGAGAACCTTGAACTGATAGTGAGTGTCCTTTATCTTGAACCTGAGGTACTTTCTGTGCACTGGCAACATTGAAATACGAAAGTATGCATCTTTCATGTCCAATGTGGACATGTAATCCCCCTGACGTAGCAGTGGGATTACTTCCTGAAGATTTGGGTACAAGGAAGTATATTGAATAAATACCCTTGTTTACCTGGAGATGAGGGACGACTTCCATGGCGCCGTTTTCTGGAGACAGTCGTCTGCTTCCGGGTGGATGGTAGCGGGGTGGTTGGTGGAATTCGATGCAGTACCCATGGGCGATGGTCTTGAGTACCCACTGATCTGATGTGATCCTCTCGCACAAGTGGGTAAAAGATGTTAGACGTCCCCCGACTGGTGAAGTGTGTGAGGGGACTCGTACCGCTGAGTCATTTGGAGGTTGGGGAGCCTCTGAAAGCAGAGTTTCTACATCTACCTTTCACTCGACAAAACCCTCTCTAGTGTGGAGACTGCAAACCACCGGAGACCTGCCCGGAAGGCCAGTAGGTTCCCCCTGAGCTGTACTGTCCTTGTGGAGAGTGGAAGAAGGACTGCCCGCAAAAGGGCCGACGGGTATTGATTCCTATCCGCTGGACGAAGGGCTTGGTCAAGACCTGATTGAGTGACTTTAAGGTCTCATGCTCCTTCTTGGCAGTTTCCAAAGCCTCATCGACTGCCTTACAGAAAAGGGCAGCATACTCCACTGGTTTATTAACGAGGGAAGTCTGGGTTTCCGGCTTAAACCCTGAATTCTTCAGCCAGGTGTGGCGCTTGAGAAGAATCCTCTGGACAAGGACGCGTTCCGCAGTTTCGACAAAGTTTGGGGTATTCTTAAGAATATTTTGCGTGACTTGCCGGCCCTCTGCAACTACGACGAGAAGGTGGGTGCGAGTGGGTTCCGCAAAATCCTGGAGGCCGTCTTGAACAAGTCCCCACTGAACGTCACTGTAGCTTGCCAGGAGCGTGGTGTTGTTGGCAATCCGTGTGCAAAGGGCGGCAGAGGTGGTGACATGTTTGCTAAGGGCATAACATTTTCTGCACTTCTTGTCAGGAAGAGACTGGTGAGGATAGCAGCTCTTCGGCCCTTTTTCGTGTGGTTGTGACGACAAGGGAGTCCGGAATGGCGTGGCCCCTGATCTACAGTGGTCTGAAGGTGCCGGGCAGAAAATGTTCTCCAATCGGGGATTGACCGCACGAGTGATCAATGGTGTTAACAAAGAGGTCAGCAGGCTTTTTTCACTGAGTTTAGCAAGGGGATAGCCTGGCTGACCGGGACCTTTTCTTTAAGCATTTTTTCCACGAAGTCAGAGTCAGGATCTTGAGTGGTTATTTTAAAATGATCAGCCGCCTTATTAGGAAGGCTATTAAAAAGCATTTGGTCCGTCGATAGGCAACGAATCCCTGGGCTGATTGACAGGAGGAGCGTCCAACATTTTTTCACAGGGTTAGGGTCATGTGGGGGTGTGGAGTGCCATGAGCCCTAACATCTGCAGGGTTCCAGTCTGAGTCATGATAAACAGGGTCCTGGCTGGCCTCGCTAGTGTCCTGGACATAGTATACGCCTTGGTCAGGGTCATCTGGGTCATCCAGAGAGACATCCACCTGGGGATCCTGAGGGTGGGGTTCCTCCAGGGATTCAAATTGAGCCCCTAGGGAGAGGAGCCTCAGTGACTTCAGAGTGACAGGACAGGAGTCAACAGCCCTATGGCATTTCAAAATGTCATCAAATTGGCCTGAGAAATATACAAACTCGGCCATTCTGTCCATACAGGCCTCACACTTATCTCAGGTCCACTCAGAGGAGCCTGAAACATCAGGAGGAGGAAGGGGGCTGGCAGGTGGAGCTGGGTCCTGCTGCAGGGCCCTGAAAAGAGGAGAGGCCGCAGAATAGTCCTCAGGCAAAGGGAAGGCCTCTTGGGGTCCGAAATGTGCAAACAGGCTTTAGAAAGCTTCTCCCGAAACTTTGTGAACTGTTTTGGTCCGTCTTTCGATGCTATCATGTCTGAGACCTTGAATTTGGAGGGAGCGCCTGCTGGAGCAGATTTATTGCTGTGCGTAGGCCGCAATGGCAGGTGCACAGGGGACGACGAACTGCAAGGTCCGAAAGGCCCTGTCAAACTCTTCAACGAGCCTGCAATCGTAGAAGCTTTTCTCAGTGGATCCGCTGAAGAAAGTTTAGGGGTATTGGCCCTCATTCAGAGTTTGGAGGTAACCATGCCGCTACTTGCGGCATGGCTGCCTCCAAAATCGTTCCAACTCCAGCCTGGTGAATGGAGTAATTACCGGTCCATTCCGAGGTTGGCGGGACCGGTAATTCCCCATTCACCAGGGCCATTCCCCATAACCATTTGAGCCCCCATAGGGCTCAATGGGAAGGGGGAAGGTGGCAATAACGGTACCGCAAATTGCGGTACCGTTATTGACCCCGGTATCCCTTTGCGGGTCCTGTCCTTAATGCCTGCTAAAACCAGGCCGTTAAGGAAGGACCCGCAAAGGGAACTCGTAGTAGGGCGGTGAGGGATTACCAGCACCGGTCTCATTAATGGTGCCCGGTATCCCTTACCGCCCTACTCGGAATGAAGGCCATTGTGTTTATGAGCAGGTGGTGATGGTGTGTCCTTGTCGACGGGGTGCGATTTCCCCATCGCACTGCTGGCTGCATGCTCCTCGGGCCGGGGATGGACACGTGGGAATGCGAGGGTTCCACCGTTAGGTCAACAGCCTCCTAATCGGAGCCGCAACTGCCGACAGACTCCTCGTCTGAAATGACGGTGCTGGCGGGGGAGTGACGCTCGGCCTGTGTTACATAGGCCGCCCACCATTTCGTATGCCTGTCTTTCAAGGTCTTAGGCCAAAAAGGTTTGCAGGCTTTACAGTGACGCTCGTCGTGATCACAAGGGAGGCACCGATTGCATCGCCGATGGGTGTCTTTCCAAGGAAATTTGCCGTTGCAAGACGGGCAGAATTTAAAAGGCGTCCTCTCCATAGCAAAGGGAAACGTCAGCCAGACCAAAGAAAAGGGAATAGAAGGGGTAAAGAAAAGGCATTCTCAAGAGAAGCCAGTAAGAACATGGCCCCATTCTCCCTACTGTCAGGCCAGGCATGAGGGCCATGGCTGCGTAAAAATCAGTCGCCGAGCAGTCAAGGAAGGGGTGTTGGTGGACAGGATCAGGTGTCGAGCAGCCATCGAAGTAGTCATTGAAAGGCAAGTGAACCGCTGAAGAATAGAATCAGCAATATAAACTCTTACGAGATCTGCATTATGTGCAACCGACTAGTTAGGCGGAAAAACTATCTGTTGGGACCTCGCCGTGTGAAGGATTTGGGGTACACTATACATCACATTAGGGATAGTGTTACAGTCCATGTCGACGTCCCTTTTTGTTCTTTGAAAAAAGATGCCACTAAATATCAGACTATATGCACAGCATGTGATTCTAAGAAGATTCAAAAGCATCAGAAATGCTGATATATTCTTGCATTTCTCTTCAGACTCTATACATGACTACTGTACTATTTTTGTTATGGAAAGTGTTTCATTGAGATGTGAACCTTAATACATAAAGTAAGTGTGTGCGTGTGTGAGCTTATTTAGTTTTAATACTCACCAAAGTGACTTTTGTACTCCTAGTCTATAGTCCCCTTTCCTCCACATTGGGGAGACTGCTCCATTGGGATGGTGCTGGCACATTTTTGCCCAGTAAATTGCCATTTCCTCCCCAAAAAATAAATTTGAGGGTTGGGCCAGCGCATGCATGGGGCATGGCCTCGATGCGTGCTAGCTCCACCCACCAGAGGGAGAGGTGTATGGAATCAAGGGGACTATAGTCAATGATGTGTAACATTTCTTACTCTTGTTTGTTTGTTTGTTTATTTATTTATATTGCGCAGCCAGACCCGGGGGTATACGGGCGCGAAGGCTGAAAGAGGGTTGTTCAATTTAGGTTACATGTTGCAAAAAATCATGAAGTACATCTTGTGGTTACAGTGCTGTAGACATGTAGTGTCAAAGAATCATAACAGTATGTACAGAGATTTACCAAAATGCAGATGTGACAGATAAATAGCACAGAACAAATATACAGAATATACATAGGATCCCAGATGCCATGGGCATGAAGTTACACATCGTGGTCTTTTAGCCAGTGGACAATTTTTGATCTGAATTGCTGGTAGGGGAGATCTTCCCTAAGATCGGTTGGAAGGGAGTTCCACAGTTGTGCCGCTTTGACAGCGAAGCTACTCCCACCAGATTTGGTACTTTTAAATCTGGGTACTAGCAGTTGGTTGGAATTGGCTTTACGTAAGGGGTGCAAGGCTGTCAGTCTGGTGAATCTGTCTATGAGGTATTGTGGGGCTGCCTGGTTGAGGCATTTGTGTGTGAGGGAGGCTGTTTTGAGGCAGATTTTGTCCTTGGTAGAAAGCCAGTTGGTGGATCTCCTTAGGCCTGATATGTGGGCATTTTTCAGGAAGTTTAGGGCGGCTCTTAGGGCGTTATTTTGCAGTTTTGAATTTTGGAGGTGATGTATTGATTACTGCCTATGTAGAGGGCGTTGCAGTAATCTAGTTTCGACAGGATTAGTGCTCTGGCTAAGGTGACACAGTTATTGGGTGAGAGGAAGGGCCTTGCTGCTCTGATTAGCTTGCAGGTATAAGAGGTGGCTGAGGCCATGGAATTCACTTGTTTGCCAAAGGTAAGCGTGGAGTCTATGTAAAAACCGAGGGTTTTGACTACTTTGGCTACAGTGATGGTGTTATTGTCGATTATGAAGGAGTCGTATTTGGTGCCCAGTTTTTTGATGTTGGATGAGGTGCCTAGAAAGAGGAGTTTGGTTTTGTCATCATTAAGGCATAGACCGTGAGCGGCCATCCATGCCTGGATGATGAGGTAGATTCTGTTCACAAAGGCCAAATCCTTGTCATAATCTCCCGTCAACGGGATGAGGATCTGGGTATCATCTGCATAGTTAGTGTAGGTGATACCAAGACCGTCTAGATCATCGAAAGGGGCTTTGTGAAGATATTATAGAGGGTGAGCGATACACAGGATCCTTGGGATACGCCACAGGTAATGGGTGCAGGGTCAGCAGCTGTTAGGGGGAGAAGTCTCGCATTGTCCTGTTATACAGGAAGGACTGGATCCATGCGACAGCTTCCTGGGAGAAGTAGGCTGCCATGACCAGATGATTACAAAAGTATTGCATGGTCTACCAAATCGAATGCGGCAGACAGAGGTCCAGTAGTAGTAAGAGTGAGGTCATCCCATTATCTCTTAGTAAGTCTATTTGTGCTTTAAGGTCTAGGAGTGCCGTCTCAGTGCTATGTTGTGGTCCGAAACCGGACTGTCGGACTCCTAGGAGGTGGTTTAGTTCCAGGTGGTGTTGAATTTGTTGGTAGGCCACTTTATCTAGGTTTTGTTTTGTCCCTTTTTCCCCATACTCTACGAAAGGAAGGAAACCATTCAAGCAAATATGTTCAGCAGCACTGTCTGCCCACAACTATCATCTGCTCTTGAGCTGTTGTCCAAATAGTGCTTGTAAAAAGTAGATGAAGTAGGCCTTTGCAATTATGTCCCATGGGACTGGCTTTTAGAATGCTGTAGTGCCTCACTTAACATTGACTGCACGAGTATGAATGACTTTTGGGGCAGGTCTGCTCCTGCGACTGATTCTCCAAACATCACCAATTGACTGGTTCTTTCTGAAGACCTTTGTCCTTTGAATATAGAACTAAAGGGCTATGCAAACATCCAAATTATGCAGAAATTACTCAACTTATCACTGCGAGTTAGGAAAGAACACTGGCAGAGAAATGTCTTGATTGATGTGGAAAGACGAGACAATCGTCAGTAGGAACTTAGCATGAGTCTGAAGGACCAGTAGTCTTTGTGAAAAACTGTGTATGATTCCGAGTAGGCTAATACCTGTATCTTCTGTATCCTTCTCTCTGACATCACTGCCATCAACAAAGGTCATCTTCCAAGTGACAAAGTTGATGTCCACTGTGTCCATGGGTTCAAAGGGTTTATTGGCAATGGCTGAAAGAACCACATTCAGGTCCTACACCAGATGTGAAGCCTTCACAGGAGGATACAAACCCTTGAAGTGTCTATGTATGACTGCAATCGAAGTAAAACAACATATTGGGCGGAATCCTATATGCACTAATAGTGGCTACATACGTTTCACAGGAGTCAGCTGAAACTCCACTAGTCCATCAGGCTTCAGTGGAATAATAGAACCTGGTCAATGCCACACTAAAGTGGACTATGCTTTCTCTGTAAGAACCAGTGGCGAAACCGGACTCTCTTGCTCTTGTACAGCACTTGAGTGGAAATATTCCAAGGTGCCTGAATAATTATCTGTTTATCTGCTGACAAAACGAGATGACACACGGGCAAGCTTGCAGGAGTCCACTGACCAAGTTCCAAGATTGCGGGGAAGGTTGAAGGATCCTGCCTTTCTGTTGCAAGAGCATCTGAGGCTAAACTGGATATGGCAAAGGTCCAGCTGATGAGAGGTTCATCTCGTTCTGGCGGGCCAATGGGGGAATCATGGAGGTGTTTGTGTTTAAGCCCAATTTAGACACGAGGCTGTGAATTAGGGGAAGCAAAAGGGAGGCATACACTGCTTGATTGCCCATAAAATTAACAAGTCATCGCCCAGAAAGCCTGAGACCCGGCCTATCAGAGAAACAAAGGGCCTGAAATTCTTGTTGGAAGCTGTGGCAAACACATCCATCAGGGGGTCACTACACATTGCATACAGTTGGTGGAGAAAAGAATCGTGGAGATCCCATGAGTGATTGCTGTAGTGTAGTATGCTCAGTCTGTTATGATCTCCCGGATTTCAGGCTGCTCTGAGGGACACCCCTTGACTAAGCTCACTTTCAAGTGTCTATTGCCAGCATGCACAGGGCTGTGCAACGAATCCCGCCCTGATTGTTGATTTAACACATGCAGGTTGAATGGACAATATCTTGCTTGAGACCACAGGAAGGAACACTTTAGCGCTAAAAAAATGGCAGTGAGTTTCATCACATTGAAATGTTTCAACTGGTGTAAACTGGGTCACAGTCTGTGAACTTTTCTGTAAAGTAAAGTTGCACACAACCTGGGGGGAGGAGTCAGTCTTGAGCACAATCTCGGCAAAGAACTGAAAAGGCAATCCCCTTTGTAAGGTTGACCTCGTAGTTTCACCACATGAGGTTCTGCCACAGGGCTTCTGAAATTGGACTGCACACAGACTGATGGTGTTGCGCCTCATTTCTGGATTTCAGCAAATTCAACTAAAGGCATCTCATCTTTTGCATGGCCACAGGTATTGCTAGAACGCAAGATGCCATCACTGGCAGCAGGGCACTGCAACCACCACAGCGTCAGGTGTGATCCGGAAAGAAAGCTGGGCCATCAACAAGATATATTCAATTATTTTTCTCTATGGAGAATGCCATGGCTCTGCTGGAGTCACACAGAAAGCAAATTAAAGGAATTTGCTGAGCAGGAATCATCTGGGAGAATCACAGGAAGCTGAAGAAGTTGGTGTAGAGCGGCAGGGGATTCCTCAATCGAGAATGCTCAGAGCAGCCAGTTGTCCAGATATTGGTATATGTGTATTCCACGTTACCTCAGATGGGTCCCAATGACTGCCACCAGTTTTGTGAATACCTTTGGGGCTGCATTGAGTCAAAAGAGCAGAACCCGATACTGGAAGTGTGGAAATCCCAGTGACAGGTTTAGAAGCCTCCAGTTTGGAGGACATATAGGAATGTGCAAATATGCATCTTTCAGGTCCACACCGCATAGCCAATCTCCCTGGGTCAGTGATGATGGAGTTTATGCTGGTGTACTCATCTTGAATTTCTCTAGGCAGAGGAAATTATTGAGAGGAGGCAGGTCCAGAATATTTCTCACGCCTGCCGGATTCTTTTTTGAATCAGTAAACATCACAATCTGATGGAAGAACTGGCTCCATGGCTTTCATGTTCAAGAGTGTTTGCATTTCTTCCAGTCTCAAGGGAGAGGAAAAGGGGGTAGATGGGGAAGGGACAGCCTGTAGCCTCTTGCAACTACCAACCTGACCCAGGAATCCTCTAAAATGAAAGACTGCACTGTTGCAAACTATGAGATTCTGCCCCCAGTGGCAGCGATACTGTTGACGACTCACTTTGAGCGCTGTGTAGCTGTTTAGTAGCGCCTACACTCATCAAAATAGAAACAGAAGTATGTGGACCTGGATACCACCCTCATTTTCGTTTCTGCTTCATCTGGTAGGTTGGAATGGAGGATTGTCTGATGAAGCCCTCCGTGCATTTCTTTTGCTTCTTCCTGGAAATGCACTGAGCGCGATCAACTTGTTTGTATCTCCTCTTGAGGAAGCTTCTGTAAGCACCCGAAAAGCTCGATTTGAAGTCCTGTTTAGAGGCCATAATAGAACTGTTTTTGAGGGGGCTTTGATCAGGATCAACCGCGATTTAGTCATTAAGGTAGGGGTCTTTTTCTTTGTGAGCTCAACGTCTGTCAAGCTATGGAATATTTCAGCTTCCTTGAAAAGGGAGATCAATAATCTTATCACGCATATACTGTGCAAAATTAGCGATCCAAAGCCAGGCTGATCTTTAAATGTCTGCACCAATGTGCATCCCTATCAATGGTATGTCCTAGGGTGATAATCATGGTGACCACAAATCCAGATGTGTACATCTACTTGTTTTCATGTGGCAAGTTCCTCTGAAATTCGGCCAGCTCCTTCCTTTGGCAAATACCTTTAAAAACCTATCTTCCTTGTTGAGGATGACACTGCAGCAGAGGCAGAGGAAGAGCCGCCCTTATGAAAGAGTGATGCATCTGCTACAATTGACGACAAAGCAATGAGGTGAGCCGCAGGATTAACAGTCTGAGGGAGAACGTCTGTCGCACAAGTTTTTTGCTGCTATGAGTGATATAATGGGCCTTGCTCCAAATATGTACAGCTTCCACAAAAACATCTTTTTGAAGCACTCCATCAATCAACCAAACAAATAAAGCTTTATTTCGGTGCAAGGCCATAAAAGAGTTGAAGAACTCCATCAATCAACCAACCAAATAAAGCTTTATTTCGGTGCAAGGCCATAAAAGAGTACACATACAAACAAAAAAATCTCATCACCCATTTAAAGCACACAGTGATTTCACAGCTGCATAAAATACTAGGCAAACATTAGAAACAAATTAAAAGTCAAGTAAAGCAGCAAAGAATTACATAAGTGCAGTCCAGTCTAAATTATTCTATATGGCGGACATGGCTTTGTCTCACTCGCCAGGTTTTGGAAAGAAAACAGGATACCGCAAACACTTTATGCTCTGTTAGTTTGCAGATTGTATATGCACCTGCCAAGTCAAGGGCCTGATAGTTAAAACATATTGCAGCAAGCCATCTCTCCCTTGGAGACTTATACTTAGAACATGTAAGTGGATTGTTGTTTCTTCATCTATAGGGCAGAATGGGCAGAACTTAGATCTACTCGGCACCCACTTACCCACAAGTTCACCTACTACAAAAAAGTTGAGCCTGAAATTCATGCAAAGTGCACATGCGTGCATGGGGTACATTTAATTCAAATAGCCTTAGATTAAAACGCGTATTTGAATGCAATGTAGCCAGGGAACCTGGAGAGGAAGGTGGACTTGAAAAAGCATGTCTCCAACCCTAGAGTCTTGAGTTTATTTTTTGATAGTGTTAAAAAGAGTGTTTCCTACCTGTTTGTCTTTCTGGAATAGGAGCTTGCAACCAATCGATTTTATACTATTTGCTAAACCACCTCAGGACCGTACCAACCTATCCCTCAATAGTATCCCACAGGAAATCATTTTGCATTCTTAACATTTTGTGTATACGCAACCAGTAAAGCGCAGGTTTAATAGCAGAGGAATGGTGGGCGTGCTGGCGGGTAAGCCCACGATTTGCTTGATGAATTTGTTTTCAACTCTGGTAAGGCTTGCAGTACCATCCGTACTGCATAGTTTGCTACCATATAAGGCCACAGGGATAGCCTGTGCATTGTATACCGTCAAGATCGTCACAGGTAACCTTTCCCCGCATTAAGTGCCTAGGGAGTTGAGAGCACCTGCTTGCCTTTTTAAAATCAGTTCACTTTTGCTAATTTGGGAGGACTACTTGCACTGTTTCTCGAATTTGACACCCAGATAGTACGGTGGTAAACCATCACCTTTCTTTTATTAGAGTTGAGGCTAAGGGATCTTTCTAAACCCAACTCCTGGGAGATCTTCAGCTGTTTACAAAATCGTTTTCAACCCATCCCTATTTTAGAAATTAAGATGGCATCTAAGGCATACAGAAGGATTCTGGCTCTCTGTTTAGCAATGAAAGGTGCGTCTGTTATCAGCACACCAATTCCTGTCTCAGAATCATTAATATATATCTTAAAACCAGGAAAGGAGCCAGAACACAACCTTGTCTGACCCTGCTGTTTACTTCAAAAAGCTGTTGCTTTATTGTTTGAGCATAGAATTTGGATGGGGGCCGGTAGAACAAGCATATATTTAAGGCATGTAGGATTTCCGAACGTTTGCACCTAGCCACTAAGTCAAATGCGGTTTTAAAATCCAGAAAAAGTAAAAAGATTACATTTATTTAGACTACAAATTGGTTTGAAACCATAAATAAGCCAAAGGCTTAGTCAATAGTACCCACACTCTAAAAGCTGCCTCGTAGGCGAAGATTCTGATTGCCTATAAGACAATTTCTCAATCGAAGCAGGACATCCTTCCCAAAAACGTTGGCAATGCCATCTATATTGCTGATTGGTTTGTAGTTCCTTGGGTCCTGTCTGACCCTATTTTAAAGATGGGAATTATTTTGGCTTGCTGCCAACTACAAAGCACATAGTTATTGGAGGTTAGGTTATTGAGAAACCAGGTAAGTATGGGGACCCATATGTCAAGTTATCTTTTAAATAGATCAATTGGAAGTTTATCCAGGCATTTTCATTACTTTGATATAATAACTAGAAGCTGATCTCACCTTGTATAAACTGAAGTGGGGCCGGTGAGCAGTTTAAAATAGTTAGAGTTGGTTCATACCTATTAGTAGGTTTATTATGTGAATTCCCAAAATGGGAGAACCATACATCCTTATGTATGAAACATCCTATGACGTTGCTCATTGCACTGTCCTCTCACAACTGAGCTGCTATAATGTGCCAAGAAGATTGCATATCGCTTTTCATGGAGTCATTACCGAGCTTACTACATATCTCATGTTCTGCACTCTTTTTCTTTTGATGGATCATATTCTCATCAGACTTTCTGAGAAGAGCAATGTGTCCAGTATGTGTGTTATTCTTTACCTCAATAAGAAGCTTACATTTGGTTAGACGGCATTCTTTATCATCCCAATTGTTGCGCGATTGTTGCTGTTTTATGATCTGATGAGGAGACTTAGTGACTACAGGGATTACCGCCTCAACCAGTGCCTCGTAAAATGTTTCTAAATCTCTCAAACTTTGAGCCCCCTCTAACCCTGATGATTCAAGAATAGGCCAAATTGCTTGATATATTCTGGGAGCCAATAGATCATAACCCAATTTTGACCACTTTATAGGGCAAATTATTGTTACTAAGATGTACGCTGCTCTATCGGTAAAGAAGGATGGTCATGTGAATTGCATGCTAATTTCAAGTTAATAGGGTCACAATCGCTCTCCACCCGCATTATCACTTCAAACGACAGTGCAGACAACCAAAATTTAATATCTAAAAAGAAATAATCGATGTGTGAGGAAGAGGTGCGTCTTCTGAAGGTCAGTTTGGCCAGCCGATCTTCCTCAACCCTACCATTACAAGAACAAAATCCTAAGGTATATAATGCTGAACCGATCTTAGGAACATGCTCATATTTGCATTTAGGGCGATTGGCAGACAAGGGCCGGGATTCCCCAAACATCATCTTCATCAATGATGAGGTCATCTACAATGGAGACAGGGTCTATTTCAGTATTTAAGTCCCCCACACTATTTATCTGGGTAGGAGAGCCATTAAATGACCCATTGCTATGATGAGTGACTATGGTCTCTAAGCTATCTATGGTACTCTCCAAGTTTTATTTCCTTCAATGGGGTTAAATATACATTCAAAACTATTATGGCATCGCCAGAGGGCAGGAGAAACTTCACTCCCATTAGATCCCTAAAGTAGGACTCAATTTGCAATTTGTGTGATGCTAGCGTTAAGATTAATGTCGACCAATATCAGCAGACTCCACTCAGGCGGCATCTCTGGCTAGAGGTGGCCTCTATGGAGTGGTTTACCCTAGTTTCTGAATATTTTTGGTGTGTCATATCTCCTGTAAACAAATTATGTGATGGCCTTCCACAGAAGCATGCAAGTCCCACTTTAAGAGTTTGTTCTTTAATCCTGAGATGTTCCAGGATAGGATACTAGTGCTAAAGCTCATCTGGCCCATATTAACAAGTGGATGTAAGTTGCTGTGGGTCGCAGTCCGTCAATCTAGTTTGTCACACTCATCTACATCAATCAGTGTGGGGGTGTCGGTTTGCTTATTGGATGGTGCGGGGGGGAATTTAAATTGCATTGCATTGTCAGTATTTCATTCCTACTGGCCCTGGGATTGGGGGATGCTTTGGTGCCGTGGAATTTAAGAGTGATTGTACAATTATCAGGGGGCTGGGTTCTCTGGTCAGTCGACAGGAGGCCTTCCACTGGTTTCTTGTTGTGTAATTGGACTAAGATTGAATCATATCCTAAATTTAGATGCTGATATTCTTGCTGTCTACATACATCTCGTATAATGGAAATGCACCATTGGTTATGTCGCAACCACTGAGTGACCTTATTAAGCAGTGAATCTTTGTTTTCTCTCTCCCTTCCTCCTAGCTTATGGGCATTAATCATGGTGAAGGTATCCGGGAATTTGATTGATGGATTGAAGACACATTTGAATCAAAACGTCTCAATAAACCATTGGTGTAGGACCAGCAGGAAACTGTACTTTGAGCAGGAGATAATAGTCCCAGTACTCTGGAAATGGCATGTGTGGATCCCATAAAAAGGCCAGGATTGAGTGAATAAGATGCCTTGAAAGTGTTTGTAACTTTTTCAGAAGTGGTGAGAGGGTACCTTGTATGTTTTCAATACTCAAAGTAGGTTTATCACTCCTAACCAAATTGCTGAGTGCATTGTGTGTGCCATTTGGGACTGGGGCAATTTTCAAGTTCTGCTGTAACGAGTCTCAGAGACATCAGCTATCAGTAGGGGGCGTGTTATGATATGCCGGTTATTTTGGGAATTGGAAATTATATTAGACAGTTTACTAATTGTTTCTTTAAGGTAATTAATCACCTGACATTGTGTCTATATCTTGTTGCTGTTCATATTTGTGCTATCTGCCCTCCTAGAATCACATCGACATATATGTTCAGCCACAATATGTGTACAGGATTTGCAGATGACTTGAAGTCTAAGATTGCACAGCATTTCGCCAACATGAGGGGAGAAGAATTGGCTACCAGATCCCAAGTCATATCTCCCTTTTGCACCACTGATGGGATTGCCAGCGTATGTGATATTTGTAACAAATACAATGCATAGGACCCTGTTCACCAGAGCCAGGCTAAATAGTTATTTACATGATTTTTAACCTGCCGGGAGTTACTAACACTATTATGTTTTATTTCCTTCTGGAAATACGTGCATGAGAATTGTTTTTATTGTATGATGTTTTCCGGCGACTCTTTTATGGCAAAATATTGTCGAAATAAAAAGAAAGATTAAGATTGGTTGAGATGACATGACAGGGTGCACATCAAGGGGCTCTAACGGGTAACTTACTTCGGGACTTGCAGCAATCTCCATCAATGTTATTCATAAAGGAAGTAGCCGAGTGTCTCCCATCTGTAGATGTAAGCTCAAGTCCTCCAGATATTTCACACGCACCAGAGCAGTCAGTGCAGCAACCAAGCACATAATCTGTTTCCTAAGGATATCAGGGGCAATGTATAGCTCCAGTGCTATCCTGTTTATACCAGGTGTGTTCATGGGTGTCTCGATTAGGTTGTTCGAATTATGGCCCAGAATAGGTCAATCAAAATATTTCCACCTCCTGGGGTGATCGCCATAAGATTTAAAATGGAGTTATCATCTTCTACGCCCACGGAGGATGGTTTAGAGACTGTGTTTGCAGATGCTGCTGGACTTTCTATATATTCAGGGAAAGATAGTCTAGACTGGGTTCGCTTGCGGTTAGCCTCAGGGCTGTTCCTTTTTCCTTTTGATGCTTGTGGGGCTACACAATCCTTGTTCTTACTATTGCCAGCATTTCCCTCCATGGTGTCCAGTTCCGTTAGTAACACTTCAATATCGTACAATATGTTATTGCCCTCTTTTATGAGAAGAGTGATTGAGTCATGTTTCTTTTTCTGCTCCAGTGAGGGGATGTCAGGCAGTCGCTTCCTTTTAGTGGCCACCGTTGGGGCAAATTAATTGCTATTGAAACTCTGTAGCCGGAAGCTCTCTGTAATTTCTAAAATAAAAAGTTCCAACTGTGCTGTGAACAATACTATGGAGGACATTATATGTTTATGAGAATCTCAGGTTGGCACCTCTAACAAAGATTTGTTTTCGATTTTTCATGCTCATCAGAAAAAAAAGAAAGCATATCCCCTGCCAGCATTTGAAGTAAACTTCAGGCCAGGTCAAGAGAGGGGGTGGGGGTCGAATTGTTCTTGTTTAGCTAATGGTGTCAGAGATAACAAAGCTAAGTCTAGCACCGATATAGTGGGTATAGTGTGAATCTATGATGAATGCAAGGGTACCCTTACTGGCACTCCCCTATTGTGCAGTATCTCCCCTCCCCTGATCCAGACCAGCAGGTAAAAGTAGAGGATGTAACACGGGAGAGCCTGAGCAATTTCTACCCTGCTCACAAAACCCCCCTAATCCCTATCTCAAATAGTTTTGCAGTATTAGCAGTCGAAGAGAAGCAGACCGGAGCACTGAAATCGGTTGAGGTAAACAAAACAACTAAGGAATTTAAAGAACATGTTTTGAGGAGTTACCTCGGAAAGTAAACACCAGAAGAGTGTAAATGGGGAATTGCCAAGTAATTTGAGTGAAAAGAAAGGGTTGTCTACCTAGAAATGCTCCTATGGACAAACAAAAAAGTACCAGCACTGTTGGCGTGCAAAACAAAATATTGTATCTAATTTGGTGGTAAAAACAAATGAGCATGGTATGGGCACTTTGGGCACTTTGTAAGAGTCACTCACACCCCCATTACTGGTCTCTACAGAAAATAAATAAACCAATGATCTGCAGAGAAAAATCCCGGAGGGGATACATTCCATTAAAGTGAAGGTTGAAGCCCTAGGTATGTCCCAGGAAACAGGGAGTGCAAGCAAAGCAGTAAGGTTGAATGAAGATATTAACAAAGAATGTAGAACCTGCAACCAAATAAGGAAAGAGTAAAAGTGGGTGACTCTGAGGGATGGGGAGGGGTCTGCTGCGGCTGCCCCGGCTAGTGACTGGGTGGGGCAAAAAGGCGCCCAGGCAACTTTCATGGGCCTGGGCCAACACACGCATTTACTAGGCGAGAGGATGTGGACCCAGCCACTGTCCCATGATATTGACCATCAGAAATTCCCATACAACAATACATATATGGCGCTTGTTAGTCATGTAGAGAGAAGAAATCCACAGCAAAGGGGTACTTGTCTCCCACGCTCAGGTTCAAATTTATTTCCTTTGGGTAAAATACATTTTTCTGCTTCAATCCATGGCATTTGCAATAATGTTGACAATAACAGGAGCCCCTCTGTCTACATGACTAATGTCTCCCGTTTACTCCCTGGTCTATATGAAGATGTTTGAAAAATAAATCTTTATATTGGTTTAGATCTACCAAGGGCTGTCTCTCAATTATCAGAGACAATATTATTTGATGCTCTAGGGGCCCACAACCGAATTCTAGTGTTGATTATATCCAGGCTTATTTGAGAACATGGAACCTGGTAGAAGGACTTTTTAACATTGATTTCCTTGCACTCCCACCCACCAATGTTAAGATTGTAGTTAGATCACAACAATTCTTTAAGACTTTAAGACCAGTCTTGGGCAGTACCAGCAAATAAGGAAGGGAATGCCTCACACTAGAATGCAGAGGAATACAGAGGGGGAGGAGGGGGCAAGAGTAGATTTCAAGAAAGCTGTGCAAATACAGTTATTCCTGGTTTGGACCTGGTAGATTGACTGAAGAGGCGAGGGAGTGACTTAACTGGTCCTACTCTATATAATATCCTATCTTGGAATATAAAAGGATTAAACAAAGTAATCTCTGATCCTGAGTGGTGTTCCTATGTTATCACCAGGTAATACTCTTCCAAGAGACTTGGGCAGTTGAACCCATCGAGTTTTAAGGCTACAGAACGTAATCCGTTCCAGCTATAAAAGGGCCCAAGGGAAGACCTATGGGCGGTCTCCAGATTTGGATTGATGTTAGTTTGGGATGGAAGGTGGATAATATTGTGACTCACTCCCCAGATCTTCAGCTGTTAACCATATCAATAACTGGTTGATGTGTGGTTTTCACTGTTTCATTTGTATAATAGGCCAAATTAGAGATCTAGAATGAATGCTTTGTTAATTGTACAAGGGTTGATAAGCTCAAATGATCCAAAGATCTTGAGGTGTCAACTTGCCCTAGTGGCAGGAGACTTGAACCTCCAGATAGAACCCTTGAAAGTAACTGAAGATCTCTGGGATGACTAGGACATTGCCTGGGTCAACCCCTCTTTATTGGCTGAACCTCCAAAAAGGATATACAAAGTGGAAGTGGAATTGGCTTGTATTCTTTTGAACTTAAACCCAAGGGCATGTAACAGCAGGTTTTTAAGCGACCGGCCAGCAAAAACCACATTTAATTGTTGCAATGGGTCCTCCCACATTGATTATATTTTCATTTCAGGCAACAGATGGGAAAAAATTAATGACTTTGAAGTCGTTGACAGACTAGAGAGTGACCACAATCCTCTTTCGGTCAATCTCTTGAGGCAGAGGCCACTATCTTCACCCGAAATTGCATTGGGTTTGAACCAAGCAAATGTCGTTGAGGGCCATGCAAAGAAATCTATAAAATGGGCCAATTTGGTTGAAAGGAATACTAAATCGGAAGCATATGCAGCAATTGTAAAAAACCTGGGAAATATTTACAGTAACAGCATGTTAGACAACAAAGTGATAGCAGAATTTGAGTTGTTGGGTAAGAATTTAACTCCTTACCTGACATATACTGCAGGTAAGACAAAAAGGAGGGGCCTGGCGGCCAATGCATGGTATGATGAGGACTGCATTAAGGCAAAGAAAGATATGATTTGATGGGCAAGATCTGATGTAACCTTAGATAAGAATAAGCTTGGATGCCTTAGAACTGAATATAAAAACTTAATTACCAGAAAAAGAAATTAGTATGCTAAATCACAATGGGGTGCTCTAAAGATGGTCTTGGGAGAGCGAGACACTATTAGCTTCTGGAAGTTGGTAACACCAAAAGAGCTGAATTGGGATCAGCACCAGCAATTCTGTATTCCCGAAGATGTTTGGTGGGGGCATTTTACTAGATTGTACAATAGTTCTGAAACTACATTTGGGGAGGCATATAATAGTAATTCTGAACGCCCGATTCTGTATGGGAAATGGCAAATCTCAATAAATGAGGTGGCAGCAGCATTAAGTTCGCAAAAAGCTGGAAAAGCAGCAGGTCCTGACTTTGTGCCAGTAGACTTCTATAGAGATGAAAGGATGATCTGGGTTCCAACTCTGTGTAGGGTTTTTAATGCTGTAATATGATCAGGGCCCGTCCCAAAATCTTGGAGGAATGCAACTATATCCCTATCTATAAAAAAGGGGGCAGAGATTGCCCAGGGTATCACCGCCTGATATCACTGCTTGCCAGCGCTGGAAAAATCATCGCAAAGTAATCTTGACTCAACTCCAAAATTGGGCAGAGGAAAACAAGGTCATCACAGATGCACAAGCAGGTTTTCGCACTGGACTATGGACCATTGTTTCCTGCTGTTTCTATTGATCCAAAAATACACTATTGTGTGGAAGCTTAAGCTGTATGCAATATTTTTGGACCTGAAAACAGCCTTTGACACTGTCTCAAGGAACACTCTGGGGCATATTTTGACTGACTGGAATACCCCTTTGCAACTGGTGGAATCAATTCAATAATTGTACTCAGAAACCCAGGCTTCTGTTCGCTATGGGTCAGGTGGCGAAAAGTCAAAGCCTTTTGCAGTGAACAATGCGGTCCACCTGGGGTGTGTCTTGGCGCCCCTCCCCTTTTGCAGCTACATCAAAGGGATGCTGGATGCACTGGAGGGGGGAAGCCTTGATGCAACAAGAAAAGCGTCTAGGAAATGGGCAGTGCTTTTTCATGCAGATGATGCAGTGATTCTGGAAACAACCCCAAAAGGGCTGGCGAAATCATTGGAGATTTTTATGGCTAAGAGTAAAGAGCTCAGTTTGGAGTTGAATATTAACACAACTAAAGTCATGGGGCCTCATTACAATTTTGCCGGGCCGGAAACAACAGTGCCAGTAAGCCAACCGGCACCGTTGTTTCTGGACCGGCAAACTACAACTCAGAGTTTCACAGAAGCACCGGCACTGATGCAAATGGTGCCGGTGCCGGTGCTTCCATGGTCCCCATTCCCATGGAGTCCTGGGAATGGGGACTTACAAAATTACAGGCGCCTGACTTCCCGGCCACCAGGGTTGTAATATCCCAGTGTTACCAGGAAGTCAGTCGCTGGTCATTTTTTTTCGAGTCTGGCGGCAAGCCACCTGTATCACCGGCAGGTTTATCGCCAGACTCGAAATGAGGCCCATGGTTTTCAAACCACGTTTTGCTGGGAGTGGTTACCTCAGAATAGAGATTGATGGCACGAGGTTGGAACAAGTCAAATATTTGGACTATTTAGGGACCAGGTTGCATGAATCGGGCGGTTGGACAGAACAACTGTTCAAGGCCAAGATCAATTTTGGGAAGTATACAATATTTTGTCTCCAGCCATGGCAGCGGGGTTATCTCCCTGGCCCTGGATTTGTGTGGAAAGCAAGCTCTGCCAGCAGTTCTCTATGGGTCGGAGTTCTGGGGTTATGCCGATGCAGTATCTCTTTCTATACTGAAAAATCTAATTTATGAAAAAACTGCTTTTGTTACCAAAATGTGCCCCAACATCGCTGGTACTTTTGGATCTTGGTGTCTTCCCTATAGCGGATGTGATTGACCACAAACCGGTGTTATACTGAGCTAGCCTCTGGAGCTCTGCAGGGTTGGATTTGTATCATGATCCCTAAAAAATATTATGTTATTGGAGAGGGTTAAGAGTTGTAGCTGGTTAACATATGTAAAACGTTTGTTATATACATTTAATGCTGGCTCTTTGTGGGATAACCCCATTGGTTGTATGAGGAGCTCAACAATAATCCTCAAAGAAAATGCAAAGATAAAATCTAGAGAAAATCAGGAAGCTAAGATTGCTTCACTTAGCAGTGGTCCAGAGTTTTTGCTAACCAGTATGATGGCCAATTGTAAAGCATTTCTGGATGTAATTTATCCTTCATACGAACAGTCGTTATATGTACAACTGAGACTAGGGATTCTCCACACAGCATACTACACTCAGTCATGATCGCCCTTGGGGTCTGGTTTATGCCCCCTGTGAACAGTTACAAATGAAACAATTGTACACTATATGTTAATCTGCCCCATTAGCATGAAATTGAGATGTATCTACTTGAAAACATTATTGAATGACAAAGGGATTTGTGGTATGCATGAAGCTATGTTGTTTTTAATATGCTCAGTAAACTGGAAGGTTATTTTTGCAATTGCAAGATATATCCACATAGCTTGGCTGTTAAGACGGAGGATTGTGGCAAATGAGAATGCCAGGCCCAATAGTAATGAGAATGAGTAAAATGTGAAGGCTAGTGAACTTATAATATAGAGGCTGCAAGCTTTTGCTCTCCTCTAAGGTTTTAATAGGTGATGGATCATAATGTCACATTTTGTATGTTTTAGCTATTTAAACTGTAATTATTGTGGTTCTTATTCAAATGAATGTATCTGTTTTAATATGTTCAAATTCTTCTTTTTATTGTACTGTTGTATTGAATGCTGTTAAAGGTTTATACCGAATAAAGATTTGAAAATGAAATGAATGAAAACGGTGCAGAACGCCACTGAGGTGCCAGTACATCCGTATGGGAAAAGGGACTGCTAGGGCTTGCATGTCAGCGGGGCTAGCATGTGCCCCAAGGAATGTCCCTTGTCTAAGCTGGTCCTGCCGCCAAATTGAACATTGATTGAGGAAATGGTTAATTACTGGGCAAAATTTGACAGTCCCTTCCTGATGGGATAGACATCCATAAGTATGCAAAAAAGGGGATGGGACATTGGCATAATAAGTGTTAGCAGGTTTACCACAAGGGAAGAGATATTCAGTGTTTATTAATATCAACGAAGATCCCAGGATGAACAAACAGTATTGTCATGATTAGAGTTGGGGGTGCCAGGGAACTCAAAAGCATGGTTGATTTAGTGGTTCTGGTCTGGCTTTAAGGGGCAAGTACGAGCTGAGACTGGATAACAGCTGCATAAAACATGGCATGGAGGAATATTTTGGCAAGCAAACACGCATATGTGTTTGCTCAACTCTACTCAAGAAATGCTTCTTTCTCCTGCGAGCATCAAAAAGGATCCAACCGTTCCTGTCATTCGCCAACAAAACTCTTGCCATCACCACTCTCGTCATGTCCAGAGTAGATTACGACAATAGCCTATACCTGTGTATGCCCGAATGACTTCTAAAAAGACAATGCATACAAAATGCGGCATCCAGATTGCTTCTCAAACTACCCCGAAGAGAACACATCACACCTGCGCTAAAAACACTACATTGGCTACCAATAAAAAAAGAATCAAAATTAAACAAGCAAAGTACCCCTCTCCCCGAATCGTTCACAAAGGGCCTTGCTTTTAAGCAATGGCATTCCTCCAATAATAAGAGTGACAACCAATCACACTTCACTGACATGTAGTGTGGAATCTGAACAATTAGTGCAACGTTTACACTGACCACACAAACACTAGGCCATGGTTCACAGGAGGTCCCATTATTTTCTATGCAGAGAATGTGATGTAGTGACACTATGTTCCGAATATAGGGGCAGCGAGTGGTTGACTGAGCATAAACAAATTTGAGTAATATTGCTCCTACTGAATCACAGTACTTTTTTTTACTGTTTTATATTTGTAAGACATGGAAGATTCATCAGTTCTTTATACACCGAACATTTTACAAAATGCAGTGCCAAAATATCCAAAAGATTGAATTTTACTTAAAATTCACTGTGCAAAAGGTGCAGAGACACTCACAAAGCTGCATAACTAGGTCAATCAATTAATACCCTGAATCAGTTTTGAAATATATACTGTAAACGATAAGATGAACAATAAAAAACCCTGCAAGGTGGTGTGCTACAACAAATTGCATGAAATTGAGAGTAAGCATTTGGGTGAGGACAAGCCTCAATGAAGATGTAAGATTGCTAGAAGAAAGTGCTAAATTGCAGTCTGTGAGTGAGTTACTGCCCCATGGAGCCATTCCAAAAAAACTGAAGTGTGTCAAAGATGGCTTCAAGAGCACACCAACACTTGAAGATAAGGTTTTTATTTGAATGTTTGCAAAGGGGCTCACTAAGGGCCGTCCCTGTCTCTCTCATCTCCCGTGGGCTTTGCCCTCCGTAGTCCAGGTGTCCCTAAACCCCAAGATGATTACTAGATATGGGTAACGCCAAATATCTAAAAGTTGAATTAACTAATGATACCGGTCTAAAGTCAAACACCTTATCTTGCTAACTCCCCCCAGTCCCAATCAAGGTGGATCCAAACCTAGGTCCCACAATAAGAATGGTATCAAGAAGTGGTGCTTCCAATCACCCAGGTCTCACATTTGATCTCGATCTCCCGCTCGCTCGCATTCCTTTGCCTGATGTTCTTTTTCCCCTTTCTACTACTCTCCTCCCTTTTTCTTCTTCCCACTCTCTTTCTCTCTTCCACTATCGGTCCCTCCGATGTTCTCCCGTCTACTACTATCCTCTTACTACATAATACTCTCCCCTATCTACTACTCTCCACACCCACTAAAATACCACTTTCTCCCACAGTCAACCTTATTTCACTATCCCAGTCACCTTTTCCTTTCAGTCACACTCACACCACTACTGTCTCACTTTCTCATTTTACAAGCACTCTCACATCCAAATACCACTTTCTCTCACCAATCAATCAAAAACCTCACCTTGCACACACTTTCAGCAATCCTTCACACTCCTCAGAACCTTCCTTCCTCTACCCAGTCCACCCTTGACCTCAACTGAACAACCCGCACTGTCATGTTCTTTCTGCCCCCATTAAGCTGCCACCTTCCCCCTTGATTGATCCTCCGTGTTAGCTAGTTCCCTGGCTGATTGCTGCCTTTGCTTCCCCTATGGGCCAGGTTACAGGCATCAAAGAGCATAAAACAAGATTTAAGTCCCGCCCACTTATGGTCGGTAGGTTCGCCAGCTCTCTGTAATGGCGGCCCACTACAAAGATAGCCAATTTCGAACTTCATGTCAGTATTCAATGACGGTGTGACTCACGTTGCGCTCTGCTACAAGACAAAATAAGAAACGCTGCCCAGCATGTTGCACAGTAGGGTTAAGAAGCAGTGGTACTTACTACATTTACGGAGGCACTTGTAGAAGGGTCAGAGACTGGCTCCCTCCCTAACTCCAACTCTGGTGCAGGAAAGGCGCTGGCACGTACCCTGGTCCCTTCTTGACAGGATCCAAGTGGCATATGTGGTGTGGGCGGAGCACGGCCATTACTGTACTCCAGTAAAACCCCTCCACCTATTTCAGTAAATTGGCTGTTTTCTGCATCTGGCCTATCTGCATGAATTTACTTTTTCTTTGCACTTAGCCTATCTGTGCAGGTTAGCCATGTTTGCATTTGACCTAATTGAATAGGTTTGCCATATCTTGCACCGGTTGTACGAATTGTTCGAACTACAATTGTTCGAATTACAATTGACCTTTGCACAATTGACCGAATTGTGAAGGTCAATTGTTACATATATGCGGGGGGAACGCCCCGCAACCCCCATTATATATTATTAAAGGGACGTTATGGTTCCAAGTAAAACCAAAAATCATCAGTGATGTGATCAATGACATTTGTGATGTCATTGTTGATGTCCTGGGTGTTAGTCTTAGCAGTGCACGGTGGTGACACAAGTTATGGTTGCTTAGCTTACCATAACTGGCGAATTTCATAGGTTTTTAGTAGCGCAACTTAACCATAACGTCCCCTTAACAAAGTTTTTTCATTGCATTTCGTAGGTTTTTATTAGTGCAACTTACCCATAATGTCTACGAACATCTGACTTCATTGAACACCTTCCGGAGAGTGCCACATGACCATATGCTGGCCCGCACCATGATGACGTGTCCGAGAACCCGTACGCACTTCACAATAAGATCTGTGCTTCACGGACAGTTTGGAACTGCATTTTCTACTGATCTAGGAACTTTCAACTTCAAAATTTCCCTTGCACAGCTCCAACACCTATTCCTACTCACCCATTAACAATCTAGTACACAGTACATACTTTGAGCAAAACTGCTATTTATCTTAAAATGGCATCAGGTAAGGCCATCCCTCCTCCCCAAGAGACACCACCACTGCTGTAATCAAGAAGCATGAGAAACACTGCCCCCTACCTTAGAAATAAGACACGCACAACATTTCCCCCTGTCCACCTACCCCTCCATATTAGTGTTTGGTGCCTCTTCCCTCATTTCCCTCCCGCCTTTCGTTCTTAGCTCTTCTGCCAAAAAAAAAAAGACATCCAAAAACAACAAAAGAAATGTTCCTTTAGGAACAAGCTTTCACAGTTAAAAAATAGAACAAAATAAAAAACGTATAGACTCCATCTACTTTATATTTCTCATTTTACATAGACTAAAAAAGATTTTCCGACATTTCCATTTGCATTTTGTGTTATACTAATGGCAATATTGGGACGTTCATCCTCCGTTCCAGGATACCGGCCCAGCAGCCCAAGTTATCAGCCCAAGCGAAGCAAGGGTGGATAGCAAGGTCTCTGGACCATTATCCCCCCATTCCAGCCTCAGAAATGGGGGATGAAGGCCATTAGCAGCCTAGGTTCCCAAAGCGAGAACCCGTGGTACTAAAAAAGAGGATTTATCGACAGGCGTCCCGGTTTAGGAAGGAAAATCCTTTTCCAAGATGGCTACCATGGAAAGGGAAGATGGGGGTTCCATACAGGGCGCCTCTTCGCTTTCCATGGCAGCCTGTAGAAGGCAAAAAGAACACCCTATGACCATATTACCACAAGCACATTTTTCTTCCCTTTCAAATCTATCCTAATTTCGAATAACTTTACCACAAAGCCAGTCCCAGGGGACAAGGCCACTTTAATCCTATGTTTTGTCCCTTCTGGTCATGGCCAGTAGCCAGATTCTCCGGATCATGACCTTATTCCATGACCCGGACATTGTGGCCACTGCCCATGGCCACAGGCTACCCCTCAGTCAGTAAAGTTATACCGCTATTTTTTTTAACTACATTATGACACTTGTCAAATAAGAAAACACTGCCACATTTGCAAAACCAGGCTTGTAGATCCTTGCCAATGCACCTTACGCAAGTTTGCTGGAAATCCACCCATGTTTTATTTTAGCAAAAGTGTCAAACAAATGCACATACAATCGTCATGTAAGCTACCCCCACTTCACAAAATCCATTCAGACTTTACGAAAACATTTATATCTAGATCTATAATCTTTTTGCAAACCTTTGTGTACATTTCTCAAATGGCACCACATTTATAAGCCTTTACATTATTTTGGGAACCCCCCCTCTAATTTTGCTCCCTCTTGACAGAATCCCACCAAACTTCGCAAAAACATTTATATCTACATCTATTATCAGTTTGCCAAAAGAAGTGTAGATTCATCAAATGACAACTAATTGATAAGCCTTTACATTATTTTAGCACCCCCCCTCAAATTTTGCCCCCTCTGCACAAAATCCCACCAAACTTTGGAAATATCCCATCCCATCCTCATCACCCCTCACCTCCCCAGAGATTATTTCATAAGTTTGACAAGTGCAATGCTCAGAAAATATTATTGTCCCGAGGGTTCGGGCATGTATTTTTCTACATACGTTGATCTATCGCAAACATTTCCAATTCACCTTACCTCACTTTTCCTCTTTTATAAACATGCGAAATCTGGCAGCAGGGCACGGCCATCTTGTGCTAATCTTATCCTTTGCTGCATCGGCCTAAGGTAAACTGCCCTGACATCACTAAATCATATGCCCCGCCCCTGAGCCTCAGATCACCAAACCTAGTGATATTCTCCACCTTTCTCGATGACGTTCCTCATCAGCGTAGCCAAACGCGTCCATAATCACCTACGTGACTTGACGCAGAACCCGAAAATCAACACACATCGACTCACAACACAGCACGTAACAATTCGGAATATTAAACCGTACTTTAAAAGGAAACAACAACACTGTACAATTTGTAAAGTACTTTTATTTCACAATAAACGCTCTGAGAACATCTGACTATTGCCATATTCAATCTAATTGCAAATTTGTTTCTTCGCTCGCGATCCAAAATATGTATCGTGAGGCACGCGTTGTTCTTTTTGCATACACAAGGTGTTCGTTTTCGGTAAAAGAAGCGCTTGGGTCTCACAGTGAATTCCAGTGCTTCTGCATCAACTTGAGGCTAGACCACTATAAAGGTTATTATGTTGCTCCTAATCGCTAGTACAGCGTAAGGGCATATGGGCCGCTGGCGATCGTCCCAAAAAAAGTCACTGTGATCCAGTTGTTCACAACTATGTTCAGCTGCCGATTGAAAAACCCGTCAGTTGCCATCTGGAATCTATGACAATCGCAGAATGGCAGAATGTATCTGTTTCGAAAACATAACAGAAAATGTGTCTCACTACTCGACCTTTATTACAATTCACCTATTGACTTATTAATTCGGCATAGAGTTTAAACTAACGATTAGCACAGACATGAAACAATCTCAACAGTGAGAAATCAACGTGGAAAGTGATACACAATTTGAGATGGTCATACATGACATTTTAATGAAATATTAGCGTTGAACCTGGGGGAACCGAGTGGTGGTCTACATGCACCTCGATACTGGACTCCACATAACCACATTAAAAAGACCACTAAACACAAAGATTGTACTTGCGTTTCATTGCAATAAGCCACACAGAACAGACGAATAGAATGTAACCCAAAAATAATCTTCAGATAATAATAAGTTAATGCTCGTTCCGGTATACAATCGTAGAAAATCAAACTTACATTATATTCACCATTTCCATTCTCTTGGCGTAACTCAGACCATAACGCTCACTGCGTTCGCACTAACGATTCTTCATAAACTGAATTTACATGTTCCTTACCCACTTTTGGAATGCATAACTTTATCATATCTTCATTATTACAAACCTCCTTTCATTGAATTCCTTTCGGAATGGTCCCTTTCTCTCAAGGTCAAAAAACAATTGAACCTTATACTGTGTGTCCGATACGTGGGCTTCCTTAGCTCACAAACAAAAATTCAAAGCTGGTGACCTTCACTCAGAATCAACATAAATTCTTACTTCGCAACAACATGCCTGACCGCATCCATGAGAAGTGTTATTCTCATCCACGTCCATCAGGCACTGCAGGTGGCTGACTGAGATGCCAGGCTCTAGGGGGCGCCAGTCTGACTCCATTATTATTTTAATTACATTTTAACACAGACACATTAGCCCTTTATTTGCCGCGCTCTGTGTGTAGCACCAGCACATCATTTTATAAACATCAAGCGTTTTAATGAAGAGTGTAAAATAACCCGAAATTGTTTCTATTTAATATTAATACATTTTGGGCATCCAATATAAACAATATAGAGGAAAGGGCATTCGGAATGTAGTATTACTCTGAAATAACACAAGGTAAGGTTGGGATTGCAGACTGCAGAAGCAACAATCTATGTTTACAAGTCCACAATTCCATGATTATACATCTCCATCCCTTGAATGCCAAAATGCAATCTCTTTCACCTGTACTTTAGGCACATATTGTGGAACACCTCCAAATGTACCGTGTGACTTTCGTGACAAAAAACACCTGTTTTTTGCTTCTTGCAGCCATCCACGTCCATCAGGCACTGCATGTGGCTGCCTGAGGTGCCAGGCTCTAGGGGGTGCCAGTGTGACTCTATTATTATTTTAATTACATTTTAACACAGACACATTAGCCCTTCATTTGCCGCGCTCTGTGTGTAGCACCAGCACATCAATTTATAAACATCAAGCGTTTTAATTAAGTGTAAAATAACCTGAAATTGCTTCTACTTAATATTAATAAATATTGGGCAACCAATATAAACAATATAGAGGAACTGGCATTTGGAATGTAGTATTACTCTGAAATACCACAAGGTAAGGTTGGGGTTGCAGACTGCAGAAGCAACAATCTATGTTTACAAGTCCACAATTCCATGATTATACATCTCCATCCCTTGAATGCCAAAATGCAATCTCTTTCACCTGTACTTTAGGCACATATTGTGGAACACCTCCAAATGTACCGTGTGACTTTCGTGACAAAAAAACACCTGTGTTTTGCTTCTTGCAGCATCCACGTCCATCAGGCACTGCATGTGGCTGCCTGAGGTGCCAGGCTCTAGGGGGTGCCAGTCTGACTCCATTATTATTTTAATTACATTTTAACACAGACACATTAGCCCTTCATTTGCCGCGCTCTGTGTGTAGTACCAGCACATCAATTTATAAACATCAAGCGTTTTAATTAAGTGTAAAATAACCCGAAATTGCTTCTATTTAATATTAATAAATATTGGGCAACCAATATAAACAATATAGAGGAACTGGCATTTGGAATGTAGTATTACTGTGAAATACCACAAGGTAAGGTTGGGGTTGCAGACTGCAGAAGCAACAATCTATGTTTACAAGTCCACAATTCCATGATTATACATCTCCATCCCTTAAATGTCAAAATGCAATCTCTTTCGCTGTACTTTAGGCACATATTGTGGAACACCTCCAAATGTTCCGTGTGACTTTCGCGACAACAAGCACCTGTTTTTTGCTTCTTGCAGCCATATCCCATCCCATCCTCATCACCCTTCACCTCCCCAGAGATTATTTGATAAGTTTGACAAGTGCAATGTTGTGTTGTATTTTTTTATATGTTTTTACCGCGATGTCCGCGGACACCAAACACGGATCCAAGATGGCGGGCGCATCAAAACAATCCGACGCACCTCACGCTTCATCCCAACCAATCAGCGAACAAGTCGTCGGTCCGCGGACAAGACGCAAGCCGATTACCCAATCGGTGTCCTGTCCGCGGAGCGAACAGGGAAGTGTGTCCGTGGAGCGGACATAGATATCACTCATTTTTTGTGACCTACTTTTTAGTCGTTTTAAAAAAAAATGATTGGATGGATTTTCACCAAATTTATAAAAGCACGCTTTCAGAACCAAGCCGCTGTTCCTGCCGCAAATTTGGTGAAAATCCATCCAGCAGTTTAGGCTGTAGGCGTGAGCAAAGTTTTTTCCCCATTCAGTCTATGGGAAAAAAAAAGGTTTTGGGACCCCCCTATAACTTTGCCCCCGCTGGACCAAACCTCACCAAACTTTGCAAAAGAATTCAGAGTGGGCCATATACTTTTTTGCAAAGTTTGGTGAGGATTCGTCCAGGGGGAGCAAAGCTATAAGCCGCCCAAAAAGTGCTCTTCCTATGGGATTAGCAACTTAACCATAACTACACAGCCACTACCGTGGCTGTGTAATATATATATATATATATATATATATATATATATGTAATTCGAACAATTGTGTTCGAACAATTTGGGTAATATACTTGTACCAAGTCTGCTTGTACAGGTAGCCCCCGGCAGCGCCCTAAGATGGGCTTTGTGAATCATCTATATTGTGTTGGGCTTTGCTCCCTAAAATGCATTGCTGGGGTGGGAAATGTGTTGCGCTTAGATGGATTGTTGGGGTGGGAAATGTGTCGCACTTAGATGGATTGTTGGAGGTGAGAAATGCACTGCACTTAAATGGATTGTTGGGGTGGGAAATCTAACAGACATAGATGGATTGTTGGGGTCCGGAAAGGTACCACACTTAGCTGTATTGTTGGGGTGGGAAATGTGTCGCACTTAGATGGATTGTTGGGGTGGAAAATGTGTTGCACTTACGATGGATTGCTGGGATGGGAAATGTGTCGCAATTAGATGGATTGTTGGGGGTGGGAAATGTACCGCACTTAGCTGGACTGTTGGGGTGGGAAATGTACCGCCCTTAGCAGGACTGTTGGGGTAGGAAACCTACCACACTTTGCTTTATTGTTGTGGTGCGAAATGTACTGCACTTAGCTGTATTGTTGGGGTAGGAAGTGTGCTGCACTTAGCTGGATTGTTGTAGTGCAAAATGTACTGCATTTAGATGGATTGTTGGGGACAGGAAATGTGTCGCACTTAGCTGGATTGTTGTGGGTGGGAAATGTATGGCTCCTAACTAACTGTACTAAAATATCACCATTCTGTATACTCACCCTCAAACTCTGACCTAAACATAACCATACCTCTACCACACCACAAACCGCACATATTTTACAACACCCAACATGAACCAAACCATGCGCAGCCACATCTCAACACCATATGATGGATACCAACAAAAATGCACCTATGCTCACTGACCACTTTCTCCGAACTGAAGGTGCCAAAAGCACATCAAAGCTCTCTTGCTCTTCTTCCTCTCAATCCAACTAACAAATCCCCCAACCCCCTACCCACTGCAGATCCGCCAGAGCACCAAGAGGCCACGCAAGTGGCAACAGTGCGTGGTACAAGATCCATTAACATATAAACTTCTTTTCACAGTGAAATCATTGCGTAGCATTTGGCTGAGGAATTAAATATACAAGAGCAGTAACAGCACAAAACTGAAAAAATACAACAATTAGCCTTGAAAACGTACTTGTTGGTATGAAAAACATGCTGGCGATGTGCCATTTAAGTATCTCAATGCTATGGCAGGTTTGCCATTCAGGCATTCAATGTGCAATGTTGAAAAATAATTGATACTTTGTGTTAATAGAATATTTGCTTGTGAAGAATGGTGGAGTGCCATTAAAGCATCCATTTGTTGAAAAATGATTCCTTTTGTTTTTTTGCGATCTTTGCATATAAGTTTGTGAATAATAGTTAAGGTTAAAGTTACTTACCTGTAACTATTGTTTTCCAGCATGGGTCTGGCATGGATTCACATGCTCATGAATATTCCCCGTCGTCAGGCTGGAAATCCTCGGAAAAAAAGAAAAAACAGTATCACTTAAAAACTGTATTTCTCCTTTTAACCAATCATTGTCCTCTGGGTCATACTGCCCCATCCAATGACAGTCCTCTCCTTAAGCCCCTCCTCTGGCAGCCATCTTCAGATTTGATCAAGACGACCCACACAGGGGATGGAGGGAGAGTTTGCATGTGAATCCATGCCAGACCCATGCTGGAGAACAATAGTTACAGGTAAGTAACTTAAAACTTCTCCAGTATGGGGTCTGGCATGGATTCACATGCTTGTGAATAACAAATACATAGCAGTACAACATTAAACAACCATAGGAGGTGGCAATGGTCAAAAGAAGCAAATAACCTTTACTTCTGGATAAAGCTGTCACAAGGTGTGGTGGGGCCCGGGGCAAAACATTTGGTGAGGCCCCTTACGATTATTTGCACTGGGCCAGCAGTAGCACCGCCGCAAACAGTAGACACGAGAAATAGCCCCTTGAGTTTTTGTGTGGAGGAACTGAAATAAGGGTTTATTCCTGCAACTGCAAATAAATTACAGCAAAGTTAGGTTTCTCTACTGAAGAAAGGTTTATGCCAGACTAACTTTTGTATCATATGCATACATATATATATAGGATGGCATGCTGGCGTGTGGTGCGAGGAACCAGCATTAAGGAGTCCTCTGCCCCTGTATGTGCATTAAAACACACATCATACTCCATGACATGTACAGGGGAGGCTGGTGAGGGGTGTCCAAACCAAACAAAAGTGGTTGAGAGGGGTTCTCACTCACAAGAACATGTTTAAAACATTGGGTTAAAATGGTGCATTTTACATCACTTTCTTAAACAAATTGGGTAGAACAGTTTGCAGTTGGTTTTGTATGGTAGCATATGGATAAAGCCAATAGTTGCAAGCCACAAACCATGTACAGGAACATGTTCAAATGAATTTCAAGCCACCTTTGCCCACAAAATATGCCAGAATAAAAATATGTTCATGCTGGCTGTTCCCATGTATGTTCATGCAGGCTGCACCAATAATTACCAGTATTACCACATAAGGACTCCCAGCCACTAAAAATGCCATGCCCCAGAAAGTATTTCCAGGCTGGCTGCGCACCATCAGTGTTATTACTGGCTAGCCTGGCATACCTTCAATATGGTCCAGATTAGCCATGTAGTATCAATTATGTTTGCTCTACCCTTGATTCATGGTCCTGTGCATCAAGTGTAAAACAAAACAAGCATTAGCAACGGGCTTTCGTGTAGGCATGATTAAGGCACTGCTGTATTGGAATTAACTGGCCATTGATGGTTGCAGGTGCAAAATGGTTCGGGAACCTGGGCATCTAATAGCAGTGCCTGTCAAATGCCTAATACTTATGCACAAGCCAAAATTGTTGGCTTTGCCTATGCTTGTTTTTAATAGGACTTCAGTAAAGGACACGCATGGTAGTTACAAATAAAGTGGCTGAAGGTAGACCTGGTCAAGACATTTTTATTACACCAGTGGTGTGTTTACAGTGCGCATTAAGTCATTCACTCTAAGAAGACTCCTTTGAGAAAACACTGGCAGGCTCTTGAGTGCAAAGTTTGATGGTAAGACTTGTTTAAAGCTAGCTCAAAGTGTTCCCATGAGGAGGTGTTTTTGGGAAGCGCGGGTCAGGGGCTAGCAACCTGCTGTAGCCATTATCTCTGGCACTGGTGTGCAGTGACAGGCCCTGGAAGAGAGTGGGGTAACACGTGGGGGCACAGGGAGCATGTAGTAGGGGGATCTCAGTAGGTAGTGAGAGAGAAAAACTCCCAAAGAGATTTTAGAGTGGAGATTTCAGAGAAGAGTCCGGGTGATGATCCATAGGAATCCCACTGCATGCTATGAGGAGTGATAGCTATGAGACAGTTAAGCTAATTACATTGGACATCAGAAACCAATCAGGGTAGAGAACTAAATGAACTGGGAATAAGGGAGAAAAACACAAAAAGGTCACAAATTAGATTGAGACACCATGGTGCAAAATTGTAGTAAAGCAGAACTTCCTGTGGGATGCCAATGAACAGAATGGCCATTTAGCACAAATGATGGTGGGACATTTTGGAGCGTAAATCGCAGAAGAGGGCAAATTATGCAGGAACAATAGGAAGCACAATGGGCAGAAATCGGAAAATAGCACAGATTACGGTGGGTCACAAGGGAGCAAAATCACAATATAGCTCAAATACCAGAAGGACACAAGGGGACAGAATAACTGTGGGAACCAGTGGTCAATATCGCAATATCGTACACATTACAGTGAAACATAATTATAGCACCAGATATGGTGGAGCTCCCTGGGCAGAATTGCTGTGTGAGCAAGATCACAGTGCAGCATGAATTAGAGGGCAACATGAAGCAATGCCACAGTATACTACACATTGTGGAGGACCACCAGGGGCAGAATTACGGTACCACACACAAGCGCAAATTCACTCCATAGCACTTATTAATGTGGGACACCAGGGATCAAAATCACAGAATAGGACACAGTTTGGTGGGGCACCAAGTGGAAGAATTACTGTGGGACAACAGCGAGTAAAACCACAGTATAATACACATTACAGATGGACCCCTGGGATTAAAATCATAGTCTACTGCAAATTATGGAGGGACGCCATGGAGCACAATCACATTAAGGACAAAGGGACCTTAGTACTGCCCACCCTCAAAAGTGCACATCTGATGTGAAAGCATCAAGTTCAGGTGCATGCGGACTGCATGACGTTGGCAATCGAATTGTGCGTAAATGCTAAACAAGGGCACTAAACAAACTCTGATGATATATGTTCCAAAAAACAAATATACATTGCTAGAAGGCTGGCAATCTCACTGCTTGATTGGTATAATGGTGTGGTGCCTGACACTGGATTACATCGTCAGCTACTTGCCTGGCACTGATGATATCAGGTGTGGAGGTACATAAAACCCACCACCAATACAAGTGCAATTAGCACCCTAGTGCAAAACGCATATTCTTCCAATGCATTTTTGCACCAGGTCAAGCATTGGCTGCATTGAAATAATGTTTTTTGCATTAGGGACATTTATGCCAGACAGCTGAGCTAAGTGCACATGCACAGGTGCAACGTTTCTGTAATTTTGCCCCTGACCTCCTCGTGATTTCTTCTCGTCTGACCAAGTTTTTCTTAGTATCAAGTAACAAATTAAAAGTTTGTATTTTATTTGATTAACTATCCAATAGTTTAATCAACTCAATAGCTGAGAACAGATTGGAGCATTGCAGCGTGAAAGACCTTGCGAAAGCCCCCGTAGCCTTATTATCCAACCCCTAGTGAGACATCAGCAAACAGTTTTACATATCAATAAAGTGGGGCTGAGACAAATGTAAAGCAATAGGTAACTGTGGGTCACCTTTTCATAAAATGCAAAATGTCCATGGAGTACTGTACACCATTTTTTTAAATAGAAATTTTACAATTAACGCAGACCTTGCTGAAAAGAAAAAATTACTTTCCAACGAACAAATAACACGCAACCTGCCAGAGGCACAATGATTTGTGCGTCAACAATCCATTTGAAGCAAATTGTAAAAAGCCTATGGCGCTGGGTTGATGCGGGTTACATTCGGTCTCTGAAATAGTGGGAAAGCATTGCACCCCTCATCGTGAGCAAGGCGCGTTTACTGATTTAAGTCGTACTCCCAGCCAGAAGCGGCGGAACTGGATCTGAGTGATTCTGAGAGGCCGCACAGCTCACCTACGAGCCCTGACGTTCGCATTATTTTGCAGTTATTGCAGGGGCTGAGAGCAGGCAGCACAGTCCATCCACAGCACAGTCCCCTGTGTGAATAAATGGCGAGGAAAGGGTGCCGCGAGGCCCCTCTCAAGCGCGAGACCTGGGGCAGTTTTCCCCTCCTGCACCCCCCTCGTGACGGCCCTGCGAACAGACTCACCTCAAGCGAATAGGTTGCGTAGCACTGCTTGGACAGCCCTGGACTCTTCCGTGGAATCCCTGTCGACACAGTAGAACTTTATGAAGGTGTGCATGGCCCACCACGTAGTAGCCCTGTAAATGTTCAGCAGGGGCTCAACAGACAGGAACGCGATTGTTGCAGCAATCGCTCTGGTGGAGTGGGCTCTCGGACGGCCGGGTGATGCAGCCGTTGAGCCACCTTGAAATGGAAACCTTGGACAAGGCCTTCCCATGGTTCACAGGACCAAAGTTCACAAACAGTTGTGAATTCTTCCGAAAACCCTTTGCGCTTTTCACGTCGAACTTCAGGGCACGAGCAACATCCAGCGAGGGCAAGGCTCTTTCCGCCAGCGACGAAGGTTTCAGAAAAAAACAGGTAAAACCAAAGGCTCGTTGAGGTAGAATTCCAACAGAACCTTCGGCATGAAAGAGGGGTGCATAAGCGGAAATACTCTAGATATGTGGAAAGTCAGGTACATGGATCTCACCTACACTTCTGGCAGAGGTGATGGCCACACGGAAAGCCGTTTTCCAGGACAGAAACTTGTGTGGAGCCTGATGTATAGGCTTGAAGGGGGCCCCCATGCGCCTTGTGAGAACCACGTCGAGTACCCACGCCAGGGCAGGAGCCTTCACCAGCGGAAAAGTCCTTTGAGAAACTCCATGACGAGTCCGTGGGACCAAAGCGAAGATCTTGCTGTGGACCTGGTGTTGCGGGAGATAGCTGCCAGATGTACCTTGATGGATGAGTGAGCCAGTCTGGCCATGGCCACGGATAGCCAGTACAGAAGGATCTGTGGGACTGTGACCCTCAGAGGGGTAATCTTCCGTGGCCGGCACCAAGTAGCAAAACACTTCCACTTGTGACTGTAGCACTTCAAGGTCGACAATGCCCTGGCCTTGCCGAGGAACCTACCTGCAGTAAACTCATACCCTCCAAACTCTAGGGCTGTAGGAGCCAAGCCCTCAAGATTCAGAGATCCGGGGTTGTGATGAAGGATTGCGCCTCCTTCTCTGGTGAGAAGATCAGGAACCACTGGCAGCTTGACCGGAGGTGACGCTGACAGGCTGAGAAGGTCCAGATACCAAATCTGCCTCGGCCACACCGATGAGTATCATCCTGCATTGACACTGTCTGAGTGTGCTGATGACTCGTAGCAGGAGGGAATGGACGAAACGCATACAGAAAGAGTCCTTCCAACGTGAAGGAGAACGCATCCCTGATGCTCCTCGGCTGGTGGAATATGCTGACAAACGTCTGGCATTTGGAGTTCGTCGCCTTCGCAAACAGATCGATCTGGGGTCTGCCCCATTTGACGAACAGTCGGTCCACCTGATCCTGATGAAGCTCCCACTTGTGGCAGGAGCGCAGTTCCCTGCTGAGGGAGTCAGCGATGGTGTTCTTGACTCCCGCCAGGTGGAGAGGGACGAGGAACATCCCCTGTCCAACGGCCCGGTGTCACAAGTCCTGCGCTTCCTTGGAGATCGCCGGGGATCGATTGCCTCCCTGCTTACTGATGTAAAAGATGGTAGTGGTGTTGTCCGTGAAGATCCTCACCACCTTGCCTCTCAGAGACTTGAGGAACGACTTGAGGGCCCAAAACCCTGCCTGTAGATCCAGGATGTTGATATGAAGATCATTCTCCTCTGACAACCACGAGCCTCTGGCGTGCAGACATCTAGCGTGTGCTCCCCAACCCTCCATGGAGGCATCCGTGGTGACTGTCTCCTGGTATGGGGGTTTTGAAACCCTGTGCCTTGGGCGATGTTGAAGCAGAGGCCACATCATCCTATCATTCAACGGAATTCTTCATGGAGCGAAATCCTGTCCATGAAGATTCCGGACACCGGTATCCAGGGGGTGTCCAGGAATTCCTGTAGAGGTCGCATCTGCAACCTGCAGAGACGGACGAGGTAGATGCAGGACGACATCATGCCAAGTAATGACTTGATGGCCCGCACTGTGGCCGTCTTCGTCGACACAACTGTTGCATCTTTCCTTGAATGGCTGCTAGCCTCTCCTCCAATGGCGACGCCAGGCAAGGCACTGGGCCTCACTATGACTCTGGCGGTAGCCGTGCCGGTAAAACCGGCATGGCTGCTGCCAGAGTCATTTATTTCCAAGCACCCGGGAATGAGCAATTGCCGGGGCATTACAGCCCCAGAGGACATGGTAATTGACCATTCCCGGGCGCCGGAAAGTATTAGTTCCCATTCCCTTTTGAGTCCCATTGGACTCAATTGGATTGGGAAGGCCGGATGCACCGGCACCATTCAGAAATGGTGCTGGTGCATCCGACATGGTCTGCTCGCGGGTGCCGGTCTGCCCACCAGGTCAGACCTGGTGGGTGAAAAGGCACCACGAGCAGTACTCGTAGTTTGCCGGTCCGGTAACAATGGTACCGGCAAGCTTACCGGTACTGTTGTTACCGGACCAGCAACCTCATAATGAGGCCCACTGTATTGAATCTAGCATCTAGGAACAGCACGTTCTGCGATGGCATTAAGCAGGACTTCAGATAGTTGACAGAGAATCCCAGATCCGTCAGTAGTCAGACGGTCGTCTCTGTCGGGCAGCTATTGCGAACGGGCATGTATCAGCCAGTTGTCCAGGTACAGGAATACGTCTATGCCCTGCAGATGCAGATGTGCTACCACTGGTGCCAGGCATTTCATGTACACTATGGGGGCCAACTTCAAGCTGAAAGGTAGGGTCTTGAACTGGTAGTGCTGTCCCTGCACCACGAATCATAGAAACGTCTGATGTTTCTTCTGAATGGGGAAGTGCAAATAGACGCCCTCCAGGTCCAATGACTTCAAGAAGTCTCCTTTTTCCAGTTGGCTGAGCACATGCTGCAACGTGACCATCCTGAACTTTTGGGACTTTAGGTATTTGTTCAGATGTCGTAGGTCTAGGATGGGTCTACAGCCCTCTGTCTTCTTTCTGACTAGAAAGTATCTGGAATAGACTCCGGAGCCCCGTAGCCATTGGGAACCAGCTCTATCGTCACCTTTCGCAGCATGGCTCGTACCTCTTCCAGAAGCAGAGGTATGTGCTGCTCCTGACGGGAAACCAGAGGGATCCGTGGACATCTGTGTTCGAACTCCACGGTGTGTCCTTGGGTGAGGGCATCCAGCACCCATCTGTCGGTGGTGATCTTTCTCCACTCGCTGATGAACCGCGTCAGCCGGCCTCCCACCGGGGTGCACAAGTAGGGGCCCAACGTTCCGGTCGGTTCAGGCTTGCTTCGGCACTGGCGATGCTGTCCCCCGCTACCGTAGGCCTGCGAACGGCCTATGTAGGCTTCTTGCGTTGAGGATCTGGAAGGTTGTCGGTACGATGTGGAGAACCCTTTTGAAGACCTGCTCTACTTTCCCCTGGAGGAGCGAAACGAAGACGAGCAGTGCTGCTGGAGAGTGCCCAGGGAACGTGCCGTCTCTGTATCCGTCTTGATAGCCTGGAGGGACTCGTTGATGGCCTTCCAAAACAGATTATCTCTGTCGAAGGGCATGTCCAGCACCTTTGTTTGACCTCCTGACAGAAATTTGTGGCTTTCATCCAACCTTGTCGACACCGTTCCCCATTTGCTGGAACCCTGTGTTGGCAACGTCTAAAGCCACTATGATGGCGTGATTCGACGCCACTTCCCCTTCCTGGAAGAGAGCAATGGCCTCCATCTTCTTATCGTTGGAGAGGAACTCCAGGATCGGACCCAGCTTGTATCACAATTCCCTGGCCTACCTGGCCAGGATCACCAATGCGTTGGCCGCCTTCATAGTGGACGCTGCATTGTAAATCACCTTCTTTCCCATGGCATCCATCCTTTTCCCCCTGCTGTCCAGAGGGACTGAGGATGATGAGGACAGGTTAGCGGACTGCTTCCTCGCGGCCGCTAATACCACCGAATCTGGTGATGGCTGCGACCTCAGGCACTTGGGTGCGCAGTCCGGCACCCAATAATTCTTCTCCAGCATATCCCGTATGGCTGGAGCCATGAAAGGATTCTCCATGAGGGCCAAGCCCTCCTGCCAAACATCGTCCAGAAAAGGCACCACCATGATCGTCTTCCTCTTGGTCTTGTGCCTTTGATACAAGAAGCCCTCCTTCTTGGTTTCCTCTGGCTCCAGCTGGAATAGCTCGGAGGCACTGGAGATCATGGAGTGTAACGATCCCACTTCATCCGGTGGGGACACCGTATGCGGAGCATCCAAGTGTGGTGATTCACTGTCCACTGGGACGATGTCTTCGTCATCATCCGTCATGGAGGCCGTGTCTGGATCTGCTGGGGGAAAAGGAGCCCAACGTGGTGGAAGAGGTTGATATTGGGGCGTCAGATGACGCTTCCTCTTATTCGCTGGAGGATGATCGGGGACCTTGGGAACCACAGGTACCGGAACTGGAGGCATCCTCATCTGGATCTCTGACACCAAGGTGTGTAGAGTCGACAGAATATCCAAGGAAATGTCCCTCCGCTGAGAAGACAGAACAGGAAAACTAGGACCTGCGCCATCGTCGCTGTCCTCTTCAACGTCCAGCTTCATAGTGGACACTGCATTGTAAATCACCTTCTTTCCCATGGCATCCATCCTTTTCCCCCCGCTGTCCAGAGGGACTGAGGATGATGAGGACAGGTTAGCCGACTGCTTCCTCGTGGCCGCTAATACCACCGAATCTGGTGATGGCTGCGACCTCAGGCACTTGGGTGCGGAGTCCGGCACCCAATAATTCTTCTCCAGCATATACCGTTTGGCTGGAGCCATGAAAGGGTTCTCCATAAGGGCCAGGCCCTCCTGCCAAACATCGTCCAGAAAAGGCACCACCATGATCGTCTTCCTCTTGGTCTTGTGCCTTTGATACAAGAAGCCCTCCTTCTTGGTTTCCTCGGGCTCCAGCTGGAATAGCTCGGAGGCACTGGAGATCATGGAGTGTAACGATCCCACTTCATCCGGTGGGGACACCGTATGCAGAGCATCCAAGTGTGGCGATTCACTGTCCACTGGGATGATGTCTTCGTCATCATCCGTCATGGAGGCCGTGTCTGGATCTGCTGGGGGAAAAGGGGCCCAGCGTGGTGGAGGAGGTTGATATTGGGGCGTCAGATGACGCTTCCTCTTATTCGCTGGAGGATGATCGGGGACCTTGGGAACCACAGGTACCGGAACCGGAGGCATCCTCATCTGGATCTCTGACACCAAGGTGTGTAGAGTCGACAGAATATCCAAGGAAATGTCCCTCCGCTGAGAAGACAGAACAGGAAAACTAGGACCTGCGCCATCGTCGCCGTCCTCTTCAACGTCCACATGGACCGTATGTAAGCACTCTTGATGTTTGTCGTCCGTGAATATTGTTACAGCTGTTCTTTTGTTGTAATTTCTTAGTAGTCTGCAGTAAGATTAAACATGCTGCTGAAATAACCTATCAACATATATTAATCCTTTCACTGCCCTAAGGGCAAATATATTGAGTGAAAAAACCTACGTATGCTGTAATGTAATGGTTTAACACAACAAAACCCTTGAAATGGGCATTAGTTGGCTGTAGCCTAAGGCAATACTTGCACTATTTTCTCTCATGTAATTCAATGTGTGAGCGCAGAGCAGGGGTGTTGCTAGGTCTGGAAAAGATCTGGGGCTATGCTAATTTTGGGACTGTCGAGACTTGGGGCTAGCTAGCCTTTTCGGTTGTAACCACTGAGCTTCTATCCGGGGCTACAACCAAAAGACATGGGGCTATAGCCCCCTCAGCCCCCCCCCCAGCAAAGCCTATGGCGCAGTGAATATTGTTACAGCTGTTCTTTTGTTGTAATTTCTTAATAGTCTGCAGTAAGATTAAACATGATGCTGAAAAAACCTATCAACATACATTAATCCTTTCACTGCCCTAAGGGCAAATATATTGAGTGAAAAAATGTTAGTATGCTGTAATGTAATGGTTTAACACAACAAAACCCTTGCAATCCAGCAAGTGTTGGTTTAAAGCTATGCCACCTTAACTCTGAGCCCCCATTGTGCATACTGAGAACATCATAGATGATCTCACTTATGACATTACTTATAACATGAACAGTGGCGTTACTGGAAATTAAAGCACACTGATGACAGCTATGACCTGTTACTACATTGCCTGGTGCAAGTCCCAAGTCACCAAAACTACCCAATGGGCCTGGCCTGCATCCATGGCCACACTGATCACATTCCCCAAGCCTGTCCAGCCATCCAAGGTAGCTACTCGGCCTGCCTGCATGGCCAAACTGCCTACTCCATGATCTAGGGATTTGGCTGAGGCCCCGCCAGGCCACCAAAGGTAGCCACATTGCCTGGCCTGTAGTCAGGCCCAGAGGCCCAGTTACTACCTCCATATTGGGTCCATGGATATATTGCACTTCGGTTAGACGGACAGAATGTTTTACTCTGACTGTTAGTTTCCTATGATGTACAATGTGATGTTATCTGTGATGATGTCAGTGTTATCTAATTTACAGTGATGTTATCAATGCTGTGATGGTGATGTCACAAATGATGTTATTGGTGATGTCATCAGAGTACTCATTTGTAACTCAATGAGGGGGCTCAAATTTAAGGTGGTGCAGCTTGCAACACTTGTCAAATTTCTAGGGTTTTAATGTGCTAAAACATCACCTTAATGGCATTTTCATGGGTTTTGTTGGGCTATTTCACATACCACCTGCAGTACTAAAGTTGTTTACAAAACAGAGAGTAAAAGTGATGGGTAAAGGTGATTTCATCTCATTTTTCTGATCACTTTTGAAACCTCAATTGATGCAATGCACGATGAGAGTAATATAAACTTTTTTTGGCCGGGATACCCCCTTCTCTGTCCAATTTTACAAAAACGTACTGGACGTATTTACACTAATCCACCAAAAGGCACATCTGCACCACTTTGTGCCCAACCTGTTTCTTATATGGTGCAACTCTGTCCAGAGGTTTTACGCTTTACGCATGTTTAAAGAATGCTTTTTTTGCAAACGGCAAAATGAAGGGTCTAGTTCCAAAAACATGTTTTTCTCAACACGTAATAAGTTTTCAATTTGGGGTGAGGGGTATGCCAGGGAATATTTTGGGAATGTTTCTGCTACATACGTCCATATATTGTGTCCCATAGGAATTCATTGAAGTCCCTGTAGTGAAACTGTTAAAAAATAGATATAATTGAATTTGTGATTCTGCGCTTTCCTACAGGTCAAAAATCTGAGATTGGCAGTTGAACGATCCAGCTTGGTTGCATTTAAGGATATGGAATTTAAATGGAAAAACATATTTAAGAAAAAGGAGAAAGAGAGGAAAACAAACCATTTGTCAGATTACATTTTCTAGAGATGCTATATCACATTAGTTGGATGCTCATTCTTATTAGTACCACATCTTTTGTGGATTATGGACCAGAATCGGTGTCCATCAATGTTGTTAATCAATAGTGTGTCTCGAAGGTGTGTTATTAATAGTCTTTACTCCTCCACCATATTGTTCATATATTAATTAGATTGAGTCCCTATTGTATCTCTGATGTATGTAACATCATACAAGTGGGCCATATTCATGCAGTACATATAGTGCTTTACGATGGTTAATCTCACCACATTGTATACCATTTTATGCCATGAGCATTTCTTTGTGACTGTTGATTTGTGCTTAATTTGTCCAAGCATGCAGTTGCCACCAGGACGGCATAGTGTCAATCACCTTAGTGATTGGTAACATATTAGTTATATCGTTTCTCACCTTAGGCTCGTATGTTTCAGCCCCCACAACCGCGCGAGGTGCCTTCCCCCCGGTGGACACAGGGACGGATACGGACACAGCGACGATGGATGACGATATCGGTACAGCGTGCGGATCTTCACAACGAGAGCGTCCCCTCCGGTCGAGGTGGGATTGTTTCATTCCATGGTCGCCAAAGCGTTCAAAATTTTGAGTTTACGCCCGAGGAAACCAAAAAGGTGGGATTCCTGTGCCAGAGGCGCGGGGCCATGAGGAAAACCATCATGGCAGCGCCCCTTCTGGACGATGTGTTGGAGGAAGGCTTGGCCCTCTTGAGGAATCCTTGCACCGTCCGGGCCAAAGAGATAGGCTGGACAAAAAGTACCAGGTGTGGTACAAACTGGGCCTGATTCTTGAGTTCCTGCCTGACTACAAGAGGACAGAGGCAATCGCCCTCTTCCAAGAGGGAGAGGTGGCTTCTGACCATGCCATCACAGTGGTGCTGGACATCGCAGAAACAGGTTTCCGGCAGATGGGGAGCGGTGTCTTCCTCCGTCCTCGAGGCTAGCTGAGGCCAGGAATTTCCATCAGGAGGTCCAGACGAGGGGGCTGGACATGCCCTTCGACAGAAAGAGTCTCTTTGGGAAAGCTGTCATCGAGTCCCTCCAGGCCATCAAGGCGGATACAGAGACAGCTCGTGCACTGGGCACTCTCCAGCAACACTGCTCTTCCTTTCGCACCTCAAGGGGACAGTCAGAGAGATCGACAAAAGGATTCTCCTCGCCGTACCGTCAGCCCTCCCGGTACATGACCCAGAAGGCCTACAGAGACCATTCCAAGGCCTACAGTGGAGGTGGTCAGAGCTGTCGTCGGCCCTAAGACGGAATGCCAGCGACGAAGCAAGATTGAACAAGCCAGGTGGGAGGCCGGCTTACAGGATTTGTGAGCGAGTGGTAAAAGATCTCCACCAACAAATGCGTGCGGGATGCTCTTGCCCACAGACATACCTTGGAGTTTCAGCAAAAGTGCCAGTGGATCCCTCTGGTGGCCCAGCAGGAGCAGCACATCCCTCAACTCTTGGAGCAGGTACAGGCCATGCTGTGAAAGGGGGCCAGAGAGCTAGTTCCACGACGACTCCGGGGCTCCGGAGTCTACTCCTGATACTTCTTAGTCAAAAAGTAAACCAGGGGCTGGCGACCCATTCTAGACCTGCGACGTCTCAACAAATACCTCAAGTCCCAAAAATTCAGGATGGTCATGTTGCAGCACGTGCTCGGCCAACTGGAAGTAGACTTCTTGACATCGCTGGACCTGGAGGATGCCTACTTACACGTTTCCATTCACAGGAAGCACCGGAAGTTCCTACACTTCGTAGTGCTGGGACAGCACTACCAGTTCAAGGCCCTTCCCTTCGGCCTGAAATCGGCCCCAGGGTATTCACAAAGTGCCTGGCACCAGTGGCGGGCCACCTGCGTCTACGAGGGATACACTTGTACCCATACCTCGACGACTGGCTCATCCGGGCCAGTTTGCGATAGTTCGCTGTCGTACACACAGAGATGACCGTTCAGCTGCTGATGGATATGGGGTTCTCCATCAATTATCTAAAGTCCTGCTTGACACCATCGAAGAACATGCTGTTCCTAGGAGCCAGACTCAATACGGTCTGCTGCCTGGCATCGCCCTCGGAGGAGAGGATAGCAGCCTTTCTTGGGAAAAGGCTGTTGCCAGTAAAGACCGGCATGGTGCAGACCATCAAGTCGCTGCTCGGCATGATGTCATCTTGCGTCTACCTTATCCGGCTCTGCAGGTTGCCGATGCAACCTCTTCAGGAGTTGCTGGATGCTTGCTGGATCCAAATGTCCGGAAGCTTTGCGGACAAGATGCCGCTCAATGAGGAGTTCCGTCCAGCGATAAGGTGTGGGGTGTTCACTCAAACGTCGCCCGGGGCACAGGGTTTCAAAAACCCCCATACCAGGTGAAGGTCACCACAGACGCCTCCCTGTAGGGGTAGGGAGCCCACAACAGAAGTCTGCACGCCAGAGGGCTGTGGCTACCAGAGAAGGATCTACATATCAATATCCTGGAGCTACGGGCAGTGTTCTGGGCCCTCAACTCATTCCTTCCATCTCTGAAGGTCAGGGTGGTAAGGATATTCACGGACAACAACACCACGATGTTCTACATGGGGAAGCAGGGGGGCACTTGATCCCTGGCGCTCTCCAAAGAGGCACAGAACATCTCTTGCTGGGCCGTCAAGCAAGAGATGTTCCTCGTCCCCTTTCATCTGGCGGGAGTCAAGAACACCATCGCCGACTCCCTCAGCAGGGAGTTGCGCTCCTGCCACGTGTGGGAACTTCAGCAGCACCAAGTGGACTGCATCATCATCAAGTGGGGCAGGCCCCAGATCGATCTGTTTGCGACGGCAGTGAACTCCAAATGCCACAAGTCCGCCCGCAGGTTCCACCGACCGAAGAGCTAAGGGGGACGCGTTCTCCTTCCCATGGGAAGGCCTGATTCTGTACACGTTCCTACCGTTGGCCCTCATCCTGCGAGTCATCACTCAACTCAAACAGTGCCGATGCAAAATGATACTCGTCGGCCCGACATGGTCGAGGCACATTTGGTACATGGACCTTGCCAGGCAATCAGCGTCGCCTCCGGTCCAGTTGCCGATGGTCATAGATCTGAGAAGGAGGCACAACCCTGCATCACGACCCAGGATCGTTGAACATGAGGGCTTGGCTACTGCAGCCCTAGAGTTTGGAGGATATGAGTTGCCAGCGGTGTTCAGGGAGGTCCTTTGCAAAGCCAGAGCGTTGTCGACTCTTAAGTGCTACGGTCACAAGTGGAAGCGTTTTGCTACGTGGTGCTGATAGCAGGAGATCACCCCTCTGAGGGTCACGGCCCTGCAGATTCTTCTACACTGCAGTACAACGGGGCACATTTTTGTTTTGCCCTACACTAACACTCAGAGGATGTTTGGTTACTCTAGGTGTGATTAAACGATAGGCTGGTGACAGCAGTGACTTTTCCCCACTTTTTGAGGATTTTCAGTTTAGCCTTACCGCGTTTACCGCGTTTGGCTACTATCTGTGGCTACTGGTCAAACATGGCTGTACCACAAGATTTTTCACCTGTTCTTTTGCCATCTTGTCTTTTAGCCTTCTTCCTGGCCTGAAAGACCTGAGACCCGACTGAAGGAGGCCTGGCAACCAACTTCTGCTGCTGTCCTGGCGGAGCCCTGTCTTGCTCTTGATCTTGAGTAGTCCTGCGAAGGAGCTACGACCCTTGGAGTGGATGGACCATTCATTCCCGACGTCTGCTCGGTGCCCTGCCAAAGGAAGCCTTCGAAAGTGCACAGGAACCGTCATGTGGCTGACCAGCTTCGTTTTTGGGCTACCGTGCTGCCAGCATCACCATACCCAGTTTTGGACTGAAACCCGGGGATCCTCAGCTGGCCCTGCAAGACAACCTCCTGCGGAATTTCTGCGCCCTAGCATCAAGGGGACCCGAGATAGAAGGAAAAGTCTGACCACAGCTGCTGAGTCCTTTTGCATAGCCGTTCGCAGTGACCACCGTATGAAATTTACTTACCTGACCCGAGTCCAGTCCTGAGAGGGGTGCTGCATCAAGTTTTTCTGCATTCTTCGACTGAGAATCCTTGCAACAGTAAAAGACACCAAACAGAGATCAGCTCGAACCTGCAACCCTAGGGAATCAAGGACTGCGGCTTTCGGTGGGAAACGCAACGTCGGACACTCTTTCTTTTTTGTGCCAAGTCTCGGGAAGAATCTGAGTATGGGCGTAAGTTACAGAGTTTAAAACCTACCCATATACTCCCATTTAAGTCAATGGGCTTACAATAAACCTTATTTCTAACACTTTTGGCTTTGCCATAACTTGCTTGTGCAAAACATCTTACTTTTGGGACTACTTTTGAGCATTACTCTAACTTGATCCCTAACCCTAAGAACCTTTCACTTGACCCCAGAGATCCTACCTGCATTTTTCCCTGCATGCTAAGTTCTGTGGAACTGTCTCCTGAACTATTGGACACAAGGCTCCAGGCAACTTAGGGCTGGACAATTTTATATAGGGATCATCTCTGTGGACCTTTTTGTGCATAATACTTGTCTAACCTTTCCTATGAAGGAGTTTCTTATTTGTATTATGCCTTATAACCAAGTGAATGTATATATGCATTTAGTTTGATAATGCTGTGTGATACGTCTACCTGCTTGGTCATACTGCCACTTTACGTGCTTACCAAATCTGAAGATGAATGCCAGAGGAGGGGCTTAGGGAGAGGGCAGTCATTGGCTGGGGGCAGTATTATCCAAAGTACAGTGATTGGTTTAGAGGAGAAATGCAGTTTGTAAGTGAAAGTGAAACTCTATTTTTTTTTACTGACGATTCCCGGCCTGACGATGGGGAATATTCATCAGCATGTGAATCCATACCAGACCCCATTCTGGAGAAGTCAAGAAACACATTCACCTGATGAATTGCAAAGTGAGCCTGAGGTCAAACGTCTGCTTGTAGTCATTTATCTATAGTGTGTTTTGGCCATAATTAAATAACTGTATTTTTACACATCCTGTCTAAGTGTAATCTGTGATTCCCATTGTGTGACCTCATTGTGGACCCATTACAAGCTCACCCCTCTGAAGAACTTAGCCTAGACCGCCTGTCACTGCTACCTAAACTGGTTTGGCTACAGCTTCCCAGAGTTGTTCCTGTTACAATATAAGTTGGCCTTCTATACATCTGTCCACCAGGCCAGAGGATACAAAATCAGTCCTAACACACGCCTCTATCAAGGTGCATTTGTTGGTTATCTCCTGCTAGAACAGGTCTCCAGGAATATCTTCTCTTTGGTCCCACCGTCTCGCCAAGGAGTTCCTCAAAGAACTGTGTCGATTTTTCCAGCCGGTGAAGGCCCGGCGTGGGAGCTCAACATGGTGCTGACGAGGCTCATGGGAGCCCCCTTCGAGCCTAAGTATCAGGCCCCTCTTAAGTTCCTCTCGTGGAAAACTGTTTTTCTGGTGGCCATCACCTCGGCCAGGAGGGTGGGAGAGATCCAGGCCCTGTCCTTCCACGAATCGAGGGTGGTGCTGTGGACGCACCCCTCCTTCATGCCGAAGGATCCGTCGGATTTCCACCTCAACGAGCCTTTGGTGTTACCTGTGTTTTTTCCGAAACCTTTGTCACTGGCTGAAAGAGCCTTGCACTCGCTGGTCATGGCTTGTGTCCTGGAGTTCTACGTGGTATGCATGAAGAGTTTTCGGAAGACTTCTCAACTGTTCGTGACCCTTGGTCCTGTGAACCATGGGAAGGCCTTGTCCAAGACTTCAATCTCAAGGTGACTCCCTGGCTGCATCATGCACTGTCATCGTTTGGCGAACCGACCCCTGCCCGGCTGTCCGAGAGCCCACTCCACCATAGCGATCGCGGCAACGACAACGTTCCTGTCTGGTGTGCCCCTGCTGGACATCTGCAGGGCTGCTACGTGGAGGTCCATGTACATCTTCACGAGATTCCACAGGAATTTCAGGGAGGAGTCCAGAGTCGGCCAAGCAGTGCTACGCAACCTTTTGGCTTGAGGTGAGCCTGTTCCGGAGGTAAGATTGATTGCTTCTGTTGAGCCTTGCCACCTCCCGTGGTTGTGTAATGTTTTACTGCTATGCATTCTTTATTCATGACCGTGTGAATCCATGCCAGACCCCATGCTGGAGAAGGAACAGGTTACTTACCTGTAACTATTGTTCTCCTGCATTGGTCTGGCATGGATTCACATGCGAACCCTCCCTCCTACCCTTCTTCCGGCTCTTCTTGGTCATACTGCCACTTTACGTGCTTACCAAATCTGAAGATGGCTGCCAGAGGAGGGGCTTACGGAGAGGGCAGTCATTGGCTGGGGGCAGTATTATCCAAAGTACAGTGATTGGTTTAGAGGAGAAATGCAGTTTGTAAGTGAAAGTGAAACTCTATTTTTTTTTACTGAGGATTCCCGGCCTGACGATGGGGAATATTCATCAGCATGTGAATCCATACCAGACCCCATTCTGGAGAAGTCAAGAAACACACTCACCTGATGAATTGCAAAGTGAGCCTGAGGGCAAACGTCTGCTTATGATGCAACAGGGCTGACAAATTGGGCCCGATTTTCAAAACCTGTTTTTTTCAAGCAAGATATGGGATGTCCCAGCGCATCCCTTCACTTATGCAGAAAAGGTTTGCACTATTCACAAAGGGATATGCTAATCACAGATGCACACACTCTGATTCCTTGTTCCACCCTCTGTGTGCAACTGAATAAAGCAGGTGGGTGAAGGGGCCATGTTTGCACATTTCAAAGTGCATATCAAATTCAGAAATAGGATGGCCTTTGAAATAGGTAGAAAACAAAAACATTCCCCTGTGCGGAACAAGTTCAGGTGAAGACACATTTGTTTTTATGTGGTACAGCAATGGTAAGAACCACTCCTCCCTCACTTGTATTTCCATCCCTAAACCAAGGAGGGCTCAGCTCTGTGAATGCAATTCAAGTGAGTGCTGGGAGCTCATCTTACATAGGTGTTGGGTATGTGAGGACGTGGCCAGCACATCATGTGCACTGGTGCATTGTCCCCCTGAAATACACAGGTCACCTTTATGAATAATGACCTGAGCTTTACTCAAAATAATGCAAGTAAAGAAAGGGCATTCCCGAAAAAATGCTGTACCATCACATCTCGCTCAAAAGATTCAGCAGCTTATGATCTGCACCTGAGGCCCTGGGTTTCACAGTTATCCCCAAAGGCCTTATGTCAATCAAAGAAGGTGCAAACAGGTGCGCCTTACAATACATTCACAAAGGGTTTAGGGCATCATTACAGTCTGAGTGGATATTTGTGCAGGAATATCACTGGTGGCCATTGGCACTACCGCCAGTGTTATTCCCGAAAATCTGCTCAATTACAGCTTTACCAGGGCACCAGTGATAATGGTAGTAGTACAGCTAGAATACCTCTGGTATTCTAGAAATATCACTGGCTGAATTGTTCTTTTTCTTATCAATATCCAGCCGTGTTTTGATAGTGGAAATTAATAGTTTACATTAGTGGTTCATACTAACAGTGTACATTCCTGGGCCATAGGGTCAATCCTGACCATTTTATGCATTACATTAGAAAAGTGATGAGAGTGTGGGCATCCAAGATCTTCCCTTGCCCAAATGTATTTTGCCAATCAATAGCTCCCTTGTCTAAAAGGCATTGTCCCATGAAATCTTCTAGGGGCAAAGGCATTATGACTTACTTTTCAGTCCCTCAATGCATAATAATTTACTCATTAAAACATAACTGCATGGCTGCAAATTTCATTATCTAGTCAACTGATGAACAGTCAATCTACTCTCACAATATTCATCCTCTTATTCCCACTCACTCAACTATCTCTGCCGTAGACTTGTCCGGGAGGGCTGCCATTTCAACCAGCTTCGACAAAGCATCGATCAGCACAGTCTCCAGGGCCTCTTCATCGCTGATGGGTTGCTGGTGACTTTTGTCTAAATGTGGGGAGTATACACAACAAATTCTTCAGATCAAACATGTTTACATTCCAACTTGTTAAGCAAAAATATTCTCAAACTACTTTACATACAGAGATACTGATGGACAGGTTTTTGTCCGTTGTGTTTTCATGGGGTGGGAGGCGCCGACTCATAACTAGGCAAACAGGTTTTGTGCAAGCTATCCTAGGCTCACCTGTCGGTAGAATTGGCTAATCACTAAAGGTAAACATTTATGAGCAGAGTGGGGTGAAAGAATGTGGGTACCTTAGCTGAGTGCCTTTGGTGCCCCTCTGCTGGGTGGTTGGGGGGTGATTGATTGTCACTGCTATGTGCTTTATGGTGGGAGTGCGTCAGCTACAGGTGCCTCTGCCAGGTGCTTTGAGGCCGGGGTGGGGTCGATGGTGATTGCCTGTACTGGATTGGGAGCACAAATACTGGTACCTTTGTCCGGGATTTGGGGGCCATGTGTATTCATGCAACGTGCCATTGGATGGGGTGGCTGCCACTTACCAGTGCTAACTAAGGGGTGGGGGGCCTCAACCTTGTTGCTGTTGGGATAGATGAACAGGTTATGTTGACATATATGCCAAAATTATTCATTCTCTTATGGAGTACCGCTGAGTCCTTGATTTTTCTTTGTCTTCTGGTAAGTGTAGCATATATTTTAGAATGTGCGAAGCAGCCAGAACTATATGTCCCAAAATGCAAAGAAAAAATTGACTAGCTTAGCTTCCCTTGGAAACAATGGAGCTTGTTGGCATATATTCCACTTCCAAGTGCTTGGGAAGGTGCAGGTGTTTATGCCAGGGCCTGGCGCCATCCGCTTTGTGGGGGTGGGAATGCGGGTGCCTCTGCCTCGGGGTTGAATGATTGATAGGGATACAGTGTTACTAGCCAGCATGCATGTGCCTTTGCTGGTGCTTTGGTGGGGGGAATTTCAAGTGCCTCTGCCAGGGCTTGAGTGGGGTTGGGGGAGTTTGCTCTGTCAGGGGTCTCGGGGAAAGAGACACAGGTGCATCTGCTGATACTTTGTGTGAGGGCAGAGGCGCAAATTCCATACCAAGCTATGAGTGTGTAGTCTCTGCTGATGCTTCTGAGGAGGCACAGGTGCATCTGTCAGCGCTTCAAGGGGGTGCTTCTGTCAGTGCACTGGGGGAAGGGTGGTAGGAAGGAAAGGTGTCTCCATCAGTGGTTCAGGGGTACCCGTGGGTGCCTACGATCTTATTTCAGGGAGATGTATAGATGCCACTCCCACTATTGGCGTTAGGTGCTTCTGGGTTAATGTATTTACCCACTATCACATACTCACTGTCGGCAAGTGAACGCAGTAACACAACTTGCTTAATACAATAAATATGCAAATGGCCACACAAGGATTTTATGAAAAATAGTATTTCATTGTCTGAAAAAAGGTAAGTAAAATGTTGTGAAGGTTACAGGTAAGGAAACTTCAGGAAAGAGTCTTTTTCAGTTATCAATGGTCATGAACCTACCATTTACAGTCATGGCAATGTCCATTGTCAGACAGTACCTAGTTTGGCTGTCAGTACCCCAGTAGGTCAGGGACATGTCTGGATCTGTAGCATCTTAAGTGGCAGTTAGTTTTACATAGAAATAAATGAGAAATACATACTAGCTTTTGATTGGATGAGTGGGAAATGTTTCCTGATGAGGCATGATTAGGAAGAAAACATTTTTCTGACAGGTTTTTGAGACCGCTTCTTTTGCTTGGTTTTTGTGGTTCCCTATATATTTATCCTGAGTCAGGTTCTGCCAGATCTCACTGCGGATATATCTATTATATGTATGCGGATTTTTGAATGTCATTAGGGCCAACCAAATGTGGGGCTTCCCTCAGCAAGTAAACTTAGCTAGACATTTGTTTTAGTACCACTGGGTGGCAGCAAACCTTGTGAAGGTTACTATGTGAATCAAACAGTTGATTGTAAATACAATATCTAGGAAACTGTTATTTGCTGCCCTTCTGTGAATGGGTGGAGACTAGCTGAACATTGTGATTAATTGCCCTACCTTGCCCTGAGAGTTAGGGTGAGCAAGGGGGCGAGGCACTGCGGCACATTATGTGATTCAAGGACACAGGGGAACTGTGGGGAGGATCACCTGCTGATTGCTCTACCCCACCTTCTCCAACAAGCTCTGCAGGCGCTTGTCACAAGGGCCTAAATGTCAGCAAGGCCCATTTACAAGACCACGTTCTGTCTCTGTAGCAGCCGGGAGAATTGCATGTAACACCTGTGGGAAGGCCAGCCCCACAGGGAAGAGGGATCCAAGGGTTCTCTTACCCAGGCAAAGTTCACGACCCCCACACCCAACTGGGAGCATCCGGACTCTACAACACTCCATTCGGCGCCAGTCCACTCCGCTGAGTACTTAGAACACATGTACAACCAGGATGCAGCCTGGCCCTGATATGCTCTTATTTTATGGAGCCACGTACCAAGTGGAAGGGGCCTGGAGAAACGTTTAAGTACACCAATAACATACAACACTAATTAGCCCACACATCTAATTGCAGTAGAGATGAAAAAGTAGCTAGGTTTGGCAGAGCAGTACAGGTATTTAGAGAATGCAGAAGCAAAGAGATAGGGTGTGCTGAAGGCATGAAGGGGATTGTTTTGGAGGTAAATGGAGAAGAGGAGAGGAGGTGGCTGGCAGAGAAGAGGGAAAAGATCATCAGAGATGCAAAAAGAGCAACTAAGGGGAAATGTGGGGGCAGTCAACAAATCCCTAAACTAGAGATAGGAATTCCTTCCTCACTCTAAGACTCCAGTTAACTTGCTAAAGACTGGACAGTGATGTCAGGGACTACAGTTGGTGACTCCCACCTTTTCTCAGCTGGTCAGCCACCTTTGAATGGTGGCAGTGTGCAGCCCATGGGCCACGACCCTGCAGAACAATTGAAATAGAAGAGGATGATATTTACCAGACTTGTAAGAAGTGTTGAGGGCACTTAATACACCCTGAACAGTGAATTATTGCCATGAAGGGGGTCCCACACTCTAGGATTGTTGAAAATATAAACTGACTTTTGTTTTACTTCTCTCAACTCAAAGACAAGCTATCCTATTCTTTGTTTGACTAACACCCCTTAACATGTCTTGCTCTCCAAATAAAACCCAATTAAACTGTCACTTGATGTGTCTCACTGATCGTCACTCATCTTCATGACACCATGTATGCTTATATCTGAAGTGAGAAAACACAAAAGTGTAATCCAACAAATGCAGTGACATGATGAACTGTATTCTAGACAACAATGTTTGCCTATTCAATAGAGAATATTACAAAAAGACAAAAGTAGTAGACATGGGCTCCTGTTATGAGCCATTGCTGGCCAACCTATTTGTGAGGCCATTTAAAATAAAATATGCCTTGTCAGAAGAAACCAATGTATTGGCATATAATGGAGTTATATGGTGCTGCACATGCATTATATTCTAATAATCTGAGATGGTAGCAAATTATGGTTAAGGGATTAACAGATTTCTTAAAAATCAATGAATTTGGTATACAACTAACATTTGTAGTTCAAGAAGATGGCTTTTAAATGCGTGTGTTGTGTTTGGCAAAATCAGTGCCTAACTCAATTATCCATCTTGAGTCTCTTGACTGCCAACACACAGATAAGATTTTAAAGCTAAAACAACTATTTTACTTTATAAGCCTTTTGTATATTCCAGCACTTGTAAAAAACAGATAGGCTTTGATGGACGTATTGAACTCCCCAAATGGGAACGTACTCCCTTGGGTAAAACCTGTGAAGTCCACATCTCCCTTAGTTGGACAGGGTCACTGGTGGACCTCTCCAAGTACGATAGAAAATACCTTAAAAAAGTTTGGAAGAATAATTTTGCTGAGTGGATCACTTTAACACTGCAAAAAAACAATTCTAACAACATCAAATCTACTTATAAAAAATACACTGGGGCATGGCTAGTGGGCAACGAATGCCGACCTAACTCCTTTGAGCTCCTGTAACCGCCAGCGATGATCGTGAATGATCCTGTCAGCGGCATGGGATCGCCGACTCTGTGTGGTGATCTGGGGAGAGAAATGCTTCAGGTGACTTGAAATATCCTCTTTCCAGTGGCGATTCAGCTAAGTGCGTCTTATTTTCTCTGGCAAACCCGAGACGAGGTCGGAGATGTCCTGGCAGCAAGATTGCTGCCGTGTGTCACAGCGAACTGTGTGGCACTGTGTAGCTGAGACAGTGACACAGATCGTGACTGACAACACCCCAACTCAGACAGAGAGAGCTGGCAAACCATACCCACCTCGCTATAACACTATCTCGCAGCGGGTGCTGCCGGGACTGGGAGCTGATTGTACTGTGAACGACCTGGCCTGCACACGAGGCAATGTGGCTGCGGGCGAATGAGTTTCAGATGGGTGCTCGCAAAGTGGAAGCCTTGACACGGCCACGTGAAATTAACAGCTAGGACCAAGTAAAACTCAGCGCAGTGTGGGTGGATCAGCACCAGCCCGCTGTGGATGATCCTGGGTTTAAGAGTGCCTGGAGTGCAGACTGCACAGGCCTCCAAAGAACAAGCTGGGCTGATCGAGAAACATACTGGCGCCTATAATTTGGAAATCCTGCTAAGATTAAGGATTGGGCATAAAGAGAAAACCAGGTGTGTGAAAATACTGCGTACTTGAATGCGGAACAGAAGGGATTATTCTGGGGACTGGCGTCTATACCCTATTCCCTTTAATTTCAGTGCAATTACTACAACTCACTGGCATGAGCCATATGACTGCAGAAGAGAGATCACATATAGCTCCATGTGCACCGCTCCACACAAGGAGACAAGGGGCCTCATTAGAACCCTGGTGGCCCCAGAATGAACGGTGCCGGTAAGGAACTGGCACCGTTCATTCTGGGCCGCCCTATTATGAGGCCTGCAGTGGGTCCCGCTAAGGAATGCCTGGATCCGCTAGCGGACCAGGATGCTAACCACGGGCCCGTCATTAACGGGCCCGTTGTTAGCATCCTCCCCATTCCCATTAAGCCCTATGGGGCTCAAATGGGAAAAGGGATTAATTTTTACCAGCGCCCAGAAAAGGGCAACTACCGGGTCCGTCAAGGTCGGCATGACCCGGTTATTGCCCCTTTCTGGGCTCCGGTAAAAATGAATTACCGGCGGCAGCCGTGCCCTTAATAAGGGCGCGGCTACCACCAGGGTCGTAATGAGGCCCAAGGTATATGTAACCTGCACCCAACAAGCCATCAGACTCATAACCTTGGATGCTCCATGGTACCCAAACAGAAAAAGACGAGACTCCTGGCAATTATGATGGGGGGCAATGGAAGACCGTTGAAGATGGATAAATATGCAACCCTGGTGCTGCGTTTCCTTTGAGAATTGGTAAAAGAGTCATCAAATCCAGCTGTGGAGGAGAGATTACAAACCATGTGAGAGGGTTTGGCAACGGTGTCAAAAGCTTTAGAACAAAACAAGGAAAGTTATAAAAGGTTTGCAGACAGGAAGCGTAGACCTAGTGCTAAGTATTTTGTTGGAGATTTAGCTTGGCTTTCCACAAGATTCTTGAGGATAAAGGGAAAAAAGAAGTTTAGTCTAAGGTTTGTGGGTCCCTTTGGGGTGGAAAAAGTAATGAATCCAGTAGGTGTTAAGTTGAAGTTGCCTTGTAGTTTAAGAACCCACCCAACGTTTCATGTAGGTCTGCTTAAACCCTTGATTAAAGGCACTAGATTTGGCACAGTTCCCAACCTGTGTTGGTTAAATCTGACTCAGATGAATATGAGGTGAAAGCAATACTGGATTATCTTCCCCCACCTCTCCTATCCTCACAGAGTCACAGCAATCACGACTATGATCCTCTCTCGCCTAGACTACACTAACTCCCTATACCTGGGTGCCCCTTAATCTCAACTCAGAAAACTCCAAAGGGTTCAAAACATTGCAGCTATGCTGTTTCTAAGCCCTTGGACCCAGAGAATACATCACATCCGCCCTCTGTGTCCTCCACTGGCTCCCTGTCAGGCCACTTTCATGGCCATGTGCATCACCCACCATGCTCTGCACAAGACAGGCCCAGAATACCTACAACACAAGCTCACCTCTTACAAACCCTTTAGAAACCTGAGATCTGGCACAGCACTCCTCCTTGTCATTCCTCCCTTCAAATCGGCCAGAGTAGGGAGATCCTCCTTTACCATCCAAACACCCACAATATGGAACATGATTCCCCTTAACATCCACCGCTTGGAACATCACCTTGCCTTTCGGAAGGCCCTCAAGACCTGGCTTTTGCCACCTGCATCTTGACGAACCCATTCCGCACCTCAAGTTATCTTATCGCCCTGCCAGATAGACTGAGGTATCAATGAGTTATTCAAAGAATGTACTGAGCGACGCAGAGAAAGGACACCAGCAGACCGCAGGACAGGATCTGCGCCATGTCAATGAAACAAGAAACCAGCCGGGACTCACAGGTATGTATCACACTCCATGTCAATAGAAAATAGCCGCAGACATGGCCACCCACCCGCACGCATCTGCAATCATACGCTGCTTGATGACATATCATACAACACCTCTGCCGTTAGAATGCAGCTAAATCCCACGCCAAAAATGTAGTCTAGCTGGACACATAATCAGTTGCCTGGACTCACATACTCCCGAGACAACCTCACAGCACCCATCCAAAAGCCAGCTTGACATAGGTCACTGGCAGGGACTTGGCCACGGCTACCAACCTTCAAATAGGCTAAATGCAGGCACGCATCCCAAACACCTCTGACGAACCTCCCATACCACAGACTTTGGTCCACCGAGGGCATTCACCTACAGCGCCTTTAGGCCATACCAATGGAATAGGTGCTATACAAATGCCATATTACATACATTTAAACATGCATGCAAACACACAATACAAACACTAACCTAGTTCTTCTGCTTGATGGATGTGCTGTAGGAATCTGATGGGGAACTGCAAATGAGTTCAGGGACCGCCAATCGCGCCCCACAGAGAAATGAACATGCGGGACACACTGGGTACTTCCTGGCAAACTTTATTTGTTGGTATGCCCTGTTGCAGGCAACATAAATAAATGCCCACTCCCCCTTCAATATCAGATGGATTGTAATACATCTTCCCACATACTCCATGTGATTAAAGGGCAGATGTACAAGCATAAGTGCAGACATTTTAGACACCATGGCCCCATCTCAAACATTGCCATGGTGTAGCAAATAAACATCATCGGGGTAATTCATGGAATAAATGTGCGCTGAAAAGGGGAGCTCAAGCGTGAACAATGCAGCGCATGCGTGCCAAAGCCGTGCACGCAGCCGTTGATTGATTCATGGAATGCGCTCAGCTAGTAAAAGCTGGGACGTGCGCCAAATCCGTGGGTGGCGCACGTGGGCGCACACTTCACTAAATGGCGTGCGCTACGCGCACAGGGAAAGCGCACGTAGCGTAGCGCTCACAAGAAAAGTGGGCGGAACACGGGGCGTAACACGTGGAATGGGGAACAACGCCTGAAAATGTGGGCGTTACGGGGGAAGTACAGGAGGTAAATACTTGCAACGCCCACACGCGCGCTAACAACACGTATTCATGGAATCTAACAGGAAAAAGGTGTGCGCCAAAAAAGACATGCTAATCCGGAAACACGTACGCCAGCAGAAAGCAGGCGTAAGCGGCCCTGCGCAGCATAAAAGTGCGCGCAAACAACAAACAAGCTCAGACGCTACGATGAATATACCGTTCCTCGCAGCAGTGGTCGCGGGACACCGCAGGAGGAGGAGGATAGCCAGGTCCCGCATTTTTTTACGCAGGACCAGCCTTTTTGGGATGCCTGATGACCAGGTGTATGGGAGGTACAGGTTTCCACCACACATAATCCTAGACCTGGTGAGGGAGTGGGAGGATGACCTCACATCACCCACCCTGTGCTCCGAAGCACTGAGCCCCTTGGAAAAGGTGCTCAATGTACTGCACTTCTTGGCTACTGGTTCATTTCTGCGGACAAGTGCCATAATGGGGGGGTGTCGCAGGCCACGCAGTCACGCTGCCTACACCAGGTGTTGGCCATCATGACTGCACGCCCCTCAGTCCACAGGCACATATACATACCCAGAACACCTGCAGAAAGGCAGGCTGTGGTCCAGCAATTTTACGGGGTGGCACACTTCCCCAAAGTCCTAGGTGCCATTGATTGCACCCATGTGGCTCTATGTCCACCCAGGGCCACTGAGCATATCTATCGGAACCGCAAGCACTGGCATTCCATCAACATGCAGGTTGTATGTGATGCCAAGGGAATCATCACCTCAGTATATGCCAACTATCCAGGTTCCAGCCATGATAGTTTCATATTCAGAATGTCACCCCTAAACCAGGACCTGGAAGCTGGCCGGCATGGCGACTCATGGCTAATTGGTGAGTATAAATGCCTCTGCACAAGCATGCATGTCACAAACTGAGAAATGGGAAAACCCCACTAATGACAACCTTTATCTCCTCCCCAGGGGACAGTGCCTACCCTCTGAGCACCTGCACGATGACGCCAATTCGGAACCCCACCACACCACCCGAGGTAAGATACAACACAGCCCATATTGCAACCCAGGGCATAGTGGAGCGCACATTTGGAGTGCTCAAGTCACGCTTTCGCTCCCTTGACCACTCTGGTGGGCAGCTGCTGCATGCGCCCCCAGTAGTGTGCAGGATCATAGTGGCAGCATGTGTCCTGCACAATGTTGCAACCCGGCAGGGCGTGCCGGTGGACATGGTGGTGCCCCCATATCCCCAACCACATGCACGCCCGCTGCGCATGGGAGGTGAAAGGGCACATGGTGAGGCAGCCCGGACCCAGTTTGTGGCAAATTATTTCACCTAAAATACCACCCCTGAGGAGTGCACACAGGCCTGGCACATACCATCTCGCAATCAATGATGATGACAAAAGGGACAGTCAACTGTCACAACCATACCAGCCTGAGATTGTTCACCTGGAAGTGCTACATTGTGTGCATCCCTAGCTACTCAGACACCCAATGATGTGTCACAAAAAGGCACAAATTCATGCAGCATGAAGGATTACCCCCTTGCAAAATACCACATAAAAATAGTGCCATGTCACCCAACACCTCCCCAACACACCATGGCATGGCATGCAATGTGAAAGCAACCAAATGAATGCACAACACATGACACAAGTGTCCCTAAGTGCACTGTCCTAAATGGAAACAGGCCACAGAAAATGTGCTCTCAATAATGAATACAATAAAAACACACATGAACAAATACTTACCAGCAAGAGAAAACATCAGTACATGGTCAAACAGTGGCAATATATTACAATAAATAATAAAAGCAGTGAAGGTGTCACAACCTGACTAAGGCAGCACATTGACCCCTTCCAAATGCAGATTGTTGCTGGAAGGCAAATGTATCAGTGAACTGCATACAACATGAACCCAGTCAAGTGGCACAGCGAGTAGAGTGCTCACTTTGACATCTGTGCAGAGCTTGCTAACGCAGGTTTGAATCCTGGCAGGGCCAAACTCAGCCTTTCATCCTTCTGAGGTCAATTAATGAGCACCACACACTGTGGGTAATAATAAGCATCACTCAGATACCTGAGGGTTCGTAGCGCTATATAAATGCTAAATTATTATTTTTTAATATGAACTGCATCTGTAAAGTAGATGGCCTTGTTAAGACATGAAGAAGGTACATGTATATAAGGAAAAAGTCAGGGATTTAGAACCATACATAAATCCACCATGCAGTGGAGATTTCCACAACAATACCCACTAGGGATCTATACACAGTTTTGACCACAGACTGTCCACACAACTTATGGGAGCCCAACGTCACTGTGTAAGTTATTGTCACTTGGTCACACCCTTTGCAAGCCCATGGAAAGGGGAAGCAGGAGGGGTGTGTGTGTCAGGAACCCAAGCATCTAACCCAAAGACAGGACAAGTCTGCATGTGCCCAGCTGGAATACACAGTGGATGCATACGGGAGCCACACAAAGCACCACACTGTTAAAAACAAAATATATCCATATGGCCATGTGTGGACCGGAGGGGGAGGCCAACCAGGATTGACGAGGTACAGGGTGCACCCCAACACCCACATGTGTGGATGTTGAGAAAAAACAAAAATACCTCCATGGGCTCATGGCCTGCACGGCTACGCCACAGTGGGAGAACTGCCGCCGCTGTCACCACCCTCTGGTGGTACATCAGAAGTTGGCCGTGATATGGGAGGCAGCACACACAAAGCCCTGGCATGCTCCTCCATGGCAGCAAGCATGCGGGTGTGAAAGGTTTGGTTCTGCAGGATGATGGTACGGAGATCCCCATGCAGCACCTCATGGGTAGCACGCATTTCTGCCTGCATGGCCTCGCGTGATGCCCGGATCTCCTGACGGGTTGCTTGGAGCTCAGCTGAGAGTGTGCATGTCAGCTGCTCCAGCTGCTGTTCTGCCCTTGTACTCCGGGACACCTCAAGTTCAACCAGAGTATCTCTGAGGGACCTGTGTTTTAACCTGAGGGCTTCCCTGTGGGCCTGTGACTTTACAGATATGGCTGTGCGCAGAGTCTCCAGTCCAGCCCGTCGGTCCCTGTCAGACGCCAACATGTCCTCCTTGTGAGAGTGGCAAATGGAGTCTGTTGCCTGCTGCTGGAGTTCCATCTGCCTTTCAGGGGGCAGAATGGAAGTGGCCACCCTATCCATTGCCTGAGCCATCATTTCACACGATGCCCCCTGTTGTGCTGCTATAGTGTAGATGGAGTTCTCCCACACAGTATTACCTGGTGGCGCACGGCCACCGCATTGGCGGGCACCACACCTGTTTGGGGCAAGGCAATGTGCACCTTGCTGTGCTGGCACTGCCTGAGGCTGCAGGACTGCATTCCTCCTTTGATCTGCTGGCCCAGGAACAGGAGCAAATATTGTGGAGTGTGACCCTGCATCCGTAACCGCCACAGGCGGACTTTCCAACAATGAAATCCCCATAGAGGGGTCTACCCTCGGTGCAGGTGGGTTGGACAGAACAGCATTCCTGCCAGAAACACTCACCTGCGACGGCACATATGTCTCAATGTCCGATTCAGCACCTGATTCATAGAGGTCTCCGGAGTTGTACCCAGAGACACCCGTGGACAGCATGGTCTGTAGGAGTTTTGGGTTTTCACCCACCACCACCCCACGTCCTCCACTGGTGCCCGGTTGTGGCTGTGAGTCCTCCTGGGTCTGCACCATCTCCTCCTCCTCAACAGCATCAAGTGCCTCATCATCTGCAAAAACATGAAAGATAAATGGAAACAGGCATGACTACCATAGCACACACACATAGGCCTGACGAGGAAGAGATCCAGTACATAAATGACACATCAACCACATGACAATAACTGTGGCATGAATGCACTGTCAATGATTTTGAAGGGGAGGAAAAAAGCACACACTGATGACTGCAAGATGGAAAACCAACACATGTGCTACATGCTGGATTGCACTGGCATCAAACATTAGCGTGTGAGTGGTATGGACAATCCACATACATGACACATGCCAGCACACAGACGGCACATACCATACCCATGGGAGATTTGACAAGGACACCCAGATGACAGCAAATTAGTACTGTCACCCATCCATGTGAGATGGACATCATGAAATAAAACATGTAAATAAGAGTGAGAAAACACGCATGTGCCACACGCTGCAACAAAGCCAGTGTTCACTGATGCAGTGATGGCAGGCACATGGATACATCAATGGTTGGTCACTTTGACATGAGAGGATACAATTCTCATGTTCAACATTCAAACAGGGCTCCAAAATGATAGTGTGCAGGCCATGTGTAGGTGCACATTACTCAATCAGCCTGATTGTAGAAATGTTTCCAAATAAGTCTAGAAATGTGGGCCATTGTGTGGTGTGATCTATGATAGAAGTATGTCACAATTGGAACAGTAGGCCACAAAAATGTCTAGTAAATATGCTAATCATTTCATCAGTCAGGCTGAATGAAGAGGAAAAGAGTATGAACAATGTTGTGGCAAGAGAACAGCTGAAGGCCAAGTTTAATAATCATGTGCAAAAAGTGAACTGTGGTCAGAAGGGATACTGTGAAAGGGAAACACAAGGCCGGGGAATGTGTTTGAGGGACCACATGGGTGACCCATAGCAGTCATGACTAGACAGCCTCACCTGGCAATCAATCAGAACACATCACCCAAGCAACACACACATGGATTGCACACACATGCATGGTCACTCACCGGACATTGCTTCAAGATCTGGTAGGTCTGCCACGCCTTGGATCTGATCCTCTGTGATGAAGCCTCCAGCGACAGACTCATGTTCAGTGAGTTGTTCCTCCTCTGGTGGAGACCCACTGCCAGTCACCAGAGTAGAGGCACGATTTGAAGCCAGCTTGTTATTTGCTCTGCGTTTCAGGTCATTCCAGCGCTTAGAGCAATCATCAGCTGTGCGCTTCACAAATCCATGGGAACTAATGCGGTCCGCGATGGTCTGCCAGTGTGCCCTACTTTGAGCAGTCGTAGTCTTGCACCCTGCAGTCACCACCATTTTGCGGCTATGAGCCGACACATAGCCCACAAGTGCATCTAGTTCGGCATCATTGAAACTAGGCTTTCTTGACGTGCCGGAGTGTGTAGCCGTGTCTGGGGTCCCAGCGTGTACTGCAACAGCTACCTTCTTCTTCCTGGAAGGTGGTGTGGACCCTGAGTGGCTTACTCCGCTCTGGTTGGTAGGGGCAGAAGCGCAGGTGGACTGGACACTGGAAGTTTCCAAAGGCACGATGACCAAAGGTCTCACTGCAGGCATTGGCTGCAGGGTGATGTTGGCAGGACCAACCTCGGTGTGATGGACTTGGACCAACACTGTCCCGGCTGAGAGACTCGGAGCTGGGGTGGATTGAGCTGAAGCTGCCCCTGCAGCCTCCTCACCCTGGCTACTTGGGGCAGCAGATGACATTGCTGCCCCAGATCCACGTGGCCTGGTGACAGCAACTTTCACCGCCACACGTGGCTTAGCCTTGGTGACACGGAAGTCAGCCTGGGAGTCATCCTGTGCCGGTTCTGTTAACAATATGGAACAAGTTACTTACCTGTAACTGTTGTAGTCCAGCATGGGTCTGGCATGGATTCACATGCTCATGAATATTCCCCGTCGTCAGGCTGGGAATCCTCGGTAAAGAAAAATCAGTATCAGTTTCGTTTCTGATCTGTCTTTCGTAGTAGTAACCAATCACTGATCTCTGCGTCATACTGACCACAGCCAATGACTGCCATCTCCCTAAGCCCCGCCTCTGGCAGCCATCTTCAGATTTGGTAGCACGTGAAGTGGCAGTATGACCAAGTGAAGAGCCGCAGAGGGGTAGGTGGGAGGGTTCGCATGTGAATCCATGCCAGACCCATGCTGGAGAACAACAGTTACAGGTAAGTAACTTGTTCCTTCTCCAGCATGGGGTCTGGCATGGATTCACATGCTCATGAATAAAAGAGTACATAGCAGTACACACATGCACAACCACGGGAGGTGGCAAAGGCTCAACATTAAGCATTACATCCAAAACTCAACATTAAGCAATTCTTACCTCCTCACCAGGCTCACCTTAGGCGAACAGGTTGCGCAGCACTGCTTGGCCGACCCTGGACTCCTCCCTGGAATCCCGGTCGACGCAGTAGAATTTCGTGAAGGTGTGCGTCGACCTCCACGTAGCAGCCCTGCAGATGTCCAGCAAGGGCACACCAGATAGGAACGCCGTGGTAGCTGTGATCGCTCTGGTGGAATGGGCTCTCGGACGGCCAGGCAGCGGTCGGTTTGCCAACCGATGACAGTACATGATACAGCCGGAGAGCCATCTGGAAATGGAAGCCTTCGAGAGAGCCTTCCCCTGATTGACAGGTCCAAAGTTCACAAAAAGTTGTGACGTCTTCCGAAAACTCTTCGTGCGGTCCACGTAGAACTTCAGCGCTCTAGCCACATCCAGCGAGTGCAAAGTCCTTTCAGCCGGCGACGAAGGCGACGGGAAGAAAACAGGCAACACCAAGGGTTCATTGAGGTGGAAGTCCGACGGCACCTTGGGCATGAAGGAGGGGTGCGTCCTGAGCACTACCCTCATGTCGTGAAAAGTCAAGTACGGGGGCTTGCAGGAAAGGGCCTGGATCTCTCCCACCCGTCGTGCGGAGGTGATGGCCACAAGAAACGCTGTTTTCCACGACAAGAACTTCAACGGAGCTGAGTGCAGAGGCTCGAACGGAGGTCCCATGAGCTTGGTCAGCACCACGTTGAGCTCCCACGCCGGGGCCGGAGCCTTCACCGGCGGGAACGATCTGAACAGTCCCTTCATGAACTTTTTCACCAGACGATGAGACCACAAAGACGTCCGTCCCGTGGTTCTGGTGTATATGGAGATCGCAGCAAGATGAATCTTGAGGGAAGCGTGCGCCAGTCCAGCCTTGGCCAGCGTCAGCAGGTACGGCAGTACTTGAGGAGCCGTAATCCGTAGAGGGTTAATCTTCTGTGTGTGGCACCAGACAGAGAACCTCTTCCATTTGTGTCCGTAGCATTTAAGAGTTGAGGGCGCCCTGGCCTTTGCAAGAACCTCTCTGCAGTCGGCCGGTATGTCGTAACCTCCAAACTCTAACGCTGCAGGAGCCAGGCCTGCAAGTTCAGCGACTTCGGGTTGTGAGGGAGGATGGCGCCTCCTTCCCTGGAGAGAAGACCCGCGTCCACTGGCAACTTGATTGACGGGGATGCTGACAAGTCCAGAAGGTCCGGGAACCATATCTGCCTCGGCCACGCAGGTGCGACGAGGATCATCCTGCACCGTGACCTCTTGAACTGGTTGATGAGCCGGATCAGCAGCGGCAATGGAGGGAACGCATATAGTAACAGGCCCTCCCAGGGGAACGAGAAAGCATCGCCCATGCTCCTCGGCTGGGGAAACCTGCTGGCGAACCTCCGGCACTTGGAGTTCGTCGCCGTCGCGAACAGATCGATCTGGGGTGTGCCCCACCGTCGGAAGAGGCGGTCCACTAGATCCTGTCGTAGTTCCCACTCGTGGCACGAGCGCAGCTCTCTGCTGAGCGAGTCGGCGATGGTGTTTTTTATTCCTGCCAGATGAAACGGCACCAGAAATATCCCTTGGGCGACGGCCCAATGCCACAGATCCTGCGCCTCCTTGGACAGGGCTGGGGATCTGGTACCGCCCTGCTTCCTGATGTAGAACATGGTGGTGTTGTTGTCGGTGAAGATCCTCACCACCTTGCCCTTGAGGGACGGAAGAAAGGACCTGAGGGCCCAAAACACTGCACGGAGTTCCAGGACGTTGATATGGAGGGACTTCTCCGTCGGCAGCCAAAGGCCCCTCGCGTGCAGATGTTCGGTGTGCGCTCCCCACCCTTCCAGGGAGGCATCCGTGGTCACTGTCTTCTGGTGGCCTGGGGTCTGGAAGTCCATGCCCGCCGTCAAATGCGCGCGGTTGCCCCACCACCGGATCGCTCGTCGGAAGCTCTCGTCGAGTGTGATCCTGTCCTCGAAGCTGCCTGTCGTCTGGATCCAGCGAGCGTCCAGGAACTCCTGTAACGGGTGCATCCGAAACCTGCACAGGCGGATGAGATAAATGCAAGAAGACATCATTCCGAGGAGGGATTTGATGGACCTCACCCTGGCCGTGTCCGCAACCAGCATCCGCTGCACCTTGCCCAAGATGGCCCTCGTCCTTTCCTCCGACGGAGAGGCCAGAAGCACCACTGTGTCGAGTTTCACTCCCAGAAACAGTGCGTCTTGCGCGGGCACCAGGTGGGACTTGGCGTAGTTTATGGAGAATCCCAGGTCCGTGAGTAGTTGGACGGTCCTCGCTGTGTGCTCCGAGGCGAGCTCCTTTGTCTTTGCTCGGATGAGCCAGTCGTCCAGGTAGGGGTAGACGTGGATCCCCTCCAGGCGCAGCCGCGCCGCCACCGGTGCGAGGCACTTGGTGAACACCCTGGGTGCCGACCTCAATCCGAAGGGAAGGGCTCTGAACTGGTAGTGACGCCCTTGGACCACGAATCTGAGAAACTTTCGGTGTCCCTTTAGGATGGGGATATGGAAGTAGGCATCCTTCAAATCCAACGACGACAGGATATCGCCCTCCTCCAGCTGACCCAGGACGTGCTGGAGGGTGACCATCCGGAACTTCTGTGCCTTGATGAATTGTTTCAGTCGTCATAGGTCCAGGATGGAACGCCATCCTCCTGTCTTCTTCTTCACGAGGAAGTATCTTGAGTAAACTCCGGAGCCCCGAAGCCTCTTTGGGACGAGCTCGATGGCGCCTTTCTTGAGCATCGCCTTTACCTCCAAGAGAAGTTGAGGGACGTGATGTTCCTTCCTGGCCACGGGGGGGACGCGCGGGCTCTTCTTTAGAAACTCGAGCGCGTGACCCTGGGCCAGGGCGTCCAGCACTCAACGGTCGGTGGAGGTGGACTCCCACACGCTGACGAAGTTCGCCAGCCGGCCTCCCACCGGGATGCTTCGGTGGGGGCCCGACCTCACGGCCGGTTCAGTCCTGCTTCAACGAGTCTTTGCCGCCTTGTCCTCCCTGGCGACGACGGCGGGATCCGCCCGACTTGCCTCGTCCCCTGTAGGCTTCCTGTGACGACGAACGGGCCGCTTGACGGTAGGTGGAATATCCGCCGCCGGAACCTTTGGAGGCACCCTGCTTGCCTCCAGCGCTCCGAAAGGGCGGCCGTCGTTGCTGGAGAACACCAAGAGCCCGGGCCGTCTCTGTGTCCGTCTTGATGGCTTGTAGGGAATCGTCCACTGTTTTCCCAAACAGGTTGCTCCCGTCGAATGGCATGTCCAAAACTCTGGTCTGCACGTCCTGCCGGAAGTCCGTTGCCTTGAGCCATCCACGCCGTCTAAGGCACACGCCGTTGCCCAACTGGTGAAAACCAGTGTCAGCGATGTCCGTCGCTATCGTAATGGTGTGGTCCGACGCCACTTCTCCTTCCTGCAAGATCTCTAGGGCCTCCGCCCTCTTGTCATCCGGTAGGAAGTCCAGCAGGGGGGCGATCTTGTACTACAACTCCCTGTCATAGCAGGCTACGATGGCTAAGGCGTTGGCAGCCTTAATCGTCGTTGCTGCCGATGAGATGACTCTGCGTCCCATCGTGTCCAATTTCTTTCCCTCGCCGTCTGGTGGGGAGGTTGACGTAGAGGCCGAAGCCCCCCCACTTTCTTCCTGGCCGCCGCGGAGACGACCGAGTCCCTGGTCGGCTGTGCCCGAAGGCACAAGGGGGCCGCGTCCGGGACCCGGTACTTCTTCTCGTACCGATCCCTTCTCGCAGGCGTTGTGGATGGGTTCTTGAGGAGGGCGAGACCCTCATCCCAGATATCGTCCAGTAGGGGTACAGCGAGGACCGTCTTCCTCTTGGTCTCGCGCCGTTGATAAAGGAAACCTTCCTTCTTCTTCTCTTCCGGGCAGAGCTGGAAAAGCGCGGATGCCCTGGCGATCATGGCATGAAACGATCCAATCTCGTCGGGCAGGGAAGCCCGGGGAGGAGGTGACGACGGAAGATCCTCGTCGTAAACCTCATCGTCTGTACCCGTCGCGGCCGTGTCCGTCCCTGTATCATCCCCACGGGTCGTGGACGAGGAGGAGGGCTGAGCAGGGCACGATGGTTGAAAAGGAGGTGGAGGATGAATCCTTCTTCTCTTAGGAGGAGGGCTCCCAGAAGGGCCTGGCTCCGGGTCCCCTGTCGGGAGTGGTTCCTCCGTTGGTAGTAACGGCAATCTCGTCCTTATCTCTGAGCATAAGGACTGTATAGCCAACAAAATGACCGCTGAGTTGTCTTACGGCACTGGTTGAGGGGATTCCGACGGGCGGTCAGGAGCCTCGTCGGCACCCTCGACGTTCTCGTCATCTCCTACGTCGGGATCCCTTCCGACTTGCTGGTCTTCTTCCACGCCAATGCCGTGGCTTAAGACTTCGATCAGCTCCTCTCCAGAGGTTGAGGCCAAATCCACAACGACCTCCTGCCCCCTCTTTTTCTTCTCCGTTGGAGGTTTCACGGGGGTCCTGTCGATGGGCTTGAAAGAGGACTCCCTCTGCGGTGGCAGGGAGACTCTGAGCCCCGAAGTCGCCTCCACTGGTGTAGCCTCCACAGGCTGAGCCAGGGCCGCCACGACTGTCTCGATAGAGGCCTTGGCAGGGTGGATCAAGGCTTTCACCACCTTAGGTGCGCTCACCGCCTTCTCCTTGGGGGGAGGGTCACCGCCTCGCTCCCCCTCCGATGGGGCCTTCGAGCTCGACCGGGGTCTCTCCAGGAGCTTCGCCGGGTGCTCGGCCTTCCTCTTACCCGAGCCAGAGCGTTGGCTTGTGGTCGATGGCGGCGGGGAGGATGCGCCCTGCCTGGCAACCGTAGAGCCCGACCGTTCGGCGCTCCCAGTGCCAGCGGACTCGAGGTGCTTGGCCTTCTGTTGGGCCCCCGTCGCCGGGGCGCCCTCAAAGGTCTTAGAAGACCGCTCGGACTTCTTCTTCTTCTCGCTTGACGGGCTCTTCCCTTCGAGCCAGTTGGCGAGACGCAGATGGCGGTCCTTCATGGTCCGCTCCGACATATTGCCGCAAAACGCACAGTCCTTCTCCACATGCGTCTTGTCCTCATGCAGGCAGTAGAGGCAAAGGGAGTGTTCGTCCTCCTTAAAGACGTTCTGAAGCTGGCATCCAGGGCAGACCCTGAACAGCTTTCCTGGCTTCGAGCTTCCCTTCTCCTGGGCCATGTCTGAGATGGGCCTGAGAAACTTCTGGAGTCCTCCAAAAGCGTGGCTTGACGAAATCTTCACCCTTGAGGGGCGTAGAGGAATCCGACACGGGTCCCGGTTGATCGGATAAAGAAACGGTGGAGCTTGAGGCTCTTTTGACCGAAAAAAGAGAGAATTTTCCTATGAAAAGCTCGAGAGCAATAGCACGAGGATCCCAACACATGAACGTGCGGTAAAAATCTGAAGATGGCTGCCAGAGGCGGGGCTTAGGGAGATGGCAGTCATTGGCTGTGGTCAGTATGACGCAGAGATCAGTGATTGGTTACTACTACGAAAGACAGATCAGAAACGAAACTGATACTGATTTTTCTTTACCGAGGATTCCCAGCCTGACGACGGGGAATATTCATGAGCATGTGAATCCATGCCAGACCCCATGCTGGAGAAGGGCCGGTTTAACAAGGGCTGAGCTGGGATGGTGTCAGCTACATTTCCCCGAACCATTGAGGGGGGGCATAGGTGTCCCTGATTGGTCATCCACACACTGGCCTTTCCTCGAATTACACGCTGACATGCAGTTTTTTCACGTGCCAAATCACTCCGTATCAAGCTGGCCACGCGACAACACACAGAAGACCACGCTCCTGCCCAAAAGGCCATTTACCTGCCCCCCAGAGCCCCGAGCACGCTCCCACCTGCCATCTGCTGCGGCCTGCCTGCCTGCTGCCCACGTGCCCTGCTATTTGGTGCCTGCACATCAGCCATCTGCAGGGGTCCAGATGCTGTGTCTACCCGTGCTGGAACAGAAGACTCCCGACTGGGATACCATTGCTCCACAGTCCAGCCCCAGGACCCAGTTGCCCAACCACATCTGCCTCCATGCCGGGGCAAACACCATCCGAGACCACTGGCGACCCCCACTCAGAGAGACAGAGGGCTACCAGCTTCACCGATAAGGAAATTGGTATCCTGGTGGAGCAAGTTCTGGAGCATTATGATGCCCTCTTCACACCATTGCATGCCAACAAGGAAGGATGGGAGAGGATCTGGGAGGACGTAGTGGTTGCCATCAACGCAGAGGAGGTGGCAACCTGCGACATCAAGCATGTCCGGAAGCGCTGAAAGGACTTCAGGTCCAGGACCTTCAGCAAGGCCCGGCGCCTCTTGAAGGCAGAGGATGCAGAGGGGTGCCAGGTCAGCGTGAGCAACACCCAGATGAGGGTCCTGGAACGCATAAGCCCAGCGCTCCTCGTCCAGATCCTTCAGAGGCAGACCTGTCTGGAGTTGAGCGGTAAGTGGCCATGCATTGCTGTGTGAAACAGGGCATGTTGCAGTGTGCTGGTAGTCAGCTACTTGCCTGTATGTGTGACATAGGCCATGTATGGATGTGTGTGTGCAGGGACATCATGGTCATGCATTTGAGACCAGTCATGTGTGAACCACATAAATGGTGCATATGTTCCAATGCAACATGGGGAGCAGCATACGGCATGCACACATGAATGCATGCTTGTCTCTGTTCTTGGACATGGATGGGGTGTGAGAGATGGGTGCTGCTCTCATGCTCTCATGTACATGTATTGTGTACATGTCTGTGTGTCTGAGTAGTGTGTGACTTTGAAACGCCATGGATGCATGACACATGTCCGTGACGATGTGTTGATTCACCTATGCAGTCTAGTCATCCTTGTATCCACTGTCTGTGGTGTACGAGCCCTGATGCATGCCCTCCGGTGATGTGTGTGCATGGGATCAGTATGAGCCATGATGCATGTGAGTTTGAAGCCAACATTTATGTCAATAGAGGCCCTTGTACATGGATGCTGATGTTGATTGCATGCGCCGTGCCTGTTTCCGCATGTTTGCTGCCTGCATGGACCCATGTGTTGTGGAGCGACAGGAAGGAAGTGACGTTTGACAGTGCCACTCATGTGTTATTGCTTCCTGTCTAGGGGACTATTGTACAGTACCCTGATGCTTGTGTTCTATGTCTCCCTCTACGCAGCGTCGAGTGAAGAAGAGGGTGGAGACGGGCTGTGGAGCAAAGCGGCGGGGATGCCTCCACCGGGCGGCGACGCAAGGCCCAGCCACCCTCCCAGGAATTGCCATCATCTGGGAGCGAGGGGACTGGTGCTGCGCCTGCCACTACAGCTGCAGCGGAAGGGCTGGGTGAGCCCCCACAGGGGCTTGCGATGGCAGAAGACGGTGCAGAGCCATCCAGGTTGGTGGTCTCCACAGAGGAGGAGGCCGCTACTGAGCCACACATGGAGCCTGGTGGGGGTAGTACCTCTGGTGCAAGTGGTGCAGTCCAGGGTCATGGGCAGGAGGCAGCACAGGTCGCTGCAGAGGGGGCCTGTGCATGTCACTGGCCCTGACTTTGTGACTGCACCACCATGCACCAGCAGGGATGCCCCGTCCCAGGCCCGTCCGCAGGTAGGGGGAAGGCCCACGTCATCTGGAACTCCGCTACCTGCGGACGAGAAGACCCATGACGTATGGGTTCCGTCCTGATTGGTGTCGCGTTGCGCATGCATGTCATTCGTGATGACGTGCATGCTTCCTTGGGGGACCATGTTAGGGAGAATTCTCTGTTTAGGCTGAATTTCCTAACCTAGCGAGTCCCCCAGCAGCTTTGCTGGATTTTTGGGGTTTATTTTTTCTCCTGCCAGGAGTGAGACTCTTTTACCCTCACTCCTGGACATGACTTGAGAGTGTTTTCTGTGACTTGCTGTGTGCTTATGGGCTAGGGGGTAATTTTCCCCATAGGCCATCATAGGTTTTTGGAACGTGTGTTACACAGCACCCTCAGTGCAGTAACACAGGGGTGTCTTAGAGACCCCCAATCATAGACTCCACTCCCTGGGACTGACTACTGTCTCCCTGGGTCAGTAAAGTTACCATTGACTTTACTAGTCTTAACTTAGGAACTTAACCAGTACAAACCATCTTACTGTGGAAGTACTGGTAGGGGCAATTAGATTGCCCCTGGGTCTGTTGTCGAGGGGGTACTGTCCCGTCCCCCCTCGCCGAGTTCTGGCTGGTGGCAGTGGATACCACGGAAATATTCCACCGGAATATTTCCCAATGGGATTTCCCATTGTTTTTAATGCACCACTTTTTGGTGCAATGTTAAGATACCGCCGGTTTATTTATTTAATATAAATTCACCGGTCGGGATTCTTGCCAGAACTCGCCGCCAAAATGGCGTCTAGGTTCACTTCAGTAACCCTGAACCCGAGTCGAGCCTTTGTTCCACTTTTGGCGGGCTTCTGCACAGAAGCCCTCCAAAGTGGTGCCATTCTGTCTGGGTACCACAGGGGGTGTGGGAGGGGGTTTCGGCACCCTGGACTGAGTTGCCTTGCCAACTCATGTCGCACTCTAGTGTGATTGGCCCAAGTGGTGAGCCACCCCGCTCACCACTTAGCATGTTTGAGTGACAGCTAGGCTGCATGAATGGGGGTTTGCTGCATAAAAGCAGGGTTTTTGGGACTGGTTCTTCAGAAGTCGCCACAGGACCTAAGAAGCCGAAGAGGGAGAAGCCGAGCCGACCTGCCAAGACGACACCACCGGTGGAGCCCTGCGGAACCGTCTCGCCACTTTCCCGACGACAGAGGAGATCTCCCGCCGGAGAGTCTTCTTCCCTTAACTGGTGGGGACAACCAGTTGCTGCCTTCTTTTCGCCGTCCCGAAGCATCTCGTGGCCGCCTTGCCTGTGCCAAGCACCCCGGCAACCGGGATACCACTTTTTACCTCAACCGCGAAAGAGGGGTAAAACCCTTTGTGTGCGGAAAACTCCACGGCTGGCCTCATCCCTGGTAGTGCAACGACCTTCAGCTGTCCTCCACGTCGAGATCACCTCTTCCTCTGGACGACGCCGCGACTTGCACCCACTACCAGGAACGACTACCACCGCTGGAGGATCCTTTCCACTTTTAAAAGGTACTGTGTTCCGACCGGCCTCCCTTGCCACCGATTGTACGGGGTAGATTTAGTCCTCGGCTCTCGAACCTGGGTAGGCCTGGGACACCCTAACTAAACTTTTCGGAAACGTAGTAAAACCTTTTCTACTCACCTGCAAAGACTTGTGACATTGTGTGATCTTGGGCATATTTTCGCCTGGCTCCCTCTAAAGTGGGCCCCGAACTAATTTTCCTTGTTCCACAATCAACTGCCTTTTCTAACCTTATGTGAAAAGTGTTTTACCTTACTGCTCTCGTATTTCTGCCTTTTCCCTCCCTTTTTTTAACTTGTTGGAGTACCATCTAACGTTAAGCGCTCACCTCTGGTTGGAAATAAGTGGTGTTAACTTAGAATTGTCCAACAAATGATTAGGGATGTACATATGAGTAATAGTAACTGTGTTTTGACTTCCTTACCTTTTTCTGTGCTAGTGTAATTCATGAGTGTGTCTTTAATAAATAAGTTTATACTTTTACACCTAGCTCTGGTCAGTGTTTGCTTGTACTACTGGGCCTCTGTACCTATTGTGTATCCTCTGTATACTGTCTAACTCTTCTTGAGGGAGGTCTGACTGCTCAGCCACAGCTACCACAGTGAATCTGTGTGGTGCAGACTGCTACCAAGTGGGTTTACTGCCAACACCTGTAGTCTTAAATCTTTTGCAGTGGTCCCAGAGGGAACTGCACAGGTTTCTGCCTAACACTGGTGTACAGCGGTGGGATTTGTATTGAGTATACACTTTAGAGTACTTTTGAGATACCTTAGTGCAACTAACCACAAAGCTTAAGCACAAGAAAGAAAAAGTCATTTTTAACCTGTCTACTATGGAAAGTTATAGTCAAGAGTCCCTTGCTACAAAAACTGCTGATTGTCTAAGACTTCTCTGTAAGCATAAGAATCTCATGACTAAAGGAAAGAAAATGGAGCTAATAGAAAGGTTGTTAGAAAACCAAAGTCTGGATGATGGTTCAGAGGAACTTATCACTCCAGCAAATGTAGAGAACAGCAATGAAATTGATATTGAACAAAGTATTAATGATCTTGGGTCAGAACCAGAAGAGGAGGATGAAACTGTTGTAGATGTTCCCTCTAGGCCTCTGTCTGCTCTACCAGCTGTACCTATTGGACCTTTGCCAGGTCCCACATTTAACCCTCAATACTTTGAACTAGAGAAAATGAAACTAGAATTAGAGCATAGAAGGATTAATGCTCAAACAGAACACAAACAACAAGAACTAAGGCTAAGGGAAATGGAGCTCAAGCATGAGTTAGAAATGAAGAAATTGTCTGTTGAGAATGCCTCTCTCTCTGGCTCCTCTAGAAGTTCCAGTCCTAAAAGACCCCGGATGCCTAAGGAATTGATTGGTATGTATGAGCCTAAATTGGATGTGTTGGATTGGTTGTCTCAGTTTGAATATAATCATGGGCTCCAGAATATCACAGGAAATGCTTTACTTACCTGGTTGTTCTCTAGGCTTCCCCCTGTTGCAACTGAAGTGGTAATGGAGTTGGGGGAGGAGGATAGGAAAGAGTATGAAAGTGTGAAACTAGCTTTAATAGCTAGGTTTGGGAAGACCCCTTCCCAGTATCTTAAGAGGTTTGGAAGCCTCAAAAAGCATGATGGTACCCCTTGGGCTACCTGGGTGTGTGAAGGGTTGAAAAACTTAGAGGGATGGATTAAGGGTTACAAAGTGAACACTTATGAAGGAATGAGAAATCTTGTAATGTTGGAGTCAATTTATGATGCCTGCTCTCCTGAGCTCAGACAGCACTTGGCTGATTCACAGGAATTAGATCCTAGGAAACTAGCTAAGGCTGCTGACTTGTGGGTTGCCAACAGGGCTACTCACAAGGATTCTGGGGTAACTCAGAAGAAGGATGAGGGAAGACGGCCTAAGAAAGACTCCAAAGAGAATTCTAATAATTCTAATTCCAAAGAGGGCCCCAAACCAAACCATAAGGGTAAGCCACCGGGAAAACCACAGCAGAGTAGTATACCTTCTGGTGCAAAACCAGAAGGAGGTCAGAACAAGCCTCCATTTCAAAGGACCTTTGGGGCCTGTTATGTTTGTAAGGCTACTGACCATGTGAAAGGAGATCCCAGATGTAAGGGTAAACCTTCAGGGGTCCAGCTTGTCTCCTTAGCCTTCGCTCCAGAGGAGGAAGTCACTATGGCAAGTGGAAACTTTCTACTACTGGCTGATGAACCCACTGGAGTCTCAGCCAGTGTTTCTTTAGTCTCTCTGGGGTTGTGGGAACAACAGAATTTAGATGTGTATAATTCTATCCCAGATAATACTAAAGAGTATTATAAGGACAGTGTCCACGTGAATGGTCAGGAGACTCCTGCCATCAGGGACACTGGGGCCAGCATAACTGTGGTGGATGAATCATTTTTCAAGGCAGAGGATGTTGCTAAGGCACCCAAATGCCTCACCAAGTTAGCTGGAGGGCCTGTGCAGATGTGTCCCCAGTTACCAGTTCTCATCCAGTGTAATGATATGGCTGTGAAGATACCTGTCAGTATACAATGTGAGGTGCCAGGAAGGGTTCTGTTGGGAAATGACCTGAAAGCTCTTGGAGTTGTGTCACATACCCCCAGACCTCCTAGTAAAAGGTTACAGGAGCTCACCAAACCTGCAAGAGAGAAAACCCTGCGAGGTTTATCTCAGGAGATGATGACAGAAATCACTCCTCTCCCACTGGAGCAATTTACTGCAGTAACTACCAGATCAGGAGCAAAGGGGCAACCCAAGACTCCTAGAAAAAAACCTACAGCAAGCACTCAAGTGCTTCCAACAAGGACTTCCCCGAGGTTGTCCAAAGTTACACCTGTAACTCCACCTCCAGCTGAGGCTGAGAGGGAGGTACAACCCTGTGTGGTTGAACTAGACTCTGAAGAAGAGCTAGTAGGAGGCCCAGAACTTATTGGAGACCTGGACCCGGCTGACCATCCTGAGCTGCAGTCGTTACTGGCAGAAGGTGGACCCAGCAGGACAGCTTTCCGTAAGGGACAAAGAGAATGTCCAACTCTGGAGGGTCTCCGCCAGCAGGCAGCTTCTCAGGCTGATGGGCAAGAGCCTGGGAAGTATAGGTTACACTGGGAAGATGGCCTCTTCTACAGTGAACCAACTGAATCTGAACCTGGAGCCTACCAACGCCTGGTAGTGCCCCAAGAGAACAGACAACAGTTCTTGCAACTAGCCCACGAGATTCCTTTGGCTGGTCACTTGAGTTTCAAGAAGACCAAGGAAAGGCTCTCCCTCTACTTTTATTGGCCAAAGATGGGGGCTGAAGTAGATAGATATTGCAGGAGCTGCCATACCTGCCAGACTTCTGGTAAGGTTGGTCCCAAGAATGTGGCACCTTTAGTGCCCCTCCCAGTTGTGGGAGTCCCATTTGAGAGGGTAGGGATTGACATTGTTGGTCCCCTTGATCCCCCAACCTCCTCAGGCAACAGGTTTATCCTTGTTGTAGTAGACCATGCTACTAGGTACCCTGAGGCAATTCCTATGATGACTGTTACAGCTCAGGCTGTGGCTAAGGCCCTCCTTGGTATCTTTACCAGGGTTGGGTTTCCTAAGGAGGTGATCTCTGACAGGGGGTCAAACTTTATGTCCAACTACATGAAAGCCATGTGGAAAACCTGCAGAGTCACCTACAAGTTCTCAACCGCCTACCACCCTCAGACAAACGGGTTGGTAGAAAGATTTAACAGAACCATGAAGAGCATGATAGGTGCTTTAGAGGAACCCCTTAAGAAGAAGTGGGACCTTCTACTGCCATGCCTTCTCTTTGCTTATAGAGAAGTCCCTCAGGAGGGAGTAGGTTATTCTCCCTTTGAACTTCTATATGGCCATCCAGTCAGAGGCCCCTTGGCCCTGATTAAGGAGGGGTTGGAGAGTGCTCCTTCCCCCAAGCCAGTCAGAGTGACTGACTATGTGATAGGTCTCCGCAGGAGAATGTCACACATGATGGCAGAAGCAAGTGACAACTTGAAAGCTGGCCAAGCTCTGATCAAACATTGGCATGATCAGAAGGCTAACATGGTTGAGTTTACTCAAGACCAGCTAGTCTTAGTTATGCTTCCAACAAGGCAGAGGGCCTTGCAAGACAAATGGATGGGACCCTTCAAGGTTGTGGGAAAACTTGGAGAGGTCAACTATCTGGTGGATCTGGGCAAACCCAGGGAAGCTCCCCGAGTCTTCCACACCAACCGCCTCAAAGCCTATGTCTCTAGACCAGAAGTAGGAGCATTGCTTCTAGCTTCATCAGAAGAGGAGGAGGAGAGTGAAGCTCTACCTGACCTCCTGAGAGGCTTACCTTTGGACGAAAAAGTTGAAGGAGTTAATCTCTCTTCAGATCTGACCCCTGAGCAACAGGAGGAGTGCAAGGCTATGTTAAATCAGTTTGCCTCCCTGTTCTCACTTTCACCAGGCTTGACCCCTTGGGGACAGCATGAGATACTCACTGGTGACTGTCTGCCAGTCAAAAGCAGGGGGTATAGAATGTCAGAACATGTCAGAACCCACATCAAAGGTGAGGTCAAGAAGATGCTTGATCTCGGGGTAATAGAGCCCTCTACTAGTCCATGGTCTAGCCCAGTGGTGTTAGTACCAAAGGCAGGATCCAGAGAGTTGAGATTCTGTGTGGACTATAGAGCTCTTAATGCAGTCACCAAGACTGATGCCCACCCTTTGCCAAGGACAGATGAGTTGGTGGATAAACTTGGTGCAGCCAAGTACCTCAGCACACTGGACCTTACGTCAGGCTATTGGCAAATAGCCCTGACAGACCATGCCAAGGAGAAAACTGCATTTTCTACCCCAGTTGGCCTATACCAATTCAAGGGTATGCCTTTTGGACTGAAAAATGCACCTGCAACCTTCCAAAGGATGGTGAACCAAGTTCTAGCTGGGATGGAGGACTTCTGCATGGCATACTTGGATGACATTGCAGTCTTCAGCCACTCCTGGGAGGAACATGTGACCCACTTAGGACATGTTTTGCAGGCTCTTGAGCAGGCCAATCTGACCATAAAGGCAGGCAAATGCCAAATTGGTCAGAGTAAAGTGGGCTACCTTGGACATGAGGTAGGAGGTGGAGAAATAAGGCCTTTGCTCAGCAAGATTGAAGCTGTGCAAAATTGGACAACACCTACTACTCAGACCCAGGTGAGAGCCTTCTTAGGCCTCACTGGGTACTACAGGAATTTTATTGAGAACTATGGGACCATAGCTTCTCCTCTGAATGTGATCTCCTCTCCAAAATTCCCAAAAAAGGTCAAATGGAATGAGGAATGCAATCAGGCCTTTGAAAACCTGAAGAAAGCTCTTTGCCAAGCTCCAGTACTCAGAGCTCCTGACTACCACCAAACTTTCATTGTACAAACTGATGCTTCCAATGTAGGTATAGGTGCAGTTCTTAGCCAACTGGATGAGAAGGGTAGGGAACACCCCATTTGCTTCATCAGTAGAAAACTGAAGGATCCTGAAACAAGGTGGGCAACAATCGAAAGAGAGTGCTTTGCTATTGTGTGGGCACTGAAGAAGTTTAGGCTATACTTGTATGGATCTACTTTTGTCATTCAGACTGACCACCAACCCTTGAGATGGTTAATGCAAATGAAAGGGGAAAATCCAAAACTATTGAGATGGTCAATCTGCCTCCAAGGGTTTGATTTCACCATTGAGCACAGGTCAGGGTGTCACCATCAAAATGCTGATGGACTCTCTAGGATGTATGTCATCGACTAGAGGTATGAGGTTCATCCAGGAGTGGATTAAATCCTCCTGTCCCTTAGTCTGGGGGGGGCGAGTGTTAGGGAGAATTCTCTGTTTAGGCTGAATTTCGGCTGAATTTCCTAACCTAGTGAGTCCCCCAGCAGCTTTGCTGGATTTTTGGGGTTTATTTTTTCTCCTGCCAGGAGTGAGACTCTTTTACCCTCACTCCTGGACATGACTTGAGAGTGTTTTCTGTGACTTGCTGTGTGCTTATGGGCTAGGGGGTAATTTTCCCCATAGGCCATCATTGGTTTTTGGAACGTGTGTTACACAGCACCCTCAGTGCAGTAACACAGGGGTGTCTTAGAGACCCCCAATCATAGACTCCACACCCTGGGACTGACTACTGTCTCCCTGGGTCAGTAAAGTTACCATTGACTTTACTAGTCTTAACTTAGGAACTTAACCAGTACAAACCATCTTACTGTGGAAGTACTGGTAGGGGCAATTAGATTGCCCCTGGGTCTGTTGTCGAGGGGGTACTGTCCCGTCCCCCCTCGCCGAGTTCTGGCTGGTGGCAGTGGATACCACGGAAATATTCCACCGGAATATTTCCCAATGGGATTTCCCATTGTTTTTAATGCACCACTTTTTGGTGCAATGTTAAGATACCGCCGGTTTATTTATTTAATATAAATTCACCGGTCGGGATTCTTGCCAGAACTCGCCGCCAAAATGGCGTCTAGGTTCACTTCAGTAACCCTGAACCCGAGTCGAGCCTTTGTTCCACTTTTGGCGGGCTTCTGCACAGAAGCCCTCCAAAGTGGTGCCATTCTGTCTGGGTACCACAGGGGGTGTGGGAGGGGGTTTCGGCACCCTGGACTGAGTTGCCTTGCCAACTCATGTCGCACTCTAGTGTGATTGGCCCAAGTGGTGAGCCACCCCGCTCACCACTTAGCATGTTTGAGTGACAGCTAGGCTGCATGAATGGGGGTTTGCTGCATAAAAGCAGGGTTTTTGGGACTGGTTCTTCAGAAGTCGCCACAGGACCTAAGAAGCCGAAGAGGGAGAAGCCGAGCCGACCTGCCAAGACGACACCACCGGTGGAGCCCTGCGGAACCGTCTCGCCACTTTCCCGACGACAAAGGAGATCTCCCGCCGGAGAGTCTTCTTCCCTTAACTGGTGGGGACAACCAGTTGCTGCCTTCTTTTCGCCGTCCCGAAGCATCTCGTGGCCGCCTTGCCTGTGCCAAGCACCCCGGCAACCGGGATACCACTTTTTACCTCAACCGCGAAAGAGGGGTAAAACCCTTTGTGTGCGGAAAACTCCACGGCTGGCCTCATCCCTGGTAGTGCAACGACCTTCAGCTGTCCTCCACGTCGAGATCACCTCTTCCTCTGGACGACGCCGCGACTTGCACCCACTACCAGGAACGACTACCACCGCTGGAGGATCCTTTCCACTTTTAAAAGGTACTGTGTTCCGACCGGCCTCCCTTGCCACCGATTGTACGGGGTAGATTTAGTCCTCGGCTCTCGAACCTGGGTAGGCCTGGGACACCCTAACTAAACTTTTCGGAAACGTAGTAAAACCTTTTCTACTCACCTGCAAAGACTTGTGACATTGGCCCTCATTACGACCCTGGCGGAAATCGAAAAACGATGGCGGAAATGCAATACCGCCATCGAATAGCGCTCGGTGCGACTATGACCCGTCACCGCAAAGTACGAAGCCATTAGCGACACCGTAGTGAACGCCAACGCTAACTGCACCAAGCAAGCGCGCGCGCGCCATGCCAAACCGCAAACACCACCATGGTGCAACGGTACGCCAATTCCGACCCTAGCGGACATGTACCTAACGCCATCAGGCATGGCGGAATGTACCATTCCGCCATGGCGAGAAGTACGGCATCGCGAATCAACCGTAAACGGCCCCACTGAGTGCCTGTACACCTCTCCCTGCCCACAAAGTACAACTCCCGGTAGGTGCAATGAAGTCACAATGCAACCATTGAAATGTACAAAGCACCCATGCATGCCAACGAACAAAAGCAACACAAGAGGGGCCAATGGGAGCTGCAGGTCACAGATGGCACGAATACAGAAGCCATCCCAATGGACATGACCACAGTCCCCCACCAAGAAACGCACGCAAACACAGGCACCTGTGCCCAGCAACATTCCGAAAATCACATCATTCCACCAGTCCACCTGGCTGACCGGCATCTGTTACACAAAACCCAATCCCCCGCCCCTGAGCATGACAACATCCAAACAGTCATATAGGCAGCCCCCATCCCTGACCTCACGGGCTTAGTAGGCAAACGCGCCCAGTACAGTACCACGCAACTAAACCCCGAAGCTGGAACCCAATGCAGATCCCCTCACAATACATCGCCCCCCAAATAGGCATATGCCACATCACTTGCAAAGAAAAACGCTACACGGGCCAAATCAGAATAGAAATTTATGCACATCAAAGACACCAAGCCCATACAGCCATCAGGCCATGAACTCCAAAACACTAATCACCATTGTGGGCTGCATCCGCAAGAAATGACCAGCCACTACTTGTGTGTCGCCCTGTACCCCCATGGTACACAGAGCCACATTCACGTACGATAAGGCAACATGGAAGCGCACAGAACCGCAGGGCTGTCCCAATGGGGAGGCACTAGTCCAGCTGAAAGGCCGAAATGTTGCTCCGAGACACCAGTACTGCGTAAGGGCATGTGGGCCATTGGCGATCGTCCCATAAGATCGTAATGCTGCTCCACCGATTAACACGAAGCAGCAGGTGTCGGGAGTAAAATCCATCTGCAGGAGTGGCATACAGATGGCAGTGGCAAAAGGGGAGGAGATACCTGTCAACCAAAAGAAAAGAAAAAGAACAGAATGGCCATCAGAACTACATTCCAACAACTCACTTCAATGATCACACGAAATCCACAGCCATATGCATGCTAGCCCACTCAAAAGGATCATCACCACCCCAAAAGCACTTGCGACTCATAACCATCTATATCGAGGTGCAAACACCATCACAAACGAGTGTACCTGTGCATGCGTCTGTCAAAACAGAATCCATCAGATGGGAATGTCAACGTGCATGGACACAAGTGTCTGAGGGCGCCTCGAGACAGGGAGGGCTCAACAAGGCCAGATAGACGATGGTCCCACTATGGCAGCCCTGCATCACATAGCGTAGGGGAGGCGGATAGATCCCAAGAAGCCCTGTACATGGCAAACTCTGTATCAAATCACCTGCCCATGCATCCATTCATCATTCCCTCATCCCGGGATCAAAACGCCTGAATATTTACTCACATGACATTAGAAACATCCATTGAGTCTGTGCGTTATGCAGCCTGCAAAATCCACAGTGCCCCAGCCCGTAATTCAAGTGTTGTGAAGTAACATGTATTTGGGAACGGCCGGCCTCATCGGCCACGTAGCTAATGCGCATCCCAAACTATTCATATCAGTCATTGCTCCCTCGCCATGGGCCCTGTCTCAAGGACATTGAACAATAGAACGTTATATTTGCTGTCAGACCTGTGGGCATCTCCTCGCCGCCAGCTGATAACCGAAAGCGCCGCCCTTCGAATTCCTCATTTGCAACATCACGTCGAAAAGGCATCTGTGGCCGTTTGAAATCACTAATTATTCCATCGAGTGCGGCTGTGTGTGAAAATGGCAACTGCCTTCACCCACGAATGGGACGCCCCGCCCGTCGTTGCAACTCGGTACAGTGATGCATGAGGGCCCACCGTTACTCGAGTACTACGTTCCACTGACCCTTCACAAGTCTGTTCGCGACTGCACAGATAGAATGGGAAACAATGGGACCATAGCCGAATGAACATAACAACCAATCCAACACGCCCATCGGGTACAAATACATGATAGCAATAGCAAGATACCATTCCCCGAATTGCAGCGTTGTGCGCGTGACGTGCTCGGCCAAAGGGGAGAGCAGTTTGCACAGGTGGAATGAATCACCACAGGTGGAGGCCATACAGCCTGAAAACACATGAATTGCACAGCCAGTCTCCTCCCACAACCACACCGAAATGCTACCGGCAGGACTCGCGATGTTGGCCCTGGGGGACCTGATAGCACTGCAAGTGCTCCGACTCCAAGAGGAAGACGAACACCAACTACAACCGGCCGCACGGAGGAGACGCAGGAGGAGGAGGAGGGCAAGGCAGGGCCAGCAAGGCCCACCAGCACAGCCACTACCACCACGCAGGCAGCCAGCAATCCCACGCCTCCGAGCACATCCGTTCAACCTCACTGATGAGCAGATCCACACCCTCTACCGTTTGGACCGGGACACCATAGCCGCCATTGTGGACATGACACAGGCTGACCTTGTCAGCATGATAGATAGCCCAACCGCCATCCCACCCCTACTGAAGGTGGTGTCTGTACTCCACTTCCTGGCCACAGGCACCTACCAGCACACAGTCGGACAGTTGCATGGCATTTCTCAGCCACTGTTCTCACGGACACTATTGCAAGTGCTCGATGCCCTCCTGCAGCACGCAGACGACTACATCTCCCTACCACGCTCGGAGCAGGAAATTACAAACACGAAAGTGGGATTCCATGCACTTTGCGGCATACCGGGTTGCATTGGTGCCATCGACTGCACCCATGTGGAATTGGTCGTTCCACATGCCATGGAGGCCCAGTACCGCAACCGAAAACAATTTCATTCCCTGAATGTACAAATGGTGTGTGACTCCAACAGGATCATTACACATTGTTGTGCCCGATTCCCTGGATCAACCCATGATTCTATGGTCTTGAGGAACTCTACAATACCACGCTACATGGAGCGACACGCAGGGAACAGATCCTGGCTACTCGGTGAGTCTCATTACATGCATGATGATGTGGGGTATGTGAATTGGCAATGACCTGGCAGGAAGGGGGGGGGGTGTGCGTACGTATCAATGGCATTCCACATCATACGTTTCTCGTCCACATACAGGTGATGCTGGATATCCACTGAAGAGATGGCTCCTCACACCAGTCCGGAACCCACGGGACCAGCATGAGGAGGACTACAACCATGCCCACTCACGTACCCGTGTAGTCATAGAACAGGCATTCGGCCTACTGAAGGGCCGTTTCCGCTGCCTCAGCAGGTCTGGCGGGGCACTCCTGTACCGCCATGAGAAGGTTGCAAAGATGGTGATGGCATGTGTCATGCTCCACAACATGTGCGTACGTAGAAATGTGCCCATGCCCCCTGACGCAGAACTGCAAGCACCTGATGATGGTCATGATGAGGGTGGGGATGTGGCAGCACCTCATGGAGTCTGCGAGGCACCGGAGGCCCGTGACATTCGTCAGCATCTCATTGATGTATGCTTCTAGCACTCACGCCTGGTGGCTGATACATGGACACGGGACTCGTGGCACTGCGTGTGTCTGGGACATGCACAATATGGACTGTACGCCTATGATGGCCTAGTACACAAAGATCAATGTCCACACATCTCATTGGTTGATCGTGCACTTTTTATGGCATATGTGATGTCATGTTGAACACCCTATCGACCCGCCACCCAAGTGAGCCCAACACACCCCCTCCACCCCCCTACCTCCCCCCCGAACACCAGTGTCCAAAGATGCTCATTGTCAGTGGGCTGTCGCTATTGCAAGCCCCCTCTGCGGGTATCAGGGGCACCCCTGCCTGTGGAGCGCAGGTTCCTTCCAGATCTACGTTGGGGGCTGCCCTGGACGGAGCTTGCAACGGATGATGTGTCTGCCTGCTCACGTCCATGCTTGTCCCTAAGGGTTTGCGAGAGCTCAGTGAGCACACGGCGCACTGCGGCAAGTTCGGCACATACGTCCTTGGCCGTCGCATGCAGTTCCCCCCTGAGGCTCTCGGTGCTTCTCTCCATTTGGACTCTCAGGCTCTCGGTGCTACTCTCGATTTGTGCCCTAAGTGTCTCAGTTGATGTTTCTATGTCTGCCTTAGTGCCCCCACATTCATCAGCATGGTCCTTGAGGAGCGTGGCCAGTTGCTGCTGTTGTTCGATCAACTGGTCGAGGGACTGTTGCCTCTGCTGGGCCAAGGCCATTTGCGGGGGTGTCACAGAGGGGCTGTTGTCCTCATGTTGCATTGCCACAGGGCTTGTGGGGGATGGCCAGTCGTCGTCTTGTGGGTGCCCCTGCGTGGTATCCTCATGTTGTACGGGATGGGACAGACAGGGGGATTGGGACAGGTCATGGATGGATCTGACTTCGGCATCCCCGTTTTCTGTGTCGGAGCATGCTGCCATCAATGGGGTGTCACCTATGGTGCTGCTGCCACCGGAGGCAGTGCCTTCTGTGGCATCCATTGGGGGGACCTGTGGTGGTGGTGTTGTGGGCATGCTGGCTGCTGGGGTGCCTGTTGATGTTCCCTCCTCTGTGCTGCCACCTGATTTGTGCTGCTGGCGTGTCTTGATGCGTGCAGCTGAGGTGGAGGGTCTCTGGCCGTTGGTCTTGGCCCTCTTTGCAGGTGTGCTGGTAGGGGTGTCCTGTAGCTCGTCGTTTGGATCGGACCCTGTGGTGGAGTAGAGGAGGGCGAGGGTTATTGGTGGGTCTGTGGGAATTGGAATGGCATTGTATCACATGCATTGGGGTGGTACCTGAGGGTGATTTGGGCCGGGCCCTTGGAGGTGCTTTGATTTGTGTGTGGAGTGAGGGTGCAGTTGTTTGGCAGCCTGCAGTTAGGGTGTGCCTGCTGCACGTGTAGTGCGTGTATTGGGGGTTTTTAATTATTTATGTATTTATTGTGGGTTTTAACGTGCGCTATCAGGCCGATGTGTGTGGACGTTCTCCTGGACATGTGTTTCTGTTGCACTATGTGGACGCATGGTACTTCACATGGATGGACTGTGTGGATTTGGCATTGTTTTTCCTGGCCCACCTACCTGTATCTTCGGATGTCTGCACTCCTTTCTCCATCCCTCCGACTCCCTCTATGCTCTCCATTCCGATGGTGGAGGCACAGATTTCTTCCCAGGGGGTCAACTTGATGGGTGATTCAGGACCTCCCCCGGTGGCTGTGGCAATGTTGCGGTTGGCAGAGAGTATGCTGCGGACGCGTATCCGCAGGTCGTCCCATCGCTTGCGGCATTGCTGTGGGGTGCGGGGTGCGGTCCCCACCGCACTTACCCGCTGTGCCACCAGAGCCCATATGGCCTTCTTGTTTACAAGTGCCGTCCTGGTCATTTGCGTGCAGAAGACGACGGCAGCATTCTCCTGGAGGGTCTCTGTTAGCACGGTGAGTTCCTCACGGGAGAAGTGGACCTGCCGCTTGCGGTCGCACGCTTTCTTCGCTGCTTTTCCCATTATTCGTGGTTTCGCTAGGGTGGTTGACGGGTTGGGGTGTGTTTCAGGGTAGTGATTTTAGTGGTTGTGTGGTTTTAGTGTATTCATAGGTGTACGCCGGGTTGTTTCCCGTTCCGGGCCCATGTTTTAACTTCCGTTTCCGTATATTTCCGGCCACCGTACTTTCCGGTAGGCGCACACTGCGGTGACCGCTAAGAGGTGTGGCGGTATTGCACCTGGGGCGACGTACGGCGGCGGTGTGGGCCGTTTTGGGGTCATTTCCGCCATCGCGGACTTTGCACTTCCGCCATGCCGTGGTGCTCGTGCCCGTGCCCGATGGGTCGGAATGGGCCGCACTTTGCTCCTTCGTGCAATGGCGGAAACGCTATTTACGCTGTGGCGCTCCGGTCAGACGCTTTCCGCCAGGGTCGTAATGAGGGCCATTGTGTGATCTTGGGCATATTTTCGCCTGGCTCCCTCTAAAGTGGGCCCCGAACTAATTTTCCTTGTTCCACAATCAACTGCCTTTTCTAACCTTATGTGAAAAGTGTTTTACCTTACTGCTCTCGTATTTCTGCCTTTTCCCTCCCTTTTTTTAACTTGTTGGAGTACCATCTAACGTTAAGCGCTCACCTCTGGTTGGAAATAAGTGGTGTTAACTTAGAATTGTCCAACAAATGATTAGGGATGTACATATGAGTAATAGTAACTGTGTTTTGACTTCCTTACCTTTTTCTGTGCTAGTGTAATTTATGAATGTGTCTTTAATAAATAAGTTTATACTTTTACACCTAGCTCTGGTCAGTGTTTGCTTGTACTACTGGGCCTCTGTACCTATTGTGTATCCTCTGTATACTGTCTAACTCTTCTTGAGGGAGGTCTGACTGCTCAGCCACAGCTACCACAGTGAATCTGTGTGGTGCAGACTGCTACCAAGTGGGTTTACTGCCAACACCTGTAGTCTTAAATCTTTGCAGTGGTCCCAGAGGGAACTGCACAGGTTTCTGCCTAACAGACCACGCATGCCATCACGAAGAGCTGCGTGGGAACGTGGCACAGTTAGGAGGGGCCCTGGTCGAAGGGTTCCTACATGTGTCGAGCACTCTGGTGGCCCTCTCCTCCTCTGTGGAGACTATGCGCCGGTCGTTCTCCCTGCCATCTTCTGCCTAGATTCTTCCAGGACCCTCTGTGGACCTGGCCCGATCAACGCAGCCAGCTTGGTGGAGATCACATCCCTGCCACAGACGGGAGTCGGAGTGTTTGGGGTGGGGTGGCGTGGGGTGTGATTTGGGTGGCCATAAGGCCCATGATTGTGGATCGTCATGACGTGTTGGGGGGGGACATGAGTCGGGGCCTGCTGGCAGGTGCCTGTCACTGCTGGGTGGGTGAGTGAGTGGAGGGACATGAGTCGGGGCCTGCTGGCAGGTGCCTGTCACTGCTGGGTGGGTGAGTGGGTGGGGGGACGTGAGTCAGGGCCTGCTGGCAGGTGCCTGTCACTGCTGGGTGGGTGAGTGGGGGTGCTGGGACATGAGTCGGGGCCTGCTGGCAGGTGCCTGTCACTGCTGGGTGGGTGAGTGGGTGGGGGGACATGAGTCGGGGCCTGCTGGCAGGTGCCTGTCACTTCTGGGTGGGTGAGTGGGGGTGCTGGGACATGAGTAGGGGCCTGCTGGCAGGTGCCTGTCACTGCTGGGTGGGTGGGGGTGCAGGGGGACATGTGTTGGTGCTCACTTGTGCATGGTGACATGTGGGCTGGCTGGGGGGCATGGCCAGGGTGGATGGGCTGCCTGCAGGGCATGGCCAGGGGTGCAGGGTAGTCCCCTGTGTTGTGGGCTGACTGCAGGGCCTGGGGAGGGGGGAGAGGGCACACCTGGGAGGACACACACTGCCAATTCGCGTTGGAGCACACCAGGAATATACGTACCCCTGCCTAACAGACCACGCATGCCATCACGAAGAGCTGCGTGGGAACGTGGCACAGTTAGGAGGGGCCCTGGTCGAAGGGTTCCTACATGTGTCGAGCACTCTGGTGGCCCTCTCCTCCTCTGTGGAGACTATGCGCCGGTCGTTCTCCCTGCCATCTTCTGCCTAGATTCTTCCAGGACCCTCTGTGGACCTGGCCCGATCAACGCAGCCAGCTTGGTGGAGATCACATCCCTGCCACAGACGGGAGTCGGAGTGTTTGGGGTGGGGTGGCGTGGGGTGTGATTTGGGTGGCCATAAGGCCCATGATTGTGGATCGTCATGACGTGTTGGGGGGGGACATGAGTCGGGGCCTGCTGGCAGGTGCCTGTCACTGCTGGGTGGGTGAGTGAGTGGAGGGACATGAGTCGGGGCCTGCTGGCAGGTGCCTGTCACTGCTGGGTGGGTGAGTGGGTGGGGGGACGTGAGTCAGGGCCTGCTGGCAGGTGCCTGTCACTGCTGGGTGGGTGAGTGGGGGTGCTGGGACATGAGTCGGGGCCTGCTGGCAGGTGCCTGTCACTGCTGGGTGGGTGGGGGTGCAGGGGGACATGTGTTGGTGCTCACTTGTGCATGGTGACATGTGGGCTGGCTGGGGGGCATGGCCAGGGTGGATGGGCTGCCTGCAGGGCATGGCCAGGGGTGCAGGGTAGTCCCCTGTGTTGTGGGCTGACTGCAGGGCCTGGGGAGGGGGGAGAGGGCACACCTGGGAGGACACACACTGCCAATTCCCGTTGGAGCACACCAGGAATATACGTACCCCTCCCGTGGCAGCGAAAAGACGTGTAAAACTCCCTGCACACCCCTCAGAATACACGTACCCCGCTCGTACAAGGCCTATCGCATGTGATACTCCCCGCGCACCCCCGAAATACATGTACCCCGCTCGCACAAGGCCTATCGCGTGTGATACTCCCTGCGCACCCCTCGGAATACACGTACCGCTCTCGCCCAAGGCCTATCGCGTGTGATTCTCCCCACGCACCCCTCGGAATACACGTACCCCGCTAGCACAAGGCCTATCGCATGTGATACTCCACGCGCACCCCCGAAATACACGTACCCCGCTCGCACAAGGCCTATCGCGTGTGATACTCCTCGCGCACCCCTCAGAATACACGTACCCCGCTCGCCAAAGGCCTATCGCGTGTGATTCTCCCTGCGCACCCCTCGGAATACACGTACCCTGCTAGCACAAGGCCTATCGCGTGTGATACTTCACGCGCACCCCTCGGAATACACGTACCCCGCTAGCACAAGGCCTATCGCGTGTGATACTCCCTGCGCATCCCTCAGAATACACGTACCCTGCTTGCCCAAGGCCTATCGTGTCTGATTCTCCCCGCGCACCCCTCGGAATACACGTACCCCGCTTGCCCAAGGCCTATCGCGTGTGATTCTCCCCGCGCACCCCTCAGAATACACGTACCCCGCTAGCACAAGGCCTATCGCGTGTGATACTTCACGTGCACCCCGAAATACACGTACCCCGCTTGCACAAGGCCTATCGCGTATGATACTCCCCGCGCACCATTCAGAATACACGTACCCCGCTCGCCCAAGGCCTATCGCGTGTGATACTCCCCACGCACCCCTCAGAATACAGGTACCCCGCTAGCACAAGGCCTATCGCGTGTGAAACTTCCTGCGCACCCTCCAAATGCACTGTCCCGGCCCTGTGAACTGGTGCAGGGTTAGCGCGGCACTTTGCACTGCATTGGGGATTTCAATGCCTTATCCTTGCGCAAGGGACGTTCTTGGGGGCGTAACTGGCGCTGCGGGATGTTCTCTGCGCCAGCGCTTATTATGGCTTTGATATTCCATGAATACGCGGTGCGCCAGAATGCTGTTTAGCGCACATGGCTGGCGCACGCTAGCTCCCTGCGCTGCTCGCGTGCGCTGCCTCTGCGCTGAAATCTATGAATTACCCTCCATATTTCTCTAAAATGTGATTCTCCAATTTAGCTTGTTTTCTAATCAGATTAGTTGTTTGGAGGAACTCAGAACTTGTCCAACTCTGCCAAATGTGCACCTTGCTCCCTTAATTTAGATTTACTCTAGATGATATCAATCCAGAAGGTAATCAGAGAGCTACAGCAGCAGCGGTGTGTAATAGGCAATCAGAACTACAGCAAGGTTCATAGTTGAGAGTACAGAGTGATGTCATAAAGTTTGAGCAGACTTTTTCTTAGAGTGCAACTCCAAAAAAAGACAAACCATTGGTGAAACTTTGGGCCAGATTCCCAAGTAGTTTCTGGCGCAAGGAAAGGGTGCACTAGCACCTTCTCTTCTCTGATGTTTTTTCTTCCCCCACGCGTATTTGTCCAAAGCATGGTTCAAAAGGTTTGTTTCTGTGCATTTCAATACGCAACCAAATTCAGTAATTGGAAAGCACATTGTAATGTGCAAATATCAAACACATGCGCCTGTTTGGAAAAGGCACAGAGGACTATGCAATGCATGATAAGGTCATTACATTTTATTTCTACTGGAACCGCAGCATGATATGATATGGCATTTCTAACGCGCCTATACACAAGTGTTTCAAGGCGCGACAAGGCAAGGAAGGGGGAACAGAGGGAGGACAGAGACAGCGATCTTACTAGGCCAAGTGACGTTGAGATTGCACAAGTGCAGGGGAGGTGGGAGGGGAAAAACGCCAGAGGAAAGGGGAGGGGGCAGTGCTGTACATGGGATCAAAACAATAACAAGAGGTACGGTCAGCAGTTGGCAGGTGCAAGGGTAAGTGCAGACAGCAGGTGTCCAAAAGTGCAGGTAGGAGGACTGTAGGGTTACAGGTACAGACCCAAGTACAAGGTTTGCCAGGAAGCATTGCAGGTGTGCAACTGGGTGGGCAGGGACTTGGGCCCGAAATCAGGTAGCCAGGTGACCAGTGCAGTATCAGACAGGAAATCAGCAGGGGAGAGGAAGAGAGAAGGCAGAAGCAAAAAGGAAGGTCTTGAGGTGCTTCCGGAACCAGAGATGGTTCTCCTCGAGTTTCAGAGAGGCAGGGAGGCTGTTCCAGAGGGAGGCCCCAGCTGAAAAAAGAGATCTAAGACTAACTTGTTGCTTGGAGAAGCGACTGACCTTGAGGGAGTTGGAGGTGGAGGAGGGAAGAGCTCGAGTAGGAAGGTATTTACGAAAAGAGAGTTGGCAGTATTGAGGACCCAGGCCCCAGATGGCCTTGTGGACAGTGCAGAGGATCTTGAACTTAATCCTTGCAGCCACTGGGAGACAATGCAGAGATTTCAGTGCTGGAGGGATACGATCCTGTTGTGGATGAGTAGCAGCGGGCGGAGAGTAGAAGCAGGTAGATTTAGAAAGAGGCTGTTGCAGTAGTCCAGCAAAAAGAGAGCCAGCGCTCTAGAGACAGTGAGCTTCTGGGGGAAGGAGAGGAAAGGAAAAATGCCTCTGAGGAGGTGCAGTTGATAGTTTGACTTCTTAGAGACATCAGAGATGTGAGGAGAAAAGGAGAGTGTAGAGTCGAAGATGAACCCGAGGTTCCTAGCCTCAGAGGGTCAAGGGAGGCCAGCCAGAGAGTGACAGGAAAGGAGAGTGCAAGTGTGCCAATGAGGTGAATCTGCGTCTTAAAGGCATCAAGGGGGGTTGAAGGAACGTTTCTGCACATTTCAGTACGCATCCCGAATTCAGAAACGGGATGCACTTTAAAATGTGCACAAATTAAACATATGCGCCTGATTGGAACAGGCACAGAGGGATATACAATGCATGATACAGTCATTCCATTTTCTTTTTAGTGGAACAGCAGAGGTGTATATCAGTGCTGTCCCACTTGCATTTCTATCCTCAAACAGGAATGGAAACGTTTGTTTTTCTGTTGGCATTTCACAACGACAGGCCCTTGAAGGACCTGTCATTGTGAAATATGTTTCCAGTACCCATGTGGGTGTGGTGTGCCAGTAATATATTAGCACTGGGAGCATGATCCTGGCACTAACGTATGCAAGGGGGCTGGTCAGTGCATCATTTGTGCTGCAGCGTCTCTCACTAAAAGGCACAGATTACCTTTGAGAATGTAAGTTACAAAGGGTCACCCAGACGTGGACGGCTTGCTCACGGCGGCTTAGAGAGGTTCAAATTCACCTCGCTTATGAGGACCAACATAGATGAAAAACGTGTCTGAGGTGGCTGATGGTACTTTTGTTAGGAAGAGAATTGCCTAGCATTTAGGTGCTGGACTGCTCTTGTGGGTGGGACCAGACTGATATGCAAATGGTATTTCTCCTCTGTGAAGGGTACAGTTAGCTAAAATGTGGCTGCAGACCCACCTGAGTGGCATACATCTCATTGAACAGGTAATCTGAACCATGTTCGCTCTCAGTAAAGGTGCTCCCACATTTTATGCATTTTGAAAAAATTGTATTTTTGGGGGTTTTCGCCCTAAGTCACTAAGGACAATCCAGACGTTCACCCCTTGCTCACTGTGCCTTAGAGAGGGTCCTCTTCACCTCACTAATAAAGCCCAACAAGTCCGAAATACGTGTCTGGAATTGCTGATGGTACTCTTGTTCAGAGGAGAATTCCTCAGCATTTTGGTGCTGTACTGCTGTTGCGGTTGGGACCAGACTGCTATCACAAAAGTATATTTCCCCTGTGCAATGGTTTAGGACCCTACTGAGTTGGATACTTTCCAGATAACAGGTTATTTGAACCAATAGTGCATTGCCTGTGCTATTTGTTAGATGCCCCAATTTGTGGAGAATTGACCCCTGTGCACTTTGAATTGGCTCAGTTCAAAATGCTGCTCATGTATTTTTCTTTATGACCTTGTCCCATTAACTTTATCATCAAGTAAGTTGACAATTAGCCTGGTAGGGTAAACAAATGAGAGAGCAGCAGATACACTGACTAGGTCAGACCAGCACAAATACGACTGTTTACTGCAACCTTCTGTGCAGTCTATTCCATCACTGCCCTGCTTTGTGTTTACTCCCCTTCATTTGTTGTTTGCCTTCCTTGCATCTTTAGGTGATATGGTGCACTGCATGTATGCTCCCAACGAGGTGTTGCATAAGACTGTGATAAAGATAAGCAAATAAATGCTTTCCTCAAAGAACAGGGCCCAATGACTGAGCGTCTCTAGGTCTTATTACAGACAAGTGCATCCTGCCACTTCTGACATTAATCTGCTAGAAGACCCATGCACCTGATGTGGAAATAAAATAAGATAGAAGAATGTGTGACTCGCATGACAGTAAGCACTTAATGATTGGCAATGGTGTCAGTGGTACACTGGAAGATACAAGGGACATACATTTACACTTTCATTCTGATTCGAAATCTAAAGGTTTGCTGGATACCAATGTCATTCCTGAACTGCCCATGCGTTGAAAAATATGACAGTGGAAAAGCTGTCTACCTATGGAATACTTCTGGGAAGAGACAAAGAAGAAGATCATGCAGTGGAAAGTGGCTCCCTTTGCATCACCAGCAGACGGTTCTTTAAACTGCATTTTTGACCCACTCTTTAATCCAAATTCGGATGGTGGAGGTGACATCTCGGAATCTCGTTTCAACTGTTAGGTTTCTTTTTGGAACAGTGCTGCGTTTTCAGGCCGCGTATCACCTCTATTAAGTTTGTCCTGAAGATGGATAACTTGGAGAAAAACACTCCTGTTCATTATAATGATAATGATGTGTTATTTATATAGCGCCTTAATCCAAAGCGCTATCCAAATAATACAGGCATATAACCACTGAGTGCAATTTATGTGATTTGAAGTCCATTTTGATAATTTCTGTCGTGGGTAAGGAACATTTAAAACCATTTGTCCTATTTATCCTGTAGACCAGTACAGTAAAAGATCAAGGTTACACCCTGGAATAGTGTGTTTCAAAGCTACCATTAGCATATGTTTCTTCTATATATAGTAGATGTACTTACCATATTTTCCTCGTGGCTATTTTAGCCGTTTGCATATTTGCCATGGTGTTTTCACCTTGGCCGTTTTTTTTAAATACACGTGTTGTGTGTTTGGGGTAGGGGATTAGAGGGATGGGTGGCAGGGTGAAGTGGTGAGGGTGGGTTAGAAGGAGGTTGCAGGGGAACGCCCCCATTAAAAAAAATACACCGCATAAACTGTTGGAGAAAAAACCTCGGCAAATATGCAAACGGCTAATATCTGTGAGGAAAACACAGGAAACTAGTAGATGGAATCCATTTAAATATTTTATGATTGATTATGCAGCTTAGAACATCCACAATTTTAATTTCTTTAAAACATTATCTTAACCTACTGTCAACTCCATCAATGAATCTGAAAAAGAGGTGTATGTGTTTTGTAATAACTAGACGCCATATTGTGATAACTGGGGGAGGGAACTAAACATACAGAAGACAAATTCAGGAAAAATGTTCGTGAAGTAAAAGCACACATGACTTGGCAAACATGGGAAAACGTTTGGCTACAAAACAAAGGTAAGTACGGTCAGCCACTGACATGCCCCATCTCATCTGCTGAGCTACATTCCTGGTTGTGTTTATTATGCAACCTTCATACCTACCTAAAGACAAAGAGAAGCGGCGGGTGTCAGTTACAACTGTTAGGAAATCTTCGAAAGTCACTCTCCCATCTCCTGCCAAGAGGAAATCAGATTAGTTCATGGGACGAATGAATGGTTTGTATTTGTATTCATTTGTTTATATAGCGCTTTCATCCATGATGGTTCAAACACTTGCTGACACAGAGGCAGAGACAAAGATGCCAGATGCAACACCATCTGCTCAGACATGCTTACATCCAAAAACAGATACACACAAACACACTTTAGATATAAACAATGTATGAGGGTCCATTCTTACCATCCCACTCTAAGTCGCCAGCTAGGTAAGATCAGCTACACTATTCACACTCAGAGCAGTAAAAAAAAAAAAGAAGTGCTCTGTAAATACAAGGAATATGCCAAATGTAAACTTCTTTGGTTTTCTATTAAGAGTTAAAGAGGGTACACTGGGTTGAAGGTGGACTATTATTCAGTGAGGTCCATAGGCTACAGACCGTTTAAACCTACCAGTCTTACATTAAATAACATAATGGAAAGAGATATGTCAGTAAGGTCTGCACAGTTGCAGCCACAGACAGGCCACGCAAAATGTTAAAAATCCCACTAGACCTGAAGGGCGAGTTCCTTAGTTTACATATCATTGCATTTATTGACTAACCTTCAACTGACTGAAAGTCATCGGGTTAACAATCAACATATTAAACACAATAGAGTACAATAATTAAAGATAATTATAAAAGTATAACATCTTATAGCGGCGAAACGCCTGCTGGACTGGACTGTTTGGACTACCTTTACCAGAGTAATTATCTAGGATATAGGGAGCCTTCTCCTTTTGGTTACTTCATCGGCTCTAATCACTTTTTTGCGTGGGCTTGGCTTTGTTCCTGTGGGCTGGGCTCTGGGCTGGGCTTTACTCTGGTGGGCTGGGCTCTGTTCTTGTGGGTTGTCCACTAGCGCTATAGTAAAGGAACATAGCTCCTGGGTCCTGCTAACATCTCTTTTTTGTTTCTACTATTCCAGAAGCTGAGCGAGCCCTAGCCACGCCCCCCAGCCCTTCGGCTTCGCGCGCTCTGCTTACTAAAGCAGGGGATTTCGCGCACGGCGCGCGTGCACAAAGTAAGCTCGAAGTAAGCTGTTGGGCTGTTAGGCTGTGAGGGTGAGTGGGGGTGGAGGAAGTGAGGTATTGACAAAATATTGGGTTGACAGACTTAAAAGATATATAAATTGTGTTTAAGTAAAATGGCAACTGTGCTGAGGAATGGGAAGGTATGTCTCCTATCTACCAGTTTAGCGAAGACTCCAGGTGATGCTTTGATTATGGACCCTAATTTTCCTACCCCATGTAGAGTGAGTGAGGTGAAATCATTTAGGGAATTTCATGAATCCCATCAGATTGGGGAGGGGGTGGACAGACAAAAAGTAAAGGTTCTCACTGTTAATATCATGACTGAGGAAGAAAGTACTTGGGATTTGAACACTGAGGAATATGAAAACAAAAAAAAGCAGAAATTAAACAAGAGGTGGAACTCTCATATATGCACTCACACATACATACAAAAATGGGGGGGGTAGTTTTTGGGGGATGAAGATATATCTTTTGTGCCCGCTGCCCTTTCTTTTGAATTTCAGATTTCCATTCAGTCCCGTTTCATGAGTATAAGAGAGCCACAAAATCAACAGCTCACTGAGGAAGCAAGCATCGAGATAAATTATATACATCTAGATGTTTCCATGATGGCTCAAACAGTGAAGATGGAACTGGGTACTAGGAGAGGCTGATGACGTCCGAGAATTTGGCCAGCACTGCGCCACCCCTGCATTCTACCCACACTCAAACATCGGGGATCTCCCTTACAAGCTCCCCTATTGTTGAAAATAATGATCAGTTCAAGGAATCACTTCCAGTGATTTCAAGGATATTGAATCTCCTGGACAAGGGCCATGAGCTTACCCATTGGGAGATGAGAGACCTAAAAAGGATTGTAGTGGAATCTCAACTAACACTTAGCAGAGTGGAAGGCTTCCTAATGGGTAAACTTGAGGGTAAGGACCCAAAGGTGAATAAGGCCCCAGCGCCAACTGACCCTATAACTAAATCTCAAGGCTCTCAAACTATGGTAGCTGGAAATGAGGGACCTAGCTTTGCGAATGTGTTATCCTCCAAAAATCGGATGAATATGAGCAATGATAAAAACGGAAACAGTGCTTTGAAATTAGAAGCAGAAGGAGAAAAGAGGATTATCGAGGCAGTTAATTAGCTCTCGTTGAAAATTACTAAATTGGAACATGGCCTATAAACTTTGGCTGGGAACACCACCACAAGAATAACCTTGGGGATGGCGATGCCGGCTAAAGAAAATCAAACAAACACCAATGAGAGCCCAGATAGCCCATCCACCATAACTGATATTATAGAGACTGGTACTGGTCCAGGGGGCGAGAAGACTTAACTAAAAAACAGGAGGATGGTGTAAGTTCGGGAGGGGAGGTTACTTCCTCTCTAAGCGTAAAAAATGCCTGGCTTTAAAAGCAAAAAAAGAGGATGATAAAGAAAGGACTGAAGCCTGATAAGATGGAAACAAAGATAAAAGAATATAAGGTTCCATCAAAGGAAGTGGCGCTATCGGATCTAATACAACTCACTGAAGAAAGCAGGATGGCTTTGCAGCTCCATAATATCAATGCTACAATTTCCAATTCAGGAGCAACTCTGGGAAATAACAAAACAAAAAAAATTTGAAAAAAATAAAAATACAAATGAAGAGCAGGGTGGTCACATGATACAGGGTGGTGGCAATGTGGTTGAAGGGACTGAAAATGGTAAACTAACTATACAGATGATGGGGGAGAATAAGGAAGTAAAACGACTCCAACTGTCAAACTTCTATAAGGTATTAGAGAAATTAACCTCTCGGCAAATATTGCCACAGGAACTCACAAGTCAGATGGCTGAAAATCCAACGACTTCTGCTGAATCAAATAGATTGGGCTTCTTCTCTGATCCCATTGACGTAAATCAATCATGCTCCTCTATCCACAGGGGTTCCAAAATTCCAGGGCTCAGCTGGAATAGAGCCGAAAACCCAATCTAAATTAGGAGAGACTGAAAATGATGAGGTGGTGGCTGTCGAACCGACACCATTGTCAAATGGATCATATCAGTACTCCGATGAAAATGATATAAAAAAACTGGATCTCCCCAAAACCATCAAAAAAATTATATTGGATCTACTGCCAGATTTAGCCCTGTTCGGAAACAAGGCGTCAGCGGGTACTGACCGAGAAATAAATGGAAAATCTATCCGGGAACAAAACAAGGTGTTCAATAAGGTGAAGATGATGGGAGGGGGGAGTCAAAGACAGCATATGCATGTGGGTCAGTTGGGACATAGGGATGAACCTGAAAGGGATGGGGGGACCTCTTCCTGACACTCTATCAATATGCTTGTAACTACCCAAATTAAGGAACCCTTGGAATCGGGGAAATCAATACTATATGAACCGGCTAGGCCTCTTCACATTAAGGATAGTGAATTAAGGAACACAATGTGGCAGAATATCTCCTTCCAGAATATCCAAGTATTTTACTCTATACTTTGTGTGATATTGGAGGTCCATCTTCCCTGAATAGACCCCGTGTTTTGTCACTCTTTAATGAGGTTCCCCGATTGAGGTTGATCTCCTCGGCAGACATCTGTTTGGTGGATTTTATCCACCCTACGCGCCTTGATCATGTCCGTATTGTCCCGAATTCCCAAAAGATCTTTGAATTGATTATACAGGAGACAGAGCAATTTAACAGGATGGGATATGATATTCTGATCTTAGTAATGGGTGGGAGAATGGGAGGTACCTGATGCATTAGAAGGTTAATTCCAATTTACCCAGGGAAAAATACATAAACCTAAGTAAACTAATATGCTCCCTAAAGGGGGAGAGGACCAAGAATGGAGATGGCTTGTTCTGTCTCTAAGAGAGTCTATCTCACAAATCCAAAATATGCATCAAAAACTTTTGTCGCCCAAGATAAACCACCAATGGCGACTTTTATCATGGAATTCTAGGGGACAATCGAATTTGATAGCTTCAAAGGCATTATGTAACTAATTTAAATCCTTTGACCTGATATGTATACAGGAGTCATGGCTTACTGTTCCCTTACAATTAGATGGTTTTGAATGCAGACATTTGCATGCCAAGATGGGGCACCGTGGTAGACTAGCAGGAGGTCTACTTATTGCTGTTAAAGTAGCAGCTGGTACACAAATTCTGGAATACTTAGTATTAACGAGTGGGGTCTTGGCGCTGTATTGGAATACGGAATATCCATCCCCCGCATCTTATCTTTGTGTTGAATATCTACTGGAATCCCCTAAAACTGTTGGGCAATGTTATCTTGTCATTAAACAAATGCATATCGTCCATGCTGCTCAAATACAGAGAATTAGAAATAATAATTGCAGGGGATCTCAATTCAGAAATTAAATACGGAGAAGGAATGGGGGAAACCATGGGCTCTTCTGTTATAAGATCTATGCAGAACTCTGGGAACATCGAGGGGGTTCCCTTTTCAGTGACACATACTACAACCAATGGGCAGATTTGGCGAAAGCTGTTTGATTATTGGGGCCTCACCCACATTGATGTTCTTTTTAATTCCTCTGTAAATGAGTATACATGGTCGAATGGTATTCATAAATCACATATTGATCATATTTTTATGTCCAATTCTCTCTCCGCTTTATGTGCAGAATTCCTGGTAAATGAATCTGATATGAGTGATCACAGATTCCTTGAGGTCAAATTGTTATGGAATATAGTAACATCTAATCAAGGTGCCATCCAGATGAATTAAATTGTCTCGTGTGGGGGCAACCGTATAATCTGGCATGAAAGCAATATAAATAAATGTAATGCCATTTTTGTACATGAATATCATAGCATGCCCCTATCAACTAGATCGTACCTCTTTTCTGTACCTCACTTTATGGAGTATGTCAAAGATATGATGGATAGGTCAGTGAAACAAACTATATATGGTATTACGAAACGCCACCATGCTCATGATTATGACCCTATGGTAAGGATAAAAATAAAAAAAAATCTTGCAAATCGTAATATTTGAGCGATAATGAAATCTAACTTAGATCAGTCAGATAAAAGGAGACAAATCCTTTTAATTAAACAAGTAAAAAAAATGGTTGAAAAACCACAAGATGGTCTTGCTGGAAAGAGACAACACTAACATGCTCGAAGCATTAAGAGACTCTTCTGGACGAGAGTTCTGGACTCTTATAAATGCGATGGAGAACTCCCAGGTGACGATACAATCAGTCAGCGTACAGGAAGATATCTGGATAAAATATTTTTTCACACTCTATAAAGGAAAATTGGAGATGACAAATGAATTGGTGGCTTTTAAAAGGGGGCATTGGAAATGTGAGTTCACCATATTAGACATTGAAAATCAGATTAAGGGGGAGAATAATTCAAGGGCGGTTGGCCCTAACAGGCTGACTAATAACACATTAAAGAGAAATCCTGAACATTGGGCTAAAGCGTTATATATTCTTTTTACCACATCTTATTGACTCATTCAATTCCACATTCATAGAGGATATCATATGTTGTCCCAATCTATAAAAAAGGGGGATAGAACCTGCCCAAATAATTACCGCCCGATCTCCGTCATGGATGCAGACTCGAAGATATTCGCAGGATTGGTACTACAGAGAATTGTGAATTGGGCCGATACTAATAAGATCCTACCTATCCAACAGTTTGGTTTTCCGAAAAGCTATGGGTATGGAAATAGGTGGTCTGATCATCTGTGTACTTTTAGAGAAGGCCTGTAGGAAAACAGCAACTCAATCGACCTCTCCCTTGCCTTTAATAAGGTGGACAGGGTGAGACTATGAACCAAGCTGTCATCAACGGGGTTACCCTCAGGTCTATTGGCTATTCTAATTAATCTCCATGAGGAATCCGCCATTCAGGTAAGATTGAACATGTCTCGTGATCTCTCTAGATTAATTCAAACAAGCAATGGTCTACGACAAGAGTGTCTGTTTGCACCCACTTTGTTCAAACTCTATACCTCAGATGTGAACGCCTCTTTGACAACTTCCTCCTTGATCTCACCTAAGATAGAAGGAATAAAAATATGTTGGAGCGCATATGCTGATGACCTTCTTTTGGTCGATAGCACTCCCATTGGTTTGCAGCGAAAATTGGTGGCTCTAACTGCATATGTAGAGGAAAATGCCCTGGTTATAAATGAAAAGAAATCGGTGGTAATTTCATTTACTAATATGAAGAAAATTACAAATTTTAAGTGGAAAATCAATGCCTGTATCTTGGTAAAAGTAAGATCTTTATGCTACTTGGGTTTTCCTGTGTTTGAGGGTGCCACAATTCATATGTATTGGAGCTTCTATATGGATAAGGTGGACAAACTAATTTTTCAAATGATAAAGGTATCGAGCAAGTATTGTAAATATTCGATAATTCCATTAATTAGGTTTTATAACCTTAAAGTAGTACCGAAACTATTATATGGTCTTGAAATCATACCTTTTGAAACATTCCGATTGGTGGAGAAGTTGGAATAAAAAATATGGTGAAAACTTCTCTACAACCTGCCAAAGAACGTTCCTATGTTTGCAATACGTTTTGAATTGGGTCTCCTTTCTCTGAATATAAGAGTTTGTTGGAAAAGAATGTCACTGTACCGAAACCTTATTATGTCTAGACAACACTCCCTCTATGCCCAACTGGGAAACAGATTGAGAAATGGTACCACCGAATCAAGGTGGTTGTTGAATTTAGAGATAGAATGTGTGAATCTTCTCGAAGTTATTAACTACTCGCACAAAACTTTGATTTCTAATGCCATGGGTGTGAAAAAAAGGTTGCAATGGATGGATTGGATGAAATCTATGGAAGCTGTGGGTGCATCTAAGATCTACAAGCAGCTATTCTATGAGGGGAAGAAACGGGGTACCTTAGAATCATATCTGATTAAATTCCCAAACCCAGTAAGGAGAGCAATGTATTTACGATTTCGATTTAAAGTTCTCCTTACGGGGTAAATATTAGAAATTAGATCTGGAACACAACAACAAATTCCCTGTTGTTTTTGCCATTGTAGAACGACTACCGAATCATTAAAACACCTATTGTTGGAGTGTGAAGTAATAGCTCCACAGCGGTTAGTGGCTTTTTGTAGATTTGTTCACGACCCTTCCAGGGTTTTCCTTGAGACTCTTTGGTGGAATATGCTACATGGTAAACTAAATGCGCTTAAACTGGCTGTGGTTAATTTTCTAACAGAAGTGTGTAGTTTTGTAGCAACATGTAAAAATACTAATGACTTAGAATAAGATGCTTGTCAAATACTGGTGAAAGGACAATTGTAATCTATGAGATAAGTTGTATGAAGGGGAAGTCCCAGAACAGTGGTTGAGAAGGGACAACAGACAAATATAATTTGCCTAATTCTTTGAATGCGAAATATGTTATCTGTCTTGTTAGTCCTTTTATTTTTCTTTTGTCATTTTAAGCAATTCTGATTTTATATGATTCTGTATTTTAATGTAAAAAATGTTTTTTTTAAAAAGGGAAAACATGTGATGTTTTAGTTCGTTTTGTAAATGTTTATTGTGTATAAACCAAATACAATTAAAACATTTTTTAGCAAAAAATGATAACATCATTGTTCACAAATTTAAAAAAGTCAAGATTGGTCCATCATGTTATATAGAATTCATAAACAGTCAGTTTCATTGTAAATAATTGAGATTCTTGGCGGCATCACGTTGCAACTTTCAGATTAGCATGCCACTTTAGCCAAGCTCTGTGGAGGTATTTAGCCACTGCAAAGACTGACAGGGTAATTCATAGAATTTCGCACAAAGGTAGCGCACGCGGCTGGCGCACAGTGTCCCCGTGCGATACACTGCGCCGGCGGCGTGTGATAAAATACCTTTCATCGCACAGCGTATTCATGGATTTCAGCCTCCAAAATCAGCCGTGGTGCAGAGTGGTGCAGCGACCCTGCAGCAGCACCAGTTACGCCCCCAAGAACGCCCTCGCGCAAGGAAAAGCCATCAAAATTCCCAATTCATCGCAAAGGGCTGCACTAACCCTGGACCAGTTCACAGGGCTGCCAAACAGCAAACACCAAGCGGGGAACGTGTATTTCAGTGGTCCGTGGGAAGTTTCACACGCGATTGCCCTGGGCACGTGTATTTTGGGGTGCGCGGGAAGTTCCACATGCGAATTCAGTAGGGTACGTGTATTCCAAGGTGCGCGGGAAGTCCACACGCGATTGGCCTGGGTACGTGTACATCAGGGGTGCACGTGAAGTAACACACGCAATTCCATCAGGGCACGTGTATTCCAGGGGTGCGCGGGAAGTATCACACGCAAAATCAGCAGGGTACGTGTATTTCAGGGGTGCACGGGAAGTATCACACGCGATTCCATCAGGGTACGTGTATTTCAGGGGTGTGCGTGAAGTATCACACGCGATTCCATCAGGGCACGTGTATTTCAGGGGTGCGCGGGGAGCACTACACGTGAATTGGCCGTGTGGGTCCTCCCAGGTATTCCCTCTACAACCTCCACGGCCCCTGCAGCCAGCCCACACCACAGGGGACTACCCTGCACCCCTGCTCATGTCCGGCAGGCAGCCCATCCACCATGGCCATGCCCCCCAGCCAACCCACATGTCACCTTGCACTACTGATCAACAACGCATGTCTCCCAGCACCCTCACCCCCCAGCACTGTAGGGCACCTGCCAGCAGGCCCCCACACATGTCCAACTCATGTCCCCCTGCACCTCCACCCCCCAGAACTGTGGGGCACCCTTCACCAGGCCCACACTCATGTCTCCCAGCACCCCACCCCCCAGCATCCAGGGGCACCCTCCACCAGTCCCCCACTCCTTTCTACCACCCCCCCATCCCCCAGCAGTGCGATTCGCCTGTGTACGTGTATATCAGGGTTGCGCGTGTAGTCTGACACGCAAATTCATCAAGGTATGTGTATTCCAAGGTGCGCGGGCAGATCCACACGCGATTACCCTGGGCACGTGTATTTTGGGGTGCGCGGGAAGTTCCACATGCGAATTCAGCAGGGTACGTGTATTCCAAGGTGCGCGGGAAGTTCCACACGCGATTGCCCTGGGCATGTGTATTTCGGGGTGTGCGGGAAGTTCCACACGCAAATTCAGCAGGGTACGTGTATTCCAAGGTGCGCGGGAAGTTCCACACGCGATTGTCCGTGGTGCGTGTATTTCGGGGTGCACGGGAAGTTCCACACGCGATTTCAGCATGGTACGTGTATTCCAAGGTGCAAGGGAAATTCCACACGCGAATCCAGCAGCCTACGTGTATTCCGGGGGTGCCGGGCAGTCCTACACGTGAATCGGCCGTGTGGGTCCTCCCAGCTGTTCACTCGACACCCTCCACGGCCCCTGCAGGCGGCCCACACCACAGGGGACTACCCTGCACATGTCCCACAGGCAGCCCATCCACCATGCCCATGCCCCCCCAGCCAACCCACATGTCACCTTGCACTACTGCCCACCAACGCATGTCCCCCTGCAGCCCCACCCCCCAGCATCCAGGGGCACCCTTCACCAGGCCCCCACTCATGTCCCCCTGCACCCCCACCCCCCAGCACTGTGGGCCACCCTCCACCAGGCCCCTACTCATGTCCCCCTGCACCCCCACCCCCCAGCACTGTGGGGCACCCGCCACCAGGCCCCCACTCATGTCCCCCTGCACCCCCACCCCCCAGCACTGTGGGGCACCCTCCACCAGGCCCCCACACATGTCTCCCAGCACCACCACCCCCCAGCACTGTGGGGCACCCTCCACCAGGCCCCCACTCATGTCTCCCAGCACCCCCACCCCCCAGCACTGTGGGCCACCCTCCACCAGGCCCCCACTCATGTCTCCCAGCACCCCCATCCCCCAGCACTGTGGGGCACCCTCCACCAGGCCCCCACTCATGTCCAACTCATGTCCCCCGGCACCCCCACCCCCCAGCACTGTGGGGCACCCTCCACCAGGCCCCCACTCATGTCCAACTCATGTCCCCCTGCACCCCCACCCCCCAGCACTGTGGGGCACCCTCCACCAGGCCCCCACTCATGTCCAACTCATGTCCCCCTGCACCCCCACCCCCCAGCACTGTGGGGCACCCTCCACCAAGCCCCCACTCATGTCCAACTCATGTCTCCCAGCATCCCCACCCCCCACATCCCCACCCCCCAGCACTGTGGGGCACCCTCCACCAGGCCCCCACTCATGTCCCCTTGCACCCCCACCCCCCAGCACTGTGGGCCACCATCCACCAGGCCCCCACTCTTGTCCCCCTGCACCCCACCCCCCAGCACTGTGGGGCACCCTCCACCAGGCCCCCACTCATGTCCAACTCATGTCTCCCAGCACCCCCACCCCCCAGCACTGTGTGCCACCCTCCACCAGGCCCCCACACATGTCCCCCAGCCAACATGTCATCACAATCTAGATCCCTGGGCCTTAAGGGCAGCCTCCAAATGCCAAACACCCACCCGAGTATTGCATCCACCCACTCAGAAATGGCAATTACATGATACAACCCCAATGGCAAGTTTGTAAATGAACACATGTCCCTCACATACACACAATAGGTGTCAGTGAATGTCAAAACCCATATCATGATTTGCATGAAGCCAATGAGATGATACTACACATTGAAGTTTGAACAAAAAATATGTATTAAAAGCAACATAAATTGAATCAAAAATAAACAAACGAAAATGGGAATTAAAAAATAAGAAAGCAGCATGTCCGTAAAATAATGTAAAACCACAAATCATAATCCAAAGGAAAGGTGTCCAAAGTCACAGATCACAAAAGTAAATCCAATGGAAAATTAAAATCGAAAACCATTGCTCCATGGGTAAATCATAACAAAAAATAGAAAATCCAACAGTCAACTATATACAGATAAACAATCCAGGGTCCATGATCCCAACAGAAGAAATGAAACCTATCTAATAACACTACCTAATAAAAAAAACTATATACAAAAATGTGGCCCATTGTCCAAAAGGTCCAAAAAAAAATGCAAAACCAAAGGAAACCTAACACTAACTACAGAACTATTTACAAGGGCAGTGGGCCAGTCCGACGGCTCACTTCGGGATTTCCGGGCCAGGGCATCATCGAACTCCTGCTCAATGTCCCGGAGGCGGTCCTCCTCCATGGCCCCGAGGGTCCGCAGGGCCGTCGACATGTTCACCTCCAACTCCCTGCGGATTGCCTCGAGGAACTCGGCCCGCCTCAGGGCCCTCCGCATGGAGTTCTCCGCCCCGACCATCGTGAGCCGTGCCTCTTCCGCCCGCTGCCGCTCCGCATCTATGGCGTGGCCCAACCGCTGCCACACGGAAGACACTTCCCGTCCTGGGTCCTCCTGCCCTCCGGCCGATGCCTGCCCCTCCGATGTCGAAGGCCCCGAGGCATCATGGCTCCCACCTCGTTGCTGCTGCTGCTGTGCCTCTGCCCATGCCCTGGCTCCTTCTGCCTGCACATCCTCCACCGGCTGGGGTGCAGTCGTTGATGTGGCCACCCCTGCTGGACGTCCGACTCCCGACTGTGGCAGGGATGCCTCCTCCACCAGCCTGGCCGCACCGTCAGAGGCAGCTCCACAGGGCACCCAGGTGACTATGGGGTGGGAAGATGGCACGGAGGACGACTGGCGCATAGGGGGTTCAGTTGAGGAGGGAGTCTGAGCAAGCCCCATCAAACGGAGGAATCCGGCCTGGGTGACCTGTCCCAGTAGGTCGACGCGGTCAACGAGCCATTCGAGATGACGTGCAGTCTCCTCATGAAAAGACTGCAGGTCACCTCGCATGGCCCGTTGACGCAACACCACACCAGTCAGGACAGACTCAACCCGGACCCGGATAGCCACGTCCGCAGGCAGAGGAAGGCCAGTTGTTGTGAGCTCATCCCCTGCCTGAAAAAGGGTCTGTATGTAGGCATCCCTGCTGGTGCAAGATGATGCAGTGACAGGATCAGGGACAGGATTGCACACAGGCACCTCTGCGGTGGCCTGTGCTGCCTCCTGTCACTGGTCCTGCACTGCACCACTAGCACCAGTGGAATCCCCACCTCCAGACCCCGTCTCTGTTGCTTGCACGGCCTCCTCCTCCACCAAACCCCCCACCAACCTGGATGACTCCGTGCCATCTTTCCCCGTTGGGCCCTGTGGGGTCCCAGCTGCCCCTTCTGCTGCCGAGGAGTCCAACTCCGACCTCCGCCTCTTGGACCTCCCCCCAGCAGCTGCGGCCTGGGACGCGGCACCGGACTCCTCACTCCCCGACGAGATCACAACCTGGGAGGGGAGCCGGGCCTTGCGTCTCCGGCTGGCGGTGCGATCCCCGCCGCTGTGCTCCACAGCACCTTCTCCGCCCTCTTCTTCAGTTGACGCTGCAGACAGGGAGAAATAAAACACAGGCATCAGGGCACTGTACAATGGACACATACACACATGACAGTTGTACATGAGTGGCATTGGCAAACCTCAGACATGGCATCACAATCGCCAATACACATGTCATTTCAACTTGCACACATGAGCCATACCACAGCCATATCGCAACTGCCAGCACCATCCATACACATACAACAGCATGAGCAGGCAAAGGTGAGCCAGACATCACATGCAACACAGGGACTGCACTACACATGTACACACACCACCATACTTGCATGCATGTGTACACCTCTGCCAACTGTCGCAGTGTTCAGATCGGCATCCATGTCACATCTGCCAATCAGGCTTCCACATCCCGCTGTCACATGCATCCATGTTGCATCACTGTTGCACCCTTGTCAAATACACACACATGCACATGTACACAGTGCTGATACATGCAGCTGAAAACAACATCCATGTGTGACATCACGAACATGCCTACTTACATACACATTCATCCAAACATGTGTGCCCACACAACTGCATTTGGCATGCAAGCCTACACACACAAGCACCATCCATGTCTCACACATGACAGCCCTCGCATGTGTTAGCCTCACGGCCCTGTACACCCCCACCCATACTTGGACCCATACAAACACATGTGCAACCTGCACACTACTGGCACATCACCACACGCACAGCTTACAATCATGATGCATGTACACTTACCGCTCGACTCCAGACGGGTCTGGCTCTCAAGGACCTGGACGTGGAGCGCTGGGAATATGCGTTCCAGGACCCTCATCTGATCGTCCGACAAGTGGCCCCGGCGCCCCTTAGCATCCGCTGCCATCAAGAGGCGCCGGGCCTTGTTGAGGGTCCTGGACCTGAAGTCCTCCCAGCGCTTCTTGACATGTTTGAAGTCGCGGACTGCCACCCCCTCCGCGTTGATGGCAGTCACGATGTCCGTCCAGATCCGAGTCCGTCCTTCCTTGTCGGCGCGCAAACTTCCGAAGAGGGCATCATACTTGCTCCACCAGGACACCAACTTCGGTGGCAGTGAAGCTGGTGCCCCTCTGCCTCTCTGGCCGGGGGTTGTCAGTGGTGCCAGATGTTGCAGTGCCCGACATGACAACCCCAGAGGCAGGAGTGGGTGGGCAACTGGGTCCTGGGGCTGGGCTGTGGAGCGATGGAATCCCAGTCGGGAGTCTTCGGTTCCAGCAGGGGTGGTCACAGCAACAGCACCCCTGGCTGATGTGCAGGCAGCAAATGGCAGGGCACGTGTGCAGCAGGCAATCAGGCAGCAGCAGATGGCAGGTGGGAACGTGCTCGGGGCTCTGGGCGGCAGTAATTCGGCCATCTGGGCAGGAGCGTGGTCTTCCGTGTGCTTACGCGTGGCCAGCTTGATACGGAGTGATTTGGCATGTGAAAATCCAGCACGTCTGCGTGTAATTCGAGGAAAGGGCCTTAGCGCGTAAGCGCGTCAGCACACGTATGCAAATTCATTGGCCCAAAGGCCACCAGCGCGTATGCGCGTCTGTGACGTGCGTGCGCGAGCGTTTCCCTGTACACGGGTGCATGTTACACGTCCAATGACTGCACGTCAGAGTGTCAGCTCGTGTAATTGGAGGATGGGGCCTTAGCGCGTACACGCGGAAGTGACACTGGACGTGTGGGCATGTTTAAAAGGTACGTGTAGAATGCCATTTCCTTGTACGTGCTTTTCGTGGAGAGCGAGTGGGTGGGTCTCCGGCAGAGGACATAGAACTCACTCCACATGAGTATGTTGCTGGGACCTACGTCACGGAGGAACAGATCCAAGGCATGGGAGACCTGCCAGATTACGAGGCATTGTCCGGTGAGTGGACATGCATGTGTGTGTCATCCATGTGCATTGTGTGTGTGTGAGTGCTTCTAATTGAGTGCCAGGTGAGGGGGTGTGTGCCTGAGTGGTTTGGGTCACCCATGTGCTTCATCCAATACATTCTTAGCGCGTAAGCGCGTCAGCACACGTATGCAAATTCATTGGCCCAAAGGCCACCAGTGCATATGCGCGTCTGTGACGTGCGTGCGCGAGCGTTTCCCTGTACACGGGTGCATGTTACACGTCCAATGACTGCACGTCAGAGTGTCAGCTCGTGTAATTGGAGGATGGGGCCTTAGCGCGTACACGCGGAAGTGACACTGGACGTGTGGGCATGTTTAAAAGGTACGTGTAGAATGCCATTTCCTTGTACGTGCTTTTCGTGGAGAGCGAGTGGGTGAAATCTGTACTTCTTGTCGGTTCACACGCAATTTACTTCACGGCGTTCCAAGTTCGTACTCCCTGTTACCTCTGACAGCTTTTTGTCTTCTTGTCTTTTTCCTGGGCCTGTTTCCTCAAACAGCGTTCACTTCTCCTGTTGTCCTGTCTCCTCAGACAGCGTACAATTCTTCTTTTGGCGGGGGTGTTGCCAACGCGAACACGCTGGCAGACGGTGAGATGCGCACGTATTTGACATTTGGCAGTTTAGGCTGCATGTGACACGCATACGTTCATTTTTGTATTTCTGGGTGCCACAGCGTAGTGCAAGTTTTTTTTCTCCACACACGTGGTCTAGGGGGGGTTGCGTGCACATTATCTCCCTTTTTCGTGGTGCCTGTGCGTTGCGTGACCCGTCATCTTCCCCCAGGGGTCACATACAGCCTTGCTAGAGCACTAGGATACGAATTCCATCTAGTACCCTACCCCTTTGACCCCCAATTGCCCAGGACAATAGTTTACTGCAACTCCCATACGCACAACAACATCAGTGCCATGGTTGGGAGGCGACCACGCGGTAAGGGTGGCAAAGGTGGGCGAGCCACAAGAGGTGGCCATGGTGGATACGGTAGGGGACGTGGCCAGGACTTGCAGGGTGCCCCTAGCCCCCCATGTGTGGGTGACCAGTCAGGGACACCCATGCCCCCCCCTGGTTGAGGGTAACGTGGCTGACACCATCCCTGCTCAGCCCTTGTTGGACCAGCCCATTGTGGCACCAGACCTGGCACTGGGTGACTCCATGGATGACTTCCAGGTCAGCAGGTCTAGGCCAAGTGTGGCGGTGCACGTTGGTGTCACCAGCCCACGTGGATCAGGGGCAGCTATGTCATCTGCTGCCCCGAGTAGGCAGGGTGGGGAGGCTGCAGGGGCAAGTCCCATGGTGAGTGTTCATTCCCACACTCCTAGTCCACAGTCCACCGGGGCTCCTGCCCCTAGTGTCCAGAGCGGCGTAGGACACCGCGTATCACCACCACCTTCCAAGCGGAAGCGGAAGAGTGCTCGTCCAGTACAGGCTGATGCCCCAGACATGGCTACACAGTCCGGCCCACCAGGGAAGCCCAGCTTCAATCAGGTCGAACTTGATGCCCTTGTGGAGTATGTGTCCACACATGACAGCGAAATGGTGATTACTGCAGGATGCAAGACCACACCTGCACAACGTCAGGCACACTGGCAGACCATTGCGGAACTCATAGGTGCCCTTGGATTCGTGAGGCGCACAGCTAATGATTGCTACAAGCGCTGGAATGACCTTAAGCGCAGGGCAAAGAAAAAGCTGGCCTCAAGTCATGCCGCAACTCTAGTGACTGGAGGTGGGTCTCCGGCAGAGGACATAGAACTCACTCCACATGAGTATGTTGCTGGGACCTACGTCACGGATGAACAGATCCAAGGCGTGGGAGACCTGCCAGATTACGAGGCATTGTCCGGTGAGTGCACATGCATGTGTGTGTCATCCATGTGCATGGTGTGTGTGTGAGTGCTTCTGATTGAGTGCCAGGTGAGGGGGTGTGTGCCTGAGTGGTTTGGGTCACCCATGTGCTTCATCCAATACATTCTGCGCACCAGGATTTGGGTGTTGCAGTATCCCTTCTGGCAACAGTAGACATTCAGCCCAACCTCACACCAGTTGCCCTTGTATTGTCATCTTGCCACAACATAGTTGCATGTTATTCTGTGTTCATTCAGGCTGATTGTCTGCATTCCACCACTTTCACTAGGCATTTCTCAGTCCTATTGTCACATGTGTGACATGGCTAGGGTACATGCCATCTGTGTGATGGCATGTGTCATGTATGTGTATTGGACATGCCAATCACAGGCCAATGTGTGATGGCACTGCTAGGAAGCATGCAGCAAATTTGTTGGTCTTCCATCTTGGTGTCATCAATGTGTGCCATTTGCCTCCCCTTCATACGCAGTGACAGTGCATGCATGGGAGGGTTATAGTCATGTGGTACATGTGTCAATGAAGTACTGTTTCTGTTGCTTCTCAGACCTAATTGTGTTCCATGTTGCTAATGCTTGTTCCCACTTCTTTTCTTTCATGTCTTTGCAGGGGATGACGCACTTGATACTGCTGGGGTTGTGGAGATGGTGCAGACCCAGAAGGGGTCTCAGGCCCGACTGGCCACCAGCGAGGGACGTGGTGTGGTGGTGGGTGAGAACCCACACTTGCTGCAGGCCGTCATCTCAAGGGTTGTCTCTGGGTGCACCTCCCCCGAGCTCTATTCAGGTGTCGATTCGGATGATGAGACCTATGTTCCGTCACAGGTAAGTGTTTCTGGGAGGGATTCTGTTCAGTCCAACCCACCTGCACCAGGGGTAGAACCCTCAATGGGGATGTCAGTGTTGGTAGGTCCGCCTTTGGTGGTTACGGATGCAGGGTCACACTCCGCTACATCTGATCCTGTTCCTGGGCCAGCAGATCAGAGGGGGAATGCAGTCCTGCAGCCTCAGGCAGTGCCGGCACAGCAAGGCGCAGTTCGCCTTGCCCCAGACAGGTGTGGTGCCCGCCGACGCGGTGGCCATACGCCACCTGGTAATACCGCATGGGAGCAATCCATATACGGTATGGCAAACCAACGGGCAGCATCAACTGAGATGATGGCTCAGGCCATGGACAGGGTGGCCACTTCCATTGTCCCCCAAATAAGGGTAATTAAACAACTACAGCAGGCAACAGACTCCATTAGCCAGTCACACAGGGAGGACATGTTGGCGTCCAACAGGGACAGGCGGGCGGCACTGGAGACTCTGCGGGAAGCCATTTCTATTGAGTCCCAGGGCCACAGGGAAGCCCTGAGGGTGGAACTCCGTCAGCTCAGGGCAACTCTGGTTGAGCTTGAGGCTTCAGCTAACACGAGGACAGAACAGCAGCTGGAGCGGCTCACACGTACGCTCTCAGCTGAGATGCAGGCAACTAGGGCGGAGGTCCGGGCATCCCGTGAGTTGTTGCATGGGGACCTCCGCACAATTATCCTCCAGAACCAGACCTTCCACACCCGCATGCTTGCTGCCATGGAGGACCAGACTAGGGCTTTGCGTGGGCTGCCTCCCATAGTGCCACCACATCCTGATGCAGCTGCACAGGGTGAGGAGAGCGACAGCAGCGATTCTCCCACAATAAGGTAGCCGTGCAGGCCATGAGCCCATGGAGGTGTTTTTTTTTTTGCAAGATCCACACAGGTGGGTTTTGGTGTGCACCCTGTCCTCGGACCTCCTGGGTGGCCTCCCCCACACCCCCGGGCCCATTCATGGGCATTTTTGATTATTTTTTTTATTTTTTTTTAATCTTGATTTTTTTAACAGTGTGTTGTCTTGTGTGGCTCCCATGGGCATACGCTGTATTGTGGCTGGGCACATGAAGGCTTGTCCTGAATTTGGGTCAGATGCTTGGGTTTGTATGACACACACCCCTCCTGCTTCCCGTTCCCATGGGCTTGCAAAGGGTGTGCCCAAGTGACATTGACTTACACGGTGACGTTGGACTCCCATATGATGTGTGGGCAGTCTGTAGTCAATACTGTGTATACATTCCTAGTGCATATTGTGGTTGTATTGTACACTGCATGGTGTATTGATATGTGCCTCTGCATCCATCTCATCCTCCTAATTTGCAGGTCCATTTCTCATGTCTTCACAAGGCGGTCTACTTTGGAACTGGAGTCCATGTTGTAAGCAGTGCACCTACACTCTTGCGTGGTGCTAACACTGTATAGTTGGAAGTGTTCGGAGTGCTGGCATTATCAGGTAGTGAGTCTACCAATTTTTTAAGTCCATACAGTCATGTTTATGGTAGGTTGGAGGTTGTGTAGGTGATTGGTATTACTGGTAAGTATTTGGTAATGTGTGTTGTTGGTCCTGCATTACTGTGAGCATTTCATGTGTGGCCAGTTTCCATTAGGGACACTGTAGTTGGTGACACTTGGGGCATGTTGTGGGGATTAATTTGTTTGCTCTCACATTACATGACATGCCATGGTGTGTTGTGTGGCCATGCCGGGGAGGGGTTGGGTGACATGGCACTGTTCTCATGTTGTATTTTGCAAGTGGGTATTCATTTTTGCTGCATGGAAGTGTGTCTTTTGATGACACTGCATTGGTGGTGTTTGTGTAGGTAGGGATGCACACATTGTGACACTTCCAGGTGAACAATCTCAGGCTGCTATGGTTCTGACAGTTGACTGTCCCTTAATTAATCAGAATTGTCAGATTGAGTCATCATTGATTGTCAGATGGTATGTGCCAGGGCTGTGTGCACTCCACAGGGGTGTGCTTTCTATGTGAAGTAATTAGCCACCAGCTGCGTACGGGCTGCCTCACCCTGTGCCCTTCCCCTCCCATGCGCAGCGGGCGTGCATGTGGTTGGGGATGTGGGGGCACCACCATGTCCACAGCCAGGCCCCGGCTTGTTGCAACATTGTGCAGGACACATGCTGCCACTATGATCCTGCACACTACTGGGGGAGCGTATAACAGCTGCCCACCAGAACGGTCAAGGGAGCGAAAGCGTGACTTGAGCACTCCGAATGTGCGCTCCACTATGCCCCGTGTTGCAATTTGGGCTGCGTTGTATCTTACCTTGGGAGGCGTGATGGGGTTCCGAATTGGTGTCATCATGTGTGTGCTCAGAGGGTAGGCACTGTCCCCTTGGGAGGTGGTGATGGGGATCATTAGTGGGGTATTGACATTACTCTGTATCTGTCATGCATGCGTGTGCTGTGGCATTTCTACTCACCAAGCAGCCATGCATCGCCATGCCGCCCAGCTTCCATGTCCCGGTTTAGGGTTGACATCCTGTAAATGAAGCTGTCGTGGGTGGACCCTGGATAGTTGGCATATACTGAGGTGATGATTCCCTTGGCATCACATACTACCTGGACGTTGATGGAATGCCAGTGCTTGCGGTTTCTATAGATGTGCTCAGATGCCCTAGGGGGATTTAGAGCCACATGGGTGCAATCAATGGCACCTAGCACTTTGGGGAATTGTGCCACCCTGTAGAAATCCTGGCGGACAGCCTGCCTTTCTGCAGGTGTTCTGGGCAGGTATATGTGCCTGCGGACTGATGGGCGTGCAGTGATGATGGCAAACACCTGGTGTAGGCACCATGACTGCGTGGCCTGTGACACCCCCCCACTATGGCACTTGTCTGCTGAAATGATCCGGTAGCCAAGAAGTGCAGTACATTGAGGACCTTCTCCAGAGGGCTGAGTGCTTGGGAGCACAGGGTGGGTGATCTGAGGTCATCCTCCCACTCACTGACCAGGTTGAGTATTATGTGTGGTGGAAACCTGCACCTCCCATACACCTGGTCATCAGGCATACCAAATAGGCTGGTTCTGGGTGTGAAGATTCTGGCCCTGACTATCCTTCTCCTCCTCCTGCGGTATCCCACGGCCACTGCTGCTAGGAACGGTAAATTCATCCTGGCGTCTGAGCTTGTTTGTTGTTTGCGCACTCTTTTATGCTGCGCGGGACGTGCACCTGCTTCATTCTGGCGTACGTGTTTCAGGATTGGACCTTTTATTTTTTGATGCGTTGTAGGCAACCTTGTAAATCTTCCTGCCCACCCCAGGAATACACGTAACACGCTCTCCCAGGCCCAGTCGCGAGTAAATATTCCCGCCCACACCTGGAATACAAGTGCCCCACTCTCACAGGCCCAGTCGCGTGTGCAACTTCACGCGCACACCGAAATACAAGTACCCTGCAAATTCGCGTGTGGAACCTCCCGGGCACCCCGAAATACACGTACCCTGCTGGTATTGCGCGTGGAAGTTCACGCGGACCCATAATACACGTACCCTGATGGAATCGCGTGTGAGACTAACCGCGCACCCCTGGAATACACATACCCAGGCAAATCGCATGGCTGGGGGTTGGGGGTGCAGGGAGACAGGGGTGGGGGCCTGGTGGGGGGTGCCCTACAGTGCTGGGGGGTGTGGGTGCAGGGGGACATGAGCGGGGGCCTGGTGGAGGGTGCCCCACAGTGCTGGAGGGTGGGGGTACAAGGGGACATGAGTTGGACATGAGTGGGGGCCTGGTGGAGGGTGCCCCTGGATGCAGGGGGGTGGGGGTGCAGGGGGACATAAGTGGGGGCCTGGTGGAGGGTGCCCCACAGTGCTGGGGGATAGGGGTGCAGCGGGACATGAGTTGGACATGAGTGGGGGCCTGGTGGAGGGTGCCCTACAGTGCTGGGGGGTGGGGGTGCAGGGGGACATGAGTGGGGGCCTGGTGGAGGGTGCCCCACAGTGCTGGGGGGTGGGGGCGCAGGGGGACATGAGTGAGGGCCTAGTGGAGGGTGCCCCTGGATGCAGGGGGGTGGGGGTGCAGGGGGACATGAGTGGGGGCCTGGTGGAGGGTGCCCCTGGATGCAGGGGGGTGGGGGTGCAGGGGGACATGAGTGGGGGCCTGGTGGAGGGTGCCCCACAGTGCTGGGGGGTGGGGGTGGGGGTGCAGGGAGACATGAGTTGGACATGAGTGGGGGCCTGGTGGAGGGTGGGCCACAGTGCTGGGGGGTGGGGGTGCAGGGGGACATGAGTTGGACATGAGTGGGGGCCTGGTGGAGGGTGCCCTACAGTGCTGGGGGTGAGGGTGCAGGGGGACATGAGTTGGACATGAGTGGGGGCCTTGTGGAGGGTGCCCTACAGTGCTGGGGGGGGTGCAGGGGGACATGAGTGGGGGCCTGGTGGAGGGTGCCCCACAGTGCTGGGGGGTAGGGGTGCAGGGGGACATGAGTTGGACATGAGTGGGGGCCTGGTGGAGGGTGGGCCACAGTGCTGGGGGGTGGGGGTGCAGGGGGACATGAGTTGGACATGAGTGGGGGCCTGGTGGAGGGTGCCCTACAGTGCTGGGGGGTGGGGGTGCAGGGGGACATGAGTTGGACATGAGTGGGGGCCTGGTGGAGGGTGCCCTACAGTGCTGGGGGGTGGGGGTGCAGGGGGACATGAGTGGGGGCCTGGTGGAGGGTGCACCTGGATGCAGGGGGGTGGGGGTGCAGGGGGACATGAGTGGGGGCCTGGTGGAGGGTGCCTCACAGTGCTGGGGGGTGGGGGTGCAGGGGGACATGAGTGGGGGCCTGGTGGAGGGTGCCCCTGGATGCAGGGGGTGGGGGTGCAGGGGGACAGGAGTGGTGGTCTGGTGGAGGGTGCCCTACAGTGCTGGGGGGTGGGGGTGCTGGGAGACATGCGTTGGTGGGCAGTAGTGCAAGGTGACATGTGGGTTGGCTGGGGGCATGGCCATGGTGGATGGGCTGCCTGCGGGACATGTGCAGGGATGCAGGGTAGTCCCCTGTGGTGTGGGCCGCCTGAAGGGGCCGTGGAGGGTGTAGAGGGAACAGCTGGGAGGACCCACACGGCCAATTCACGTGTGGGACTCCCCGGCATCCCCGAAATACATGTAGGCTGCTGGATTTGCGTGTGGAATTTTCCGCGCACCCGGAGTACACGTACCCTGCTGAAATTGCGTGTGGGACTTCACGGGCACCCCGAAATACACGTACCCTGCTGGTATCGCGTGTGGAAGTTCACGCGGACCCATAATACACGTACCCTGATGGAATCGCGTGTGAGACTACCCGCGCACCCCTGGAATAAACGTACCCAGGCAAATCGCACGGCTGGGGGGTGGGGGTGCAGGGAGACAGGAGTGGGGGCCTGGTGGAGGGTGCCCCTGGATGCAGGGGGGTGGGGGTGCAGGGGGACAGGAGTGGGGGCCTGGTGGAGGGTGCCCCTGGATGCAGGGGGGTGGGGGTGCAGGGGGACAGGAGTGGGGGCCTGGTGGAGGGTGCCCCTGGATGCAGAGGGGTGGGGGTGCAGGGGGACATGAGTGGGGACCTGGTGGAGGGTGCCCGTGGATGCTGGGGGGTGGGGGTGCAGGGAGACATGCGTTGGTGGGCAGTAGTGCAAGGTGACATGTGGGTTGGCTGGGGGGCATGGCCATGGTGGATGGGCTGCCTGCGGGACATGTGCAAGCGTGCAGGGTAGTCCCCTGTGGTGTGGGCCGCCTGCAGGGGCCGTGGAGGGTGTAGAGGGAACAGCTGGGAGGACCCACACGCCCAATTCACGTGTGGGACTCCCAGGCACCCCCGAAATACACGTAGGCTGCTGGATTCGCGTGTGGAATTTGCCGCGCACACGGAGTACACGTACCCTGCTGAAATTGCGTGTGGAACTTCACGCGCACACCGAAATACACGTACCCTGCAAATTCGCGTGTGAAACTTCCCACGCACCCCGGAGTACATGTGCCCAGGCCAATCGCGTGTGGAACTTCCCGCGAACCACGTAATACACGCACACGCTATTTTTCACACAGCAGGTGTCCGTGTTTGTCGGTACCCCTTTGCACCTCATTTGTCCTAGAGGGCCACTGTATGGATCATTCATCATAGCTGTATATGGGTGCTTTTTGTTAGCGCACATTTTGGCGCACATTTATTTCAGGCGCAGGGACGCTACCGCCTGCTTTCTTGTGGCGTACTTGTTTGGCCCTGTGCGCGTCTTTGCCCGTGCGCTGGTTTGCCCTATTCGATTCCATGAATACGAGTTGTAGGCGAGCGTGTGGGCGTTCCTCGCACTTGCCTCCTGTACTTCCCCCGTGACGCCCATATTTTCACGCGTTGTTCCCCATTCCGAGTGTTACGCCCCGTGTTACGCCTACTTTTGTGATGTGCGCCGCGCTATGTGCGATTTCACAGCGGCCGTGGCGCACGCCGTTGGATGACCTGTGCGCCGGCGTGCGCAGCGCATTTTTTCAGCGCACACCCAATATTTTTCTTGCGCACGGACTTCCATGAATCGATGTGCGCTGGTTTCCCTGCGATTGTCGCAGTTGCACTGCGATTTTCGCACTTTTACTGCGAATCACACGTTTTGGCGCCTCTGCGCGGGAATTTTCGGCGCACATTAATTCCATGAATCGGCCTGTAAATGTTCATCATCAGACTAACAACAGAGTGCAATTGCTTGTGCAGTATTTCTAAGACTATAGGCCAAAAATATAGGTTTCAAATAAAATGTACTAAAGTTCAAGGACAATTGAGATATTAGCATAAAATGTAAGTCGCTCTCTGCTAAAGTCTTGCAGTAACATTTATCTGAGACCCAACCATCCATTTTTTCATGTATTCTAAAAGGGGTAGGGTTCTATTGTGAGCTTGATTTATAGTGACAGCAAGAACTTTGGTTTCTGTTGATCCAGATAATGCTCATAGCCTATTGACAATTTTCTATTCAAATACATGCTCAGAGTATTAGAACTATGAATTCTATTAAAAAGAGTTCCATCTTCAGTGAAGTGGTAATCACATTTTATGATGGACAAATTATTCATTTGTTCTGGGTTTGCCAGAATTCTCCATGACCGATCTTGTACAGCAACTAATGTATGTACACCATAGAGTTCAGCCTCCACCCTCCTGTGACAAGGTTTAAGTTACTTACCTGTAACTTTGTTCTCCAGCATGGGTCTGGCATGGATTCACATGCTCATGAATATTCCCTGTCGTCAGGCTGGGAGTCCTCGGTAAAGGAAAAAACAGTTTCACTTTCACTAAAAAACTGTTTTTCTCCTCTAAACCAATCACTGTCCTCTTGGTCATACTACCCCCATCCAATGACAGTGCTCTCCCTAAGCCCCTCCTCTGGCAGCCATCCTCAGTTTTGGTAAGCAATATAGCCACAGAGGGGACGGAGGGAGGGTTCGCATGTGAATCCATGCCAGACCCATGCTGGAGAATAATAGTTACAGGTAAGTAACTTAAACCTTCTCCAGCATGGGTTCTGGGATGAATTCAAATGCTCATGAATAACGAATACATCGCAGTACAACATTACACAACCACGGGAGGTGGCATGGCTCAACAGAAGCAATTAATTCTTACCTCTGGAACAGTCTCACCTCAAGTGAACAGGTTGCGTAGCACTGCTTAAATGACTCTGGACTCCTCCCTGGAATCCCTGTTGATGCAGTAGAACTTCGTGAAGGTGTACGTGGACCTCCAAGTAGCAGCCCTGCAGATGTCCACCACGGGTACACCAGACAGGAATGCCGTTGTCACAGTGATAGCTCCGTTGGAGTGGACTCGCAGATGGCAGGGCAGCAGTCGGTTCACCAACCGATGACAGTGCGTGATGCAGCCGGTGAGCCACTGTCATGATGCCTACCCCCGGGCATCCGGATCGAGTCCATCAGCCCCGGGAGCAGGCATCCAGATACTTATTAACACCCCCAACAGCCCCGGCTGGGGGCTGTTTGGATTCAGTCCTGGTGCCTTAGGCGCCAGGCTCATCATAGAAATCAGTCCTGGCGCCATAGGCGCCAGGCTCATAGACTTTACTTTCCTTATGCAGACCATGCTGCAAATGAGTCCAAGCTAACATGAGGCCTGGATGGGACTATTTTATTACAGGGACTATTTTTCACTAGGGTGTGGTTCTGGGGAACTTCTTACCTGGGACTACTTTGCAGGCTATTTAAACCACGCCCGAAAAGCAGCCCATGCTTCGTGTTATTCTGCATCCAGCAGCGTAACGCTCACTGTGTCTGCAAGTCAGCATCCAGTCTTCTGCCACGCCCGCCTCGAATCCCGAGCTCCTAGACAAAAGGAAAAGAAAGGAGAAGAGGTTAGATCACGGACATTATTTGATTCCTTACCTGATTCCGGACCCAACACATCTCCGAGCCTGGAAAGGACATTATTTCAGCATGTGTCGCTTCGCCAGCAGCAGCGCCACGTTATACTCACCAGTCCACTGCATCTTTTGACTCGGCGCTGCCTCCATCATTTTCTTCGTCGAAACCCATCACCTGGGGGGAAAACAAAAGAAATAACAAGTTGAGCCGAGAAAACCGACAAGACAATCTTTTGCCACCATAGGCTTACCTGCTTTACCACCGGAGGTATTATCCTTTAATTTGCCGCATCTTCCTATGCCGCACCTATAAAGGGAGAGAAAACAGCAAGTTAAACTCATGCAACTTTTACCGGACAGTGTTTGGTAATACAGACTCTTACCTGAACGCCATCAGCTGCCTCCAGGCAATATTCTTTTGGACCCAGCTGCAACCTAACGAGGGAATGGAACAAGAGTGAACATCAGACATATTGAACTCTTTGAACTGTATAGACACTGGAGTCAATATTCCTCCGGAACTCCTCCAGTACCTTCAAACCAGTGAAGTAACTGGTATCTACGTGCCCCTGCATGCCATGCAGGATGGAGAGCTCATCATTTAAAAACATAAGGTGAGGTTACCAAGAGGGGATATCGGAGGTGATTAGTGGGGAGAGCGAGAACAGTTGGGGGGCCATCACTAAAGTCCACGGGTGGCTAAATCCCTTTCTCCACTTGCAGGAGAGAACTTCTACGAGTCCAGCAGACAAGATTAGGCGGGCCAGTCCAGAATGTCATCTCTGCACTACGCATCACGTTTTTGGAGCCGCAGCTGTCCGGGTCCGATCAACGCCCCTGTGGGAACCAGGTGAGCGTAACAGCCACCTTGAAATGGAAGCATTGGACATGGCCTTCTCATGGTTCACAGGACCAAAGTTCACAAACAGTTGTGAGGTCTTCCGAAAACTCTTTGTGCGTGTCACATAGAACTTCAGGGCACGAGCAACGTCCAGCGAATGCAAGGCCCTTTCCGCCGGTGACAAAGGTTTCGGGAAAAATACAGTTAACACCAAAGGCTTGTTGAGGGTGAATTCCGACAAAACCTTCAGCGTGAAAGAGGGGTGCATACACAGCACCACCCTCGAACCGTGGAAAGTCAGGTATGGTTGCTTGCAGGATAAGGCCTGATTCTCACCTACCCTCCTGGCAGAGGTGATGGTCACAAGGAAAGCCATTTTCCACGAGAGGAACTTGAGAGGGGCCTGATGCATAGGCTCGAAGGGGGCCCCCATGAGCCTAGTCAGAACCATGTTGAACTCCAACACTGCGGCAGGAGCCTTCAACAGTGGGAAAGATTGAAAAAGTCCTTTGAGAAATTCTTTGACGAGTCGATGGGACCAAAGTGAAGATCTTCCTGGACACCAGGTATAGCAGGAGATAGCCACCAGATGTACCTTTACAGAGGGGTGCGCCAGACCGGCCTTGGCCAAGGATAGCAAATATGGAAGAATCTGCGGGCCATGACCCTCAGAAGAGTAATCTTCTGAGACTGGCACCACATAGCAAAACGCTTCCACTTGTGACCGTAGCACTTCAAAGTCAACGACACCCTGACCTTGACGTGGACCTCCCTGAGGTCCACAGACAACTCATATCCTCCAAACTCTAGGCTGCAGGAGCCAAGCCCTCAGGTTCAGTGATCATGGTTCGTGATGAAGGATTGCGCCTCCGTCTCTTGGTGTCAAGATCTGGAAACGGTGGCAGCTTGACCGAAGGCGACACTGACAAGCTGAGAAGGTGCAGATACCAAATCTGCCCCGGCCACACTGGGGGTGATGAGAATAATTTTGCATAGATATTGTCTGAGTGTGTTGATGACTCGAAGCAGGAGAGGGAACGGGGGGAATGTGTACAGGAACAGTCATTCCCATAGAAAGGAGAATGCGTCCCCCCCAGGCTCCTCGGTGGGTGGAATCTGCTGGCAAACTACTGGCACTTGGAGTTCGCCCCCGTCGCAAACAAGATCGATATGTGGCCTGCCCCATCTGACAAATAGGTGGTCCACCTGATCCTGACGAAGCTCCCACTCGTGTGTGTAAAACTAGATAGGTACCCTTACTGTTGTAGCTGTAACCACAGAGGTTCAAGAACAGCAGGTCAAAGCAATTGTTTGGCCTGATTTCTCGGGCTGTTTAGAAAAGAAATTAGTTGCTCAATTTTAGCAATCACAGAGTGAATCAGCGGCTCAATGAATCTTTACCGCCCACTCGGGAGGTTGATTCTAAACGTCTCAACGAAACAATACAACATTTAAACCAAAATTATAAAAGAAATATATTTTAAAATTAAAACACATCAACATATTTTGAAACAAATTATAAACAACTAGTACAGACAAGTTTCATCTTTTTGAAGCATAATAGGACAAGTAGAAACAACTCAAAACAAATAGTGCTTCAGATTCGGTTCAATAACAAAAACAAAGAATACAAGCATGTGCAATTTCATAGAAAATTCATTGCATCATGAGTTCCCCTTAATCGGTACATTAGTTCCTCATTAGTAGGGCTAAAGTTTTTTGATGCGAAAGTCAATGAGTTATACAGGGTCTTTCGATGCAAGATATCTGATTAATTGCCAGCGTGTAGTTCCCTGCTGTGGGAGTCTGCAATGGTGTTCTTGACTCCCGCCAGGTGGAGAGGGACGAGGAACATTCCCTTTTGGACGGCCCAGCGCCACAAGTCCTGCGCCTCTTTGAGAGCGCTGGGAATCGAGTGCCCCCCTGTTTCCTGATGTAGAACATGGTGGTGGTATTGTCCATGAAGATCCTCATCACCTTGCCCTTCAGAGACGTTAGGAACGACTTGAGGGCCCAGAACACTGACCGTAGCTCCAGGATGTTTATATGAAGATCCTTCTCTGGCAGCCACAGGCCTCTGGCGTACAGACATCCGGTGTGCGCTTATCAGCCTTCCAGGGAGGCGTCCGCGGGGACCATCTCATGGTATGGGGGTTTTGAAATGTCCCACCTTGGGCGATGTTGGAGCAGGCGCCCCACCATCCTATCGCCTGAAGGAACTTGTCGTTGAGATCTTGTGCGGGAAACCTCCGGACACCTGTTTCCAGCGGGGGTCCAGGAATTCCTGTAGGGGTCGCATTTGCAACCTGCAGAGCCGGACGAGGTAGATGCAGGACGACATCATGCCCAGTAATGACTTGATGGCCCACACTGTGGCCGTCTTTGTCGACGACAGCCGTTGCACCTTTCCTTTAATGACTGCTATCCTATCCTCCACTGGGCAAGACACTGTATTGAGTCTGGCACCTAGGAACAGCGCGTTCTGCTATGGCGTTAAGCAGAACTTTGGATAGTTGACAGAGAATCCCAGATCCGTCAGCAGCCGGACGGTCGTCTCTGTGTCTGACGGCCAGCTCCCGGGAGCGGGCATGAATCAGCCAGTCGTCCAGGTACGGGTATACATGTATGCCTGTAGACGTAGATGGGCAGCCACTGGTGCCAGGCATTTTGTGAACACTCTGGGGGCCGACTTCAAGCTGAAAGGTAGAGCCTTGAACTGGTAGTGCTGCCACTGTACCACGAAACATAGAAACTTCTGATGTTTCCTGTGAATCGGGACGTGGAAGGAGGCGTCCTCCAGGTCTAACGAGGTCAAGAAGTCTCCTCTTTCCAGTTGACTGAGCATGTGTTGCAACGTGGCCATCCAGAACTTTTGGGAGTTTAGGTATTTGTTCAGATGACGTAGGTCTCGGATGGGCCTCCAGCCTCCTGTCTTCTTTCTGACCAGAAAGTATTTGGAATAGACTCCGGAGCCCCAGAGCCATTGGGGAAGTAGCTCTATCGCCTCTTTTCGCAGCAGGGCCCGTACCACTTTCAGGAGCTGTGGGATGTGCTGCTCCTAACGGGTAACCAGTGGGATCCACAGACACCTGCTTTGAAACTCCAGAGTGTGTCCTTGGGCGAGAGCGTCCAGCACCCATCCGTCGGTGGTGATCTTTCTCCACTCGCTGATGAACCTTGGCTTGGACCTCCAGATGGAAATGAGTGGCTTTCATCCAACCTTGGCAACGACGGAAGACACTGTACCCCATTTGGCAGAACCCTTTGATGGCAACATGTAATGCAACTTTGATGACGTGATCCGACGCCACTTCCCCTTCCTGGAAGAGAGTAATTGCCTCCATCTTCTTATCGTCGGGGAGGAATTCCAGAATCGGGCCCAGCTTATACCACAACTCCCTGTCATACTTGGCCAGGATCGCCCTGTGCGTTGGCCGCCTTCATAGTGGACGCTGCAGTGTAAATCACCTTCTTTCCCATGGCGTCCATCCTTTTCCCCTTGCTGTCCGGGGGGACCGAAGACATCGAGGGCGGGTTGGCAGACCGTTTCCTTGTGGCCGCTGATACCACCGAATCTGGCCATAGCTGTGACCTCAGGCACTTAGGTGCGGAGTCCGGCACCCCATATTTCTTCTACAGCCTATCCTGCTTGGCTGGAGCGGTGCAAGGATTCTTCATGAGGGCCAGGCCATCTTCCCAAACATCGTCCAGAAAGGGCATCGCCATAATCGTCTTCCTCTTGGCCTTGCTCCTTTGATACAAGAAGCCCTCCTTCTTTGTTTCCTCAGGCACCAGCTGGAATATTTTGGTGGCCCTGGCGATCATGGAGTGGAACGATCCCACCTCATCAAGTGGGTACACCCTGTGTGGAGAATTCAAATGTGACAATTCTCTGTCCGCTGCGACAATGTCTTTGTCGTCATCCATCGTCGGAGGAGGTTGAAACGGGGACGTCAGATGACGCTTCCTCTTCTTTGATGGAGACTGATCAGGGACCTGGGGGACCACAGGTACCGGAGCCGGAGGCATCCTCATCTGGATCTCTGACACCAAGGTGTGTAGAGTCGACAGAATATACAAGGAAATGTCCCTCAGCTTAGAAGGCAGAACAGGAAAACTAGGCCCTGCACCATCATCGCCATCATCCTCCTCCTCCACATCCTTGTGGACCGCATGTAAGGACTCCTGATCTTCGTCGTTCGTGGACGAGACCTCCATGGAACCGGGGCCTGAGCCGGTTTCACCCCTTTTGGCGTGCCTGCAGACTTTGCCAAAGTCACTCCAGTGGTGTTGCACCTTGGGGGTAGGGACACTTTCTGAGCTGTGGGAGCTACCCTTGCAGGATCACCACCCTTAGCTGTCGTGGCAATAACAATCATCGATGGAGTCGCCAACAAGGTCTTAGCCTGTGCTGGTTGAGCCTGCTTGGGCTGTTCGGCGTTCTTCTCCTCCGTCGGCTTCTCGTATTTCTTACGTAGTTTAGCCGGTGTAGATGACTTTGTCTTCAAAGAGGAGCTTGACTGTTGGCTGGCCATGGAGGCAGAAGGTGGTGCTGATCGTGCCCTATCCACCTTGGGACCTGCTTCTGCGGCGAACCCGGTGGACTCAGACTTGTGGTTCTTGGCCTTATCTTGGGCCCCCACGGATGAGGTGCCCTCAAAGGACTTATAAGACTGATCCTTGGACTGGCCAGTCCTGGGTGAGGCATGACCCGGCTAGGAGCACGAGTCAGAGGCCTTGGCGTTAAGCTATGCCACCAGTCTACTATGCCTGTCCATCATCATTTTCTTGGAGAAACTGAGGCATATATCGCCTCTACTACCTTGTGGTCCGGGTGGAGGCAGTAAAGGCATTGCAGGTGCATGTCCTCCACAAACATGTTCCGCAGCCCGCATTTGGTGCAGGGCCTGAAGAGGGACCTCCCCTCCTTCTTCTCCATCATGGTCGGAAGGGCATGAAGTAGGCTCAAAGGCCTTGTAGAATCAACGATATTCACCCTTGAGGGGCGAAGAACTTCACATACTTTGGATCCCCACTGTCGGCAGATGAAGAAAAGAGCACACAGGTTTCTTTGAAAGAAAAATAGAACATTTTCTGTCAAAAACACACAAAACATACAAATAGCTCACAGAGCAAATTTGAGGACTCCCAACACTGATGCGTGCGGTACAAGTCTTAAGATGGCTGCCAGAGGAGGGGCTTAGGGATAAGACTGTCATTGGATGGGGGCAGTATGACCTAGAGGACAGTGATTGGTTTAGAGAAATACTGTTTTTAAGTGAAAGTGAAACAATTTTTTCTTTTACCGAGGATTCCCAGCCTGACGACAGGGAATATTCATGAGCATGTGAAGCCATGCCATGCCAGACCCCATGCTGGAGAATAAGTCCTTTCACGCTACCCTGTACTTCTCTAAGTCAGGGGAACTCTAGACACTGGCACAGTATCCCAAGGGTTTTAATCTAATTTAGCGATGTATAGACTGCAGATTAACTTCCATGTATAGGGGAATCGTCAGGGAACTGTTAGGCAAACCTAATTTGTTCTTTAGGAACCCATTCTCTATCTTCGATAGTGCCTTACAATTCATAAAGCCCCACAACTCTGATCCATGTAATGCTGCCTGGTGGGCTTGTAACATATATGCCTTAGTGGAATCTATGAACCCACCGTTGTTCTAATTGAGTGAGCGTTTTGTTCAAATCACCCCCACGTTTAGCTGGTTTGACTTTTTGGAGGACAAACCATCTTAAGTCAGTGTCCCTGTGGTTCTTGCTGATAAAATGTTCTACTAAGGGCTTATCTGCTACCTTGCTCCTGATGCAGGAACAATGTTCCGAGATACGCATTGTGATCGCACGTATGGTTTTACCCACATATATGAGTTTACAAGGGCATTGTATTATGTATATGACACCCTTGGTGTTACAATTGGTGAAATCATTCATTGTCCATTGCACTTGTTCGTGTTCGAATGATTTCTTTTGTAGGGTCAGAGGGTATGCCACGCAGTGACCGCATTTATGGTGTCCAACTATCGGGGTAAATCCCATAGTGTATTTTGTGTTTGCGGAGGTGGCTCTATAAACGTGTGTACAAGAGCATCTCTTAGATTCCTATTTTTCTTGAAAGCGAAGCAAGGCACATTCTGTAGAGTGCCAGGGTGTGTTACCAGATGCCAGTTCTTCTTAATCGTTTTCTGGATCAATAAGCTCATTGTTTTGTGTCTTCCTAATTGTTTACGTTGTTTTAAAAATCCTGTTCTGAATTTGTACACTATCTTGTTGTGAATTTTGACAAACCCTCATAGAGGTTGGGTTTGTTATATGCACACTATTTTGATATTGTCCCAAAAATGTTTTGGTACTGTGTGTTGTAAACATATATTTTTCTGTTTGTTCTGTTTTGGTTTAGCATACCATTCTGATGTCTGAGTTTTTTGGAATTGTGCATTTATGTTCTGATTCACACAACTCTAATATAAAAAATTGAGAGATTTTTCTACGATAAAATACTGAAGAGTGATTCCTTTGTTAAAAAAAATAAAAAATTGCAGAGGTCAAAAAAACCTTGGGAGTGTCTCGTTATGAGCATAGTGTCTTTGGACCTATTCATTTGTATGCTTTGTTTTCTAGTTAACCCTCCTGGGTAGAATAGGTTCCATACCAGGAGCCCTAATTTTTGATACCGGTCAACAATATAGATAGTATTTAAAAATGAGTAAAAACACAATACAATAGTACGTCTTAAACATCACAGAAGTTCTCATAACAAGCACATAAATCTCATCATACAACCATACCAATTTAATACAATTAATTGATATATCACTAAAACCATTGTGATATCATTAAACCATTATACTTTAGAATTAAACATTTTATCAAAATCTCTCCATATAAAATAAGCAGCTGAGGAAATCACAAGAGACTCTCCTGGATAGACACTGCTCCAAAATGGATCATTCTTAATAGCTTATATGTCCTGCACAAAAGTAAGAAAGGCCTTTTGGTATTTATCAAGAAGCAGTGGACCGCCTGTAAGAATATGTCTTGCTGTCTCAATCTCCAACTTGCATATCCTACAATTCTTAAGTAAGTTGGTATTTTTTTCCAAGCACCCAAAACATCCTGCGTATGAAGCAAATTAAATCTCAAATTCCTTATACATTTCTATAGAATACATTCCTTAGTTCCCCCAGTGACATTAGGGGAAGGGTTTCTGATGAATTTGAGGTGATCATCCCAAAGACTTTGTCCTGGAACCCTTCTCATGTGGCCAGGGAAAGGCAGCCACTACCTGATCCTGACCCTGAGGGTGGTGTTCTGCGGGAGGATCACATAGGAGGGGACTCAGGTCAGGAGAAATGGGAGAACCCTGTGTTAGGCAGAAACCTGTGCAGTTCCCTTGGGGAACACTGCAAAAGATTTAAGACTACAGGTAGAGCAGTAAACCCCTTTGGTAGCAGTCTGCACCACCCAGATTTACCTGGTAGCTGTGGCTGAGCAGTCAGACTTCTCTCAAGAAGAGTTAGGCAGTATGTAAAGTATACACAATATGTACCAAAACACAATAGCACAAGCAAACACTGACCAGAGCTTGGTTTCAAAAGTATATAGTTATTTATTTAAAATACACATAAGTTAAAAACACTCTAGCAAAAATATAGTAAAAGCACTTCAACACAGTTATAATGAAAGTAGATTCAATCCTTTCTCCTATCTAGACAACTCTAAGTAAACACCACTTAATTAAAACAGAGGTGAGTGCTTAACGTTAGATGACACTCTAGTAGTTTCCAAGAAAGGGAGAGAAAAAGCAGAAATGGGTTAGACACACCACTCTAAGGTCCAGAGCACTTGCAATAGGCTTAAAGAAGAATAAAGTCACAGGTGAGCAAAAGTCACTAGGCAGGGCCCACTCTTAGAGTAGCCGGAGCGAAAATGTGCCCAAGATCACACTGTTAGTTAGAGATTCAAAGTCTTGCAAAGAGTCAAAAAGAGGTTAGAGTGGCTCAGAAAGTTTAGCCAAAGTGTCCCAGGCACTCCCAGGTTCGAAAGCCGGGGACTAAATCTACCCCGTACAGTCGGTAGCAAGGGAAGCCAGGCAGAACACAGTACCTTAAGCGGAAAGGATCCTCCAGCGGTGGCAGTTGTTCCAGGCAGTGGCAGCAGGGCTCGACGTCGGTCAGGGGAGAAGAAGTTCTCGCTGAAGAGCAGAAGAAGAGGGTCGTTGCACTGCCCGGGAAGAAACCAGCCGCGGAGTCCTCCGGTTAAAGGGTTGGTACCGACTTTCGCGGTATGGGGGTAAAGTGTGGTATTCCGGTTGCCGGGGTGCTTGGCACAGGCAAGGCGGCCACGAGATACCTCAAAGAACGGAAAGAAGGCGAAAACTGGTTGTCCCCACCAGTCAAGGGAAGGAGCCACTCCGTTAAGAGTTCTCCTCGGTCGTCGGGAAAAAGTGGTGAGACGGTTCAGCAGGGCTCCACCGGGTGGTGTCGTCGAAGCAGGTCGGCTCAGCTCTTCCCTCGTCGGATTCTTGGTCCTGTGGCGACTTCTGAAGTCCCAGTCCCCAAAGCCCTGCTTTTATGCAGCAAACCCCCATTCACCCAGCCTAGCTGTCACTCAAACATGCTAAGTGGTGAGCCGGCCGGCTCACCACTTGGGCCAATCAGGACGGAGTGCGACTTGAGTTACCAAGGTAACTCAGTCCAGGGTGCCTAAACCCCCCTCCACCCCTCCTAAGTACCCCAGACAGAGTGGCACCACTTTGGAGGGCTTCTGTGGAGAAGCCCGCCAAAAGTGGAACAAAGGGCTCCACTTTGGGTCAGAGTTACAGAGGCGAACGCCAACGCCATTTTAGAATCAAGTTTTGGCAAAAAGTCCCAACCGGAGTTATAATAATAAATATATAAACCGGCGGTATGTTTAAGGCTACCGTAAATAAATAATTAAATGTGTTAGCCTAAAACAATGGGAAATCCCATAGGAAAATATTCGCGGTTGAATATAAAACGTAGTTTCCACTGCCACCAGCCAAAACTCGATCAGGGGGGACGGAGACGTGCCCCCTCGACTAACAGACCCTGGGGCAATCGAATTGCCCCAGCCAGTACGTCCACAATATGATGGTTTGTACTGGTTCTGTTCAGGATTCAAGACTAGCAAAGTCTTTGGTGACTTTACATGCCCTGGGAGACAGTAGTCAGTCCCAGGGTATGGAGTCTATGTTGGGGGGTCCCTAGGACACCCCTGGGTCACGGCACAGAGGGTGCTGTGTAACCCACATCACAAAAATACATGAGGCCCTATGGAGTAAAAGACCCCATAGCCCATTCAACACAAGGTTTAACCAAGAAAACACACTTCAACATGTCCAAGAGTGAGGGTAAAAGAGTCTCACTCTTGGCAGGAGAAAAAAATTAAACCCCAGAAATCCAGCAAAGCTGCTGGGGGACTCACTAGGTAGGGAAATTCAGCCTAAACAGAGAATTCTCCCTAACACTCGCCCCCCCCAGACTAAGGGACAGGAGGATTTAATCCACTCCTGGATGAACCTCATACCTCTAGTCGATGATATACATCCTAGAGAGTCCATCAGCATTTTGATGGTGACACCCTGACCTGTGCTCAATGGTGAAATCAAACCCTTGCAGGCAGATTGACCATCTCAATAGTTTTGGATTTTCCCCTTTCATTTGCATTAACCATCTCAAGGGTTGGTGGTCAGTCTGAATAACAAAAGTAGAACCATACAAGTATGGCCTAAACTTCTTCAGTGCCCACACAATAGCAAAGCATTCTCTTTCGATAGTTGCCCACCTTGTCTCAGGATCCTTCAGTTTCCTACTGATGAAGCAAATGGGGTGCTCCCTACCCTTCTCATCCAGTTGGCTTAGAACTGCACCTATACCTACATTGGAAGCATCAGTTTGTACAATGAAAGGTTGGTGGTAGTCAGGAGCTCTCAATACTGGAGCCTGGCAAAGAGCTCTCTTCAGTTTTTCAAAGGCCTGATTGCACTCCTCATTCCATTTTACCTTTTTAGGGAATTTGGGAGAGGAGATTACATTCAGTGGAGAAGCTATGGTCCCATAGTTCTCAATGAAATTCCTGTAATACCCAGTGAGGCCTAGAAAAGCTCTCACTTGGGTTTGAGTAGTTGGTGTTGTCCAATTTTGCACAGCTTCAATCTTGCTGGGCAAAGGCCTTATTTCTCCACCTCCTACCTCATGTCCAAGGTAGACCACTTTACTTTGACCAATCTGGCACTTACTGGCTTTGATTGTCAAATGGGCCTGTTTCAGAGCCTGCAACACATGGCCTAGGTGGTTCACATGTTCTTCCCAGGAGTGGCTGAAGACTGCAATGTCATCCAAGTATGCCATGCAGAAATCTTCCATCCCAGCCAGAACTTGGTTCACCATCCTTTGGAATGTGGCAGGTGCGTTTTTCAGTCCAAAAGGCATGACCTTAAACTGGTACAAGCCAACTGGGGTTGAAAATGCAGTTTTCTCCTTGGCATGGTCTGTCAGGGCTATTTGCCAATAGCCTGACGTCAGGTCAAATGTGCTGAGGTACTTGGCTGCACCAAGTTTATCCACCAACTCATCTGTCCTGGGCAAAGGGTGGGCATCAGTCTTGGTGACTGCATTTAGAGCTCTATAGTCCACACAGAATCTCAAGTCTTTGGATCCTGCCTTTGGTACTAACACAACTGGGCTAGACCATGGACTAGTAGAGGGTTCTATTACCCCGAGATCAAGCATCTTCTTGACCTCTCCTTTGATGTGGGCTCTGATATGTTCTGACATTCTGTATCCTCTGCTTTTGACTGGCAGACAGTCACCAGTGAGTATCTCATGCTGGCCCCAAGGGGTCAAGCCTGGTGACAGTGAGAACAGGGAGGCAAACTGATTTAACATAGATTTGCACTCCTCTTGTTGCTCAGGTGTCAGGTCTGAAGAGAGATTGACTCCTTCAACTTTTTCATCTAAAGGTACACCTCTGAGGAGATCAGGGAGAGATTCACTCTCTTCCTCCTCTGCAGCTGAAGCTAGGAGCAAGGCTCCTACATCAGGTCTGGAGATGTAGGCTTTTAGTCGGTTGGTGTGGAAGACTCTAGGAGCTTCCCTGGGTCTGCCCAGATCCACCAGATAGTTGACCTCTCCAAGTTTTCCCACAACCTTGAAGGGTCCCATCCATTTGTCTTGCAAGGCCCTCTGCCTTGTTGGGAGCATAACTAGAACAAGCTGGTCTTGAGTAAACTCAACCATGTTAGCCTTCTGGTCGTGCCAATGTTTGACCAGGGCTTGACCAGCTTTCAAGTTGTCACTTGCTTCTGCCATCATGTGTGACATTCTCCTCCGGAGACCTATCACATAGTCAGTCACTCTGACTGGCTTGAGGGGAGGAGCACCTTCCAACCCCTCCTTAATCAGGGCCAATGGACCTCTGACTGGATGGCCATAGAGAAGCTCAAAGGGAGAATAACCTACTCCCTCCTGAGGGACTTCTCTATAAGCAAAGAGAAGGCATGGCAGTAGAAGGTCCCACTTTTTCTTAAGGGGTTCTTCCAAAGCACCTATCATGCTCTTCATGGTTCTGTTAAACCTTTCAACCAACCCGTTTGTCTGAGGGTGGTAGGCGGTTGAGAACTTGTAGGTAACTCCACAGGTTTTCCACATGGCCTTCATGTAGTGGGACATAAAGTTTGACCCCCTGTCAGAGATTACCTCCTTAGGAAACCCAACCCTGGTAAAAATACCAAGGAGGGCCTTAGCCACAGCCGGAGCTGTAACAGTCCTCATAGGAATGGCCTCCGGGTACCTAGTAGCATGGTCTACTACAACAAGGATAAACCTGTTGCCTGAGGAGGTTGGAGGATCAAGGGGACCAACAATGTCAATCCCTACCCTCTCAAATGGGACTCCCACAACTGGGAGAGGCACTAAAGGTGCCACATTCTTGGAACCAACCTTACCAGAAGTCTGGCAGGTATGGCAGCTCTTACAATATCTATCTACTTCGGCCCCCATCTTTGGCCAATAAAAGTAGAGTGAGAGCCTTTCCTTGGTCTTCTTGAAACTCAAGTGGCCAGCCAAAGGTATCTCATGGGCTAGTTGTAAGAACTGTTGTCTGTTTTCCTGTGGGACTACAAGGCGTTTGTAGTCTCCAGGTTCAGACTCAGTGGGTTCACTGTAGAAGAGGCCATCTTCCCAGTGCAACCTATACTTCCCAGGCTCTTGCCCATCAGCTTGAGAAGCTGCCTGGTGGCGGAGACCCTCCAGAGTTGGACATTCTCTTTGCCCCTTACGAAAAGCTGCCCTGCTAGGCCCACCTTCTGCCAGTAAAGACTGCAGCTCAGGATGGTCCTCAGGGTCCAAATCTCCAATAAGGTTGGGGCCTCCTTCTAGCTCTTCCTCAGAGTCTAGCTCAACCACACAGGGTTGTACCTCCCTCTCAGCCTCAGCTGGAGGTGGAGTTACAGGTGTAACTTTGGACAACCTAGGGGAAGTCCTTGTTGGAAGCACTGGAGTGCTTGCTGCTGGCTTTTTCCTAGGAGTCTTGGGTTGCCCCTTTGCTCCTGATCTGGTAGTTACTGCAGTAAGTTGCTCCAGTGGTAGAGGAGTGATTTCTGTCATCATCTCCTGAGATAACCCTCTCAGGGTTTTCTCCCTTGCAGGTTTTGTGAGTTCCTGAAACCTTTTGCTAGGAGGTCTGGGGGTATGAGATACAACTCCAAGAGCTTTGAGGTCATTACCCAACAGAACCCTACCTGGCACTTCACATTGTACACTGACAGGTATTTTTACAGCCATATCATTACATTGGATGAGAACTGGTAACTGGGGACACATCTGCACAGGCCCACCAGCTAACTTGGTGAGGCATTTGGGTGCCTTAGCAACATCCTCTGCCTTGAAAAATGATTCATCCACCACAGTTATGCTGGCTCCAGTGTCCCTAATGGCAGGAGTCTCCTGACCATTCACCTGGACACTGTCCTTATAATACTCTTTAGTATTATCTGGGATAGAGTTATAGACATCTAAATTCTGTTGCTCCCACAACCCCAGAGAGACTAAAGAAACACTAGCTGAGACTCCAGTGGGTTCATCAGCTAGTAATAGAAAGTTTCCACTTGCCATGGGTACTTCCTCTTCTGGAGCGAAGGCTAAGGAGGCAAGCTGGACCCCTGAAGGTTTACCCTTACATCTGGGATCTCCTTTCACATGGTCAGTAGCCTTACAAACAAAGCATGAGCCAAAGGCTCGCTGGAATGGAGGCTTGTTCTGACCTCCTTCTGGTCTGGGACCAGAAGGTACACTAGCCTGATTTGGTTTCCCTTGTGGCTTACCCTTATAGTTTTGTTTGGGGCCCTCTTTGGAATTTGTAGTATTAGAATTCTCTTTGGAGTCCTTCTTAGACTGTTTTTCCCCATCCTTCTTCTGAGTTACCCCAGAATCCTTGTGAGTGGCCCTGTTGGCAACCCACAAGTCAGCAGCCTTAGCTAGCCTCCGGGAATCTAATTCCCTGGAATCAGCCAAGTGTTGTCTGAGCTCAGGAGAGCAGGCATCATAAATAGTCTCCAACATAAACAAATTCTTCATACCTTCATAAGTGTTCACCTTGTAACCCTTAATCCATCCCTCTAAGTTTTTCAAACATTCATTCACCCAGGTAGCCCAAGGGGTACCATCATGCTTTTTGAGGCTCCTAAACCTCTTAAGATACTGGGAAGGGGTCTTCCCAAACCTAGCTATCAAAGCTAGTTTCACACATTCATAGTCCTTCCTATCCTCCTCCCCCATCTCCATTACCACATCAGTTGCAACAGGGGGAAGCCTAGAGAACAACCAGGTGAGTAAGTCATTTCCTGTGATGTTCTGGAGCCCATGATTATATTCAAACAGAGACAACCAATCCAACACATCCAACTTAGGCTCATACATACCAACCAATTCTTTAGGCATCCGGGGTCTTTTAGGACTGGAACTTCTAGAGGAGCCAGAGAGAGAAACATTCTCAACAGATAATTTCTTCATTTCTAAGTCATACTTGAGCTCCATTTCCCTTAGCCTTAGTTCTTTGTCAGTTTGAGCATTAAGTTTCTTATACTCCAATTCTAGCTTCATTTTCTCCAGTTCAAAGTACTGAGGACTAAATGTGGGACCTGGTAAAGGTCCAGTAGGTACAGCAGGTAGAGCAGGCAGAGGCCTAGGGGGGACAGTTACAACAGCCTCACCCTCCTCTTCTGACTCTTCCTCAGAAACATCAACATTTTGCTCCATGTTAACTTCAACACTGTCATCTACAGTCGCTGGAGTGGTAGGTTCCTCTGAACCATCACCCAGACTTTGGTTAGCTAACAATCTTTCAATCAGCTCCATTTTCTTGCCCTTAGTCAGGAGATCCTTATGTTTACAGAGCACTCTTAAACAATCAGCAGTTTTGGCTGCAAGGGACTCTTGACTATAGCTTTCTATAACTGACATGTTAGAGGTTTTACTTTTTCAGTGCTAAGCTTTGTGGTTAGTTGCACTAAGGTATCTAAAGCACAATAAAATGTATACTCAATACAAATCCCACCGCTGTACACCAGTGTTAGGCAGAAACCTGTGCAGTTCCCTTGGGGAACACTGCAAAAGATTTAAGACTACAGGTAGAGCAGTAAACCCCTTTGGTAGCAGTCTGCACCACCCAGATTTACCTGGTAGCTGTGGCTGAGCAGTCAGACTTCTCTCAAGAAGAGTTAGGCAGTATGTAAAGTATACACAATATGTACCAAAACACAATAGCACAAGCAAACACTGACCAGAGCTTGGTTTCAAAAGTATATAGTTATTTATTTAAAATACACATAAGTTAAAAACACTCTAGCAAAAATATAGTAAAAGCACTTCAACACAGTTATAATGAAAGTAGATTCAATCCTTTCTCCTATCTAGACAACTCTAAGTAAACACCACTTAATTAAAACAGAGGTGAGTGCTTAACGTTAGATGACACTCTAGTAGTTTCCAAGAAAGGGAGAGAAAAAGCAGAAATGGGTTAGACACACCACTCTAAGGTCCAGAGCACTTGCAATAGGCTTAAAGAAGAATAAAGTCACAGGTGAGCAAAAGTCACTAGGCAGGGCCCACTCTTAGAGTAGCCGGAGCGAAAATGTGCCCAAGATCACACTGTTAGTTAGAGATTCAAAGTCTTGCAAAGAGTCAAAAAGAGGTTAGAGTGGCTCAGAAAGTTTAGCCAAAGTGTCCCAGGCACTCCCAGGTTCGAAAGCCGGGGACTAAATCTACCCCGTACAGTCGGTAGCAAGGGAAGCCAGGCAGAACACAGTACCTTAAGCGGAAAGGATCCTCCAGCGGTGGCAGTTGTTCCAGGCAGTGGCAGCAGGGCTCGACGTCGGTCAGGGGAGAAGAAGTTCTCGCTGAAGAGCAGAAGAAGAGGGTCGTTGCACTGCCCGGGAAGAAACCAGCCGCGGAGTCCTCCGGTTAAAGGGTTGGTACCGACTTTCGCGGTATGGGGGTAAAGTGTGGTATTCCGGTTGCCGGGGTGCTTGGCACAGGCAAGGCGGCCACGAGATACCTCAAAGAACGGAAAGAAGGCGAAAACTGGTTGTCCCCACCAGTCAAGGGAAGGAGCCACTCCGTTAAGAGTTCTCCTCGGTCGTCGGGAAAAAGTGGTGAGACGGTTCAGCAGGGCTCCACCGGGTGGTGTCGTCGAAGCAGGTCGGCTCAGCTCTTCCCTCGTCGGATTCTTGGTCCTGTGGCGACTTCTGAAGTCCCAGTCCCCAAAGCCCTGCTTTTATGCAGCAAACCCCCATTCACCCAGCCTAGCTGTCACTCAAACATGCTAAGTGGTGAGCCGGCCGGCTCACCACTTGGGCCAATCAGGACGGAGTGCGACTTGAGTTACCAAGGTAACTCAGTCCAGGGTGCCTAAACCCCCCTCCACCCCTCCTAAGTACCCCAGACAGAGTGGCACCACTTTGGAGGGCTTCTGTGGAGAAGCCCGCCAAAAGTGGAACAAAGGGCTCCACTTTGGGTCAGAGTTACAGAGGCGAACGCCAACGCCATTTTAGAATCAAGTTTTGGCAAAAAGTCCCAACCGGAGTTATAATAATAAATATATAAACCGGCGGTATGTTTAAGGCTACCGTAAATAAATAATTAAATGTGTTAGCCTAAAACAATGGGAAATCCCATAGGAAAATATTCGCGGTTGAATATAAAACGTAGTTTCCACTGCCACCAGCCAAAACTCGATCAGGGGGGACGGAGACGTGCCCCCTCGACTAACAGACCCTGGGGCAATCGAATTGCCCCAGCCAGTACGTCCACAATATGATGGTTTGTACTGGTTCTGTTCAGGATTCAAGACTAGCAAAGTCTTTGGTGACTTTACATGCCCTGGGAGACAGTAGTCAGTCCCAGGGTATGGAGTCTATGTTGGGGGGTCCCTAGGACACCCCTGGGTCACGGCACAGAGGGTGCTGTGTAACCCACATCACAAAAATACATGAGGCCCTATGGAGTAAAAGACCCCATAGCCCATTCAACACAAGGTTTAACCAAGAAAACACACTTCAACATGTCCAAGAGTGAGGGTAAAAGAGTCTCACTCTTGGCAGGAGAAAAAAATTAAACCCCAGAAATCCAGCAAAGCTGCTGGGGGACTCACTAGGTAGGGAAATTCAGCCTAAACAGAGAATTCTCCCTAACACCCTGTAACCAAATTCCCTAATGACTCCACGGTCTTAATGGCTTATTGTACAATTGAAGACTGCGAAGTTAAAATGAATAAGAACACTGGGGACTTCAAGTTCCGTAATGCTCTTAGTACTCAGACGAGGAAGAGGGGTTCAGAGTTGTAGAACTGTTGTGTGCAATCCAGTGGTTATAACGAACCACACCTGAGCGGGACTTTTAAATATTTAAAGCCCCTTCAGGTGCAGGCCATTAGAAAGAAGCAATAGAAGCAGCAGAAGGAAGAAGATGTCAGAGCCGCCGCTGTGTTGTCAGCAGGAAGCAGTGCCGAGAGTCGTAGGAGTCAGGCATCCTGAACGCATAGAACGTGTAGCGGGAAGCGGTGCTGAGACTAGCTGTCCCGTAGGAGAGAGAAGCTCTACTTGTTCTGCATTCTACTCTGGTGGGTGGCATTCACCAGAGAATGCGAGGAGTAAAGAAGGCTCCCTTTCCAGGAGGTGTGAGCAACAGGAGTGTTGCCAAAGCTCAGACACCCAAACAGTCCAGACGAAAGAAGAAGTTAAAGCTGCAGTGGGTCAAATGGAAGCGCAATGAAAGACCAGTGAGTTTGCTTTTGCTAGGTAACTCTGGGGCGCTCTGCAATAGACTGATGGCTCAAGGCAATCCTTTTGAATACTGAACTGTTGAACTAAAGCAATTTTGGCATACATCTCATGTTGAGAGAGACTGAGTGGAAACATATTGTAACCACCATTTCCAAAGTAAAGAAGGGACAATATTCGAACAAGATGAATGTAATCTAGGGAGATTACCTGAAAGGGAAGATGATAACCAGCATTGCCTAAGGCAAAGAAAGGAAATTATAAATAAAAGGGGATACATCTTTCCTAATGAGGGATACCTGAAAAAGAAACATTACCAGCAGCTAATTGGTGGTGCAGAAGGAACGCAAAGGTGGCAGAAGAGAAGCCCTCCTTGACGAAATCATCAACGGGAGAGGAATATAACCTGAATTGTATGTGTCAAACAGATCAGTGGGAAAGACAGTGCCAATGTGTAATGTACCCTTGTGGAAGAAGTTGTGAACCCTGTTGTTATTGTTGAAAGTTAAAGACTTTTCCAAGAAGCAGTTTTATTAATCAACTTTCCACATTGAGGATCTAAGTGAGGAAAGTTTGAAGCAAGCCTCACCACAGAGCATGTGTAGTAGTGGTAGGAGTTTTCTCCTGGCAGGCGAGTATACCAGTAAAGGGACTATGAGTGGCAGGTTAGTGGACCAGGAAGATGATCATTGAAATACTGCAGCGTGGTAAAAGGTTGTGGTGGAAAGAAAGTGGTAAGGCCACTAATGTGTTATGATGAACTGTGGTAAAACCATCCTACCAAAATGTTGTTTATGAAGAAGAAACGTGAAAGTGGTTATTCTTTGAAGAAGAGAAATCATATTGAATACTGACTTGAAGTGTGAATACAAAGTCTTTTTGATTTATCAAGCAAGAGCTTGTGGAAACTTTGACAATCATTTTGAAGAGTGATACATCCTGTTTAGAAATAAGACACTCCAAGTGCCAAGTGAAAGACTTAGGGAATGAAAAGAACTTTGTGTTGTATTTAGGAGCAGAACTTGGCTATTAAAAAACAACTTTCTTGATTTGTACTTTGGTTTGAAATATCCTGAATTAATCTTGGGGATGGAGATCCGACCCTGGTTACAAGGACAAATGTTGACAACAGCCTTGGGTGGAACATTATGGAAATCTTTACCAGGCTGAAGGGGAACCTCCCATGAAATAAGGCACCCCAGAGAGGGTGCGAGTGGTGGAAGTGTTCCAACTTGTTTCCCCTTGGTACTCACTAGCGCAGAGGTCGAGAGGGTGCTTATGTCCCAAAAGCTGGGCAAGGCCCCCAGACCAGATAGGGTCTGATAGATTTATACAGAAACCAACCTACCATTTGTGTGCCGTATTAAACTAAATTGTTTAATGCTGTTTTTAGTAAGGATTTGGTGCTTGGGTCCTGGCCCTCAGTGGAAATTGTCCCCATCCTTAAAAAAGGTACTCGGGGGGGAGGGGTTTGGGCGATGTTGTGCAACAGACAAGATGGCCACGTCTGAGTAGAGCTCTGACAACCGTAGAGGACCGTGACAGGTCCTGCCTTCTCTCCAGACATCCCTTTGCACCCATAATCACTGTGCAGGCTCCTCAATAACCCCTGCTGCCTGCAAACTTTCATCCGACATCAAATGCGGCCCGGAGAGGGAGAAACAAGCTCTTCGCTCCAGAGCCGAGGTGAGGGACAGAGATCTTGCATGCTCCGGAGCTGAGGTGAGGGACAGCCGTAGCTACGTGGCTCGTTCTGTGTTTGGATCCTGACTGGGACTCCAACCCGGGCGTCCTCCATGGTCGGGGACAGGGAATCAGGCTTGTTTACCGGAAGACTCCCACTTCCTTGCGGAGTCTGCTTGTGACAGCCCCTCCACCTCGCAGCTGCTGCTTGAGCTCTGTGGTGTTCCGTTGCGGCTCAGACACCGGACCTGTTACAAGGCTTTCTCAGCACGATGAGGCAGCCCAGTGTATGGCTCCCATATGGTGAGGGACCCCTCCATCCAGATCTGACCCATCAAGCCTGCAGGCAGGACCACTGGTGCGGGGACACACCACAAGGCGACTCAATCCCTCTTGCCATCTTGCATCTGTCTCTTTACTACATTGCAGCTTGACTACTGCTTGACTACTGCCACCCGCTGGGCTACACTGGCCCCCCCTCACTAAACACCTCCAACAGTCACTTGCCCAAACTTGGAGACTTGCAGTACCAGAGGGGTTCCGGTGGCCCCTTCCTCCAACCATTACCCCATGGAGCCTGGTGATCTGGAAATGTGGACTTGCCCATCTACTAGGGGAGGATTCTGCAGTGCGGGGGAGAGACCCTTGAGGAGTATCTGAGCTGCATCGGATATCCAGCGGTAAGACGGATACCTCACACTACACCTACGTCAATCTACGCTTCGAATACCATATATTGTAGAGGGGCACAACTTGGTTCCGTTGGGCCCTCCTTGCCTCATTCCACTGCTCAGGGTCTAATACCGACACCAGCAACTACCAGCTGAACAGTAAATTAAAGACTTACCATCACATCAGGAGATCATTTTGTCGGACTGGAGCGTGGACCTGCCTAAAGCCGCTCTGGAAAAGGGAGCGCACCCCCTCTCCCTGTGCAGTATGACCAAGGGGGTGCTAAAAATCAAAGCTCTGTAACCAAGACCACCACATCTGCCTCAAAACAAGTGCCTATCAGCGGACCGTCTACTGGTATGGAACCGGAAAAAGCACCTGCATGCAGGAGGGGTTTGCCAAGGTGCACAGTAAATTGGACGACATGACTACCACCATAGACTCCATCAAAACCTGCAAAGACAAAACTGATCAACGACTTGCTGAAGGAAGCGGAAACAAGAGTAAGCACTGTGGAGGATGATATTTCTACTATGAGAAACAAACTCACTACACTGTCCAGGCGAGTTCTTCAGGTCAAAAGGAAAAACAATGATTTAGAATTGTTCTCTTGACGTGATAACATTTGCGTCATAGGAGTTCCTGAGAGCACCTCCGAACAGGCCTTGGAGCAATGGATTGAGACCCCACTGCTACCGCTCCTGGGTAACCCTGCGCTATCACTACAGTTCGCGATTGAGCGAGCACATAGGTCCCCGACTCACAGGCCTAAACCCGGGGCGCCTCCATGACACATTATGGCCCGGGTTCATAACTACCGGGATCGGGATGCGATTCTTCGTGCGGCTCGCGACAAAGGGGAGCCTGATGTTGGGGTTCAATAAAATATATGTCTACCCGGACTTCACAGTAGTGGCGCAACAGGCGAGAAAACCCTTCTTAGGGGTCAAGAAGTGACTGCGGGACCATAATATAAAGTACACAATGCGGTACCCTGCCAAGCTACGAGCTGAGTGGAACAACAAGACCTTTTTTTCACGCTACCTGATGAAGTTTCTTGACAATACGCTGTCGACACCCTAGCCTAATGGATGCGGTCCTTGAGTCCTATTTGCAAGGCGTGTCCTATCAGCCCCCAACCTTTGTTCTTGTGTTTACGACCTACTGCACACTGAATGGTGCGCCCGAAGTTCTGCTGAGACGTTACCCACCACGTTGTTCAAATCGGAGGCACTCACATTCCCAGACCAACGAATCACTGAGGGTGCGTTGCCCCATAACTTGAGAAGTATGTGAACACTTATCCTTTACATTTGTACCTAAGTCCTGTGCTGGCCCGGGTGTCCCCGTGCACCAGCTCCTCCTTGCAATGTTGCGATTACAGTTTGGGAGGTTTTTTGGGGGGTAATATCTTCCTAGTTCTGGGGATGATGCGGGCGGGGGGAGGGAGGGGTTTGTTAAGTTTGTTTAAAAAGCACTTGGTACACAATGCACTTAAAACTGCGTTACTCGGAAGTACAAGCATGACCATGAAGACACAGGGAGGGTCCAGTCTCCACTTGAATCGGGCACCATTGATCGCCTCATATTCAAATGGGAGACATAACGTGTCTAAGTTGGAATGTCCAGGGACTTGGGAACCCTAATAAGCGGCGAAAGATACACCTGTACATTGAGAGGCACAATGCCCAAATCGTATATTTACAGGAAACCCATGCTCTAGCAGTAACATGTGAAGGGTTCATCAGAAACCGGGGGGTGGGGGGAACCGCTTCTACACCACATACTCCTCGCAAGCTAGAGGTGTCATGACCATAATACACAGATCTATTCCATTTCAATGCAAACATGCCAAGGCAGACCCCAGGGCAGATATGTTTTAGTATACAGTGTCCTAGCTGGGAGAGAAATACTACTGTTAAATGTCTACGGCCCTAACATTGATGACACGCAATTTTGCATAGAAATCCTTGAGGAACTGGCCCGATCTCCACAAATCCCTATCCTTTGGGGGGGGGCGACTTTAACATGATTCTTGACCTGAAACAGGACAGATCCTCCCACGTCCACAGAGCGCCTACACGAGCAGCCTCTGTGATTACGGAGGGCATGCTTACTCTTGGGCTGGTATATGCATGGAGGGTATTGCATGCCAGGGACCGCTCCTACTCTTTCTATTCTTCGGTCCATGACTCTCACTCCTGCATTGACATGTGGCTGATTACTGACACGTTGCTGTGGGGGGTTCAATGACGCCAACATACTACCTTGCAACTAGTCTGACCATTCCCCAATTACCATCTCCATAGCATTGCCAACGTTTACTAGGCCCCACAGCAACTAGCTCTTCAAACCGCTTGCACTTCAGAATGCAGCGTTTGCCTCTACCATTGATGAACACGTGCAGCTATTCTTTGATCAAAACATAGGCTCAGTATCCTCTGCTGGTGTGCTTTGGGAAGCTTTTAAAGCATATATTTGTGGAATAGTGATAGCGACAGAGTTCAGTGTCCTTAAGACCATCCATCGTAACATTGCTGAAAGCGAGGCTGAGTTACAGGGGTTGGAGCGTGAACTGGCTACTAGTCCCTCCACGGCCACGCTAGTACAGATTAAAGAAGCCTTGGAGACCTTCAGAACACAATTGTGGACCCTCCGATCGTTGCTAGAAGATACGGGGAGGGGTACAGACCAGGCAGACTACTCGCCCATGTGGCAAGACATGAGAACGTCAATCGGTGTAGCCCATTTATAGAAAAAACATCAGGGGATTTAGTTAATACTCCCGCTGCTATTAGCAAGGTATTTGCAGGGTTTTATAAAGACTTATATGCTAATAAAGACACATGTACACAGGAATACATTGATACATTCCTGGATGCTCTCCCAGTTAGCGAAATATTGCAGGATAGGATACCAGGGATTTAATGGACTTCCCTATCTCCTTTTCCCACATTACTCTGGCTATTGACCGGCTACCTTCTGGAAAATCCCTGGGTACTGATGGCCTCTCAGCTGATTTTTACAAGCGCTAAAGGAAACCCAGGCTCCAAACCTTCTCGAGGTTTGCCATGAATCCCTGGTGTCCCTATCGCTCCCTGGTACCATGCGATCGGCAGTTATCACAGTCTTGCTGAAACCTGAAAAACCGGCAGACCAATGCAGATCCTATTGTCCCCTGTCCTTAATTAATATGGATGTCAAGGTGTTTGCGAAAATCCTTGCCCCGTGGTTGATGCTGTTCATGCCACAAAATGTCCACCCGGACCAATTTGGATCTATCCCGGGCAGGTCTACAGCACTGAACCTATGTCGCCTCTTCAATATTCTAGCGCAAATAGACACGAGGGCTGAAGCGGTGGCGGCCATGTTAGACATCCAGAAGGCTTTCAATTCTGTCTAATGGCGATTCATGTACGCTGTATTACCCAAAAATGGGTTTGGCCAGGGGTTCCTGGTAGCCTTGTGTCTTCTATACACAGCAACAACGGCCAGGGTTAATACTAATGGGCTGCTCTCCCCTCGATTCGAGGTTAGTAGGTAGAGGCACCCGTCAGGGCTGCCCACTGTCACCCCTGATATTTGCTATCATCATAGAACGAATAGCGCATATGATAAGACTCAGGCACAGGCATAGAGGGATCAGAATAGCAGGCGAACCACCGATTATGTCGCTTTATGCGGATGATGCATTGATGTACACTCAACATCCTCAAACCCATCTCCGACCAGTCATGGAGGATATTCTACATTTTGGGCACGTGTTGGGTCTTAGAGTGCATTTTTGTAAATCTGAACTCTTCCCCCTCATGGACACTACCATCCAGCCTGAGGACCTGCAGGAATTCAAGTGGGCTTCTGAGTCCATGCGCTATTTGGGGGGGACGGTTGCGAGGCATTGCCCAAAACTACACGACTACAACTACGGATCGTACTTGACCCAGTTGCGATCTAGGCTGTCCGGTTGGACCCACCTCCCCATAACAATAGCAAGCAAGATAGCGCTCCTTAAAATGATTGCTCTCCCTAACCTCTTATATTTCTTCCTTAACATACCTATATGGCCCAGGCACCCATTCTTTCAAGAACTGAAAAGTGTAGTTTGCAAGTTCATCTGGCACTCCGGGGCAGTATGAATGAAATGAGACACACTAATGCAACCATACAAAAATGGCAGGTTTGCGGCTCCCAACTTTCGTCTCTGCTGGTTGGCTGTGAAAGCACAATTCGCACCCAGCTGGTTTGGGGATAGTCCTCCTCGACCTGATACACAACTTGAACAATACTGGGCGGGAGAAAGAGACCTGCGGTCGCTGGTTCTCCCTGATGGGTTCATAGACGACTGCGGGTTCGACCCTCCAAGCACCACAGCTCTCGCCTGGCGCAAAATATGGGAGGAGACAGGCACACATGACCCATATTATGTAAACTTCCTGCTCTGGAATTGTGTCCCTGCCCTCCCACAAGTCTGTGCCAGCTTGTGCGCAGCCTGGGCGCGCCAGGGGTTTCACACATTGGGGTCTCTGTACAGGGAAGACAACTTCATACAAATTACGGATGCCCCGGGACCCCAATGCAGCATACTCTCGCAGTGGTTGCTTTACACAGGGCTGCGCACAGCGTGTAGAAAACTTTCTAGCTGCTTTCTGATCCAACCCCCTAATGATCCCATGTTAGAATTTCTTCTGACAGCAGGGGATGACAGAGGTCGGGTATCCAACCTTTATCGCCTAATTCAAACCCACTTGCATACGCCACAGCACAATGTACAAGCTAAGTGAGCTGAAAACCTTCAGATTGATGTCACAGACGAGCTATGGGCAGACATGTGCATGCAGTCATGCAGGGTGTCTAATAATTCCTGATTTAAATTAATACAATTTAAAATACTACACCATTACCACTATACCCCTGATAGGTTGAGCATGTTTTCCAGACAAGTGATCAGGGCATGCCCGCGTTGTAAATTCTGCAATGCTAAATACTTTCACATGCTATGGGACTATCCACACCTTCATGCATTCTGGAGTGATGTGTGTAAGATGCTTTGTGAAATGACTGACAATACTGTTGCCCCTCTCCCACTGCCCTGTTTGTTCCATATTTTTGATCCGCCATTGAGGAGGGTGGGTAGATTTGTCCGTCTGTGTCCCTTGCTGGCTAAGCGTTGCATCCTCTTGCGCTGGATGAGTGAGAATGCACCTAACAAAGACCACTGGCGAAAGGATGTGACATGGGCAAATGATATGGAGGAACAATGGGCAAAAATGCAATCCCCTGTATCCAGACCGAAGGATATTTGGGGCCCACTCAAAGCATACCTCTGGCGCTCATCTGAGGAACTGGATACACCTCAGCCCACAGCACAGGAATGGCCTTTTCTCATGCTACTTGCCTTGGAGAGCGGGAGGCACTTAGATACACTGCTCAATACCTGCACGATCCTCTCTAAGCGCCATTGCGCAACATTCAAAGTCCAGGATCCAACACTGACAATCCTAGAGTATATAAGAGCTATAATGCTATACTGTTAATTTGTGAAGGTGTTTTGTTGTGATGTCAAGTGTACCAATAAAGCAAGTTTACATTATTATTTTTTTAAAGCTACTTGGGACGATCCCGCCAATTTCAGACGAATTTCATTACTGGATGCAGGGGGGAAAATATTTGCACATGCCTTATTGCTTCACTTAGAAGACTGGGCTACAAGCATAGGATAATTGACCACCGACAGGCAGAGTTCCGTGAAGGATTAAGTAGGATCGGCCAACGCCTCCACCTACGGTTGATATGTGACAAGTATGCGGTCCTTAGAAAGGTCAGTGTATATGCAGTCTTTGTGGACTTATGCACTGCCTTCGATATCGTACCAAGGCACCAGCTGTGCGAGGTGCTAAGGGACTTGGGTATCCCAGACACCTTATTATTTGCTATCCCAAGCTTGCATACCGGTAATACTACAGTCGTCCGATGGGGAACAGACGGGAGCACAACTGGTCATATAAGTATTGAGAAGGGTGCACAGCAAGGGTGTGTCCTGGCCCTGATACTGTTCTGCATCTTCATCAACTGAGTCATTAAAGAGCTCTAGGAAGCTCAAACAGAAGCCCCATCCCTAGCCGGCGAAAAGCTACCAGCCTTGCTTTTTGTGGACGACGCAGTATTCTTGTCTATGACACCCACTGGCGGCCATAAGCAGCTGGAAATATTTGTAGCCTTCTGCAAGACGAATGGGTTGTCACTTAATGTGAGTAAAACAAAGTCCATAATCTTTAACATTAATGCAAGGAGGAAGCATAAGGTTTTCAGACTGGTACTGGGCAAAGGTATCATCAAGCAGGTTCCCTCATATGATTATCTGGGGGGACAGAGTGTCAGAGTCATGGAGTCTTGCGGATGGAATCTCCACCTGGAAAAGGCAAGGCTTACCCTGGCGAGGTATGGATGTGCCCTCGCCAAATTTACTTATGAGCACAGCAATGGATCCCTTACTGTGTAATTGGAGGCAAGGCAAGCAGCATTGTATAGAGCTCAACTGTGAGGCCATACAAATGTTAACAGTTTGGCGGTGGCAGTGAATACATTTCTGAAAACTCTCCTGGGTATCCCATACACTGCCCCAAATTTACTGGTTCTGTTAGCAACTGGCTTGCAGGGAATAGAATCAATCTGCCAGCTGCGGCCAGTGCTTTTATTGGGTACGATTGTGGACAAGTATAAAATATAGAAAGGTGATGATGGATGTTCTGTCACAGCAAGGGGGCACCTCTCTAAAATGGGAGATCCATGTTAAAAGTTTGTTGGGGACGCTTGGGCACGGGGACCTTTGGTCGAATCCAACTGTCATGGACCTCTGGTCTAAGGCTCTGGTGAAGAGGGCCATTTTGATCAAAGGGGATCGGGATGAAGAGCTGAAGTGTTGGGCCTCGGAATCCCTGGTGCGCAACCTCACTATGAAAAAACATGTGGGCTTTGAAGCTTATTTGAATTATATCACCCCTAAACAAGAGAAGTCCATGTACCTAAAGTTCCGCTTAGGAATCCTACCCACCACAGCTCTCCTACACAAATAGAAACCGGTAACCTCTGCAAGTGCATGTTATTCAATGATATCGATGAGGATCTTCTTCACCCAATGCTTTTATGCACTGTTACTAAGCCACTGAAGAAACGCCTTTTGAAGCCGCTCTTTGTAAGCCGTGGCTACAGGACTATCAGTGAAGCTATGAAAATGTGTGTGTTTAGATTCTTCTGAGGTTCCCGTGGTATTTGCAACCAGTAGCTACCTCAAGTGGGTATGGAGGCTGCGTGCAAAGAAGGGACCTTCCATAGCCCTGTACTGCAGCCATTGAGTGGCTTTGGCTTGTGTCGGAAGAATGCACTGTATTTTATTTGTTGTTTTACTGGATCTGATGAACTGATGCTTTTACTTAGTATTTTTAATGGGTGACTGTCATGTTTTATGCTTATGAATTGTTTTATGTCTTGTGGCTTTTATGACTTTGCGTCGAAATAAAGCATATGAATTGAAATTACACAGGTTTACAATGTTTAAGCTTGAATATAATTGTTACTTTATTGAATTAAACGGCCATATGATACCTGTATTTTGTTGTGTGTATAAGTGTGAGGGACAGATACCTTTTGATATTAGAGCGTTTTCCTTTAGTCTTAGTTTGACAGGCAGGGAAATCCTTGTTAGGTTAGGGAAAGCGAGGAATTTATCTTACCCTTATTATTTAATAAAATGGCTACTTGTGAGAAAACTATCTATTTGTCCATCTTGTATTTCTGACACCTCACACTCGCCAGGATCTCTGCCTCCTTAATCCATGATAAAACTTAATGCCAGTGGTTCCGGGGATATTTGCGTCACAACCACACATGGCAATTTGAGCCTCCCTATTTTAGACAACTTCTGTGGTGGACAATGCCACCTACATTGACATTTTATCACATGCATGTTGTATTGTGAAACTACTGATGTATTAAATGCTTTAACTACATAGCTGCAGCCATGAATGACCAATGAGTGCTTTCCCCAAATCCCGTTCCCACTGCGAGCTGGAGCACAATAATACACTGCAGTAGTTCTTTATCAATTCAGTATACATGAGATATAAAGTCTTTCGTTCTTCATGTGTCATAGTGTTTCTCCAAAAACGTTTTGTGCCTAGAGAGCTTTCTCCCGCACTTAGAGGCTGTTAAGACCCCTTTCAACCGCAGATATTGAAAAACCAGGAGAGGGTTCCGGCATGAGTCTGTTTCTATTTGTGTGAGGATCCTGTATTTACCTTTATCCCACAATTGTCCGGTATCCAGTAATCCTGCATCATACCAGTACTGAAAACGTAGAGACTCTTGAATAAGTCTCCCTATGGGAGGAGCTCAAATACAGCTTTACAGGGATTGCAGCGACAAACAGTATTGCCAACACTGGATGATATTGCACTCCTCTTGGAAGTCTACTAAGTGGGACCTATAGCAATTCTGCTACTGCGACACAGTTGCAGAATTTCCCTTTGCATGAAGTGTTGTCCATGCATCTGTCCCAAAATAATGCTCTAAATGTTGTTAGCTTCTCTACCTTTCGTTTTAAACACCCCATTCCAACGAGAGAGAGAGTCTAACAGAAGTCACTATGGTATTGTTTTTTAAATTGTGATTTGGTTTGTACATTTAAATGTTTCACATAAATAAATTCATAACAAATAAAATACAAAGGTTTTAAAGTTTGTAAAACCATATAGAAAACAGATAAAATAAATGCATTTCAAATTGTTCTAGTTGCTGCACTTCTGTTCCTGATGATTCAACTTTACTGCGGCGCTTTTGAATTCTCTGTGGACTATACTACAGCTACCAGAAGGTGAACTTGTGCACAAGCACCAACGTTTACATACTACATTTACAACGAGTATATACAGATTTATTTTAACATTATTTTCCTTTCTTCAGGCAGCACTGTGATAAGTGTGGGCGGTACTATAAAACTGTGAACGCGCGCGCACCGGAGAAAGTCCCGGTAAAGTCCCGCTTTGCCGCTTCGCTGCGGCGCTGCAAGCTAAGAGTGGGAGACCAATTTATTGAGCAATTGTGACTGGGGGCACGCTTTGTTCTCCGCCTTAATCATTAAGAAAGGAATATTTATGCGTTTTTGCGCTTATACTCTAAAAACCAACATGCCCGATGCTCTGAGCACCTCGCTCATCACCTCCTTAACAACTCCTAAACAAAAGAAACTATCCCGTATTTCAAAGAAATCAATCACTTTGACTCCGATTCTAAGAACCCCCTGGCTACCAAAGACATTCGTACCTTCTGCGCTAAACGCAAGGAATGTATGCCAGGTGAATCTTCCATCATGCCGCAGATCTCTGACCCAACAATGCCTATTTCTGTGAGTACAGGTACAGGAAATTCGAGCTGCCTTCCCATTGCATCGGATGCCACTATTTTGGCAAATGCTCAATCTGATTCTGTGTGTCAGGAAGTAAGAGTTTTCTTGTCTAATGTACGTTCTCTAGCTACAGTGATTGAAGATTCTGCTCAGGTGTCTGATGTGTCTGATGTTTCTAATATTTCTATACATGTAAGTGATGGGAACTTAAGTAGATCTCAGGAGGATCATCCGTGTGAAGAAGCAATTCAAAGTATCATGGGTTCTACCATCCGCTCCATTCATGATTCCTTCTTATTACCTACACCTCGGCGCTGTTGCCGATTGACACCTCTGCAAACCCAATGGAAAACCTGGCACTAATTGAAATCACTTTAGCAGCTGTAAATACAACTCTATCCAGCTTATATAAATTATTTGAGTCTCTTGATCAAAAAATATCATTACAAGCTTCCCAAATAAAACAAGTGGCTGAAGGGTTTGTGAAATTGCCTGACACCTCTTTGAGTATACCAAAGTCCATTTGTAAGGTAGATGTTGCGGTGGGCTCTGACCACCCTATTATTGAAATACATGGGGGCAAGGGCCCGCTCAGTTTAAACCCAGTATTACCTGCTTTTTCTAACATTATTCGTCCTGTTACGTCCCCCCTTCTTGATGTCTTGACTATCAATGATTCTTGGATTAATCTAGATAGCAGCCCAAAAAAAAGTACCTATGCTGCCAGACAGTCTATTATTACTATTACTGACCAGCAAAGAGCATCAAAAGTTCGGGGTGCAAGAGTGATCAAATCAAAGGTTAAAGTTGTGCCCAGAAAGAAGGATGGTGTGGCATGCCAACCGCAGGCGGCACTGCAAATTCCAGCACCTTCGTGCCCCCCTCTCATTCCAACAAGTATGTCTCTACCCTCCTCAGTAAGAATTCCACTCAATCCCCCACTATTCCTATTGATAGGCCGATCTCCTCTATGAGCTTAGCTCCATCTAGCCATCCAATCGAGTATGCCCCTTAAAACGGAGATCATAGATTTAATTGATGGGCCTATGCTAAGGAATCATTCTTTTCCTCAAATTCCTCAGATCACTGCGACTACTGTCACGGATATCAGACATGGACAAGTCGCCTTGAGTTGTCCGGTGTCGGGGCCTTCTTCAAACGAACTTGACTTTCAAGAGAGACTAATTTCTATAAAGGCGGCTGTAGAGGCCTATTTAACTGAGCGTGCTGCATCTTGCCCTACTGCCAATGTCCCAAGTGGGTCAAATCCTAGCTCTCAGGCAAACACGCCTTCAGTCTCTTCTAACATTAACAAAATGGGGCCTAATCATAATCCATCAAATGAGCTGCCTAGTGCTTGGAGGAAAGTCAGTTTTGCCCCTGAATTGCAAAAAAGATAACCAATCAGCAACACCTGCAATTAAAAAGACGGGTTTACGAAATCGCAAACAGACGTGTAGCAATTCCTTTGCTAATTGTCACTCTCTGATCCTCAAACGTAGAGAGGCTCCCTACCTACAAAATATGATCTATGTAGGGCAAGTATTTTAAACATTTTTGGGGATGTGAGCAATTTGCAGGATATTGCTTCAAGTGATATCGACCAAGTCGAATGTGTGTGTGACCAAAACCTTGCAATTGTTCGTTTGTGGATCAAATCTGGGCTAGTCTTGAACTCGATTTGGAAGGAGAAAATGGAACTATTTAAAATGGGTTTCTTGAATGCCCAGGATCCCGAACGTCTAATAGCGGAGGCTAGAGAGTGTGACTTATCTCATCTCTCAAGCCCTGTTCCTCAAGGCCCTGAAGTGTGTACATGTTCATACTGTGGGCCAGTAATAATTCCCTCCAAGTCCACATCTGGCACTCCCCAAGCATAACCATTAACAGAGTGTCCTCAAGAAACTTATTCTTTGGTTTCTTGGAACACTAGAGGCCACTCTCATCTGCAATGATCCTCACCCTCAAATATTAACAAGTATGATATCGTAGCCCTGCAGGAAACTTGGCTTGTTTCAACTCCGGTATGGGATGACCATGACATCATCTTGGTCCCGGCTTTAAAAGCCTCTAGAGGGAGACCAACATCCGGCCTTTTGGTGGCAGTAAGAACCAGTAAAGGACTAAGCATCACTAAATGCGCCTCACCTAACAATTTTATTCAACTTTTCAAAATCACTAGCTCCACTCAATCCCTTGCACTAATAAATCTATATCGGAATCCGTTGGGGTTGACCGATGACACATTTTACAAAGATCTAACTATGATATTAGAACTGATATCTTGTGATCAGTGTATCAATGCCACAATCATGGTTGGGGACTTATATCTTAATTGTATTAGACCTAAAACAATCTGCCAAAAGCGTGAGAGTGTGATATGGCTAAATTTTGTTAAAGACCATAATTTACACATGACCAATGGAGCAAGGTGACATGGAAAAGAGGCAATGCCGACTCAATCATTGATTACGTGTTTGTCTCGGATAGCCTCTTTCATTGGAAGTCCTGACTCAATTTATCCGTGATCACCACATGCTGGTCTTTGAATGGCAGGGATGTCATGATCACACACTGTTAAAACAACGCTGGTCAAAGCAGGTTCTAAGTGTGAATGCTGCTAGAACGCGTTTTAAATGGACTGATGCCTCTTTACACGCTCTCAATCTCGCCACTCAAGGGTTATTCCTTTCGCAGCGTGATTTTTATGCTGACATTCTTCCGTCTTTTGGCTTCTTATATACTGGCAGATATCTCAATGCCCTGACCCATAAGCACCAATATGATCAAACACTGCAACAAGTAAGACGCACCTAGAAGGAAAGATATAAGAGCTACACTTAAACTTCCTGTAAGTATACGAGAATGTAGTCGCCAAACAATTAAATGTAAATATCGAAATTGGTGTCGAGCGAGAAAGGCCATTCTCTACCAGCGGGATGGTGAAGCCTTTTTAGCTGCTGCAAGCAATACAAATTCTGCCCAAATATGGTCATTACTTAACAGCGTAACGACTCAAGCCCAACTTAATCATCAATTGTGTGGTGTAACTGAATCACAGTGGCTTGAACATTTCCTGAAGTTATATGCAGATACTAAATATGCTGATTTTGTGTATTCTCCTTTGTCTCTAGACAAGTGGAGCTTGGAATGCTCACCAAGCATAGTTGAAAATCTCATAAAGAAATCTTCTTCTTCACGTGCAGCAGGGCCTGATGTCTTAAACAATCTAATGTTCAAACAGATTCCATCTTAATGGGCGATGATATTGAATAATCTATTCCATCAGGTTATTCGATTAAAAAAAATTCCCACCTCATGGCAGTCCTCATTATTTGTTCCAATTTTTAAAAAGGGTGACAGGGAATCCCCTGCAAGCTATCGTCCAATTGCTTTGCTCGACGCGCCAGGGAAGATCTTTGCTCGATTAGTGTTACGAGATTTCTCCCGGTGGACTGAGAGCAATAAACAGCGGGATCCATGTCAAACGGGTTTTGTGGCCGGGTTGGGCACTTCCATCAATTTATTGACCCTTAATGCTTTAAAGGCCCAAGCCCAATCAACTAGACAACCACTTTATTTTGCCTTTGTTGATCCACACACAGCCTTCGATTCAGTTTCTAGAATCAAATTGATGGAAAAACTACATTTGGCCAATTGTCCTGCAACCCTTTGTGATGTCATACATGCCCTGCATTCGTCAACTACTATAATGGTCCGGTTATCTGTTTCAGGTTTATTGTCTGTGGCAATACCTACATTTAGGGGGTTGAAACAAGACTGTGTGCTGGCATCTGCCATTTCATTCATGATGTAAATCAGATCCTTCTACATGTAGTCTCAGACTCTCCAAAAATGAATGGTGCCCTCATCAAAGCCCTATGGTATGCATATGATTTGGTGCTGGTCTCGAAAACACTGACAGGCCTCCAGAATTTACTTTCTGCGCTACATGAATATCTGGAAGTCAATGAACTAGTAACTAATCTAAACAAAACACAAGTTGTTGTTTATGCTCCCAAGCCTTCCAGAAGATCGCAATTTGACTGGAAAATAGATAACACGATGGTGGAAGTGGTTCCAACGTATCTATATTTTGAAATGTTGTTTGATGGCTCACCCTCCACTAATTCGCACTCTAGGTCCTTAGACCATAAGATCATGTCTGCCATTTCTCAGACAAAAATCATTTTGTACAAATTTTGGAAGTTTACCATCAGGCCAGCTATAGCCTATTGGAGACAAAAAGTATTACCAACCATATTATATGGTCTGGAGACCACACAAATTGTCTGCCCAAGCATATTGCAAAAGCTAGAGGCGAAATACCGGCGAGGTGTATTACAACTCCCTCAATGTGTCCCCGGCCCCTGGCTAAGACTTGAACTAGGTCTGACATCCTTGAGTGCAGAATATCACTGGAGGCTTTGTGCCTTGTTTCGCAAGTGCCTCATTCATGTAAAGCCTGATAACATTTTGACTATACTATCCTCTTACATACTGACCTCTGATCACTCATTTGTTAAAAATTGGACTTCACAGATTCATAACATTCTAGCTAGAGCTGATCTGTCTCTGGAAGCTCTTATTGTTAATCCGACTAAAGCAAAGGAGAAATTGTTCAGATCATATTGGATTAATACGAGAATGGTGTGTCTGTCATATAAAGATTTTGGGGCTTTGACCTTTGAACATAAAAGTCTTGGAGTCTTGGCTCCATACCTAAATCAATCTCCTTCTCCACAAGTAAGAACCACCATCTTACTTCTGCGATTTAATTTGTTTCCAACTCGCAACGTTTTGGTTAGAAGGAAGTTGTTGCCGACAAACGAGAATCATTGTACCTTTTGCATGGATTTGGCGGTTAAAGAAACCCTCAAACACATTATCACCGAGTGCCCAACGCTAACTGAATTGAGAAGGAAATATTTTGAATCCCACATGTCTTATTTCAGTGCACTAACCCCTGAAGCCCGGTGGTCGGTGCTACTTTCTACCAACTCAATAAGTATTTGCATCGCTACCCATAACTTTTTGATGGCCATTATGTTGAAATTTAATTTTGTGTCTTCCCTGGAATAGAATTATAAGGGCTTATAAGCCTGGTGTAGTGCGAAAATATAGGAACAGGTAAAATCTGGACGGGCCTGACCACGATTCAGGATAAATTATCATCACTAAATAATGATGAGACTCATTTTATGTAATGAGGTTTGAATGGTATCATGAGTCTAATTTCATGCTTTTTAATATTGTATATGAATTACCATAATTTTCTTTTTAGCCAAGTCTCTCACAAGTCTGGCCCTTCCCAATGATTCCAACACTTTTAAACATTTTATGCTTGTATGCTTTCTTTTTTCTTTGTTCTTTCAGTTTCATTTTGTATCATAATGTATTTGAATTTTATTTGACTTTTGTTGTATTTGTTGTACATCAATTCTGTTTGAATATTGAAAAAGTTGATTTATTCAGCTATATTCAATAAAGAATTTTAAAAAAAAATGTCCTTTCAGCAGCATCATTCAAATATCTTAACACATCATTACATTAATTATCCTCCTGATACTCAATATTAATGTTATATAGGTTTTTTACTACTACGTCCCATCCCCTTTCCTCCATGATGTATGGATAATTAAAACACACCACCCACCATCAGGAGGGGGACCTAGCTAACTTCTTATGAAAGAAGTTTTTCAGAACTACTGCTGCCTATAGCGCAAATCGAATCTGTAACTGGTATCCAGACAATACTGCTAACAGAAGGCAGAACGAGAAGCCCATGTACCTACCTTACTGATGATGTCTAATGAGGCATGCCTTTGAAAGTTCACAGCCATAGGATTTGCCCTTACCAAGTGTTCAGGGATGCTCTCAGGTGGGGTCACATCTGAAATTTGTAAGCCTCAACAATGTACTCGAAAATTCATCTAGCAATGGAAGCTTTGAATGCCTGTGCTCCAGGAGATGAACCACCCAGGGTAACGAAACACTGTCTGATGTTCTAAACTCTTTGGTACAAACCAAATATAACTTCAAGGGCCTCCTCAAGTCAGGCAATGCAATACTTTATACGCTTGTGACTGAGGATTGGGAACGAAGGAACAAGTTACTTACCTGTAACTATTGTTCTCAGGCATGGGTCTGGCATGGATTCACATGCTCATGAATATTCCCAGTCATAAGACCAGGAATCCTCAGTAAAAGAAAAAACTGTTTCACTTTCACTTACAAACTGTATTTCTCCTCTAAACCATTCACTGTACTCGGTGTCATACTGCCCCCATCCAATGACAGTCCTCTCCCTAAGCCCCTCCCGTGGCAGCCATCTTCAGATTTGGTAAGCACGTAAAGTGTCAGTATGACCAAGAAGAGCCGCAGAGGGGTAGGAGGGAGGGTTCACATGTGAATCAATGCCAGACCCATTCTGGAGTATAGTTACAGGTTCCTTCTCCAGCATGGGGTCTGGCATGGATTAACATGCTCATGAATAAAGAATACACAGCAGTACAACATACACAACCACGGGAGGCGGCAAGGCTCAACAGAAGATATTACTCTTATCTCTGGAACAGGCTCACCTCAAGCGAACAGGTTGCGTAGCACTGCTTGGCCGACTCTGGACTCCTCTCTGGAATCCCTATCGACGTAGAATCTTCTGAAGGTGTGAGTAGACCTCCACGTAGCAGCCCTGCATATGTCCAGCAGGGGCACACAAGACAGGAAGGCAGTCGTTGCAGCGATCGCTCTGGTGGAGTGGGCTCTCGGACGGCCAGGCATTGGTCGGATCGCCAACCGATGACAGTGCGCAATGCAACCAGAGAGGCACCTTCAGATGGAAGCCTTGTACAAGGCCTTCCCATGATTCAAAGGACCAAAGTTCATGAAAAGTTAAGAAGTCTTTCGATAACTCTTTATCAGTGCCACGTAGAACTACAGAGCACGAACAACGTCCGGCGAGTGCAAGTCCCTTTTAGCCGGTGACGAAGGCTTTGGAAAAAACACAGGTAACACTAAAGATTTGTTGAGGTGAAATTCCGACAGAAACTTCAGCATGTAGGAGGGGTGCATCCACAGCACCACCCTTGATTTGTGGAAAGTCAGATATGGCTGTTTGCAGGATAGGGCCTGGATTTCACCCACACACCTGGCAGAGGTGATGGCCACCAGGAAAGCCGTTTTCCATGAGAGGAACTTGAGAGGGCCTGATGAAGAGGCTCGAAGGGGGCTCCCATGAGCCTCGTCAGCACCACGTTGAGTTCCCACGCGGAGCAGAATCTTTACCGGCACGGCGAGAAAGATCGCAACAGTCCTTTGAGGAACTCCTTGATGAGACGGTGGGACCAAAGAGAAGATTTTCCTGGAGACCTGGTGTAGCAGGAAATAGTCACCGGATGCACCTTGATGTAGGCGTGCGCCAGTCCCACCTTGGCCAAGGACAACAAGTATGGAAGAATCTGCAGGGCCGTGACCCTGAGAGGGGTGATCTTCTGCGACCGGCACCATGTAGAGAAATGCTTCCACTTGTGACCATAGCACTTAAGAGTCAACAACGCTCTGGCCTTTGCAAGGACCTCCTTGCAGTCCCCTGGCAACTAGTATCCTCCAAACTCTAGGTCTGCAGGATCCAAGCCTTCAGATTCAGCGATCCTGGCTCGTGATGCATTATTGCGCCATCTTCTCTGTTGAGCAGATCCGCAACCAGGAGAAGGTTTGGGTGCCAGATCTGCCTCAGCCATGCCGGAGCGATGAGTATCATCCTGCATCAGCACTTTTTCAGTGAATTGATGACTTGTAGCAGGAGCGGCAACGGAGGGAACGCATACAGAAACAGGCCTTCCCATGCGAAGGTGAACAAGTCCCCCATGCTCCTCGGTTGGTGATGCTGGCTGGCAAACTTCTGGCATTTGGCAATCGCGCCCGTCACAAACAGATCGATCTGGGGCCTGCCCCACTTGATGAAGCTGCGATCCACTTTGTCCTGGCGAAGTTCCCACTCGTGGCAAGAGCGAAAACTCCCTGCTGAGGGAGTCGGCAATGGTGTTCTTTACTCCCGCCAGGTGAAATGGGACGAGGAACATCTCTTGTCCGACAGCCCACTGCCATAAGTCATGCGCCTTTTTGGAGAGCGCTGGGGATCGAGTGCCCTCCTGCTTCCTGATTTAGAACATTGTGGTGGTGTTGTCCTTGAAGGTCCTCACCATCTTGCCCTTCAGAGACAGAAGGAATGACTTGAGGGCCCAGAACGCTGCCCGTAGCTCCAGGATACTGATGTGTTGATCCTTCTCTGCCAGTAGCCTCTGGCATGCAGACCTCTGGTCTGGGCTCTCCAGCCCTCCAGGGAAGCATTCGTGGTGGCCATCTCCTGGTACAGGCAGTTTTAAAACCTCGTGCCCCGGGCGATGTTGGAGTACACACCCCACCACCTTATCGACTGGACGGAACTCCTCTTCGATTGGGATCTTGTCCGCGAAGCTTCCAGACACCTGTATCCAGTGAGCGTCCCAGAGCTCCTGAAGAGTTTGCATCTGTAACCTGCGGAGCCCACTCACCTCAGAAACAACACCTTCTCTGGTCTTTTAGAAAAAAAATCTAAAAACCCTACACTTCAGGACAGATCTACCTCAGTAGCTAGGCATTGATTCAAGACCTGTACTACTTGTGTATATAAATGTATATTGTGCAATGTGTAAAAGTGTAATTCTGTAACTATGACGCTATGCTCCTAATACCTGTAACCATCTCCATAAGTTTGTTTCAGCGCCTGGTTGCCTTTGGGCTTTGAGCGCTTTATAAATGAATAAATAAATAAATAAAAAGATAAGGTAGATGCAAGACAACATCATGCCGAGCAGCGACTTGATGGTCCGCACTGTGGCGGTCTTCAGTGCCAACAGCCGTTGCACTTTCCCCAGCATGGCCACTACTCTCTCCTTTGAGGGCGACGCTAGGCCCTCAGTCTGGCTCCGAGGAACAGAGCGTTCTGCGATGGTGACAAGCAGGAATTTGGATATTTGATGGGAGAATCCCAGATCCATCAGCAGCTGGATGGTTGTCTCTGTGTCAGATGGCTGCCTCTCACGAACTGGCCCGGATGAGCCAGTCATCGAGGTACGGGTACACTTGTATCGCCCATAGATGCAGATGGGCCGCCACTGGTGCCAGGTACTTCGTGAACACCCTGGGGGGTGAGTTCAGGACAAAGGGGAAGGCCTTGAACTGGAAGGAGCCGCAGACACTTGTGCTGAAACTCCAGGGTATGTCTGTGGGTGAGAGCGTCCAGCACTAATCTGTCGGTGAAGATGTTCTCCCACTCGCTGCTAAATCCCGTCAGCCAGCCTCCAACTGGGGTGCATGGGTGGGGGTCCAACATCTTTGCCGGTTCATTCCTGCTTCGGCGCCTGCGTTCCACCTTGAGGGCGACGACGGCGCTGACCACCTCCACCATAGGCCTTGGAGTGGCCTCTGTAGGCCTCCTGGCTTGTGGACCGTAGGGCTGTCAGTACGACGAGGAGAAACCTTTCGTCGATCTGTCCGACTTTCCTCTGGAGGCACAAAAGGAAGAGCGGTGGTGTTGGAGAGTGTCCAGGGCACAAGCCGGCTCTGTATCTGGCTTGATGGCCTGCAAGGACTCGTTGACGCCCTTCCCAAAGAGGTTATCTCCGTCGACGGGCATGTCCAGCACCCTCGTCTGGACCTCCTGGCGGAAATTACGTGGCCTTCAGCCAGCCTCAACGATGGAGGCAGACACCGTTCCCCATCTGCCGGAAACCTGTGTCAGTGATGTCCAGCGCCACTGTGATGGCATGGTCCGAAGCTCCCCCTCCCTCCTGGAAGAGGGCGACCGCCTCCATCCTCCAGAAGCGGACCAAGCTTGTACAACAGTTCCTTCTCGTACCAGGCCAGGATCGCCAGTGCATAGGCTGCCTTGATGGTCGACGCCGCGGTGTAAATAATGTTTCTCCCCTTGGCGTCTTACTTCTTCCCCTCACTGTCCGGAGGGACTGAGGATGACGAGGAAGGGTTGGACGATCTCTTCCTCGCGGTCACCGAAACTAGTGAGTCCGAAACCGCGACGGTTGCGATCCGCAGACACCTGGGAGCGGACTTTGGTACCCAGTACTTTTTCTCCAGTCCATCCCGCTTGGCTGGGACCATGCAAGGATTCTTCAAGAGGGCCAGGCCTTCCTCCCACAGGTCGTCCAGGAGGGGTACCGCCATGCTGGCCTTCCTCTTGGCCTCACGCCTCTGGTATAGGAAACCCTCCTGTTGGATTTCTGAACTCTGACGTGGTGGGCAGGGGTTCAGAAGGCCAGCCTAGTTTCTTGGAACAGGGTAACCTTCTGGACAAGCCAGACTAAACAACGTAGCATTGGCGGTGGTCAAGACTATGTCTCAGGAGGAGTGATTGTGATCGAAAGCCCACAATGAGCACACACAGTAAACGACACCACAAATTACTCTCAGTCAGGCGTATATATTAAAAATACATATACATTTATTAAAGGCCTTTTAAGTGAAACACAAAGTAAATTTTCAGTAGTATTAACAAAACCAACACAACACTAACTATGAAACATATATACAGTAACCAATGGCCCAATGGGATATTACACAGTACAGATCCACGACCTGCAAACAAAGGGGTCACACAGTGCAAATATCTTGTAGGCAGTCCTTAACAATTCAAACCCTAGCTAAGAGGCCTTCCAGTCCAAAAGATGAGTGGAGCCTTGAGCTCAAAAGTACATTCAGTGCTGGTGCATGCAGTGGTGCGGTTACTTTCAAAACGGGGTCTCTTTAAGGGGCTGTAGCGACTCAGGCAGTGAAGAATAAGTTCCCACTATTTGAGGTGGGTCTCCCCAAGAGGGCAGAACAGGACCCAAGAATTGGGAATAGCTCGGTAGCACAGGCTACCTCGAAAAAGAAGAGTGGCCCTCAGGGGACACTTGTGCGTAAAAGTCTATGGATGCACCAGGGGCCACCGGTAAGGGATGCAAGTACTTAACGACTCTCAGCGCACTCTGGAAGTAACTTTGCCAGTCCAGTCTAGATCAGTCGCAGGTTCAAAGCCTGAAGTTGCGGGGCACTGCGGCTTTCAGGGTCTGTGTTCCAGAATCGATTCTGTGGCAGGACAGTGGTGATTTCCCCGCTCCTGGTGAAGGTATCAGGCCAGTTTCAATGTAGAGAGTCTGAGGGCACAGCAGCAAGGCACCCACAGAGTTTGTCACTACAGCTGGGTGACACAGTGACCGCGTATGCTCGGGTTCAGGCGTACTCTCCTAATTCCAGACCTAGGTATGCTAGGTGTACGAAACTTGGCAGGAGAGTGCCTTATACCCAGAGCTTACAGTCTCGAAAGGCTCAAATTAAAACTCTAGGCAGCGGCAGTTCCAGGGCAAAGGTCCTGTATGAGCTGGTCAGCTCACTGAGCGGTTCAGGAACACTTCCGAAAAGGCTCGCTTACAGGTTAAGCAGGAGGTGCCCAGCATAGTTTGTCCCAGTATTCCAGTGGGTTGAAGTGCCCTTACAGGCCTTCTAGGTTCGATCAGAAACAGGGGTCTGACGGGACGACAGCAGGGTCAGGGCGTCAAACCTTTCAGTGGGTCACCAGTGGTTTTACAGAGCTGCTTCTTCATTTCAGGATACTTGGCTCCTTTACTAAGTTCAGTGTGAAATCAGAAATTCGACCTGGATTGGGTGTAAAATGCCTTCTCTTATCCAAAAACTCATTCGTGCCAAAACTAAGAGAAACCAATAAGAGATCTGCGAACATACACCCATCCCAGACGTGGACCAATCACGGACCACAGTGGTCCCAGTCATCCCAGCACAGCAGACATCCTGGCACCCAGGATGTATATTGGAACTAGACAGCTCCAGCCCACATCCTGGGCGCACACACAAGGCATGCAGAAGCCTGCGAAAGCTTCAGTTTGCGCGGGGGTCTGCATGGCCAAATAAGGAATTTCCCAGGTCTGCTCGACCTGGGGAAGGCAAAGGGACAGGATGGCCAAAGGACAGAACAAAGGACATTGTGGCATGGCCATTTTAGGCACTGGCCACTGTCCTGGGTCAAATGCGGTAAACGCAGCTTGGACCATAGAAAAGAGTTAAAAATACGTAAAATGTAACAGCTGCCACCAGCTCTGTCCAGGGCACACTTGTACATTCACCAAAAATACTTTGAGGGCGTCTAGGGCCTTAAAAATGAAAATGGCACCCAGCGCACTCTACTGTAAGGTACCCTATGCATTGATAAAATTTTACTAAAGAATAGCAACAAAGTGAAAGACTACGGTAAACAAAGTCTCCCAGTACTGACAGTCTTAAGGCATGTCACTTTCCCCATAACAAAATGAGCAAAAGCCCAGTGGAGTACAGCAGAAGGCTGGGCTGCACTGGCAAGAGTCAGCCTAGGTTTGTCAGACAACAGCAGAAACTTGGAGGGTTCACAACTGGAGGGAAAAATACCCATAAATGGAAATCTTTCCCAACACTCACCCCTCCCAGACCATGGACAGGGGGAACTAATCCACACCTGGATGAGCTTCTTGTTCAGGTCGGTTAAACATTCTGGACAACCTATCAGCATTGCTATGTTGGACACCTGGCCTATGCGCAATGGTGCAGTCAAAGCCTTGCAGGCATATGAACCACCTGAGCAACTTGGGATTCTCTCCCTTCATGTTCATGAGCCACTTTAAGGGCCTATGGGCCCTCATTACGACCCTGGCGGAAAGTGACTGACCGGACCGCCACAGCGTAAATAGCGTTTCCGCCATTGCACGAAGGAGCAAAGTGCGGCCCATTCCGACCCATCGGGCACGAGCACCACGGCATGGCGGAAGTGCAAAGTCCGCGATGGCGGAAACGACCCCAAAACGGCCCACACCGCCGCCGTACGGCGCCCTAGGTGCAATACCGCCACCCATCACAGCGGACACCGCAGTGTGCGCCTACCGGAAAGTACGGTGACCGGAAATATACGGAAACGGAAGTTAAAACATGGGCCCGGAACGGGAAACATCCCGCCGTACACCTATAAAACCACTAAAACCACACAACCACTAAAATCACTACCCTGAGACACACCCCAACCCGTCATCCACCCTAGCGAAACCAAGAAAAATGGGAAAAGTAGCGAAGAAAGCGTGCGACCGCAAGCGGCAGGTCCACTTCTCCCGTGAGGAACTCACCGTGCTAACAGAGACCCTCCAGGAGAATGCTGCCGTCGTCTTCTGCACGCAAATGACCAGGACGGCACTTGCAAACAAGAAGGCCATATGGGCTCTGGTGGCACAGCGGGTAAGTGCGGTGGGGACCACACCCCGCACCCCACAGCAATGCCGTAAGCGATGGGACGACCTGCGGATACGCGTCCGCAGCATACTCTCTGCCAACCGCAACATCGCCACAGCCACCGGGGGAGGTCCTGAATCACCCATCAAGTTGACCCCCTGGGAAGAAATCTGTGCCTCCACCATCGGAATGGAGAGCATAGAGGGAGTCGGAGGGATGGAGAAAGGAGTGCAGACATCCGAAGATTCAGGTAGGTGGGCCAAATAAAACAATGCCAAATCCACAAAGTCCATCCATGTGAAGTACCATGCGTCCACATAGTGCAACAGAAACACATGTCCAGGAGAACGTCCACACACATCGGCCTGATAGCGCACGTTAAAACCCACAATAAATACATAAATAATTAAAAACCCCTAAAACACGCACTACACGTGCAGCAGGCACACCCTAACTGCAGGCTGCCAAACAACTGCACCCTCACTCCACACACAAATGAAAGCACCTCCAAGGCCCCGACCCAAATCACCCTCAGGTACCACCCCAATGCATGTGATACAATGCCATTCCAATTCCCACAGACCCATCAATAACCCTCGCCCTCCTTTACTCCACCACAGGGTCCGATCCAAACGACGAGCTTCAGGACACCCCTACCAGCACACCTGCAAAGAGGGCCAAGACCAACGGCCAAAGACCCTCCACCTCAGCTGCACGCATCAAGACACGGCAGCAGCACAAATCAGGTGGCAGCACAGAGGAGGGAACATCAACAGGCACCCCAGCAGCCAGCATGCCCACAACACCACCACCACAGGTCCCCCCAACGGATGCCACAGAAGGCACTGCCTCTGGTGGCAGCAGCACCATAGGTGACACCCCATTGACGGCAGCATGCTCCGACACAGAAGACGGGGATGTCGAAGTCAGATCCATCCATGACCTGTCCCAATCCCCCTGTCTGTCCCATCCCGTACAACATGAGGATACCACGCAGGGGCACCCACAAGACGACGACTGGCCATCCCCCACAAGCCCTGTGGCAAGGCAACATGAGGACAACAGCCCCTCTGTGACACCCCCGCAAATGGCCATGGCCCAGCAGAGGCAACAGTCCCTCGACCAGTTAATCGTGCAACAGCAGCAACTGGCCACGCTCCTCAAGGACCATGCCGATGAATGTGGGGGCACTAAGGCAGACATAGAAACATCAACTGAGACACTTAGGGCAGAAATGGAGAGAGGTACAGAGACACTAAGGGCACAAATGGAGAGTAGCACCGAGAGCCTGGGAGTCCAAATGGAGAGAAGCACCGAGAGCCTGAGGGGGGAACTGCATGCGACGTCCAAGGACGTATGTGCCGAACTTGCCGCAGTGCGCCTTGTGCTCACTGAGCTCTCGCAAACCCTTAGGGACATGCATGGACGTGAGCAGGCAGAGACATCATCCGTTGCAAGTTCCGTCCAGGGCAGCCCCCAACGTAGATCTGGGAGGAACCTGCGCTCCACAGGCAGGGGTGCCCCTGATACCCGCAGAGGGGGCTTGCAATAGCGACTGCCCACTGACAATGAGCATCTTTGGACACTGGTGTTCGGGGGGGAGGTAGGAGGGTGGAGGGGGTGTGTTGGGCTCACTTGGGTGGCGGGTCGATAGGGTGTACAACATGATATCACATATGCCATAAAAAGTGCACGATCAACCAATGAGATGTGTGGACATTGATCTTTGTGTACTAGGCCATCATAGGCGTACAGTCCATATTGTGCATGTCCCAGACACACACAGTGCCACGAGTCCCGTGTCCATGTATCAGCCACCAGGCGTGAGTGCTAGAAGCATACATCAATGAGATGCTGACGAATGTCACGGCCCTCCGGTGCCTCGCAGACTCCTTGAGGTGCTGCCACATCCCCACCCTCATCATGACCATCATCAGGTGCTTGCAGTTCTGCGTCAGGGGGCATGGGCACATTTCTACGTACGCACATGTTGTGGAGCATGACACATGCCATCACCATCTTTGCAACCTTCACATGGCGGTACAGGAGTGCCCCGCCAGACCTGCTGAGGCAGCGGAAACGACCCTTCAGTAGGCCGAATGCCTGTTCAATGACTACACGGGTACGTGAGTGGGCATGGTTGTAGTCCTCCTCATGCTGGTCCCGTGGGTTCCGGACTGGTGTGAGGAGCCATCTCTTCAGTGGATATCCAGCATCACCTGTATGTGGACGAGAAACGTATGATGTGGAATGCCATTGCTACGTACGCACCCCCCCCCCCTTCCTGCCAGGTCATTGCCGAATCACATACCCCACATTATCATGCATGTAATGAGACTCACCGAGTAGCCAGGATCTGTTCCCTGCGTGTCGCTCCATGTAGCGTGGTATTGTAGAGTTCCTCAAGACCATAGAATCATGGGTTGATCCAGGGAATCTGGCACAACAATGTGTAATGATCCTGTTGGAGTCACACACCATTTGTACATTCAGAGAATGAAATTGTTTTCGGTTGCGGTACTGGGCCTCCATGGCATGTGGGACGACCAATTCCACATGGGTGCAGTCGATGGCACCAATGCAACCCGGTATGCCGGCAAGTGCATGGAATCCCACTTTTGTGTTGGTAATTTCCTGCTCCGAGCGTGGTAGGGAGATGTAGTCGTCTGCGTGCTGCAGGAGGGCATCGAGCACTTGCAATAGTGTCCGTGAGAACAGTGGCTGAGAAATGCCATGCAACTGTCCGACTGTGTGCTGGTAGGTGCCTGTGGCCAGGAAGTGGAGTACAGACACCACCTTCAGTAGGGGTGGGATGGCGGTTGGGCTATCTATCATGCTGACAAGGTCAGCCTGTGTCATGTCCACAATGGCGGCTATGGTGTCCCGGTCCAAACGGTAGAGGGTGTGGATCTGCTCATCAGTGAGGTTGAACGGATGTGCTCGGAGGCGTGGGATTGCGGGCTGCCTGCGTGGTGGTAGTGGCTGTGCTGGCGGCCCTTGCTGGCCCTGCCTTGGCCTCCTCCTCCTCCTGCGTCTCCTCCGTGCGGCCGGTTGTAGTTGGTGTTCGTCTTCTTCTTGGAGTTGGAGTACTTGCAGTGCTATCAGGTCCCCCAGGGCCAACATCGCGAGTCCTGCCGGTAGCATTTCGGTGTGGTTGTGGGAGGAGACTGGCTGTGCAATTTATGTGTTTTCAGGCTGAATGGCCTCCACCTGTGGTGATTCATTCCACCTGTGCAAACTGCTCTCCCCTTTGGCCGAGCACGTCCCGCGCACAACGCTGCAATTCGTGGAATGGCATCTTGCTATTGCAATCATGTATTTGTACCCGATGGCCGTGTAACATTGGTTGATATGTTCATTCTGCTGTGGTCCCATTGTTTCACATACTATCTGTGCAGTCGCGAACAGACTTGTGAAGGGTCAGTGGAACGTAGTACTCGAGTAACGGTGGGCCCTCATGCATCACTGTACCGAGTTGCAACGACGGGCGGGGCGTCCCATTCGTGGGTGAAGGCAGTTGCCATTTTCACACACAGCCGCACTCGATGGATTAATTAGTGTTTTCAAACGGCCACAGATGCCTCTCCGACGTGATGTTGCAAATGAGGAATTCGAAGGGCGGCGCTTTCGGTTTTCAGCTAGCGGCGAGGAAATGCCCACAGGTCTGACTGCAAATATAACGTACTATTGTTCAATGTCCTTGAGACAGGGGCCATGGCGAGGATGCAATGATTGATATGAATGGTTTGGGATGCGCAATAGTGACGTGGGCGATGAGGCTGGACGTTCCCAAATACATGTTACTTCACTACACTGGAATTACGGGCTGGGGCACTGTGGATTTTGCAGGCTGCATAACGCACAGACTCAATGGATATTTCTAATGTTATGTGAGTAAATATTCAGGCGTTTTAATCCCGGGATGAGGGAATGATGAATGGATGCATGGGCAGGTGATTTGATACAGAGTTTGCCATGTACAGGGCTTCTTGGGATCTATCCGCCTCCCCTACGCTATGTGATGCAGGGCTGCCATAGTGGGACCATCGTCTATCTGGCCTTGTTGAGCCCTCCCTGTCTCGACGCGCCCTCAGACACTTGTGTCCATGCACGTTACCAATCCCATCAGATGGATTCTGTTTTCACAGGCGCATGCACAGGTACACTCGTTTGTGATGGTGTTTACACCTCGATATAGATAGTTATGAGTCGCAAGTGGTTTTTGGGTGGTGATGGACCTTTGGAGTGGGCTAGCATGCATATGGCTGTGGATTTAGTGTGATCATTGCAGTGAGTCGTTGGAATGTAGTACTGATGGCCATTCTGTTCTTTTTCTTTTCTTTTGGTTGACAGGTATCTCTTCCCCTTTTGCCACTGCCATCTGTATGCCACTCCTGCAGATGGGTTTTACTCCCGACACCTGCTGCTTCGTGTTAATCAGTGGAGCAGCATTACGATCTTATGGGACGATCGCCAATGGGCCACATGCCCTTACGCAGTACTGGTGGCTCGGAGCAACATTTCGGCCTTTCAGCTGGACTAGTGCCTCCCCATTGGGACGGCCCTGCGGTTCTGTGCGCTTCCATGTTGCCTTTTCGTACGTGAATGTGGCTCTGTGTACCATGAGGGAACAGGGCGTCACACAAGTAGTGGCTGGTCATTTCTTGCGGATGCAGCCCACAATGGTGAAATGTGTTTTGGAGTTCATGGCCTGATGGCTGTGTGGGCTTGGTGATTTTGATGTGCATTAAATTTCTATTCTGATTTGGCCCGTGTAGCGTTCTTCTTTGCAAGTGATGTGGCATATGCCTATTTGGGGGGCGATGTATTGTGAGGAGATCTGCATTGGGTTCCAGCTTCGGAGTTTAGTTGCGTGGTACTGTACTGGGCGCGTTTGCCTACGAAGCCCAGTGAGGTCAGGGATGGGGGCTGCCAATATGACTGTTTGGATGTTGTCATGCTCAGGGGCGGGGGATTGGGTTTTGTGTAACAGATGCCGGTCAGCCAGGTGGACTGGTGGAATGATGTGATTTTCGGAATATTGCTGGTCACAGGTGCCTGTGTTTGCGTGCGTTTCTTGGTGGGGGACTGTGGTCATGTCCATTGGGATGGCTTCTGTATTCGTGCCATCTGTGCCCTGCAGCTCCCATTGGCCCCTGTTGTGTTTCTTTTGTTCGTTGGCATGCATGGGTGACTTGTACATTTCACTCGTTGCATTGTGACTTCATTGCACCTACGGGGAGTTGTACTTTGTGGGCAGGGAGCGGTGTACAGGCACTCAGTGGGGCCGTTTACGGTTGATTCGCGATGCCGTACTTCTCACCATGGCGGAATGGTACATTCCGCCATGCTTGATGGCGTTAGGTACATGTCCGCTAGGGTCGGAATTGGCGTACCCTTGCGCCATGGTGGTGTTTACGGTTTGGCATGGCGCGCGCGCGCGTGCTTGGTGCAGTTAGCGTTGGCGTTCACTACGGTGTCGCTAATGGCATCGTACTTTGCGGTGACGGGTCATAGTCGCACCGAGCGCTATTCGATGGCGGTATTGCATTTCCGCCATCGTTTTCCGAATCCCGCCAGGGTCGTAATGAGGGCCATGGTCAGTTTGCACAGTGAAGTGGGTCCCACAGAGGTAGGGCCTCAGCTTCCTTAGGCCCACACAACAGGGAAACATTCTTTCTCTAGTGTGGACCATCTGAGCTCGCTGTCCTTAAGCTGGCGATTTATTAATCCAATCGGGTGTTCCTTGCCTTTCTCATCTACCTGTTATAGTACAGCACCTATCCCAGTGTCAGAGGCATCTGTCTGCACAATAAAAAGGCATTTTGTATTCAGGAGCCCTGAGAACAGGGGCCTGGCACAAAGAGTCTTTTAAGCCATTGAAGGCCTTCCCACACTCCTCAGACCAAGAGACCTTCTTGGGTTTCCTAGGAGTTGTGAGAGCAGTCAGAGGGGCAGCTATGTTACCATAGTCTGCCATGAAGTTTCTGTAATACCCATTGAGACCTAAAAAGGCTCTCACCAGGGTTTGTGTAGTGGGGTAGGCCAGTCTTGTACTGCTTGTACTTTACTGGGTAGAGGCTGAATCCTCCACCTACTTCATGCCCAAGGTAGACCAATGAACCTTGATCATTCTGGCACTTGCTGGCCTTTTATGGTCAAGCGGGCCTTCTGAAGAGCCTGCAACACAATTCTAAGGTGTTTCACATGATCCATCCAGGTGGCACTGAAAACTGCCATTTCATCCAGATATGCAAGACAGAATTAATCCAACCTATCAAGGACATGATTCACAAGCCTCTAAAAGGTGCCAGGTGCATTCTTTAACCCAAACAGCATTACCCTGAACTAGTAAAGGCCTTCTGGAGTTGAGAATGCTGTCTTCTCCTCTGCATGTTCTGCCTGGGCTATTTGCCAGTACCCTGCAGTGAGGTCAGATGTGCTGAGGTACTTGGAGGCACCCAAGGTATCCATCAGCTCATCAGTTCTAGTTAAGGGGTGTGCATCTGATTCAGAGCTCTGTAGTCCACGCAGAACCTCAACTCAGAGGAACCTGCCTTTGGTACCAGAACCACAGGACTGGACTAAGGCCTACTAGAGGGTTCAATCACCCCAAGATCTAACATATTGTTCACCTCCATCTTGTTGTGAGATCTCACCTTATCTGACATCCTGTTTCCCCTACCTTTACTAGGTACACTATCTCCTGTGTCAATATCATGTTTGCACCAAGGTGTCAAACCAGGAGCTAGGGAAAACAAGGGGGAGAATTGCCTCAGCAAAATTGTCACCTCATTGTGTTGACCAGAATTCAGGTGAGAGGCCACTTTGACACCCTCAATGGAGCTATCTGAAGAACTGCCCTGGAACATATCAGGAAGAGGTTCTGACTCTTCCTCCTCTACATCTGAAGCCAACAGCAGTGCAGCTATTTCAACCCTAGGGATGAAAGCCTTCAGCCTATTCACATGGAACACTCTTAGAGCCTGACCAGCCCTTCCAAGGTCCACTAAATAGTTTACCTCATCCAGTGGCTCCACTATTGAGTAAGGGCCTGACCATTTATGCTGTGAAACTCTGGGCCTTATTGGGTTCATAATCAGGACTTGCTGGCCTGGTGTAAAGTTGACAAGGGAAGTCTTCTTATCATACCAGTGTTTCACCAGAGCTTGCCCAGCCTTCAACTTATCACTAGCCTGAGCCATCAGGAGGACCATTCTCTACCTTAAGCATGGAACATAGTGCACTACATTGGTAGTGATAGGGGGAGTAGGCATCTCCCACCCCTCCTTGACTATAGCCAAGGGCCCCTGACAGGGCGACCAAAAAGAAGCTCAAAGGAGCTGAAGCCAACCCCCCTTAAGGTACCTCTCTGTAGGCAAAATGTAAGCATAGAAGAAGGAAATCCCATTTACTCCCATGGGGTTCTTCCAGGACCCCAATCATGCGTTTGATGGTTCTATTGAACCTTTCAACCAAGCCATTGGTGTGGCAGTGATATGCTGAGGAAAACTTGTAAGTAACCCCACACCCCTTTCACATGGCTTGCATGTACTTGTACATAAAGTTGCTGCCCCTATCAGACAAAACCTCTTTAGGGAAGCCAACCCTAGTGAATATGCCAAGCAAAGCTTTTGCAGCTGACTTAGCATTTACAGTCTTTAATGGATAGCCCCAGGATACCTGGTGGCATGGTTGACCAGCACAAGGATAAAACTATTGTCTGAGGATGTTTGGGGATCAAAGGGACCCATAATGTCAATCCCTGCCCTCTCAAATGGTATTCCCACAACTGGGAGTGGTACCAACAGAGCCTGGATTGTTGTGCCAGATAACTGGCAGGTGGCATAACTCCTGCAGTGACTTTCTACCTGACCCCCATCTTGGGCTAGTAGAAGTGCATGGCTAACCTTTGCTTGGTTCTCTTGATGCCATGGTAACCAGCAAGGGGGCTTCATGCACCAGAGGAAGGGTCTTACATGAAGGGGAACCACCAACCTCCTATGGTCTCCTTCTGTAGACTCTGTGGGCTCACTGTACAGGGGCCCACCTTCCCAATAAATCCTATGCTTCCCTGGAGGTTCGCCCTCAAGCTGGGAGGGGGCCTGTCTCCTTAGGCCTTCCAAAGATGGGCAGTCACGTTGGCCCTTACTAACCTCAACCCTGTCAGGACCACCTCGCCAGGTTCAGGTGTTTGGCCAACTACCTGCACCTCAGTGGTAGGTGAATTAGGGGGAATGTTTTCTTTCCCTCTCTTCTCTCATTTGCCTCCTTTAGCCTTGGGTATCCCCTTTGGCTTGGGCTTTGCCTTGGTCTTGGCTAAGGCATCCCTTGTGTCTGACCTTGTGCATGGTCTCTCTGCTGTATCACCCACAAGACCTAAGTCTCTGAGATCATTCCCGAGCAGGACCTTACCTGGGATCTGCGTCTGAATGCTCACTGGAATCCTGACCATTGTACCATTTATAGTAAGATTGACAGGCATTACTGAGAACTTGATAGGGGGACCATCAGCTAACTTGGTGGGCATCAGGGGTGCTCTAGCAAGCTCCTCTGGGTTAACCAAAGTGGAATCCACCACAGTTCTGCTGGCCCCACTACCCCTAAAGGCAGTAGTATCTACTCCATTGATTAGCACAATGTCCTTATAGTAGTGCTTGGTATTGTTTGGAATGCTAGCATAAGCCTCTGCGACTTTAGGCTCCCAGGAACCTCGAGAAACTAGGACTACTTCAGATTTTATGCCACTGGGGAAGGAGTCTAATGAGAAGGATGCCCCTGTGATCTCTTCCTCCTCAAAGGAGGGGAAGGCCAGACTCACAGAGTGGACCCCCACGGTTTTGACATTACATCTGGGGTCCCCATTCACATGGTTATTTGCTCCACAAGCCACACAAGATCCACTGGGTCTTGAGACATAGGGAGGCTTACTATCACCAGAGATCTGTCTAGGAGCATAACTCCTAGACGCGGTTTGGACCATAGAAAAGAGTTAAACATGCATAAAAAGTAACAGCTGCCACCAGCTCTGTCCAGGGCACACTTGTACATTCACCAAAAATCCTTCGAGGGTGTCTAGGGCCTTAAAAATGAAAAAGGGACCCCAGTGCAATGCATTGTAAGGTACTTTGTGCACTGATAAAATGTTACTTAAGAAAAGCAACAAAGTGAAAGAATAATGGAAACAAAGTCTCCCAGTACTGACAATCTTAAAGGCATGTCAGTTTACTCATAACAAAATGAGCAAAACCCCAGCGGAGTACAGCAGAAGGCTGGGCTCCACTGGCAAGTGTCAGGCTAGGATGATCAGACAACAGCAACAAGTTGGGGGGTTTACAACTGGAGAGAAAATTACCCATGAATAGAAATCTTTCCTAACACCTCCTTCTTGGTTTCTTCGGGCGTAAGCTGGAAAAATTCGGAAGCTTTGGCGACCATGGAATGAAACGACCCCACCTCATCCGGTGGGGATGCCCTACGTTGCAGAGTTTCGTCCCGCCATGACGATATCGTTGTCGTCATCATCAGTCATCAACATGCCCGTGTCTGTCCGCGTGTCCACTGGGGGGGAGGGCATCTGATGGAGATGTGGAGGCTGATATGGGGGCGTCGGATGGCGTTTCCACTTTTTAGCCGGAGGCTGATCCGGGGTGCAGGGGCCTGGGTCTGCGGCATCCTCTTCTGGATTTCTGACACCAACGTGTGTAGGGTTGAAAGGATGTCCAGGGATACATCTCTCAGATGAGCTGGCGTGGTTGGAACACTTAGCACCCTCGCTGTCGTCGGTGCCATCTTCCTCCTCCACATCCGCATGGACCATGTGGGGTATATTTAAGGCCCTAAGCAGAAATCCCCATCACCTAAAAACCACATTTAAACAGTACCACAAAAATGGCTGTGCTTCTGTGTGGCGAGCACTGAACACTGCCACCCAAAGAATGGCTCTGCATAGGCTTTCCTTTCATTTGAATCATAAGAAAATGACCTGCATTCAGAACGGCTCTACATTTGCTGTTCTGTCATCTGAATACCAAAGTTGCTCACAGCATTCAAGACAGCCCTGCATTGGTTCTTTCTTTCATTTGAAATACCACAAAGTTATGAGCAGCATTGAAAAACAGCTCTGCATGCTTCATTCCATCTGAATGCCAAAAAGTCAGGCAATACATCCCAAAAACAGCATTGTCATACTGATAAATCACATCTGGGGCAAGGATTTCTACATTGCAACCTGACACTGCTTTTGTTTCCCTTTTAGTGAACCACCACGCTCAAAACATTGTAAATGAAAGAAACAGCATGGTTTTTCCCTTTTTATTCTGTGTCCAATCAAAGAACCCTGTGCAGGACCCCTCTGTGTCTATGAACCAACAGTACATGCAAACCCACTCAAAACGACAGAACCGCATTTGAAACTTTAAATGAAATATTGCCTGCACACATGTAAAAGGAAATCAAGAAAAATTACGTTTGAAAGCCAACGTGAAATTACAATTTTGCTTGCACGAACATTTCTGTGAATATGTGTGGGGGAGTGTTTTGGCTACACATGTATGTTATGTTCTTCCCCACGGGACTTCAGCTACCTTGAGAATCAGTAAAACCAGTTTCGATCAGGCAGGAAAAAATTAATTTGGAAGTCCTGCATCCCCTAGAAGTCACGCTTATAAGTGAACTATTTAGCAATGGCACATGAGGTGGCCGAGAGTGTGAGGATTCGCTGCCCTGTCAGACTAGCAGGCAGTACTGGAAGAGGGAACAAAGAATGCCAGTGTGGCTAGTGCATGACCAAGAAGTGTGATTTCCTCCAGCACCCATGCTGAAGGATGAACTGTCAAACTTCAAACGGAATCATAAAAGTCCTTTGTTGCAAGCCGAGCCAGGAGGAGACAGTTTGCTTGGCGGGGTTACAGCACCGCCCTCACATGTGACTAATCCTCCACATTGTCATTAAAAGGACTTCTTCATTTTAAGACATTTTTCCCAGCACCCTGAATAAGTAATCCTTTTGTATTATGCTAGTTTCCATGTGATTTTTTGGCAGATGTAAAGAGACCAAGTGCATGTTTCTAGCACCATGGGAACTGAAATGGCCAGGAAAGACGCGTTGCTAGCTGATTTATAAGTGGGACAAATATGAAACTAGGTGGAAAGATGGAAAGTGATGTTATGAACATGTTTAATCATTGGCAGAAATGTAGCTGTTATGCATTTCAAGAAAAGGGCAAACATTTGCCAAAGGGCTATGCTACCTCACATGGAGTTGGCAGTCGGCTTGTCTAATTCCTTGTGACACACTGAAACTGCATATTCATAATGGCGGTGGCTATTATAAGTTTGGAGTTATGATCCATATCCCATGTTTGCTGAAAAGTGGAGATAAGAAACAAAGAAGTGTCATAAATACAAATAGACAAATGTCGCTCTCTCCCCTGAACCAATAGGCTCAGGGGGGCAGAGAGAGGAATGACAGACTGTCCTATCCCAGGATAGAAGTAATTCCAGAGTACTTCCCCCGAGACTGTAAAATGAATGATGTCATTTGGGCTATATAAGGAGGACACAGAGAGACAAAGGGGATCTATCCATCCATTGATCCATCCACAACAAGATACATAGATTCCACTTCCAGACAGCCACAAGAATCCGTGGGTGACAGGAGGGGAGGCAGCTGATCCCATCCAAGAGAGTTCTGTGACCCGATCCTTGCTTAGCTCCCCATCCAGGAGAGCGCAGTGACTAGACCCTGGCCTAGCTGTCCAGAATCCCATCCAGGAGGGAGCAGTGACCAGACCCTGGCCTAGCTGTCCAGACTCCCATCCAGGAAAGCGCAGTGACCAGATCCATTGCCCGAGCTGTCCAGGGTGACCAGAGACCTTGCTGGCTTTCCAGAATCTCAAACCCAAACTTACATTGTAAGTAGCAAATTACCCCAGTCCCAAGTTGCATACCCCTCTCTTTTGAATCTTTCATCCCATTGAAAACCCAATTGAAAGTCCCAAATTGCCAGTATAATTAATTCACCTTTCCACAGAAGAATCTGTATGAGCCTGTGTATGTTAGCGTATTCCTTTGATAAATCTTTCAGTAGTCTGCATAAATCCTTAGCATTATTTTAACCACCTTGAGCTTTGGCCTTTCTTTAATAATAATAGCTATTAAAGTATAGCCTCAACAGAATTAGCTTTTGTGTAACAAAAATGAATTTGCCTGTGTATTGTGCCTTCCTACGGATTCCGATTTGCATCTGTCCCATTTAAAACCCCAAACCGTAGTCCCATTGAGAACCACCCTTGCTGTTAGAATCCATGTGTAATGTGCCTCTGTTCCTTGTCCTTAAAACTGATTTCCGATTTTGACAGCTAAGATCTTTCCGTGGCTGCCTGTCATCACAAGTCCCGTCAAAAAACGAATTTCCATTCAGCTGCGTGTGTTTTTATTTTGCATTTGTTTTCTGTCGCAAAATCGATTTTCCTACCTTGTGTTCACGCTGTCATGGAATGCTCAGTAGTAGTCTTTAGGCTTCCTTATCTTCTAAAGTGTAACAACCCGAATTTTCTTTCTAGCCGTCCCACCACAATTGTGAGCGGCAGTGCCAGTAAAAAGCAAATCTGATTATGCCGGGAATTAAGTAAGCTGATGTTTGGGGGCGAGTGTTGCAGGGGGAGCGCTTAACTTTAATGCTATCAATTCCTCTAAAATCCTTGTTCCTGTTTGCCATTAAAGTTTCATGTGAATTGTGGGGAACTGTGTTGTGGGAATCTTTGCATTTGTATCGCCACAACATTGGTGGCTGCTGTCAAATTGTTTGATTTTGCTTTTATTTTCATTAAACCATAAAATTAATAACTATCTTATTGATACACACCGGCCTGGTTCCTAGTCCATTGTGACATGGGGTGTTTGTAAAGGTGGGTGCGAGATGGGTTGGAAGCCTACTCAAATAAAAGAACTCGTGGGTTATTCAAGATAAAAAAAGTTTTTATTGTGCGCCACATTCATTGTCAGAGGAAGTCCCTGGCTGGAGTGTGCCGTGTTATAAAACTATTACAGCCATATGCAGGGACTCCAGGTCCTCGTCATCCGTGGACCAAACTTCCATGGCCTGGGAACGGCCTGTGGTTGGCCTGGGACTTCACCCCTCGTCCCCTTTTTGCACCCTGAGGGGTCGGGCCAGGCTCAGAGACAGCATCCTCTTCTCCTCAGAGGCAGGGACACCATGGGTGCAGAATGGGCCACTTCCACAGGGTCAGCCTCTTTGGCCTCCGCGAGAGCAGCCGCCACCAGCTCAATCGTTGACGAAGATTTCTCCTACGCCGCCTGGGCCTTCTTGGGCAGGTCAGCTGCCTTCTCCTCTGTCCTGTGCTTCTCTGGCTTCTCCCGCAGCTTAGCTGGGTTAGGCGCTTTCTTCTTTGAGGATGAGCTTGATCGCTGGCTGGCGATGGAGGCGGATGGTGACGTTGATCACGTCCTGTCCTTCAAGGGACCGATTGTGCAGCGACCCCGACGGAACTGGATTCGCGGTGTCTTTTTGCCCCCACGGATGGGGTGCCCTCAAAGGACATAGAAGTCAGTTTCTCAGTGAGTCATGACCCTGCTTGGGGCATGGGGCAGAGGCCTTGACGTTTAGCCAAGCCACCAGTCTACTGTGTTCATTCTTCATTGTTTTCTTGGAGAAACCGAGGCAGATCTCGCACTCTCCTTCTTTGTGGTCTGGGGGAAGGCAGTAGAGGCATTGAAGGTGTTTGTCCTCTACAAACACCTTCCGTAATCTGCATCTGGTGCAGAGCTTGAAAAGGGACCTTCCTTCCTTCTTCTCCTCATTCATGGCCGGAGGTGCAGAGTAGGCCTGATGGCCTTCTGGAAACTTCAAAGAAACTACAAACGGATCCCCGCTGTCGGCAGGTGGAGAGAAGAGCACATGGGCTCTTTTAGACAAAAATAGAAACTTTTTCTATCGAAAAACAAAAAAAATGTAGACGTAGCTCATGGAGCAAAACTCGAGGACTCCCAACACTTGAACGTGCGGTAAACATCTGAAAATGGCTGCCTGGGGAGGGGCTTAGGGAGAGGACTGTCATTGGTTGGGGGCAGTATGACCCAGAGTACAGTGATTGGTTTAGAGGAGAAATACAGTTTGTAAGTGAAAGTTAAGCTGTTTTTTCTTTTACAGAGGATTCCCGGCCTGACGACAGGGAATATTCATGAGCATGTGAATCCATGCTAGACCCCATGCTGGAGAATGTTTGAAATACTATATCCTGGTTTATGTGAACAGTCAAGACTACTTTCGGCAAAAAAGTCTGGGTGCACAACACAATTTTGACCTTATGAAAGTCGGTGTATAGTTCAGATGCTGCTAAAACCTGAATTTTGCTTACACTCCTAGCTGAATTCAATGAAACCAGCAGGGCAGTCTTCCGGGTGACCAACTCAATATCAACAGATGCCATGGGCTCAAAAGGCATATGCGCCAGATCCGCCCATTATATGTTGAGGTCCCACATAGGGTGTGGCCATTTAACAGGTGAAACGAGCCTTCCAAGAACTTCTAGGTACCTTTTTACTACTGGGTTGGTGGAGGAAAAGATCAAAGCCTCAATGTAACAATACACCCTGCCAATCTCTGCAAGTTATGACTGGAAGGAAGAAGCTCAAAAGGACACCCTGGTCTCCAATCCAGGCCTTCCCATCGCTGACACCTATGTCAGTGCTTCCTCCAGACAGACTCTCACTGACATCCTCTTTGCTGTTACTTCGTCCGACCTATGGACCCTTTATATGGTCGCACTTCTCTCTGCCTCCTCCACTTCTCCTATTAATAGTGGCACCCGGTGGGAGGTCCTCTTGGGCCCACTTTCAGCCCTCCAGAGTCATCATTAATGTTTATCTAAATAGCACCGTAAAGGTCCAGGGCCCTAAGCCCAATATCCTACTATTTGATAGGCGCCTTCCTTGCCTCATTAACTTCATTCCTTCTCCGGCTATTCCGTCTACCACTTCTCTGGCACCTCTGCTACCTAATCCTTTAATTGCTCTGGCTCCTATGCCATCTACTCCCGCTCTGTCTCCTCAGCCACCTCTGTCCTCCACCTCTCTGGCTTCCTTGCCATCCACTACCTCCCTTACTCCTTTGCTGCCTCCTCCTTCCACCACTCTGGCTCCTCTGCCACTTCCAATGGGTACTCCTCTCTCTTGTATCCCCGCCGGAAGTCTTTCAAAAGTGGTAACCTGCTCCACATGACTACTCTCATCTCTCGCTCTGCTATCAAACACTCCTCTGACATCTGCCAACTCCTTGAATTCCTGGACCTGGATGTTCTCGCTCTTACCGAGACATGGTTCAAGGCCAGCTCTGTCACAAGTTTTGAAACACTCCTCCTCGAGGGCTACAAGATCCCCTCTGAGACCACAACCAATAGGCCCAGAGGCAGAGTGGCCCTGATGTTTCATAACTGGATCCCTGCTTCCATCATCCCTACTCAAACCTATTCCTCCTTTGAATGCCTGGTCTGCAGGGTCTCTATCTCTCCTGGCCTCTCTATGACTTTGGCCACCATGTACAGGCCACCTGGCCGTGTAACCCTCTTCCTCTCTAAATGGGCTGACCCCACCTCCTCTCTGCTTTCCTCTACCTCCCAGCTTCTCCTCCTTGGGGATCTCAACATCCACCTGGACTCCCCAGGCTCCTCTGGGCTTTTTCGCAACCTAAATGACTCTCTTCCCCTATCCAGTCTACCCTCTGGTCTGACTCACTCTGCTGGCCACACCTTGGATGTTCTCATCTCTTCAGACATCCCCCTCTAATCCTCTCACTACTCCTCTCTCCTGGACTGACCACTTTCTTCTTCTCACTTGAAGCTTCGTGTTCCCTTGACAAAGGCCCACCCAGCACTGCCACCTTCCTTTGCCGTCATTCGACCTATGAAGCGAGTGTGAGTGGCTGCCTTTACCTCCACTTTCTTTCCCCCACCTACTCCTGCAGCAGACTCTGACCTTGGTATGGCCCTTTCCAACCTTTACATTCCCATCTCTAACACTCTGGATATCCTTGCCACTGTTATGAGGATACGCCTGAAGCCTGCCACCAAGTGCAATTCTTTGTATGACTCCAATCTGGCCACTCTGAAACGCAAATGCAGAGTAGCCGAACAGAAGTGGGGAGCTTTGGGTGCACCCTCTGACAAACTGGCCTGCCGCCTGCTCCAAGGCAATACAGATTATCCATCTTCTCTAAGAAGAGGGTCCATATTCAAGCCCACATCTCTGCGGCCTTGAACAACATTGCCAAACTTTTCAAAATCTGCAAGGAGCTGGCCAATCCAACTACAGTATCTACCTCTTCTACACTTACCGAGGCCATCTGCACAGCTCTGGCTTCTCATTTCACCATTAAAACCCAGGACATCCTATCCTTGCCACTGTTATGAGGATCCGCCTGAAGCCTGCCACCAAGTGCAATTCTTTGTATGACTCCAATCTGGCCACTCTGAAAGCAAGTGCAGATTAGCCGAATAGAAGTGGGGAGCTTTGGGTGCACCCTCTGACAAACTGGCCTGCCACCTGCTCCAAAGGCAATACAGATTCTCCATCTTCTCTAAGAAGAGGGTCCATATTCAAGCCGACATCTCTGCGGCCTCTAACAACATTGCCAAACTTTTCAAAATCTGCAAGGAGCTGGCCAATCCAACTACAGTATCTACCTCTTCTACACCTACCAAGGCCATCTGCACAGCTCTGGCTTCTTATTTCACCAGGACATCCTGTCCGCACTCTCCTCCTCTTCTCTTCTCTCTCCCTCCACCCTCCTTGGCCGCCCCCCCTCTCCTTTTCTCCTCCCTCTCTCCTGTAACACTTGAAGATGTTTCCAGACAAGTCCGCTCTATGAAAGTCTCATCCAAACAGGTGCCCCCCTGCTCCTCCAGAACCATTAAGGACAACATTGGTTCGCTCGCTCCAGCCTTGGCCGATTTCTGTAATCACTCTTTCACCACTGGATCTTCCCCTCTCTTCTCAAGCACTCCCTTGTGCACCCCCCTACTAAAAAGAACTTCTGCCGAGCTCTCCATTCTGGCAAACTATCACCCGATCTCTATCACTCCTTTCCTGGGCAAACTCCTGGAGAAGTTGGCTATCTCCCAGCTAATCCTCCACACTGAATCTGTTGGTTGTCTCCATGACCATCAGTCTGGCTTCAGAGCAACCAGTGGCACGGAAACTGCACTCCTGAACACCCGTGAAGATCTGCTCTCTAATCTTGACTCTAGCTCTCCATCTGTCCTCATTCTCCTCGACCTTTCCTCTGCATTTGGCACGGTCAACCACAACATCCTGATTACTCGTCTCTGCGAGACCCTTGGAATCACGGATCAGGCTCTACCATGGCTGACCTCCTTCCTCCTGGACTGACCTTTCCAGGTTCAGCTTTGATCATTTCTCTACACCACCTCTCTCTCCTCATGTGGTATTTCCCAGGGCTCTTTCCTCTCCTCCAGGATCTTCAATGTCTATCAGCCACTTTGGCCCTCCTGCTCGCTACCTTTATCTCCAACTTTCAGTGTTATGCAGATGACACGCAGCTTTCTTTCAGGCTACCTTGGCTTACTCCACCTCCTTGCTCATCCCTGACTGTGTATCTGCTATTCAGGCATAGTGCGCCTCGAACGATCTCTGCTTAACGCCAGTAAGACTGAGATCCTTCTCATTGGGACCCGCGCTGCTGCTTTTCCTCTCTCACTCTGGCCGCCCTCTTTGGGCCCTCTGCCGTCACCCTCTTGTGAGGTAAAAAACCTTGGGGTCATCTTCGACTCCACTCTCTCCACACATCAGAGACCTTGCCAAGAAGGCCCATTTCCAGCTGTTCCTCCTCATACGTATGCTCCCTTTTCTCACCTTCCCCCAGAAGCTCACTGTCTCCACAGCCCTGGTTCTATCTAGGCTGGACTACTGCAACAGCATCTTTCTCAATATGCTTATCTCTACTCTTCATCCTCTTGAACTCATCCAGAACAGGACCGCAACACTTATCCTTGGCCTCAAGCCCAGGGGCCGCATCTCTCTGGCCCTGAAATCCCTCCACTGGTTCCCGGTGGCTGCAAGGATGACGTTTAAGAGCCTCTGCATTGTCCACAAGGCTTTCAGGGGCTGTGGCTTTCACTACCTTCAACTCTCTCTTCCTAAGTACCTTCCTCCTAGAGCCCTTTGCACATCTACTTCGAACTCTCTGTGGGTGACTCGCTTCTCCAAGCAAAGAATGGGAGGTAGATCTTTCTCCTTTAAAGGTGCCTCCCTCTAGAATGTCCCCCCTGCCTCTCTCCGTCTTGAGCCAATCTCCTTAAGTTCCGGAAGCTCCTCAAGACCTCCCTTTTTTCCTCTTCTTTCTCACTGCCTTTCTGCTGCTAACCTTTCCTTGCTCCTGCTCCATCTGCTGACTGGCTGCTCAGTGTCCTCTGAGTCTTACAGGACACCAGGCCCCCCCTGACCAGTCCCCCTGCACTTTCCGCCTAGCCCAACTTGCACTGCCGCCTGGCTAACCTTGCACTATCGGGCTGAGGTTGCGCTTTGTAGCCCCAGCCTTTGTTGCACTTAGCTCAGGGTCATGCTTCTCTGAATGCACTTCTCCCTGTACCCTCCCCCCTGCACTTCTTGTTGCGCACTTGCACGATCGCAATGACACAAGGCCTAGTAAGATTGCTGTCTTGTCCTCCATTTGTTCCCCCTCCCTTGCTGCGCCTTGAAACACTTGTGTATAGGCGCATAATAACAAATCAATCAATAAATCAATCCTGTCCTCACCCACACTTGCATTCACAAACACACACACACTCTCTCTCTCTTAGATACCCCTCCCGCTCCCAGGATTTGCTACTTACCCTGTCAATTCACTTATCTGACTTACGGGGATGTGACAGGAAAGGCTCTGGGAGGGATTAAAGAGGGCTGATAAGCCCCGCCCCTTTTCTTCTTCATTATCGGCCATAATGAAGCCCTGGCCTCGTGGGCCTTTCAAAAAGTAATAAAATTCTGGCGGTTTAGTGGATACCCAGACCTTCCCATGGGACTTTTTTAAAAATATAAACAATTACCTGGTGAACCAATGGAGTTTTTATTTATACAAAACTACATTCCTGGTGTGTTAGTGGTGGTAGGGATGACGCCATCGAGCATGCCGCTTCCCTGTGGTATCCCCTCCTTTCTGCTTTTCCTATCTCTGGCATGCGACTGTATAGCAGGGCCTGCAGCAGCCCCGCTGCAGCGTCCTCTCTCTCTCTCTCTCTCTCTCTCTCTCTCTCTCTCTCTCTCTCTCTCCTTGGTGCGGCTCCAGCGACGCTCCTCGCACTGCTGTGACAGGTAAGAATGGGAGGGGGGCCCCCCATCATGCACATTCACACTGCGTTTGGGAGGGGGACTCCCTCCCTCCCTCCCTTGACAGGGCCGGTATGCTGGCCCTGTCCAGTATGTTAAAACTTTAGGCATTTGCCTGTACCCAAATTGTTGAGAACCCTCTAGGCATCATCAGAAAGATCAGGAAAGAAACCTTGTAGAAAAACATTTTGATTAATATGAATGTCAGTAACTAAGTTTGGTTCGCAGAACTACCTTATCTTTATGAAACACTATAAATGGATCTTCTGAAGAAAGGGCTTGATCACCAACTTTTGGAGCCAAGGTTACCCCCACTAAAAAAAGCACAGATCAATTGCAGACATATTTCAAATGTTTTGTGGGAGAAGGCTGTCATCACATCACTTAAATCACATACAGAACACAGGGACTTGACCGAAGGATAATGACAAATTAATAGAATTATCATGATTCATGTACGCCCCAATCCAATGGTTGACAAATATATTGAGCACAAAGCAATTTTAATTCCAGATTCTGCTGAATTAGATACAAAACAGAGAACATCATGTTACTGATAGGGAATGGCTTCACATTTCTATTGCATTTTTGCTTCTCCCATTTTGTGCAGACCACGCATTAGTATGTTTTTGGTAGAAGCAGACGTGGGAAACTAGAGGTGTGACTCGCATGTGTCAAGGATTTTCTCTCTGTAACAGTGGTCTTAAGAGTAACATTCTCTTTTTGTTAGGCATACCACCTGAACTTACAAAAGTGGCTTAGAGGACCCATTGGCTGGTTCAAAAGGGATCCTCAGCACAAGGCCAAGAATGTCCATCCATTAACTGAGCCTCAAAGGGATCCTCAGCTGTTGGGCAGGTGTTGGAGTGTCAAGCCAGTACTTCAGGCCATGGTCTTGTATTAGACCCTTAGGCACCTTATCATGTATGGAAGACAAAGGCCATTCAGTGTTGCCTCCAGTTTGGTGTGCAGGTTGACCATGACATGAACAGACTCTCCATGTTGTACAATATTCTAGGAACAAAAAGCTTGGTTGGGAATACTGTGAAAATAAGGTTTTACTAAAGCAGTTCTTGTTCTTAGTGAACGACTTGAAATCCACAGGCACAGGCTGTGGAAAGATGTCAGTTCACAACATGAGACAAAGGCAGAGAGAATGGATTGAGAGCACATTGAAGAACGAGCAAAAAGGACAAGCATGATTCAGTCACTGCTTGCGAAAGAATCAAGATGGTGTGCATGGAGGGAAAAAGCATGGTTTAAAAAATGTTTAGAAGCACAAAGAGCATATTGCCCCAAGAGTTGTCCAGAAGTGGAGAAAGGGACGGGCGGATAGTGCCAGGGGTGCACGGGAGGGAGGTGTATGTGGGGACATGTCGTGAGCACTTGCTCCAGCACATTTTTTACTAATGCTAAAAATAGATTGCTCTGATACCGGCTCCACATCCCAAATGTATGGAGGAAACAGAGCATCATCTAAGAGTACATAAGGAACTGTAACCTTGAGTAGACACTACATTGTTTGAGCTGATAGCTTGTTACACTATATTTTTGTCACTCCACCTCCTCTGGAAATGTGTGCCTTGGCTGCTTAACCATATCTGCTCTAGGTTGGCTAAGGATATTTGGAAAGTACAGAGAGCTTCTTTACATCAGGGTGGTGATCTATGGACTTGAAATGCATACAGACTGACATTGGTTAAGATATACAGTTCAAATCAATGATTGTTTATTAAGAGGCTTCAAAGAAAGGCATGATAAAATTGATACATAAAATTACTTACATAAAAACAGGCACATATAATTACATAATTTTATATTTTGTTTCACTGCACTTTGTTTCTGTCATCTCCTTGTACTGTATCATTATTCTATCACATTCATATTATCCAATCTAATTATCAATGTTCTCAGTATACTTAGATAATGGTATAGGGTTGTTTCACTAACACAGATCTGAAAGTGGTAAACTGGTCGACCAGAATTTGGTTGGGGGAAAGGAGTGGGCAGGGCTAGTGGCATAGTGGGTGGACACCACCATTAAAAGAAAACACCCTCCATTAAAATAAAATTAGAACAAAATGCAACAACCAAATTTTGGCCAACCAAATTTACCACTTTCAAATTTGTGTTGATGAAACAGCATAGAACCTTAGATAATGGAGGTCATTCCTAGGTGGGCGGTAAGGGGTTACCGGCACCGGTAAGGATGCCGGTGCCGGTAACCCCTTACCGCCCTATTCCGAGGTTCCCAGACGTCCTTAGCGGGTCCCGTTAGGGGACCAGGGAGCAAATAACGGGCCCGCTATTTGCGGGCCCGTTATTAGTGCCTTACCCATTCTCATTGAGCCCTATGGGGGCTCGAATGGGAATGGGGAATGGTATTCGGAATGGGGACTTACCGTGTCCGCACAGGTCGGAATGTCCCGGTAAGTCCCCATTCCGCTTACCCGGACCCGAGTTTGGAGGCAGCTATGGTGCTTATAGCACCATGACTACCTTCAAACTCGGAATGACCCCCAATGTCTATGATACCATGGTCTCATCCAGAAACATAGGATTCAACAATACAAATGTGAAAACCTCAAATCATCATTAAATAAGACAAAATATGCTTCAACAGCACTTTGAGCAAAAACATCATATGTAAGCTAATAACACATTCTCTGCATCTTTATTTTTCAATTACCCATTGTTAATTAAAACTGACAAATTACTAATTCTAGATCTAGTTAAATGTCCCTTCCTCTGAGTCATTAACATACTAATGCTACCCCCCCCACACACTGCTAACCCGCACTCTACCTGTAACTTCCTGTTTGTGTCCCCTATTCGCAGCACTCTTTTGGTTCCCATCTAGGTTTACATTTCATAAATCACATTCAACTGTAAATAATTATTTGCATTACATGATAATTTGGGGCAGCATAAAAGCATATGAACATATTTGCATATCTTCCAGAGGATTGCCTAAAAAGGAATTGTGCCTGTTCGCTTGGTGCAGATCTTATTTGCAAAACTCCCTTATAAATCCCACTCTCTGCTCCCCCTTGAAATGTCTATGGCTTTTCACAGCTCTCTTCCAATCCAACCATCTTAAATGATAGTGTACACAAAAAACAATATGTCAAACATTTATGTACTCCCTACATTGGACCTACCCAGAATATTCGAACAAAAACTCAGGATTACGGTAAGATGCCCAACGTGCTTTGCCAAAATCAAATTCATACTATGATTTCTCTGTAGGAGCTCTCCTGTGCCTGTGCTGGAATCATGGGCAATAGATAAACAAACAATTATAATCCAAGATATGTGTTTAACAGGTTTTCTTAAAACAAGAGAAAAATAAGGTGTAAGGGCCAGGTTCAGCTGGCAGAAAGTTTTCTGTCTATAGCCTACACTTCTCCAGTACTGATTAATTTGGCTTGTATTCAGGATGTGGGGATCCTCTCATCCTCTCCTTCACCACCTTTCCCACTCCCCTCACTTCTTTACTTATTCCTATCTTGCTCCTCTCATCTTTATTGCATTTTCCTTTCTCAAGTCTTTTCTATGGTTTCCTCATTAAACCACCATGCAGCTCTTTCTTCCACCTCTCCTCTGCTTCCTTTTCCCCCACAACTCAATCATTTGTGTCTCTTCCCTGTGCTCTTCTACACAACTATGCTTCTTTTCCTCCTCCATTGATTCTTTCACTTTCATTTCTCCTGTTCTGCTCTGCTCCTCCTGTCACTGATGCTTCTCTTTCGCTCCTTTGCTTTTTTTTTACCACCATTCTTCATATTCTTTTCTGCCACTTCGCACCTTTCCCCAGTTCACCTCTGCTCCATTTATTTTCCATACCACTTCTCTTGTCACCTCCACTTCTCTCCTTCCCTCCTCTGTTCTTCTCTTCACCTCTGCTCCTTCTATTCCCCTCTTCACTCATCGAATCACCTCCTCTCTCCACTACTCTCACCCTACCCTCTGCGTCATCTGGTTTCCTCTCTCTCTCTGCTGCACTACCATGCTCCTAATTCCTTCTTTGCACTCCTAACTTTCACACAGTCACCTGTTTCTCATCCATTTTTATTTCCTTCTGCACAGGCAGAGAATATATAATTGCTTGAGGGGCGTCAGGTAAATTGAGAGTGTAAACTCGATCTGGGATGGGGCACCATGCACTGAGGCTACAAACATAGCACTTCACACTAATGGCATGGTAAACCACCAAGTGGCTCTGCCAAGGTAAGCTCAGCTTTGACCGCCATCTTGGTTTCAGCCTTTGGTGGTCCCTGCTGCCTGACAAGGTAGGCTTCTCTCTTGCATCCAAACTAGGTATGACTCTGGATTTGTCGTACCCGTGGGGCCACACAAAGCTCAGTGGACAGGGCTTTCAAACCTTTACACTAATGGCACCCAGACTTACATCTTTGAAGGTACCAACTAGTTCCTTCGGTATGATATGTTTTCAGTGGTAGTGGGTCTACAATCAGCCTGCCATTTGGGTCTCGATGCTATCTGGAGCTACTGCAGAGGGTACTCTGTTTAAGTTTCTTTACACAAGCCCAGCTCTCAATGAGATGATGCAACAAACCTGTGTATGCAGCAGCCTACAACAGCTGGCTACTGCCCAAGCCCTTCCCCTCACAACATAATTTGTCATCGGTATGTATTCGGCCCGCTGTGATACTTGTGAAAGACTTTGTGCGGCCCTGCTTAATCTCTGTATCTCGTCCAATGTGCTGCCTTCAACCAATTTGATCTTTTTGAAAGCCAGGTCCTGCCAGCTTTTGTCTTTCTTAGACCAGTGTGGTCATCACATTAGTGAGTATGTGGTGTGATGAATCCAATGGAGTCATCACTGATTCCCTGGCAGTGACCTCCTCCTGTGTGGCCAGGGGACAGCAGCCGCAACCTGATCCTGACCCTGGGACAGTTGTATGGGAGAGGATCACATGGGAGGAGACAACTATCTGGCAGATATGATGACTTCATTCGATGAGACACAGTATCCCCCCCTTTCCCATGAGGAAGACCCTCTAATACCCAAGTTCTTAATGGCCTATTGTCATTCTGGTCAGGCCTCCACCTTTGAACCAAACACCCACAACTCACAAAAAAAACCTTTTGTTTCTGATGTGCCTTTATGTGAAATCTCTGAGAAAACTATCTAAGAGTTAAAAGTCCAATGACATCCATGGACTCCAACTCCCATAACCACCCAGGTACTGAGAAGAGGAGGAGGATAAGGGAGTTTGTGCAAAGGGACAAGAGCTCGAAAGTACAACATGCAGATAGTTGTTTTTCCAAGGCGTCAGTGCACGGGCCATTTAAAGATGGTAACCACACTATTGGATCGAGCAGTGCAGGAGAAGACATTGAATCCCATGCTGAGGCTCACAAACAAGAGGTACACGGAGAAGGCCGCTGGGACAGGAGAAGAAATGCCACGTGCGAGCCAGAAGGGCCATGGAGACGCTGTGAGATGCACAGGAGCTCCTGGATGTTGGGCTTCTCAAAGAGACAGTTCTCCAGTCTGGGCCAAAAAGGAAAGCCGATGTATGACCACAGAGCTGTGCAGGACGCTGGAAGAACGTCTGCATACTGTAAAGTGGAAAGCGGGTGAAGGAACCACACTGCAGGGGCACAAGCAGAGTCAGAGATGCTGGAAGGAACCAGTGAGTCTACCTAAAGCAATTGAGGGCACCGAGGCGTTCCAACAAGTGCACCAACAAATGTTTGAATGGTACGAAATTGCTGATGCAGAAAATACCCGAAGTTTGTTTGAATGCAGTCAAGGTAAAGTACAAATTCGACACCCAATAAGAAGAACGTTTGAATGCAGACAAGTACAAAAGCAAAACCCAATCAAGCACAGATGCATGAGATGTCAGTGTGGGGGAAAGGTTTGAGCAAATGTTACCATAAACAGATATACCAAGCGCATCATGGTACAAGCTTTTGTGGTATAGCCAAAGAACTGTGAAACAGATAAGAGGTCCTGGCAGACGAGTACAGCAGGCAGCTAAAATTGTATAAGGATTTCTGGCAGGGGAGTATACCAGGAAAGCTGAAACACCATAAAACAAGTCCCGGCAGGCAAGTTGACCAGGCAGCTGAAATTGTATAAAAATTCCTGGCAGGGGCCTTATACCAGGCGATCTGCAAAGTTACAAAAAATTCTACAGAAAGATTGTTACAGAACTGATTGGTTAAACAAGAACTTTGTGAGTCCAGTGAAGAAACAAAGGAAATGTTAGCTAGAGATATTTTTGTCAACCTATTCAAGAATCCAGGGGAAGGGAACCAACCTCTGGATTCAGGGGTCTCTACCTTGGAAAACATTTTCGTAGGAGTCATTCTTACACTTTTGGTTTTGAACACTTTTCCCAACATCTAGTTAAAGAACTTTCCTTGCACCCCTTTTGTTGGTTTGTTTATAGTGTGAGGGTCATGATAGGATGTTTTGGACACAAGGACGGCTTTTCAGTTACTGATATCCTGACATAGACTGATCCTTAGTTTTTGTTTTCTAATTAGAGAAGTTTCTCTTTAGATTAGGGCCAGAGAGGCATTTTCCCAACATATTTTTATTTAATAAATGTCTTTAACCAAAAACATGACAACTTTGTCTCCGGCTTTCATTTCTGACCCCTCACAGTGGTCTGTCAAAGCAAGAAAACCAGGATCACGGCAGCTTCATTCCTTCGCCTTTAGCATGGAACTTCCTCAAATCGGATAATGTCAAAATGCAAAAAATTGAAATACTCAAAGAAGGCTTTGTCAGCCAGTGCCCCTTGGTGTATGACCGCCCCGCTGCTCTCTATTTGACTGACTTTGAATCACCTATTCCAACGAAAGGCTTTAAAAACAAATATATATTTTCAAACTGACATTTTCTTTTTAACATTTTTCTGCAGTTATTTCTTTTAGGCTAAAATGTACTTTATTTTGATTCTTTCAGTTTTGGTTGTTTCCATATTATGTACTGCCTTTCATTAAGATTAATCCGTTATTTAGATTTGCATGCATTGTTCCGTTTTAAGCACTGTAAGGTGCACTGCTGGCTTTGTGCGCTCCCAAATTGCTACCAGCTGTCTTAGTTATTGGAAAATATTTCTCTTTTAGCAATATTCTATGGACCCCGAAACGTTTTGCTTTTGTTTTTGAACCTGCCCTGACTTTTTACAGGGAAGCCTTCAGCTTCACTCACCTGGCCTTTTACTTATTTTGTTATAGCGAAACAGATCAGTCCTTCAGACTATCAGTACCGGGATACTATGCTTCCCTTTTGGTCTTACTTTTTAAAAACTTTTTAACAGTGCACACCGCATCTTACAATGAAGTGCTGTGGAAAAACCTTTGAATCACCCTAGTCTTTTGCACTCTGGATTTTTGGTTACTTTTAAATGTGCCTAAAGACAAGCTGATGCCAGCAATTACGTTTGTAGAATTTTTGCCTTATTTCCAGTGTGCAGATTCTAGTTTACCGCATGTTTCGCTTGTTTTATTTTTGGTCATACTGTTGTTTGCCTTCTTCCTACCTTGCAAGATCAGGAAATCCCATATATGCTGCTTTCGTGCCCTAGTGATGCCTTTGTGTGTGCTTGGCTCAGAAACGGGGTGGGACTGTCTGGTCCAATTCTACACCCATGGTACCTGAAAGTCTAGGTGTGAGTGAAACCCACAGTGGTCCCTGATTGGACCACTGTTGGCTGTTTGAATAGTGCAGATGTATATCATTGGTGGGCTTGGACTTTCGTCCAGGCTGGATTTCGAATTAGAGGACTCCTGAAGCCATTTCTTCAGATCAGCATTGGAGTCCAGTATCCTGTGCAGAAGAGCAACCGATTGATGATTTGATGACAACTCCTGAAGAGGCCCAGGAGCCCTTCCTGTGTTTGGCCCGGTAAAGCCCTGCTGGACTACCTGATCTGCGAAGGCCCTGAGCGGTGCTTCAACTGTTGGACTGGTGGGACCAATCAGTCTCAGCGCATTCTCGAGGATCCAGCTGTCCTGAGCCTTGGGAAGTGTCCCTGGATCACACGGTGGACTGACCAGCTCTGCAGTGGGCTACCGAGCTAGAACTGTCGCCATTCTGTGTTTTCTACCAGAACTTTGGTAGTCGCAGGTTCTGGGGTAGGTCGCCTTCCTTTTGAATTTCAGCCTCCCAGCTTCAAGGGATCCTGCTCTGAAAGGTCTTCTTCAACTGAGACTTGAAGGATGCCTGTTCTCGCCTGTGTGTGGTAGCCGTCGCTGGAAATCACCTTCTCCCGTCTTATGAAGTGTCCTGAAGAGGTCTGCATCGATCTACATGCATTTCTTCTTTGCAAAGGGTTGCAGTCTGCTCCTGGAACCGACCGGAAGAATCCTTGCACCTGCAAGAAAACCTACCTCCAGCTAACCCAGTCGACTCATTTAGTCATCTGGGAAAATCAGAGTCAGGGGGCTAAGTAATTGTAACACATTTATCTCCCACTGTTCTCCTTAGAATAAACCTTACAATAAACGTTGGTTATTCCGTTCCATCACTTTTTGATCACTGTGTCTAAAAGCCAGTGTGTCTGAAAGATAAGATCCTCATTTTACTTACCAGTACTTTGTTGAATATGTTCTGGAACATTTCACCAACACAATGGGGGTCATTCCGAGTATGGTGGTAGCCATGGAGCAATTAGCTCCATGGCTGCCTCCCATACTGGTACCGACTCCGGTTTGGTTCAATGAGGACTTACCAGTCCATTCCGAACCTGGAGGGACCAGTAAGTCCCCATTGAACTAACCATTCCCCATGGGAATGGGGAGGGCGCAAATAACGGGCTCGCGAATGGCAAGCCCGTTATTTGCTCCCTGGTCCCTTAGCGGGACTCGCAAGGGACGTGTGGTGTCCCTTACGGTTCCCGTTAGCAGACCTCGGAATCGGGCGGCAGGGGATTACCGGCACCGGTCTCCTTACCGGTGCCCGGTATCCCATACCGCCCGACTCGGAATGACCCCCAATAACTCTTCCTAGATCAGATCCCTTTTCCTAAGAAGAAGCTTTGTGACATTATGGGCTCAATGCCCCACTCATCATAGGGATTGGATTTATAAAGTTAGGGTATATTTCTTGTGACCTAGTTCCATTCTGCTGTATCGCTACTTACGTTATTTTTGTTTAATAAGTTATTGAATGAATATCCAAGAACCTAAAGGTGACTGTATGTATGTTTATTTATAAGTGTTGTGTAATATTATCACCTGCTTGTTTAATTTCCTAGTGTGTTTTTTGGGCCTAGAATAAATTAACAAGTTACTTCTTACCTGGTAACGTTCTTTCGATGGGATGTTCCTCCGACGTATTCCTTATCTTTGATAGATCATCTCCAGCTTGCTGGCCTCTGAAATCTTTTTTTCAATAGAGGGCGCTGCGCATCGACGTCCCTTGAGCCGATGTCCCTCGACAGCCTCCGCATTGGCGCCAATGTCATCATGCGTATAAATAGACTCACGCAGCGTCTGTTGCTCAGTTCCGTTTTGACGTTAACAGTTGTTTTACATGAATTGGTTATTGACCTTGAAGGAGCGTAAGCTGCAACCACAAGGGAAGTATTACTGCGGGGATGGATGGGAGGGGCGATAAGGAATACGTCGGAGGAACATCCCATCGAAAGAACATTACCAGGTAAGGAGTAACTTGTTCTTCGAAGGGATTGTGTCCTCCGACGTATTCCTTATCTTTGATAGACTCCCATAGCAGTGGTGTGTAATTGGAGGTGGGAGTAAAAACGCCATGTTTCCCTTCAGGAATGAACAGAATGTAATACGGCTTTGCCAAACCTAGTCTCTTGACTAGAGGAGGAATCCAGGTTGTAAAATCTTGTGAAGGTATGTGCGGACGACCATGTGGCAGCCGCACATATGTCTCGAACCGGAACCCCTCTTTGGAGGGCCGAAGAGGATGCGATACCCCTGGTTGAATGAGCCCTAAGATTTTGAGGAGGCTCTTTCCCTGCGAAACAGATCAGTCCTTCAGACTATCAGTACCGGGATACTATGCTTCCCTTTTGGTCTTACTTTTTAAAAACTTTTTAACAGTGCACACCGCATCTTACAATGAAGTGCTGTGGAAAAACCTTTGAATCACCCTAGTCTTTTGCACTCTGGATTTTTGGTTACTTTTAAATGTGCCTAAAGACAAGCTGATGCCAGCAATTACGTTTGTAGAATTTTTGCCTTATTTCCAGTGTGCAGATTCTAGTTTACCGCGTGTTTCGCTTGTTTTATTTTTGGTCATACTGTTGTTTGCCTTCTTCCTACCTTGCAAGATCAGGAAATCCCATATATGCTGCTTGTAGTTTGTAACATTCCAGAATGGCCAAAATAATCCATCTGGAAATGGTCTGTTTTGTTATCGGTAGTCCCAATTTGTGCCCTGAGTAACCTACGAACAGTTGGTCTGCTTGCCTAATACTAGCAAGTCTGCTGATGTAAAAGCTTAAAGCCCGCCTTGGGTCCAGCCTATGTAGCCTTTCTTCCTCTGTCCCCGGATGGGGAGGAGGATAGAATGAAGGTAAGGTAATTTTCTGATTGATGTGGAATTCAGAAACCACCTTTGGGAGGAAATTAGGCTTCACCTGTAGGACAACTTTGTCTTTATGAAAAATTGTATGAGGGGGTTTACAAGATAGAGCTTGTAATTCGCTCACCCTTCTAGCAGATGTTAGTGCAACTAATAAGACAGTTTTAAGGGTGAGAAATCTTAGCGAACAAGAGTGGAGTGGTTCGAAAGGAGTACCCATCAGGAAATTTAAGACTAAATTTAAGTCCCATAAAGGAACTTGGAATGGTCTTGGAGGATAGACATTAGTTAATCCCTTTAGAAATTGTATTACTAAGGGTAATTTGAAATACGATGGCTCCTCTGCAGTGCGCTTGAAGATCAATAGCGCTGCGAGATAGCCCTTGATAGTGCCAACTTGAAGGCCTGAATTTGCCAAGTAGAGTAGAAAGGAAAACACTGTTGGTGTACCACATGAAAAGGGGTCGATATTCTCTTCTCTACACCAGCTGAAAAATGTGTTCTAACGGGAGCGGTATAAAGACTTTGTTGCTGGCCTTCTGGCCGAAAGCAACACCTCCATGACGTCATCAGGGAGGTCCCAATCCTTGTATTTCAACCTTTCAGAAGCCAAGCGTGAAGGTTGAGGGTTCTGATGTCTGGATGGAGAACCTGACCCCCCTTCTGTGAGAGAAGATTCTCCTTGAGTGGAAGACGAATTGGAGGGCAGATGGACATGTCCAGAAGGTCCGGGTACCACGTTCTCCTGGCCCAGTCTGGGGCAATTAGGATCATGGTCCTCCGGAATCTTCTCAACCTCATGATCATTTGAGGAATGACAGGGACTGGTGGAAACGCATACAGGAGTGGAAACTCCCAGTCCACTACGAACGGGTCCCCTAGAGCTCCTCTCGGGGGAAATTCCCTTGAACAAAACAGATCGCACTTCCTGTTGGTACTGGTGGCGAACAGATACACTTGAGGGGTTCCCCAAAGGGCGAAGATCTCCCGAAGGACTTCCTGAGCTAGTTCCCACTCATGGGAGACTGTGCCCTGCCTGCTCAGAGCGTCCGCCGTCAAGTTCTTCTCTCCGGCTAGGTGAACTGCCAATAGAGATATTCCTTCTTGAATTGCCCAAAACCAGAGCTGCAATGCCTCTCCGCACAGTGGCAGTGATCCTACGCCTCCTCTTTTGTTGAGGTAGTGCATGGCCATTGTGTTGTCCGTCATTATCAGGACATTTTTTCCCTGTACAGATGGCAGAAAAGCCTTCAGCGTTAGTCTGATTGCTCTCAGCTCTAACAGGTTGACATGTAGTCTGGACTCCGATGGAGACCAACGACCGCTGATGGTCAAGTCGTTGGTATGGGTCCCCCACCTCGTGAGTGAGGCATCTGTGACTACTGTTATCTCCGGCCATGGTTGCCAAAACAGTTCTCCCTTCAAGATGTTTTCCTGGCAGGCCCACCACTGAAGGTCTCGAGCCACCTTGTTCGGAACCTGAAGGAGGTCTGTCATTCTCCCTGAGAATTGCGGCCACTGAGTTCTCAGTGCCCACTGAAGAGATCTCATTCTCAGGCGAGCCTCTGGCACAAGGAAGATGCAGGATGCCATGAGGCCTAGCAACCTCAAAAAGTCGAAGGCTGGGAGACGTTGGGCATTTTGAAACTTGGTGACCATCTGCAGAATATCTTGAGCCCTCACCTCTGGTGGCAAGGCTTTTCCCAGGGAAGTGTCCAGGACCGCTCCAATGAACTGGAGTCTCTGTGATGGTATCATCTGTGACATCTTTAAATTGAGGGAGAAGCCCAGTTTGTGAAGGAAGTGGCAGACATAATCTAGCTGAATCTGAGCTTGTTCCGGAGATATTGCTCTAATCAGCCAATCGTCCAGGCACGGGTAGACGTGAATCCCTTCCCTCTTTAGACTTGCAGCCACTACCAACATTAGCTTGGTGAAGACCCTCTGGGCGGAGGTCAGCCCAAATGGCAGAACTCGAAATTGATAATCCTGTGTTTGAGATGGATTGGCACATGGAAATAAGCATCCTGGAGGTCCAGACATGCCAGCCAATTCTGGAGCTGGAGGCCTGATGGATCTGAGAGAGAGTTACCATCTTGAACTTGTCCTTCCTGAGGAACTTGTTCAATTCTCGTAAGTCCAAGATAGGTCTCAGTCCTCCGTCTTTCTTCGGTATGAGAAAGTAGGGGGAGTACCAGCCCTTGTTCCACTCCGCTACAGGTACCGGTTCTATGGCACCTTTCTCTAGCAGGTCTACAATTTCCTGCAAGAGGAGCGGATCTGGAACTTTTAGAGAGCTGTTCCCCGGTGAATGACTCTGAGGGATGCGTAGAAAAGGCAGGCAGTAACCTTGGGCAACTGTCTCCAATGCCCAAGCATCTGACATAATAGCCTGCCATTCCGTCAGATGTTGAGTTAACATGCCCCCTACTGGTGTCTTGTGAGGAGAGTCCTCAGAGTGGTTTGGAGGCGGCTGATGCAGATGCCGAGGGTAAAGAGCTGCTGCTGCGGCTTTTCTATTTTTAACCCGTCCACCTCGGGTGAATCTTTTCTGACCCCTTTGAACCGGCTGTCCTCTGCCTCTTCCGATTGCGGAATAGAAGCGAAAGGACTTACTTCTCCAAGAGGTTCCTGAGGGGCGATATGGTGTCTGACGGATTGCAGCTCCCAGGGATTTTGCTGCTGCCTTTGATGTTTGTAGCTTTTCTAAACTGTCATCCGCCAAACAAAGAAGAGCCGTCAAAGGGCATATTCAAGAGTCTGCTTTGCACATCTGGAGCAAACCCAGACTTTCGCAACCAAGCAAATCTCTGGGTTGTTGTACTTGCCGCCATGGCCCTGCTGATGCTGTCAGCAGAATCGATGCCAGTTTGAAGGGATTCGCACATTGCGTCTTTACCATCCTTAATGATGTTTAGAAACGCTTCCCTTTCTTCTCCCTCCGAGTGGCAGTCAGCCGCTGATGAAGCACACTCCCAAAGTGTGTGGCTGAACCTTGCGAGCGTACAAGTAGCATTGATGGATTTCAACACCATGCTACATGCAGAAAATACTTTTTTGGCCATAGAGTCATATCTCTTGTCATCCCTGTCCTGTGGAACAGTAGGGTAAGCCGATTTACTACCTGATGAAGTTGCTGCCTGAACAACCAGACTCTCTGGAGTTGGGTGTCTGGATAAATATTCAGGGTCAGCAGTAGACACTGTATATTTGGCTGATAATTTTTTGTTAACCGCCGGGATAACCTCAGGGGTTTCCCAGTTTGCCAATATTTTCCTTTGTAATGCCGCATGAAATGGCACCACAGGATCCTCCTGTGGACCTTTAACCAAAATGTCTGTGAGGTCGTCTTGTTGAAAAGCAGATAGGGTCAGGGCTTTAAGTGGGCCGGGGCCTGCCGGGGCTGGGCCCCGGCAGGCTCCGAAATTTCGTTTTGAGGCGGGGCCCTGCCGGGGCCCAGTAATCTCCCCTGGCAGCCCCAACCACTACACGAAAAGGCATTTTTTTCTACAGCCTGAAGCGCTCGCTCGTTTGCGAGAGCTTCAGGCTACAGAAAAAAATGCCTTTCAGCCATAATGGTGGCGCCGCACCTGCGAGGCATCCCTTTAATCCAGAGATTACCGTCGGCCGGCGCCACCATTATGGATAAAACGTGAGGCCGCTGAAAGCAGAGGCCTTGCTTTCTAAATACTGGAGCTGCCGCGCATTCGCGAGAGTTTCAGTATTTAGGAAAAAGGCCTCTGCTTCCAATGGCCTCACCCTTTCAGCCTTAATGGTGGTGCTGCCCCTCCCCAGCTGGCGAGGGGCAGCACCACCATTAAGGCTGAATAGGCAGGCGCTGTCCCCTGCCAGGCAAACCTACACAAAATAAATGCAGAGATCAGCACCCTCTCCCCATAGGGGAGAGGGTGCTAATCTCTACGAAAGGCTGCCTGGCAGGGGTGGCAGTAGCCCATTGAGCCCGCTAAGGGGGCGTGGCCTAACGGGCCATCAAGACCCCCGCTGTTAGGCCACGCCCCCTCGATGAGCCCCGGCTCGATTTGTAGTGCCACTTAAGGCACTGGATAGGGTGTAGACCACCCCATAAACTCTATTATCTTTGCCATCAAGGTTCTATAAGGGGTTTCAGCATGTTCCCCTGGGTCTGGTTTGGCAAATTCCACTTCTGGGGAAGTGTCCAACCCACTTTTTTCATGTAAGGACTCTTGGAGGTCTTTTAACCTACCTTCCTCAGAGGTAAATTCCTCTGGTACAGGAGTTGCAGATCCCTGCAACTCAAAAGGTCTTTCCTGATCCGAATTCTCCCCTTCTTCATGAATAGATGATAAGGCTCTGGAATGATCAGATCTTGGAAATGGTATAAATCCCATTTCCAGAGCAGAAGGGGCCAAATTCGTCATAATTGGCTGAGAAAACGCCAACGTCGTCGAAGCGAACGTTAAAGGCTTCGAAGCCATCGAAAAAGGCGTTGAGAAAGTTAGTAGAGGCCTCAAGGAACTCGAGAGAATCGGAATTCTACTCGAGGTTGTCGACGACATTCTCGTGATCGAGGCTCTGGGTATGGCCACTGGCTGTGAGGTGGCCGTGGGTTTGTCCTTTCTCGGCGTCGACGTCGGCGTCGAATCGACTGACCTATGCGTCGAAGAACCCTTCGATAATGCCGTCGAAGACGCAGATCTATGCGTCAAAGGGACTTTCGACGATGGCGTTGAAGACGCGACCTTGCCTTTGCTCGAGGGTTCGTGAGGCTCTCGAGTAGCTTCTTTCGCCGGATGCTGCGACTCGCAGCGTTTCGATTTTTTGGGTCTTTCACCCAGGGTATCACCCTCAACAGTCTTCGAGGGGGTCGAGGCCGCTTTCTCGAAGACGCTAAGCATCTTTTTCCTGAATTCCTCCCACTCAGCCTGAGAGCTATGTTTTGAGGGGCAGGAGACCCTTTTCGGGGAAACGGAAGAAGAAGACGAGGAAGGGGATCTTCGATGTCTCTTTTTTGAATGCTTAGATCTCGAAGAGTGATGAGAACTGCTTCGAGACCTAGAACGAGAATGTCTTTTGTGATGGCGAGGAGACGAATGTCTCGACTCCGCCGAGGAAACTTTCGAAGAAGTTTTAACTGCCTTACCTCTCTCGAGCTTCCCCTTACGCTCCTTCAAGGCTTTTGCCATCATGGACATGCAGTCCTCGCACTCCGAACAATGATGCTCGACTCCCAGGCACCACAAACAGATCCTGTGAGTGTCATGGGCCACAATGATAAACATAGTCTTCCAGTGCTGGGAAGGGCTCAGGAACTAATGACAACCAGCATCCGGAAGACCCAAGCTACTAAAAACAAAATGCTGTTGTACAAAAGACTGTTATGTCCTTTCTGCAGGAGAAACAGCTCACGGACCACATCTCCCAAGCACCCCCGGGCCAAGAACTACATGTTGAAGCCCACGTCGGGCGGGGCACGCGCGCGCATGCGCACAATGTTAACAAGAGCACGGGGCTTGTGCTCAGGACAGCAACCAGCGAAGACGTGTTCTCCGGAGCTCCGAGCAAGGGGAAGCTCACGAGGGGCCACGCCCCACTCAACCTCCACCCGGGCCCCTCAAGCCTTTCAGATAAGTACCGCAGGCCACAGGCGCAGATCTGGGGGAAGGCGCGCAGCGCTGTGTTGAACCGTAGAGAGTCAGAGGATTCCACCAGCAACTGCGGTCAGGGGCACGCGCAGGGGGGCTCCGCCCAACTTCCTCATGTTCCCCCCCTGCTCCAGCGCCATAGTGTCTGCAATCTGATCTACGCGCAACTATTGAAAAAACACGCAGCGCATATTCGAGCATGTTTTAACCCACTAACAGCCATTCTTGATTACGCGGCTACCTGAGAGGCTACAACTTAAGTGTGACATACAACACGAGTTGTTGCTACGCAGAAGCCTTGGGGGCAATTACATTTTGGGCAATAACGGACGCGGAGCCACGCGCGGCTGTAATCCGCTCGTAAAGGGGGAACGTTAACAGCTGCATGTACTTAACTACTTGAGCACTTAAGGGTGCATTAACTTCTAGTGCAAGAGTGAGTGAATGAATGTAAACGTTCGGTGTGTGATGTAACACGCAGATGGTAATTCCCACTCTCTTTTCAGCATAACACTGCTCCGGATTCCGGACCTGAGAGTGCGCAGGCAGGAGGCCAGCACTCACCCCTTGAGATAAGTCTCTTTCTGGTTATAACCCTTGTTGTGGGGTGTGGGGGGGAAATGTGCATGTTGTGAATGTGTGTAAATACCAACTATTGCTTTGTGTTATCCTATGTCCCCTTCCCTGACCACCTCCCCTCTCCTAGTCCTCTCTCCGGTTACCCTTGCTACTGAACCTATCCAACCATCGAGATCCTAACCCTCTTTCCCCGCCCGGGTCCCGGAAGCTTGTGTAAGTCTAACTTGCAGGCACCAAGACCCTGGAGGGGTAGGTTGGTTCGTGCCACTCCTGAGCCTGGAAGCTGAAGCCGTGACAGAGAGGATCCGTCCACGACATTTTCTTTCCACAGTCTCGACATTTTTTGAAGCCGGACCGTGGAGACGTCGGTTCGGATGAGGAAGCCATCGAGTACGAGTCGGTATTCTCGAGGAATAATGAAGTATATTTGACTGAAGAACTGAGCAACGATATTCCGAGGCACCAGGAAGCGTGGAAAAAACGGAACTGAACAACGGACGCTGCGCGAGTCTATTTATATGCATGATGACGTCGGCGCCGATACAGAGGCTGTCGAGGGACATCGGCTCGAGGGACATCGATGCGCAGTGCCCTTTATTGAAAAAAAATTCCGAGGCCAGCAAGCTGGAGACGATCTATCAAAGATAAGGAATACTTCGGAGGACACAATCCCTTCGAAATAGTATTTTTGTACTTACCTGTCTAAATTGAATTATTGTGTACTTCACTATGTGGACTAATTGTAGACTCCTGACCCTATGATATGATAGGTTATTTATAATGTGCTTAATACCCAGAGGTTCCTAGGCGCGGACCCGGGGATCGAACCTGTGCTGCTCCGTGTTGTCTTGCTTCCAAGGCGAGCACGTTGCCGCTGAGCTATCCTCCCGAGACCAAACTCACAATCTTCTGATAATAGCCTGGACTGCTCTCTACGCTTACCTTGATTGGGTTTTGGCTAACATCTCAGAGTTACCCTGTTAACTATAACTAGGATGGCCTCCTAAAATCTGTCCATCAGGCCAGATTCTAGAAATGCATCTTAACATTAACTACCAAAACATTCTTCCAAGCTTCCCCTCGGATCATGTGTTTCCACATAGCAATAACACAACTTTTTCTTTTGTTTTCACCAACATCTGTGAAATCCATTTATGCACTCACCTGGGCACAGGTACAGACAGTTCAACCTCCTTACCTAATGACAAAGACACTCCCCTACAGTTCAAGGGGATTGCTGCATGAAAGCTGAGCTCCTGTACCTGTCTTTAACTCCCTGACTTTACTACAATGGCTGAGGAAATTTTAGGAAAATTGCAGCCTTCTAAGAGGCAGAAAGGAGAGGAGACCAACTCTGAAAATAGAGAGGATAAAATAATGGAAATACTGGTCAAACTGACTACAGACATTGCTGACATCAAGGCCTCCCTTGTGGCTGCTGAAAACAGATACAATGAGCTTTCTGGAAAATTTACTAACATGGAAACTCATCTAACAGTGATGAGCAACGACTCCCAGAAGATGGCTATCCAGATAAGAGATTTACAAGGTCAAGTTGAAAAGCTGACCCTCAAATGCTCTGAACAAGAGAATTTCTCCAGGAGAAATAACATCCGGGTGGCTGGCTTTAAGGAGAATATTGAACAGGGCTCTCCTGCAGCCTTTTTAGAAAGAGTTATGTTTAAGCTGCTTGGTCTTGATCCTAAGACCCCTTTGGAGATTAAGAGGGCTTATAGGTCTTTGGGCCCTAAACCAGCACCAGGTCAAAGACCTCCCCACTTCATCATAAAGTTTTTGAGGTTCCCAGTATGTGAATTGGTGATAAGAAAGGCAAGAGAGAAAAAAGATTTGTTCTGGGGTACCCATAAAATCATGATCTTTGGAGACCTAAGTTGTGATGTACTGGAAAGAAGGAGAGCTTTTGCAACGGCTAAAGAGAAGGCAAAAGGGAAGCATCTGAAGTATTACATGATTTACCTAGCGATTTTAAGAGTGGTGCTTGCTGGAACTGTGCACTCTTTTATGGATCATAAAAGAGCTGAGGCTTTCCTCACAGATTTGGATTAACAACCCATGGAAGAAACACCTGTTGAATGTTCAGGATCAACTTTAAAAAAAAGAAAAGATAACTGCGTTGGTCCATACTGGTTGCGTTTGAATTTATGATGTTAGTTTATTAGTTTTATTTCTTATATTTATTTCTGATGATTATTATAGGGATTTTGTGAGTTAACCGTTTTTTTCTTACTAGTTTAAATGATGCGCATGTATTGCCATTATCTTGCTTTGCTTTGAATGCTGCATGCGGATATTGCAGTGTTTTTGACTTTAGAGGAAAGAACGTGGTAACGTGACCTGTGCGTGCATTGCGTGCAGTGTTTCCTTCTCTATGGCTTTTCCGCGTATTATGAAACGTGAATATGAGGAAGACCGCGGCACTGACTGGCATCGGATTCCCATGTCAGGAAAGAACTTTTAAGCAGCGATAATATCTTCTGACTAGCAGGTACGGACCTCTGACTCAATGCGGAGGGGGTAGGTGGAATGATCTGTATTTGGTGTGAGGTTCAATGTGTCTGGCTGATGCGATGGCCGGCTACGAGAGGGTAACAGGCAGACATGCGGCCCGCCGGAGCGTTGTCTTATTTCCCGCTCAAAAACAAAAGCGCATCGATCACGCCCTGTATTCTGTGCTCTACTGTTTGAGTTCGGGCCTAATGAGAACATCTGATTTTATTGTAAAGCTGAGTGCATAGATGTTTCAGGAAAGGGATTGAGTGAGGGGGGGAGGGAGGGCGGGTGTTCGAACAGAGTCTGTAAATTGTTATGTCAATAGCAAAAATGGGCTGGAACCCATTCAAACTTCGGACAGCAGTCACTTTGTGTGCAATCTATTCCTGCCTCCGCTTGGAGGGTGGTATTAGATGTGGGGGCAGCTCTGTTGGCAATTCATGTCCTTCCAGCTTTACTTTTATTAAACGATGGTCAAAGCAAACTCTTCATCATCCAACAATCCATCATGGTCTATGTCGGAGAGCTTCCATATCTTTCCCAGCACTGTGTTAGGGAGCTTGGACTTCACCGTCTCTATTTTGGCACTGGCCCTTGTGATTTTACCATTGACTGGCGAGAGTGTGTAGAAAATCTCATAATAGGTAGGCTTGTCCTTGCTAAAAACCCATTCAACATCGTCTATGCCTTCACCAGCACCTTCTCCGTAGCCATGACAAAATGGACCATTCATAGTCATTTCCAGAGTATGTTTCACTTAATATATTTGACTTTCAGGAAAGAACTGTGGTAATGTTTATAATGAGTACAATGTACTTCACTGTGTCCATTTGGTCTGTATTGTGAGCTTTGTCAGGCAGGGTTATTTCACTTTATATGAGATGAATTGTTAGAATTGTATTTACTACTAATATATGAGATTAATCCATTCCATGATGGAAAATTACAGGAACTACAATTTTGGTGGGTTATTATCTGATCAACAAATGGATGCATTTGTACATACATATACTATGTTCTTCCTATAATCAGCGATAGGAGAGGGCTGGGAGGAAGTTACGATGAAATGAAGTATTTTGTCAAAACTCAGTGTCTTTGTTTTTTTTTAAGAAGAAGGGAAAAAGACATGACGTTACAAGAGTTAATGAGATTAAAGAATCATCTATAAGGGTTCTGACAGTTGTGGGAAAATTGGCGGGTTGTGCATCCAAGTTGTTTATGGTATGATTAAATTTGGGCAGCTAGTGTGATCACACAGTGCATCCATGATGAGGAAGACATGTGGATGTGTTACTCCCAAAATAGGACATGGTTGATGATATGGTCAGATTGCTAAAAATGTATGTGCTAAATGTGTAAGGTATCTGTGAATGTTAGTTGACTTGTGGGTTTCTATGATGATAGTCCATCAGGGAATCTACACTTTTGGCATAAAGGGGAAAAGAGTTCAGCTGCGTTGTGAAATCATCATGTATGATGACTATAGCTCATTGGTGGAAGTGATGATGTATTCTTAAAATTAGAATGTTGGTTTACAGATTACGTTTAAAATGTTGAAGGCCATACAATATATTGGTTCATTATTTTCTAAAGGTTCCATAGAATAGGAAACAAGGGTTATGTTTCTAAAAATGTTATGGGTTATGAGATTGTTAGCCTTTGTGAATTTGGATGTAGTTATATAGATTTGAATGTGGGATATTTCAAATGTAATCTTAAAGTTAATATTTTTTTTAGTTCTGATTGATAGGGAGACTATGATACTTAACAGGTATACTATATGATGGCAGGTACAAACATGAGAGGATGGGGTTGGAATGCTGTTTGTTTGAGGAGGTTTGGAATTTAGTGTTACCTGGAGGGGTTACCCAGGATTCAGTTAATTTATTATTGCTTAGTGTTTTATTGTTGTGTCTTGTGGATGTGTGGTTTGTGTTTTTGTCTTTGTGTTGTTTGTATATGTTGATACCTTACTTGGTTTTCTATCTTTTGATGTCACGTGAATTTGATGATTCCTGGTACATGTATGTATGGATTCTAGTGATGGGCACCATTTGACTCATAAGAAGGGACGGCATGATATCTTACTTTATTGAGTAGGTTGAGATGGGGGTAAACAATCTGACAGTAGTAACGTGGAATGTGAGAGGTGTGAAATGCCCTAGGAAAAGGAGGAAAGTTATGGCGAGATTGTGGAGGTCCAAGGCTAATATGTTTTTTTTTACAATAAACGCACTTAATAGATGAAACTAGACAATGGCTGAATACTTCAAAATATAATAAGGACCTGTCGAACTGTTATTCCGCAAATTCTAGAGGAGTGAGTATTTTGTTTAGGAAGGGATTGCAATATAAAATTGAAAAAGTAGTGATGGATGGAGAAGGCTACATGATTTTTGCTGATATAATTTATGAAGGAAAAATGATCACCCTAGGTTGTGTTTATGGTCCATGTACATCTGGTAAAGGATTCTTTGATGTTTCAAATCTTTTGAATGAGATGCATGGTGAAATGGTTATTTTAGGAGGTGATTTCAATTGTATTCGTGATTACAAGCTAGATAGAGTCAGCTCGTGCAGATATACGAATGTGAGTATTTGTAGGGAGTTCAGTTTCTTTCTTGAAAAATTTGAGCTGGTTGACGTTTGGAGGGAATTGCATCCGTCTGACAAAAATGTACATTTTTCTCCCCAGTCCATGATTCTTTCTCTAGGTTGGATTATAGGTTATTATATATATAGTCATTATTGGATAAAACTCTAGATGCTAACATTAGGGAGAGAGAAATTTCTGATCATGCACCAGTGGATATTTGTTTGCAGATGGATGCAATAACCTAGCATTTTAGAAAGTGGAGATTACAAGCCAGAATATTGGAAGAGAAGGAGGTGGCGATTGATCTGTTGTCGCAAATGACCAATTGTTTTGAACTTAATGAAGGTTCTGCTAGAAAAGGGGTTATATGGGATAGCTTTAAGGCGACTATTAGAGGATCTCTAATTAACTGGACTTCTCGTCTTCGGAAGAAATCCATGAAAGAAGTCAATGTATTGGAATTTAAGCTATCAGAGTTACAGCAAAAATATGCCCAGCATGGGAGAGTATAAAGGACAGAGCTGTATTGGAACAAACTCGGGAAAAGTTGGCAAAAGTAAATAATTTGATGGCGGAGCGGGGTCTTTTCTTTACGCGACAAAAATATTGGGAAACTGGTGAAAGAAGTGTAAGTTGTTGGCAAATAGATTGAGAGGTATACAGGGAGGGGCATTTGTTCAGGAAATTCAGGATGAAAATGAACAATTGGTGTGATAGAATACTGACATTTGTTCAAGTTTTAGAAATGATTACAAAAAATTGTATACAGAAGAAGAATCAATAGCCAGACAAGATTTAGAAATTCTATTTGAAAATATACCTTTTAATGTGTTGGCATCAAGTGATACCAATACGATAGAAGCAGATATTGAAGTTGGTGAGGTCCTGCTGGCCATTGGCCATTTGCAGTTAGGGAAATCTCCAGGTTTGTATGGGTTACCCATTGAGTTCTATAGAAAATGTGACACTTTTTTGGCTCTGATTTTGTGCGACTTGTTTAATTCTTTTTTAAAAGGGGAAGATCTATGTCGATCAATGACAGAGGCCATGATTACTGTGATACCAAAAGAAGGAAGGGATAGCAAGGATTGTAAGAACTATAGGCCAATTTCTTTATTAAATGTGGATGTAAAACTTTTTACAAAAATATTGGCAAATAGATTGAGTAGTTGCATTGGGAATATCATTCATGAGTCTCAAGTGGGATTCATGAAGGGTAGATTTGGTTATGATAACATACGGACATTGATAGACATAATAAGCCTTCATAGTATTAAACGTATCGATGCTGCCTTGGTTTTCATGGATGCTGAGAAAGCATTTGACAAAGTGAATTAGGACTTTCTAGATTTTATTATGGAAAAAATGGGATTCGGAAATAGGTACAAAGGAGTGATTTGTTGTCTTCAGAATCTTCAGACCTCTGCATTGGGGCTTGTTTGGGTCAATAATATGATGTCTGAACCTTTTCAACTCAGCAGAGGAACGCAACAGGGGTGTCCTTTATCGCCTTTTTTGTTTAACATTGCATTGGAACCCTTGGTAGCATTGATACGGAGTGGACAGAGAATATTTGGTCTGACTTTTGGGACAAAGGAGGTGAAAGTACTTTCTTATGCGGATGATATGGTAGTGGTGCTCTTGAATCCTGAGAGGAGTAGCATGGTTCTTAAGGAGGTACTTGAAAAAGTGGGCAAATATTTAGGTTACAAAATCAACTGGGATAAAACGGAGGTGTTCCCACTTTCAACTGCAGTTAGGAGAGGGGATTTTGTAGGGTGGAACTGCAGATGGTCTGAAGTATATGTGAAATATTTGGGGATTTTTCTGATCAAAGATATGCGGAAAATTGTTCAGTTTAATGTGACTAAGTTGTTGGATACCCTTAGGAGGTGGTCAAGATTAGATTTAGGGATTTGGGCAAAAATGTATACAATTAAAATGTCACTTCTACCAAAGATTTTATGTCATGCAATCGATTCCCCTACATTTTTCTAAAAAATAACTTTAAGACCTTGATCGGGCTTTTCAGGATTTTCTTTGGAGTGAGAGGAAGGCTCCTAAGATTCCGAAATACATTTTGCTACGGGATACAAAAGAAGGGGGGTTTGGATATCTGGATTTAGGAAAGTATTATAGAGGTTTTATTTTGAAAAAAGCAGCCCTATTTGCAAATGTAGAGTTGGAGGAAGAAGCAATTTGGTTAACTATAGAAAGGGAAACTTTGTTACCATTCCGTTTAGGGAATATCTTTTCAATGGGGAGATTGCCTAAAGGGTCTACTAAATTGTCGACTATTAGGGTGACTAAAGACTTAATGTCATGGTGGATACTTAATTTCAATGGAAATGTTTTTATGAATCTTAAATTGTCAGTTTGGTATAATCCCACTTTACAAATGGGAAACAGGTTTCTATACTGGCAAAGCTGGGTCTCAAAAGCTGTGTTGTCATTGGATGATTTACTGCGGGGTGGGCGCTTGTTGACTTTTGAGGAGCTTCAAGAAGTGTTTCATTTGAGTGGAAGAGAGAGGACTAGATATAAGGAATTAGAAAGTCTATTGACTCAAGTATTCAATATGTTGCCTATACCAATTAGAGAAGGAGCCGGCAGATTGGAACATGTTTAGCTTATCGATATGTAATGTATCAACATATTTAAAACTTATGCGTGAGGGCGATTCAGTGATGGAGTCTTGGAACAAATTGAAAGAGAAATGGGAATTTGATTTAGGTTGTGCAATTAATGATGATGCCTGGAAATATATGTGGAGGGTTGGGTACAGCAGCAAGATGGATCTTAAATTGCGGCTTATACATCAGAAGGTTTTGGGGAGGTTATACTGGACACCGGTACAAATGGCTGCTTTGGGTTTATTAACTGAAGATATTTGTTGGGGGTGTGGGAACGAGAGGGGGACATTGGTCCATGTGTTGTGGTATTGTCCAAGAGTGTTGACTTTTTGGCGAGAGGTATTGGATAGGTTAGACATTACTTTGTCAAACTCATTTCCAAGAAAACCGTTTCAAGTTTTGTTGTTAGCGAGAAGTCGGCGATGCTTGAAGGCCCGCTTATATGGAGTTTAGATAGATACAATTTTAGTGATAGCAATAAAACAGATCTTGAAGGTGTGGAAGTCCAGGAAAAAAAGATAGTAGAACAATGGATTAATGATGTGATTGTGTTATCTGAATTTGAATTGGTTATGTTTAGGAAGCAGGATAAAGAGGAAAACTACTGGTCCTTATAGAAGTCTTTCATTGATTTATATGGTAGTGGAGTGCATAATGATGGTCACGATGAATAAGTTATTTTAATAGGATTGATAGTGTTAATGGTAAGGGGTGGTTTTTTAAAATGTATTTTTGTTATTTATTTTGCAGTCTTTTGTCTTGTCCTTTCGGCTATGTGTTGAGGGAGATAGATAAATCTTGTACAAAATATTTCTGAAGATATGACTGATGTGTAATATTGTTGTGATTTAGCTTAAAGTTTGTATTACTGTATTTGTTTCCTTGTATTTATAATATATCTGTAGTTGTTAAAATCAATAAATAAAGATGATAAAAATAAAAAAGACACTCACCTACAAGAAGGCAAATACACGCAGACCAACACACATGTAGGACCCTATTCACAAAGATTTGTGCCGTAGCAAATTAAGAGATGACCATGGACATCTTAAATTTGCACATGCCATCTTGAAAATGATTCACAAAACCCAAAAATGTAGCAAATCTGGAGATACTCGGGAAATCTCTGCAATGCCCTTGAACAAATCTTAGCTAATCCTATTTGCATATGAACATCTAAAAAAGTCTCTAGATATATACAAATTTGCTGGTTTTTGGCTTTGTCTATCAGGTATAAGGTAGCAGCTTCAAACATGAGATGATCACAGGAATGACCTCCTTGCTCCAGTACAAATCGTTGAGAATCAGGCCCATAGACTCCAAAGTAATAATAAGCACACATACATTACAACCTCTGAGAATAGTAGCATAGCCCAACTTCCAACACCCGGCTTACTGTTAATATCTGCACTCTTGAAGACCTGGAAGGCATCTGTATGGTTCAGATGGATGCCCACTGTGTTCATGCTGTTCTCAAGGTGATGCAAGGACATCTTACTGCCACAATCCTTTCTGAAAATGTCAAAGGCGACACGGAAGGCTGTAGAAGGTATACAACAGTGTAGATTGCAAGTCAACTATCAAAGATGAAGGACAGAGCAACTGTCAAAAGCATTTTACATTTGGAGCACATAGACATCTCTGAAACATAGGTTTCTGATCAGATTTACAAGGTTATAATATTTACTGCCCATCAGGTCCCATTGTGCCTGTAAGTGCAAAATAGCCTATGCCTATGAATCTGGGAAGGATTAGCATGCAAAGAAAACACTTTTTTAATTAAATTGATTTTATTTCTCCGGCATGTCATCTTTCATACATGTACAATTTCACACTATCCTGCTCCCATTCGAAAAGACACTTCTTTACTTAACATTGATATCTTGACACTTTGCTCTTTTAAAATGGACATTTCCCAAACACAACTTGTCACTATTTTGGACCCAAATTAACTCTGATACAGGAATGCCCATACAGTCACGGAAAAGACTGCCTATCAATTCACCACTAGGTACTTCACTGTCATTCAAAAGGGTGAAAGGACCTGCACCTACATACCCTACCCATACACAACTACACTGTTCCCAGACACCTTGGCATCGGGGACACCCCCAGCCAAAACATTGGTAGGCAAAATGTTAGAACACTAACCAGGGGAAACACACTGACAAAAGTGACGTGTTCAAGACTCATCAATGACACTCCCACAAGATGATTGCTGATGACATGACTTCATGCAAAATTGGCCAGTTAATTGAGTAGACTAAAAAAAGGGATTGTAGGTGAGCATCAATGATGGTTTTGGGAGGGAACATTGCGGGTACCCCCATGTTGTGATTTACTGTTAATATCGAGTGCAGCATTTTTGTACTCCACTAGCTCTTTGTTAACAGATGCTTTTGGTGTTGGGCTTTTATGAGATTCTTTCCAGGGATAGTGCTTTGATTTTCATGTTGTCATCAATGCTCATCTATCGCCTCTCTCACACTATGTTGCCTGCAATTGCATATCAAGGGAGGCAAGTGTAGATCAGACTGTGGCTCCAATTATCTCTTACGATAATGACTACTTATATGTATTTTCTGCTTTTTTCTCACCCTGTTTCCAATTCTTACTGTCGCTCAATAGATGTGCTTGAAGTAGATATTTTAATTAATATTTATACCTTTTTTTGAGTCCACTGTTTACCAATTCTTCCTGCATGACGCCAGGTCATCATCAATAAACATGTGCTAGATAGAAGGTAAGGGTGCTCATGTTTGAGCAGAGCACCACTGGTGGGGATTATTTGATTTAGTTCAGAAAATGCGACCATTAGACAAAATTCAAATATGTCCCCCGTTCGATCCTTCAGACAATACCAATGAGGTATGGGACTCGAACTGTGTAAGGCCAATATCATGAGTACAGTATCATGAGTACAAATGTACAGATTATCCTCAGTTTGTCTACTTTTGCACAACCAATACTCTATTACTCAATGTTTATCTGCAGAAGTGATCAACAAAAACAGTATTTTACAGTGGCCAGTTGTGTTCGTGTACACAAAATACTTTTTCTTAGCAGACTCTCCTTAAAAGTTTGGCTAGCAACTGCTTGTCTGTCCCTATCACCACAGAGTGTAGCCTGCAAGGCAAGTGGTAATCAGCAGCATAGAAAGCCTAAGTAAATGCCACAAAGATCTCTTTTCATTTGCAGGCAGCAGCGATATCTCTACTATGGAGGTTGGTGGAACTGCCCGCATGAAGCTATGTCATCATCAATAAACAAGTTCCAGATAGTTGGTAAAAAAAACTTTACAGGCATATTCAAGCATGGCACTGTTGGCAGAAGGGAACTGGTTGAGAGCCAAAAATTGCATCATAATATAGAATTGAAAAATGTCAAATTTGTCCTTGTTTCAATCCCACTTACACAACCAATGCTGGTATGAGACTCGTACTATAGAATGGAACTATTAGGAGCAGCTCTACAAATAAGAGGCTTATTGACGACTTGTACTCCCTAATAATAGGCACATACTCCCAAAACAGAAAAATGGGAAGTAGAAACACTCAAAACAAAAATAAGATACAGTCACATAGAAGCCTGTACCCCTGCTTGTACCCACACAGCCCCATGCATATGTTTGGATCAGTAGTACATGTAGTACAACAAGAAGAAACTCTTCCGTTATTACTGTCTGATTGGAATAGGTAAACATTTATCTTTTTAATGTGCATGAATAACTTGGTGAAAAGTATTATTTATTACAAAACATTTCTATATTACAGTTAAAGCATATTTTTACTCACTTACAAAAGACTGTCAGGACCCATGGGTTCCGAGGGCTGGTCTCTCCTTACTGTCAGGAACACAGAAGACCCAGAGACTGGCGAGTCCCATGGCGTCTCGCGCAAAGATCTTCCCACGAGAACTATATTTCCCAGAGGACCATGCGTACTGGCATGGGATGCAATGTCTCTATGCATCGACATCAGTCCGATCAGTGCAAGCCCCAGATCCGGCTCTTCCCACTGCAGTGATTTCAAAGGGGATTGAGACAGCGAGTGCATCACTTCTCAACATCAAGCTCTGGCTTTTTCCTATGAGCTGCTGTTCTTGCCTGGTGTTTTTCTTTTCTATGTTTTCCTTGACCCTGGATTCCTGGCATTACGGATTGTCTGTTGGATTGCCCTTATTGGATATGGTTGCCTTATGAGGATTGAATTTCTGGATTATCGATCCTGCCTGTCTTCCTGGACTGTTGCTGGTACTGTGTTTTTGTATACTACATCTTGCCATGGTCTGCTGTGATCTCTTGAATTTGGTCCTTGGATCCCTGGTAAATTCCTTTTGTTCTATTTCCATTCGTTTCCTTCCTCGTTCCACTTGGGGTTAGGTCCCTCCAATCTATGACTTACTGTGTCCGGTTGGTTGCATAAATCAACGGGCAGTTCTGGTCTATGGGTTCCTCCATGTTGGTAGTACATCATACAGCCTGAGAATCAGGCCTCTTTCCCTCATGCCTTTTCATCTGAGCCCCTAGCCGCTGTGTATACAGTTCGCGAAGGCTGCGCTCTTGTTAGGAAAGTCGCCCTGCAATAGGAGACCTACTGCCTCTGACATTTCCTTGTGTCATAGGCATCTGGTTCACGACAAAAACTCCCACTGGAAATGGGACTTACATTTGTACTCCCTAAAGCATCATTTTACTACCATCTTTAAAAAATAGGGAGTAAAATGCTCCCACTTCGAAATTTTATCTCGAGAACTGATTAGGAGTCTAAATTCATACATTTTCCGCCGTTCAGCCTCCATTAGTCAACCAATCCAAATTGACCTTATATTTATTTGGCAAAATGATATTTTGGGGATATTTGGATAGCCGTTCTAACAAAATGTTTCAGTACATTAAGCAAATGATTAAGGAGATAATCCAATTCACAATATGTTACATTTTTGGATGTACAAAAATATGTGGATGCTCTTGAGCTTGTCACCAATTCATGTCACAAATCAAAATACAATAACAGTCTGCTGAAACTGTACTGCTGCTTGAGTTTCCATTCCCAAGAAACAATTAGAGGTCTCCCTTATAGTCAATTACAGAGGGTAAAACACATAGTAAGTGATGACGAAGAGGTCATGGGCCAAGTGACAGCTACACTTGAAAGGTTTAAAACAAGAGGTTACACTAATGAGGAGTTGACACTGGCAGAAGAAAGGGCAGCTAAACAGACATGTCAATCATTGATTTACTTGCATAAGACAAACTCAACCATCTTTACTTTAAATATCTAAGTATTACACACAGAGTTTAAAAGTTAAAAGAATCATCAAAAACCATTGCCAATTGTTTTAACTTGATTCAAAATTGCACTTGCTTTTTCAAATGCCACCTGTATTTGCATGCAAACGTAGTAGAAACTTATGTGATTTGTTGGTTAAGACTGATCTGAGGACACCAAACATTCTTTCGAGCAGACAGATGGGTGTCTTTCTATGTTTACATTGCATTAATTGTAACAATGTAACAAAAGGAAATATTGTGTTTCACCCAGGCACGGGCAAACACATTTTGTTAAGACAATCTGCAATATGTGACATGCCAAATGTTATCTACTGCATCAGGTGCGCTTCTGGACTTAACCATGTTAACCACACAACGAAAAAAGCGAAGATAAGGTGGAATGAACATTGGTCAAATGTAAGGACACAAATAGATGATTTTTGTTTTTATGGAGCACCAACATCAAGTCTGCCAAATGCTGTTCTGGATATTAATTGTAGTTACAACCCATCCCCACAATCAGATTCGCATGAGAATAATGGCCCAAAGAGAGAGGTCTATTGTAGAGACAGATTGGATGCAGTATTTCTGGGGGGAATGAAGAATGGGATTCACATTGTTTCTAGCAAACGTTCCTGCATGCAGTCATTGTGTTATTTTTGTTATCATCATATGTTTTCCAGAAATGTTTTTGAATGGTTAAAACCACATAATTGTTGTTATCATAGATGTAATTATTCTGAACTACATTATGTTTAATAACTATGGCATGCAATAGTTATGACCATATGTGATACATTGACAACAGGGTTGCATTGCGTATACTTTGCCTTGTACCAGGTAATAACGCTATGAGTACTCAGCATAACATTTGCCATTCAAATGTAGTTTTTAAAAAAACAGTTATCCTGTACAAGCTCTCATATATCAAAATACAATCTGTGTGAACATCATGGGGGTTTAGAAGACCAGTCCTTTTGAAATAAGAAAACAAAGGTAGAGGTGAACGCAGTCTTTTGCAGTCTGTGATACGTCGTTTGGCTTTGCTGTGACAGTCTCTCTACAGTCTCATTTGTTCTGGGAAGACCTAGTAAACACTACCAACGGCCGCAGAGCGGCCGCAGAGGTGAACGCAGTCTTTTGCAGTCCTTGGCAGGACTGAAGACTGGAAATGGAGTCCGAAGTTTTCCAGCATGTCCCAGGTACCTTACTGAAAGGGGCACAGGATGAAGATGACGAGAGAAGGTGTCTGAGAAGCTCTCTTCTTTGCTGTGATGCAATGCTCCCTCGACCACCGGTTAGAGGCCACTTTTCATCAGCCCCACCATTGATTCCCGATCGGCCTCAGCTCCTTGAACCTCTTGAAACCTTTTCGGTTACACACATGAACCCACAAATCCTGATTAACCAAATCACTGCTCCACTGGTTTTCGCACCTCAAAAGTTTTCCGCACCGGATCAAGCCATCCAAATCGAGGAAGTCTCCAGGAAAGAAATTGACCCCGCCGCTCCTGCACCGAACCTCCGAAACACAGACTCTATCCCTCCCCACTCCTTACCTGAGCGTAATGACCGAGTGCCGCCTGTCGAAGGACAGACGGCGAGGGTTTCGCCTCCGGTTCTGCGAGTGGTGTCGAGCTTGTGGTGTAACATCCTTGGCTCGCCCAAAGAGAGGATAAGGACCACATTCGTGCCTCTGTCAGCAGGAGATTCTCTCTCTCCTGCGACACGGAAGCAACGCTTTTCTGCGAAAAGGAGCAGGCAAAAAACACCACACAGGACAGTGAGCGGGCCCCTCCGCACCCAGCCTCCTGTCTCCAACCGCCGGCTCCTCCAATGGATCAGCCGAAGCAGGGTCAGGGCCGGATAAATGGACCTTTCGTCATCATCTAGGCGGAGGTGAATGCTGACTGTAACGATGACGTAAAACTGAGCCCTCTCGACAGGGGAGGCTCCGTGGAGACTTTGGGACCTCAAGGTGAAAATGAAACCATTCTTGAAAGGGAAAAAATAACTCCGGACATAAACCCGCAACTCTCTATAAAGTACACTGTGGATAAGAGCGAACCCAGGGGAAAAAACCATCCCCCTCTGTACCAAAAAAAAAAAATATATACTACCAAGTTAGCAGTGGCTCATTGCTAGAGAAAACCAATGGAAAGGCCACTGCTAAAAATGGACACTAAACAAACTGCTACGTCTGGAGGGAAAAACCCTAGGAAAGTTCACGGCAGCACAAACAAAAAAAAAACATATTGCTGCATTAAATAAATCTTTCTCTAAACCAGTGCTTTCCAGTGCTTTAAAAGACTTTTTTAAGAGACAGTGTAAGCGGAAACATGACCTCCTAGATGAACTATCAGATGCAGAGATACTGGAAGCAGTGCAAGAACCATTGCCAGCCATAAAAATACGCAAAACAGGTCAAAACCCAGTAAGACAATATACCGTTGGCCTCGTCTCGACCGTCATCAGCGGGCTCATTGACAAGAGTGGAAGACCGTCCTTTCAGGCAAGCCTCGCTGAGTTTGAGCGAGGAAAAAATTAACTCCACCCAAACTCCTTTTCCAACTGGTGGAAACGGTGGAAATGAAAAAACCAACACAGACGCCCTGCTACCTCCAGGTTCCAAGAGACAAATTCCCTCTCACCGTTTAAACAACCACAAACCGGTATCTCCTCAAAACAACACACCAAGGGCTTTTGACCGGGCACCAAAGTCTTTGAACTCGGCAAACTTGAGCCCTATTTCTAACATAAACACCCCACCTGACTCTATGCTCCCTCCAATAATCCTTCATAAAGATCAGGAAGCTCTTTGCTTAAATAGAGATAAAACCTTTTTATCCAGCAATCCTCTTCAATCTCAAAACAACATGAATGAGCCAAAAAACAGTTCTCCAACACGAACCGTGGCACAAGAATCGCCTTTGAATACACGTTTGAGAAGTCAAAGATTAAGCAAACTCCCACTTAATGCATCAAAAGAAACGCCATGAAAAAAACCTGACCTGCTAACTATTATGTCAGCGGTCAATATCGCGCTAGCACCATTTGGAAAACTATACGAGGCATTAAACGACACTCTAAAGGACCATACCACCGTAACAGCAATGATGCACACAAAGCTGATTTTCTTGGAAGACTACATAACAGCAATGGAGCAAAAAATTAACACTCAAATCATAGGACTTGAACCAATTCTGACTATTCCGGCAAATAAAGAACCTCTCAACCCGGTGCAGACCTGCCATCTGAAAAAAAGTAACAACGTAGCGTCCCAAACCATTCCGTGGACTTTTTCTGAAAACCTTCCTGATATTCAGTTACACCTCAAAGGCCAAAATCCGGGACCTTCTTGCTCACCAAAGACACAACAAGACAGTCAAAAGATACTATCTATGTCCCAGACACAAACCTTCAGATCCTCACAAAAGTCCCATCAAATCTCATTCCAAAAGGAAGGCTGCTTGTTAACAGATGGAAAGTCACCACAAACTGAGGATTCCTCTTGTATTATTATTGAATCACCTCAAGAAGAAAACGTGGCAAACAAAAAAACTGCTACTAGTGAGGAAGCAAAAATAAAATCGATATCGGCACCTGGTAGAAGACATCAAGTGACCCTCCAGCTCTCAGAAATAGACATTCCAAGAAAGGAAACGATTTCTGATATTTTCAAACACCACGCACAAACTCACTCTAAAAAAAGTAAAAAAGAGAGAGAGAAGCCTATAGTCCTAGAGACTCAGAAAACTCCAACAAAGCAAAACCTGATCCGGTAGACTCTTCATAAATCACCAACCATTGTTGAGGACTTCCTGGTGGATAAGAATTTGATGAACCTCAGCCAACACCTTTTGCCATCAAAAGAGACACCCGAGGAGGAGATCCCAAATGAAGAACCCCACGATTTAGAAAAACTAGATTCAGACCAGAAAGAGGGTTTACTCCACAAAACGAACTCCTCGTTCCACTCACGGGAAACCCCCTCAAAGTCCAGAGAATCTGGACAAAAAAACACAAACAGGATCCCCTCACTGTCATCATCGCCAAGACCAGGGACATCACGAGACACACCGAATCATAGGAGAAACTTCACTCCATCCCCTTTGAAGCCACAAAGAGTCAACCCCTCGCTCAAGCAAAAAAAAAACCTTGAGAATGAACGAGAAATTCAGAAACCAATTCGCAAAAGCTCAAACATATCAGTGAAAGCAGAAGATCGAACCAAAAATGTATTGCCGTGCTCTCCACGTCAACAAGCCTCTCCGTCAAGCGAAAGACCAAAACTGCCCACAAAAAGCAACTCAAGGAAATCTACCCCAACAAAAATCTTCAAACTGGAGCAAATCTCAGAAAATTGTGAGGACCTAGTCCTAAACAGAGGAACAGTTCTCAAGATTTTCAAAAAAATCTGCGAGTTTAGATAATTAAAATTGGATGATTACATTCTAGTGGAACCCTATCACAAAGACCACAAAGCAAAAATGTATCTCCACATAAGAGCCTCTGCTCTGAGGTTGTTCCCTAAAGAAGTAGAGGAAGACCTACTAAAACTGGGCAACTGAATAACTGAACTAAGAGGAAAAGTCCAAGAAGAACATAAACAGGAAAGAGTTAGACAATACTCAAATTCCAGAAGGCATGACATGTCAAGAACTGAGGCGCTATATAGAAGTAGTAGGCAGAGTCACAAAACTGCAACAGCCTCAGGACTGAAACCAAGAAACAGAAATGTATTATCACAAACCGACTTCAATTATTTAAAAGAAAATAAACCGTCCCGAGAAAAGAGATCGGAAAAAAGCCCAGGGCCCAACCTTCTGAGAAAAAACATCATCAAACAGCCGACTCTCCTGATCAGAGAAGATTCCCAAGAGGCATAGAGGGAAATTCCTAGAGAGATACTCCAAACAAAGGAGACGATACTCAAACAAAAGAAATATCTTCTGCCCCCATGAAACAGCTCTGGGCTTGGTTCCCCAAAGCACTCCCAACTCATTCAAAAAAATAGCAACTCATCGACCATAGAGCTGCACCGTGGATTCCACAACGACCACAGAAATGGCAACTGCAATATTGAAGATGGGATCCTGGAATACATGCGGTCACCAACACCTGACGAAAACCGGGGGCCTAGATTTAGGTGACTTCCCCATCCTCTCCCTTCAAGAAACCTGGCTGGTGGAAAAGCCTTCCCTGAACGGTTTTTCCATCGAAATCTCATCAGCATTGAAAGGACGAATAGGGCGACCATCTTCTGGCCTTCTACTCGATGTCCGCTCTGGGAGTGGGATCAATATTCAAGAGACGCTTGCAGCCTCTCTGAGTCACCTTTCGGTACTGGTAAACTGGGACCACTTCAATTTGGTGACATGGAAAAAATTGACCACTCCAATAGTCATAATCACCATTTACTGGAACCCGCAAATAACATCGGATAAAAAGTTCCTAGCTACAATAGAAAACGAAATTGACGAAACAAAAGTTGAAAAGAAAGTTGCGCACATTATTATATGTGGCGATCTCAACGCAATATGCACCAGAAAAAGACAAACCTCCACTGAGAAAACACCCAAACCTTCACTGGAGAAATGTGGTCTGCTCTGGCAAGCTCTAATGGATTTCCGGAATTTTCATGATATTGCCCACGTCTTCTTCAATCCAAATCAGATCCCGAAGTGGGAGAGGGAAAACTCAACAGCAACCATTCACTACATCTATGTTTCCGAAGCTATGTTGCAGCTAATCAGCTCTTTTGAGGTTACCCGGACTAAATCCAGTGATCACAACCTTTTGAAAGTATCATGGGCCTCACCAGCACCCATGAAAGCAACTACAATGGTAAACATGGAAAGTAACAAGCAAGGAAACCGCCTAAGACTTACGGCTAAAAAAATAGAGGAACTCACGTTCAATTACAAAAGACAGCTCGAATCTAGCAGAGCTGGAGAAACACCATCGGAAATAGATTACCGGCCACTCTTAATACCTTACAAAGTGGGACCCTTAAAGTCAAATCAACCTGTTCAAACAAAAACCCATAAATTCGACAAATTACTTGTCGATAAACTACGCCATCTTAGACAACTAAAGAGAAAGGCCGGGAAATCAAAATCAAAGTCTCTGCAAACCCAGCTCCACGAAGAAACAAAGAAGTATAAATCCTGGGTCAAAAACTATCGAGTAAGACTCTACCAACAAGACTCAGAAGATATGCTACAGCAGGTGGAAGGGCATAATCCTCGCAAATTCTGGGCACTAATTAAAACCTCAGGCGCTCAGATCGAACCTACTTTGACAAATAACGTGAGCGAAGCAATGTGTCAAACCCACTTTACAACTTTATTCCAACAGCCATCTCAAGAGCTATCCCCACCGACAGGAAAGCCTAAGACATACTTGGAAGACCTATCCAATAAAGAAGACATTGAATCTACAGTCCGAAAACTGAAAATATCAAGAGCCCCGGGCCTGGATGGGGTCACAAACATTGACCTAAAAAACCATCCGACTGATTGGACGAACTTTATCAGCTTGGTCTTCAAAAAATGCAGTGATTCAAGTTCCATCCCAACTTCATGGACATCTTCAGTGGTGGTGCCTATCTTCAAGAAGGGAAACAGGGAAGACCCCAGAAATGATCACCCGATAGCCCTTCTTGACACCATTGGGAAGGTCTACGGCTCGCTTCTACTAACAAAATTCCAATCATTGGCAAAGTCATCAGCAAGTCTTGACCCTTTTCAAGCAGGCTTTAGGAAAAATTCTGATACCTCAGTCAACATCATGCATTTGAGCATTGTAAAAAGCAAAATCATGGAGGGCCGTGCAACGGTGTTCCTTGCGTTTATCGATCTTACGCAAGCTTTTGACCAGGTCGACAGAGAAAAATTATGGACAAAACCTTTGGCCTGGAAATGCCCTAATGAAATTTTAGAACCGATAAGTGCACTACACTCTGCTACCACAATGAGAGTCAGACTTAACCAACAAGGCATCCTATATGATGAGATAGCCACTAGAAGAGGGGTAAAACAAGGGTGTCCTTTGGCACCAGCATTATTCATTGCATACCTTGGCGACTACAAAAAATCGTGTTCTGGTATTAGATCATTCCCTCCAAAAATCAGTGCGTCCTCAGTCCCGCGTTTACTATACAATTTTAAATCAACCAGGAGAAAACTAAGATCTTGATCTTTGAAAAATCAGCGAAAAGGACAGAAATCCTAAATTGGCAACTTGAGGGTGTGCAAATCGCGAAAGTCCAAGAATTTAAATATCTAGCAGTAATGATAGATAGCTCAAGAGTTGAATCAAGGATGCAACTATACCTTTTGGAAAAACTCTGAAGCTCACTACGCAAGCCCGAGTGATGGACAAAAAATGTAGACGATTTTCTCTTCTACCAGTAATAAAATTCTATAAAACAAAGGTCGTCCTCGCTCTAGTTTACGGTGGAGATTCAATGCCAACGATCCTGATAGAAATATGGCAAAAACTAGAAGGCTACTTTTGGAGGTCTGTCCTGAACTTCCCTAAGTCAACTTCGCCCCAGCAATAAGAAGGGAGTTGGGTTTGCTGTCCCTGAAAGCCACAGTGGAATCAAGTGGAATGTCGCTTTCCAGAAAAATTATCCTCCCAGATAGCCTCCCTTTGTATCACTTAATTAGTAATGAAGTTAAAGGCGGTGGTTGCAAAATGCTGATGAAATTGGCTGACATAAAAAAGACGCAACTAGAGTCAATACTGTGCACCAAGGAAGATTTGATCAAAAACCCACAGAGAATTAAAAAGAAAATGGAGGAGCTGGATTGGATCATCACCCAAGAACTTGCAGGGAAAAACAAACTCCTTAACCATCTGCCAGTGTACATAAAAAAACGGAACCAAACTCAACAAGTCATCAAGAAATTCCTGAACAAATCTCTAAGACAACATTTTCTGAGAGCACGTTTAAACTTACTGGCCACAAACAAAATCCTGTTTGTGAGAGGCCTATCGAATACAAACGCATGTAGATTATGCAAGGACAGCACACAGATTGAGTCCGTAAAACACCTATTAATGTCATGTCCCGTGATCCAATCGATCAGACGAGTGTACATAAGCCCAGTGATATCTGCACACATTTTATGTGAAGAAGAAACATGATGGGCCCGTCTGATGAGTGGTGAAAAGACACAGTGGACAATGGCAACTGCAAAAATTTTGCAAAACGCCTTGGTGGAAATTGATAACCTGAAATGAAACTAATTGTAAATAATCTCTTTCCTTGTACACTTGGCTACAACTTGCACAGTTGAGACGTCTGACTTTTATTTCTCCTTTTACACAAATCTGTCAGTGTCCTGAAAAACCTAGATGACGTTTACTTAAAGAACAAAAATTGAGGCCTTGTAAAATCAAATCATTTGATGTATACAAGTAATAAAAAAATAATTAAAAATAAAAATACAAAACAGTTCTTCATTTCGATGATTTTTCCATTATTTGTATATTGCTTAATCAGTAACTGTTGCATTTGGAATTTACATCCACATTAGAAGCTCTGCAATGGACGTCACACACAATGTGCTTAGGAACATCATGGGGTTATCTGGGAATGATTTGTCAAGGCCATTTCCTGCAGACACAGTTATCCCTTAATGCTTTGCAACTCAGCAGGTGATGCGGCAAGGAATAGGATTCCCTACCTATACTAAGCCTAACTATTGTGGAGGCAATTATTTTGGTGTTTGACAAAGTAGGTTTGATCACTCTCTTACGGGAATAGCCATCAAACACAAGAATAAGCAATTTTATTTCCAATGTGGATGACATTTGGAATGGCATAACAGAATGTCTGTATTGTTTATAGAATGCTAAATGTGCTTTTTACCGCCAAATACCGCATTCTGTCATTAGAGATTTGGAATTGTGTTCTGTGAGTCATTCTGGTACAGAAATCAAGAACAGGCATGATATCTTCCACTTCTTCCACCTTTGGCACTGTGGTCCATACGTGTCTGAATCATAGTATTTGATCGAATCATAGCATTTGATTTAGGACTTGTTTTGGTTTAGCATGGGGAGGTACAAATTGGAATGCAGGTATGTCTGATGTGCATCTGGATCACTGTCGACTATACTAAGTAATTTAGGTGTTGTGAGGGAACGGTCTTTGTTGTAGATTTATTGCGGAAGATGGATCTCTGATCGAAAATGCATTGAATGGTATGTTCTGCCCCAACAGATTTATTTTTGTTTTAGACTGGGGAGGTTCAAAACAGACAGCAGGTATGTCTAGATGTGAATCTGCGGACTGTTGATTATGCTATCCAAATTAGGTGTTCTGATGGAAGGGTCTTACTTGTTTGTTTGTTGTAGATTTATACCTAAAGGTGAATATTTGACCTGACATGCATTGAATGTTATGTTCTGCTTCAACGGACAGAATGTGAATACATCATGAACTGACATTACAATTTTATGAGAAGTGTAAGGGTGCAGAAGTACAATTCTAACACAGTGGTGTTAAGCTTCTTATCAAAGACTTTTATTGTAGAAATAAAGAAAATGAAAAGCCTATCTTGACCTATTTCTATCAGTTGTTGCCCTACCTCAACTAAAACACTAAGGATACTGTCAGGCTGTCTCGTTAAATAATAAGCCCACCGTCCTGTGTCCAAACCTATTTCAGTCCCTTACTCTTAACTAAGGAAAAACGGGGTCTCTTTGTGATCTAGAGGGAGGCTTCTCTCGCTCCGGATAAAGGTCTTTAAAGTTTAGTTCCTGGTGCAGAAACACAATCACTGGTTCCTAAAACACAGTTTACAAGTATCAATTCCATAATGTGGTGTTAAGTTTGGTTCAGTAACCCACCGGACTTAGTATAGAACTTTTCTTTCTTCTTCTAACTCAAAACTGTCAAGCTCAGATTTCCAACAAATGTCTTTCTCTTTCACGTGCATTGCAGACCCCTCTGGGTTGTTTCGGGTTCTCCCTGACTTGTTCAACAGCTCTTCTCTTTCTTCTGTATGTCCCAGACCCCTTTTGTATTTTCTCAGGGATCTCCTCAACTTGTTGTAGGCCTCAAACTCTTGACGATATATTTCTTTGCTCTTATATGTGTCCCAGACCCTTGTGTTTGGCTTTTGTGGCTCTTGTCCCACCTCATATGGGTCCCAGACCCTGGTGTGCTGCTTTCGTGGGTTCTCTACCCCAACATCGTTCTCTAACCCACTGAACAGACCTGGTGTACTCTCCTTCCAGGTATTGTTCCACATGTGTGGCTTACACAGTTAGTTTCAGTATTTTTCCTCTTGTTCTCCTCAGGGTCCCTGACCCATCTACTTTGGCTTTGCCTTTGAGGTTCACTTTATTTCCAGTCCCCATTTATATTGGCTTCCCAGGACACTTGGTATACTCTCCTCCCAAGTGTCTACTGATGCGACATGTCTCTGTGGCTTTTTAATGTATACCTTTTTGATTGAATTAGGGTCACCGACCCATTTACTTGGGCTTTGTCTCTGTGGTTCACTTGGGTCCCAGACCCCTTTGTATTGACTTCCCAGGTCACTTGGTCTAGTCTCCTGCCAAATGCCTACTGATGTGACATGCCTCTGTGTCTTTTTAGTCTCTCCCTTCTTGATAGTGTTAGTGTCCCTGGCCCATTTACTTTGGCTTTGCCTATGTGGTTCACTTGGGTCCCAGACCCCTTTGCATTCGCTTCCCAGGACACTTGGTATACTCTCCTGCCAAGTGTCTATGGATGCATCATATATCTGTGTCTTTATATTAAGGTTGGGGTCCTTGACCAGTATTTTATCATCTATTATAACTGATGTCGGATCCCCGAACCTCTTTAGGCTCCACTTGCTCAGTTCCAGCCCCACGCATGGACCCAGGCAGCACCCATACCTGGCTTTCAGGCTATTGCTGCATTGCGTCCTCCTCTGGCTTCTCCAGCTGTTTGGGCAAGCTTCTGCTGTCTTTCTCTGCTCCCGCTCTTGTCCGCATCCCTGCTCCAGTTCCAGCAGGTAGGGCTGCACGGCTTTGCTCCAGGAGGAGTCCCAAGTCCTCCGAGGACTTGGCTTCTGCTGCCTTCTCGTGGTCTGCCGGGTCTTGGCAGCACCCTTAGAGATGGTGGCTTATACCTACTGACATCCCAGCCCCAGCTGGTTCTTGTGCTTCTCTGTCTGCTGCCTTTAAAGTTTGCTCTCGGTTCCTTAGGGGCTGGCTTGACGAATGACATTGTGCCTCATCTAATTTGTACTCGGCATAACCAATAGGCAGTCTCCAGCAACTAGCCTGCGTGTGATGGTTCCCATAGGTATTCTTCATTACTTAATCCTCCCTCCTTGTCCCAGTACTGAACTGATGATCATCACAAAGTTCAGTAGCACTCCTTTTTTTCATCTCAGTACTTTCCTGGGACTTGATTTCCTCAATACTACAAAAACAGACAGAGGTGTGGGGGATCACAGGGTACTGAGTGGGTTTAAAAGAAGGAGGGATGGAGATGAGGAAGGGGAATACCGCGTTCACCCAAGGGGATTGTCACAGGTCCCATGGAGGATTTTCCTCGCCATGAGATCCACGGCTGAGTACCACACCCAGGGTAGCAGTCTCACATCCTTAGCCTTATGATATGATATGATATAGCATTTATAACGCGCCTATACACAAGTGTTTCAAGGCGCGACGAGGCAAGGTGGGGAACAAAGGGAGGACAGACAACGATCTTACTAGGCCAGGTGTCATTCAGATCGCGCAAGTGCATGGGAAGGGGGGAAAAAAGGAAGAGTGCAAGGGGGGAATGGGAGAGGGGAAAGTGCAGTACATGGGAAGTGGAATAAATAAGATAAATAAAACACATTAAAAAAAACAACAGGCAAGTGCAAGGAAGTGCGGACAAAGTGCTGGAAAGGGGACTGAAGGGATACAGAAAAACAGTCCCCAAGTGCAGGGGTTGCCAGGGAGGCAGTGAAGGTGGGCAGTTGACAGGGTCTGGGCCAGACATCAGAAGGGTGGCCAGGTAGCCAGTGCAATTTCAGTCAGGAGTTCAGCAAGGGAGGGGAGGAGAGAAAGCAGAAGCAAAGAGGAAGGTTTTGAGGTGTTTCCGGAACCGGAGGTGGTTCTCCTCGAGTTTCAGGGAGGCAGGAAGGCTGTTCCAGAGAGAGGCCCCTGCCGAAGAGAGTGATCTGCCACCAACTCTTTGCTTGGAGAAGCGACTGACCCTCGGGGAGTTGGAGGCAGATGAGCGAAGAGCTCGAGAAGGAAGGTGTTTAGGAAGAGAGAGTTGAAGGTATTTCGGCCCCAGACCCCAGAAGGCCTTGTGTACAATGCAGAGGGTTTTGAATTTAATCCTCGCAGCCACTGGGAGCCAGTGCAGGGATTTCAGTCCGGGAGAGATACGATCCCTGGGCTTGAGGCCAAGGACAAGTCTCGCAGTCCTGTTCTGGATAAGTTGCAGAGGGTGGAGAGTGGAGGCAGGAAGATTTAGATAGAGGCTGTTACAGTAGTCCAACTTGGAGAGGACCAGGGCTCTAGAGACAGTGAGCTTCTGGGGGAAGGAAAGGAAAGGAAGAATACCTCTAAGGAGGTGCAGCTGGTAGTGTGACCTCTTAGAGACGTCAGAGATGTAAGGGGAGAAGGAGAGTGCAGAGTCGAAGATACCCCTGAGGTTTTTTGCCTTGCAGGTGGGAGTGGGAGGAGGGCCAAGAGAGGCCGGCCAGAGAGCTCCAGGGAAGGAGGGAGTGGGTGTGTCGATGAGTAGAATCTCAGTTTTGCTGGCATTAAGGCAGAGGTCGTTGGTGGCACACCAATTCTGGATGGCAGACAGACAGTCAGAGATGAGGGAAGGAGAGGAGGAGGAGGAGGCCGAGGGTAGCCTGAAAATGAGCTGGGTGTCATCCACATAGCACTGAAAGTTGGGACAGAGAGTGGCGATGCGGTGGGCAAGGAGTGCGAGGTATTGGTTGAACAGCCAGGGAGAGAGGTTAGATCCCTGGGGGACACCACAGGTAGAGAAAAAGATGTCGGAGAGGAAGGACCCAAGTTGGACGTGGGAGGGTCGGTCGGAGAGGAAAGAAGTCAGCCACGCCAGAGCCAGACCAGTGACACCCAGGTTATGGGAAGGGGCCTCCCCATGGAAGCAGTGAAAATACCCTGGGATTCATCATAGAAGTAAAAAAAGACCATGTGTGAAAATGGTTCAGAATAACGATGATGAATGTCTGATTACCACTAAGGAACACCCAGCACCTGTGAAGATTTCCCTGATTACATTTGGGTTCAAAACACAAAGACTCATCTCTGAAACTAGCACCATTTGCCACTGTTGATGGCATGGCAGAGGTACAAGCTTTCGACAGGTCAACAGACATACTAAGGTTTAGCTGAAATATTCACCAAACAAAAATTAAAAGCTCTGGAGAATTACCCCAACCCACTACAAAATTATGTACAGCACAAACATAGCTAATATTACTATGAAGAAGCTACATGCACACATTAACACCAAAGTTTAATTAACGGCTTACTTGGCTCAAAAAATGCTACAGCGAGGGGCGTGGCCTGGAGCGCCACTGATGAGGCTGGTCTGTTAATGGCCTCCGTAAGGACCCGCGGCTCCAGCTGAAATCTAGCCGGCTCCAGCGCCGCCGCCGCTGTTCCTATGGCGGGACAAGCCGGCGGAATCTCTGAGGCATCCACCGCTTCAACCTAGGAGAGCGATCGCAGCGAGAACACCGAAAACGCGGCGACGGAGCACGACGCGGGTGCCTCTCCACGCCGAACCAAGATGGCGGCCGCGGCCCAGGCCCCTCCTCCCCGCCGACACCCAGTGACGAGACGTCCGTAGAGCCCTCTGCTCTCGCCCTCTGCCCCGATCCTAAGCTTCGCCGGAGGAGAGGTCGCTCCGGCCCCCGGAGCCCTTCCTCCTGAGGCCTCGGCGGGGGCTCGGGTGCTCCTCCCTGCCGTCTCCCCCCTCCATTGGATCGGAGGCCGGGATCGGCGTCAGCCTTCACCGCCAGCTATACCTCCCAGTCCAGTAGACTCTCCGGCCTCTGAGGTGGTCCCTCCTGGAGGAGGGACCCCGTGCAGCGGACCAGATCGCGGAGAGGACGACCAGACCCCCGAGGCCCCCTAGCTTCGAAACCTGCGGAGGGGGCCCTTTCACCGCCCCCCCCGCCTCTTATCCTGCCAACGATCTACCCGGACGGCGGGGGGGGCCGCGGCTTCTCCCTACAGCCCAGCACCCTGGAGGCGGTGTCGGGGGTCTGACTGGGTGAGTGCCCGCCGTCCCCCCGCGCTCCCCCCCCCAGCCTGGACCCGGAGTCCCCCCTTCCAGCTTCCTGGGGCGCCCCGGCCCACCAAATACCACGCCAGCCAGGAGAGTGTTCGGGTGGTCCCCCCCCTGACCACTCAGCCTTCCCAGACCTCCTGAAGACACCCCCCACGTCTCCGACCATCTGAACATCCTGGGGCGCTCCTGCCCACCTCATCCACCAGGCCTATCATCCTGGATAGCTCCGGCCTCTTGGCTGGGTGAATACTGACCGCGGGCGGAGCCGACCCCCCCCTCCACTACATCCAGGAGTGGAAAGACCCAAGCATAACCACCGCAAAGCTGACACCTAACACGGTAGACGGATCACTCGCCATGCATAACAGATTCCTCCGAAACTAATCATCCTCCCCAAAGCGCCCCCCACCAGGAGCGTCCAGCTAGAAGAAGATCCCCTGAATCCCAGCCCCGGCAAAATGTCGAGACTCACCAAGCCAGCCAAAACCACGGACATTTCCACCATGCTCTTAGCAACAGACAAGCCAAGAAAACCGGACCCCTTACCCAAGCTTACCCCGCAAAAGCCCTCAGAAGAACAAGGTAACCTCGCCACCAGAGATGACCTAATGGCCTTCATGAGAGATATTAAGGCCGAAATTCGGTCCTGCATGACCGAGCTCACCACACGACTGGAACAAACCGACCAGCGACTCACGGAAGCAGAACAGAGGATAGGAGAAATCGAAGACCTGACCCAGAACCACGATGCGGCCATAATAGAAATGCGTCGTGAGATCCGAGCGCTTCAGTCCAGCAATGAGATTCTCGCATTCAAGCAAGAAGACTTAGAAAACAGGGCCCGACGGAATAACTTGCGCATCTGTGGGGTCCCAGCAACGATCCAAGATAAAGAGCTCCCGGAGTATATAGGCAACTTCTTCCAGGCTCTCCTTCCATCAATGGACAAAGCCCAACTCATCCTGGACCGAACCCACAGACTACGCCCGAGACGAGGTGTAGATTCAGACGGCCCTCCGGATGTGATCACGAGAATACACTTCTACGCGATCAAAGAAGCCATCTCGGCAATAAGCCGCTCCAAAGATGAACTGTCGTTCATGAGCACCCCCCTACAGATATATCAAGATCTCTCCCCGATCACCGTACAGAAGAGGAGAGCTCTCAAGCCCTTGACCCTATTCCTCCAGAGCCAGCAAATCCGTTACCGTTGGCTCTTCCCCGCTACTCTACAATTCTCGTTCCAGGGAACTCTACGCAAAATTAGCCATCTAGAGGATGCTAAATCGATCCTCCGCCCAAACTCTCCAGAAACCTCGCCCACCCCTAGTCCACTCCTCCCGCCAGAGGAACCAGATCAATCACCTCAAGGACAGCAACAACCCTGGTCTAAATCGCAAAGATGCCGAAAGGTGAAATGATCTAGAGGCCAGCGGCCACGATATTAGGTCCGACGCTGAAGCCAAAACGAAGCATGGCAACGCCGCAGGCCCCGAATGGTCCAGTCCCCCCTCTCCAAGGAGTATGCCACCTACCAACCCTTGGAGCCGAGCGGATCTCAATGGTTCGTCCCCCGCCCCGTTGGCGAGGAAAACTGTTTGGGCCACGTTGGCCGTAAGGGCGGCTGCGCAGAAACCTCCAGCCCCCCGTACAGTTGGGAGCTCTCCCACCCGTTTAAGTTTGCCCACCCGTTGGGGGCCCCACTCAGACAAAATATTGCCCTCCCGTTGGAGGACACAGAAAACCCGGCTGCAGGAGAACCTAGCTAACTCGGAATCTCGATATGAAGACTGAATACCCCCAACCCACCCACGAGGAACAGTATCCCACCCCAGAAGGCACCCAAGAGGCCCCCTCGCTGATCCAGAAGCTAAGGTTCCTAACACTGAACGTTAGAGGCCTCAACGCCCCACAGAAGAGGAAAACAATCCTACAACGCATCCAGAATGAGAAAGCCTCCGTTGTCTTCCTTCAGGAGACACACTTGATCCCAGCGGACTTCGCAAGGCTCAGAGACCGGCAATTCCCAACGCAGTTCTTGGCTTCGAACGGAATGAAGAAGGGTGGCACGGCTATTTTAATCGCCAAAGATTTGAAGCCTCAAATCCTGGACTCTAAACGGGACCCAAACGGCCGCTTCGTAGCGGTGAAATCCCGAATCCTCGGCCAAGTATACACATTGATTTCAGTATACGCACCAAACCAAGAACAAGAGGCATTCTACTCGACCCTGGAAAACTCCCTGCTTCCGTTTGTTGAAGGTCAGACCATCATCGGGGGAGATTTCAACGGAGTCCCCAACCCACTGGTAGATAGATCACACCCCCCTACCCGCGGAGACTTTGGCTTGGCGATCGCCCTACTTAAATTGTTCCGAACCTTCGAAGTGGTGGATACCTGGAGGATACTCCATCCAGAGGAACGAGACTACTCATGCTATTCTTACGTGCATAGGACTTACTCACGTATCGACCTCCTACTGGCATCCCCCCAGATCCTGTCATACACAGACGATGTCCTCATAGGCCCCAGAATCCATTCAGATCATGCCCCCGTGATGCTAACGCTAAGAGCCTATAACCCGGACCCGCCCCCAAGACGCAGATGGTCTCTACATGACCCGATTCTAAACGACATGGCGACGAGGGACGTAGTAGCTAAAACCATCAAACAGTACTTCGAAGACAATAAAAACGAAGACACCTCCCCAGCAACGACATGGGATGCAATGAAGGCCGTAGTACGAGGGGTGCTGATCTCTCGAGGGGCAGCCTACCACAGGCAAAAGCAACAGACCCGCCGCATCCTAGAAGACAAGGTTCTAGAGGCAGAAACAGCATGTAAAGCTAAGAACTGGTCCCCGAGAACCTACCGAATCCTGCAGACGGCACGGAGGAAACTAGAGGCTCATTACGCGGAGGACACAGCCCAGCTATTAACCAAGACGAAGCAGAGCTACTACGCCAGGGGAAACAAAGCTAATAAATTCCTGGTGGAAAAACTCGCAAGAACCAAGAAAAGGAACACTATTCTAAGCCTCCGAGACCCCCAGGGTGCAGCCCAATTCGCGGATCGAGATAAGCTGAGAATTGCAGAAGCTCACGTCACCGAAACCATGACAGCTACCCAAAAGCACCAGGAAGAGCAGCAGTCCTACCTACGGGAAGCCGCCTTGCCTAAGCTCTCAGCTACGAGCAGAGAAGAATTGGAGGCCCCGATTACCAGCGAGGAGATCGACGAAGCCGTTAAAAGCTTAAGAACAAGAGCCCCGGGCCCGGACGGTTTCTCGTCCCGATTCTACAAACTCTTCCGGCCTCAGCTACTAGCCGCAATGACGACCCTCTTCAACTCCTTCGCCACCTCTGGATCAACAACCCCGTCAATGAGAGAGTCAATAACAGTATTAGCTCTGAAACCAGGAAAGGACCCAAGCGACATAGCAGCCTATCGACCCATCTCACTACTAAACCTAGATGCGAATATCTACTCGAAGGTCTTGGCAAACCGATTAGCGAGGCTTCTCCCGGACATCATAAACCCAGACCAGACGGGATTCATCTTAAACAGAGCCACCACAGATAATACACGCAGAGTCCTCAACCTGATCGAAATCGCCAGACAAGATTCGGAAAAACTCACCCTGCTAGCCTTAGATGCGACCAAGGCTTTCGACAAAGTGGACTGGTCGTTCCTCCGCCTCACGCTGGAGTCATTCGGCATTGGGCCCTCCTTCCTAAAGCTCACCCTAGCGAACTACCAAGCCCCGACCACCCTGCTCCGAGTGAACGGCCTCCTGACTCACCCGATCTCCCTGACATGCCGCACCAGACAGGGCTGCCCCCTCTCCCCCCTGCTATTCGCTATGGTAATGGAATCACTGGCCCAGCGGATTCGACTTAACCCTAGAATCAAAGGCCTCCAAGTGGGCCCTACCCAGCACAAGATAGCGCTCTACGCTGACGACGTGATGATATCCATCACAGACACCTCGCAATCCTTAAAAGCCGCCCTAGCGGAAATCCACAGATTTGGGAGAGTATCCGGATTCGCCATTAACTTTATGAAATCGACAGCCCTGGGGATAGGGTTGAGCCAGAGAGAGAAGGCATCCTTCAGAGCTCAATGCGCGGTCCCGTTAAATGACACATCCATCCCCTACCTTGGGGTGCAGATCCCCGCTAATCCAGGAGACATCTATCGGATAAACTTCCCCCCCCTGATGAAAGCCCTGGAAAAAGACCTAGACTCCTGGCACAAGCAGGAAATATCCTTAATAGGCCGTATCACAGCCTGTAAGATGAACCTGCTGCCACGATTCCTGTACGCCTGCTCGGCTCTCCCCATCATAGTCCCTCGCCCACAACTACAGAGACTGCAAAGGAAGATATTTGGATTCATATGGAGGAGGAAGAAGGCCCGCATTCCCCGGAGGACAATGCTATGTGCTTCAGACCAGGGAGGTCTAGGGGTCCCTGACCTCCAAAAATACCAAATGGCGGCGCAGATAGCGCATACTAGGGCTTGGACTATAACGTCAGGGCGCCCCAAATGGATGGACATAGAGCAGTCCAGATTACCCCTCCCATTACGCTTCCTTCTACACTTGCCAACCGCACTGCGCCGGACATGGCCAGCTATATTATCCTCAACCAAGCAAACATTGAAGGCATGGGATTGGGCCCGCAAAGCCAGAGGTATCCCGAGAGCGCTGGGCCCCTCAGCCCCAGTCTTCCACAACCCGGCGTTCTCCCCGGGAGCTCACCCCACTAACTTTAAGAAATGGATCGCCGGGGGACTCTCTTCCCTAAGCCAACTATTTGAGGGAACCCAGCCGCTGACATTCGCCCAATGCAAAAGTGCGTTCAACCTCACTGAGTCAGACAGATTCACGTACTGCCAAATTAGACACTGGTGCACACACCCCCAGACGCGAGAGGCGGCCACCCGGACCCTGGATGCCCTGGAACTAACAGTAGCGGACCCCCCCTCCCGAGGACGGATCTCGACACTACACCGACTATTCCAAGAGAACCTCCTGTCCAAGAGAGCGACATATATGGCGCAGTGGGAAAAGGACCTAGGACACGCAATCCAAGATCAAGACTGGATCAATATATGGGCCCGCACACACTCCTCATCCTTCTGCATCACCAACCGGGAATGTGCATACAAACTGCTCATGAGATGGTATTTCCCACCACTACAACTACACCACTTCAACCAGTCACTGGACCCACAATGCTGGCGTCGATGCGGCGCGCCAGGCTCCTATCTACACATGTGGTGGTCATGCCCGGTGGTGAAGAGCTTCTGGACCCAATGTATAGGGACCATCACAGACATAACCCAAATTCCACTGCCACTGGAACCGGAGCTGCTACTGCTGGGGACCCCGATCCCGGACACCTACCCGAAAACGGGCGCTCCCGCGGCCCTCATCACGCAATTACTCCTAGCCGCTAAAATCACAATAGCCCGGACATGGAAGACCCCGGAGGGCCCCCTACCGGTGCTATGGTGGCTGAAAATCTGGGACATCTTCATTGCTGAGAAAGTGATGGCAGCAAACAGAGGCCGCCTCCATCAGTTCACAAACATTTGGTCGCCTGTGATTGACTATGACTTACGCTTCCCGGCCATGACATACAAACCGCGCCTAGTGCAATTGGCCCAGCAGGCGGCGGACAGGGAACGGTCCTAGCTGATGGAGGAGCAGGCCCCAGAGGATAGCCAAACCCAGGACTTGAGGACGTAAGCTGGGAGGGGAAGGAGAAAGGAGAACCGAGGTGGGAAGAGACAGGAGCGAATGAATCAGAAATCGGACCTTATGGGGAGGGAAATAGACAGTCCACGGTAGACCCCCGAGACCAAGAAGTGGGGTTGGGTGGGGGGGATGTAAATAAGCGGATTATAACTCTGAGATAAAGTGTTAAACTAAGATGTCAATGCTTTCTCCTGTATGCCGACTGAAAATAAACAAGTTAAAAAAAAAAAAAAAATGCTACAGCATGCACAAATGACCAGAAAAGATGATGTAGTGGTGTGTTGTACAGAAGTTGCAGCCTCACATTGTTCTTTGGACCGTCTTTGCAGTACACAAGAAGAGACAGACACCAAGATAATTTTCATGCCATCAATGCCACAGAAAGAAGGGCGACAAAACTCTGTGGGGGTCATTTCACAACAATTGCAAATTGCATTTGAGGGGACAAGGACCATTTCCACTTAAGTGTAAAAGCCCCCCGTGAAATGTTCGACATTTTCAAAACTGAGTGGAAAGGTAAAGAGTGTAAATGCCTGTTACAATTCACACCTACGCTAGGCATTTACAAGAAATTGCTATGGAATCTGCTGATTTCACCAGATGGTAAACTCGGGCAGATGTCATAGGAATGCATTTGTTTACAGACTGCATTAAAATCTCATGCTGGTGGCAAACCGGGTGGATTTGTCACGGAGAGCGGGAACAGGAGGCCTTCTCTCCAACTCTGCCTGACAAACGCTACAAAAGCCGCCAGGTCGGTAAAAGTGTAAGTAAGCATTACTGCCACTTTTACTGTCATGTTTTACTGATCCATGAGTTTGGAAAATGACGCTCTACATATTTGCACAGGACACAAATGTTTTCATTCTTGCTATAAGAAGCTATTCAAAACTCCCACCTGAGTTCTTCTTTGTAAATATTTCAAAACACTCTGGGGGAATGTTTTAAAATATGTTAACTGCATGCCGGGGACCTCTTACACTTACATGTTGATGGCCCCCTGAACCAATATTGAAGCAATTTTCTGCTTGACTCACTATAAAATGGCATTTTGTAGAGAGTGGTTTGAAAAATGAAAGCGAAAAACGGATTCTACGGGTTTATTTTCCACTGCAGCCCTTTTCCTGCTGTCCTGAATGGCAGAAGGGCAGCAAAGTGGGGATAGCATCTCTGCTTTGTTTTTCTCCTCTGTTTCAGTGGAGCACTTCATTTTTTACGCCTGCATGAGATTTTCATGCAGGCGTAAAATGAATGGACTACAATGGAATATGCCTCACATTAGCACCTGCTAACAAAGAGGCAGAGTCCATTGGAATCTATAATAAAAGGCCACCTGCAAAGCATATTCTCAAGCATTGTTTTATTTCTCTCAAAGCGAAGAGTAAAAGTGAAGAGAAAAGGCGATTTTGCTTCATTTTACTCTTTCCAATTACACTCCACTTTGAGAATATTTAACATAGTATGCAAAGGAACAGAGCCACATAAGCATTGGTGGTCCCCTGCAAGCAATTAACATATGTTATAAAATGGCCCCTATTGTTTCAATTGGGATAGTCCTATAGCTAAGCTCCTAGAAGCTTTCTGTATTTCCTACATTTCACACCTTATCTGGATCTGATTGCTCAGATACTTTATCAGGGAAAGGTTAAATGTCATACTGGAAATCATTTACTACAGCGACAGAGGATACACCTTTGGCAATATGTACCCAGAACTAGCTTAACTAAACTTGCAGAGATGCACTGAAATATGTTTCCAGATGAGCTGGCAAAGGTTATTGCCTAGAAGACATGCTTTTGTACCTGCAATGAAGAAAGTCAACAACCAGGTAATAATTTGGAACCAAGATGCTCTATCACAGATAACAATTGCATCTCCAATTGGACATGGATGGAAAATGGAAGACGGAGTCCTGTGTTCTGCGAAATGTCATCTGCTTCACACTCTATTATGCATTCCATAAATGGTTAGCAAAAAACATACCTTGTACAGACATGTGTGAAAGTGGAGGAAAGGAAGTGTGTGATAATGATTCTCACACTGTATCAAACCTAGCAGACTCTGAAATTGAAGATGATTTCAGCAAAGATAAATGTTGATACAATTAGTGACCTAATAAGGGACGATATACAAGTCTAGTCATTTCAACAGTTTAGCCCTACTATACAATCATATTTCATAACTTAAAATAAAGTAGTAACTGCATATATTTCATACGGATAGTTTAGATTTCCTATGGAACATCTAGTTAAATGCACAAATGACGTTACATAATATGAAGAATGAGACACCATTGATGCAGCCTGTCCTTGGGTGGCCAAAATCAAACACAGTTGCAAAGATTAGCATGGCCAGTGAAGCCACAAATGTAGGCTCTATGGACATAAATTGTGTTTGTGTGCCTCACAAACGTTTGCAGGAGGTCTCTGGCCCTGTTTAAATACAAAAGGTTGAGTCAAAAAAGAACAGCAAGGAGAATGGTGAAACAGAGAAAGGAGTGCTACAAAAAAAACAATATAGGTTGAGACGTAGCTCTGCGAAGTAGACCATAGCTGTCCAAGAAATGTGAGAAGAAGTGACTGAGGTTTGAAAACCTATGTGTGTGTATAAGTAGTAAACAACTAGACATGTGTGGAGCTGGCTTCCATTTTCTTAGTGCTCTGCAAAAAATGCTTGATTCTTGGCATAGAAGATACCAATAGCACAAGAAACTAAACTGTCACCTCAAAGGCAAAAAGTTAGCAACACTCAATATACACTGAAAACAATATAGTTTCAGCTCACTTTGATAGTGTGAGTAACAGATGGGCCACTAGATAAAGAAATTGCTCTGTTTCACATTTCAGGACCTGAAGAGCCATGTGTTCTTGTACTCTCCTTCAAACCCACACTGCCCAGTGCACTGGCCTCACCTGACTCTTGTTGCTCAGTGAGGTTGCTATCCAGCTGGGCCTTTGGCAATTTCTTAGATCTTTGAGACCAGGATCTCTGAGAAGGCGAGGTCAATGGATAGGGTGGCAATGCTGACTCTTTTGGGGGTGATATCCACAGGGATTTTCTTTCAGGTGTGAATGACTGTTGAGCAAGCTCTAACTCCTTGCTGAGGCTGTATTCAACAGAAGAGCGAGAGATGCAATTCCGTGATTAAAATATATAGATTTTATCTGCTGACAAACTTTACTGTTGCACAGAATGGACAGAACAATCCAGAGAAACAATAATACAGGTGTCACACTTACATGAAAGAAAATGATGCAAAACATTATTAAAGACGTAATTAAAGGGTCATCCAGTAATATGCCACACATATATTTAGGATTTGTTACAAACCACCAATGCTAAGCTAAAGAGAACAAGAATGCTAGCACATCCAACAGCATAGGTCAGGGGTCTGGAACCTTTAGCTCTTCAAATGTTTCAGACTACAACTTCTACCAGCCCTATCCAGCATAGTCAATGTTGAAGGATCATGTGAGCTGAGGCTAAAACATCTGATGGGGTGCAGTTTGCAGACCCCTGGCGTAGGTTCTTCCAGTACACAGACTACTTCTGATTGGCAAATACACAATACTCTTCGCAAACCAAACCAGAGCAACAGGACCAAGCTTCTTATTCAATAAAGTAAAGACATGCCCAAGAGACCAGGATTGGTGTCTGCAGCCCTCTCTGGCACTTCACTGGACTGCCTCATATACTGGACACTGCTGCATGCTGCTGCAGAAGGCCAGATCTTATGGTTGACTCTGGGAGGCAAGTAAAGTGTTGGCCATCTCACAGGTCAGGGATTCTGAAAACACAGTACAAGTAATGCTTATTTGCATACAGGCTTACCATTGAATTCCAAAGACAGTGACAGCCTATTGTCAAGCAGAAGCATGTAAGCAAGTATGTTGATGACAGCCTTATAATATGCAAGTGGAGACATATTGCCATCATTATATATTTGCCAGTCTGTAAATAAGGTGCTGGTAACAACATTAGCGGCACCTTTTCCGGACCGGAAAACTACAAGTCTCAAGCCCCTACAGGCAGATTGTTCACTAAAGCACAGGCACTATTAATAACGGTGCCGATGCTTCAGTGTTCATATCTTACCGTTCCTCTGCCGCCCGTAATATCCCGGTATTACCGGGATACTCAGCGGCAGAAACAGTAAGCCGAGGTTGCTGGTAGGCCGCCGGTAGCACTGGCGGCCTACCCGCAACCTCATACTGAGGGCCACAGTCTGCAGATTTTTTGACAGTTCATTATTTTAATGCCAGCAATACTGTTTTACTTATGATGAAATGTGCTTTATTGATTTCAAGCAGGAACTTCTCTTGGGTCTTCGAAGTGAGAGTAACGCAAGAGATAATTCAACCAGCCGAAAATAGCCGCCTGAATGTGGAGAATGCCATTGGAATCTTCTGATAAGCATAGTTTTGATTCACTTGTTTTTCAGTTTGGGACAGCATAGATGACACACAAATCAGGATGTACAAGGCCAACCGTTGCCCCTGTAGACAATGAAGAACCAACTTGGGCTTTCAAAATCTCATGAGTTAGTACCTCAGATAAAGCTATGTTAGAATATTCTGGTGTCTGATGTGAGATGCCATACCAACAGCTTTTCGGAGAGTCACTCTGGGAAGAGGTGAGGATGAACTACAGAGCGGTTTGTTGCATTGATAGAGTTCAATAAATCACAAAAAAGCAAAGTTTGCTAAGCCTGAAAATGGGGCAGTAGACCATACAAACCCAATACCTAGCAATAACGTTTAAAGTGTCTGGACCGCAGAAGCATTGCATTTGATGGGTTTCGAGATAGTCTAAAATAGAGTAGATTGGAGAATAGCTGTACACCATATCCTACTGTACTTGACCCAAATGCTCACTTATCAAATGTGGTAATAATATCAATAGTCATGCTAACAGTTTTTGTAGCTCACATTGCAGAAAATTCAATAGCACTTATTTTATCAATCTTGGAAAAACGAAAAGACTGAGCCTTATGTCATTTTAAATGGTAACATTTAAGTTACATGCAGTTTATTTCAGCATGTGGATTACTCAATGAGGCACACTGGCTAAGGGCACTAATATGAGCCCACTATGACACAAAGGGGTAGGCTCACTAACCTCTTACGAGTTCCACACTGAAGGACTGTGTCCAATGATGTCCCAGCCAGAGGCATAGCAATGCTTCAGAGTCCTGTTAAGAGTCAGAGGTGATGTTTTCTTTACATATATATATAAGACTACGAACAAGGCAGAGTATATACGTTTGCCAGAAGGTTTGAACAACTAAAACAGAGATCTATCCCAGGGGAAATTACAACATCAGCGGCAAAGAATGGAGAAAGTGGATCCATTTCATCAGCATCTGAATCAGATGCAACTGGTAGTGAAAGTGAAGAGTCGAGCATACGGCTTAATTTTTTAGACGAAATGAGACTGCTTTGCCAAGATAGCAAAAATCAAAAAAAAAGCAAGTGGTGGAGCACAAGCAAACAGCAGAGGCAGAGGAGGCCGAAAAAAACGAGGAGGGGGCAGAGGGGAAACAAGTGCCCCGAGCAGTACCCTGGGCAGATCGCTGTGCTCTGGAAAATAGAAAATACAAGTCAAAACACTGAGACAAGTTTTAAAATCATAAACCTGTTGAACCACACCTTGACTGACAATCAAACGAAACTATTAGGTATGGACTTGAATTTCTGTCCAACATCGGGTTTTGACTATGTACAAACCCGCATAGACTTTGACCATTTCGTCAGAAAATTACGTTTGAAGAAATTTTTCTCCACTACTGACTTCAAAGCACGGAAAACCGTAGTACCAGAAGGCAGAACGGAGATAACTATTGCTGAAATTGGGGTCCTTTCCGATCTGGTGGAGCTTCAGAAAGGTACAACAATCGATGTTGATCAAGAGATGGAATCAATTGATTTTCAAGAGTTGGAGATACGAACAGATTGGACGGTTAAAAGCAAACTTAAACAAAAATCCAAGTTCAATCCCATGATGAATACAGCCAATAACATTGAGGCGTTTCAAACACTGGTAATAGAAGATCTCAAAAAACTCAGGCGTAACAAAGGACATCAAGAAAAAAGTAATCTAACCATGAAGGATAGAGTGGCCCTTAAAGAACTATGCAACCTGACCAACTGCGTAATTAAGCCCTCTGATAAGGGACGTAATATTGTACTCATGACTCGTGAGAATTACATTAAAGAGGCATACAAACAGTTGACTGATAAAAACTGCTACGAAAGATGTGATGGAAATCCTACAAAAGAGCTAGAAGAAAAAACAAAGAAGTTTGTAGCAGGTTGGGAGCAGAAAGGCATTCTTACCGAAGAGAACTGTACATTTTTACAAACGACAAACTCCACCACACCCACTATATATTTTCTTCCGAAAATACACAAAAATTGTAAAAAACCACCAGGGAGACCGATTGTTTCCTTAGTAGGGTCAGTTCTGGAGAGTATGTCTAAATTCATAGATGAAACTTTGTTTCCTTTTGTCTCTACGTTACCTTCTTATCTCAAAGACACCAAAGACTTTCTATCACGCATTAATAATATTCCTTGGGAATCAAATTTCATGATGGCAACAATGGATGTCGTGTCCCTATACACATCGATTGAGCATGACTATGGGAAAAAAGCTTGTGAGAGATATCTGAACACGAGGTCTCTCAATTATCTTGAACACACGCAGATGATCTTAGAGATGATTGACCTCTGCTTAACCCACAAAATTTTCGTCTTCAATGAAGAATACTTCAGGCAAATACAGGGCACATCAATGGGCACTACATTTGCCCCGTCGTATGCAAATCTAACTATGGGTTTCTGGGAAGCCTCTGAGGTGTGGACGGAACAAAATCAAGAATCAACTGAAAATGTGGTCATCTGGCTCAGGTACATAGATGATCTGTTTATAATCTGGAAGGGGACCGAACATGGATGGGTCGAATTTGTGAAGCAGTTGAATCAAAATGAGCACAACCTTAGGTTCACTGAAACCCACAGCTTCTCGTTTATCACCTTCTTAGATGTGAACTTACGAATAGTGGAGCAATCACTTACGTGTGAACTACACAGAAAACCAACAGGGTCAAACACGCCACTTCATGCCAAAAGTGGACATCCGAAGAGTTTAATTTGGAGTGTACCATACGGAGAATTCGTAAGGATAAGAAGAAACAGCTCTACTCTGGACACATATGATGCAGAGAGTAAAACCACAGCTAGAGGATTCTTACAACAATTTTATCCGAAGAAAGTCATCGAAAGAGCGTACCTAAGAGCTAGAAGTCACGATAGACAAATTCTCCTGGCGGACAAAGAAAAGACAACGCCGAAAAAGAATGAAGAGACACGTCTCATCCTAACGTATGATAGTAGAACAACAGAAGTAAAACGAGTGTTGCAGAGACATTGGAAAGTGCTCACTATTGACAAGGACATTGGTAAGTCACTAAAGAAACATCCAGATATTAGCTTTAGAAGGAACATTTCGATTAAAGTCAGGTTAGTTCACAGCTTTATGGATAAAGAAATACTCGATGATGCGAGCTCCTGGCTGAAGAATCGGAAGAAAGGTTTCTACAAATGCACAAGGTGTAATATGTGCAAGTTTGCAAAAAACTGTGCTACTTTGGAGCAGCCAGTAACAGGGGCAACTGTACACATCAACGAAAAAATCACGTGTGACACCGAATACGTGGTATACATTCTGTCATGTAAGTGCAACAAGTGGTACGTGGGAAGCACCAAGTGCAAATTGAAAACAAGAGTGCAACAATATGTCAGGGCTATACACAACAAAGATGCGAACTATCCAATGGCCAAACACTTTACTGAATGCCTCGAGAACAACATGGAAAGTTTCGCATTCTTCGGAATCCATGCCATTGATAATGGCCCTAGAGGAGGAGACCAAGAAAAAAAGCTACGACAACAAGAAACTCGTTGCATTCTAGATTTCGAAACAAAACAGCCAAGGGGCCACAACATGGACGAAGAACTTTATACCTTTCTAGGACATTGATTTCTAAGATCAATGGCTCATATGTCTGATATATGACTGATCAGAAGTGATTTCATTAACTGGTTTCCAATAAGTGTGAATCCAGATTTGTTGCAGATTTTAACTAAATGTTTATCACATGTGTTGTGGTGATGGGTATGTGTGTGCTTTTTGTGGAGAGCCACGATTGTGGATTGTTGTATATTTTTAAACATTTGGACCAGTATGAACTGACGCAGAATGTAGGCTAGAGACATGCAGGTAACATTAATTGGGATATCTCCATAAAATTAATCTGATCCGAGGTTGCTAAGCACTAAGCACCAAGCACTTTATGGACAATTAAGTCTTTATGCACGTAAGCACCTGGCACTTTGACAAACTGCACTAGGCACTTTATTTGACAAATGTCGAATGCACTATGCACTTTATATTAAGGCATAAGACACTTTAAATAAAGGGAACAAGGTACTAGATGAAAACCATATAGTACCACATTACTCGGATCAAGTGGAATATTACTTGAATAAGTTGCAGGCACTATGCACTTTATTTCATAAATGGCTAATGCACCATGCACTCTACATGAAGGCATAAAACATTTCATACTTAGAGAATTAGGCATTTTATGGTAATTAGAGATTACCACACTACTTAGATCACGTGGAAACCATATAACAAATCTGACATTTGCAAGACTAGTACAAAGTGTGCCGTAGAAGAGACCATACCATCAAGAAGCTATTAATAGTTCATGAAGGATAGTACTGGGTATTACGAGAGTCTGTAATGATTATTCAATCACTGACTTCACATGAACCAAATTAAAGGGGATAAAATACATCACAGGAACCAAGCCTATCTTAAGATGGCCGCCGGCACACAATCAACTAGTAACAAACATGTAAGACCCTTGTTTGTTTCCACTAAATGTCGATCCACATGTCCTGTTTCTATGCCTACAGTCATGTCTCTTTGTATTTTAACACTATGGTGATAGGATACTGGTGTTGTGAGCAAGCAGCGAGTAACGCCGCGAAACGCGTCAACTTTTTGTTGGGAAAGCCGAGATGCAAGGCGGATATATACGTGTATGCCAACTTTTAACCAATAAAGAGGTTATAAAAGATATGCTGGTAGCGATGTAAATTTCTGAAGTATCATCCGAAGGCGAGTGCTCCTCGAATGACTGATGGCAAGTCAGTTGCATGGATAACATATATATATATATATATATATATATATATATATATATATATATATATATATATATGTATTTATATATATATATATATATATATGAGCAATGCTCTTTTGATTGCAAAAGAACGTACAATAGATAAGATATCAGATTTGAAGGGTATGTGATGAATCTGATGATGTCATCACTCCTTTCATGTCTTAATGGCATATTCTGATCACCCCCTCCAATCCTGAAAGCCTCCTGATAGTATTCCTCGCTATTCTGCAACAAATAGAATAATAAAGACTGAGACGAGGAAGAGGGGACGAGTAATGCTGAATACTCAGCTGAATCTGAAGGAGCAGTCTAGTGTTTGGAGGAAGTTGATTGGCTCCAAGAAACTCCCTTCCTGGAGGAGGAGGGACTTTAAAGATGGAACAAGTGAAGGTAATGGAGAGTTGCAACTGGCTAGTTACTGCCCGGGAAGCGGACCTGAGAAGCCCACAGACGAGCAGGGAGATGGCGAGAGAAGATGACTGCATGGGCGTGTTTCGCTGTGTTGAGATCGCAGCAGGAGGAGAAGAGGATCCTTCCTGGCGACTACGAGAACCAGAGAATCAGTGCCTACGCCGTCCAAACACAGAGAAGTGCTCAGGAGTGAGACAGGAGCCGTGAAGGATGTGGAAGCCACTAGACGGGAAGGCAGGATGCTGGGGTGCTTCTGCGTGTTTGCCACGAGAGAGCCGAAGAACACCAGAGAAAGCCGGTGAGCCCTGGGAAGGGAAGCTTGGTCATCGGGGCGATTCGACAGCTCCACCAGGTACCAATAATTGCTAGGTACATGAGTCGGATGACCCTGCGCAAGGAGGTTGGGTCACTGGGACATAAACCAGAGAAAGTGAATGAAAGAGGGTTTGAGACCCGACACTTTGACAAAAGTAATACTGAATAGTGGAACTGTGTGAGTACGAGAAATACCAGAATAAAAAGAGAACCTGGCAGGGGAGTATCCCAGATGTTTGGAAATATTTATTTTTAAAATATTTTTATTGTATTTGGTTTACAAAACACCTTTACAAAAAAGAAACATCAGACATTGGATATACTCCAAAAGCAGGAGGGCAAAATAGCTGAAATACTTTGTTAATAACATTAAAAATGTAAATTAAACATCTAAAAAAATATCAATAAAATCTTAATCACTAATAGCTAATTTCATAGCACATTTCATCAATTAATGAGATAAAAAATACAGCAAATTCATAGTTTTAATAAAATCCGCCACTGCCAATCCCTCTGAGACATTATTAATATTTATACATCTCATCCAAATATGTTCATCATCATATACAGTATTCCCGGATAATAGTTTACCTAGGAATGTTCTCCTGCGATTATTCAACATATTATAATGTAGCACCAAGTGTTTAGTTGTTTCAATTAAGGTTTCTTCATTTCAAATTCTACAGCCACTCTCAATTTCAGTAATTACATGTCACCTAAGTAAAATCTCTTTTGGTAATAGCAAATTCCAACCCAACTTCAATAAAATCTATCTGTAAAAACGATTAGGAAATTGCGTTAATAAATAAGATAGCGTCCCATGTCTTTTATGCTCATGCGATAAATGCTTCATAGAGCAGTAAGAATGAAACATCTCAGTAGTAGTAACCCAGTCTTTATCATAAAGAGCCCTTTTTACTTTATCAGGAATCTCAAATAATGTTTTCTTATCCATAGAGATTTCAATCAGTATGGATTCACATTTAGCTCTTAATGAAATAAAAACTGGGCACTCTTCAAAGCGGGCTTTGCACTAACTAGCAAAACTCCCAACTCCTCATATAAAGAATTAGCAGTAGGGGAAATAATTTTAAGTAATAGTAGTAGTAGACGCCATTGGACACGTGCACCTAAAGAAGTAATGCCCAGTTCAAATCTAAGAATGGCTAATGGAATGGCTTTGGGAACCTTTAATAATGGTCGCCCAGCATGGCCTTAATCTGATCCAATAATTTTAATATAGTGTCATCATATAATTCAAGGCCATAGATACGTTAAGGTACGATTTTACCCTCATAAAAATTCCGAGCCGGTTTAACAGAAAATTGACCACATTTTCTATCTGTCTTAATTACTACATTTGTAAGCACCACAGCCTTTTTTAACAGAATCTCACTTATATTTTTCAAGCCAGGTTGGGCACTAAAATGGTATCCCAGATAAACAAAACTAAGGGTAGTCCTGGTGGCAGTATTTTCGAGAGCCCAAAGCTGAATACTTTAATTCCTGTCCCTCAAAATGGCCAAAATACTAGTTTTATTGGTATTAATTAATAATACCTTTTCCTTTGGCATAGTTAGAAAAAGTGGAAAGAAGTCTTTGCAATTCAATCCTAGTATTATCGAGTAACAGACAATCATCGGCATAGGCCAACCACGCCACTTTTCAGCAGCCCACTCTCAGAGTAATCCGACCCGCTTCTTGAAAGCAGTCAGCAGCATCTGAAACATATATGTGGAAAAGGCAGGGAGCTAAAATGCATCCCTGCCTTAATCCAACATAGAAGCCTATTCCTCTGGACATATCCCCTTCTTTGTTTAATCGAATGCGAATACCTGCATTTTTGTATAAACCCATCACTAGCCTCAATAGGCCCTGCGGCAACACCTAACTGGCCAGCTTGACCCATAATCTATTGCGATCTACTCTTTCGAAGGCCGGCACAAGGTCGATTGAAGCCAGAAAGGTACAACTTGCAGACTCTTACCAGGCTGCTTCTTGAATCGACCTCACAATGAAACGATTAATATTGGTTGAGTACCCTTTCCGGAACCCAGTCTGGAATGTATTCAACCTATGTGTGGTTATAGCCCATTTTTCCAAATCGGTTAATAGAAGTGAAGCAAAGATCTGACAGTCAGCATTTATTAAGGCAATCAGACGATAGTTTTTGAACTCCGATCTAGAACCACTCTTAAATATTGGCACAATGTTAGCAGTACTTCATGGAAAAGCCCCAGTATTAAGTATACTCTCAAAAAGCAACATTAGCACATTGGCCCAATTTGACACATCCACTTTAAGGGTGTTATTGTGAGTTCACTGGGCCCGGTGCTCTGGATGTTTACCTTTTTTTAATAGTTCCTGAATAGCTCCAATGTCAAACTCAAGAGACAAAATGTTATCGAGTTGGTTATTCCCTATCGGGGGATAATTCTCTTTTAACCTTTTATCGGTTCCATACAGGTCTTAGAAGAACTTTATCCATTGCTGTTCAGAGACAGCATTCAATTGAGTTATTGGGAGCAAAACTTGTTGGTTATTAATCAAGGACCAAAAGGCCCCCATATTGCTCTTCACCAAAATTCGGAGCATGCACTCAGCATCTTCGTGCAGCAATAAAGCCCGTCTTGACTTGCAGTAATTCCTGTATTTTTGTTTTATTTTCTTGATACAAGATTTTTTAATCACTAAGTATCTGAAAGGGCCTTAATTTTCCTGATCTGTCTACGCATAGTACACTTCACTAAAGCCAACTCTTCATTAAAAATATGCAGAGTTTTCGAAACTTAAGTTGATCTGAACATCTCACTCTATTTACCATTTCATCCATAAATTCGTCAAAATACTGAATGTAGAAAACCTCTCATTTCCAACACTCATTTCTAAAGGGGCGTTGCGCATAATTAAGTTTAAATCTGAATTCAAGATTCCAATATTAAACTCAGACCACCGAACAGCATTACCTGCACTATTACGTCTTATATTGGGCAATCTAACCCGTTCCCTAGAAATTACAAAAATATTAAATTCAGCTTTTAAAATGAAATGATCACTCCAGTTGTTTCTAATAACTTTAAAATTAGAGCAGCAATTTAGCAAAAAAGGGTCTACAAAAATATATTCTAGATCCAAGGAACTATCACCTCTATGCCATGAGGTCTGGTACACTTTATCACCCTGAGTAGCACTGTTTAAGGCATAGAGACCTAATGTCTCTATAGCCAAATACCAGGTCCCACCAGCTTGAGATTTGAAATCTTGAGGTAACATATATGGTGTGATATCCCAAAATTCACATTTTACACCTGGAAAAAAACAATTTGAATTAAGATCGCCTGCAATAATAACCTTACCATTAGAGGTAGTACTTAACCATGATTGGACAAAATCAGAAATGGTCATTAAAAAGCTATTAAGGTCTGCTACCCCCTTGTGCCAATAAACATTGAGCATTAATAGGTTTGGCTACAAATCAAGAGATGTTGAAGAAAATGCCATAACACCGAATGGGAGATTAGTGAGACAGCTGTCGCTGCCAATGCAGAATGAACCGCAATCAACAAACCCCCAGAAACTCTCCCCCAGTGGGTTTGGCTGTTTGTATTAAAACCTGACATGCATCCAACACAGGTGACTCAGTCAGCCAGGTTTCTTGTAGCAATATGAAATTTGCTTCCCTTAATACACGCTTTGCATCAAGATTATTAAACAACTGGTTACTCCCTCTTGTGTTCCAAGATAATATTCAAATGCAAGTCCCGCTTCTCAATGAAGTCTGCCATTTGGCAACTATGGGACTGATCTACTCCATGGAGTTGATGTAACTGAGGCCCAATCTATAATATTAGAATATAAATATTCATTACAATTACAGAATCTACTACAATTTTGAGACCACCACCTGGAGATTGCTTTATACCCTCTTCCTCTTGTTTAATAACATAACAAAGTTTCCAAACCCAGACATTGCAATTTCAATATCTCGGAATCATCAAATAAGATCTGAAATATAGAATAGAACAATCAGTGTGTCTTCGGTCTGGAAATGCAACACGATCTACATCCGCAGAGGTTAACCCCTTATGTGCTAAGTCGAGATTGCTCATCCTAGGTGGATGGGATTCCCCATTATGAGAATTTCTCTTGCCATTTAATAAGCCCAGAGCTGGAATTTCAGCAAAGATCAACACACCGAAATACCAGGACCTAGGAGGCTAACCAGTTTCAATTTGAACTGGTATGACGTTGTCCCAGAAAGTCAGTGTCGCATAAAGTGGTAGTATGCCTTGTTCCCTCCTGCTTAGAGGCATGAGTGCCGAACGGGGCGTCCTGCTCGCTAGCTTGACGCAAGATGCTGTATGGTTCAAACTTCCCGATTCCTCCCGTTCCACAGGACTACCACTTGTTTTCTTTAAATTAGACACAGGCAGTTTCTTCAGAAGCTGCCCGACCCCCGAGCTCACAATCAGATACAGAGAGGGAGGTGAACTCACCAAACAGCTTTCTTGTGATTTAAGATTTGAGTATTATGAGCTCTCGACATCCCTAAAGGCAAGGTTTAATGACTGGGGAGTCAACTTGTCATCAGGAAAGTAAAACCTATTTAGCATATTCGCCTGGTTAGAGGACAAAACAGCTAATTTAGTGGTAGTTTCACTCTGAGTCAGAGGCGAGTAACTTTCATTTCTCCATGGATAGCACTGGTTGCTGAGGCATATGAGCTCACAATATCATTAGTAGCTGAGCACGTTGGATCATTAGATACAGCATCACTTACATTTGATATAACAGCTTGGTGAAGCAGAACTTTAACATTATTAGTGTGATTAGTGAACCATGAGGCAGATTGCTCATCCTGTACAGAGGCATTAGTTACTGCTTGGTCCCAACATCAAACCCAGGAGTAAGTTTGCTTGATTCAACGACAGTTGAGAGTATGATAGAATAAGGCAAAGGAGGTTCCTGGGTGGTCTGAGTTGAAAAGTCCTTATTAAGAGGTTTAGAGATTGCTGCCACATCCGTTCGGCATTCTTCAATCAGCTGAGGCATAACAGGTGGGGATACATTCTTATTAGCCCCACTCTTCTTCATAGATTCCATTATAGTTGAACTAATATTTTTTGGACCATTTCGTGTTTTTGACCTTCCTCTGTCTCATGGGTGAGTAACTAATATACTGTGCCAACAAATTTCCCTTCGGATTACGCTGTTGAGCAACACGGGGCACTACAGAGACAATTTCCATGGAGTGGTCACTAATTACAGTCGGATTAGAGCATTCTAAACACTCAACATGCGTAGCCAGATGCTCACAACCCGCATGCATTAGGATCGGTTTTATTTGTAAACCCAGTTGCATGCCTTCAAGTTTAACATTCACCTCATTCAAAATTAAAGTATGGGCCTTCAGTTCATGCCAGATAAATTCACAAAGGAACCAATGACCATATTGAGAGCAGACATGGTCGGGTGAGATAATCAGATTCTCTCTCATCCACCTCTCTCAAAGTGTGGTGCATTGCAGCCTCACCAGAAACCTCTGCTCCCTCAGAAAAAGAATTTAACTCAATTCTCTCGTGTCCATCTGGACCATTGCTAACTAAGAAATTATCGATAAAAGTTGCTAATTTAGTAGGTGAACCGAAGTTAGATGCATCACATGTTTGTTGGATCACACAGGATTACAATCGTGACCTGAACCCATATTGTTTTCCAGTGCTAAGGCCGCAAATTCAATTATGCTCAGATCATTCAGTTCTTTGGGCTCAACCATGTCATTCTTCTCAGTCATAATTGAGTGGTCCAGCATGGCAGTTCCTTCAACCAGGGCAATTGATTTAATTTCAGTGTTAGTTCCCATTTATTTTGCAAAGAAAATGTATGTTATTCTATGTCCCACAATGGGCAAGTGGATTGTGTTGTACTTTGAAATATTAGCCTCCAGACTGGACTTCTTTGCATAAGCTGGATTCGGAGTCCCAAAACCATTGAGAACCGTCTTTCTCGCATCCAGATCACTCGAACATGGAGGAGCAATATTTTTAAATTTTGCGAGCAATTCCCACCCATATTTTGTATTCAAAATGCCACAATCCAATCTTCCTCAAGATTCGGTAGTTGGTTGATCTTTACCAGCCGAAAATGTATTGCAGTGCTGCTGCATTGTGGGACTTATGGTTCTGATTGATCATCAGTGACAGATTGACTTCTAAGGCCCTGCTGCATGGTAAATGTCTGAGAGACTTAATTTAGATTCAAATCCGGAATTCCAGCACACCCAAAAACCTGAAAATGGTGCCTAGATCAAAGGGAGAAAAAAACTCCACACAGTCTATAGGACGCCGTGTAGGATGTAAAACCGTAAAATAGCTTCAATTAAACTGGCCGTTGGTCTGTAACACACTCACCAAAGTCAAAGGTGCAGAGGAACCCCCAGACGCCGGCCGTCCACAGGCCGCGGACTGCAGACTGTACACTTGGCAGCTCATTTCGTGGCCCGCTTCGCTGTATGAACTGCAGTTAGAGGAAACATGGGTGAGTAGGACGAGCTTCACACAAACTGCAGCAAGCAAAGAAAGACCAAGGACCATCAGGGACTGCAGACTGTACACTTGGCAGCACACTTTGCGGCCCGCTTCGAGTGAGGAAACACAGATGTAGGAAGCACGATTGAGTAGGAGGAGCGCCACACGAACTGCAGCAAGCAAAGAAACATCAAGGACCTTCAGAGACGCCCATTGCGTGGGAGGAATCAGAGATGTAGGAAGCACGGGTGAGTAGGAGGAACTCCACACGAACTGCAACAAGCAAAGAAAGACCAAGGACCGTCAGAGACTATAGACTGTACACTTGGCAGCACACTGGACATTTAACAAAGGAAGAAAATGAAGTTGGGGTTGAGACCCAGTGTTTTGCTGAAAACAAAACAAAATATTGGAACTGTATGAATGCAAGAAATAAAGGAATAAAGAGAAAGCTTGGCAGGAGAGCATACCAGGTGCCTGGCGAGTCTGGGACCAGCACCCAAATGGTATAAAGGAGCTAAATGAGCGAGCTTGGCAGGAGAGTGCACCAGGTGTCTTGCGAGTCTGAGCCCCAGACCCAGAATTGTGTTACTTTGAAAAGAAAATCCCAAGGATGAGTCATGCCCTTGGGGTTTTGAATTAAGAGTGTTTGTGGAAGAGACTTGGGAGCGACATGAGAGAGCTTGTCAGGAGAGTATATACCAGGTGTATTGCGTGTCTGGGCCCAGCACCCAAAAATGTGCTACTTTGAAAAGAGAATCCCAAGAGAATTACTGTGAGGTAAATTGGGACCCTCTGTCCGAAACTCTGATACTGGCTAAGCCAAAGCATCGAAAGACATTCTGCAGAAACAACTCTGCCAAAGCGGGGGCTGTGGGTAGGCCACGGCATGGGATGAACAAGGCAATTTTCGTGAAATAGTCTATAAATACCCACAAGGTATCGTAACCACATATGACGGGTAGCTCAACAATAAAATCCATAGAAATCATCGTCCAAGGCAGATCGGGAATCAGTAAGAGATGGATAAGACACAAGGGTTTAGCATACAAACTTTTTCCTTGAGCACAAACTGCACAAGAGGCGAAATACTTCCGGACATCTTTATTCATGCTCGGCCACCAACACCACCGCATGAGAAGATCCATCGTCTTCTTCTGACCTGGGTGTGCTGCGACCTTGGAGTCAAGGCACCATTGTAGCACCGTGTTACGTTTCCAAGGATCTGGCAGAAAAACCTGACCTCGTAGATAAGGTAAACCCTGAATAACATCCATGTTGTACTCCTTGATTTTGGAGGGTTGTGAATTGCCCCAAACCTGTAAGGCCGATTTCAACGAGGGCTGCAGTACACAAGCACAAACCACCTGAATAGGAAGAATGAGCATTCCTTCAGGTGAACGCTACACGGGAGGACCATGAATGCGCAAAAGCGTATCTGCTTTGGAGTGCAGGGAACCTGGACGATAGGTGATGACAAAATGGTACATTGAGAAAAACTCCTCCCAACGGGCATGACCGGCCATGTTACATTTCACTGATTGGAGTGCCATGAGGTTTCTGTGGTCTGTATACACCTATACAGGTGCAATGGTTCCCAACAAGTGGTGTCGCCAGACAAGAAAAGCATCCTGAACCGCTAGCAGCTCCTTTTCCGTAACGGTGTCATTCCTCTTGTATATGGTAAATTTACGGGAGTGGAACGCCACCAGATGTAATTCCCCAGAATCCCGGCAAGACTGTGACAATATGGCGCCTACCACAATGTCCAAAGCATCCGCCTCAACTACAAAAGGTAGGGTAGGATTCGGGTGTTGAAGTACCGGAGCGGTCGTGAAAGCTGCCTTCAAGGCTTCAAAAGTCTTTTGGCCCGTCGCGCTTCAGTATTACTGGGACTTGTTGCTAGTTAGAGCAGTCAGTGGGGCTACGATTTCAGAAAATGACCTTATGAAACATCTATAGAAATTCGAGAAGCCCAAAAAAGATTGTAAAGCCTTCAAATCCTTCAGAACAGGCCAGTCTAGGACTGCCTTCACCTTAGTGTCACTCATACGAATTCCTCTGTTCGTGATGTCATAACCCAAAAATTCCACTCTAGTGACGTGGAATATGCACTTCTCTAGTTTCGCATGAAGACGATTTTCACATAAATGTTGCAATACAGATGACACATGTTGAACATGTGTTTCAAAAGTGGGAGAATAAATCAAGATGATATCATGATATACTACCACAAAGTGGTCTAGCATGTCATGAAAAACATTGTTGATAAAATGTTGGAACGTGGCTGGGGCTTTACAGAGCCCAAAGGGCATTGCGAAATATTCGTACAAGCCATACCGCGTCTTGAATGCCGTCTTCCACTCATCGCTGTGACGTATTAGGACCAGATTGTATGCACCCCGGAGATCTAATTTACTGAACATTTTCAAAGAGCCAAGTTGATCAAGGAGGACCGATATGAGAGGTATAGGATATTGGTTTTGTATCGTGACTGCGTTCAATCCGCAGTAATCAATACAAGGCATAAGATCTCCTTCTTTCTTGGGCACGAAAAACATAGGAGATGCCGCTGGTGAACGTGAAGGACGTATGAAACCTGCCCTTAATGATTTCTCTATGTATTCTTTCAGAAGGGCATCCTCCTTCACAGTTAAAGAGTAGACCCAGCTTGAAGGTATCTTAGCTCCGGGGATGAGATCAATAGGACAATCATAGGACCTATGCGGTGGTAGCTCCTCAGCTCCCTTAGCATCGAACACATCTCAAAATGTGTCATACACTTCGGGCAAAGGTGTTGCTGTGATTGCACCCACAGTTGGGGCAACCTTGAGCAGTGGACGACATGGATTGGCCAGTGTCTTTTCAGAAGTTAGGCATGTGGTTTCGCAATAAGCAGAACAGAACAAAACCGCCCCAGAGTGCCAATCAACACTGGGATTATGCAAGCCCAACCAGGGTAACCCAAGTATGATTTTGAACTGGGGTGCCGTTATCAAATGAAAACTGATGTTCTCAGTATCACTGGTACCAGTCGTCATGTTCAGTTCTATAGTTTTTTTCGGTTACTAAACCGGATAACAGAGTGGTACCATCAACTGCATTCACTAGCTCTGGTTGGGCCTAGGAAAGCACTGGTATACCCATTTCTCAGGCATATTGGACGTCAATACAGTTACCCATGGCACCTGAATCAAGTACTGCTCTGACTGTCCAGGAAAACCCTGTGGGTAAGTCAAATTGAGTCATGATCGTGAAGGCTGCAGAAGGTGTGGGATTCGTAGATACTTGGCTCAGCAATCGGACCTCCTCTATTGCCAGGCTTTCAAGTTTCCCTCTTTCTTTGGCTTCTTTGGGAAAGATCGTAAAAAAATGATCTGGGGACCTGCAATAGAAACATAGATTATCTATTCTATGTTGCTCTCTTTCTTCTGAGGACAGTGGACCTCGAACAGCCTGGGTTCGCTATTTCCTGTTACTGAAGTCGGCAAGGGCAACTGCACAGGGACCTGAGTTCTGCGTTCACCTTTTCTTTCAGCCTTTCTAGCATCAATCTGGAGAACAAGATCAAGGAGTTCAGAAAACCCTGTAGGTAGTACAGGGATGGTAGCTAGAATGTCCTTAAATGGATCTGATAATCCTCTGTAAAACAGTGAGGCTTTCTTTTCCTCTGGCCAATTGGTCTCTGCCGTTATGATATGATATGGCATTTGTAACACGCCTATACACAAGTGTTTCAAGGCGAGTTAATTGGTTAAACTTGGCCAGATATGGAAACAATGTGGAATCGCCTTGGTGTAAATTCAAAAGTTCAAGATCCATTGCTTCAGACTTATATCTAGTATCAAAGACTCGACTCATAGCATTAAACAATGCGTTGCAATCGTAAAAGCATATGACTGCCTACCTCCAGTAATGGGTTGGCCCATGCTGCGGCAGTGCCTCCTAAATGGGAGAGGACGAAGGCCGCCTTAGCAGTCGAGTCAGGAAAGGAGTTGGGTCGGCATAAGAAATGAAGTTCGCACTGATTTAGAAAGGTCCTGAAAACCTTGGGGTCTCCAGTGAACCTCTCCGGGGGAGCAAGAGGACACTGAGCCGTTAAGTACACTGGTTCTTGCCTAGAAGGCTGTACCCCAGAAGCCGATGCAACAGCAGCTGGGGGAGCATCAGGACCAGCAGCAGGAATGGCTGCCTGAAGCTCATCTATACGACATTGCTTGGCATTATGTGCCGTAACCATATCAGTACATAATTCGGCAACCAACTGCATGATATTTGCTAGAGTCTCATTGGTGTCCATAACGGCTGCTGATTATGTTAGAATCTGTCGACTCTCAAGGCTTGAGCACGTAGAGTAGCTGATGAATTCTTCTATGTAATGTACCCTTTTGAGTAATACAGAATACACCCAAAGGAGTCTATTAATGGGAAGATTGGAACACCAGACGAGTATTGCAGCAGAATGTAACACCAGGCATAGAACGTGACTGTAAAAGAACAGGACAGGTGTCAAAAGCGTAGAGGATGCAAACAATACAGTGTACTCAATTGCATTCGAACTGACCTAATGGAAAGGCGAGAGGATCAATACCATAAGCTGTGGGGCCTTCCGGAATGGGAAAGTGGAGTTCAGCTCTACAATAGAATATGTAAACTAAGTTCAGGATGCATTAACATAAGAGGGACAATGATTAACCAGATTTCCCTGAGTAAGCTTTAGCGTCACCCCTTGATGAAATGCTGTGACTGCAATCAGGTGATCCGGTTGTTCCGAGGATGTCGGGATGTCTTTCAGGATTCCAAGAGTTCCGAAGAGCAATGAAGAAAACTCCTACACCGCCGAAACAAGGACACCTGATTCTAAGGTGGTGCAAGCCTCTAGTTCCCCAGTAGCCACTCGACACGACAGCACGCGGATGCCTAGTTGTTGAAGATTAAAAACGCACAATAGGCAGTGTCTAGTCCGTGTGTATTTTGTACAGGAAGCAGAAAAAGTCCAGAAACCAGAAGTAAGGGTCGGTAACAGATGGGCAATAATCCAAACAGAACATCAGGCCAAGCACACAGTGTTCATAATCCAAGTCGTTAACCAGACGGGCAAGCATGAGTTGAAATCGCAGAGCGAATGGAGTCAGAGAAGCAAAAAGAGGTTGGCAACGTAACGGGTAAGAATAGCAGGGGATAGACAAGGCAATCCGAGAGCAAGAAGCAAAGTTCAACAACAATAATCAATCCGAGTGCAATACAAAAACAGAGCTAACGAACAATCAGAAGCGCCGAGGCCATGACTGATGAGGGTTTTAAACATAGAGTCACATGATGTTACCAACACGCCCCACGTGACATGGCGCGTGAAGCGGGCACCAGCGTCTCCACGGCAACCACCATCGCTCCAGTATTCGTGTTTCCCTGTGACGTAGATTCGATGAGAAATGCCTGGAAAGCGTTGTCTGGAGTGTTTCAAGGAGCCGTGATGCCTAATTAAGGTACACGGATGATTAACCTTGCTTCTTGCAGTGCTGTTAGTTATACCTTTGTTATAACCAATACACTGATTCTTGACAGCCGGGCCTTGTGGGTAATACATTCTAGAGCGATTTGCAAACGTCAAGACCTCTTTGGATTCCTACGGATGTCTTATATTCAGAAATGCCTGGGGTTCCCTTTTTTACTTAGTGGCTGTGACACCCCGGGGCAAAATCTGTGGGTTGTCCTCAAAACCAAATGCGTAAAAATGCTGTCTTCCCGGTCCCTTTGGTATACCAATGGTTTAGCCTTTACTCTTCTGCCCAAGTAAGTGCACCCACACATGTGAGGTACCGTTTTTGTCGGGACAACTGTGGGAACGTGGGAAGGTAGGACATGTGTTGTTGCCAGCATGTTTCAGTGGTTTCCTAGTGGCAAATGTCTGAAAATTTAGTTTTTTCCCTACATTTTGGACTTTGCCGGGCCTTGCGGGTAATACATTCTAGGGCGAAGTTTGAAAAAATAAGACCTCTTTGGATTTCCATGGGTGTCTACCTTTCAGAAATGCATGGGGTTCCCTGGTTTCCTTGGTGGCTGCGACACCCCAGGCCCAAATCTAAGGGGTGTCAAGATGGCCAAATCCAGTATTCCCCAGGGCGTTCGATGTACCAGTGGATTAACCTTTTCCCTTTGCGCCCAGGAAGTTGCACCCACACATGTGAGGTACCATTTTTGTTGGGACACCAGTGGGAACGTGCAAAGGTAGGACATGTGTTGCTGCCGGTGTGTTTCGGTGGTTTCCTGGTGCCAAATGTCTGAACATTGATTGTTTTCCCTACATTTTGGACTTTGCCGGGCCATGTGGGTGATACATTCTAGGGCGATTTGCGCAAGTCAGACCTTGTTGGATTCCCAAGGGTGCCTTCTTTTAATAAATGCATGGGGTTCCTTGTTCTCCTTGGTGGCTGAGACACCGCAGGTGCAAATCTGTGGGTTATCCGGACGGCCAAATCCAGTATTGCCTAGGGCATTTGGTGTACAAGTGGATTAGCCTTTTCCCTTTGCGCACAGATAAGTGCACTCGCACATGTGAGGTACCATTTTTGTCGGGACACCTGTGGGAACTTGGGAAGATAGGACATGTGTTGGTGCCGGCTGTTTTGGTGGTTTCCTGGTGGCAAATGTCTGAAAATTGTGTTTTTTCCCCTACATTTTGGACTTTGCAGGCCCTTGTGAGTAATGCATTCTAGGGCGATTCATGCAAATCAGATCTTGTTGGCTTCCCACAGGTGTCTTCTTTTCAGAAATGCATGGGGTTCCCCGTTTACCTTGCTGTCTGTGACACCCCAGGCCCAAATCTGTGGGTTGTCCAGATGGCCAAATCCAGTATTCCCCAGGGCATTCGGTATACCAGTGGATTAGCCTTTTCCATTTGCACCCAGACAAGTGTACCCACAAATGTGAGGTACTGTTTTCGTCGAGACACCTGTGGGGACATGGGAAGGTAAGAAATGTGTTGTTGCTGGCATGTTTTGGTGGTTTCCTGGTGGCAAATGTCTGAACATTTTGTTTTTTACCCTACATTTTGGAATTTACCAGGCCTTGTGAGTAATAACTTCTAGGGCAATTTGCGCAAGTCAGACCTCGTTGGATTCCCACAGGTGTCGTCTTTTCAAAAATGCATGGGGTTCCGTTTTCCTTGGTGGCTGCGACACCCCATGCCCAAATCTATGGGTTGTCCAGATGGCCAAATCCAGTGTTCCCCAGGGCATTCGGTGTACCAGTGGATTAGCCTTTTCCATTTGCGCCCAGGCAAGTGTATCCACAAATGTGAGGTACCGTTTTCGTCGAGACACCTGTGGGGACATGGGAAGGTAAGAAATGTGTTGTTACTGGCATGTTTTGGTGGTGGCAAATGTCTGGTGGCAAATGTCTGAACATTGTGTGTTTTTCCCTACATTTTGGAATTTACCAGGCCTTGTGAGTAATAACTTCTAGGGCAATTTGCGCAAGTCAGACCTCGTTGGATTCCCACAGGTGTTGTCTTTTAAAAAATGCATGGGGTTCCGTTTTCCTTGGTGGCTGCAACACCCCATGCCCAAATCTGTGGGTGGTCCAGACAGCCAAATCCAGTATTCCCCAGGGCATTCTGTGTACCAGTGGATTAGCCTTTTCCATTTGCGCCCAGGTAAGTGCACCGACACATGCGAGGTACCATTTTCGTTGGGACACCTGTGGGAACGTGGGAAGGTAAGAAATGTGTTGGTTCCGGCATGTTTTGGTGGTTTCTTTGTGGCAAATGTCTGAACATTGTTTTTTTCCCTATATTTTGGACTTTGCCAGGCCTTGTGGGTGATACATTCTAGATTGATTCACAAGTCAGACCTCATTGGATTCCCATGGGTGTCTTCTTTTCAGAAATGCATGGGGTTCCCTGTTCTCCTTGGTGCCTGAGACACCCCAGGCCCAAATCTGTGGGTTGTCCACAAGACGAAACACAGTACAAATGTGCTCTTCCCAAGCCGTTTGGTGTACCAGTGGTTTACCCTTTTCCCTTTGTGCCCTGGTAAGTGCACCCACACATGTGAGGTACTTTTCAGAAATGCATGGGATTCCCTGTTTTCCTTGGCGGCTCTGTGAGAAACCTGAAGGTGTCTCCCTGACTAGTCCCTGGGGATCTGTCATCCAGGTTGCCAGGACACGGCCATCACTATTGGATCCAGTTGCTGGGGGTGGACCAGTGAGGGAGGATCACCCGGATGGAGGGTCGTCGGGAGTGGAAGTAGGACACCGACGGGTGAAACGTGGTATCCCCCTTCTTCTATCACCTTTTCCCCATCCTGCCATGTAGAATACTGTTAGGAAATGTTCCCATTCATGTGTAATTTTTCCTCCAGTTGTGAACCCCCCAACTTTTTGCTGTTCTCGACAAGCCCAGCCTGACTTTTTGCCAGTGGAACACAGCCCTCTACTGCACTCCACTGGGTTTTTGCTCACTTTGTTATGGGGAAACTGACATGCCCTTAAAAACAGTCAGTACTGGGAGACTTTGTTTCCCTTAGTCCTTTCCTATGTTGCAACTTTTCTGCAACATGTTAACAGTGCACAGTTTACCTTACAGTACAGTGCGCTGGGGTCTTCTTTTCGTTTCCAAAGGCCCTAGACTCCCTCAAAGGATTTGTTGGTAGAAGTACAGATGTGCCTTGGACAGGGCTGGTGGCAGCTTTTACTTTTGCATTTTTAACCCTTTCTTGCCATGCCAACATGAAGGTGGCCTGGCTACAAAATGGCCATGCCACGAGGTTCTTTGTCCTGTCATTTGACCATCTTGTCCTTTTGCCTTCCGCAGGTTGAGCAGACCCAGGTCAGCCTTATTTGGTCATGCATTCTCCCATGAAATGCCAAGCTTTCGCGGGCTTCTGCATACCTTGTGTGTGCCTCCAGGATGTGGGCTGGACTGTCTAGTTCCAATTCACATCCTGGGTGACAGAGAGCCTGGTGTGCTGGGAATGACTGGGACCACCGTGGTCCGTGATTTGTTCACGTCTGGTGTGCCTGTATGTGAGCAGATCTCTCATTGGGTCCTCCTTGTTTTGGCGCAAAGGAGATTTTGGATAAGAAAAGGCTCCAAACACCCATACCAGGTCGATCTCTTGAGGTCTCACGGAACCTATGATAGGATCCAAGCATCCTGAAAATAAGAAGCAGTCGAGGAACCGCTGGTGACCCACTGGAAGGTTTGGCACCGTGAGCCCACTGTTGTCCTGCAGGACTCCTCTGCATCTGATCGAACCAGAATGTCCGCAAAGGTGCTTCGGCCCATTTGAATAGTGGGAACAACTATTCACAGCACCTTCATCTTAACCTGCAATCGAGCCTCTTCGGAAATGTTCCTGGGCCAACCAGCGAACTGACCAACTTGCGCAGGACCTTTGCTCTGAAACCGCAGCCGTTTCGAGTTGACACTTGAAACTTTGTAGATCGTAAGCACGGGGAGCAAGGCACCCTCCGGTCGAGTTTCGTACACCTAGGCGCTCTAGGTCTAGAATTAGGAGAGTACGCCTTAACCCGAGTGCACGCGGTCACTGTGTCGCCCAGCCGTGGTGACGAACTTGGCAGGTGTCTTGCTGCTGTGCCCTTCTGTGCCCTGAATCCTGTTGCAGTGAAACTGGCCTGATCCCTTCAACAAGAGTGGAGAAATCACCACTGTCCTGCCACAGAAACATCGCTGTAACTGTGCCACTGAAAGCCACAGAGCCGCACAATTACCGCATTTGAACCTGCAACCGAAGTGGACTTGACTGTCGTAGTTTGATCTGGAGTGCACCAGGGGTCGATGAGTGCTTGCAACCCTTACCGGTGGCCACTAGTGCATCCATCAATTTTTACGCACAAGTGTCCCTTGAGGGCCACTCGCCTTTCCACAGGTAGCCTTTGCTACCATCCCATTCGCAACTCCTGGAACCTGTTCTGCCCTCTTGGGGAGACCCTCCTGGAATATTGGGAACCTATTATTCATCGCCTAACCCACCTTCCTGAGTCGCAACAGCCCCTGCAAGAGACCCCATTTTCGCTCTACTGTACCATTGCAACCTTATTCCAATTTCTGTGGAGCTTATATTCACAGTATCGTCATTTATAGTAAGACTTGGGAGGACCATCTTCCATCTTTATACCATCATGAAAGTCCTCAGAAACGCTGGCCTAACTGCTAATGGAGCTAAGTGCAGACTGGCCCGGTCAGCCGTAAAATACCTTGGCTTCTTTGTAGGAAACGGGAAGGTAGAACCCCAACATGAGAAGGTAAAAGCTGTCTTAGATACACCAACACCCAAAACGAAAAGAGATTTTAGAGCATTTCTCGGGTTGATAGGATATTACAGTAGGTTTATCCCCAACTTGTCAGACAAAACAGACCGGCTAACAGATAAACTTAAGAATGCTGAGCCACAGACACTTCATTGGAATGATGAGGACGAAATACGTTTTAACACTTTGAAAACAAACTCTGTGCCAGAACCCAATCCTAAAGGTAGTTTTTTCTAAAGAATTCGTATTGCAGATGGATGCCTCCCTTACAGGGTTGGGAGCAGTCCTGTCCCAGGTTTGCGATGGATTGGAACACCCCATATTATTCGCTAGTCGCAAACTGTTCCCACGTGAAAAAAAAGAGGGAATTATAAGACCGCAAACAATAGCCAGCGTGTGTTGCAGCAGATGTCCACAGTACATGGAGCACGCTTACAATGATAATCAGAACAGGGAGAGACGCTCGCTACCATGGTACCGGCCTTAACTTCAGAGACAAGAAAAGCTAAGCGGTTCATCACAGACAGTGAGTCGAGGGGAGAACCGATAAGAAACCAAACTGTCTTGAATGAAAGTTGCAAATGGCAGATTAAAGAAAGAACTGTTAACATTAAGGGAAAACAAGCTGCAGAGGGGTCCGGCACCACGTGGGTGCTCATTATAGAGACTCTGATTAAGCCCACGTTTTGCTGAAACTGCTGATACCAGAAGGCCGTAGGAGAGCCGCAAAGAAAGGTCAAAGTGGTCATGCAGGGGTCTTGCAAAATCCTCTGTACAGTCGAAAGTCTTTGACCGGCAAATGATTAGAAACCAAGGGAAGCAAAGAAACTGTAAGATTGGCAAGAGAAAACCAGACAAGAGGGATGCCTACAGAAAGGGGGGGCAAAGCATGATGCCCGATGAACATTGTGAGGACAAAGAGTGAACGCGCCAGAGGGATGTCCACAATGAACTGTTGAGGGGGACCCAGGGGTGAAGTCATCACCAACGTACATTGGAAAGGAACATTTTGTTTGTTATTTTTGGAACCCATCAGATCCTCACAGGCAAGAGACTTTTTTGTAGAAAAAAGACTGAACCACTGAAGATCCTGATACCTGAGGTGGAACTGTCGTCTCATGCTGGGAAAGCTAGAGAGTGTGCTATGCTCAGGAGTCCTGCCTTGTCCCGTACTCAAAACGTGGAGAAGGGAGACCCCAGGCTAACACATCCTGACTTATCATTTGTGAACACTTCTTTCGTTCTTTTGAACACTAGCCCACACTCTTTTTGTATTTAGCGTAAGGAATGGCAATAGGTTCTTCTTAGTATAGACCCTTTTATTTGAAAAGACAAGACGCCACTAGGACTGCCGTAATATTATTTGATGGTCGTAGTTTGCTCCCATCTTAGATTTAGTTGTAGATTAGGTGTTTTTCCAAGCTACCTATACAGTTTAATAAACACCCTTGAACTGTGATCACTGTTGTCTGTCTATTCCTGATACTATGCCTTCCTTATAGCTGGGACACCCCAGGCCCAAATCTGTGGTTTGTCCACAAGACCAAACACAGTAAAAATGAACTCTTCCCAAGCCCTTTGGTGTACCTGTGGTTTATTTGCATCCCTCCAGCTCCCGTACTGGCTCAACTCTTTTTCGTCATGTTTTCTTTTTGTTTCGACTCCCATCCATCCTCATCTTGGATAGGGGTTTTCAATTCACGTCCCGATTGTGGAGAGGACTCACGGCACTCTTAGTTATCGATGCCTGTTTTTCCTCAGAAGAATCCTGGTTCCACGTCCTATGAACCGTGGATTTTGCTTATAACAACACCCCCATTCTTCTCCTGGGTTCTGTCCTTTCTTTGTCTGGCCAACACCTCCATACTCTGCTCGTATCGGATCTGCCACCCACATCTATCCCAGCCGCAGATTCCTGCTTGAGAGACCTCACAGCAATTCACAAGCATGCGCTCGCCCATCTTCAAGATGCTCAGGCTGCCATGTGTTGCTTGGCAGACTCTATGAGACTGGCGACAGGGTGTGGTTGTCTAGATGGCATACATGTATTTCCGGGTTCCCGCACAATACTTCCCAGTTTTGTGGGTCTGTATCGGATTACCAAGGTCATCAATCCAATCTTATTTCGCCTAGCAGTACCTGTCTCTTGGCAAATGCACCTGGTGTTTCACACCTCCCTCTTGAAACCATGTTCGCCTTCTACCTGAATAGTGGTGCCTCCTCCGCCTCTGGTCCAAGGCTTCTTTATGAAGTTGACGCTATTCTTGACTGCCGCTATAGTAGAGGTTGTCTTCAGTATCGTATTGATTAGGAAGGTTTTGGGCCTGAAGAACGGTCCTAGGAGCCCGCTGCCAACGTCCACCCCCTGTCCTGGTTGTCCGCTTCCATCGGGATCATCCCTCGTGGGGCCTTAGGGGGGGACTCTGTCAGGAACTTACCTTGTTTACGGCCCCAGACTCATGCTCCTCCCATACTCCCGCTTTGGTGCAGACCCCGGGGCTGTTTGGGGTCCTCGCTGCCATGCCCACGGGGGTCTTTGGGCCATCACGGCCCCCTCGGTGCAGTGATGTTGTCGGTGGCTCACCTGGTGTTTGATCACGGCGCAGGCTGCTACATGATTGTAGGTTTCCATGGCACCTCCTGGATGCACAGCAAACTCGTTCTCCCGGTCACGTGACCAGCACCATGTCACGTGACCAGTGAACCAGGAAGTGACTATAAAGGGCCCAGACTGCAGTCATTCATTGCTTCTCGGCTATTCCTGTGAGTGGCTTATTGGTGTTTGTTTCTCTTGAACCTGATTTTTTGTGCCTTCGTCCTTGGCTCTGTCTACTGGATTACCTGGATTACCTCCTTCCTGGATAACAGATCCATGAGGGTCTTCTCCCCTACCGCCACTGCAGAACCTTCCCCGGTCACATGTGGAATCCCCCAAGGATCATGTGTGTCCCTGACACTTTACAATGTCTTCACAAAACCTCTATTTGACATCCTGGACCGTATGGGCGTCACGTACACTAATTACGCTGACAACACCCAACTACTTATTCCCATTACAGACAATTACAAAACTGACACCTTAGCTATCAACGCCATCTACCAAGTCATCCAGGCCTGGATGGCGCAGCACGAACTGTGCTTAAATGATGAGAAAACTGAGCTCCTCATCCTAGGCTTACCCCATAAACTCAGCAAACTTGACTCCTCATTCAAGTCCTTCACCATCAATGGTAATTCCATCAAAGTGGCCCAGGACATTAAGACACTAGGTATGTACCTTGATTCCACCCTCTCCTTAACTAGACAAACCAATGCAGTCGCCTCAGCTGCATCCTACACATGCAAGCTCATCACAGCCTGCCGCCCCTTCCTGTCTCCAGCCAACTGTACTACCCTAGCCAGGACCTTGGTCTTATCCAAAATTGACTACTGCAATGCCCCCTATCTAGGCATCAACCAATGCAATATCAGAAAACTCCAAATTATCCAAAATAATGCTATTAGAGCGGCCCTTAACATCCCCAGGACCTCACACATCTCAGAACACAGACCAAACCTCCATTGGCTTTCAGATACCCAAAGAATCTCCTTTAAAGCTCTGACACTTACACACAAAAGTATCGCAAACCAAGCTCCCAGCTACCTCTCCAACAGGTTCACAACTCATTCAGCTGTGAGACCTCTCAGAAGCACACACGCTAATTGCCTGGTCATCCCACGCTTCAACCTCCAAAAATCTGGAGGTCGTAGTTTCCCAGTCCTTCCGGCTAAGCTGTGGAACACTCTACCCAACCCACTCAGAGCTGAACCTTCGTTCCCGGCCTTCAAGCGTAAGGCCAAAGTTTGGCTGTCCACCCTTGACTAGGCATGACCTGACTGGAACACTCACCTCAGCATCATAGGCTGTTCTTGCATTATATCTTGACCTTATATTTTGCTCAGCCTGTGTAAACTGCACACCTTAATTTATGTAACATGTACATTCTGTATAGTTGAATGTAAATATTGTGCCTGTAACCTTGTATATCTTGTATATTTCTTAAGGTAAATATTGTGTCTATATGTAACCTGCCTGTAACTAAATAATGCACCCGGTTGGCCTCAGGCCTTGTGCGCTATACAAATAAACAAAATACAAATACAAATTTTGCGAACCATACTATGATTTAATTTATTCTTTTGATGGCCTGTGTGAATTAAGGTCCTTATGGCTTGGTGATGTTGGCATATGAAGGTTCACTTGTCACTCCTGAATCAAGAGCTAAGACCCTCCTTCTCTGTGTTGGGGAATTATTGATTTGCACTAATGCAACTGATTTTCGAGATATACAACCATTAATAGCATCTTTGATTAATGACTATAGTTGGTATGCTTTAACCCTTTCTTTAGATATATTTGGAGACCGGTACTAGGATTGTATATATTCTTTGGAAGTCCTGAATATTCTAAGGTCCATATGACTTGGTGATGCTGACACATGAAAGCCTCACAGGTCACTCTTGAATTAAGAGGTAAGAGCCTCAATGTCCGTGTTGGGGAACTATTGATTTGCATTAATGCAACTGATTTATGTGCTATGCAATGTTCAACAGCAGTTCTACTCTTGGTGTTCTTTTGACCGTTAGGTTGGGACAGATCTTATATTGATGCGTTGAGCTAATACGAGAGACCAAGAGAATACATTTTTGGACCCTGTGTTTGAGGCTGTAAGCCATCCAGATGAATGATTACCTTATGTCATGGGAGATAACCTAATACACAAACAATGTGTACTAAATACATTGCAATTTCTATTTACGTTGTAGATTGCTTGATTGAAAATTTTAAGAGGAATTTTGTGACATTAGCTCCTGGTGAAGGGTTACACCCGAAACGCGTTGAGCACAGCCAACATTATTTTGTTATTTTCTATACAATATAAAATATCTATTTTATGACTTTGCTATGTTCTAAGTACATTCTTGTATCACATTAGTTATACTGACTTATTCATTTTATTCCTTTTACTGTTATACAGTGTAGTGATGTGCAGGGGACGCGAGTGTCCTTAGCTTTAGGACACTTCATTGTCTGAGGCTAGGAGCATGCACAATAGTGTATCTTCAAATGTTATGATCAGGCACGCAAACTTGTACCTTTCCTTGTATCATCTAGAATGCTATTCTACATTATGCTGTAGTCCAGTCTCCTTTCCAGGACCACAACTCACAAATATGGACAAAAGAAAGAGGACGGGATGTTGTAGTATATTTTATAATCGAAAGAGACTCTCCTGTCTCCTTGGCAACTGAGAGCGTCTAGGACCTTAAGAGTCCCTGGAACTGACGTGTAATTTGATTGCTCACAGAAGTTTGTCAGGTAGAGGTAACTACAATGCTTACAAGGCCTAATTTGAGGTATGTGCAATTCCTTGGGAGATGGGGACCTGTGTGTCTCTGTGATATGTTCTCACTTTCACATCTGCCTGTAGCTCTCCTAATCTCTCATGCAGCAGCAGCCAATTTTGGAGCTGACTCCTACTTTCACTACTGTGTACAGATGAGATTATTGAAAATGATGTAGGAGATAGTTTAGAAGTCGAGAAGCCATAGACAACAGATTGAATGACCTGGACAATATACATTTTACATCAGGCAATCAAGAGGCAATGAATAGTATAAAACAGGGTTGTCCAACTTCCGGACTTGAGGGCCGGAATACTGACAAGTTTTCAGGATATACTTGATTAATATTAATGAGAAGAAATGTGCAAGCATTTAGAATCATTGTATGCAAATGTATTCTGTGAATATTAATGAGGGGTATCCTGAACATCACTTATGTTTCCAGCCCTCGAGGCCTAGACTTGGATAACCCTGGTCTAAAACAACACCAAGGCTTGTGGTATGCTTGAATTGGAAGACCTGTGATACACACAATACCTATTTGAGAAGAGGCTACATGCTCTCAAAACAGTGTCAATGTTTAATGAATTGAGAACCAGCCAACCACATAATAAACATTATTCTGATGATGTCTGGCTGCGCAAAAAGATATACATTCTTGGTATGAAGTATCTTCCAACCGCGCCTCTTACTTGCAGTCTTCCAGAAGAAATGCTATTTACAAAAATAAACTTAGAAGGATGAAGAAAAGGAAAGAGAAAGGAAATATAAAAGGGGAGACACAGGATTATGGGATATTTGCCAATAGTATAAAGAAAGGAAGTAAAGATAAATCAAGTTTGTGGGGACTTTACAAATGCTAGTTTGGGGGACATCACTGAGGACCTAGGAAGATTCTTTGCTTGATATGTGGAATCAGTGAATAGTTATAGCTATATTATCTCTGCTTCTACATGTTGTACAGCTACATATGTACACATGGTGGGTTTGCTCACAATATAGCTATTTATACCCTCCCCTTTTCCAATTGAGCAAGGTGAGAAATGGAATTGCAAAAGAAGTATTTTTGGCACAACAAATGACACAGGTAGCAAGAGAAAGAGGTAACAGCAGGGTAGATTATGTGTGATATTTTCACATACTAAATCTGGTGGGTAGTTCCGAACTCTAACAATTCCGGCATGGTGATTGATGGTGTCGGCTGTTCCAGTGAAGTAGCAGAATCCTTCCCTCCTGCAGTCAATAACACGTGGCTTTGCGATCTCATTCTTTTCACCTACAAAATGAGTACAATGCAAGGTAAGATAAAATGTCATATACTTACAGAAATGTTCTTTGCACACTGTGAAGGCATCATGAATGAGACGAAGACAATGAGATAGACATTTAATGTATAAACTTTTATTAACTAAAAAGGAGGGTTGGGAAAATTACTAACTTGCCTTAAACTAAGGTGGGATTTCCCTACCTAAATTAAACTAATGATAGTCTATGTCAGGAAGCCCAAAGCAAATGTCTGTCTGTGTACAAACTCTATACTTGCCCTCACATCTAACTGAATACAATGTTTAGCGATGTCAGCATCAAATGTTAAGTGTTCCAGAAAATAGTTCAGAGCTTTTTCCAGCTCTTAAGTGGAAAAGGGTTTTCCCTTCCCCCTGATTACAAAAGTTCACTTTATAACAAAGGGGTTCCCTTACTCTGGCTTTCAAGTCTTCCAATGTTCCAACATAACACAGTTCCTTGGGATATTTCCCGAGCTCTTCGAGTTTGGTTACTTGTCACCAATTTCAAGATCAGCACATCAATCTCAGTTCACATAGGCTTTCTTTGTTTAATCACAGTGTGGCTTTTCCTTAGTTGGGTGTATTCCGTCTAGACGCAGTTGACGGACCACATGGTCCACCCATTACAGGTCACGCAACCGACACACCTTGCTTGATTCGGTTTCATAGGTTTCTTGCCACTTTTTCAGCTTCAAGATGAGGGTTGACTCAATGTCCTTTCAACTGCCTTTGAAGCTTTATTCTCACAGATTTCATTAACATTCACTTCTCCAGTAGCTGTCCCTTGCAAAACCAACAGAGGCTTCCCATTGCACTCTCCTGATAGGAAATGAGGCTGCTGTTATAGTTCAGCCTTCACAATCCATCATGGGCTTCCCAGTACACTCTCCTTCTGGGAAACTTATTCTCTTGCATACCAGTTTTGCTACTATTTTAGATCTCGTGCTTAATTATTCTTGGCTCTTGGCAATGCTTCATCATTGAACTCTTAACAATGTTCTATTCCCCTTTCCCTTATATTCAATTTAGATATTAAAAACTAAATGTATCTGGCTTCAAAACCGCCCATCCACTGTGTCCGGGCCCCCTTTTCAAGCAGGTGGATTTCCCCTTTCTGGCAGCTTTCCAGAGACTCATCTCTGTTCATGGTCTGTTTGCTCTGGTTCCTTCTAGCGTTCAGCGTCCTCCATGGCTTCCTTGCGTCGCAGCTGCTTACTGTGGAGCTCCTGCACCGGTGAGCGGTCGGGAGCCTCTCCAATGCTCCCAGTACCTTCGCTCTGTACTGCACAACTTTCTCTGCTCTGCCTCAGACTGCCAACAAGCCACTCTCGCCTGTTGCAGCAGATCGCGTTCCATTAACCTCCCAGCGTCTCCGGAAGGTGTGTGCTACGCGCCACAGCTTCTGCCCTGGAACCCTCCTTCGCGTTTGCCCTGCTTCCCTTTCTCAGCTGAGCCTGTTTAAAGTCCAGGCACCATGGTAAAGAGCCCAACAACTATACCGCTCATGTTTCTTCATCCAGTTTTTCCTCTGTTTTAATGGTGGCCTCCTCATCTCAGTACCTAAGTGGTGTATGTTGGGAGTGGGTTGTCTGGGGAAATAGGGAACAGAGTGATAATACCCTACAAAGACCAGGGGAATATTAGGTTCCTTGAAAAAGGGAAATGGGGGTTACCATGTCGCACCCAAGGGTGCCTCATCCCCACTCCCCAAGTAACCTCCACCCAGGTGATCCCACCTTGCATATCCACCCCCAGGGTCAGGATCCGAAAGTTACAGCCTTTCCCTGCCCACCTGGGGGAGGATATATTGGGAAAAGAAGTGAGGACGCCCTCAGGTACCTCACAAAACGCAAGACAGCAATTGGGAAAATTAAAATGTAGCATTAACCAGTCACATTTATATAAGTGTAAAGTTAGCAATGCTGAGGCTGACTTAAATGCTCAAGGCAAGACATTTTTCATTTAGGTCCTTGCCACTCATAAATGAACAGAGAAGATGACCAGAGCAGACAATGGGCCTCATTACGACCCTGGCGGAAGACCATGGTGCTATTAGCACCATGGTCCATGCCGGTAAGTTACCGACTCCGCCATGGAGAAAGGGGGAATTACCACCCCATTATAAGGTTGGTGGGGCGGTAATTCCCCCTTCCTTCATGGCCCTTCTCCATTCCCATTTTTGCCCCATAGGGCTCAATGGGAATGGGGAAGGCACTAAGTACGGTGCCGCAAATTGCGGCACCGTAATTAGCACCAAGGTCCCTTTTTTGCGGGTCCCTACTTTAACGGCTGGTCTACACCAGCTGTTAAGGTCGGGTCCCGCAAAGGGACCTCGTAATTAGGCGCTAATAGGTTAACGGCGCCGCAGCCTTTTACGGCGCCGTTAACCCATTATCGCCTGGGTCGTAATGAGGCCCAATGTAGAGACTGACCAAAGGAGACATGATACAAACCATAGAGATGAAGTATAATAAAGTAAACAAACAGATAGGTAGAAAAGGATACATTTAAGAAAATATACAATGAGGGAGTAAAGGATATGTATCAGGAACCATAAAGACAGGGGATAAGGCATACAGTGCAGAAATCATGAGGGCAAGGAAGTAGCAGATACAGGGCGAGGATCATGCAAAAAAGATGCAATGGATGGAATGTAGAATCATACCGACAGGGGGTGAAGGCTTAGGCGAAAAATTAAATGGATGGGGATAACTAATTGAGGGCAGGAAAGACAGATCCAGGTCAGGGAACATATAGACAGCAGGTAATGGTGAGAGACCAACTAAAAGTACAAGAAATCTCGCAGTGGTGACTACTCTGCACCTAGTCCATAGTCGCCTTTCCTCAGTAATCCTGGGATGTTAGTGATGGGAAGGGGACAGGATCGAAGCACTCTGTTGCACAGAATAGAATGAAATAGTGCACAGGCAAATGCACAGTTAATGCCAGTGCACACACGTTCCAAATGGTAGTCCTTTTCAATACATTTTATTATCAGCATGACAAACCTTATTAGAAGGGTCTGAGAAGTATGGAGGAAGGTCTGCGGACTAAAAGTACAGTAGTTACTATGGTGAGCAACGTATACTTACTTATATGTCCTGTCCTCTTTCCGCCATAGGTTACAGAGGGCCTTATCACGGGTTGGGCGGTATACCGATTGGGATACCGCCCAACTTTATTTATGTTAGCGCCCACTCGTCCGGCGGTATTACCGCCAGGTCACGGGTTGGGCACTAAACATTACTCCCCATTTCCCATTGGGGGTAATTTTCGGTACAATTACCACACGGTAATACCATTGGCGGTAACTGTGCCAAAAATTGCCATTTTCCCACTGTGTTTACCCTCAGCTCTGAGTTGGGGGTAAACACGCCAGGCTTGTGATTGGGCGGAGTGATAAATGTGGCGGTAACCCTGTTACCACCGCATTTAAGGGCTACCACCCACATCGTGATGAGGCCCAGAGTCTTTATAGCATACCATATTTTGGGGGAAGGTTCAAAAGAGGTAATGGAGCACAGTTCAACCAAACAGATTCTTCACAAATGACTGGCCAAACTGTGAATTCAACTTAGAACTAGAATCCAGGGAATAAGGTGGGCAGGATGCGTAATGAGATGCCCATGTTGCTGCTTAAGCAATCGCTTCCATGTGAACATGTTACTGCAATGACATGGAGTCCACGTAGAGCAGCCAGCCCCTCTTGGAGTATAAAATTCAAGAATGCATAAAACAATCCAAAGGGTAATGATAGGTCTAGATGCTTTTTGTCCTACTTTTTGTACACCATAAGTGACAAATAACCTGTTGTTTTAACGTGTGTCTCTGGCACATTTATGAGAAAACTTTGAGATCCGATTACATGTAAAGAATGACAAACTCTCTCACTATCACCAGCAGAATTAGGAAAGAAACCTGTTACAACATCTTCTTCATTAAAATGAAACACAGTAGTAAAAATGGATATTCAAAACTACCTCATCTTTTTGAAACACTATAAACAGTTCTTCATGGCTACTAAAAAAGTGTTTATTCATGAAACTATCCATACATCGACAGAAGGCACAGGCTCAAATAATTTGTGGACCTAAGCTCCAAAGCAACATTCAAATTCCATACAGGATGATATGTACTTCAGGAATCAGTTTTAATGCCAGATTCATATGGCATGGATAGAAATGATAATCAGCATCTAGTAACAGTGCAATGGGTCCACATTCTTGTGCAATCCCCAATACCAGAGCCTAATCCATACACTTCGGTCCTGCGAACGAGTGCAGTCTGTCTTGTTATCTAGATAATTCTCATGTTTTAATCTGATAACTCAAGGTGGCCATAGGCTAGGTCCTCAGGAACCATGGCACTAACAACATCAAGTGAGGGGAGACATTGCAGGTGAGCTGTTGCTTTTATGATCTCCCTGCTGGCTGGATGGCAGCTATCAGAATCATTCAACAAGACTCTAAATGTTTCAATTAATGAAGAATATCTGCCAGCAAAGGAGAAGGTGGGAAGGCATTGAGGTACTAAACATTCCGGGGGAGATGGAAGGTATTTCTCATCAAAATTCTCTGCAGACCTCCATATGAAGTGTAATGAGGACATTTCTTGTTCTCTGTTACAAAAAGGTCCATCAACGTAAATCTGATTCCTGAAAGATCTGAGGAACAACCTAAGGATGGAGTGCACAGTCATTAAGAGGTATGAGTGAGATGGCCCAAGGAATCCTTCTGGAGTTATGGAGACCAGGAAGGAGCACATAAAAGGAAAATGCTGGTGCTGAATCAAACAAAGGGACTAATTTCCCTCCTACTTGGTTATACAAAATGTCACAGTACTGTTGTCTGTCTGGATCAAACTTCTCTTTCCCCTTATTAAAAGAAGAAAAGAACTTGCGAGCAAGAAAAACATTCACATTTGATGTCTGCTTCCCGATTCACAGGACTCCATATATTGTGAACTCTAAGGTGGCATATAGTTGCCCACACCAGCAATACATAGATGGAGGAATCCTTTGGTATATTTGCAGAGCATTCTGGTTCCTCAAAAGAAACTCCAATAATCAGATTGTTCCTCTTGGGCCACCATGCCAGATCCTCGAACACCCTTGGAGGAACTGACACTGGATTTAAGTGACATTGAGAATAGGGTCCCAACATGCACATAAGTGGTGGTTGGGTTTACACATCGGCAGTCTTGCAAAGAGGAACAACTTAGCTGCAAGATGGCATATAGCCCAGGACTATCAAGAATGCAGTGCTGTTCCTGAAAAGGTAAAGGCTAGAATGCTCTGTGGGGCTGGGAAAACTCTTTAGCTAATATGCTGTTAAAACTCTATGAAGCTGATCCCCTGAATAAAGTGAGGGTAACATTTTTGTAGTCGATTGTCATACCTAAAAAAGAACGGTCCAGCAACATTGATCCTTTATTGCTTGCTGGAAACTCAAAGTCGTGTTATGCCAGTTGTTAAGGTAGGGGCACTCCATCCAGCTGAATATCGGTGGCCACAGCAGACATCATCTTTGTGAAAACTCTTTGTGCTGTGCTTAAGCCAAATAGAAGCATTCAGTATTGGTAGTGTTGGTTTACGCATATATTTGTGATAGGTTCAAATCAGGATGTGATGATAAGCGTCCTGCAGATCAACTACACATAAACAATCTCCGGCCTGGAGTGAAGAAAGAATCTGCAGAGGCGAAAGTCTATTGGATTTCTTCTCTGACAGGCAGATGTTACATTGTGAGAGGCTTAAGATGATTTGGAGGCCCTTGTTTTTATTCTTTGCATTGAAGGACCTGGAACTATGTTATGCTGACTTATAGAGTGCACAGTCGCCGAGGCATCATGGCGCTAGAAAGGGAAAAGCCACACATAGAACACCACACTATAGCCAGGAAGTAGACAGCTCAGAACAAATATGTTTTTAACCCTTTACGAAAAGCAAGATGATTTGACAGAAGCTTCATAGGAGAAGGCAGAGTGTTCCACAATTGTGCTGCTGCACTCGAAAAGGCGCGGCCGCCCACCCGAGTCAATTGAAAGGAAGGCACACGCAGCATGCCCGCACCTGCAGACCGCAGGGGGTGGTTAGCAACATAGAGCTCAAATTTAACACGCAGATACTCTGCACCCTATTCATGTAAGGTGCGGCGTACAATGCACAGCACCTTTATCTGGATGCGCTGGGCCACTGGGAACCAATGAAGGGCATGCAGGAGAGGGGATATGTGGGACCCATACCGGGTACCCGTTGCCCAAATTCTGGAGATGTTGTAAACAGGCTACCAACCCCTTAGGCTACACTAAGTACAAGGAGTTGCAATAGTCCAGCCTGCTCAAATCATAGCCGCCACCACCGGGGAGCATAGCCTTGTTGGAATCAGGTGGAGCCCCTTTCGTAGGATTTTCAACTGAAAATGCCCCATATGGCATACCGCAGAAACCTGTGCCGCCATGGACAGGTTGGCAGACATAATAACTCCCAGATTTTTTACCTTGGTCGTAGGTACTGGAAGCAAACCCAAGAAAGACAGCCAGAAAGAGGAAACCCAAATTGAGGGATCGGGAGAAGAACCCACAACCAGCACCTCCGTTTTATCCCCATTCAGTTTCAACCAGTTGTGCCCCATCCACTCCCCCACAGCTGTCAGGCACTTATGCAGGCACGCCGACACCTCAAACTGATTAAGGTCCTCTTCACATAAGGACCGACACATCAGCACGAATACTTATCATATATGTTGTAATATACGACCAAATGCAATATTTGTAACAACAGTATGATTTCTTGTACTATTCATAATGTGTCAACAATCGCTATCATATGTACCATGTAACTAAGTTATTGCAAGTAACAGCGCCTCAATGCCCCTGGGCTGCTTGCGCGCTATATAAATATAAATAAATAAAAATAAATAAATAAAGGTCGAGACGAATCAGTAATTGGGTATTGTAGGTGTATGAATAGCACCTGATGCCAAAGGAGCGGATGAGGTGTAACAACAAAAAGATATAAATGTTAAAAAGAATGGGGGACAGAGCAGACCGCTGGGGAACACCACAGCTAAAGTGACAGGGCGGGGACGTGCATGGGGCGAGAGAAAGAGTTTGGGATCTATCGGCTAAAAAGGAGCCGAACGAGGCCAGTACCTGACCCGAAACACCAATCTGGGCCTTGCGGGCGAGCAGGGTAGCATGGTCCCCAGTGTCGAATGCCGCAGAAAGATCGAAAAAAATCAGGGTGCCAAAACACCCCCCCTTCACACTGTAAATCCTAGGCTAGAGGGAAGGAGGATATCCCCTCTGCCCCACCACTTGACTCCTGTGAGAGAGATAAAATAGACAGCAAGATTTTGGGCTAAGATCATCAGAAGACGAGCTCTTACAAAAGTCATTTGTGGTCTCCTGGCATTTCCTTCAATGAGTGCTGGAAGGTCATCAATGTTGCTTCTTTTGGTCTTCTGGTCTTGCCACTGATCTTGTGCTGAAGGCTTTGTGTCTGCTTTAAAATAATTGCCAGCAACTTAGCTGTTAGGGTATTGGTCTTGACTTTAGTTAACTTTTCATCAGTGGAACTGCAGAAGAATTTAGTGTTATCAAATGCTAAATCCAGTACTGGGAGTCTGGTAGTAACTTACTGCCATGTAGCACACATCGAGCCCAGGGCAGCTGACTTTAGAAGATCTATAGCAACATGTTTTGCATGGCTAAAGCCAGAAATGAAGTGCTGTCATCTTTCAGCAGGCAAATCATTTATGAATTTAACAATATATTTCCAAATGCACAATTTGCATGCAGCAAATACATCATCCATTTTATTTTTATTTCTTCTATCATGAGTATTTATTGAGTGAAGACCTAGCTTTGAGAAGTAGCTGATTATTATACATTATAGGGTAAAAGGATAATGTTTTATGCAGCAAAATTACAACAGGCTGTGCTACCCTACATTTAAGAAACAGGGACAGTAATTGGCGTGAGGTGGGATCAGCAGGGTGTGGGATCGCTGGTGTTACAGTGTGTAAAGGAGATGCTTCTTGAAGAGGAGGCTCTTTAGCTCATTTTTTAATTGGATGAGGGTGATTGTGAATCTTATGTTGACAGGTATGAGGTTTTCGTAGCCTGGGACAGTTACTGAGAAAGTCTGTTATCTGTTTTTTACCCTGTCTGATATAGGGCACTGTCATCATTTTGTTGATGTTACCCAGTAATTTTTCCTCTTTGGTAGGGGTAAAAGGAGGAAGCTACAGGCTGAGCTAGAGAAACTGCAACTATAGACAATTAGAAAAGATGATGAATGCATACACACATTGTATCATCTTTTTAATTACTATTTTTGGCATCTAACTTGTTATTTGTTGATGTGATAGAATGCTGTTTCTCCAATAGCTTTGCAGAGCCTTTGTGTACATCTGCCTGTCTGATGTCACAGATCTTGTTAGAATTAGAACTGAGTACAGCCGCAAGTACTCCAGTTTCAAATGGTGGGCGATCTGGAATTTTCAAATAAAGAAACCCAGTAACCCCTTTCATGCATGAAAAGCATTGGCTGGGGAAGTTATTTGATCATTGTTGCCAAGAATTGCATCCGAGGAAGGAGGAGGATCTGACTGAGCAGTCAAAGTATTCCCTGACGCTGGAGTAGCAGCGCTAGCTCCAGAGACTGGAAGTAAAACAGAAACATCTAGTGTCACAAGAAGCCCAATGAGTTGGCGTTTGTAGCTAATGGTGGCTGAGCCCCTGCAGATATTGGTAGTGAAGCAGCGGGTAGAAGAGAGAATTAAGAAGGTGCCGCCAGAGCCATAGCAGGAGTCTGAGCCACAGGAACTGAGCTAGTGACTGATATCATCATAATTAAGTGTACTAGAGGAACATTAACATAAAGACTGACCCCACTGCCAATGCCCTTGAACTGAAACTTTTCAACAAGGCATTCTTCTCTCTGTCTCGCCAAAGTATATGGAATAGGACATGATGGTACCGACTGTGGCTATTGTTAAGAAGAAGGCTTTTGAGAAGCTGTCACACACTAAGGAGAGTGGTACAACATTGAGTGAGACTTAAGTGTAGCCATAAGTATCAATATAGATAGATGCTGGAGACCACTCACATCTTGTATGAAATGTCCTTGGCGGAGGTGTGAATCCTGTATCATTCCTGCCTATAAGGGTCTATGAGGATATCTAGGAGGGTGATGGTTCCATGGTTGAAGGATGGGGCAAGGGATCAAACACGCTACCAGATCTTGGGATGAAGATCAGATTCTAGGTTATGGAGGCTAGGGGGCCTAAATAAAGTAGCTGAGGGGTGACTGCCTGGGTCTTGAGTCCATTGGAATTGATGCTTCTGTGCGTTCTCCCGTTTTGTGTTGAACACCCACATGTACATTTTTAGCAAAGACATGGGAACCTACAGACGTGAGTGATTCGTTTGCACTGAGGCTTTAGTCACTGCACCACTGGTCTTAAACAAGCATTCCCTTTATGTTAGGCCAAAGCACAGCAAAAGCTCTGTAACTGGGCTCAGTTGACCACTGACTAGGTGCCGAACTATCCTCAGAGATAGGATGGAAGGTCCAGCAAGTAACTTAGCCCAAAGGGACTCTCAGCTGTTGTACTGATGTTAGACTGTTGAGAAAGTATCTCAAGTTGTGAGTTGCATTACATTCTTGGGGTACCTCACCATATATTCCAAATTTAGTCCTAGAAGGCACCTCAGGGTTATCCACCATTCAATGTGTGGGCACTGAAGGAGTTGAAGAGCTTTCCTGTAGACTGAGGGAGCTGTTAAAAAAAGATTTAATTACGTGGCCCTTGGTGAAGGACTTGAATTTCACAGGCGAAGGCCACTGAATGATATCCTCCTACATGACAAGCTGGCTGTGGAAAAGCAAAACAAAAGTGTGTCAGAAAAAAGGTGCAAAGCGAACAGGAGTGGTCCAGGCCCAGGAATTCAATGCAGAGTGTATTTGAGTATGCAACAGAATCTGCTCACAAGAACACCACTTTTTATCTTCCTGCTTGTTGAACATCAGTGCGTAAGCTTGCAGGGGAAAACCCCAGGTAAATTCCCTTAAATTGAAGTCTTTTAAGGCTAGCCTACAACAGCATTTTTTTTCTTATGTTTCTTAAAAAAAAGGCTATGGTCTTTCAGGGTATTGATGTTGCCCATGTTTTTCTTGTTGTATGTAATGTTCGGTGCTTTGTTGCCGCTTAACAAACATTTTACTACCACTATTTACTACTATTTCTAATACTGCTGCTACTACTACTACTACTATTTCTTACTACTAGCACTACTATAAAGAATTTAGGAGCCCAAAGAGTGCTTGAATCCCATCAATGTGAACAAAAGGACTTTGGGTTGGTGCCAGGGTTTTGACGGAGGGAGATGCATGCACAGGCATGTTGTGCCCATGTGCCCCCAGCACATTTTCAAACTATACTGATCAACAGAGTGCTCCTGTCTCAAACGAGGAAGTCCATATTGGGCCTCATTACAAGTAGTGTGGTAAGGGGAAAAGTGGTGGCCACTTTTACCACTCAGCCAAATTAAGCATTAGAAAAAATGGGTTCTAAGTCCACCGGCAGAATTACCACTGGCAGAATTACTGGTGAAACACAGCAGAGATTCAGCCAGTGCTAAAATGACAATCGTAATTCCACTGCATTATAAGTGGAAATACCTCTGAAATAATGCTGAAAATGGCCAGTAATTCTGGAAAAAAATGGGCATAGTTACCTGCACCAAAAAGGTGGAGGTAAATGCATCCAGGTGAAGAAAATGAACCCATAGGTGACCCAGTGGACTCACAGTATGTAACAGACACACATTTCCCAAACTCACTTCCAAACACCATCCACCCCATGGCAGTTGCCAACTATGTCATCCAGGGACTCCTACTATAAATTAACCTATAAAGGATAGAATACCAGCAGCAAAAAAGGAACCCACCAGGGCCAAGGTGGAGGAGACGTGTGGGAAGGAGGGAAGGAGGGTGCCTATTCCCAGAGTCTGACCATCACCCTGGACACTGACAGATATACAGTTTCACCTTAACCGCCAAACCATTGCAGACCTCATTTCAGACCTCCTCACCCTTATCTAGCCTGACATTCAGAGTACCATCAATATACGAACAGCCATACCACTGCTGCTGAAGCTGGTATCAGTCCTACACTTTTGTGCCACAGGGACACATCAGCACACCATTGGCATACTGCATGGCATGTCACAACCAACATTTTCAAAAATGCTGGGACAAGTGGTGGATGCACTATTGAAACATGTGCACAAGCACATCTCTCTACTCAGCACCCCTACAGAGATGTATACCACGAAGGCCAGATTCTACGTCACTGCCCATTTCCTCAATGTATTAGCATCTCTGGACTGCACACATGTGGCATTGTGGCACCCGAGGTATCATAGTATGTGTTTCGAAACAGGAAACAGTACCACTCCCTGAATGTGCAATGTACATGCGACACAGACATCACTGTAACCCAATGCTGTGCCAGTTTGTCAGGTTCAAGTCATGATGCCATGGTTCTACAGAGCAGCACCCTGCCTGTGTACAAGGAGACCCACAGAGGACAGCACACTTGGAGCCTAGGTATGTATCCACAAAGCTAAATGTGGAAGTGAAAGAGGGCAGGGGGTGCAAAGATCCACAATGCACATGTAGCTCAAAGTATCATGTGGCATGATCCATGTTATGTTATGTTACCTGTTTTTATAAAGCGCGCATACACCAACGGCATCTTGGCGCTGGGGGATTGGACAGGACAAGAATAGGACAGCCTAAAAAGGTGGGTTTTCAGAGCGCAGCGGAAGGTCAGGTGGGCTTTCGTGGCTCACAGAGGGAAAGGAATGGAGTTTCAAAGCTTGGCGGCTGCAACAGAGAACAACCCTCCAACCCTTTCAAGCTGATAGCGTAGGGCCGGAAGAATCTGGAGAGCGAAGGGTCCGGGTAGGTACATATGGACAGAACTTTTCCTGCAGATATTCTGCCCCTTGGGAATAGAATGCCCAATGTACAATACACAGAAATTTAAAGCAGACTTGTTGCAAGACAGGCAGCCAATGAAGAGAGTGAAGTACGACGAAAGATGAAGACCATAAAGAGTCACAGTGGCCAGACGGGAAGCTGCGTTTTCGAGTAGCTATAAGTGACAAGTCCGATAAAGAGGCTGGGCAAGGAATAAAGAGTTACAGTAGTCCTGCCGGCTGAGTATAAGAGAAGCCAACACCAAGGGATGTAGATGAGCAGGGAGAAAAGGAAGGACCTTGCGTAGAACCCTGAGCTGGAAAAAAACGATCTTGCAAATAGTGCTGACCTGTGCTGAGGCGGATAGAGAAATCTAAATCCCAGTTTCTTCACTTACAGCACTGGCAGCGTACAAGGACCCAGATCAGGGGGCCAGAAACTGGCGACCAAGCAGAGATTGAAGAAGACAGACTAGAATGCAAAGTGCGGGAGGGGCCAACACACATGACCTCTGTCTTGTCTCAATTAAATTTCAGCCAATTGCGGCCCATCCAACTACCCACCACCGCCAGGCCACTCGTCAGCTGAGACACTGGCCCTCATTATGACCCTGGCGGTAAGTATCGGTCATAACCGGCATGGCGCAAATAACGTGTCCGTGCTGGCAAGAGACTGCTAAAAGCGGCACATTACGAATTCTCGGGCACGAGCATTGCGCGATGCCGGTAATAAAACCGCTATTAGCGATGACCGTAAATAAGCGGATCCGGAAGTAGCATCATCGCACAGGAACGGGAAAGAGCACGGCAGCCATCTTTAAAAACACAATCCATTGCCATCCTCTGTTACCAGGAGACATCTGACCCCCACAACTTCCACACACCTCCAACACCACCCCTTTGACATCAGGATGCTAAAAGTTGTAAAGAAAAGCGGAGATCGGCTGCGCCAGGAGCGCTTTTCAAGGGAGGAGCTGACCATGTTGGTCGAAACCCTTCAAGAACATGCAGACATCGTGTTTGCCACAGAGATGACCCGACCGGGGCTGCTGAGGAAAAAAGCAATTTGGGCTATGGTCGCCCAGAGGGTCACAACACCCCGCACCCCCAAACAATGCCGGAAGCGGTGGGACGATCTACGTCTCCACGTGAGGAGCATACTGGCGGCAAACCGGAATATCGGCATGGCGACAGGTGGAGGTGCTGAGTCGCCCCTAAAACTCCAGGCGTGGGAGGTGATATGTGTCTCCACCAAAGGCACGGAGAGCATAGAGGGAGATGGGGACATGGAGAGAGAAGCCCCGTCATCAGGCGATGCAGGTAGGTGTCTCAAGTCTAACTATGCCAATACCACCACGATGATGTCCAGATGAATGGGAAGTGCAAGGATGCATACCAGGATCCACCAGACACATTAGCACAAGACTGCCTACAGGCAGTGCTGAGCCTCACCTTGTACACATGCATAATGCACCCCGTTTCTGTAGCTACCCACATGCCTCCATGCATCTCCCACCCAAGAGTGAGACTACCTGTATGTCACTGTCTCCAATGTGACTCATCCAGCAATCAAAATCAATGCAGCCATCACAATGCATCACAATGCATGCTCAATGTCCGTAGACCCATCACTAACCCTCTCCCTCCTTTGGTCCACCACAGGCTCACAATCAGACAGCGCTGATGACAACACTGGTACAACCCCAGCTAAGAAGGCCAGGGCCGAAGAGGCACAACATCGGCCCTCCACTTCAGGGGGAAGAAGGAAACCCCAAAGACAGGAAATGGCCCAGAGCACAGCACAGGCCACGGCACCAATGTCTTCCACGTCCACCACTTTGGCACCACCAACATCCAGCATCTGCCCAGTGTTGTCCGCCGAAGGTACTGCATCGGCTGAAAGCAGCACTATTGGAGAAACAGCTGCCACCACAGCAATCTCGGACGACGAGGAAGGGGATGTTGAGCATGTTGACACTCTCCCCACTAGCCTCCTGCATTCCCCCCACCTGTCCCTGTGCAGCCAGCCCGACAACAGCATACACAGGCTATCTCCAGCAAACTTGTGGCCGGCTACTCCCAGCCCAACCACACCTGTGCAGGAGGGTAACAGTATAATGGACACCCCTCAACCATCAACCACAGCCCACAACACCCAAGAGGGGATGCAGGAAATTATTAGGCGCCAACAACAACTAACTGGCCTGTTGACACAGCATATCACAGAATGTGCTAGTGCTAGGGAGGATATGCGTGATTGTGCTGCTAGCCTGAGGTCTGCTATTGAGTCCAGTTCAAAGGACATATGTGCTGAACTGGCCGTGGTGCGGAACGTACTGTCCGAGTTGGTTCAAACAATGAGGGACATGCGTCCATCTGAGCAACCGAGTTCTTCCTCGGCTGCCAGTTCCACCAGGACCAGCCCCGTGCGCAGGTCGGGCAGGAACCTGCGGCAATCGGACAGCGGTGCACCGGGTGCTGGGAGAGGGGGATGCCAATAGGCACAGCCTTGTGTACTGGTGCCACGTGATCCACTTGTGCACAGTCCTGCACAACATGTGTTGGGGAGTAGAGGGGGGAGGAGGGAGTGGGTGTGTTGGGGAGTAGAGGGGGAGGGGCGAGTGGGTGTGTTGGGCAGTAGAGGGGGGAGGGGGAGTGGGTGTGTTGGGGAGTAGAGGGGGCAGGGAGGAGTGGGTGTGTTGGGGAGTAGAGGGGGAGGAGGGAGTGGGTGTGTGAGGTGGTGGGTCTGTTCACTTGTTTTCCCTATTCAATACACTTTTTGATTAATCAGAAATCACATGTGTGGACATTGCTTATTGCATAAGTGTGCTTAATTGGTTAACAGTCTACAGTGTCCATGTCCCGGACACACCCTGTGCCCTGAGTGCCATCTCCATGTAACCCCCCCGTCCATGTCTGCTAGATACATTTTTGATCAGAGTCAGACACATGGCACGTCCTTCCTGTGCATCATTACGTCCCTGAGGTGCTGCCCATCCCCAACCTCATTATCCTCATTGTCAGGTGAGTGCAGTTCAGCGTCAGTGGCACATTCCGTCAGATGCACTGATTGTGTAGCATGACACATGCCATGAAGTTCATGCCCACCTCATGATGCCCGTACAGGAGTGCCCCGCCAGACCTGATGACGCAGTGAAAGTCTGCCTTCAAAAGGCCAAATGTCTGCTCAATCACCACACGGGTGCGTGTATGCGCACAATTGTAGTCCTCTTCGTGCATGTTCTGCGGGTTACAGACTGTGGTAAGGAGCCACCTCTTCAAGAGATAGCCTGCATCATCTGCATGTGGCCAACAATGTATGTGTAAATTACTACTTCATAATTGACCTCATTGAGTGACAACATAGCATGCATGTATTTCTTATGTTCAAGCCCATTTCCATGCATGGATGGAGACACATGATGTGACTGGTATGTGTGTATTCCTCTTATGGACTGGTTTGCATGCCATCTACCAATGGGCGCAGGGGGTCAAGTTCTTTGTGAGTGCCCATGCACTATGTTAGTCCAAGGTGGTTGTTTCTGTGATGTTGAAGATGTCCGTTGATTTGTATGCTTTCATCCTGGCACCGTTGATGCCAGCCTCATGATGATCTCACGACGCACAACAAAAGTTGTCATGCAATTCAGTTGGGCCTCTGTGTCAGTGAAGTGGTGTATTGATGTTTTTGATCCTCATGTGACTCCTTTGTACGCAGTTATGGGGAACTGTCCTTTCAGTAGATGGTTTTTGGTGCTGTGTATTGGACATTGTCATTGCTTGTACCTGCATTTTGATGGGGGGATGCAATTTGATTTGGTACAGTGCACATGCAGATGGCTGTGGAATGGTTGTGACACAGCTTCATCTACATGGTAGGGCTGCTTGCATCTTGCATTTTGTGGTCATGTATCATGTCAGCAATGGTGATGATGGTGTCCCGGTCCAGACGGTGCAGGGTGTGGAGCTGCTCAGTGGTTAGGTTGAATGGACTGGCTCTGATGCTTGGGATTGGGGGATGCCTGCATGGTGCCACTGGCTGTGCTGGTAGGGCATGCTGGCCCTGCCTTGCCCTCCTTCTCCTCCTGCGTCTCCTCTGTGCTCACTGTTGTTGTTGTTCTTCTTGTTGTTGTTGCACTTCCACTGCATTCTGGTCCTCCAGCCCCAGCATTGCTAGTAGCATAGGGGTCATTGGTGAGTGTGACTGGGCGTGGGATGGGGTGGGGTGTGCTCCTTTTGTGCTTGCCTAGTCTGTATGGCCTCCACCTGTGCTGATTGTGTGCACATGTGGCAGTTGGGAACACTCAACATGGCTGTTTACGGTTGGTCTGCGATGGCGGTATTAGCACCATGGCGGTAAGGTAATTTACGCCCTTCACAATGGCGTTAATTGCATGTCCGCTCGACTCGTGATGTTCCCCACTTTGCGCCATGCCGGTATTTGCGGCATGGGAGGTCGCGTGAACGCTCCCTTGGCGCTTTTAGCAGCACTGTTAATTACGGTGCCGCTAATAGCACATTGACAGGTCATAATCGGCCGGAGCGGTAAGCGATGCCGGTAACCCTTTACCGGCATCGTTTTTCGCTTACCGCCAGGGTCGTAATGAGGGCCACTGTCTGGCTGGACAGAGTCCAACTGGACAATGATTTCGGTATCATCAGCATAGGATTAGCAGCGGAAGCCGTGGGCGCGGAGGAACAGGACAAAAGGCTGAATATAGATGTTAAATAGCGCAGGAGACAAGGCGGAGCCCTAGGGGACCCCACAAGAAAGAAGGGTAGACAATGAAGAGAAAGACGAAAGGGTGAGTGTCTGGCTCCGGGCCGTGAGGAAAGATGTAAACCAAGAGAGGACCTGTCCAGAGAGGCCTGCCAGGGAGAGGCGGGTCAGCAGCATAGAATGATCTACAGTGTCAAAGGCTGCCGATAGATCCAGAAGGATCAAAGCCCCCACTCCACCCTGGTCAACTAGGTGAGTTAGATTGTGAAAAACAGAAACAAGGACACTCTCAGTACCTCGTCCGGGATGGAAGCCAGACTGGAAGGGATTTAAGAAGTTAGAGTGCTCTAGGAAAGAGGTGAGCAAAGGAGAGATTAGTGACTCAAGTAATTTCATGAAGAAAGGAAGAAAAGAAATAGGACAGTAACTAGCAAGAAAAGAGGGATCAAGCAAAGACTTTTTCAGGAGGGGAATGACCACTGACCACTTGAGTTCCCCAGGGATCGAGCCCAGGGAGCATTAATTGTTAACTGCTTGGGTGACCTGCAGAGAAATTACTGGCACAATCTCTTTCAGGAGCCCAAGAGGAATGGCATCAGAGGGAGGGGCAGACTTAAGCCGCTTAGAAGCTGCCAAGATGTCATCCACTGAAAAAATAGGAAAGGCTGACCATGAGGTGGTAGGAGATAAAGGGGTGGGGGCAATACTATCGGGGTAGGCCCCTTGGTCAGATAATTTGATCTGGTCACGTATGTTGCTGACCTTATCGATGAAAAGGTCTGAGTGCATTGCAGAGGGCTTGAAGGTGGACCCTTCCCCCAGCGGGCTGGTTACAGAAAGAAAGAGGCTGCACCACTGAGAAGAGTTCTTTGGACTGGTTTAAAGCACTTTCCACTCTAACTGTATAGAAAGTAGTCTTTGCTTTCTGAATGGCCACATGGTAAAGCTTAGTGCTGTGCATGAACCTTATTCTGTCCACCAAGGAATAGGAGAAGCGCCATTTTCGTTCTGTTGAACGCTTTGTTTGGCGTAAAAGAGGGCAGTTCCAGTGCAGCACGTTTCAGGGCACGGGGGCAGGCAGGCAAGGCTCCTAAAACAACCGTCACCACAGGAGGGCGACAAAGGGACCTAACATGCTTGCGGCGTGGCACACTCTCTTAAATCGCGACCCACGATTCCTTAGGTCTCAAGTGTTAACTTGGGACATTAGCGCTCCTACGCGATACCACGGGTTCGAGCTGGTCAGTTCACCGGATGACCCAGGAAAACCTTCTATTGAGGCTCTTTCAGGAGGTGCAAAGAGTAGTTATTTCCACTACTCCAAAGGGTCTAAGCGCCCTTGCAGGCCTTCAGCGATCTATGCAAAAATAGGGGTCCGACAGGACAACAGCGGCCTCTGGGTGCCAAACCTTCCAGCACATCTCTGGCGGTTCCACGGGTCTGCTTAGCATTTCAGGATACTTGGCTCCTTCTGTAGCTCAGAGGGAACTTCAGGTGATCGACCTGGAATGGATGCAGAACCCCTTCTCTTATCCAAGATTCCTTTCGTGCTCAAATCTGGGATAACCAATCAAAGAAATGCTCTCTTGCATACATGCATGCTAGACGTGGACCAATCACAGTCCACGGAGGTCCCAGTCATTCAGGAATACCAGACATACTGGCACTAGTAGTGTAGATTGGGACCAGACAGTCCCAATCCTCTTCCTGGGCACTAGCACATGGGATATGCATGAGCCTGCGAAAGGTGCGGTTTTCGCAGGAGGCTGCATGCCCAAATAAGGAATTCCCGGGTCTGCTTGACCTAGGGGAAGGCAAAGGGGCAACGACTTTGTGGCACGGCCATTTTCAGCACTGGCCACAGTCTTGAGCCAAATGCAGTAAACGTGATATGGTTGTTAAAAATAAGTAAAAATACTATAACAGTAAACTAATGCCACCAGTTCATCCTAGGCACACTTGTACAATCACCAAAAATCCTTAGAGGGTGTCTAGGGCCATGAAACAAAAGGACTCCTATGCGTGTTACTGTAAGGTACTTGACACATAGATAAAAAGTGGTTATAGGTCAAAGTATCGACTCAAAAGGGTCGAATGACAAATGGGTCGAGTCAATTCGACCAAAAAAAGGATTTCACCCTCGTTTTTTGGTGTAAAAACACCTTTTTTTTAGCTAAACTATAGCAATATATATATATATATATATATATATATATATATATATATATATATATATATTCTTACTTCTACCTATTAGGTAGATGGTTCGAGCTGCACTCTCCACAGTATCTTAGAGACCCATCACCATTGCAAGAAGTTGGAATCCAAACCGCTGTTTGCGTTTCAAAGCTGTTCCTTAATTTGTTTTTCAGGGAAAAAAATCACGTTAAAATTCCAATGTACTCCGTTCCAAAATTAGAAAACAAAAGCAAAAAAGACCAAAGTGTACAGGTCCTCCCAAGTGCACCACTCCTCATAAAAGAGTTGTTCAGGCGTTTCGCGGCCAACTCGCCGCTTGCTCACAACAATTAACCTCATTGTTACAAAGCCATTTTAAAACGTGAGGGAAACAGGCAAGCGTGGGGAAGGGCATGGGTGGGTGGGGGGGACAAGGAGGAGCACACACAGTAGCAATCGTGGAAGGATTGGTCTCACCTTTCCCCAAACTTTACATCTATGGATGGGCCATCTTGGAGTGGTGAATTTTACCACCATAACGTATGTATTTCCAGTCATACTTTCTAGTCTACTGCGTTTTGTGCAATCCCTTCGCAGTACAAAATCGCAATAGTTTCTGATTCCCACTACTATTATTTAGGGGTGACCCGTATTTCCTCGACAGCAAGTACCCATGTGTTCCAGTTTCCAATCTATTATTATAGTATGCTTTTACTCGGACTGTTCTAGTCCATTTAGTGTTTTGGCTTTTCCCCTATACTCGGCTGAAGTGCATAGTGCAAAATGTTTTTAAACTGTCATGTGCTAAAAAAGGCAACATATTAGTTTCAAACAGTTTTTTGTATGTCACATATATATAATCACTTGCTTTAAATGCTCAGTGCATTTTTAACACCTATCTCCTCTATAGTAAGTAGCTTTTTAGGACATTCGTTCCAATGTTAAATACATCTCTCACGTCTTTGAAAGGTAAAGTGCTTAGTGCATTCCCCGCCTTCGCTCTTCAGTTTAAAGTGCTTAGTGCATTCTCAACAATAGCAGCAATAGTTTTGTCCCCAATGCCGAATGTATCCATATCTATATAGGTAGGAGTGATTGCAAGTTAAATATGATGACAAATCATTTTCACTCTTAAGATCATAAAGTGCTTAGTGCATTTAGCAGCCTTCATTCTTCAATTTAAAGTGACAAGTGCAATAGCAGCAATTTCTCTGTTAAGATTTGCCAAGTATATATGTTAAAATGTAAAAACAAGGGGAAAAGAAATTGTTAGGTTTACTCATACTATACTCTTCTTAAATTTCTATGCAAACTGTCTATCCCTTAAATCTCTATGAATTCCAAGTAGGGCTGCACATTGACCATAATCTTGGGGAACGTCACATCTTCAATCCTAAAAGTATCTGCCTGTCCCACAAGCCTCTCCTGTTTCTCCCTCATCAAGACTTTTCGTTTAAAATGATTGCTCATTCAGAACAAGTGTATTAGAAGCAAAACATAAATAACCATATACCCAAAATTATTCAAAACATTAAAAACACTGAAACCAACTGCAAGGGTATCTCAAATTCTCCCCAAGGACAATAATTTGACATTAGTACTTTTCTTTTTTCATTGTCCACTCAACATCTTTAGAAAACTAAGGTATAAACAATGGTTAAAACTGATTTCGGCACTCCAAGGAGTTTTTGCAGGCTGGTGTTTGTCCAACATCATAGATACAGTGGCAGGGGGCTTTATCTTTTTCATTTTTCAGCAGCCCAGAAAGGTGTACAGCTCCTCATCGATGTTGTGCCCGTTGGGCTGTTTGCTCTCGAAGTCCAATATACACCTTGTTTCCTTTTGTCTGAGTAGCTTTTCCTTATCGCCTCCCCTTGGACCCAATTCGATTTTGTATAGGCCCAAGAATCTGAAACTGTCTATTTCCTTGTTGTGGCATTCGTAGAAGTGTTTCGCCATTGAGTAATTTGCGTCATTGTGTAATATGGCACGCACATGCTGTTGTATTCGAATTTTTAACTTACACTTCGTACTGCCAATGTACCATTTCTTGCATGCGCAGGTAAGGGCATAGACTACATGATCCGTTTCACAAGTGAGCCATTGTTGGATCAACACAGTATGTCCTGTCACCGGATGTATGAAAGTTTCACCATTGATTGCATATTTACATGTTGCAATGGGTGCATTTGTGAAAACCTAGCTTTTTAGCGGTTAGCCATTTTGTGGGTGCCTTCTTCTCTTCACTTCCCATAAAGCTTTGAACTAAAAAATCTTTGAAGGATCTGTTTCTTCTGAAAGTGACCTCGGAATGAGGTTTGAGACTTTTTGCAACGTCAGGGTCAGCTAACAGGATAATCCAATGTTTGTTCAGAATGTGTTTGATGTTTTTTGCTTGACTATCAAACGTAAGTATGCATCGTGTGCTATTTTCCCCTTCCAGTTTTTCTTTATTTTTCTTGCCAGCTAATAAAGTGACTCTATCTATTCGTCTGGCTTTCAGGAAGGCTCTCTCGATGACCTTTTTGGGGTACATTTGTCTTTTGAAGCCTGCGGCCGTGATCTTGCTCTCTCTGTCATAAGACTCTACCGTGGTGTTGTTTCTTCTTGGCCTCACGAATTCCCCATAGGGGACACTCCAGATTACATTTTTAGGGTGTCCACTGAGTGCATGCAATGCAGTATAAGAGCCAATCTTCTTTCTATGAAGTTCACAGGGTATGTTTTCGTTGACGATCCGAATATTCACATCTAGAAATGTAATGAAAGCCCAACTGTGGGTTTCAGTGAATCTTAAATTATTTTTGTTTTGAATCAACTTTTTCACATATTCTGCCCAACCTTTCGCAGTCCCTTTCCAGGTGATAAAGAGGTTGTCAATGTACCTTAGCCATAAAACCACATTCTGTGTGTGTTCTTGATTCGTGTCTGCCCATGCCTCAAGTTCTTCCCAGGCCCCCATCATCAAATTGGCGTACGATGGCGCAAAAGTAGTCCCCATTGCTGTGCCCTGTACCTGCTTGAAATATTCATCATTGAACAGGAAAACATTGTTCGTTAGGCATAAGTCGATCATTTGCATTACCATATTGGTATGAGTTAAAAAGTTAAAAGATTTGGTATTCAAGTAATGCAGGCAAGCTGTTTTGCCGTCCTCATGTCCAATGGATGTGTACAATGATACAACATCCATTGTTGCCATTATGTATTCTTTTTCCCAGGGAATATCCTCTATTTTACACAGGAAGTCAGTAGTGTCTCTTATGTACGACGGGAGTACAGATACAAACGGGAACAAGACCTCATCGATGTATTTGGATACATTTTCGAGTGTTGAGCCTATTAGGCAAACTATCGGTCTCCCAGGAGGTTGCTTTAGATTCTTATGTACTTTGGGTAAGAAGTATATTGTCGGAGTTATAGCGTTACTAACCCGCAAGAACTTCGAAGTTTCTTCTGATATAATACCCATTTCTTCAAATTTCTCGAGAAAGGACTTCACTGTTTGTTCCAATTTTTTCATGGGGTTGTCTATCAATCTCATATAGCAAGTGGTGTCATTGAGTTGTTTGTATGCCTCTTTGATGTAGTCATTTTTGTTTTGAAGGACTATATTCCGACCTTTATCTGAAGGTTTTATAATACAATTCTTCAGTTCTTGCAGGTCTTTCAATGCTTTTCTTTCATTCATCGAAAGGTTGTCTTTAGGCATTGTGTATATATATATACTTTTTTTTAAAAATGTGATCCTTTTGTTTTCGGTCGAATGCACTCTCACCTTTGGCATTCGATCCTTTTGATTTAGGTACTTTAACTGGACACCATAAAAAGTTACAAAAGAAAGGGCAACATAGTCAAAGACTAGGGGAAACATAGTTTCCCATTACTGACAGTCTGAAGGACCTGTCAGTTCCCCATAACAGATTAACAAAATCCCAGGGAAGTGTAGCTAAAGGCTGTGCTATAATGGAAAAAGTCAGGTTAGGTTAGCCAAACAAAAGCAAAATGTTTGGGGGGTCCATAAATAGAGGGAAAATTGCACCTAAGGGAAATCTTTCCTAACACTCACCCCTTCCAGACCAATGACAGGGGGAATTAATCCACCCCTGGATGGGCCTCATGTTCAGGTCGACTAAACATTCTGGACAACCCATCAGCGTTGCTATGTTGGTCACCTGGCCTGTGCTCAATGGTGAAGTCAAATCCTTGCAGGCTTATGGACCACCTGAGCAACTTTGGAATATCTCCCTTCATGTTCATTAGCCACTTTAAGGGCGTATGGCCAGTTTGCACAAGGAAGTGGGTCCCATAGAGGTAGGGCCTCAGCTTCCTTAGGGGCCACACAACAGAGGAACATACCTGTGATAGTACATCTCTTATCCTAGTGTCAGAGGCATCTGTCTGCACAATAAAAGCACATTTGTTGTCAGGTGCCCCGAGAACAGGGGCCTGGCACAGGGAGTCTTTTAAGCCATTGAAGGCCTTCTCACACTCCTCAGAGCAAGAGACCTTCTTGGGTTTCTTCGGAGCCATAGTCTGTCATGAAATACAGTAATGAGGCCTAAAAAGGCTCTCACCTGAGTTTGTGCAGTGGTGGTAGGCCAGTCTTGTACTGCTTGTACTTTAGTGGGTAGAGGATGAATCCTCCCTCCACCTACTTCATGCCCAAGGTACACCACTGATCCTTGTCCAATCTGGCACTTACTGGACGTTATGGTCAAGTGGGCCTTCTGAAGAGTCTGCAACACTATTCCCAGGTGTTTCACATGTTCTTCCCAGGTGGAACTGAAGACTGCTATATCATCCAGATATGTTAAGCAGAATTCATCCAACCCTTTTAGGACATGATTCACAAGCCTTTGAAAAGTGGCAGGTGTATCGTTTAATCCAAAAGGCATTACCCTGAACTGGTAAAGGCTCTCTGGGGTTGAGACTGCTGTCTTCTCCTTGGCATGTTCTGCTAGGGCTATTTGGCAATACCCTGCAGTGAAGTCAAATGTGCTGAGGTACTTAGGGGCACCCAAGGTTTCCACCTGCTCATCAGTTCTAAGCAGAGGGTGAACATCTGTCCTAGTGACAGCATTCAGAGCCCTGTAGTCCACACAGAAACTCCGTTCAGACGTACCTGCCTTTAGCACCAGAACCACAGGACTGGACCATGGACTATTGGAGGGCTCAATCACCCCAAGACCCAACATCTTGTTGACCTCACTTTTGATGTAGGATCTCACCTTGTCTGACATCCTATATCCCCCACTTTTGGTAGGTACACTATCCCCAGAGTCAATGGTGTGTTTGCACCAAGGTGTCAAACCTGGGTTAGTGAGAACAAAGGGGAGAACTGCCTCAGCAATGTTCTTATTTTCTCTTGTTGATTAGGAGTCAGGTGAGGGGCTACTTTGACACCCTCAATGGAGCCATCTGAAGGGCTACTTTGGAATAAGTCAGGAAGAGGTTCTAATTCCTCCTTTTCAATGTCAGATGCCAAATGTAGTGCAGCTATTTCAACTATAGGGATGAACTCCTTCAGCCTATTCATGTGGGAACACTTTGGGGTCACAAAATAGTTCACTTCACCCAGTTGCTCCACAACTGTGCAAGGGCCTGACCATTTATCCTCTGGGTCTTATAGGGTTCATAATCAGGACTTCTTGGCTGGGGCTAAAGTGAATAAATGAAGCCTTCTGGTCATACCAAGGTTTAAGCTTGACAAGCCTTCAACTTATCACTGGCCTGAGCCATCAGGAGGAGCATTCTCTTTCTTAACCCCAGCACCTAATCCACTATATTGGTAGAGATAGAAGGAGTAGGGAGCGCCCACCTTTCCTTGACTATGGCCAGTGGTCCCCCTACAGTGGTCACCTTACAGGATGACCAAAAGGAGGCTCAAAGGGGCTGAAACCAACACCCTCTTGAGGTACCTCTCTGCAGACAAAGAGTAAGCATGACAACAGGAGATCTCACTTTCTCCTTTGGGGTTCTTCCAGAGCACCAATCCTGCTTTTGAGAGTCCTATTAAACCTCTGAACTAAGCCATTTGTTTGTGGATGATAAGCCGATGAAAACTTACAAGTGACCCCACACTCTTTCCACATGGCTTGCATATACTTAGACATGAGGTTGCTGCCTCTGTCAGACACAACTTCCTTAGGGAAGCAAACCCTAGTAAAAATTCCAAGCAATACTTTAGCAACCGACTTGCAGTCACTGTCTTCAATGGGATGGCCTCAGAATATCTGGTTGCATGGTCAGCCAGCACAAAGATAAACCTATTGCCAGAGCACGTCTGAGGGTCCAGGGGACCAACAATGTTGATCCCTACCCTCTCAAATGGCACCCCCACCACGGGGAGTGGCACCAATGAAGCCTGGCTTGTTGAACGACCTGTACCAGAAATATGGCAAGTGGCAGAACTCCTACAATGGTGTTCTACCTGGACCCCTATCCTGGGCCAGTAGAAATCCATGCATTGCCTCTGCTTGGTTCTCTTTAACCCAAGGTGACCACCTAAAGGAGCTTTATGAGCCAGTTGTAGGAGGAAGGGTCTTACTTGAAAGGGGACCACCAACCTCCTATGGTCATCTACGGTAGACTTTGTGGGCTCATTGTGCAGGAGCCCATCTTCCCAGTTAATCCGATGTTTGCCAGGAGGTTCACCCTCAAGCTGGGAACAGACCTGTCTCCTTAAGCCGTCTAAAGATGGGCACTCACGTTGGCCCTTACTAAACTCTTCCCTATCAGGACCACCGTCAACCAATAAACTTTGGAGTGCAGGATGGTCATATGGGTTGAGAATTTCAGGCAGCACCTCTTCCTCATCAGGTTCAGGTGCTTGGCCAACTACCTCCATCTCAGTAGTAGTTGAGTTAGGGGGAATGTTTCCTTTTCCTCTTCTGAGTTTCTTTACTCCCTTAGCCTTGGGTTTCCCCCTTGGCTCAGCCTTGGACCTGGCCAAGTCAGACTTTGTTTGTGACCTTGAGCATGGTCAGTCTGCTGTGTCCACCACAAGACCTAAGTCTCTGAGGTCATCTCCCAACAGAACCTTTCCAGGGATTTGCCTCTGTACACTCACAGGTATCCTTACTACTGCACCATTTAGATTTACAGGCATTTCTGGAAACTTGATGGGGGGGGGGCATCAGCTAACTTGGTGGGCATCAAGGGAGCTCTGGCAAGCTCTTCTTGGCTTACCAAAGTGAAGTGGAATCCACCACAGTTCTGCTGGCCCCATTATCCGTAAGGGCAGGAGTGTCAACTCCATTGATTAGCACAATGGGCCTCATTACGAGTCCAGCAGCCACGGTTCGCAGAACGTTCACTGAAGCACCAACATCATTTGCTGGTGCTTCCATCACATCACAATGGCCAAGAAAGAGGCAGCAAAGGCTGCAACATGCAAAGTAGGGGCGATTGGGAAACCCAGACTATGGGGGTACATACATATGCTGCAGAGTAGGATGGGCACAAATCATTGTCCATTGTCAAATGCAAATGAAACACACCCAGATGGCACTTGAGTGTACTCAAATAACTGCATGGAAGCAAAAAGCATGCATCAGTTCAGACAGGAAAGTTCGACCATTACCTAATTGCAAGTGACACCGTTTTATTCCACTTGCAGGTGATTCTGACTAACCACAACTATCATGGCTCATGACCTCAATAAGGAACCCTGGGTCGCCACATGGAATTGCCTACAATGAGGCACACACAAGGACCAGGGTATGCATAGAATGAACATTTGGATTGTTGAAAGGAAGATTCTGGTGCTTCCACTGGACTAGAGGGGCACGTATGTACAGGCCAGAGAAGGTGATAGTGCTGGTGTATGTGATCCTGCATAATATTTGCATCAGGAGGAATGTAACACTGCCTGCTCAGGAGCATGTGGCACAGGCAGACTCAGAGGAGGAGGATGACAAGACGGGCTGGCAGACCAGCACAGGGTGGCTGTTCAGAAGAAAGGGATAGGTGCCTGCAGTCTTGAGAATTGATGGACATTTTTTTGACAGAAACTATCCACACTACACAATGTAAATAAATAAATCACTGTACTAAAATCTATGACACAACCCAAAAGACTACCGGATCTTTACTTGTGATGCAAACTCTATTTATTGAGTCTGTGAAACCCATGCCCTCTCACCTCCCTCAATCGCCAACACCCATGCCCTCCCACCTCCCACAATCCTCAATACACATGCTCTCTCACCTTCCTCAATCCCAAACATCCATGCCCTCCCAACCCCCTCAATCTGAATGACCGCCCACCACCCTGAATCTCCAACACTCATGCACTCCCACCTCCCTTAATCCTCAACACTGATGCCCATCTACCTCCCTCAATCCCCAATATCATCTTGGTGTCAGGCATTTATTTTTTCTGGCATTTCTCTTGGCCGGAATTCAAGTTTGGTGTGAATGGCGGTGCGCAACAACCTCCTATGCGGACTCCCTGCTTGGGACCCTTTTGTGGGGGTAACAGAGGCAGAGCTGACTTGACTCAAGGCCACACGTGTGTCGCATCATGAGAAGTGCCCTCTGCATATTCTCTGTGCCAGATGACAGTGCCTCTGTAATCTCCTGCACCCTCTGGCCCACCACAGTATTCGCCACTGTAACCTCAGACAGGTGTTGGCACTGACGTTCCATTTCCCTGGATATTCTCCTTGTGGTCCCTTGCATGACATCCAGCATTGCCTGTGCATCCTGCAGGTGGATCTTTACAATCTCTTCCATCCTCTCCTGCCACTGCTCCATTCTTGTGAGCCTCTCCCAGATGGCACACAAGGCATTACAGGGCAGGGCAGCAGGTGGACGAACAGGTGAGGTGGTGGGTGTAACATCACTCTCAATGATTGCTTCATCACCACTGTCTAATGCATCATCGCCGTCATGAAGCTGTGTGAGTGACTGCAGGTCAATAACAACAGGGGATTGGGAAGGACTGATCACAGGAGAACCAAGGCCTGCAAGGGGTGGCCTGGTCGAGGGCTGGTCAAATCCAGTTACCAGTGAAAAAGAGCGTATGGTGGAGACCGATAAAGGATGCCTGGTGGTAGTGGTCGCCAGTGGTAATTCTGCTTGATTGGACCCAGGCACACAGCATGTCATTTGCGGTGAGGGATGGTACAATGGGCAAGGGTTTGCTGGATTTGCAGCTGAGGTGGTGATGGGTAAGCAGCAAATGTGGGGGCAGGCAGCTCAGTGGCAGTGGCCAGAGCAGAGGTTAATACAGTGGTGACCATGCTGGTAGAGGGGGCAGCTGCTTCTGGGTACACTTTTGATCCAGCTTTTTTGGTTGGGTTCTTGCAGCGGCTGCCTGATGTTTGGAGTGCAGTGATGGCAGAAAAGGTGCTTGGGGTTGCAGGTCCTACTGCTGCATTGAAGGGCACGACATGTGGAGGTGCTAAATCACTGCCACTGGTACCTACACCCAGGCTGCCTTGTGTGCCTATGATGAGAGTAAAGACCTAGATTCAGTTGTCATGTATACTGTGGCAGGTACATGCACTGTACACAGGGAATGGTTAGGGGCCTGTGTCCATCTACGTATCTGGGTCTCACACCTTTCCTGTACACAGTGCAGTGGGGTGTGGGTTACCTATGCACCTTCAACATTACTGAGCTGGTCTATGACTGATACGAGGTGCATATGTCATAGTCAAGGTGTGACGGTTAGGGTTTGTCCTCTGGGTTGTTGGCGCAGGTGGATACAAACCTAGGACCATATTTGTGGAGGATGTCTGTCCAACCTTCTGTGTCCTGACATGCTTGTAATAGTACTCTGACTCATAGGGTGGAAAGCATTTTTGGTGCAGTATGGCACATGTTTTGGTTTGTGTTGGAGCCTGGTAATAACAATCATCTAACAGTGCACATGGCATGATCGGAGGAATTTCTGGGTTGCTGGTCATGACATTGTGCATTTCTGGCTGTCAAGGGTGCATGAGATGACTAGTCTGTTGATGTCTACAATCATCACATTTATTTTCATTCTATGCCACATGGTGCAACTTAGAGGTGTACACATTGAATGGGTCCTCATACGTATACCTGTGGCATTGTTGACAGTAAGCCAGTAAGGGATTTAACATCAACACTGTAACCTGTGTGTTAGCCTAATGCTGGCTGGGACACATGCACTGCCTTCACATTTCCCTGCCCCCATGGTGTTCTTCTGTACTCACCTGGTTCTAGTTTGCTTTCTGCTACCATCTCTGCTGCTCCAATACCCTCTATCCCTTCCATGTGAAGGATGCTTGCCACTCTCTCTTCACAGGGGGTAAGATGCAGTGGCTCTACTGTGCCTCCTCCAGTGGCAGTCGTCTCAAAGTTATGAGAGGCGAGGAGACTGCATACATGTGCCTTGAGGTCATTCCACCTCTTCCTGCTGTCTTCCACATCTCCCTGCACAGCAGCCACTGCCACTGCCTTGTCCCTTATGTCTGCCCATATTGTGCTCTTGCAGCAGACAGATGTTTTGCGCTGATTAGCACCAAACAGATCATCAGCATTGGTCATGCTCTCCTCTGCTAATACCTGCAGCTCTGCCTCACTGAAGTTAGGTTTGCAAACCCTTAATTCTAGCACCCTCATCCTGCCCTTGTCTCCAGGCATGGTTCCACGATGTTTGGTAGCTGGATGGCAAAGGGAAATAGTGGATTGAAGATGGGTTGTGTTTTTAAAGATGGCCGCTGCTAAGTTTCCCATTTGCGAAATTATGCTTTTTCCGCTTAGCAGTAATTCTGCCAGAAGAATTACCGTTCCTCCATTTTCTAGCAGTAACAGTGATTCTGCAGAAATGTGCAGGATTTACTGCTCAAAGATGATTTTCCGCAGTAATTGCACCAGACAGAATTACCATTACTGCCTATGGTTTGTGCATGCTCCCGTCCACCTGTAATATAGCAGTAATTCCGCCGGACACCACGGCGGTAACAGTAATTCTGTCCAGTGGAATTACCGCGAAAAATCAACTCACCACCCTACTTTTAAATAGGCCCATAGTGCCAAAACATTCCCCTACCAGGTTCTGGAAATTACCTAAGGGAGTGATCCAAAGAGCTGGGTGCCAAATCGAGACTGGGATTTGGGATTGATGGAGGTATGGGCAGAATGCCCTGGTCAGTGTTCACTGATTTTCAGATTTCAATGACATGCCAGGAGATAGTCACAATGCCAGTTCTAAGAGTCCAGTCCCACCTCACACAACTAACAAATCAAGGTAGACAAGCCCTATAGGGTGAGTCCCTAATCACATTCCTAGGAATAACCTGCAAGGTCCTGGTAATGCACCTGCTGCTCTCTAAATGACAGGGCCTGCAGCTCTCTTTAAACAAACCTCCAGATCTAGTGTAGAAAAAGTGAGCGTTCTCTTTAAGGGAAAACACTTTGCCCGGAACATCCGGAAAGTAATTTCAAATGTTTAAAGGGACATTCGATGTGTCAAAGAGTCCTGCTGTTAGGGTTCCATCCACCAGTTCTCATCCCTGCATTCCATTCATCCTGAGCCGAAAGGCCTCAGTCAAGCAGAGGCTGATTTACACCTGGCATCCGATCCAGTGTTGCCTTCTTGGGGTGCTACTTGTTTTCTTTGTGCATTTACACAGAACTAGATCAGCATCTTCCAGGCCACTTGCCATTCAGTGGCTATTACCTTGGTTCTGGTTAACAAGGCAGAGCGGCTAGATCACTAGTGCTGATCCAGAACATGGGCGGAGTTACCTTCACCTGAGCCAGCACAGAGTAGGGAATGCCTTTGTTTTATCCCACACAACATGTAACCATTTAGCTTACTTCATTCCCTATAATAGGATGCTGACTGGGTAGCCGGGTGGGAGACACAAAGAAGCTGATCCAAGGTTAGATTTCAATATCAGAAAAGAGTTTTTACTGATAACCACAATAACAGAGTGGTAAAAAATGCCTTTAGCTTAAGCCATAAAGCATGTCCCTTACAACAGTTCCAGCAAAGGGCTCTGTCCCTGGCCTTTGTCTTTGGGATGTGGTTTTGCAGGGATCGCAAATCTTCATTGGTTGAGTATGATGATAGGATTTTACAGCCGGTTGGCTCTAGGCTTGGACATGTCTGCAGGTCTCTTCCAGCAGCGCAAGCCGCTATATGAGTACTCACAGGACTGAAACACTCTTCAAGGCTCTTGCATTTGGGCCTCAGATGCTCTTCATCGGTTGACTGCGTATTTGCCCTAGGTCCTTGGACCCTGAGACAGCTACTTGCTGAACCACCTTGGCGTAAGCCCCCTAACGCTGGTGAGCCTGAACCGTCTCATACATCTTCCACCTCCTCTACTTTCTGCTATGGACAAACCTAGTCCGTTGGAACCTGCCTGCTCTTTCTTTTCCAGGAAGAGGTATATTTTCTCCTCCCACTTGCTCAGGTTCAGTTGTGGTATCTCAGTTAACTATTTTTTCTCTGCCCTCAATGTTAAGGGCTTCCACAGCCTTCTCCCTCATGGACAGTGGCTCTCCTGGGGGCATTTCTCCTCCAACCTCAAAACACTCTCTCTCAGTAGATGGATCAATTATCCTCTAACCTCCTCACAACTCTCTATCTCTTCCTCTGATGATCCACCGCCTCCACTGCCCAATAACACTTCAATCCATGATAGTGTCTCTTCCTCCATCTTCCTCTCTTCCTCTGACGTTAAGCATCCTTCACTCTCCCACAAATGTCCTCCCTCTGATAACACATCTCTCTTCCTGCAACAATTTCAGATATTCATATAACCTACAGCTCTGTTCTCCAGATACCCTCTAAGTACTCCTCTCTCTAGCCACTCACAGCCAAACTCCTTCCTTCAACTCCTACTCAAACTACCCACGTTTCCAGACTGAACTGGATGCTTTTTATGGCATTTTGGATGGTGCTTAATGACACCTGTGTAATGAGGACTGCGTTGGTTTCTGTTTGGGCCATGGGTTGGGGGTCGAGTGGCTTGTAATAGGGCAGCCATAGGCCTACATGAAGGCATGCTGCCATCTTGGGATTCCAGAACACTCCTGTACATGTATGCAGTCTCCTTCCCTTCCCTTGGAACCAATGCTGTTCTAGCCTGCTTCAGTATGAGCCTCTCTCCCCTCTCCCACTGCACCCGCGCAGTTCAAACGCGATGCAAGGTAGCAATGTTAAGGATGTCAAGTGGGTAAGTTATCCTACGATGCACGGTACCCTTTGTTTTGATTACTATCCAGCGTCTGTGGGCTTAATTTACGGGCGATGCCTAGGCCCCAAATGGATCGCTAAAAAATAACTGTTACAGAGAGAGTAGACGTGTTGAGTCACACAATGATACAGAATCGTGATTCTCCTCTTTCCAAGAGCTAAAGCACTTTCTCAGCTAAATCATTATGGAGATATAGGTAGCTAACAATTCTGCATGATACTTAACTGATTGGCAAACAAAGACACACTCGAAAGCCAAACTGTTTGATTGATCACATTGATCACTTTAGTGTGCGATTTTTGAATTTACATTGTTGCAGGGCTAATGGTTTTGTTTCTATCCCTGTGGGTTAATTCAAGATCTAAAATGTAGCTAAGCTCTGCCGTACATTTGGAGCTTACTAAGACGCGAGAGAGTACATTTGATATGTATTTCCAGATTTCAAAAGATATGTGAGAGCATACTAGACCAGTGTTTGAATCTGGATGTGTTCTGTTATAGGTGCTGTTCACCTTTTGACGCACCATATACTTGCAAGTTTTCCGGTGCCTGGTGGAAAGCGGGGCTTAATTTGAAATTGCCCCTTGGAAACATACAAGAGGTATGCTAAAGCCCAATATGACTATAATGTACGCCATTGTTAGTAATAGGTGAGGAGGTTGATTTTGACTTACTTTCTTCTGCTTGGTTTATTTGCAGAAGTAATAAGCTGCAGTTACCCTAAATGATGGTGGAGAGCCACTGGGTTGTGCCCCCACACATTGGTGAACGGTATGTTGTTTGCTCATCAACTATTTAAAGGAGCTAATGACAGATATGGACTGTTTGTGGACAGTTAGTTCTGCAGTATTAGATTATGTAACAACCATACCTGGTGAGATGTCATCCTTTATTGGTCAATAACAGTCCCGTCCTGAGGAAGACAGGCATCAGCTCTATTGTAGCTCTGGATGCCGGTTTGTCGAAACCTGGAGAAGGGAAGGTCTATGTAAAGTGGAAAACAAATAAGATGTTGGGACTTCCACTCGGTGACAGATGACTGTGTTGTATGTCTTTTTGTGTCGAACCTTTGTAGACAAAATAATGAAATATTTGTTGTCTTTATGATAAAGTACAGTAGGCATTTAGACACCTTTTCTAGCACTTTATGGTGTATAGGAGGTGGAGAGGGGTTGATGTAGTACCTATGTTTTGACTCCTCTTCAGTGGGGATTGAATGGCTTATTTTGCACTATATATTCTGTAGTGTATGTTCTATATTGTGTCTCCATGTGATTGTTTTTTATGCATATATGTTTTTATGTTTAACCAAGTGAGAATAATGTTTTTTATTATAATCATGATGTTGTTATTGTTATAAGAATATAATATGTGAATTTTGCAGAACTTCCTGTCGTGACTGTCTATGTCCACTTAAGGCCTATTTTTGAATTGAAGTTATTTCCGTGAAACACCATGCTTAAAGTTCTCTTAATGATTATTCCCCAGGTGTTTGCGATGGAGGGGTGAACCCACACATAGTTGAGTTTGTGATTGGGCCATGGGTTGGGGGTCGGGTGGCTTGGAAGAGGGCAGCCATAGGCCTACGTGAAGGCATGCTACCATTTTGGATTCCAGAAGACTCCTGGACATGCATGCAGTCTCCCTCCCTTCCCCTGGAACCAATGCTGTTCTTGCCTGCTTCAGTATGAGCCTCTCTCCCCTCTCCCAGCATTTTAATATGGAGTTAGGAAATTCTGTGGTAAGCATGGGAAGCGGTCTAATACATCTAAACCTCCTTCATCACTAGGCATTTGCAAGTTTGCAGGCCCTGTGCTACTGAGAGACATTTGTCCCTGGCTCGCACTTTACACACAAATCACTTCCTCATTGTTCAAGTGCAACTTTGGTCACAATGTGAAAGCACTCCTGGCATCTGTGCCAAAGAAAGCAACATACTTTCTCACTCATCTGGGACTTTCAGCTGTTGTAACATTGTACCCTTAAAGGGAGAGACTTCCTTTCTCTGCTAGATGTTTGGGTCTGACTAGGGCGCTTCAGTGGCTCTCTAAGTGTGTTAATTTTATGTGAAGGCCTCTCTCTGAAGATTATGGTCACCCCCCTCTCCACGTGGCAGTCACTGGTAGGGTAGGAGAGGTGGTGAGGGTACGAGGACTGCTTAGACTCCCCCCTTTGTGGTCCTGAATATTAGCATAGGTAGTCAGGCGGTGGGTCTTCCTGAGTGACTATCCTCTTAGTGGTTCTGCATATGGGTAAGGCTGCCTCTACCATTTCAGTGACTGTCCTCTGCCTTAGGGCGGGGTTCCAGTGAGTATGGTCTAGGGTTCTCTGTATACCTCCTACTGGCCTAGCATCCACTAGCTTAGGGTGGCACCCATTGACCATGATCAGGAAGGGGACACTGTCACAAGGGATTTGCCTACTCCTGTTTGCTTCTTAAAAGGACCCCACTGTGAACACTCTACTATATTCCGTGATAGCAACATGTCTATTCGCTCTTAAACCTTCATCTCAGCAGCCAGTCTTTAGTTCCATTCTCCAATGCTTTCCTGCGAGTTCAGTCATGGTTCCTACCTGTGGCATTCCTGGTTGCTTCCTTAGCCCCTCCCTCCTTAGTCCTGATACCTGGAGATACAATCCTGCAAACCGTGGCTTGCTGACAAGGGTTTGTATCAGAGGAAAAACCAATTTACAAAAGAAGAATACAATGTTGCAATTTCTCCGAGCACACAGACCATTTACTAAACCGTAGAGTATAAAAAGATTACCGAGTGTGTTCCCAGTATTTAATTCACATGTGCGGTGAACTGGGACTCCCAGGAGAGCATAATAGCATAATCAGCATAGGGCATGGTGGTAGAAGGATTACTGGCATCCAGATTGGCAGCCCAAATCAGCTATAGGTGCACTCCGTTAAACTAGCCATCCCAAAGACTCTTGTCAATTACAATTCACAGGTTCAGACCCGCAGTGAAAAGCTCAATTTGGGGGAAGGGGGAACACAGTAGAAATGCAAACAGACCCCAGTTCCTGAGTGTGGGCTGCAGGACAAGGAAGCTCATGTGTGGAGAAGGCTGAAGACTGGAGAGTGCCGGAGAGGAAAGATGCTGGAGGGTCCTAAGTGAAGAAGTCGTTTTCTATACAATGACATAAAAAAACAATTTAGAAAGACTGCTACGTGACCGCATAGAGCAGTCTTTCTAAATGGAACTGTCACACCCCTGCCGCACACAAGTGTGCGCAGGGGCTGACAGGCTCAGCGAGACCCGGAAGTGGAGGCAGAGGAGAACGGGTAAGTGTGTGTTTATGTGTGTGTGTATGTATGTGTTTTGGGATGGGTGGGGGGAGTAATGGGGGCTCAGGGAAGTGAAACCACTTGAATTGTTTTTTTTAAAAAGGCAGAAAAAAAGGCTTCAATGCTGGATGTTCGACCAAAGGAAAAATTGTAAAATAAAATTGGTCTTTTTCACTTGAGACCATTATAAAAAGGTCTTTTCACATAGAACTTGCAGGAGGGATAGGAGACTGAAAAGGTGGCAGCAGTGGAGAGGAAAATTCCCACTTTGTTCAGTTTTTTCCTAAATCTTTATGCGTTTAGATTCCTTTCTGACACCTGTAAAACTACCTACAGTGACTTTGTCTAAACACTTCTAAGAATAAGCATTGATTTGCTGATCAGAATGTGCATCCAATTTGGAACAAGTCATGAATACTGTGTATACACTGTCCACTATACATCGCAGACTGAGCTATGTTGGTTTGATGTGCACTCAATTTGATACAAGAAATGAATATCATGTATACACAATCCATTACATGTTCAATTACTCTGGCTGACGATAACAATCCAGACTGACCGTTATCTCTTCCGACAGCACTTTACGTATCTGTTTTTTACAGACATGCATCTCGTGCATTTATTCTCCATCCAATTGAGGACTTATGTCTTTCTTTGATCTATGCCCCTTACTATTTAGAACGATGTATTGGTATGATCAGGAAATTACCTTGGTCATCCAGGGTTTTCTTTCATTTCTTTCGATTTGTTCGATTTTTTATTTATCTTGTCCTTCATTGACCATCAATTATCTTATTCGTGCCCAACTATATGGAGTTACATATAACTATGCCAATACACGCTATTTACCACTTTAGAGTGCTCGGAACCGTTTATCCTTAAACATACGCATGCGCGAATGTGACATCACTCGTTCGACTCACACCAGGCATGAGCAATAGTTTTCATCAACAGTGTGACGTCTACCTAAGAGCACACATGCCCACTGGGACGTGCTTGCCGCGCATGTTCACCGGCACGGCGTACAGGTACTAGTATAAAAGGAGAGCCTCCACGGTTCAGTCGCATCTCCAACCTGGTAGATGCAACCCACCGGGAAGACTCCAAGCCTCATCATCCTCTTTTCCAAGTAAGTCTATTACGCTTTGGTTCGAATTGATGGACTTCAATCGTATAGGGCACTATAGTGACACACCTCTTATTTTTTCTTATTTTCTCATTCTATTTGGTTAGCTGTATGCTGCCTGCATTAGCTACCTTGTAATATCCTTTCCATGAAGACGACCACTTCGCTTACCGAAAAATGTAGCAGCTCATTTCTTTGGCTACATGTAAGTTACCTCACTCTCATATGACATTCACTCAATTGGTTTGCAGAATTTTCTTTGTAAATCTAACATTTCTCATGCTATAGGGAGACTCCAGCTTAAAGAAAGTAATTTGAACAAGCACGTACTCTCGTGCCTACTTCTTTTCACGCATACTCTACCTTAGATTGTAAGTTCCATTGGTATATATCCATGCCTTTTTTGAATATATAATACCACGTTTGAATATAGAATGCCCTATGTCTTTCCTAACTAGGTACAGGTACATTGTCTGAGACACAACTGACTTACCTTTTCCATATGATCCATAATTTGTTTTAAAAGAGACCTATGCGCTATGTTACATACAAACCATTTGATGCTGTAGATGTTGTCCAAATGGACTACTAATATGTTTGGTCTATGGAATCTTTTGTAATTGGCATTTGCATTCCAATATTGCTTATCAGGTTGTTACTAATTGCTACAATGATATTTCGTTGTGAATATACTGACTCTTGAAACCTGTATATACATTAGACGAATGTATACAAGTCGCTAAAATATGATTTATGTTTTTTTGCTTCTATAGAAAAATTGTGCTATTGCCCCTGAAGAAGAGTGGAAAACTCGAAACGCGGTGGGCTTCACCATGTACTTTGTACAATAAAAATCTTGAAATTTTTGGTGAAAATTTTGGTCTATGAGAATGGTTACTTATCACATGAACTGTTTACCATAATCACCTTATGAAAAATGTTTCTTAAAACAATGTACAAAAAGAGTATCTAAACTCCACTAAATTATTGATCTGTATTTACAGATATTTGATAGTGTGCAGGGGACAGGAGTTCCCCAACCTTTTGGGAACAACCATTTTTTGTCCATATTTGCATCCAATCTAGATGCCAAGGTTGAGTCTATCTCCCCGCGCACCTCAAACTCACTCCTAAAACCTTAACTCTTATCTTTACTTTATCACAAATCATCCTACACAGGTGTGCCTTTGGGTTCGATGCACTTTTCTAACAGTAGAGAAGAAGACAGGACAGGAGGTGCTGGTGGAATTTGTGGAGTGGAGAGGGGAACACATAAGAATGAGAACAGGTTAAGGAGAAAGAAGAGAAAACATCAGGGCCCAGATGTGAAGAGGAGATGGTTAGAGACAGGGTGCAGGAGAAACTGGTAAAACCCCAGGACCAGGGTGAGGTATGGACCTCAGAGGCCTGCTGTGACACTGAAGAGGTATCATCAAGAGGGGAGAGTGATATGGAGGAAAGATTACCATGGATTATAGCGGGTAAGGGCAGTTGTAAAAGTCCTATTAAGGAATAGGTGGACAAACATCCAGAGGAAGGTACAGGGTTCTGGGAAGACTTTGGTGAAAAGACCATGGGCCCTTAAAATCCAACTCACAGGTTTGTAGGCCTAGCGCTGAGGGAGGAAAAGAAACTGGGGGAGGATGGCCCAGGGAGGATTACCCTTATGACTCGGTAGAATACTACAAGAAGTGGAAGGAATTGGAAGCAGACAGGTGGTAAAATAATATAACAAGGGGGAAGGAGCTAGATAGCAATAGCAGCAAAGATCTGGTAGGCCAGGTTGGCCCTAGGTAATACCAGACAGTAGGCAGAGGAACGAGATGGGGACAGGGAGGTTACATTGAGCTCTGAGAGGAGAAGGGAGAGGGATCAGAGGAATGCTCAGGCAGACGCAGGGACCCTTCTCTAGCACTCCCTGCCAGCTACAGCCACTTGTAATTAAAGTCAAGTATTTGTTGCAATGTTCATCCTTTGACCTATGGGTTCTTCCATTTTTTTTATGTAAACCCTATGAATTATGTATGTTTCATTGCTTCTACAATAGGTCATACAGTATGCAAGATTTGTTTAGGCATACTGTTATATGCAATAGGTCTTAGGTATGGTTTTATTGTTCTGTTACTCGTTTGTTTTACCTGTTTACTTTGAAGTAGATTTCATCAAATTTAAATTGAATATTTCAAACTTTGTAGGACCCATGGGCCTACTGAATAAATAATTAATTTTCTATTCATATGTGTGCCTTCCATCTGATTTATTTCAACAAAGTCCACAACAGTCTCTTGATCTATATAAGAGTGTGGCTATGTAGAATTGTTTTTCCAATTGGTTCATTTAGGGGACCACCCCCCGTGTGTGATATCTGTATAACTAATTTGGCCCCTTTATGCTCTTGAGATTTTCCCTTCTATTATACTGCAGCCACTAACCTGTTTCCACAGATGAGGTTGGGTGTGGTACCCGGGTAAATCAGCAACTGGCTGAGACAACGGAGAGGGGTCTGGGAACTATGAAAATCTACAAAGCCAGCAACAGGAAGGTAAAGCAAACATTGCTTATCTCTAAGCACTCAGACAGTGGATATAAGCAGATGAATGCCTAAATACAGCATGCTCTTTTGAGGAATATAATTTTGACTGGTGTTCACTCACTCTTAAATTATAACAGTTTAAATTTTCTTGGATCCTTGGTTTTGTATCTTCCTTAGGTGTGTAGGCTCATGGCCGTGTCTTTCTTTTTCTTTAGTACTATATTGTTCTTGTTCAGGAAAGCACGTTTTTTTTCCCTCTTTCCCAGAGAATGTTCATCCAGTGGTTCTCTCTTTCATTGCCTAGCTTTCCACCAACTTTTGCTGTACGTTCACAATCTTTATATATACTTGACTTCAAATTTAAATTTGTTTCATAACTTCTACTGTGATGATTTAACTGTGCAGTATAATGATACCCTTGAGCCTTCCTGTACTTCCTGTTCTACCCATTACCTTCATTCTGGAAGGGAAACATTTTCGGAAGGTTTCTTTCCCGGGGACTCACTTTCTGCTCATGGAGCGCCAGTATTGTTTCCTCTCTGGCATCCATCTCTCTGCTCTCTTGCATCTTCTCACAGTGTACCGGTGCTCGATTGCATAGCCGGACACACTGCAACCTTCTGTTTCTGGTGGTATCAGTGACGTCTGTCCACCCCGGATTTGTCTCTGTGGTCTCACCACCACCTTCGGTTGGGCTTCTGGCCTGCCGGTTTCTCAGGTTTCGGGTCCACTGCAACTCTGGCATCCTGTGTAGCCATTGCAAGCAAGTTTGAAACTCGCTGGCTTCTTGGTTCTCATTGTTACCCAGCTTGGGGCCTCCCCCGGGTTGTGTACGCAATCTTCTCTCTCTTCTCCTGCTTCTTGCTCCTATCTCTGAAGATATGCTCTTTAACATACTCGCACCAGTAGCGTGGGCATTCTGATTTAAAGGCACAGGATGTTTTTTCATAAGATAACAGTATCCCTTAGGAGGTTCTTTGTCCCAGTCTTGACACTTCATGTATTTCAAATGTTTTAAAACATCCCATGTAGGCCATAGTACATCCAGCTTTAAAAATAAATCTGTTTTATTTTCATATTTCAATGTAATAACAACAAACAGATTGGTCACAGTTGTATTTGCACATACAATCATTTAATACCTTTGTAGACTTATTCCCCAGTATCACAAGGTCTGGTCGCACATTCGCCAATCGACTCCCGACTTTGAACCTCTCCCTCGTCCTACCACTCCCCCCACCAGTTCCCTTCCCCTCTTCAATATGATCATTTACATCCATCAGTATCTACCCTCCTTATCATCTCTCCTCACCTTTCTCCCTCCACCCCCTCTCCCACTGCCCCTTTCGGACTCTTTCCCTTAGGGTGGTCTTAAATCGGTGACGAGATCAAATCGTTCACCACGGACTCCAATCCATCCCTCCTCCGTCATGCTCTTCCTTCGCTCCGTTTCAGTAAAACATCCATCTCAGCCAGGTAACACTGTTGAATATCCCTAATCCAAAGCAATAACACTGTGCATTTGGGGCACTTCCATGAGATTGAGATCCGCCCCTAGACCAAGATCAGCAAGAACTGTACCATCTTTTTCTGGGTTCTATTCCTTTTCCTCCCAGGTACCAATCCATATAAACACACAACTGGTGTGCATTCGTAAGACCTGTGCACTAAAGCACTGACCCTTGCTATCGCCGCTTCCCAGTAGGCAATTATTAATGGACATTCCCATACCATATGCCAGAATCGTGCCAAACTCACCCGCACCAAGGAAAGCAGTGGAATACCTGTTGATTGATAGAGTCATGTATACCCTGTCTATAAAATTAAATTGTATCAGTCCAAACCTTGCATTCCTCGATAGTGCATCCGGCTTGAGGGAGTTCCTCACTGGAACGGGAGTCCTGTCCCCAAAGGAGGAGTCTCTCCCGGTGAGGCCCCACTTGCCTCTACCCCTTGGGAGGGTATTGTGGAACAGGCTTACCTCCCTAGACTCACAGGGGGGGCTCCCCCTGAAGGAGAAGAATCAAATTCCCAGGAAGAAGACAGGACAGAGAGCCGTGGCTGCATAGCATTGCTGTTGAGAAAAGAAACAGAAAGGCAATCTCTGGATCAGCCGCATTGGGAAGCGGTGTTGGTTGTCCATGGAGGCACCCGAAGAAGAAGGAAGTTGCGGTGGGAACTGGAAGCCAGGACAAGTTTCGTTTCGATGTGAGGAGTGGGAATGCTCTGTGCCACTGACTGGGGAAAGGCGTTCGAGTTCAACGGATACCGAGGCGAGTACCCAAATTTGTGCGAATGCAGCAAGAAAACACAGATGTCGGTGAACCTAGATGGGAGAAAGGAATGCCGAAACTAAGGCAGACCCTGATAGAGTGAATTGGTTGCCTAGAGTGGAGAAATAGAGTAATCCTCATTGGAATCATTGCCATCTTCATTGTCACAGTACTTTGCCACAAAATCACTTGGGGAAGATCCATGCCCCCTTCTACTTAAGTAAGAAAGAGATACTAAAACATAAAGGGCCTCATCACGAGTTGGACGGTAGCCCTTAAATCTGGCAGTAATGGAATTAGCGCTGCCAATTCCGCTCTGCCGGATTACGAGCTGGACACTAAACGTATTAGCTCTATTACAGCCGGTGCTAATAGAGCCAACAACACAAAGCGCAATTTCAGCCGTATCACAAGTGCATGTACGGCGGTATTAGCACTGAAAACAGGCACTAACACAGCCGAGAATTACCCCCAGTCTCCAACTGGAGGTAAATGAACACATGTGCCAGAAATGAAGCCACAGGTGCGCCCAATCCACCCCAGAGGCCTACGTAAGACACACCCAAGTCCCAAACACTGTTTCCAACACCATGCTGCCATTCATTGCTGCAAGATGGGACAGGCAGCAGCTCATGCTGCGGCTGGGCCTTCAGATGCTGGACAACCAGGCCAGGGCAAAGGGAGTACAGGGTGGCTGGGGGGAGGAGGAGGATAGCCGTCTAAGCAAGGCAAGCACCCACCCCAGGGTCAGGCCATCACCCTGGGCCCTCAGCGACACCCAGTTGGTCACTGAGTACCACCTCAACAGGGAGACCATCACTGTGCTGCTGGCCACAATCCAGGAAGATATTGGGAGCAGGATCAATATCCAAAAGCTGTGCCCCCACTGGTGAAGCTGGTATCAGTCCTGCAGTTCCTGGGGACAGGCACCTTCCAGCACACTGTGGCCATGATGCACACCATGGCAAATTCCACATTCTGCGCATTCCTGCCCCAGGTGCGGTATGCCCTCCTGCGCCATGTCAACCAACATATTGCACTGCCCACCACCCAGGCCCAGGTCAACGACATAAAGGCAATGCTCTATGCCACCGCAAAACTGCCTAATGTCATAGCAGCCATTGACTGCACCCATCTTGCGTTGGTGGCAACCCAGGTCCATGAGGCCATGTACAGGAACAAGAAGCACTACCACTCCGTCAACGTGCGGGTGACCTGTGGGCCTGACCTCATCATCACCCACTGCTGTGCTCGCTACCAAGGTTCCACCCACAACTCCATGGACCTATGCAACAGCACACTTCCAGGATACATGGAGAGGTACAGAGGACAACGGACTTGGACAGTGGGTGAGTACAATCCCTGCCACATAAGCACAGTGAAGCACCAGACCAAAAAGGGAGGGACGTGGCAACACTGAAAATAAGCATGGCTTACCAAGCGGGTACACTGCCCAATGACAGGGGCATCCAAGGGAGCATGCACACGTCAGACAAACCTGGACACACGCGCTGATGTACACATATCACTGACATCACATCAACACATTATACTGCATGTACCACAATGAATCAGGAATGCGGCAATACTCAGATCCAAACAGCAGCACCCAACAACATGCCAACCCATGCTACAGCCACCTGCCTATGTGCAGTCACATGGGACACACCACAGAACACCTGCCACATTGCGACAGGTTGCATTTACAGGCAAAGGCATGCATGTCACCATTCCCAAAGGCTGCACAGATACCACACATACACGGCACACGGGAACAAACACAACATCACGGTGGAGGCTATCCTGCCACTTGTGATCCCTACGCTAAATGCATCAAAGGACATCACCAACCCAGACAAACTTGTAGAGATACACAACTCTTCCATAACCAAAGCCCTGCATATCATTGCTCCCCCTCAAATTGCACAAAAGGCAAACCAAGAGCGCACTTGAACTCTTGGTTCACCCCTGAACAAAAAATCTGCGAGCAGAAAAAATAAAGTTAGAATATATTTGGAAACTCTGCCCCTCTGCGGAGAACAAAACAAATCTAAAGACTATTTCTGCTAAATACAAGGAAAAAATACTGACCACTAAACGGGAATCATGCAATAATAGAATTAATCAGGCCAGCTCTAGCACCAAATGTGATCCTCAAAGAGATGGAGACGCCTATTACCCCGGTGGATACATGCGTAAAGGACCAACTCTGGCACAGGAAAATTCAGAACACTCTCACCAACAAAATAGCCACTCTGCAATCCAAAATCTCTGAAAACGTAGAAACATTCAAAACATAGACAACATGCATCATGACAAAAAACCCGATACCAAACTACCCCAGGACTTTAAATTTTCTAAAAGCTCCGCCTTAGAGGTTAAAAAAATCATCGCCTCCCTCAAACCCACATGATGCAAGGCGACAGCTGCCCGGCGCAAATAATTAAAGATGCTGCCAGAGGTCTAGCAACTTTCATATCCAAACTAATCAACGCCTCATTCACGTCATGTATAGTAACCAGCAACCTAAAGAATCTTGGGTTCTACCCCTACTTAAAAAACAATCCCTGGACCCAACCATCCCTACAAATTATAGGCCAATTACGACCGTCCCTGTCTTATTAAAGATTCTGGACAGAGTAGCCTATCTACAGATCCAAGAATATCTTGACATTAACCACCTCCTAGGGACTCGCCACTCAGGAATTAGACCTCAACAAGGGACCGAAATGGCACTCCTCGAACTAAAAGCTCAGACTGAGCGCAAAATGGCCCTACTACTATTATTGGACCTATCAGCAGCGTTCGATTTGGTGGACCACAAGGTACTATGCAACCACCTCGCATCTGCAGCCCTCTTCCCAGAACACCATTACCTAGATTCAATCCTTTCTAAATAATAGGAATATGAGAGTCTTCTCTCCGTCAGCAGCAACCAACCCTGTTCCCAACACATGCAGAGTCCCCCAACGCTCCTGTATATCACCTACTATGTACAACATTTTCACTAAGCCCTTATACGACAAACTGGATCGTCTGGGTGTCACCTACACCAGTTACGCGGATGACACCCAGATCCTCCTTCAATTGTCGGGCAATTATGAGGATGATGTAGCATTAGTGAACAAAATGTATCTCATCATTCAGACATGGATGGCCACACACAGCCTCTGCCTGAATGATGACAAAACGGAATTGCTAATTGTAGGCTCTACAGCTAACCTAAAAAAACTGAACTCAGACTACAACTCCTTCAACATTGATGGAAACAAAATACCAGTGGCCAAAGAGGTAAAAACACTACGGTTCTACCTCAACGCCACCTTAAATCTACATAAACAGGTGAACGCCACGGCATCTGCCACAGCATATACCGGGAAAATAATCAGGGCATGCAAACCCCTACTCTCTAAGGATAGCTGTATTACACTTGCCAGAGCTTTAATACTGTCCAAGCTGAATCACTGCAATGGACTGTACCTGGGAGCCAGTACATATGTGCTCAATAAACTACAAACATTTTAAAAACAATGCTCTCAGATGAGCCCTGGGCATCTCAAGGAGAGCTCACATATCTGAAACAAGCAGACAATATAAATGGCTGTCAATCAAGAACAATATTCAACTCAAAACTATGTCCCTCACTTACAAAGCACTTAATCACGTGGCCCCCCTGTACCTAACAGAAGAGTTTGAATTAAATCCTGCTACTGGAGCCACCAGGCCATCTAATACACTCGGCCTAATAGTCCGAAGATACAAATTACAAAAATTTGGTCGGATCAGCTTCCCAGTCATGGCTGCCCAGCTGTGGAACTCGCTCCCCCTATCCTTAAAATAATCCAACTCATTTGCTAACTTCAGAAGCAACTCCATCAAATGGCTAACCGAGTAGTATTACATTAATCTCTCTCTCGACCACCCCCCACTACTATACAACCAATCTGAACGAACCTATGACTCAAAACGCAAATAACTCAGTATTGTCTGAGGAGGATAGCTCAGCTGCAACGTGCTCGCCTTGGAAGCAAGACGACACAGAGCAACACAGGTTCGAACCCTGCGTCCGCGCTTAGAAACCTATGGGTATTAAGCACGTTATAAATAACCTCTCATATCATATCCTTACTATTGTTTAGACTGTATGATGTAATTATGTAATCATTATTTTCTTTGCATCTGTAATTATGTAATGTGATGTGATGTAATTATGTAATCATTATTCCTTGCATCTGCATGTCTGGAACCCTGTAACCTTCGAATGTGCCCAGATACCCCTGGGTTAAGGTGCGCTATAGAAATAAATAAAAACAAACAAACAAACAAACAGCAAGGGTGGGATTTACACATGCATGCACATGGCTAACAATGGCATGATACGTTGTGACAGCAAACCCAAGTATGAGACAACTGGCTGATGTCTGTATCCCACCCTGCAGGTGGATACAGGTGGGATACCCTGGAGGCCCTGGTTCCCTGCACTAACAATTGAAGGTAAGCCCTTGGGCTTTTGTGGACTGCATGTTGTACATTGAGCGCTACCTTGGAAAAAAATCAAACTTCAACATCAAAATATGTATTTTACAAACTTTGACATCGCCATCATGTTGTTTAGCATGGCGTCTGCCTGCATAAGCATTTTCGTTTGTATTGTACATGCTGGGCTTCTTTGTTCAGGCCCTTCCAAGATGGCCGTTCTCTTCTTTGTTAGTTTCAGCTGGCCTCTACACACCAGCCCTGCCTGCCCTGATTGGCTGACTCTCTCTTCATCTGAGCCAATCGGGCAAGCTGGCAGGCGAATGCCGGCCCGCCTCCAAGGCCTGAGTCTAAGGCCCTTTTTGTTGCATGTTTGTAAGGTAAGCCCCCCCATGACCTGAGTTGTTTCCTCTGTGCCCCCTCCCCTCCCCATGACCCGAGTTGTTCCCTCTGTGCCCCCTCCTGTCCCAATGACCTGAGTTGTTCCCTCTGTGCCCCCTCCCCATGACCTGAGTTGTTCCCTCTGTGCCCCCTCCCCTCCCCATGACCGACGCTGCACCCTGATGTCCCCTCTACCCCCCTCTTTGACCTGTGTTGTTTGGGTGTCCCCCCACCTCCTCTATTGACCCTTGTGGCTCTCCCTTGCCTCCCCCTCCTCCTCCGCTTCCTCTGCTCTTACCTTTTCCCCCTTGACACCCTCTCACTCCTCTCCCTGTCCTGTGTTTTCTGTTTTTCCCCACTTCCCCTTTTGTCTTCCCTTGTGGTGATTCCTGCTGCTTGTCTCTGCCCCCCCCTTTTATCTTCCTTTGTCCATCCCCCCGTTCTACCTAGGCGTGTACCGAACTTTGGCTTCGAGTGAGTATTTGGCAGACATTCGGCTGAAAATCCACTATTCGGTTTCGGCCGAATGTTAACTGGACTCCTCACTCGAAGCCGAAGTTACACCCCTAGTGACAGTTGTTCTTTGACCTCGAGGGAGGCGCTAACACACACACCCTTCTGGATTGGGTGAAAAGAAAGCATTTACCAACGTGCAAACAACATGTGGGTTAGTTGCACTGCAGCTTATGTGGGAGGTTCTCGTGAAATAGGCATCCAGCACGAAGCTTCGACAGACTATCATTTAATAAAGGACAGGACCGGGTGCAATCATATAAGTGCAAGAATATCTTCCGAAAATAAAATAAAATTAATACATAATGGCTTTTACTGTGTGGGCAAATGGGAATGCTTTTATAACATACGAAGGAGCCCTCATTCATTCACACCCCAGAGTCCACGAGTAGCAAGAGAAACCTAAATAGAGAGACACATTAATTTCCAGGGCTGGTGAAGAGGGGAGTGCAGGCTCTGGTCCCGTGCTCAGTGTCTTGGCTGTGGAGCCCTCTGGTGCCGGGTTGAGCATTTCTCACCGCCTCCTTTCTCAGCTCCTCTGGAGCAGCCTGGGCCCCTCTCTGCTCTATTAATGAAAAGCGAGTACACAGCGCTGGATGTGATTGGAGGGTCATCTCCGGCTTACCCGGGGCTATCTGCAGTGACCACTCTGTCTGCTCCCGAAGCACAGTCTTGCCACCATCCCCCGTCATGAACCGCTCACACCGCGACCCGGCAGAAGCAGGACAGCAACCACGTCAGAATCTGAGCTTTTGTCTGCTCCCATTTACACTACACGATTCAAAATACTAATAAAAGCACCTTCTCTACTTAACATATAATGCCCTTGGCCCTCACAGACCCGAGCTCCAGTAGGCTGCGGGTGTCTTTAAATTCCCTTAGCTAGTTCCTACATTAGGTTCACGTGGCTGCCCCTAGCCTCAATGGCATAGCGATATCCACTCACTGCTGAAAAAAGGAAACTGCCAGTGTGGCAGTAGTGATGTCCTCCTGTACTCCGCATTTGAACCTGGTGGGGGCTGGGGATGATTAGTGCCCCCAGACTGTCTCCTGTTTGAAGCTTAACATCAAACGTCAACCATACTTGGGTCCCTTTTATGAGTCACAGGGAGCTCAATTCAGAGGCACAAAGGTGCCCAGCCCGCCCCCCACTCTTTGGGAACAAAGACCACAACCGTGTACTTAAACAGCGCTTTTCTTTGCTCATTGTGGAAGCCATCATGTTCTCCTGATCTGTTGAACAGGAAAAGAGACGTCTGGCCGACCACCTGCGGGGAGGTGATTGCAGGGTCACCCACCAGTCCGCATTCTCCTTTTCCACTCACTGCTGCATTAGGCAAGCTGCAGGCAGTTCAGTGATTGTTTCACAAAGACGCAAGTGCTATACCCCAAACCTGACACACCTAATTGTCTCTTGGCTACTGACTGCCTTTTATCCATGTTTTAACGCAGGGGCATTTCGGCAACAAACATTTATTTTGTCAAAAGCTCTAGGATAGGGTAGGGATGCTGCCCAGCCCTGCTTATATGAAGCATTGGTCAGTTGTGTAATTATAATTTGGAGATGGCTCTCTCAGCCCGTGAATGGACAATGGTCGTTTCCCCTCTCCCTTCTTCTTTGAGGCTGCTGCTGTGAAATGCAGTTTTTGTGCAGGCGTATGGCCAACAAGAGCTGACACTAATAAATAAACGACTGGTGCCTGATCAGGATTTCAAACAAATATAAGATTGTCCACTGGCTGCAAAGCACATCTTCAAAGGCTGCAGTGTCACGAACATTTCTTTTCAGGAACATAGACAACTACTATCTAGTACCCTGTTGTGCACATCCTTTCAATTGCACTGGGTGGGTCTAAACTGTACAGGGCCAGTGGGCCTACATGTAGAAATGCTTTTGTGAAATTGTCTTGAACTTTTCAAAAACACTGCCATTCCAGGTAGGTTACACCTTAGAAATAGTTTATGGTGGTGACTCCATAATCTTTTCGACCCACTCTGCCCCCCGTCCGCAAGAAACCAGGAAGAAAACGAATTTGCCTCACATGCCAAAATGACTTGCTATGGTTCGGTTCAGACAAGCAGCAAACTTGCTGTTCTTGTTTCCCTGACAACACATGTTTCTAGATTCTATTAAACTTAAACGTGTTTTAAAAGATGGTGGCAAAAGCTCTGTCCTCAAAGATAATAAAACTCCCCTTCTAAAGCTTAGTTATGATCTATATAAGCATTATGCATGTCCTTCACTGACGTTCCGTTAAAACAAGCATTGGCAAAGCCAACAGTTTTGGCTTGTTATGCACTGCCTTTATATAACCAGGTAATCGCACGCTTTTGCACCTGCAACCATCAATAGCCAGTTACTACCACTTCGGGAGTGCCTAGCAAGTGCCTTTCTCATGCCTACTCAAAAGCTCAAACTGTTGGCATTGCCACTGCTTGTGTGTTGTTGCTACTAGGAGCAGTGTGCATCTTCCTACACACTTATGTAATGCCATTTATATATGTTCAAAATTACTGCTGCATAGCTCATTAAAGGGTGGCACTCTGAATGAATTTTTTTTTATATACATAGTACAGCAATATCAAGTTCTTTCCATTTGTTTTCTTTTGTAAAACCAAATAATGCAATGTTCCTATATTTAGATTTCAAAAGAAATATTTCTATAAATATATTGACACATTTCTATTAGTAAACTACTATTCGGCTCATTATTCGGTTCCGGCCGAATATTTTGGCCAACTATTTGATATTCGGCCGAATAGTAAATGTACTATTCGGTACACCCCTAGTTCTTACACCCCCCCCTTTTGCTCCCTTCTTCCTTAGCACTTATGTTTTTGAAAATGTGGCATTTCCTGTCCTATTCTGAAAGACACTAGTTTTGTCTTCCTCTCCCCCTCGTCCTTCCCCTTCGCCCCCCAGCACTATCTGAATCGTCAGCAAACCTAGTAAAATAGTTGCTTCGTTTTGTTCTCCTCCTTCTCCCTCTTTCCAATCCCCCCGGCCCACCCTCCTCCTGTTTACTTTCTGGCACTACCTCAATTGCTGTCAGGCATAGTAATGTAGCCGCTTGTATGTCTCACTCTCCCTCCCCATCCCCTTAGCACTTGCACTATCTGAAATTTCATCAGGCTGATTATGATAGTTGATCTTTGTTCTTTTCACATTCTGACTGTTTCAAGGACTGAAAGAATGTTCATTGTATTTTTTTCCCATATTCCCTCCCCTCCTTGAAGCGCTTTGAAACACATTGGGCCTCATTACGAGAAGCGCAGTAAAAACTGGGTCATTACCGGCATGGAGGAACAAGCGGGTCCCTCCTCATATGACGCCGCTAATAGCGGGTGATTATGAGTGCGCGAGCATGCGCAAACCCCCATGCCATAGCGCTAAAGGCCCTCCAACCCCCCGATAGCGCCATCACATGACCCGCAGATACCGGCTCCACCTAGGAGGCACCCCCTTAATACCGATCCGGTAATAACATCATGCAAATACCGGGCTCGTAATACCGGACCCGGAAGTAACATCATTGCGTCGGAACGGGAAATGTGCCGGTGCCCATCTTTAAAAACACAATCCATTGCAATCCTCACAACCACCACTGCTACAGAGGAGAGACCAGGGCCTATATTGAAAATGTCCAAGGCTACAAGAAAAACGAACCCCCGCTTGCGCAAAAAGCGTTTTTCAGACGAAGAACTGAACATGCTGGCGGACACCCTAGCTGCCCATGCTGAGGAGATCAGCCAGCATAACCTGAAAAGGGAGGTGCAGCAATGCAAAAAGGAGATCTGGGAGGTAGCCCGCAAGGTCTCGGCAGTCGGCACCACCTCACGGACAGTCAAGGACTGCACAAAAAGGTGGGATGACCTCCGCCTCAGGGTACGGAACATCCTGGCCAGCAATAGGAGGGAGGCCATGGCCACAGGCGGGGGTCCCCACTCAGCCACAAAACTTTCACGCTGGGAGGAGACGTGCAGCACGTTCATAAAGATGGAGTCCATCGAGGGATTTGGGGAGATGGAGACGGGTGCTGCAACATCTGCAGATGGAGGTGAGTGACCCTGCAGATCCCAGTAGGGGAAACCATGACGTAGCCCAAGTGATGTGGAAGAGAGTCTAGGCAAGGCAATGCATGTCCCAACACACACATCAACTTATCCTTGTCCAGATGCAGGCCCAAACCCTGCCACACTGAAATGCATGCTGAGTGCCAATCCCATTATCAACACACAGCCAACACACATGGACCGTGCCCATGTAATATATCACACAAAGCCCAATACAACGGCATGCTACCTGCCATGCAGCATCCCCGCACTGAGACATCACGGCACATGCCAAAATGCCCCCTTCATACTATGTGTGACACACCTGTAAGATATGAATGCATGATAAATGTAATTCTCCACAGCACCATATAATGCATCTTGTATGTAACACCATCACTGATGCCCTGCATCTCTTCTACCCACCCCAGGCACCGATGGAGAGGATGCCAGTGAGGAAACAGCCACAAGGGCATCCACGTCCTGACACAAGACTGCTCCCACAGGCAAGACCACCTCCGTGGCAGCCTTGCAGGCCATACCGAAGCCCAGGGCGAGTGCCCAGGCCATGGCTGCACATGAGGGCCCCACATCAACACCTGACACCGGGACCATGGATCTGACAATACCAGTGGAAGGCGAAGCCATTGGCACAATGTAAGCACAAGTTTGGTGGGCGAGGCAGCTGCCCCACTCAGCGACATAGAAACTGCAGTGGAGGAGTATGTGGACGAAGATGGAGTAACCCATGTGGCATATCCACAATCCCCAAGCCCCCTGTCCACCCCCAACCCCACACTCAGCCCCCACCCACCAGCAGCAGTGCAGATCCATTAGTGCATGATTCAGACCTCAGCACCCTCCCTGAGGACAGCACTGCCAATGCAGGCCCAGTGGCAGCACCCTCAACCACTGCTGCTCCCACCACCAACCTTGAGGCACAGCTAGCAAGGGTGGAGGCTAGACAGGACTCAATGTTGGACCTACTCCGACAATATGTTGCGGATGAGGAGGACACGAGGCGTGAGATTGCGCAGGCCATAGCGGCAAATACAGCTGCCGTCAATGCCTCAGCGCTGATGATGCAAGACAGTCTGGGGGCCGTCACACAGTTCCTCACCTCTATCCTGCAGCACATGCAGCAGCCACAACCCACACCAGCCGTGCAAATCACCACGGCTTCCACCCCATCCACCACACCCCCATCCTCCACACCCGCTTCCTCTGCACCCTCCAGCCCTGTGCATACAACAAGACGGAGTGCGAGACACTCAGAAATGCTGCCCCCAGAAAACAAGAAATCCAGGAAATAGTGTGGAACAACAATGGGAGTGGGTCAGATGGTGTCGGTGGTGTATGGGTGTATTAGTGGGATTTCATTGGGGGGTTTGGGGAGTTCATTGGGGTGTATGGGGAGTTGATTGGGGGGGTTTTGTGATTTCATTGGGAGGTTTTGGGAGTTCGTTGGGGGTATGGGGAGTTCATTGGGTTTTTTTTCTGATTTCATTGGGGGTTTTGGGAGTTCACTGGGGGGTATGAGGCGTTTTGGTGTTGTGGGGGGGGGTAGCACATTTCTGTAGTTGATATTAATACACCCGTTGTGTGAAAAATCATTCAATGCCTGGACATTGTCCACTGCGTGTGTACCCATTTAATTCATGACAGTGCACAGTGCCCAACTCCCCACATTCCCTGTGTGCATGTCCACATGGACCCAGTGTACAATGTGTCACTGACACATATCTATGGACATCCCTGTGGGTCCGAAGTATTCGCCAATCAGTGATTGGTGTACTGCATGGCCATCTTATGCATCAGGGGTGCTGCTTCTCCTCCATCTTCATCCTCATCATCCTCACCCGGTGCATGCATGTCAATGTCAGGTGGCAGTGGTACATTTCTCTGGACGCACATGTTGTGCAGCATGACACAGTCCATGGTGATCTTTGCCACCTACTCAGGCCTATAAAGGAGTGCTCCATCAGACCTGCTTAGGCAGCGGAACCGCGCCTTCAACAGGCAAAAGGTCTGCTCAATCACAACACTGGTATGAACCCGATTGTACTCCTCTTCATGGCTGTACCGCGGGTTCCACACAGGGGTAAGTAGGCACGGCTTCAAGGGATATCCTCCATCACCTGCAAGTGAATACAAATAGGTGTATGTGAGTCACTCTGAGCTGTCACCTTCAGGATTCACAGCCATGGCCACAGCTATTTGCTGCCGACATGCACATGTCCCTGTACGTATGCACATATTTTATTTAGATGCATTGTATACTGCAATATGGTGTGGTAGTCTGGATGGTGTTGTACAGATGATGCAGGGTGAATTCTTGCATGCTGATGTGGATGTACTGTGGTTGCAGGACAATGTTTTGCCTCACATTTTTGCTGTGTATACTACACTGTGCATGGTCACACTAGCCACATTGGCACGGTTGGAATCATGTTTAGTCATGCATTGATTGACATACCCATGGTGGCCAAGTTGTGCGTCTTACATGTTGTCATTGATATACGGCATTGGTCCGATGTGTGCCAGTGATGTGTAATGTTCGGGTTGGGAGGTTCAGGTCAGGAGTGTTTAGCTCTGCATGTATTCTCCACTCACTGGCCATTCCAACCCAGGTGGTGTATGCATCCCCGCCCATTCCCACCCAGGTGGTGTATGCATCCCCCCATTCACACCCAGGTGGAGTATGCATCCCCCCCTTCCCACCCAGGTGGAGTTTGCATCCCAACACATTACAACCCCGATGCACTACCATGGGCCAACAAGGCAACTCACAAAGGAGCCAGGCACATCGTCCAGCATGTCGCTCCATGTGACGGGGTAACGTGGAGTTAACAGCACCATGGCATCATGTGTCAATCCGGGATATCGGGCGCAACAATGTGTGATGATCTTGCTGGAGTCACATACCATCTCCACATTGATGGAGTGGTATTGCTTGCGATTGCAGAACACCGCCTCTACGGCATGGGGGACTACCAATTCTACATAGGTGCAGTCGAGGGCACCAACACAATTGGGCATGCCTGCGAGTGCATGGAAGCCTTCTTTGGTGTCGGCTATCTCCTGGGCAGTCCGTGGTAGGGATATGTGGGTGCTAGCGTGCTTCAGGAGGGCATCCAGCACTTGGGTCAGCATGCATGAAAATAGTGGTTGTAAAATGCCATGCAGCTGGCCCAGTGTGTGCTGGTAGGTGCCTGTGGCCAGGAAGTGGTGGACAGACACCACCTTTAGTAGCAGGGGGATGGCAGTGTGTATTTCTATGAGGCTGACAATGTCGTTGTGTATCATGTCCACTATGGTGGTGATGGTGTCCAGGTCCAACCGGTACAGGGTGTGGATCTGCTCAGGGGTTAGATTGAATGGACTGGGTCTGATGTGAGGGATTGGTGGCTGCCTACGAGGTACTACTGGCTGCACTGGTGGTAATTGCTGGCCCTGTCTCAGCCCCTTCCTCCTCCTGTGTCTCCTCTGTGCTGCCTGTTGCTGTGGCTGTAGTTGTTGTTGTAGTTGCTGTAGTTGTAGCAGTATAGGCATGTCCTCCAGCCCCATTATTGCAAAAGCTAGTGGTATCATTTTGGTGTGGGAAGGGGTGTGGTGTGTGGGTGTACTCCTTTTATATTTGCACAGGCTCCATTGACTCCACCTGTGGTGATTGTGTGCACCTGTGGCAGTTGCCTTGATTGCAGATTGCTGTTTACGGGTGGTCCGCGATGCCTGTATGGCCACCATCGTGCAGGTCCTAATTACCGCCTTCAGGATGCCGGTAATTGCATGCCCGCGTGAGTTGTGATGTCCTCCTATTACTGGTATCCCGGTATTTACTCCACGAAGCAGCGCATGTACGCGCGCGAGCTGGTATGAAGGGGCACGTTACGGGCCGTATTGGCTGGTTGTCGGGTCGTAATGCTCCGGACCCGTTAACGATGCCGTTATTACCATTCCGCCTTCCTTTTTTCATTACCTCCATTCGCGTAATGAGGCCCATTGTGTATAGGCGCTACACAAATAAACAATCAATTCAATTCACCACAGATCGGCTCAGCAAGGGCTGAGACACCCTCCGTCATCTCACGCACCATTTCACCAAAAGCTGCCATGCCAATTTGCCATGCCAAAACCATGCCAAATGTGGCCGTAGGCTGCGTTGCTGAGGGGGTGCATTGTCAGTCTGGGCTTCCAACAGGGGAGCCACAGGAGGGGTTGTATGTGTGCGGCTCGGGGTGTGCATGCGCCGGCAGCATGGTAGGCTGTGGAGGCTCAAGTCATGCTGTCAGCCACGTGGTGGGTTCTCTGGTGTGGGTGGAGGGTTGCCTGCGGAGACTGTGCCCTGGGGTTGCTGGCACTTCCACATGGTCAGTGTCACTGCTGCTGTCACCCTGTTCCTCCAATGTCACATTAGCTGGTGAAGTGTCCTCTGTGGCGGTGTCCACAGCAGCAGAGGTGTTGAGTGATGATAAAAGCGTGCTCTTGGTGGGCTGGACTGGGGGTGTGGGCCTGCTCCTGCTGCAATGGGGTGTGGTAGGCTGTGTCTTCCACCTATGGGTGGCGTGTCTGCCCCTTTGCGGGGTGGTGACTGTGTTGTGGGACGGCGCACTCCCAGATGGGCCAGCCGCCTCTTCATCCTCCGACACCTATGGCGTTGCTTATGTGACTGTAGGGGTCATAGGTGATGGCGTTAGGTCTCATTCCCCCACATGTTTTGGCATTTCATACATGGTGATGTGTGGGTCCCTGGCCTATTGAGCTGATGGACAGGCCTGGTCTGGGGCGTTTCCAAGAGGATAGACAATGATGGCAACGGGTGCAGTGAGGGAGGGGCACATAGGGGATTTGCGTTCGGCTAGAGTGGGGATGGCAAGATGATGTTGCTGTGCCAGCTGTTATTTGGCTTGCATGCTTCTGATCCCCATGCACCCATGTTTCCAACGCGGGTGGTATGGGGGGTGGAGGGTGGCGGGATACATGGCACTGGTAGGTCCCTATGGGGCACTGCTGTACTTGGATGTGTCCTTTGGCTGCCCTCGGCACTGCTCTGACTCACAGGGGTGGCCTTGGTGCACTGGCAAATGGATACTGCAGTAGGTGGCTGATGTGGCACCCACTCACTGTGCCCTGTCGCAATGCCTGGCTTATGGGTCTGTCCACTGGGGCATACTCTGCTAGGCTGTCATTGTTGCATGCACATCATTGGGGGGTGGGGTTCATTCACCTTCTGCCTCGTGACTGCCGGCACCCGCCTTTGCATCCAACGCCCTTGATGCCCTCCATATTCAACACTGAGCTGTACTTGTCCTCCCATGATATTAGTGCTAGTGGCAACACTGTCCCCCCACCTCTGGCCATGCTATCCTACCTGTGCTGGGTCAGCATTCCCCGGACACGCAGATCGTTCCATCTTTTTCTACAGTCTTCGCCATCCCGGGGGACGTGGGCAACTGCACTGACATTCTGGCTCACCATCTGCCAGATGGCTGTGCGGCGCTGGCCACAGGTTTTACACTCCCTCGCACCATACAGCTCCTCAGGGTGTGCCACGACCTCATCCACAAGCACCACCAGCTCCCCCCTCAGTGAATTCAGGCTTTCTGAGACGATCTTGTGCAGCCTTGCCCCTGACCCTCTCCTGAGATATTGTGGATGTTTTGCTGGTGTGGATGGCGGCTGGAAGTGGAGATTTTAAATGGATTGTGTTTTCCAAAATGGCCACACAATGCTTCCTGTTTCGGCAGTGACGCAATTTCCGCCGGCACTAATAGCGCAGCATCTCCGAGGGCAGCGCTATTTGTGCCAGTTTTCCAGCGTTAGCCCTTAATTGGGTGCAATTATTCCCCGGCGTGAACAGCATTATCACCGGAGTCGGGGCGCGTGCACGCCAGGTTGTGATGCGGCACAGATACCGCCGCATGACCTGGCAGTAACACTATTTGCGCCCGTTGGTAATTGCGCTGAGTTACCACCCAACTCGTGTTGAGGCCCCAGGTGTTTTGCGAGTCTGTGACCCACACCCAAATTGTATAAAGGAGCTGTACCAAAAGAACCTGGAAGGAGAGTATACCAGGTGTCTTGCGAGTCTGGAACCCGCACCCATGTTGTGTTATTTTGAAAGAAGAAATCTAAGGAAGACTCATGCCCTTAAGATTTGAAATGGTATTGAATGTGGAAAAAGCCAGGGTCCTGATCCTCTTGAACTATAAAGAACTTGGTTTTTCTTTTAACTTTTGTTTTGGTCGAGAGTGTCCTGGGGAAGGGAGGTATTCCCTCTGGAACTGCAGACATTATTCATTTAGAACTTTTGTTGGAGTTATACCTTTTGTTGAGCTTGAACATTTGTGCACTTTCTCAGCAAAAGACAATACCCTTAACATCTTAAGGGTTTGTTTTAGAAAGTGAGGGCTAGCATAGGATTTCGGACACAGGACGTTTTTGCTTTGGACATCTTGACACTTAACAGACCCTTAGTTTTGGTTGAGGTAAGAAAATGCCTCCTAGGTTAGGAACAGTCAGGCATTTTCCAACCCTTTTATTATTTCAATAAAAGTCTATAACAACCACCATGAATCCTCTGTATCCATGTCTCATTCCTGGCTCCTCACATACAGTGTCAGTAGTGGGATCGGGCTCAGTTGATACAAACTGGGGAACTTTCAGATTTGAAAAACTTAACAACCAAGCATCCAATCCATCACTAAGTACAGAAAAATCTATTGAATTCGACCTATGCAGTAGCAGGGGAAAAGCTGTACAACCCGGAGTCAGAGTCCTAAAACCCACTGACCTGGTCCTAGAACCCCCTTCCGGAAACAACATCAGGTTAACCTCCAAGTCTAGTCTAGCCTGGCGATACAGCATAGACGTCCTGGCAGGTGTAGAAGACCCCGACTACCGGGGCGATGTGAAGGTTTTGATTCAAAATAATGGGAAACCTACATATCAAATAAGGGTGGGAGAGAAAATAGCTCAGGGAATCCTAGACAGAGCTCACTTTCCCAAAATAGAGGAAATCAAGGAAGCAGATAAAACTGACAGAGGAGGAAAAGGCTTTGGGTAGGCAGATGAGGATCCCTCAATGGAAATACCCAAAAAGACAGAAATTAAAAACTGAATGGCATATTTGACCGAATTTAGGCTGTACGAAAAGTTGTGAACAACCAAAAATGCAATCAAATATGCCATACAAACCCATTATAGCAAACAAGGTGATTGGCGGTTGCGGGGGTGTCCCCCACTCCCCTTGTTCGCTATAATGGGATTGGGGGTTGAGGGGGTGTCCCCTGTGTAAATCAATAAAAAGACATTTAAAAAAAAAAAGAACAAAAGGAAAGGACCCTGTGGAGCTGGTTCCCAAGCACATAAGTGCAGAGAACCAGTGTCGCAGGGAGTCAGGGGAGTCGGCCGCAGCAACCAAGGAGGTGTGCCGCAAATAGCTAAGTGGTGGGGGATGGGAGTAGTGTATTCCGAATGTATGGGTTGTGTGACCGTAACGATCAAGTTAGCTATGGTCTTTTCGGCCGCAAACCTTTCCGTTACGGGCAAACAACCCAAATCCCCCCTCAATGACATCCGATGCAGTAACAACAAAAACCCCTAGTGAGGACGCTGAAATCATTCCTGATATAGCATTTGCTGAATCGAATGACTCCTTGGAAGCAGAGGCTTTTTTAAATGTGGTTTCGGAAGATGAGAGGAGACTGAAGGGGGGGGGCATTCTTATCTTTAAGGCATGGGTTACTATGTAGAGGAGATTTTAGCCCCAATGGTACTCCCAGATCCCAGATTATGGTGCCTAAAAGTCACTAAAGTATGGTGCTGGAGATTGGCCACTCCCATTTAATGGGTGTGTCAAAGATACATACACTGACTTGTTCAGTGGAGCTGTAGGCTGTTCATCCTAAAGACTCCCCTTAGGACAGAGGTCTTCAATCTGTGGGGCGCACCCCCTCCATGGGGGGGCACAAGATACAAGACAACGAAAATAGAATGTATTTATTTATTTTTTCATCCGGCTCCTAACTGAGCATGTGAAATGGCGAGACACTGGCCCCCATGCACATGCTCAGTCTGTGCAATGTGACGGGGGCGTGGCCACAAAAAAGGAACTAAACACATCCTGGATGCATGAATTCCGGCATTTGGATTGCGCGTCCAGGCTGCGTTGTTGGTTCCTGCTGCTTCTGCCCTCATCTACTCTACTTCTTCTTACAAGGTAAGTGAGGCCGCTCCCGCTGCGTCCGTCTCCCTCTGCGCCCCCTCATTGGGTGCTGCGGGGGAGAGGAGGCGAGTGGGGACCGAAGCTTGTGTTGCCGGTGTTGTATGACACCTGGCTCCCCCACGGCAGATTGCTGGGCTCTAGCAATCTGCCGTGGAGGAGCCAGGTGTCATACAACACCAGTCCCCCTGCTTTGGCTGCCCCTCTGCCTCATCACCCCTCTTCCCCGTCACTAACTTCCACGTCACCAGCGCTGGTCAATGGCCCGGCTTGTACCGGGTCCCGAGATTCGGCATCAGATGTCTAGTTGGATCTTGGGACCCGGCCTGCCTCAGCCCTGACCAGGTTTCACCAAGCCCTGACCAGGTTTCACCGAGCCCCCAGCTTCGCAAAGGGAAGCTGGGAGCTCAGTCACCTAATCTGTGCTGTCCTGCCTTCCACACCAGTCACTTGTGCTGTCTGCTCATCCCGTTTTCAGGACACCATGGGAATGTGCAAGAATGCTGCTTAAACTTGCATTTGCTAGTTTTCTTTGAAATGTTTTTTTTTTTTTTCGTCAGAGTACCACACAAATACTCTGTAATTTGTGTGCCCCTCGCTTTGTGTTTTATCACGGGTTATATGTATAAAGATGTTATATGCTTGTCAAACTGGTTAATCACAAATTCATACTTCTGTTGTGCTGGGTCAACCTTACATTTTCACAACAGGGGCAGAGGCAGAAATACCCCAACCTCTGCTCTGAATATAGGCAACTCAAACCATGGACCTGCCCAACCCATCCCTTGGCCAAACACTTTTTATAGTACTTGTTTTTTAGAAGGAATTGCAAAATCCATATGATTAACAACAAGCTTTGAATATATAACATATCAGCATGGGTCTGTCAACCTGCTGAGCTACACCGGTAGCCATTACTGTAGAGCGAGTATATGCATTACCAACAGTACTTTGGGGGTACCACTGCCATAGAAGTGATTTAAAGTGGAATAGATGTACACTGTGAAGTTGGGAAAGAAGCAGCATGAAAGAAATTGCACCATTTTAAAAAACAATTATTTTGAAAATGTCCCTTGTGCAGAGTCCAACTGCCAGCTGCGCCTCCCTGAAACTCCAACCCATCCTCCAAACTGGCTTGCTGAAAATGTGTAAAATTGCGGCACTTTGAACATTATTTCCAGGGCCTCTTTTGTTTCCCAGTCCTCCCCTATCTGCCAGTGCCGGAGTTGTATGATATGGGGACTGGAAAGGGCAGGGTGTATAGAGCTTAATGCTGTGGGGAACAACGACTCTCAAATGCCGATTGGAAGATGCGTTTTCATTCACTGAGTTTCTTTCAACCTTGATAGCAAAGGTGTAAAACAGTGTTTGGTATTTGGCATGGGGAAGAGGCAGAATGCCAGGTGTGGGGAGCTTTGTATTGGGGAGAGTGGGTAGGAAGGGCATCTTGGGGACAGGGGTGTCAGTGCAATGGAGGTGGGGAAAGGGGGTGTATATTTCCACTACTTTTATGGTACACTTTGGCCCTGAATAACGTGGTCTCCCGTGCACCACAGCGGTGGCACAGGTGTCTGTTCCGCCACTGCGAAAGGAGATGGGATGGATAATTTGCCTTTGTTCAGATTCTCAACTACTAATATTGCGTATGCATGTTTGTAAGGCACCAGCTGGTATGGCGAGCTAAAAGTAGCTCCTTGTGGCTGTTGGTTTCAAGCTAACCAGGATCTCCTAGATATGAAGCAGGAGCTGCATAGCTCCCAGCAATTTCAAACCTGGTGGCTGTTGGGGGAGGCTGTGCGCTGACTGGCAGAGTGTAGTGTGCAAATATATTAGTATTATTGGTAAGGGCAATCTGGTAGGTCTATAATTAATGTTTTTATTGTACTTTTCCCATTGCAGGAACACAAATTGGCTCTATCATCCCATCTAGGACAGCAAGGTCCCCAGCAGCAGTGGCACCATCAGTGGTGTCCGAAATGCATGGGCCCTTGTGAATGCACCTGCAACATTGCTAATTGAAGTGAAGCAACATTAAACATTGTTGGACATTCTTTCCAAATATTTTCATAACATTTTTTACAAGTAAGAAAAGCCAATTCCTGGCGATTGGGAGTGCAGCCCACACCGCTGGCTTAACAGCCAAGGTCTTACTTTCACTTTTGCTACGTGCTTTTACACTGAGGCCCCTTTTTACTGGGTTTGCACCCCATGCAGAGATATGAACTTGATACAAGATTTACATTTATTTTGAACGAATTGCTGTGCACACTCACCGCCTCTCAGACCATCAAAAATCCAGACATATGTAGTAGGACTTTCCAGAGGTAAAGATACCTTTTTTTAAATAAACTGTATTTTGCTGTGGGTGAAAAAGGTGGGGACATTTTAAAGGTACAGTTAGCAAGAAAAATCCAGTGAAGCACTTGACCCAGTCAAATAGGCAGGTAAGGATTTATTTTCCCTATCTACCACTGGTTGAGTAGAAGTGCTGAAGGTTTGTATCAGCCCTGAGCAATGTGCATCCAGGTGTGGTTTGCGCCGTTAATCTTGTTTTTTATACAACCAGTGTTTCTGACCCATTTTTGCGTGGGGCCTGCCCCTTCCCCCAGGCTTTTCACATGGTTCCTTTTGAATCTTTGCATGCAGTGTTCGCCATTTTAACTCTTTTTTTCAGGCATTTTTTATTTTTGAAAACTTGAAATGGTTTATAAAAACTAATGTGACAGTGCCCAAAGATCGTAGGGATCTCAAACGAAAAGCAGAAGAAAAAAAGCAGAAGAAGAGGTGAAAACGGACAAACGAAATGCTTTGTTTGTGGTTTTACGTTAGCAAATGATAGCCAGCCTGAAGCCAACGAAATTAAGGCATCATTTGGAAACAAAACATGCCAATTTGGCCAAAAGGACAAGGGATTTCTTTGTACGAAAGTTGCAATGCATAAAAAAGCAGAAATACACTATTAAGAATGTAGCCTCAATACCTGCAAATGCTTTGAAAGTTTCTTATCACATTGCAAACTATCTGGGCAAAAACAAATGCTGAGAAAGTGATTGTCCCAACAATTCTTGCTGTGAACCGGGTAATGCTTGTTGACGGTGCAGCAGAGAGATGCAAAGAATCCCTATGCCAGATACCACAATTTGCCGCCGCATTGCTGACCTGTCCTCTGATATCAGTGCATAATTCATATCGAGCTTGAAACACAGCCAGTTTGCCCTACAGTTGGATGAAGCCACTGACAATTCAAAAGACGCTCATTTGATTGCTTATGTGAGGTACTGCCATGGAAAAGAAATGTTGGAGGATTTCTGATTTTGTAAACCAATTCAGAGCAGAGCAACTTCACCTGAACTCTTCAAAATTGTTCACAACTTTCTAGGTTCCCACTGCCTAAAGTGGGAGGCGAGTGTTGGTATTTGCACGGATGGTGCTCCTTCAATGTGTGGTGCTAGAACTGGGCTAAAAGCTAAAGTGTTGGCAGTAGCCCCACATATTGCGTGGACACACTGTATGATACACCGGAAGATTTGGCGGCGGGCAATATGGGGCATGAACTCACCGAGGTGCTGCCTTCTGTTGTAAAGATTGTACATTTTATTAAGATGCACCCCACAAGAGCCCGTCTTTTTGCCACTTTATGTGGAGAAATGGGAGCCGGCCATGATGCTTTGTTGTTTCAAACGGAGGTCAGTTGGCTATCCAGGGGAAAGGTTTTAAATCACATTCAGGAACGAAGTGAGACGCTTTCTCCTGGGTTTAGACCAGACAAAAGCAGAGCCTCTGTGTGATTCACGCTGGCTTGTACTGTTAGCTTACCTTGCTGACATCTTCGAAAAGCTAAATTCTTTAAACCTCTCCCTGCAACGCACAGAAACCACATCATTAGCTATGAATGGAAAAATAACAGCATTCAAGAAGAGGCTGGAGCTTTGGAGGAGGAGGTTTCATGCCGGCATTACCAATGCGTTTCCATTATTAGCAGATGCTCTTGAGTAGACAGAGTATGATCTTTCATGTGTTGCTGAACTAATAGGAAACCATTTAAATGCTCTCAGAACCATTCTCAAAAAGTACTTTCCAGAGGATAAGTGTAACCTTAATGACTGGGTGGTTCAGCCTTTCCTAGCAGACAGAGGGGCTCATCTCCCAATACAACTCCAGGAGGAACTAATGGAGCTTCGAAGTGACCACCTACTGGAGAGCCAATTCAAAAAACTGTCTTTGGGAGGATTTTGGGAAATGTGTCTGCAGAGTTTCCAACTTCATCCAAATGTGCAGTCAATGTACTCTTACCTTTCAGCACCTCGTACCTTTGAGAGACTGGATTCTCAGCACTTGCAGCCCTGAAGACTAAATATTGGTCCGAGCTGGAGGTCTAAGAAAACCTGCTGTTGGCTATTGCAAAAATGTAACCCAATATTGACAGGCTGGCTGCTGAAAGACAGGCACACCCTTCACACTAGTTCTCCAATATGCCACTGTCCAACTTGCAAGTGACAGCATTGATAGTAATCTCAAAGTTGCTGTACTTAGGAAATAAATTGTTACATCACTTGCATGTCAAACGTTACTGTAGGACAGCAACATTGGCTGTTTTATTTTGTGGGAAATAAATATCCAACACTATTTTTGTCACGTCCTCTGTATTATAGCAAAAAAGATCTGAATTCTGTGTTAACAAATATGTGTCCTCTGATCTAATTTGAAAGAATTTAGTGTTTGGCACCCACGCCTCCATTTGGGGCACCATTCTACACCAGGGCGCGATAACCGTTCGCAACTGATTAAAATGTTGGGGTCCATGTGTATAGGGGTGGCCCAAGCCAGGGGCTCGAGGTAAAACAGTTTGAAGGCCACTGGCCTAGGATAGCCAATACCCTGAAGGTTAAAAAACAGGTTTGTACACTCAGGGAAACCCTCAATAGGGAAGTAAACTCCGAAATCACTGCCCTGATGACTTGAATGCAGAACAAGTAGAACAAAGCTGGGAGCATTAAAGAGAGGATCCAAAGTAAAGATGAATGGTGGAGCACCAATGAATCAGCAGCGAGGGGGATAGAGCACAGGATGAACTGGATAGCAGTAGAGTCTGGAACAGAAACGAGAAGCTGGGGAGGAGAACCAATAAAGGACCAGAAAACAAGGTGAACCAGGAGTAGACAAAAGTCTAAAGGGAATAAGAAAGCAGGTAGCTAGACAGAGCGTAGCAGAGAAACAGGGAATGTCACAATAAGTGTCAGTGCCCCGAAAGAAGCGACGCACTGCGCTCACCGATTGCTGGCTTTTTATGATATGCTGGTTCTGAAACAGCAGTAATGCGAGAAAGTGCGGGCCCAATCTTCAAAAAGGCTTGAGCCCTGTTTTCACTACACTTTGCCGGAATTATGCAGCACCATGTTGGAAGACCTGTGATGGTTCGTTGTTAGAATCAATTCCATCTGTGCCACAAGGACGAAGCAGGATAGCACCTCCTAACAGTATGCTCCCCACCATGGGTGAAGTGGGCCTGGTTTCCAAGGATGGGTTGCATGAAATCATTGGAGTAACACTGGAGCATTATTGGAAGAGACTGGCTCCCAGGTGTGGTCTGATGGTCCGTAACCATTCCAGTCAAACAGATATTTTATCCAACCACGAAAATATCTAGAATCACAAATACCAAAGAATTTGTATTCCAATCTGGAACCAGTATCCACAGGAGGATGGGGAACTGTCGTAGTCCTCTGAAAATGGTCTTTTACACGAGACCTCAACTGAGGGACATGAAACAGTGGGTGCAAACGTGACCAAGAAACAGGTAAACAGAGGCGATAGGCCACTGGCCTACAGAAGACAACACCTTAAAGGGAGTAAAACATGAGGAGATAGCTTAGAGCGAACCAGCCTTTTGGGTTGAAATAGGGAAGCCAGCCAAACATCAGAGAGAGAGGAATTCAGGTTCCTTTGTTCTCTTCTTGTCCACGTATCTTTTGTAGTCCACATGTGATTCTTGAAGTGCCTGCAGTGCTGTTTTATGACTTTCTTGTATGCTTGTGACCATGGCATCCACCGTCAGTATCTGACATGGGGAAGGTGAAGCCGTAGGAAAACTAGAAGGATTAAACCCATATGTACACTTGAAGGGACTCATTCCTATGGCATTATGCATTGAGTTATTATAAGCACATTTTGCAATGGGTAGGAGAGCTGACCAATTGTTCTGTGATGCTGAAATGAAACAACGTTGGTACTGTTCCAGTGATTGCTTCAGTCTTACTGTCTGACAAGTAGTCTGTGGATGAAACCAGAATTAAGAGCATGATTTATACCCAAAATGTTGCATACTTGTTTCCAGAACCTTGAGGTGTACTGAGTCGCCCGGTCAGAGATGATGGTGTCAGGGAGACCATGTAAACAAAAGGTGTTTTGTAACAAGTGGTAGTCATCTGGGCTGCAGTGAGAATTTGAGACATGGGGAGAAAGTGAGCCATCTTTGTTAATGGATCCACTGTTACCATTATAGTGGTATGTCCAGAACATGGCAGTAACTTGACTATAAACTCGATGGATATCTGTAGCCAGGGTTATCTTGGAAGAGAATGTTGCATCAAATTCCCAAAGGGCTTTTGTCGAGATGTTTTTGCTTGAGGACAGATTATACAAGTGGTCACATAGTCATGTATATCCCTAGACATTCTAGGCCACCAAGAATATTTGGATATAAGCTCCTGTATGGAACAAATCCCTCTATGTTCTGCAGCAACTGAATCATGACACATTTGCAAAACACCTCATTGTAGTTTGGGTGTTGGAACGATCAGATGATGTCCTTGGAACCACTGTTAGCGACTTCAATACAACACTACAGCTAAGTCAATGCCTAGTCTGGGATGCTGATGGAAACCCTTATTGATATATTTTTATGTCCAGTTCGTTTACTTTGGATGACAACCCTTATATAACACCCCTCTCTTAGAATCCCCCTGACCCCACTGAGCCAAGAAGTAGGTTTGTTTTGCAAATTAAAAGGTTTATTTTAAAAATTAAACAATATATATATCACACTTTTATGAACAAATTGATAATTGATAGCACACTTGTGAAGATGATAGTGATCAACAATGGATAATATTACACTAACACACTTTTTTAATTACTTAGGAGTTGATATAGAGAGGATAAAGTAGCTGAGAATGCTTTTATGGTTTCAAGGAAATGATGGAAAAGAATGGAGCACAGAAATAAATTGATATGGTTTCCACAAGAGATAATGTGATCACTTTTTCTTTTGACAATTCACTCCCCCCCTATGCAATAGAAAGAGATGGAAGGAGAGCACACAATTTTCAGGAATACAAACAAAATGCAATACAAAGTTCCAGTTCCCCCCAGCGAGCTTAGAGGAAAACAGGTATGATTTTAAAGCAGCTTTTAATTCCCTATAGGAGGTTCAGGGTAGGTGATAGATACTTTGAATTAGTTCAGGTCAGCACTATCAATGATTCAGTGATTCAATGACCCCTGAATCAATGATTCAGGGATGGCTATCAGGTTGAAAACGGAATTCAATAACGGAAGCAAAAGACAGATATTTTTACACATGTTTGAAATGAAGCAAAATGTCAATTCGCTGCACTTTTTTTCGAGTGCGTCGATCGCGATTACGGAGAAACTATAATGAGTAGCAAGTCGGGTTAGAACTTGTTGGAAAGTTGGGGATCTTAGCTTTAAAATGAAAGTTCCTAGGACACGCGGTTCAAAAGATACATACAATTTAGTGGAGGTAGATTTTCGGAAATGAAGTAAGATTCAAATGACAAATGACACTTTTGCAGGTTTGAGATCACAGAATGAACACCCGATTTCTATGCAGTTCTAAATAGGTGGAAATGGATGCTATGAGATTATTTTAGACTAGGAGATTAGTTCTGCACAGTTCTAGCTGGGTACTCGCACTATAAATTTGAAATAGGCCGTCAAGATCTGGTCAGGTTTGGACTGGACTTCACTTGCCACGGGACGGTCAGGCACCGGTTCTGCTCACAGCGATCTGGGTCTGGTCTGCGGATCTGGATCTCTGGTTCTGGTCTCGGCACTGCACAGCGATCCGGTCTGGGTCTCTTGAATTGCATCTGATGGTTCTGGATACACAGGATTCTTAGCAAGCAGCAAACCGCGCAGCCCGGCGGTTGAATAGTTTGCAAAGGATTTTGAGGCCTGCTGAAGAGAACTCAGCTTGTGGGTTAGTCCTTTGCTTTAAGTTCTGTAGTCTGAGTTCTAAGTTCTGGTCTCTGTCTGGATTTGAAGTCTAAGTGCTGGATCTGGTGTCTTCTGGCGAAGTGCTCCGCAAGAAATCAGCTTGAAGTGGGAAGTGAATGTCCCTGTCTGGCTTTCAGTTGCTCTTTTTATGTCTTTTGAAAGTGGGTGGGTCGGCTCATTCTGCATGCCCAATCCTCTCATGATTTCATAGGTCAAGGATTCTCTGTGACCTGATTTGAGAAGGGATAGTGTCAGAGTGAGTCAGAGTGAGTCATCATTTTACAATCTATTGAAGAAACGCCCCTTTGTGTCCGTGCAACATATCTTCTTTTTCATAAAACCCACATTTGAAATATACCCCACTTGTTAATATTACCTAAATTGTATGACGGATTGCTTAAGGTATATTCTTGCCTAACCTGATCTTCCTAAGAGCTAGGGTTAAAAAATGCCAACATTTTTCGTTTTTTGGTTCATTTACCAATATTGGATTTTTACCAAAAATTACACAGATGTACACCGCCTCTCTACACATATTCTAGTAAATTTTCATTTTTCTAGCATAAACCCTGTGTCTGCAATCTCCATAATTCATGGGGTTTTGCCTCAGAACATGGTACAGAGTTGAGTCTAGTCTCAAATTGTGGGTACATTTCTCAGATTAAGGATCTCCAAATTGTACATTTTTGTAAGCTTAATACAATATTTCAGAAGCATTTAACTTAAACATATATTTGCTGCAATATGAATCCACAATCCAGTCTGGCCCGCCCCCAGAAACTTGGTGAGTCAGAGATCACAGACCTCTCCTTCCTTAGAAGACTGTTTACAGTCCACACCCAAAATCAGCATACCCCATTCAATTGAAAGGGTCTATTGTCTCTCTCCTACAGGCTGCAGGGGAAAACTCCTCCCTCTCAATCAACAGGGCCATGTGATATCCTGGGCTGTTGTGTGGGTCTTTGAGGTGTTAAGGGTTCTCAGGAAAAGCAACCCCTTTCCGAGGTTTTTAATTGAAATAAGACCACCTTCTTTGCACTGCACAGTTCTGCAAGACAGCTCTCCTGTCAGGATTTATAGAGCGCCAGCGCCGGTCAGTGGCTTGCAATGGTACTGCACCCATATTTGGGAGCTGTCTTGAATTAATACATTTCGGATTTTGAACAGTATCATATTTCTTTGCATTGGATTTTGCTCTGTGTGTAGCCAAGGATAGGACCTGTCCATGGTCTCTTGTATTAACATTAACAGAGGCAAAAATGGATGGCAACCTATTTTTCATGTTTTCCCTGTGCACTTTCTGGGGAGTTCTGGCCATCATGATGTTTTCAATGCCAGTAATGCACAGTTTTGTGGTAGGGTTTGGATGCATGGGTAAAAACATCCCACACCACAAATCGTTTTCTTGTTGTAAGCCAAATTTTAAGACTTCTTGATTGTTGAAAAGCACCTCATTACTCTTCTGTTGAACCATATGAAGGAAGTCTTTAACAACAAAAGTGAAAAAATGCTTTGGGGAACATTCTTTCTTTTGGAAGGGATTCATTTTTATGCTGTGGACAGGATAATCCATAGGCTAAGATGTTTTCGTTGCCAGGAATGAAGGTAAAACAAATGTTATTCTGTGAGAAGAAATAAACCCATCTGGATTGTCTACAGCTCTGACATTGGGCCACATGAAGGATTTTTAAATTCCGATGATCCGTTCTGATTTCCACTGGATAATGTGTTGCTAACAAAAGATGACGCCATTCTTAACAAGCTCTTTTGATGGCCAAAAACTCCTTTTCTAAAACTGTGTAGTTTCTTTCTGAAGGAGAACGAGTCTTCGAGAGATATGCTATGGGATGTTCGATTTCAGAATTGGTGGTTTGTTTGAAGACAGCTCCAATTGTGTTGTCAGAAGCATTGGTCTCAACCACAAAATATTGGTTAATCGTTGGATGGGAGCCGAGTTAAACGTTTCCTTAAGGTCCTGGAAAGCCCATTGTGCCTGTGAATTCCAATGACGTTCTCCCTTTCTTCAATAAAGAAGTCAAAGGTAGAAGCTGTCATGAGAAATGTCAAATAAACTTCTGATAGAAGTTTGAAAAACCAATAAACTTTTGGATATCCCAAACCGATTTGGGCATAGGCCACTCAAGTTTAGTTTAGTTTAGTTTATTTGCTTGTAGAGCACACCGAACCCGGAGGTATCTGGGCGCTTTTACACAAAGACTGGTAGCATTACCAGGATAAGAGAGGAAAATTAATGACAAGAGTAGACAAAAAAGTGCCGTGCATAGCGAGTAAGACACAAGACTTGTGTTACAGATCAAGTCGCATGTTTACAATTTACATACAAATTTACATTACAGTTTATGTCAATGTACAAGAAGACTTAGTGAGCTGATGTATACAAAGATCTAGGCGATAGCAAGTGAGGTTCTGCATAGGACCTTCAGAAGGATAGTCACATAATGTTGTGTATCTAGCCTAAGGCACTTTTAGTGTCAGTGGTAGAGCATTCGTTAGCCTGGGAGAAAAGCCAGGTTTTTACCTTGTTCCTGAAAGACAGGAAGGAAGGTTCTACTTTTAGTGCAAGGGGCATAGCATTCCAAGTCTTGGCTGCCAGCATTGGGAAGCTAGCACCACCAGCTTTAATCAGTTTGAATTTGGGGATGTTGAGACAATGGGCATAATTGACTCTGGTAGGTCTAGAGGGAACCTTTTTGGAGAATATGTCGACCAGGTACTTAGGGGCAGAGTTTGTCAGACATTTATGGGTGATCATTAGGGTTCTGAATGTGATCCTGTCTTGAATTGGGAGCCAGTTGGTGATACATCTAATTTGTGAGATATGGTTGGAACAAGGAATGTTTAGGGCTGCTCTAAGGGCATTGTTTTTCAATACTTGTAATTTGTTTAAATTTCGTTGGCTAGTGTCAGGGTTTCTACTGTGACTAATGCAGGTTTGGGGCATTTGGTGCACACCACGCATGAAGGGCAACATCCTGGACTAGGGAAAGACAGGCTGTGGTCCAAGCATCTGTATTTTAGGACTTTGTTGTGTCCTTATTGTAGAGTGCAGGCCTGGAGGCAGCAGAATGCAGCATTCGGCATCAGGACCAAAAAAGACTTCAATTCCCAGCATGCTTGCGCCTTTGTGAGCAAAAGAACTACTTCGGGACAACGCCCGAGGATCAGCGCATGCGCGCGACGCGCGCAAGGATCCCTGCTTGTGCTAAAGGAAATGGACCTGAGAAGACGTGCGGATAGAGGGCTCCTGCAGGCAGCGACCCGCGGGGCCACACCCCGCCTGTGAACACTGCAGGCCCTGCGCACCGTGACAGATAAGGGCATTTCTTTTATGGGCAAAACTAATGCGAACAAGCGACCACCAACAGAACGCTTGCAGAGAACAGCTGATACTTTCGGCGTGTGTCTGGAACACGCTGATTGGGATCCGACGTTGTGTGCAAACGTCAGAAGTGGGGGGAAGCCTTGGCAACACTGGGAGGGATTCCAAAGTCCGTCTTAGCGGATCACTTACCCGGTGCCAATTAGTTCGTGTGAAGCAACACGGCCTGTCTAACTCAGCACGGAACGAATGAATGTGTGATTGTGCCGTGTGAGGAAACACGGTTGTTGACATTAAACTCACATCTGTTTTGGGTTTTCTTGTAGCGGCGCTCCGCTGTAGTGTACAGCAAGAACTTGTATTGCACCGTAGTGTTACGGCAAGAACTGGGGCACAGTTCGCATACCTCTCAGCAGCGTCACACGAAGCTAAGTGTCTTTTGGGTTATTCCATTACAGTGCTTGGTAATACTTGTTCCAGGGGTGTCTGTGTGGGAGAACAGAGGGTTGAGACTGTGAACAACCCAAGGAGCGTGATAGGAACACTTCCACAAAAGTAATGTAATATGTGCATCTATCATCATTATGTATAGCGTAAGACCCAACAGGTCTCTGAGGTTATAGCTTGCTGAGTGTAAGTGAGTGTAAGGGCGGAGTACCATCGATCTCAGGAACCCCACAAGGGGACAGCAAGACGGACCTTTCCTAAAACCCCCTTTACCTACCCATTACCATACCCTTACCCTTTTTCCGGTTACCCTAATTTCCCTCTACCTATCCAATCCAGCGGACCCTAACCCTCTTTCCCCGGCGGGTTACGGAAGCCTGAGTTTATTACCAAGCCAGGCACCAAGACCCAACAGGGAGGCAGGTGTACGTGCTACCTCTGCGCAAAGTTAAGAGTCTGACAGTAGCACAAGCCCAAGTATTTTTAAGCGCCTGGTTAGCACGACACCATGGAGGAGGTTTTGGCAGCATTACAGGAGTTGAAAGGCGAATTGCAGGCCACCCGTCAAGATTATGTAAACCTAGCTGGTCAAGTGCATACACTTACTGTGCAGATTAATGCCCAAGCTACCCCCTTGCCCAGGGATCAGGTTCCGCCCACCCCAGTTCAGGTACACGTATCTACTGAACCACCCTTGCCCTTGTCAGCCCCGGAAAGGTATCATGGCGATCCGCAGCGTTACAATCAGTTCATCATGTAATGTCAGCTGCATTTTATCACCAAGCCTACCATATTCTGCAGCGCTCAGTCCCGTACAGCGTTTGTGATCTCTTACCTAGGTGGGGATGCTGCATCATGGGCTACGCCCCTGGTATCGAAGGATGATGCTATTCTGTATAGTTGGGATACTTTTCTAGAGGAATTCGGTAAGATCTTTAACCGTAAGGCAGCAACTCTAATTAAAGACAGAGAATTACTTACCCTGCGTCAAGGAGGTAAGGACTTGGTTACTTATGTAACCACTTTTAATCGCTTAGCGGTGGAAACTGATTGGCCAGAGGAGAAGCGTCTGGCTTTATTTTACTAAGGGCTAAGGGATGAGATGAAGATCTCATAGCGCAAGTAGATCCGCAGCCTGACAATTGTTCCTCCATGATAGATCTTGCATTGCGTCTAGATCAAAGACAAAGCGAGAGAAAGCAGGAAAGAAGGAAGTGGGAATCGAGACCAGTGGCCAGATTAGACCACCAACCAAAACCTACTAAGAACGAGAAGCCAGTGGACGAACCCATGCAGATAGGAACGGTGCGTGGGCCGTTAACCAAAGAAGAGAAAGACAAAAGACGTAGGGAAAAGCTTTGTTTGTATTGCGGTAAAGGCAGATATTTTGTAAGAGAATGCTCTGCTAAACCCCAGGGGGAGCCGCCGGGAAACGAGAAAGCTCGCCAGTGAGGGTGGTCCGGGCGAGCCAATTAGAAAACACCCCGAAGCTCTTGGCTAATACTCACCACGTACAGGTGGTTCATGTGACAGTCTCAGGTCATATCAGTTGGGCGGCCAAGCGAGTTCCAGTATCATTGATGATAGACTCAGGAGCCACGGGCAATTTCATCGACCAGGATCTAGCATGTAAATTAGGAATACCCCTACACGACAATGAATGTAAGGAGGAAGTGCATTCAGTGGATGCGTCACCGCTCACTTCTGGCCTCATTACTAAGCAGACTAGGTGGGTACATTTGGAATGTAATTCCCAGCATCATGAAGAAATTAGGTTCGATGTAATTGCAGCACCCCAGTTCGGAATGATCCTAGGGTTGCCTTGGTTGGGAACCCACAATCCGAAAGTGGATTGGACTCGGGGTTCCTTACATTTTTCATCTCACCACTGCTTGGAACATTGTCTCAGCAACCCCGCCAAAGTTCCGGAAATCCATAAAATCCAGAGTACGCCTAGGCAAGGGCACGTGATTGGGAGTACAGAGACCCTATCAGCAGTCTACCAAGCCTACAGGGATGTGTTCAGCAGGGCCGCAGCAGAAACCTTACCACCTCATCGCACATTTGATTGCAGAATAGATTTAAAACCAGGTGCAGCACTACTGTGTAGTCGAATCAATGCATTGACCGAATCAGAAAACAAACACCTGCGAGAATACATACACACAAATTTGGCTAATGGGTTTATACGTCACTCCATGTCACCGGTGTCGTCACCCTTGTTCTTCATCCCTAAGAAGACCGGAGACCTAAGAACTTGTATTGATTATAGGGCAATCAACTGAATAACCATACAAAATCGATACCCACTACCATTGATACCCACTCTGTTAGATCAGGTGCGAAATGCTAAAATCTACACCAAACTCGACCTACAAGGTGCTTACCATCTGGTGCGGGTGCGTGAGGGGCACGAATGGAAGACTGCTTTTAGGACCAAGTATGGGCTCTATGAGTATCAAGTCATGCCATTCGGACTCCGCAATGCACCTGCCGCCTTTCAGCACTTCCTAGACAAAGTTTTACGGGGTTATTTGGATCTCTTTGCCATCGTTTACATAGATGACATAGGGCCTCATTACGACCCTGGCGGAAAGTGACTGACCAGACCGCAACAGCGTAAATAGCGTTTCCGCCATTGCACGAAGGAGCAAAGTGCGGCCAATCACGACCCATCGGGCACGAGCATTACGCCATGGCGGAATCCGAAAGGCTGCGATGGCGGAAATGACCCCAAAACGGCCCTTACCGCCGCCGTACGCTGCACCAGGTGCAATACCGCCACCCATCTTAGCGGTCACCGTAATGAGCGGTCACCGTAACGAGCGTGCACCGCAAATTACGGCCACCGTAAATATACGGAAACGGAAGTAAAAGCATGTGGCCGGAACGGGAAACAGCACGCCGCACAACTATAAAATCCGAATCCCAACACAACCATAAAAAATCCGACCCTGACACACATCCCAACCCGTTAGCAACCCCAGTTAAAAAAATAAATATGGGAAAGGTAGCCAAGAAAGCGTGTGACCGCAAGCGGCAGGTACACTTCTCCCGAGAGGAACTGACCCTGCTCACCGAGACCCTCCAGGAAAATTCCGCCGTCGTCTTCTCCAGTCAAATGACCAGGACGGCCCTTGCCAACAAGAAGGCCATATGGGCCCTGGTGGCACAGCGCGTAAGTGCGGTGGGGACAACACCCCGCACGCCACAGCAAAGTCGCAAGCGGTGGGACGACCTGCGGATCCGCGTACGCAGCATACTTTCTGCGAACAGGAACATCGCCACAGCTACCGGGGGGGGTTCAGAGTCGCCCATCAAGTTGACCCCCTGGGAGGAAATCTGCGCCTCCACCATAGGAATGGAGAGCATAGAGGGAGTCGGAGGGATGGAGAAAGGAGTGCCGACATCCGGAGAATCAGGTAGGTTGGCCAAGAGAAACAATGCGAAATCCACAAACCACGAACATGTGCAGTACCATGTGACCCCATAGTGCAATACATACTTTGCCCTGACAGCGCCCTCTAAAAGTCAGAATGAACAAACAAATCAATCAAGAAGCCATAAACAACCCCTACATGTGCAGCATGCACCCCCTAACTGCATGCAGCCAAATGAATGCATCCTCAATCCACACGAAAATGAGACCACCTCCAAGGCCCAGTCCCAAATCAGCCTCATGTACCACCCCAATGCATTTGATACGTTGCCATTCCAAATCCGACAGACCCATAACTAACGCTCGCCCCTCTTTACTCCACCACAGGGTCCGATACCAACGACGAGCTGCAGGACACCCCTACCAGCACGCCTGCAAAGAGGGCCAGGACCAACGTCCCAAGAGCCTCCACCTCAGGTGCAAGGATCAAGACACGGCAGCAGCAGGAATCAAGTGGCAGCACACTGGAGGGGACTGCAACAGGCACCCCAGCAGCCAGCAAGTCCACAACCCCAGCACCACAGGTCCCCCCAAAGAACGTATCTGATGGCACTGCCTCTGGTGGTAGCAGCACCATAGGTGACACAGCTGTCATGCCAGCATGCTCCGACACGGAAAACAGTGCTGGCGACGTAGGTACCATCCATGACCTTTCCCAATCCCCCTGCATGTTCCATCCCCTACACCATGACGAAACCACGCAGGGGCACCCTGAAGACGACGACTGGCCAACCCCCACAAGTCCTGTGCCAAGGCAACATGTGTTGAGCAGCCCCCCTGTCACACCACCGCAAATGTCCATGGCCCAGCAGAGGCAACAGTCCCTCGACCTGCTGATCGAGCAACAGCAGGAAGCGTCCACGCTACTCAAGGACCATGCAAATGAATGCGGGGGTTCCAGGGCAGCCATGGAAACATCCACCGAGACACTCAGGGCACAAATAGAGAAAAGTAGTGAGAGCCTCAGGGGAGAAATGGAGAGAAGCACCGAGAGCCTGAGAGCACAAATGGAGAAAAGCACCGAGAGCCTGAGGGGGGAACTGCATGCGACGTCCAAAGACGTTTGTGCTGAACTTGCTGCTGTGCGCCGTGTGCTCTCGGAGCTCTCACAAACCCTCAGAGACATGCATGGACGCGAGCAGGCAGAGACATCATCCGTGGCAAGTTCCGTCCAGGGCAGCCCCCAACGCAGATCTGGCAGGAACCTGTGCTCCACGGGCAGGGGTGCCCCTGATACCCGTAGAGGGGGCTTGCAATAGCGTCTACCCACGGACAGCATGCATATTTGGACACTGGTGTTGGGGGGGGAGGTAGTAGGGTGGAGGGGGTGTGTTGGGCTTCACTGGGTGGCGGGTCCATAGGGTGTATAAATCAAATCACATTAACAATACAGCACCTCATTATCATCCAATGACATGTGTGGACATTGATATTTGCGTACGAGGCCTTCATAGGCGTACAGTCCACAATGTGCCTGTACTACACACACACAGTGCCACAGGTCCCCTTTCCGTGTAATAGGCACCATGCGTGGTTGCTAGAAGCATGCATCTATGATGCTCTGTCGGATTGCACGTACATCCTGTGCCTCATGGACTCCTTGAGGTGCCTCCACATCCCCACCCTCATCATCATCATCATCTTCAGGTGCATGCAGTACAGCGTCAGGGGGCATGGGCACATTCCTACGTATGCACATGTTGTGCAGCATGACACATGCCATGACCATCTTAGAAACCTTCTCATGGCTGTACATGAGTGCCCCGCCAGACCTGCTGAGGCTGCGGAAACGAGCCTTCAGTAGGCCGAATGCCTGTTCAATGACCACACGGGTACGTGAGTGGGCATGGTTGTAGTCCTCCTCATGCTCGTTCTGTGGGTTCCGGATTGGTGTAAGGAGCCATCTCTTCAGTGGATACCCGGCATCACCTGTATGAGACGAATAAAGGGTGTCAGTGGAATGATAGTGCTAAGTAGCCCCCCCCCCCCTGCAAGGTCATTGACGCATCAAATGGGCCACGATGTCATGCATGGAATGAGACTCACCGAGTAGCCAGGATCTGTGCCCTGCGTGTCGCTCCATGTAGCGTGGTATTCTTGTGTTCCTCAGGACCATAGAATCATGGGTAGATCCAGGAAATCTGGCACAACAATGCGTAAATATCTTGTTGGAGTCACACACCATTTGCACATTGATTGAATGAAATTGTTTCCGGTTGCGGTACTGGACCTCCATGGCATGTGGGACAACCAATTCAACATGGGTGCAGTCGATGGCACCAATGCAACCCGGGATGCCGCCAAGTGCATGGAATCCCACTTTAGCGTTGGTAATCTCCTGGTACGTGCGTGGTAGTGTGATGTGGTCGTCGGCGTGCTTCAGGAGGGCATCGTGCACTTGGAAGAGTGTCCGTGAGAACAGTGGCTGTGAAATGCCATGCAACTGTCCCACTGTGTGCTGGTAGGTGCCTGTGGCCAGGAAGTGGAGTGCAGACACCACCTTCAGTAGGGGTGGGATGGCGGTTGGGCTATCTATCATGCTCACGAGGTCAGCATGTGTCATGTCCACAATGGCGATTATGGTGTCCCGGTCCAAACGGTAGAGGGTGTGGATCTGCTCAGCAGTGAGGTTGAACGGATCGGCTCGGAGGCGTGGGATTGCGGGCCGCCTGCGTGGTGGTAGTGGCAGTGCTTGTGGGCCTTGCTGACCCTGCCTTGCCCTCCTCCTCCTCCTTCTCCTCCGTCTCCCCTGTGCGCCCGGTTGTTGTACCTGTTGTTGTTCGTCGTCTTCTTGTAGTTGTAGCACTTGCAGTGCTATCTGGTACCCCAGGCCCAACATCGCTAGTCCTGCCGGTAGCATTTTGGAGTGGGAGTGGTTGTGGGAGGGGTTTGGGTCTGCAATATATGTGCTGTCGGCCTGTATGGCCTCCACCTGTGCTGATTGAATGAATCTGTGGCAGATGCAATCCCTTCTGGCCGAGCACGTCCCGCACGTAAGGCTGCATTTGGCCGCATGGCATCTTGGGATTGGAATCATGCATCAAATCCCGATGGCAGTGTGATGTACTTTGACTGATTTTCATGCTATGCTCCCATTGTTACACATGCTATGATTGCAGCCGCTTACATACCTGTGAAGAGTCAGTGGTATGTAGGGCTCGATCGATGGCCGACCCTCATGCAGCACAGTAACGTACTTCACTGACGGGCGTGGCGTGCCATTTGTGATTGCAGCCAGTTAGCATCATGACACACAGCCGCACTACATTGATGTAATTGTGAATGCAAGCGTTCACAGAAGCCTTTTCGACGTAATGTTGCAAGTGAGGAATTCGAAGGCCAGCATTTTGGGTTTTGAAGTAGCGGCGAGGATACGCCCACAGGTCTGGCTGGAAATGTAACGTTCTATTGTAGAATGTCCTTGGGACATGGCCCATAACGAGCAGGCAATGAATGATATGAATTGAATGGGATGCGCAACAGCGTAGTGGACGATAAGGCAGGACGTTCCCAAATCCATCTTGCTTCACAACACTACAGATCCGGCCAGGGGCACAGTGGTTTTTGCGGACTGCATTACGCACAGACGCGATGGAAGTTTCACATATTATGTGAGTGAATATTCATGCGTTTTCATTGCGGGATGAGGGAATGATGTGTGGATGCATGGACTGATGATTCCGTTTAGGGTCTGCCATGTACATGGGTTTTTTGATTCACTCCCCTTCCCCTGCGTTATGTGATGCAAGGCTGCCATAGTGGGACATACGTCTATCTGCCCTTGTCGGATCCTCCCTGTCTCGACGCGCCTTCATACACTTGTGTCTAGGCACGTTACTAATCCCATGTCATGGGTTCTATCTTGACGGACGCATGCACAGTAACCGACGTTGACAATGGTGTATTTAGCTCGATTGGTTTCGTTATGATTCGATACTGATTTAGGGGTGTGTATATTCCTTTGGAGTGGGCTAGCATGCATATGGGTGTGGATTTGGTGTGTTGAATGAAGATTGTAATGCATCATGAGTCCCGTAATGCAATCGGTTAATTTGTGTTTCTTTTGGGTGACAGGTATCTCCTGCCCTATTGCAGATGCCATCTCTACGCCACTCCTCCAGATGGTTTTTACTCTCGACTCCTGCAGCTTCGGGTGAATCAGTGGAGCACCATTTCGATCTTATGGGACGATCGCCAATGGGCCACATGCCCTTACGCTGTACTGGTGGCTAGGTGCAACATTTCGGCCTTTCAGCTCGACTAGTGCCTGCCTCATGGGACGGACCTGCGGTTCTTGCCGCTTCCATGTTGCCTTTTGGAACGTTGATGTAGGCCCTGTGTGCCATGATGGTACAGGGCGTCACACAAGTGGAAGCCGGTCAATTATTGCAGATGCAGCCCTCGGTGATGATGGTTGTTTTGGTGGTATTTTGCAATTTGCTGTGGGGCCTTTGTCATTTGGATGTGCATTTAAATTGTATTCCGATATTTGTCGTGTTGCGTTGTTCTTTGCAGGTGATGTTGCGATTTTCGCTTTGTGGCGGTATGTATTGCGTGATGATCTGCATTGTGTTCCGCCTTCTGAGTTGAGTTGTGTGGTACAGTACTGGCCGCGTTTGCCTACGTAGCACAGTATGGTCACGGATAGGGGCTGCCATTGTGACTGTTTACATGATGTGCTGTTCAGGGGCGGGGGATTGGCTTTTGGCCGACTGGTGCCTGTCAGCCAGGTCGATTGGTGGAATGATGGGTTGTTCAGAATGTGGCTGGTCACAGGTGACTGTGTTTGCGTGCGTTTGTTGGAGGGGGACTGGGGTCATGTCCATTGGAATAGCTTCTGTATTGATGCCATCTGTGCCCTGCAGCTCCCATCGGCCCCTCTTGGGATGAGCCTGGCTGCTCAGTCACTCTGCCGACTTGTGTGGTACATGCTTCTGCTGATGGTTGGTTTGTTTACTGGCATGAGTACAGGGCTGGTGCAATCCCCCTCAGGATGCTGTTTTGGATGTTGCCTTGCGCTGGTGGCAAGCGATGGGGGACTACTGTTGTTTTGTGTCATGTGTTCTTGATTTTCATTTTGATGTATTGTACCTTCACATGCCTGTGCTGCGTCAGTACGGCTATGGTGACATGCCGTACATGGATGCCCACTCACGGGCCGCTTTGAGCCCCTGCATGCTTTTCTACGTTGGCATGCATGGGTGAATTGTGGATTTCACTGGTTGCATAGTGTGGGTACATTGCGCCTGCCAGGAGTTGTGCAATGAGGCCAGGGAGTGGAGTACAGGCACTCAGTGGGCCATTTACGGTTGGTTCGCGTTGCCGTATTTCTCGCCATGGCGGAATGGTACTTTACGACGTGCTTGATGGCGTTCAGTACATGTCCGCTAGGGTCAGAATTCGCGTACCGTTGCGCCATGGCGGTGATTCCGGTTTTGCAAGGCGCGCGTGCGCGTACTTGGTGCAGTTAGCGTTGCCGTTCACTGCGGTGTCGCTAATGGCATCGTACTTTACGGTGACGGGTCATGATCGCAACGAGCGGTGTTCGATGGCGGTATTGCATTTCCGCCATCATTTTTCCATTTCCGCAAGGGTCGTAATGAGGCCCATACTCATCTATTCCCAGAATCTAGACGAGCACCAAGAACATGTTAAGGCTGTCTTGCAGCGATTAAGAGAACACCAACTATATGCCAAATTAGAAAAATGTGTATTTCACCAAACCACGGTAGAATTCTTGGGATTTGTTCTGTCACCAGAAGGAGTCACCATGGACCAAAGCAAGGTGAGAACCATAGTAGAATGGCCTTTCCCCATGTCTGTTAAAGATGTGCAGACTGTCCTAGGTTTCGCCAATTTCTACCGACGGTTCATTGACGGGTTTGCCAAAAAAGTACAGACAATCACCCGTTTACTAAAAAAAGGGGTAGTGTTCCACTGGGATGAGGCGGCGGAGGCAAGTTTCAGACTTTGAAGAAAGCGTCCACAACGGCCCCAATCTTGTTACATGCAGATCCCACTTGTCACTACATTATAGAAACGGATGCTTCGAAGTTTCGCTCTCGGTGCCATCCTATCCCAACAAGATGGCACTGGTCAACTAAACCCAGTAGTGTTCTTCTCTCGCACCTTGTTACCTGCAGAACGTAACTACGTGATAGCGGATAGGGAATTACTAGCTATCAAAGCAGCGTTCAGTGAGTGGCGTCATTATCTAATGGGAGCCCAACATACAATAAAAATATTGACCGACCATAGGAATCTGCAATTCTTGAAGTCAGCCAAGGCTCTAAGTCCCCGCCAGCTGCGATGGGCCATGTATTTCGCTGACTTTGATTTTGTGGTCACATACCGTCCAGGGGTAGAGAACAAGAAAGCGGACAGCCTGTCCCGTTACCCGGAACCCGAGGTCAAATACAATACAGAAGAGGAACCTAAACCCATTGTACCACCAGCACAGATTATAGGTAGTGTTATAGTGGATGATATGTTTACCAACATCAGAAAAGCGCTAACAGCACAAGAGCTGGCCCAATGGAGTGACCCTAGCAAGAAAAAGACTGTTAAGGATGGGCTCCCCTTTTTTGGTACCAAATTGTATCTGCCCATGCCGGCCATTCGGCAACAAGCAGTCGAGTGGTGCCATGACTCTCCCTTCGTGCGACATCCCAGAATAGCGAAGACTTACGAATTACTGAAGCGTCATTTCTGGTGGCCCAGAATGAAACATGATGTTCAACAATATCTACGTACGTGTGAATGTTGCTTACGGAATAAGGCAGATCATCAAAGACCAGCTGGGCTATTACGCCCTTTACCCACACCGCCAGTAACTTGGCATACTATTTCATTAGACTTTATAGTGGACCTACCAATGAGTCATGGTTTTACCACTGTGTTAGTGGTTGTAGACTCCTTGACTAAACTAGCACACTTTATACCTTGTAATGGGGTTCCTACGGCCAAAGCTTTAGTTGATCTTTTTCTCCAGAACATAGTGCGCCTTCATGGTATTCCCGTTCATGTTGTATCCGATCGAGGGGCGCAATTTACGTCCCGCTTCTGGCAAGCCTTTTGCGCCAACGTGGGTATGCAGCTAAAATTGTCCACCAGTTATCATCCCGAAACGGATGGGCAGACTGAGAGGGTGAACCAAACCTTGGGGCAGTACATCCGTTGTATGACATATGATAATGAATCCTCTTGGGCAGAAGTTATCTGGCTAGCAGAGTTAGCATACAACAACGCTGTGCATGCATCCACCAAAGTAACTCCTTTCTATGGTACTTACGGCTTTCACCCACGCTTCCAACCGGTGCTTCAAGTGAGCATTGTAGAAGTTCCGGCTGTTGCCCTGCTTAAAAAACACCTTGAAGGCGTGTGGCGCAATATCATAACTAACCTAAACGCTGCCAAATCAAACTACAAGAGATATGCTGACACTAACAGAGGACAAGCTCCAGCATACAAGGTCGGGGATATGGTGTGGCTGAACACGCAAAATCTTCACTTGATAGGCCCACGTAAGTTCCAGCCCAGGTTTGTGGGTCCATTCCCTGTGGAAAAGGTTTTAAATCCCTTGGCAGTTCGCCTAACTTTGCCAACACAAATGAAAATACACCCTGTGTTCCATGTGGCATTGTTAAAACCCGCCCCAGCGTCTATTCGCCCCAAGAAACCTCCACCTGTCACTGTTAATGGGGTTCCTGAGTTCAAAGTAAAAGCAATTTTGGATTCACGTTTTTGTTTGGGGCAATTGTATTACCTGATAGATTGGCTGGGTTATGGGCCCGAAGAGCGCTCTTGGGAGCTGGCGTCGAATGTTCATGCACCCCGGCTGATACGTGTCTTTCATAAGAACAACCCCTCTAAAGCAGGCCCTGTTGGGAGGGGGAGTACTGTCAGGGGTTCTACTGTGACTAATGCAGGTTTGGGGCATTTGGTGCACACCACGCATGAAGAGCAACAGCCTGGACTAGGGAAAGGCTGTGGTCCAAGCATCTGTATTTTAGGACTTTGTTGTGTCCTTATTGTAGAGTGCAGGCCTGGAGGCAGCAGAATGCGGCATTCGGCATCAGGACCAAGAATGACTTCAATTCCCAGCATGCTCGCGCCTTCGCGAGCAAAAGAACTACTTCGGGACAACGCCCGAGGATCAGCGCATGCGCGCGACGCGCGCAAGGATCCCTGCTTGTGCTAAAGGAAATAGACCTGAGAAGACGTGCGGACAGAGGGCTTCTGCAGGCAGCGACCCGTGGGGCCACACCCCGCCTGTGAACACTGCAGGCCCCGCGCACTGTGACAGATAAGTGCATTTCTTTTATGGGCAAAACTAATGTGAACAAGCGACCGCCAACGGAACGCTTGCAGAGAACAGCTGATACTTTCGGCGTGTGTCTGGAACAAGCCGATTGGGATCCGGCGTTGTGTGCACACGTCAGCAGTGGGGGGGAAGCCTCGGCAACACTGGGAGGGATTCCAAAGTCCGTCTTAGCGGATCACTTACCCGGTGCCAATTAGTTTGTGTGAAGCAACACGGCCTGTCTAACTCAGCACTGAACAAATGAATTGGGATTGTGCCGTGTGAGGAAACACGGTTGTTGACATTAAACTCACATCTATTTTTTGGTTTTCTTGTAGCGGCGCTCCGCTGTAGTGTACAGCAAGAACTTGTATCGCGCCGTAGTGTTACGGCAAGAACTGGGGCACAGCTCGCATACCTCTCAGCAGCGTCACACGAAGCTAAGTGTCTTTTGGGTTATTCCATTACAGTGCTTGGTAATACTTGTTCCAGGGGTGTCTGTGTGGGAGAACAGAGGGTTGAGACTGTGAACAACCCAAGGAGCGTGATAGGAACGCTTCCACAAAAGTAATGTAATATGTGCATCTATCATCATTATGTATAGCGTGAGACCCAACAGGTCTCTGAGGTTATAGCTTGCTGAGTGTAAGTGAGTGTAAGGGCGGAGTACCACCGATCTCAGGAACCCCACAAGGGGACAGCAAGACGGACCTTTCCTAAAACCCCCTTTACCTACCCATTACCATTCCCTTACCCTTTTTCCGGTTACCCTAATTTCACCCTACCTATCCAATCCAGCGGACCCTAACTGTCTTTCCCCGGTGGGTTACGGAAGCCTGAGTTTATTACCAAGCCAGGCACCAAGACCCAACGGGGAGGCAGGTGTACGTGCTACCTCCGCGCCAGGTTGAGAGTCTGACAGCTAGTGCCTAAGTATAGGGTATTGCAATAGTCCAATTTAGAGAGTATGAGTGCCCAAGCTAGTGTGATGCAGTTGTTGTGGACATGAAGGGTCTGCATGCGTTTATTAGTTTGGAAGTGTATGTCGTTGATGATGCTGTTGCGTTTACTTATCTGGAGAGAGATAAGGTGGAGTCTAGATAAACTCCAAGCATTTTGGCATCCTTATTTACTTTAATATTGTTCCCATCAATGTTGAAGGAGGTATATTGGGGTTCAAGATTGTTGAGTCTCTGCCTGGAGCCGATGAGCAGTCTTGTCGTCATTTAGACAAAGACCATGTTTGGCCACCCAAGCTTGAATCATGCTATATAATTTTATTTAGAAGTAATGAGTCTTTGTCATATGTTCCTGAAAGTGTGATAAGAATTTGCGTATCGTCCGCATAGTTTGTGTAGGATAAGCCAAGGCCGTCTAAGTGGTCAAATAGGAGCTTTGCGAATATGTTTTACAGGGTTGGGGAGACACAAGATCCCTGCGGGACTACACAAGTGACTGGAGAGGGTTCTGCGGCTGCGGCGGGAGAAAACACCCTCTAGTTCTGTCTGAGAGAAAGGAATAGACCCAGGCATCTGCTTTGGCAGAGAAGGAGCATGCTGTAGTAAGATGAGTGGTTAATTTATTCTGGTCGACTAAATCGAACGCTGCTGATAAGCCGAGTAGTAGGAGTAAAGCTGGTTTTCCATTGTCTTTGGCATCGTCCAACTGAGTTTTTAAATACAGCAGGGCTGTCTTGGTACCATGTCTTGGTCTAAACCCAGATTGCTGAAGGTCCAGAAGATTGTTGGCTTCGAGGTGGTTTTGTATCTGGATGTATGCTGCTTTATCTATTATTTTCAAGAGTAAAGGCACGGTTGTTATAGGTTTATAATTAGTAGGAATGCTAGTGTCAAGGTTAGGTTTTTTAATGAGAGGCATGACCCAAGCATCTGTAAGATTTTTCGGGACAGTGCACAAGGCAAAAGAGGAGTTAATGAATGAGGTGATGAAAAGGAGCAAGATCCTTTGCCCCCTCTTTTATGATAGTGGCAGGGCAGATGTCGCCTTGACATTTGGAAGGCTTAAGGCTTGAGTTGATAGCTTCGACGTCCTTAGGTGTGAGTGGGGGTTGCTGCCTATCGAAGGTGGAGCAAGTGGTTCGCTAGGTTTAGCAGTAGATGCCAGGCTGAGTTTTTTAACTTCAATTTTGGCTTGTAACGTGGCGATTTTGTCTAAGAGAGCCTTCTGGATTTTAGATCACCAGGGGATATCTTTATTACAAGAGTCTGGTGGGGAGATGAGTGACTCCAACTCTCTGAGAATGGAGAAAAGCTCTTCATAGCTGGATTTGGCATTGTGAATTCTATTGTTGTAGGTGTCGCTTTTAGTTTTCAGGATAGCGACTTCATAGGCATTGGAAGCAGCTGTGAAGTTTTCCTTACTCTGGGCTGAGTTTTTTTTTCAAGTGGCTTCTGAGCATCTTTTAATTTTACGTAAGGCTTTTAGCTCAGATGTGAACCATTTGTTAAGGTGGGCTATACGCTTAGCTTTTCTCAGCTTAAGCAGAGCTAGTTGGTCAAGGGCTAGGAGTAGGTTCTGATTATATAGGTTCACCAGTTTGGTAGGGTCTGTGTCTAAGTTCTTCTGAGGGATGGTGATGGGTTGAAGTAGTGGGAGTAAACTTGAAGATATGCTGTGAGAAACCTAGTTCTATGAGAGCATTTTCTAAGGCAATAGCATTTGCATCTAGTTGGTCATGTAGACCTAAATTCAGATCGCTCAAAAGCATGATTTGGGAACTAGGTTTGGTGTTCAGGAGGAGGTGGGTGGCGTTTCCTCGAAGGAGGAGGTAGGGCCCGGAGGTCTGTACAAAATGTGAATGAGAAGTGTTTGTGCGGCTGAAAGGGGTGGTTTGACGGAGATTAGTACTCCAGATGGGATTTGAAGACTATCACATTTTCTTATACCCAGTGTGTTTTTAGAGATAATCGCGACTCCACCACCTCTACTAGTAGGTCTGTCGGCCCTGATGATTGAATAATGTTCAGGAACTGCTAGCATGAGGGAGGGTCTAGCTGCAGGATGTAGCCACGTTTCAGTAACTGCTAAAAAGTCTAAATGGTTCACTAGGATGAGGTCTGCTATATCAAGTGCATGTGCAGTCAAAGACCTTGCGTTGATGAGCGCTCCTTTGATATGATGAGCCTCGGCAGGCGGCAGGGATGGTGAGGTGGTAGGATTAGATACCTGTACTGGTCCACTAATATTTGTGTATAAGGTGTTGGTGTTGACTGGTATATGTTTAGTCAAGGGAGTCTTGTAACGTAGGGTGTTCTTAATGGAGGTACGGGAGCCAAGTCTCACGTTTCTGCACGTGGTAGAGCATGGCATGTTGGGGGTGGGCCTTGTGGTATAGCGCGTTAGCCATTGACTAAGAATGGACAGAAGTGGGCATTTCATGGGCGCAACAGTGTTGAGGAAGGATAACAGTGTGGCCATGGTGAGAATGGCAGCCCGCAGGTTCGCCATAGTGTCTAAGAAGGGGTGGGGGGTAGCTAGCTATCAGCAAGATACAGGTGGACCGGCGTGTAGAAGATAGAGGGAATGCTAAGGTAGTAGTTAATTGGAGTGGGTGTGGAATCAGAGTGTTAAAGTGTCAGTGCCAGTATCAGGGCAGAGTAACCGATGTACCAACAGAGTTAGTTGTAGCTGATCACGTGTAGCGCTACGAGGCTAAGGTTGCTGTTGCAAAATATGTACTGTAGGGACAGTGTACATTAGGAATAATTACTTCAGGTTATTCCTAAATTTGTATATATATGGTATACAATAACATCAGTATCGGTCAGTAGGAAGTGCAAACAAAAGCAGGCATTTAGTAAGACTGCCAGAAAAGACAGAAGATGGAGGCAAGAGCGGTTAAAAGACACTAGTGTCTAGGGGGGAGCTCGGGAACTACCAAACGACAGGATTATCCTAGGACTGGTACATTTTGTAATACGATGTAAGTGGGAGCAAGTGTTTTATGCAGACAACAAACGGTCAGAGCAGTGCTACCTTGTGAAAACGCCTGCACTACAGTTAAATGAGGCAGTGTAGAGCAAGTACTGCTCTGACTTTTTCTGGATCCAGCTGTGCTCCTTTAGCGAATAAAATGTATCCCAAATATGCTACCTCTGACTGATGAAATGATTTTTGTTTCCAATGTAGCCACTGGATGGTTTTCTTGTAGCCTTCTTAGTACTTCCTTCACATGTATCACATGATGATATTTAGATCTTGAAAACACCAGAATGTCATCAATGTAGACAATGACTGAGTGAAGAAGTAAATCAGAGAAAACATGAGTAATGTAACGCTGAAACACTGCAGGAGCATTTTCTAGGCCAAAGGGAATTATTGCTATTCATAATTACCCAAAGGGCGTGCGGAATGCGGATTTCTACTCAACACCTTGGCCTATCCATATCAAATTATATGCTCTGCGTAGATCGATTTTAGTGTAATGAGTGGCTCCTCGGACTGCTCAAGAATTTCCGGTATCAGGGGTAGAGAATATTTGTATGGAATCGTGATTTTATTCAGACCACAGAAGTCAATACAAGGTCTTAATTCTCAAGGTGATATTTTTGGGTCTAAAAAACAATGCGGCTAAGGCATGCGTTTTGAAAACTGTTATGGGACCATTAAGTAAATTTGTTTGAAGATAATCTTTTAAGGCCTTTTTTCCCAGATCTGATAGGTTATGCATCCCGCCGAAGGGAACTGGTTTCCTAGGTTAGATGTCAATAGCACAATCATAACTCCTATGAGGATGCCATTTTTTTATATTCAGAGTGCGAGAATGCTGCCCAGACCTCATGATATACTTCCGGTAAAGACTGAATACAGTCAACATGAGCTGCTTCAGAGCTTGCTTTCATGGTACTGGCGGAAATATGAAATCCCAGTGATCATGCTTGCAGACAATGAATAAGTGCAATACTCAGAGCCCAGGAATAGAGAACCTGCAGACCAATTGATAAAAGAATTGTAAATCCTCAACCAGGGTAACCCCAGAATGATGGGGTAATGGGCCGCTTTTATCAAGTCAAAGCTTACTTCTTCAATATCGGTTGCTTTGGTCATTGTCAGGGAAGCAGTGTTTTCCATAATGGGACCGGAAGACAATGCTGTATCATAAACTCCTTCAACTGGGACGTGTAGTGGTTTGCTTACTCGTTGGATGTTATGAACAAAAGCCCATTGATCATCAAGGAACATTCCTGCTGCTCCACAGTCCACTAAAACAGGAATGTCATGAATAGTAGTGTCCTGCAAATACAAGGAGACCTTTAATACCAGCATCTGGTTTTCTCTTGAGATGTGATTCTCCCTCTGGGAACATGTATATCCTTCACGAATCACGGTTCCCTCTACGATTGGGACAGGGCCTTTCCCGAATGCCTATGGGGGGGTATCGGACAGTCTTGCACCAGGTTGTCCCGAGCTGCGCAATAACTACACATTTCTTGTGTACTTCAACTATTCCATTCTTCTGTGGTTAAAGGCCCTCTGATAGTGCTTAACTGCATCAGTTATTCCTCTGATGGATTGTAAGTATTCATTCTAGAAGGCTCTGGAGCAGGCCGATAGGTCCTATTCTTGATTCTGTCCACATGTCCTTCCTGGAGTCTAGTTCAAGTCTAGTCAAGTTGCATTGCCATCGCTATCATCTCTGCTAGATTGGCTGGATACTTTGTCCTTAAGCTCTTCGGTCAATCCACACCTAAAAAGTGTTAATAAGGCATCGTCTAGCCAAGCAGGTCTTGCACCATTTCTTTAAATCAGGTTATATAAGACAGGGTATCCAGAGTACCTTGCTTGAAGTCCAATAACTGTTCTTGAGCTGTAATGGTTATCTCCTGATGTCCAAACATAACACAAAGACTATTCAGAAAGCCTTGATAGGAGTCCAAAATGGGATTATTGGTGGTAACCAAGGAAGTGGCTAAGGCACGCCCTGCTAGATTGTATATCATAAAGCCAACCTTTGCACGACCTGTAGGAAAAAACGTGGGTTTGAAGGTGAACTGTACAGAACAAGCATCCAAGAACTCTTAATTTCTTTGGGTTATCTTCATATTTGCCTCCAGGGTGGTAATTCAAGAGATGGCTTTGCTTGATAGACCAATTGTCTAAGGTTAAGGTTTTCATTTTTTAAAGTCTGCACCTCCACAGTCAAAGCCTGCACTGGAGCAAGCATTTGCTGCATCTGATCCATTGTAAAGTTTTCTAGGTGTTGCTCTCTGTCAAAGAAGAGAAGACTGACTTGCTCAGTGCAGCTGTAGGCTGTTGATCCCAAAGACTCCCCTTTGGATATCGAACCCCCCAAAGGTTAAAAAACAGGAAGCTGTGTACCCTCAGGGAAGCCCTCAATAGGGAAGAAAACCCTGGAGTCGCTGCTGTGATGACTTGAACGTAGGACGATTAGAACAAAGCTGGGAGCATCACAAGAGAGGATACAAAGTAGAGGCAAATGGTGGCGCTTCAAAGACTCAGCATAGAGGGGGAGAGGGCATAGGATGAACTGGATAGCAGTAGAGTCCGGAACAGAAACAGAAAGCTGGGGAGGAGAACCAAAGAAGGAACAGAAAACAAGGAAAACCAGAAGCAGACAAGTGTCTGAAGAGACTAAGGCAGGAAAGCAGGTAGCTAGACATAGGGCCTGATCACGAGTTGGGCGTTAGCCCTTAAATGTTACCTTTTACTTTTTTTACCACCGCATTTAAGGGTCCGCCCAATCTCGAGTCTGACGTGTTTACCCCCAGCTCAGACCTGGGGGTAAACACGCTGGAAAAATGCCCATTTTCAGTGCAATTACCACTGGCCGTATTACTGTGCGGTAATTGCGCCAAAAATTCCCCATTGGGTCCAATGGACCCAATGGGAAATGGGGACTAACAGTTAGCGTCCAACCCGTGATCCGACGGTAATACGCCGGACGGGTGGGCGCTAACGCTAATAAAGTGGGTGGTATAGGTATACTGCCCAACTCGTGATCAGGCCCATAGCATAGCAGAGAAACAGGGAAAGTCACAATAAGCATCAGTGCCGAAAAAAAGCGATGCATCACACTCAATGCTTGCTGGCTTTTTATGATTTGCCGACTCTGAAACATCGGTAACGTGATAAAGACCGGGCGCCATCTTGAAAAAGGCTAGAGACCTGTTTGCACTACGCATTTTCGGAATTATGCGGCACCATTTTGGAATTTGCAGAATGGCTCGATGTGCGAATTGCTTTCATCTGTGCCACAAGGACCTAACAGGATAGCACTTCCTGACAGGTTGGTCACCTAGGAGCAGCTAAAACACAGGGGCAGGTAATGAGCAGATTCTATTGACCTGGAATCTATGCTGATGTGAAAATGTTCGTACTCACCTGTGCCTTATGTCAAAAGACTAGCTCTCAAATACCTCCCCGAGCTCCACTTCAACCCTTACCTTTCATTGATGTCCCTTTTTCCGCACACAAATATGGTCATAGTAGGCCTCCTTGAGCCATTTAAGTTGGGGAATCATTACATTTTAGTAATTTTAGATTATACTACCTGATTCCCAGAGGTCTTCCGATTATGCAATAATACATCACAATAGATTTTGAAAAACCTAATCCCATTTTTTTCACAATTTGGTTTCCCAAAGGAGATCCTAACGGATCAAGGGACTACCTTCTTGACTCGGTTGATGGCAGAGGTAAAAGAGATTCTACAAATCAATACTCTTAGGACCTCTGTCTACCACTCCCAAATCAACTGATTAGTGAAGCGCTTCAACAAAACCTTAAAGAGTGTCATTCGGAAGTTAGTTGAGGCAGATGGCATAAATTGGGATATTATGATACCGTGGGCCACCATTTGAGATCTTATATGATAGGGAGCCACAGGATGTCCTTGACATGTTGAGAGAGGGAAGAAGCCCTGTTACCACTCCTTCTGACTGCCCATCGTTTAAAGAAACATATGGCTACTATGAGAGCGAGTTTTCTCAAGTCGATGGAAATTTGAGGGTTCATTTTGACTGGTTGGTGGGTGCGTTTTTAGGGAAGGAGCAGGTACACCTTTTGCATGAAAGAAAGAGGGGCCCCTAAAGAGAATCTTATGGACTGTAATGAGAGATTATTGGACCCCAGAAGTAATATGTTTAAATACATAGCTTACATTGTTCCCCAAGTTTCCTGGGAAATGCAGTTTCATAAACATTTTTGATTTGTTGCTTTATCTTTACAGAAAGAACATGAAGCTTAATAGAATCAGGACTTACCTGGGTCTCCATTTCCTTACTGATAGGTCTGGCTGTTTCCGTCTGCTGCTGTGTTATTCTTTTTTTCTTTGGAAAAAGAAACAGTTAAAGCACTGAGAGGTTGGTACATTTCCAGAATTCTCCCAGATAGGTGGTCTCTGAGTTATGTATACACAGAAACATGCACCCATTTACAAATCACTTGCACATTCCATGGTATTCCAAACCTGACATGTAATTCAAATATTGATCACACACCAAGCAAATTTAAATGCAGCTCTGTCATGATCTGCTGCACCCCATACTGTCCCATCAGTATATTTTGGTATAATGAAACATTTATTTTTGTAAATTAATAAAACGACAACAAAGGAAATTGTTTTTAAAGTTACTCACGATATGGACTAATGTCCTTTAGTGCACTGACCTTTCTTTCATGTGTTTGCGACTTACGTCCAATGGGACGGTAAAGGGGCCACAATTGTAGAGTCCTAGTTTTCAAAGTACAAGCATGTGCTGCCTAACCAAGCTCCTGCATACTCCTGCGTCCATAACACCCCTCAGTCCTCTTCCATCTGTGTACACAGGGATTAGCACACAGGCAATATTTTAGAAGGCCCCTGTGGGTGTGTAGACGAAAGGCACTATGGACAAAGGGGCAGATTTTCAAGACTATATTTTTACACAAATTAGAGATGCACAATAAATGTACAAGGGCCAGATTCTCAAATATTTGTGGGCAAAATTACCCAATAGCGCACCAGAAAAAAAGGTGCATCCCAATACACAAAGGGAATCTAAATGTGTGCATAGTACACAAATAGGATCTGCTTTGAAATACACAGAATAGTCACATTCTGCTCCGCCTGTTTCTTACAGGCGCAGGCGCAATGCATGGCAAGGTCTTCTGCGACCATGCCATGCATTTTGTTTGAAGTATGGCAGCAATGGTATACAATCCTGCTGTCACATTTGCATTTCTACCCCATAAACAGGGATAGAAACAATTCTTTCTTTTTCGTTTACATTTCACAATATTGGACCCTTTAACAGCCAATCCTTGTGAAATGCACCACAACCACCCACATGGGTGCTGGGAGTAAGTTATATATCAGTGTGGGAAATGCGTTGCCAACACTAATATATGTGTAGACTCTGGACAGCGCATCCTTTGTGCTGCAGTTTCACCCAATAGAAATGCGCAAGTAGCATTTGTGGATAAGGTGACCTGCACATTTTGGCAATTAACACAAATGAGAAGACCTCATCCTCTGCACTTGTTTAATGTGTGTTCAAGATTGATAATCTGTCCCCAAATGTACAAGAAAAAGACATGTACATTTCAAAGACATGCACATCTCGGATATGTGCTAGTGAACAGAACATGCATAGAATTAGTGCAAAAGATGCACAAAGTGGGCAGAAACATGTAAATCTATCAAAGTCAGCATGCAAGAAGAGAGTGCCTAGCATAAGGAGGAACAATCCTCCCAAAACATTATTAAAAGAAAATGTTAGCAAAGGATTTGTTCCAAAAATTCCCATCAGCATTTGCTCCACTCACAAACTGGATCAAGTGGATCAAAACGTGAGCAAATAATTTGACAACCAAAATAAGTGGCATGCCAATAAGAACACACATCACAGTATAAAAGGGAAGTGCATTGCTGCAGGCACACTTTTCCAAAATGTTTGATCCAGTGCCTCCTCAGAGAAAATCAATTGATTGTTTCTCTTAAATCTCTCAGGGTTGTGTGTTTATCCAGACATGCTCCATTAAAAGCTGTCTCCATATACCCACTGTCCAGTTAGTGTGATAAAGGATAATCTACCGCCTTCCCTACTTATGCTCATACCCCTAGTTATTTTTATCTTTCATTGCTTAGTATCCACAGTCGTAACAAAAGAAAAAAAAACATCCTGTTATTAAACAAACCTATTTTCAGCTATACTGATCCCTTCCAATTTTTCTGCTTCCTTTTAACCCCAAAGTGAGTAAAAGAGCAGCCACCATACTCATGTTAACTATGTTGTGCGATTTCCGGTCTTCCCAAAAAGCAGGATTTCATCCTTTGAGGAGCACAAAGTCAGTGGTGATAGCCATATTAGATGACCTTTGGATGGTGGTTGATGGTGGCAGAGTAGCAATTCTCAATCTACTTGTCTTATTGATTTAACGCTTTCAACACCATTGACAACCAACTACTCCTTCAGGTCTGTAGGAGGGCAGGGATATGTGGTTCTGCACTGAGTTGTCTGGACCGCTCCTTAGCAGATTGTACCCAATTGGTATATATCGCCCACTTTAATCTGTATTGTATTTTTATTTATTTGAAGAACAGGGGTGTCAATTTCGATCAGTAATGTGGCTGTTCATTAGAAGGTTTCACATTGTTCCGTGTTCTGCTGATCATACATGCTGAGACGCTTTCCTTACTAAGTTGTTTGGGCTCAAAATCTACTCCTATGCTTTTGAAGCCTATTCTCCTTTTACACTTGGAGGGAAGTGGTGGTCTGTCTGCATTTCAAGTCAGAGAGTGCCTGCTGGCTGTGCACAAATGAATGAAAATGCCAACTAGTTGCAGCTGGACACCAATAAAAAAAGGGGTTTTGGTGGTGGATGGTTCCCGATTCTGTGACTCTCCTTTCTGGCAAACAGTTGTGGGACCTCTGCCTTCCCCAGCTCCCAGACTAAACCATTTGGCTTGTAGATTTGTTAAAACGGTATCCCTGGCTCAGCAAATTGATATAGTTTTTAGTGTAGCTTTCTTCCACACAAACGTTTTGTGGAAAATGTTACCCTTTTTTCTCTAAGGCTTACGGAAAAGTGTTGACTATTTCTGGAATAGCCGGTTAGTTAGACTACTGTAACCTCATCTACTTGGGAGGCCCTACATTCTTGATCAAACGATTGTAGGCAGTTCAGTACATGGCCTAAAGACCCAAGCTACTCCTCACTGAGGATGCCCAATGATGCCGAAACATGTCTGGGGATGCTTGTGGTCTTGTGCAGAAAGGATGTGACCTAGCAGTTTGGGCTGGGCTGCCCCTTTGGGGGAGGGACCAAACCTGATTTGTATATGGTCTTTCCCCTTTCTGTAAAGGCTTGGCAGGCAAAGAATGATGGTCTTGAGGGTTGCCCAGAGAAATTACCAGAGGCTTAAGATTAATTCTAAACCTTCTAGCCATCACCTCGTTGTTTTTGCTCAGTACACTGTGTCTCATCTTTTGACAGGCACAAGACTGCCGGAGTATATTTATTTATTTATACATATATAAAGGGGGGAACAATGCTCTTTTTCTGATCACAAAATTATGTACAATAGATAACAAAACAGATCTGAAGGGAAGCAGTGAGCTTCTTACAAATGGGTGAGTTTGTGTGATATTCTGACCAGGTTGCGGAGGGGAGTAAATGAAACTATCACAGGGGACAATACATGGGTCGACTTACAAAGATTAAGGACAACATAAGACATTTCAAAGTGCAGATAGGCGGTAGGGCCAGCTGTTTTAGGGATGTGACGATGATGGATGAAGTGCTACAGTGGAGGTAGAGAAAGTGAGGGACAGAGGCAGGTTAGATGCAAGGGAAAAATGTTAGCTAGGAGGTAGGTCAAGAGGGTAACTCAAGACACGAGGGGGTCGGCTTTTAGAATGTTTTTGAGCAAAACATTTTTCATCAATTCGCCTATTGCACTGCCTGCTGGTGATCAATTGGATTTATTTTAAGCCCTTGAGAATTGCCCATCAAGATTTCTATGGCACAGGGTCTTCATTTTTAACAAATAAATGTAGTAAGCATACACTGTCATACTGCTGAATGTTTCCTCAAAGACTACAGTCTCAAGTAAAACAGGTTTTAGTAACACAAAATCCACCTCTATGTGTCAAACTCAAAAATGTCAGAACAGTCTGCAGACAAGAGTTCCACCAGTCAAGCGAATTGTTATTCAGATTTCAGGACACCACCCCATCACTCACAGTCTCTAGGGTTCTCCTCCCAAAGTACTCCAGCTGATCTCCTTTTGATGGTGGGATCGATGAAGCTCTAAATGTTCCTGTAGTTCATATAGACTTTGCTGGGCCTCTGCCTGGCACCAGGGTCAGCTATAGCTGGAGTATCTTTTCACTATCAGGGAAAACCATCTGACATTGACAAAATTAAGAGGGCCATATCACCTCCTCTACGTTGGGCCCTGATTTCTACCTTCTGTACCATGTCTCTAATAATGTTTGGGTCGTGACCCACCAAGATGTTATGTCACATGCTCATTACTCTTTCCACTCTGGGCATGACCCCTTTGGATCAGGTTCTATCCCCTACCCTTTGCCCTAGGCTATACAAGCCCCTTTGTTACTTCCCGTTCTTGCTCAAATCACCCAGCTGCATCACAGAGAACCTCAGCATCTCCGGGCGGACAGCGTACCACCAGAAGCCAATACATGTGCAGAGTTGAAATCTGCCTCTGTAAGAAGGAAAGGAACAGAAAACAAGCCTTCTCTACCTACACCCCAAGACTATGAAACCTCCTCCCCACCAGCATCAGACTCGCCCCCCACTCCTACAATTCAGAAAAGAAATCAAGGCCCACTTTTTCAAGGAATCTCTCCTCCTCAACACCTAGGCCATCACGTCTCCACTCGCACCACCTGACTCGCTAGACACTGCCTGCCCCTCTCCTCATGGCCACCCGGCATAGCTGTACCCCTCCCTATATGCCCCTCTGTATCCTACCCCCATATCTGTTCTGTTGTATCCGTGAACAGCGCTCCGTTATGCATCTTTACTGTTGTATACTTCTGTAAAGCGCCCGTTATGTATCTGTATTGATGTATACCTCTGTAAAGCACTCTGTTGCTTCTCGAAAGCTAGGTCCGCTCTCAATAAATACAATAATAATAATAAATGCCAACCCACTTGCCTTAGAGGCTCTCAACCTCCTCCTAACGTCTTCCTTCTACCAAATGTAGGTATCTTCCCAAGTAACCTGTGTGTGCTACATGGGTAAGTGCATTGTCAATCTGACAAATAAAACTTGAGGGCCTCTATGGTCCACCTAATAGCAGGCACTCAAGTTCAATAGTCTCTAATAGCAGGCACTCAAGTCCATCTCTGAGGGATGAAGCTTCCATATGATAAAAAGAATGGGCTTTTGCATCTGATTACCGACTGGAGAAAGTAGTGTCCCTAAAGCCACTCAGGAGTGTGAGGAACCAGGAATGAGACACAGACACAAGGACTTATGATTTTGGCAACAAACCTTTATTACAAATGAAAAAGGGGTTGAAAAATGCCTCTCTTTCCCTATTCTAAGAGGTATTACCCTACCTATCATAAAACTAATGGTCTGTCCGATGTCAAGATGTCCAAAGCAAACCGTCCTAAGTACTATTCTGGCCCTCACATTCGTAACATTTCATATAGGCAAGAAATATGGTGTCATAACAACAACAAAACCAATATGCCCAGTCCCCCCCCCCATACCTCCTCCCACAATGCTGGTAACAACAGCTCCAATCCTTTTCACGCTGTGTCTAAGTCCATGGGCCACAACCAGCGTCTGTTCACTGCTGACCCAAGTTCTCATCCTGAAACACTCCCCGCAGAGCTCTAGGCCTATAACAGACATGCCTGAAGAGTTCATCCATTCAAGAAGGGGGTCTTCATATTGCCTCAAATTGCAAACCCAACCCCCTAACCAAGGCTGTTCATTTTTCCATAGCCTCTGCAGTCACTGACCAATCGATGTGGGATCAGCTTTGAAGCTACCACTAGTTTCACCGCCAATACCATGGCACAAGCTGCCCTGAGCTGAGAATACAGACCCTCCCACTCACCCTCCTGCGTGCATCCCAGCAGAATAAATACTGGTATGAGTGCCCCGCCAACACCTCATCTCGAGCAGTACCCCCTCCCCAGTTTTCCACATCTTCTCCAGTTTGCGACAAGGCGTTATAATATGTGTCAGTGAGCCCTCTTGCCTGCACACCCTCCTGCACCACTTGTCGGCTCCAGGCTTCTGCAGTTTCATGGGGTTCAGATACCATCTACGGAGACCCTTGATCTGCAATTCCCTATGCTGCATACAGATGGACCCTTTCCATTCATTACGGTATACCCCTTCCCCCCACTCTTAAGGCGTAAAGGTCCTCCCCAATTCTATTTCCCATTGTAGACGCTCTTGTCGCCCCTGGTTTCATAGCCAGGCCTTGAAGAATGGTGGAGGCAAAATCTGTCCCCTTCGTCTGGCCCATAGGAGTCCTTACAGTCCACAAACATTTTAAAGGTCTTCTCTAGTGCCATGTACCCTATTTTCCTACAACCCTCCGCCTTCCCACTTATCAAACGCCCTATATCCCTAAGGGCATGCATGACATCTTTATTCCCATGAATGGGTGTGAAGGGTGAGAGGAATAATACTTGGACGCTTATACTGGAGATCATTTATTTATTTATTGAGCATTTGTTAGGCACCTATACAACAAAATAGTGTTTCCAGGTACCACAAGACTAATGGGAAGGGAACAAGGGACAGTAAATATACAATTGTGGTCCTACTAGATCTTGTGACATTCGGACATGCAAGTGCAGTGAAAGGAAGTGCATGGGATAGGGGAGGGAGGGAAGGGAGCTAGATAAGGGCAAGTGCTAGTGAGAGCCCGGGAGAGAAGTGCTGAGGGGTCCCAGGGGAGGGGGCCGCTGGCTAAGTGCAAGGGCAGCGGAATCCCAGGATGGGGTGCTTAGCAGCCTTGTAGGGGGCCCACATGGGTAATGCTGGGGGCAGGAGGGTACTGGTGTCAACTGGGCAGGGGCCTGGTAACCTGTGGGATGAATGAAGGTCCAGGCCGCCAGTCTCAGCGGCAGAGGGATGATTAGCAAGGGAGGAAAAGAGGTAGAGAAAAGAAGAGTTTTGGGTAGTTTCCAGAACTTAAGGAGGTCTGACTCGAGTCTGAGAGGGCCAGGGAGGCGGTTCCAAAGAGAGGCTGAAGAGAGAGACCTGCCCCCCACTGTCTGCTCGGCGAAGCGTTTGACAAGAAGAAAGTTGGAGTTAGAGGAGCAGAGGGCTCTAGCAGAGCAGTATTTAGGGAGAGAAAGTTGGCGATAGCGTGGTCACAGGCCCCAGAAAGCCATGTCGATGATGCAGAGAGTCTTGAATGTGATCCTTGTGGCCACTGGGAGCCAGTGGAGAGATTTTAGGGCTGGAAAGATAGAGTCCCTGGGCTTGAGGTCAAGAATAAGTCTTGCAGCCCTATTCTGGATTAGCTGAAGGGGAGGCTAAGGGAGAAAAGGGGGAGATTGAGAAAGAGGCTGTTGCAGTAGTCCAGCCTAGAGACGACCAGAGCTCTGGAAACGTTGAGTTTCTGGTGGAACTCAGAATGGCTCTGATGAGGTGAAGCTAGAAGTGAGCCTTCTTGGCAAAGTCCAAGATGTGTGGGCTAAAGGAGAGAGAGGAGTCAAAGATGACCCCAAGGGTTTTGGCCTTACAGGATGGTGAGGGGAGACGGCCCAAGGAGGGCTTCCAGAGGGTAAGAGGGAAACAGGGCACAGGTGTCCCAATAAGAAGGATCTCTGTCTTGCTGGCATTAAGACAGAGGTCGTTGGCTGCACACCATACCTGGATACCGGTCAGAAAATCAGGGATGAGAGAGAAGGAAGAGGAGGTAGTAGAAGGAAGTTTGAAGGAGAGCTGTGTGTCGTCAGCATAACACTGGAAATGAGGAGAGAAGGAGGAGATAAGGTGAGCAAGAGGGGCAAGATAGATGTTGAAGAGCCATGGCGAAAGGATAGAGCCTTTGGAAACGCCACAAGTGGAGAGTGAAGTGGTGGAAGAGAAAGGGCCGAGCTGCAACTGGGAGGGGCGCTTAGTGAGGAAGGAGGTCAGCCAATCCAGTACACGGTCCGTGATGCCGAGTGTATCACAGAGCTGTTTTATGAGGATAGAATGGTTCACCATGTCAAAGGCAGAGGAGAGACTGAGGAGGATGTGGACAGCAGGCGAGTTAGAGTCAAGGTTTGCGAGCATTTAATTACAGGTGTTCGGGAGGGCAGATTCCATGCCTCTGGATACCCAGAATCCAGATTGATGGTCATGGAGGCAACCAACAAGTTCAGTATGAAGTACCAGTTGGGTGAGGACCAACTTCTCAAGGAGTTTACCCAGGAAGGGGGTGGTGGAGAGGGGGCAACAGTTAGCCAGGCAAGAAGGGTCAGCAGATGGCTTCTTTAAGAGAGGGTGCAGAAGGGAGTGCTTGAGGGAAAGGGGGAAGAGCCAGTGGTGAAGGAGTAATTACAGAAATCGGCAAGAGCAGTGGCGATAGAGTAGATGTTGTCCTTAAATGGTTCTAGAAGAGTAGGGGAGCACCTGTTTGGATGAGACCTTCAAAGAGCAGACAACTGTAGAGACCTCAGTGGGTGCTATAGGCAGGAGGGAGGAGAGTGCGGGGTGGAGGGAGGGGAGCCAAGGGAGGCAGGAAAGCGGGAGTGGGGGTGATTCGTCAGATCTAGTGATTACCACATTTGTCAAGAGTATCTGAAAGGCACAATCCACTAACCCATTTTAGATAACTAAGTCTGTGAGGGAGGTTAGACAGATAAAGCGATTAGAATGCCTGGGCTTCATTGATTATTGGTGCTTTCTAGACAAGATAGAGAGGGAAGACCCTAGGCCCATGAAAAATGAAACTAAATCCCTTGACTTTCAGAGTTGTAAATTGCATGTCATTCCAAGACTTTGATATGAAAGTCCCATCTCAGGCAGACGAAAGGCTGTGTACCTTCAAGGCTCTTAGAATAGCACCCCAACCAATGAAGCATGGGTTTGTCGTAACAAAGGCATCACCCTGTGTCACCTTGACTGGATTGATCCACCACTCCAGATCCTCAAATAAACACCCTGGAATTGAAATGTGATCTGACTACTTGCCTGCAGACTGATGTCAAGATTCTCCAGGGTGAGGCTGTAGTCTCCTAATTTTCAGGCAAGCCCATGGCACATACACAGTATGCAAGCCTCCATTAAACCTAAGAATCTCTGGAACCTTCAGCCCAAGGTTTTATGTCTTTTCTGAAAATTAGAATGCGAGGAAGATTCCCACGAGCAGAATCAGTGTTGAAAAATTGTTGCCACGCTGGAGTTCCATATGAATCACAGGAAGGTGAGTCTCTGGGTGGGTGCAAGGTCAGACCTCTTGAAATTGATGGAAAATCTTTAGTAGAAACGTCAGCACACCAGGATTTCCAATGATAGTAAGGCCACCTGAGCTGATGGAGCACTGGTGAGCCAGTCAACCAAATAAGGGAATATGTAGACATCCCTAAGAAGTGGCTAACTTGTGAAAACATTCATCAGCTTGGTGAATACTTGTGGAGCTGCATTGAGCACAAATGGTAGAGCAAGGTATTGGAAGTTCAGATTTGCTATATAGAACCTGTGGAATTTCAAATGAGGGCTCCATTTAGGGGCATGCGCATATGCATTCTTCAGGTTCACTGTAAAGAGCCAATGGTACTTTCGCAGTGCTCCTAGAATCTGCACTAGCACAATCTTTTTGAATCTTTCAGAGTTGGGAGAAAAAGAAAGAAGCTGGAGGGAGGTCTAGAATAGTCCTCATGCCCACCGCATTCCGCTTGGGCACAGAGGGAAGTCTTGATTGAAATTCTAGACCCCTCGGATATAGAGGAACCTTCTCCCATAGAGAGTAGGTTGTTCACCTCTCCCATGAGCTATGGGGAGGCAAACAGATGAACAGAAGATAGGGAGAAGAGGGAAGAAGGGAAAGGCGGTAATGACAGCAGAGACCACTGGCCAATATAGAAAGGGCACAGGGATACGAAGAAATCACATGCCATTGATCCAGATGAAAAGATAGCCTGCTCCCAATTGAGGTGGAGAGGACCTGATTCACTCATAAATTGATTTTTTGTGTCAGATGAAGCAGTGGAAGGAGTTCCTGAGAAGAAGGTTGTGGAGGAAGTTCTCAGGTCATTTCTCTGGCGACAACTGGAAGAGCAATCAGGGTTTCTTGCCTTACTGTCTTGATAGCTGCAAACCCCACCAAAGGATCTTTCTCTCAATTCTTGCCTGGGGAAGACATATGAAAGGGCTTGGAACATGTCTTAGTCAGAACTATTAGTGATTTGCAGTATGCATGAGTTGTTTTGCGCTTCTTGAGCTCCTTGTCAAACGATCTTGTCCATTGAAGGGAAGATCCAGGATCCTGTCTTGGACCTCCTGGGTGAATCTTGTTGAGAGCATCCATGCAACTCATATCTGCCCTGCAGTAGACCATCCAACTACTGGCTGTGTCTATATACATTTAAATTGGTTACTTATATCATGCTTTATGTCGGACACCAGCCTCTAAGCACGGGACTGGGCATCGAACCCCTGTTGCTCGCAATTGTTTTGTTCCCATGATGAGTACACTGACCCTGCAATCTTTCAGGCCGATGGTATATTGAAGCCTCAAGCATGTCTTGTGCAATAAGCCTTACCTCTGTGAGGTGATATTTGAAGGCCTGCTGCATGACCACTGGGAGAAATGACTCAAAGTTTCTTTGTTCCCTCTACAGCTTTTGGTTCTCCGGGCATCAGCATTGGTCTGCCGAAAGTGGAGGGATGCATTGGAGTACACCATAGGCATCTGTTAAGACCGGCTCTTGGTCATAGGGTTCACTCCAAGGGACACTCAGGATACACAGGCCAGGTACGCATAGTGGTTACTTTATTAAGGTCCTTCTGTTACAAGGATCAGATGTCAACAAGTCATTAGGAGATAAAGAGGAAAGGGACAGGAGCCCACTGGCTCCCACCACCCAGGCTCACATAATCTAACTGCCTGGGTTAGAACCCATTCAACCCCAAACATTCTAATCTCACACTCCAGACTCACAGCCTACATTCTGATGGTGACATCAATCCTGGCTCAGCACACATGCAAGTATAAGAGCCAACCCTAACACCTCCTTTCCTACAACAAACAAACACACCTCAAACACACACTTAGAGAAAGCAACCCTAACAGCATCCAGAAGCTTTGTGTCTCATCTGAGAAGTGCAGAGAAAGCAGGAGAATGATCTGCTACATTAGCGCATATGAATACAGTCCCCAGAACTGCTGAGTGTGAATGCATATGTTCCGTCAAGTGGGTCTTTTCTGAGGGAAGAGGCTTATATCTAGCATCCATTCTCTTATTAACAGGAGAGTGAGGGTTTGCCAGAGCTTTTTAGCCTCAGCCAAGGTATCCTTCTGCATCGGAAGGCCATATGTGTGGGAAGACTGCAGTGCTCAAACATTTGAGAGGACACCAGACTCCTACAAGGGTTACTCAGGTGCTGGTACGCCCAGAAATTCTGTCAACCCACCCATCTTGTCATGTAACGCCTTCACCGAATGGATGATGTCTTCTTCGTCACTAGAAAGGCCGCTTCTCAGGCTGTCAATGGCATCGGGCATAGGACTGGACCTTGGTCGTGCTTGTGCGGATCCGTCACGTCAGACAGAAGAGTTGGCTGAGGACCATTCGGGTTGCACCACTGGAGGGGCTGGAGGTCCCAAAATGAGTCAGGAAGGCAGTCCTGACCAACTAGCCAGGAAGGGAGTTAGCGTAAGTGTTGATGTTGGTGCCGGTGGTGGAATCATCAGCGTCACTGGCATAGCCAGTGTGGGGGCGCTTGGACCTTGAGGAGGCAGTTCTTGGATCAAGCCCTTAAAATAATCTGCCATAGATTTTGACCTCATGAGCAACTGGAAGTGGTCAAAGAACCTATCTTCCTGCACAGCCTGCGACTGGTGTCACTGATTTTGAGGCTGAAAATGCAACATGGAGACGACATTTGTGTCCACGGGGAAGTGGCAGAATCAAATGGCTTTGCCTCTGCTGGGGGCTCCTTGAATCCAAAGTGCAGAGGAACAGGTTGGATATGACATAGGTCAGTTTGTAGCATGCCAGCAGGAAACAGTTGGTGGGAAAGTCACAAGGGATTCTGGTCCTCTTGAGGTGGACCTTGCAGCGGTTTTATGTCAGTTTGCAGAGGTTTTATTTTCGATGTAATTGTTTATGAAAAAATGTACATCGAAAAAAATGAATCAAATTTGTTTTTTGCTATTTGGGGGTCTCCCCCTCCACCCTCTCCTTTGCAATATTTTAAACCCTAAAACCAAACCCCTCCCATCCCCTTTTATCCTCCTACCTCCATCCACCTTTATTACAATTCATTTTTTCGACTAAATTTCTTTCAGTAAAAATTCCATCAAAAAAACTCCTGTCGGCCATACAACGGTATAAGCCTTGCAGCCAGCTCACATGGGGATGATCCCATCTGGGAGGTAGATTACGTATCCTGGGCCCACTCTGGGGAGTTTCCTTCACAGACATGCTCTTTGGCAGTTGGGCGGCCAGTTTGTCAAACTCTTGATTGTCTGGTCTGGGTACGACACTGATTCCAAGATAATAGGTCTTGGCAGACCCTCTGGTGTAAGCCTGGTATCAGAGGTTAATAGGACCTGAGGTGATGATCCAGGTCGTATGATCTTTGCATCCTCAGAGATGGAGCCTTGGTAGTACCCACCCTCTCTGACTGAGGTCTGTTAATAGGCCCAGGGGAGTCTTCGGTGTGAGCACCAATGATACCCTTGCGAGTCTCGAGGCCACAGCAGGTTGATCTAGTAAAATCTGATGGCTCCTACCGACTCAGACAACTCCTGGGAAGGATACACAGTGGAGGGTGGTTGAGAAAAATGGAGGACATTCCTCAGGTGGTGGACAACCGCCGAACAAGTCCTTCCAGTGGCTAAGTCTAAGACGGCGAGCACAGAACCCCAGTGATACGCAGAAAGCACAGGTGTTTCAGTTGTAGGTCAGGCATAGAAACCTGAGGCACGCTGCACTTACTCAGAGCAATGATGCCCTGATTACACTTCCCCCTTCCCTCTCCCTTGCACTTCTCCCTCTCCCTTCCCCCTGCACTTCGAGTTGTCACACTTTAACGATCTGAATGACACAAGGCCTAGTAAGATTGTTTGTCTTGTCCTTGCTCTATCTTCCCTCCCTTGTCTTGTTGCGCATAGAAACACTTGTGTACAGGCGCATTATAAATGACATCTCATATCATATATCATATCAAAGAGGAAAACCTTGTCAAACACTTTTGAGTATAAGTGACTTTGAGCTTTTGGTCACAAGTGAAAAGAGAAAAACCTTGTTGAGTACTTTTCAACTGTTGATTGGCTTCAAGTTCAAACAAACAGAACTGCATTGGAACTTTTGGTGACAAGCTGGAACCAAAAGAACTGATTTGGAACTTTGTTACAAGATAGGATTTCCTTATCCTTTTGAAAATGTTGAACAGAATTCTGCTTGAATCTGGGGAAGGGGAATTTCCCCATATTATAAGGAGAGACAGTTCTCAGATTGTGAATTTAACTGGCATATTTGTTATATTTGATTTGCCATATATTACCGTGTGGAGTTGTATGTACAAGTGTGAGGGACAGAAACCTTTTGCTGGAGTGTTTCCTTTAGTTTATTTTAGGCAGGAAAATCCTTGTCGGGGTAGGAATAGTGAGGGGTTTATCCAACCTTTTAAGTTCATAAAATGGTATCTTTTGAAAAATCTTCACAAAGTTGCCACATTTCTGACCCCTCAGATCAGTCATGAGGGGGAAAATAACACAAGGCAGGCAGTTCAAGGGCAGGCAGAGTTTGGTACACAGCATTGTATGGCGATAGTAGCGTAAAACAGGAATTCCCGGGGCAGGCAGAGTTTGGTACACAGCAAGGTATGGTGGCAGTAGTGTAAGGAAGGCAGTCCAGGGGCAGGAAGAGTTTCGTACACAGCAAGATCAAGGACAAGAGAAACACTGAACAAACAGCACCACAACATGGGACTCAGGAGAGCATTGACTAGCACCGGCCCACTGTTCGGTGTCTCTTTTCTTCTGAGCGGAGGAGTCTCTTCCGTGTGTCGCGTAGCACAATACCCCAGTCCGGTGTATATGTCTTTTAGTGGTTCTGGGTAGTAGAGTCCTCTACAGATCACATGAACCATAGTGGTGTTCTGGCAATTCTGTGGGCACTGTGGCCTGAAACCCTGACAGTACCCCACTCCCCCACCAGAGCCGCAGGACAAGGAGGCAGATCATGAGGAATCAATAATCTCTGTAATAAATGGGCTAAGCAAACAACGTTAATTCCGCCCATATTCGGCAGAATTACTGTTACCGCCGGGTCATTCCACGTTAAATCCACCGGCCCAATTAACGCCAGCGGAAATAACGTCATCGCAAGAAAAGGAAGTACTGCAGCAGCCATCTTTAAAAACACAATCCATTGAAAATCATCCATCCATCCCCAGAGGGCCATCCATCCCCAGAGGCAATTCCAATCATATCTGCAGGGAAAGGCAATTCAAAGGTACCCGATATACAGATGCAGAAACCCAAATTCAACGATTAGGAATTAACAGTTCTGGCGGAGCAGGTGGTGGCAAATTCTGAGGAGCTCTACGGGTCACAACAACGTAAGACCACCCAGCAGCGCAAGAAGGCCATCTGGGCAGACAAAAGGGCCAAGGTGATGTCTGTAGGCCATATCCTACATGACACTGAGGACATGAAAAAGAGGGAGAATGACTTCAAGGCAACATTCTGCACCCTAATTGCCGACCCTGGAGGAACAGTAGACCATCTACAGCTGACCCCATGGCAGGAGATGGTCAGCGGCATCCTCCACATGGTGGGCCTGGAGGGTGCATCTTCAGCGGAGGTCAGACCTAGCAGCCAGGCAGAAGCCCCACACTCACAATATGCACACACATCAATCAATGCTATAAACTGCCATACAGTCAGTCACATGAAGTATGCACCCCTGGAGGCCTAGCACCTTGTGACACCATAGTACACACAACACTACATGTCAACACACAATTCCACCAAGGCATTGACGCACACTTTCATGTTTCCCAACAGGCACACAAGACACCCTGGAACCCACAGAAGGTGCTAGAACCTTGGGAACCCCGGCACCAGCAAGTGCTACAAAGGCCACAGGCAGGAAGGGGAGTGTGACAAAACCCAACAAATCCAAGGGCACAGTACCGTCCACCTCAATGACCACAGGCACACAGGCCAAAATTCAACTGCCTGCTCCGGCCATTACGGAGGCTGCTGCTCCACCCGCAACACGGCCACCCACCACCACTGCTGGGGACTCAGGAGTACAAATCACCTGGCCAAGTGGTGACAACATCGAGGCATGTGCCCAGCCCACTGCACGCGCTGCCACCAGGCAATCTGAGTCAACATCCTCCAACTCCAGTCCTGACTGTTCACCTGTGAGACACTTCTCACCTGAATCCTCGCCCCTGCACAGCCTCTCACCAACGCGGTCCTCCCCCTCCCCCTTGTTATCTCAACGTGCCCTCCACTTCGAGCACTCAGAGGACACAGATGACAATGCGGAGCAGGCAAGCCGGCATCCAGCTATGAGGTTAAGAGCTTCCAACCACCTCCTTAGCCAGTGCAGAGCCCTACATTGCAAGCCATTTGGGAGACGTTGGACAGAATTGAGGAACAGCAGGCAGAAATGCCTGCCATGCCACAGGAGCAATTAGGCCATTAACAGGCCATTTGCAACGTCATTTAGGTGGCTTCCAGGTGGGTGGCCACATTCATTGACTGGCTGTGCCGGAACACAGTGTACTTAAATGCAACCAACACCGTCGTCAGCCAAAGGGTGAGGGAGCTTGCCGAACAAATCTCTGCCTCACATGAGACCATGGCCAGTGACATCAATTTAACCATGCAAAACCTACTGGCAGTGAGCCAGTTAGTTCTGTGTCAGCCACCCATACCAAGAGATCAGTGGCCAGCACGCCACCCTGGCACTCCCAGCGATAGTTGGGGACCAGTGTTTGGGGTGGGTGATGGAGTTGGGGATTTGGGTCCGTTCATATGGAAAAAAATCACTGTTGAGTCTAGACAATGGGCGTCATCACGAGTTGGGCAGTATTCCGGCGTTTTCTGTTGAGCACTATTTGCGCTAACACCACGATGTCTGGCGGAAACAACGCCAGATCATGAGTCTGCGTGCACGTGCACAGGGTCATGGTGTTAACGCAAATAGCACCCGGCGGAAAAAGTGCCCATGAACCCGTAAATCCAGCGCACAATGCGCTACCGCCTAGTCGCAGCACTAATAGCGCATGGGAAACGCGTCACCGCCGGAATGGGAAATAAAGTGCCAGCCATCTTGGAAATCACAATCCACCGAAAATCGCAGCCCCTGTAATCCATCCACTTCTCTAAAGCTTGGAAAATGTCACAGGAACGTACCAGGGGCAAGTCAGCCATGGACAGGGTGAGAATACCCAAGTTTACAGATCAGGAGCTTGCCATACTTGTTGAGGAGGTTTTGGGCCATCAGGAAGAGCTGTATGACCCCCAGCAGTACAAGACAAGTGCACACCAGTGAGAACAGATCTGGAGACAAGTGAGGCAGAAGGTGTCAGCGGCGGGCCGTGTGCCCAGGGCAGGGGAGGACTGCCGCAAGCGCCTGAATGACTTGCGGGTCTGTGTCTGTGGTCTCCTGGCCAGCACAGAAGCAAGAGCATGGGGACTGGAGGAGGGCCAGCATCACCACCACCGGAGCTCACCCCGTGGGAGGAGCAGATGACGACCCTGATAGACATGGGCACTATGAGGCAGTCGGAGGAGCAGAGGCTGGCACCGGTACCCAGGAGGCTGCAGGTGAGAACCCTCCCCCGCCTGAAAATGCATAAATCTGTTAGGCCTACGCCTCCAAACCCAGTGTGAATGTATGTGCTTGCAATGTGTGTGACGTACGGCAGCCACCCATTAGTGCCCCTCGTACCACCGTACCTTAGCGCCCCCTCGTACCACCGTACCCTAGCGCCCCCTTGCACCACCTTACCCTAGCGCCCTCTTGTACCATAAGTACCTACAATGTATCAACCTAAGCCCCAAGGGAAAGACATCCATGGTCATGGCACAGCAATGTGATGTGTGGGTGGGTATCAAAGCCCCCCCCCAAGCACAGCAATATGGGAGCTGTGCATTCACAAAAGACTTCTAAAGATGTCACACCAACATGTCCAAGCAGTGTCCCTTCCTTGTAGCACGTTCCACCAATCACAAAAGGCTTTAAGGCATGAAATGCATGATACAAATGTAAGCTGCCCTCAAATCATACAACACCCTATGTACCCCACAGGCACGCAGCGCTCATCGCAGGGCAATGATGATGAGGACTCGGGCAATGATGATGAGGACTCAGTATCCACATCCAGCCGCATGTCCTGACACGCATCAACCAACACCACCACTCCACAAAGGGACCGGCATGAGAAGGCAAGACGCAGGATACATCCTATGTCACCCCACCGTAGCCCAATCAGACTGGTGCAACGTCTACAAGGCCACAGAGCGACAGCCCCTCAACTGCCGGAATCCACCACAGGTACTCAGGATGTGGAGGGAGCCACCAGTGGGTCTAACTCGGATGAGGGTCACACATCCATAGCGGTAAGACACACTGCACCTGTGTCCTCACTCAGCCAGAGTGCCACTCATGAGATGGGCACACCCCAGGGGAGCCCGGAGCAGGTGCCAGTGCAAGCACACACTCCTCATGTACCTGCGCGTGTACGTCATGGCGGCACACCCGTTCCTGATGTGGAGACACAGTCTTATGGTTCCCCTGAAGACAGCCCCTCCAACCGCAGCAGCCCCATCATAGATGCCGCCAAGTTCCCCAACTCCTCCCCTGCCACCCCGTGCAGTCCTGTCAGTCCAATCAACAGCACACCTCAAAGACCCATCGTCACAGGAGCTGATGTGATGGGGCGGCTGGATGTGATGGAGGATCGACAGCTGTGTATTGAGGCCATGTTGGTTGAGCACAACCGTCACCTCAAGGCTATCAGCTGTGCCATACGCAATGCTGCCAAGACCATGGCACGTGATAATGTATGGGAACCTTAGAGTGGTGGAGGGCTGTACAGCAGCCCTGACAGGATTTGTACAAAGAGTATGCGAGCTGTGTGAGGACCATTCTGCACAAGCGGAGCAGATGCGGGAGGCAAACAATCTGCTCCGCCAGCAGCTGCAGTTTTCAGGAGCTATACCATTTGCCTCTACAACATCCACAGAGGCGTTCCCTGCACAATCCCCCACGCCGCTCACCAGAGGGACCCGGACATGGGAAGCACCCACGGCCATCTTAGATGGACATGGCACAGTTGTGTCGAGCCCTGGGCACATGGACACACTTGCACAGTTTTGGGGAGTTCACAGGGGGAGGGGTGATTGTGTGCGGGGGAGTTCACAGGGGGGAGGGTGGATTGTATGCTGGGGAGTTCACAGGGGGGAGGCGGGATTGTTCAACTAATAATAAATCCTGTTCATTATGCATACAAAGCATGGACATTCATGATTGTGTTAAAGTGCTCTTTAATTTAAAAGTGATATGTGTCACATGTACCAATCCACCGGATCAAAAATAATTGCCAATCAAGGCCTGTCTGGCCAACTTCCCCTCCCTCACCCCATCCCTGTGTGCATGTGCCCCCAGCTTCGGGCACATTTTCCTCATCACTCCCATCCCCAGGTGGCTGGCCATCAGCATCACAATGCAGCGGCACTGGTCAGTACAATTCTGCCAACCATCTCTGGTGCATACATCAATGCCCCTCCCGTTCGGTCTACGCACCAGAAACGTGCCTTCAGCAATCCAAATGCCATTTCTACACGGATGCATGTATGCCCATGGGCAATGTTATATGTCTGCTATGCTGGAGTGTGTGGATTATGCACAGGGGTCATGAGCCATGTGTACTGCGGGTATCCAGAATCACATGCAGGGGAGAGAATGCAGACAATAGGCCAAGGTTGGTTCAGTGGGTGAACAAGGCTCAGACATCAGTGACATTGTCAGCAGAGTCAAGTATGTTTTGAAAAGGTTAATGCTATCTCAGTGCAATGTTGTCATACATACTTCAACTTCCGGGACATGCATGGGCTGAGGTTTACATGCAGCAGTGTATCAATTAATATGTCAATGCCTATGTGTGTCACACTCATGTAGTACATGTACGCCATTTTTCATATAGCTACTTTCATTGTGCTGTGCAAGGTGCAGTATTCAATCAATGGACTACTTACTGCAAGCACCAGCCCTGAGTCTAAATACCACTGTACTCTTGTGCCTTATTTCTCGATGAGAGTACCCTTATATCTGCATGTTCAGGTGACATGCTGTTAGGCCTTTTGTTGCAACACCAGCCATTCACTATGGCTGGTGTTGCGTTTGCTACTTGGCACAATCATGTACATTTGGCCAGGCATGTGACTGGACAATCAGGGGTCACAATCTCAGGGATGGTCATTGTAGTGACTCCAACTACTCATGTATGGTGGTTTTGTGGATGTGCCTACATTATGAGTCTATAGGCATGACTGTCTGGTGGCCAGGGTGGGATATCTCTTCTGTGGCAGGGTGAGGAGCAGCACTGCAACACACACAAGATGTTTTGTGGTAGTTGGGCTTCCATATGTGACTGTGCTTTCACAAGTGTGTGCCATTCAGTGTGTTCTGCTGTGGGGAAGGGGTGCAAGTGTTCTCGTGCAAGGCACATGTATGCACATGGTGCCGTGCTAGTGCTGCCTGTGTCTCCTGCTGGCATGCAGGGATTCCTGTGTGTGTGCCCCCCCAACAAGTTAAATTTGGCATGCATTTCATACAAGATTTGTACTCACCCACCCTCCATGTGTTTTGGTCTTGGTACCTCTCCATGTAGGCTGGCAGGGTACTGTTGCGCAGGACCATGGAGTCGTGGGTGGATCCTAGGTAGCGGGCGCAGCAGTGGGTGAAGGTTAGGTCGGGGCTACACGTTATCTGCACGTTCATGGAATGGTAACTCTTACAGTTCCTGTAGGCTGCCTCATGTTCCTGGGGTGCTACTAGTGCTACATGTGTGCAGTCTAGGGCTGCTATGACGTTCAGGACTTGGGAAATGCCATGGACTGTGCTTTGAGGTGATTGACCTGTGCCTGTGTGGATGGCAATGCAATGTGCTCATTGACATGGAGCAGCAGTGCATCCAGCAACAGTCCCAGCATGGTACTGAAGGTGGACTGGGCCATACCATGCATCATGGCAACGATGTGTTGGAAGCTGCCCGTCCCAAGGTACTGTAGAACGGACACAAGTTTCACAAGTGGGGGCGCCTATGTCAGCCTGGATTGTGTCCAGCAACTGGGTGATGGTTGCCCTGTCCAGCCTGTACTCGGTCACCAGCTGCCCTTCAGTCAGGGCCCAGGATGTTGGCCTGACCCTGGGGATGGCTGGGCGCCTTGCTGGTGCTGGTCTCCTCCTCCTCCTCCTCCTCATCCCCACCAGCCCCTGTGCTCCGAGGGCCCTGGGCTGGTTAGCAGGCCTCTGTAGCTCCAGGCGCAGCAAGTACATCAAGGCTCCCGGCTCCAAATGGCAACATGGTGTTGGGAAGGGTGTGTTGTGCACGGGTGGGTCTTTTGTAGGCCTCTGGTGTGCATTGTTTTCATCTGGGCCCTTATTGCTCTCTCCTTTCTGCTCCTGATGGTGTAATGGTGTTGGGAAGGGTGTGTTGTGCATGGGTGGGTCTTTTTAGGCCTCTGGTGTGCATTGTTTTCACCTGGGCCCTGATTGCTGTCTCATGTGTTCTTGTACCTCTGGCATTTGGCCAGGGGTATTTATGGCAGTTTTCCCGCCGATTTTCTGGCGCTAAGAGCGCCTTTGCCAGACATGTGATGGCTCCCTAATAGCGTGTTTGGTTGCCGGCGCTATTACAACCGGCACTATTACAGCCGGCTGTACTACCGCTGGCTGTAATAGCACTGGTGGGATTTACAGTCGTGATCTGGCAGAGCGGTATTGGCGGCGCTAATACTGTTTCTGCCGGATTTAAGTGTTACCGCCCAGCTCGTGATGAGGCCCAATATGTACTGTTTATTCTATGGTGGTGATACATGTGCATTCAGTGAATCATCAGTGACTTCAGAGGTGCATATGTGCAAAGTCAAGAAAAGTTGTCAATGAGGTCCTGGCGGACCATTCGTCCTTCCCTCACCTCCCCACCTATGTCCTGAAGTGCCCTGTACTCACCTGAAACCTCTTACTCATCAGAGCCAAGGGGGGAATTGTCCTCATCTGGAGGCATGAATGTTCCTTCGTATGAACATGTTGTGCAGCATTGCGCATATGACTGATTTTACCCACTTTCTCAAAGATGTACATGGGTGTTAGGACTGATTTTCTATACTCTGGCCTGGTGGACAGATGTATAGAAGGCCAACCTATATTGTCACAATGACAAATCTGGGGAGCTGTAGCCAAACCAGTTCAAGGTAGCAGTGACAAGAGCTCTAGGCTAAGTCTCAAGAAGTGGTGAGCTTGTAAAGGGTCCACAAGGAGTACACACAAAGGGAATCACAAATTACACTTAGATAGTATGTATACAAATACAGTTATTTATTTATGACCAAATATCACTATGAAAAATGACTAATAACAGGAAGAGGTATCACACAACACTAATAATAGATTCCTTATATACAGTCACTGAAGTAGGGCATAACACAATCAAACCCATGTAAAAGAAAGAGCAGATTAGGTTATGTACTACAGACCCACAGAGAGTTAACCATAACTTCAAATGTTCTTCCATAAATTGTCTGAGGCCTTATGCCCAAAGGTTCAGGAAAGTCCAGACACAGTTTGTGATGCAGGAAAAAATAAAGGAAGGATATCTGGGGTCCAGTGAACAGTTCCAACGATTAGAGGACAGTTTATTCTAACTGATAGAAGTGTCCCCAACTTTCGGAAGTCTTGCACCAGCAAGCTATGCTAAAACCAAAGTATAGGAAAAGTTGTATAAAAGTTAAGAAAACCTTTAAAGTGAGTTTAGGGGCAGGTAAGAAACACTGTAACATACTGCCCGTACTCCGATTCTCCCAAGGACTTGGCAGGTCAATGGAAGAAGGTCAGACGTTGCTTTTCCCGCTGTCAGTCTCAGTCCTTGATTCGCAGGGGTTGCCCGTTCGAGCTGATCTGCGGTCAGTGTCTTTCGCTGGTGCAAGGACTCTCGCATAAAGAATGCAGAAAAACACAATGCAGGACCCCTCTCAGGACTGGACTCGATTCAGGTAAGCTGTTTCAGACGGTGGTCGCCGCAGCACACCGACACAAAGGGCCTCACTTATCGTGGTCAGACTTTCCCTCCTATCTCGGTGGTCACCGCAGCACACCACCACAAAGGGCCTCACTTATCGTGGTCAGACTTTGTCTCCTATCTCCGGTCCCCTTGTCGCTAGGACTCAGATTTTGCTGAGGTAAGTCTTGCAGGACAAGCTGGAGATCCCCCATGTTCCAGGCCTCAACTCAGAACGGTGACGTCGGCAGCTCAGTAGCCCAAACTCAGAGCTGGTCAGCCACAGGACGGTCCTGGGACACTTCCGAAGGATCTTCTTTGTAGGGTACTGAGCAGACATCAGGAATGGATGTTCCCTCCACTCCAAGGGTCGCAGCTCCTTCGCAGGACTGCTGAAGATCACCAGCAAGACAGGGCTCCACCAGGACAGCAGCAGAAGTTGGTCGCCAGGCCTCCTTCAGTCAGGTCTCCGGTCTCTTCACAGGTCTCACAGCTGGACAGGAGTCTTGGCTCCTTCAGGTTACTCCAGGATCTCTGAAGAATGGGTGGAGGGGTCCTCTTATCCTAAAAGCCAAGTAAGAGCCGAAACTCCCACTAGCCAATAGCAGAACTAGCCACATACACACCCCAGCAGTGGTCCAATCAGGACCACTGGCGGGAACACTCATGAATAACACTCATACACATTGAAACCAGTTTGTGGATTGGGACCAGACAGACCCAGCCCACATCATGCCAGTAAAACACACATAGCTCTCCAGTAGCCCGCCAAAAGCTTCTGCTTTCCTGGGCACTGGAAGTCCATATATGGATTTTCCTAAGCTCACAGGCTAGGAGGGAGGCTAAAGAACAAGATGGCCAAAGGACAAGTGAGAAATCATGTGGCACGGCCATGTTTGAACACTAGCTACAGTTAGAAGCCAAACGCGGTTAGGCTAAAACAAAAAGCACCAAAAAATGGTAACAAGTCACTGCTGCCACCGGCTTGTCCATTTAGCATACCTAGAGTAACCAAAAATCATTTGAGTGTTAGTGTAGGGCAAAATAAACAGTGTACCCCATTTAAGATGCATTGAACAATGATAAAAGTTGCCATAAGTGATAACAAGTTACTAGAAGTAGTAACAAAGTCGCAAGACTAATTGAACAATATTTCCCAGTAATGATAGCCTGAAGGACATGTCAGTTTCCCAATAACAGATGAGCGAAAGACAGTGTAGTGAAGCTTAAGGCTTCACTGCACTGTAACAAGTACAGGTCAGGATTAAAAATAAAAGCAAAAAGTTTGGGGGTCCACTAAAATGGAAGGAAAGGTGCAGTAAAGAGAAATCTTTCCTAACAATGAGTGTACCACCAGTGTGGTGGTTGCACCTGAATCTAGCCTTCAGCAGTCCGAAGGTGCGCTCAGTGTATGCCCTGGTCCTCTTGTAGGCCTCATTGTAGGCAGCCTCCTGCGGTGTACCAGGGTTCCTCACAGGTGTCATCAGCCAGGGTATCTGAGGATAGCTTGAGTCACCTACAAGAAATGGAATGTACAGTGTGAGACAAGGCCGTTTGTCTGTCGAGGTATATGTATATGAGCCTGTTGTGACGTCGGCCTAAGTGCGCTCATCTGTGCATGTGGATGACGCACCATGCATCAATTTTGGTGGAGGGGCATTGGCTGATACAGTGCACTTTCAGTCATTCACAGTGTATACAACATCATTCATCATGTATTTATCTATGCGCTCACGTCACCCATGCAGTTGACACTATGGAGATGGCATTGTCAGCGAATGGCTTTTAACAGGTGCCATTCTTGGTGTCCCTGATAGTCTTCTACTACCTAGAATGCCAGGATGGCCTGTGGAGTCACATTAGGTCAGTGTGTGTACAGGGTAAGTCAGTCATGGCTCATCGCCTGTGCATTGCTTTATTGGTGATGCATCATGGAACTTGTAATGAGCTCACATTACTTCTCATTCCGTTCTCCATGTGTGTCACAGTGCTATGTTTTTGTCAGATTGACTAGTACTACTTACCCACAAGCCAGGCACGCTTTCCTCTGTGTGTGTCCATGTACGCTGCTAGGGTGCTGATTCTCAGAATCGTGGCATCATGTGTAGTACCAGGGTATCGGGAGCAGCAGTGGCCGATTGTGAGGTTGGCATCATATGTCACTTGGACATTCATGGAATGGTACTATTTCCTGTTCCATTATGCCTGCTCCATTGCTTGGGGGACACTAAGGCTATATGTGTGCAATCCACTGCTGCTATGGTGTTGGGGAACTGGGCAACGCCGTAGAAACGTGCCTTTGCTGTGTGCTCCTGCGCCTGGATGGTTGGCATGGAGATGTGCTAATGGGCATGCCTCATGAGCATATCCAGGATTTGGTCCAGCACCTTTGAGAAAGTTGGTTGAGACATCCCATGAAGTGTCCCAACAGTGTAATGGAATCCGCCCATGGCAAAGAATTGTATACAGACACAAGCTTTACATGTGGGATGGCAGTTCTGATTGCAATGGCACTCTAGAGATCAGCCTGAATCAGGGTGAGCAGGTCTGTGATGGTGGGACAGTCCAAGCAATAGAGTGTCACTAACTCATTGTCCGTCAGGATCCAAGGGGATGGGCGGACACATGATATGTGGGCCTTCCGCAGCACACATCTCCTGCGCCTTTGTGGTGCCTGTCTCCTTCACTGCTGTGGTCTTGCATGCTGTTATAGCTGGATGAATAGTATCAGGTTGTGGATCCCATAAACAACGTCTGCTTGTGGCTGCATGTTGCTTGGATGTGTGTTTGAGGAAGGTGTGGGCCTTATATAGTCCTTCGGAGAGGATTTGGTGCACCTGTGGCTTGATTTCCATCATTTGGATGGAGGTAACTGCACTGTGTTATTGGCTGAATTATCGCAGAGTTTCAGTGGTAATTCAGCTGTTTTTCAATTTGTAATATGGTGTAAATATAATTTCTGGTTCTGGTGGTAAAAGTGGCAGCAATTCTGTTTCCGCCACTTTTACTGTTTACCACAAAACTTGTAATGAGCCCCAGTGTTGATTGGCCTGTTTCTTGGTGTTTTGCTGTGCCTCTGTCAGTTACACTCGAGGAGTGATGAGTGTTACTATTATAAGAAAACTGAGCAAAGGGCAGCAGCAAAGGCCACTCCTGTTGATGATGTATTATAAAGCATTGTAAGTACTGCCCCAGGGTCTGATTTAATCGTTCAGTCTTGCTGTCCGCCTGTGGGAGATACGCAGACGCCAAGCAGTGATCTATACAGTACAGCTGCGTAAGAGGGTGCCAGAATCTGGCAGTGAACTGAGCTCCTCTGTCAGACACTAGTACCGAAGACAAGCCCTGTAAATGAAAGATGACCTATATGAAAAACGCAGCTAAGGTGCGAGCTATAAGAATCTCTATACATGCTGCAAAATGGCAAGATTTGGTGAAGCTGTCCACCAAACCCATATTGTGCCAAGGTTCTAACCAGGAAGCAAGTCGCTGATAAAATTGAGGGACACCGTTTGCCCGGGGGAGTGCAGTATCACAAGGGGTTCTAACAAGATTTTGAGGTTACCTCAGCATGTTTTGCACTGGGCACACACAACAGGTATTAAGGTATGACATACATTCCTCACCATAATCATATTTCTGGTGCTTGTATCTGCTTAAGTTCACATGCTGCGCATATAGTCCAACATCTAGTAGTAATTGCATAGTATTGCATCTTTTTTCAAAAGATTGAAAAGGGACGTTGACATGGGCATGACTGTAACACTATCCCTAACGCGACGTGTAGTGTAACCCAAATCCTTCACGTGTCGATGTCCCGCTGGTTGTTTTTTGTTCTGCCATGGAGGAGCCTCAGAGAATACGTGAGTGTGATGAAACAGTAATGATTTCCCCCAAAACTTTGACCTGGGAACTTGATAATGTGGCCAGGGCAGACACTTCCTGATCCTGACACTGGGGGCGGTGTTCTGCCGGAGGAACACATGAGGGAGGAACCAGGTAAGGAGGAAAGGGACACTCCCCTGTTTAACTTTCCCCAAAACCGTAATCTTTTGATGGTTTGTTGCAAAATAGAAAGAGTTAGAAAACCTAACTTTGTTGCCAGGGACTTCAAGTCCCATAATTCCCTCTACTTAGACAAAGAAGGATGCAGACGAACACTACTGTGGGAGGAAGAAAAAGAAGAAAAAGAAGAAAAAGAAGAAAAAGAAGAAGAAGAAGAAGAAACCACAGAAATGCCAGAAGCTGTGGTGGGTCCTGAGAGAGTCTTGGCCTATGACTCACCCCGTTGCAGAGGTCGCGTAGCGTGAAGAGGATACGCATGCTAGAAAGAATTTCAATGTGCAGAGTTTGCGCAGCGGGAAGCAGCACTCACAAGGGAAGAGTTCCCTCTTTGGAGGTTCCAGGTGGCAGGGTTGCACTTGCCCCTATCAGGAGCAGAGGAGGCTCCAATCCCCAGTGGCGTGAGCATAGGAGGACCCGAGGAACCTGTCCACCCGGCCGCGAGGAGCCACAAGTAACAAAGCAATGGAGCAACTTATCCGGTGAGTCTACAGCTAGTAAATGACTCCAGCATGCTCTTACTTTGTCCACGTGTTCACAGCACACTGCTTCACTCGCTTGTGGCTAAAAGCAACTGGACCACTAATGTTGAATACCGAACTGTATGAAACCAGCAAAAGTGGAACGTGTTAAAACAAAATGACTGTATAAATAAGCACATGAGAATGTGGAAAGCCCAAGAACTCCAGGGAAAAGCTGTAGACATTTGGAAAGCCGACAAGTAATAGCAAAGCCAAGAGTATATTACCAACCAGCAATGCCAGTATAACAAACAGTACTCAAAGCAAGAGGGGTAGTTTGAGAGGCTTAATGATTGTGAGACTTACTGCTATAACATACCGATCTTCAGGTGATAGAAACCTACATTCCCAAAGCCAAGTCAGAGGAAAAGCAGGACTACCTGTTGGTCATTACTTGGTTGTTGGTACAGAGGGGAAAAAAAGATAGCAAACAGGCTGCCCTTCTGGAGAAGGTTATCCAGAAGGAGAGGAGTATAATTGCCCAGAAGCCTTAAAGAGCACTAAGGCACGGGCGACAGGGGGGGCGTAGATGCGGTCAGTCTCTGCGTGAGCTCCTCACCCACCGGTCCAAAAAGTGGTCTGAGCCCCCACTTGGAGACCCCCACCCCGAGTTGATTCCACTTTAATGGCGTGAGAACCCCACCTCCACACACTGAGCAAAACAACGGTCCAAATCGCATCTGTACAAGACCACTTCACAGATGAAAGCTGTGTAGGTGGCCCACTGCGGAGAAAACAAAACTAAAGGTGGCTTTGGCACTGCGCGGAATTGAAGAACGCCACTCCCATTGCCCGGCATTGAAGAGGAGCGGAAAGAGTGCAGACTGTCTTGCCAGAATAACAGCGAAGACTCCCTGCATCTGCCAAGGCAACACGTTCAGGAAGCTGCCAGCCCCTGAGCTGTACACCTTGGGACCTGACCAACAGAAGGCAGTGACTGAGAGGCAATCTGCGGGGAGGTACAAGTGCTATGTCGTGGGGCCAGCTGGGCACATGCAAGAGATCTCACCCCATCGCAGCACCCATGTGGACAAGTCGACCCGCCTCCCGGCCTAGGAACCCGCGGTGAACTGCGGGAAGGTGCGGCTCATCGAGGCAGTGAACGAAGGCCCACCTCTCAAGACTCCCACGACAAAGACTGCGGGCCGGGGGCACGTGTCACGTGTCCTCGATTGCCTGCTCGGCCTCTCCTGCTCGCGCACCGCAGGGCCCCTCAGTGGAAGGCCCTGACTGAGAGGAATTAGAAGGATTGCCAGGGGATTCAGAGGTACAGCTCCCGTATCGGAGGACCACAGAGAGGTACTTGGACATGGACCCCTACACGTGCTTACACAAGCTTGATGTGCCGGTTCCCCGGAGTACAGGGAACATCACGTGCGCCCATGAACAATGCAACTTATGTGACTGTGCCCTGTGGAAAGGAGCCAAGGGCGTGATGAGCCCAGCGGTGCACTCTAAGATTGTATAACTCTGTATACAAACGCTAACTGTCTTCTGCGGTCGTAGGCATTGAGCAGGTCACGCCCCTAATTGGAGATGCATTGCCTTTATTAAAGATCCTGTTTCGACCACTGTGATCTGTCCCTGACCATCTACTCTTCTAGTGATAGTTGGATCTGCTAGATATAAGGTCATACACCAGCATAGAAACTTATCTCAGCACATTGAACAAGAGCGGCGAAGGGCTGGGCCCTCAGTCTCGGGGCGTGTGCCCTCCTTTGTTGCTCAGAGCAGAGGCCGATTTAAGCGACAGCAACCCCAGTACAGGATGCCTGATTAGGAGGGAAGAGACCTCTATCTGACGACATAAAACCTTCACCCTCATGCACAGGCCTCTTGTTCTGCAACCATTTGGAAGTACTAGCTGACCTTCGGGACCACACAGCAACCCAGGTCTACATTGCGGTTGGGCCCCCAGCCTTGGGGCGTGTGCCCTCCTCCGAACTTGGACCAGAAGAAAATAGTGCTAAACCTAGTTTTACTCTGGGGACAGAACACTAAGTGCCTTGCCCTCCACAGCTCTCCTGCATGGGGAAGGCCCCGGGCGATGTAATACCATGGAGGTGATTGAGCTAGGGAGAGTGAACAGGGGTTAATGCACATGCCCCAGTATTAGAGTGAATGGAAATAAAGCAGAAATTGGCAACATACAGGTACACTCCATTCCTTGCCCAACCAGACATTCCCCACAAATCCATCATGGCAACCTCAGGGACCAACGCCGAAGTAACCAAGGGAGATGTGGCGGCTTTGCTTAAAGAAATCAAGAATATGAGGGTAGATATTGGTGGGAAGGTCGACAGAATTACCCAGAGGATCGATAAGATGGAGGAAAAACTCGAAGGAGTTGAAAACAATCAAACCTCATTGAGCACTCTCGAAACACAGATGAACCTGAGACTAACCGAAATTGAGATGTACGGCTTGTAAATCTGTGAACGACCGAAAAACCGGAGACTTTTTGGCGTCCCGGAAAGAGAAGGAAAGTCCGAACAGCACTTGAAAAGGATGCTTCACGCAATTATGAAGAGCTTATTTGAAGACAACTCCATCAATTAACCCAAAATTGATAGAATACACAGAGCAGGGGGAGTTGCTGGAGGCCCAAAGACCGTCCTAGCTCGATTTCACAATTACAATGACAAAGCCAGGATCCTGGAAAAAGCTAAACGTAGTGGCCCTGTCATCCTTGATGCAGCAAGAGTAATGATTTTCCAAGACCTCTCGTCATTAACTTTGGCCCTGAGACGGATGTCTATGCCCCTCAAAAAGTGGCTAAAGGAACAAAGGAGTCCGCTACAGACAGGGCTACCCATTGTCCCTGTTATTTGAATTGGAGGGACGGAAGGAGAGGCTGAGAACGCAGAGGGATATAAAAAACTGCATAGCCGAGCTTTTGGGCAACCAGGACAATGGGCAAAATCAAGATGGAGCTAGAGGCGAAGACAGACAGTGGCGTATTCAAGGACCGAGACAGAGACGCATCCCAGGCTGTAGAAAGTACAGAAGGACGAATGCCTCACCGGGCTTGGATGCCTAATTGTCAGTGGGAGCACCAACACAGTGAACTAGGAGAGGGCAGTGACCCTCACAAGGTGGGACGCAGAGGGTGCAATGCCGCGTGTTGGTTTCACAAGGTTAACCCTGGAGGGAATCCGCCTTGGGAATGCTCCAGAACAGCCAGCCTGAACCACAACTCGGGTTGTCACCCGTATCTAAAGTGGTCACGATATTGTTGGACTTCGTAGGTTCTAGAGAGACCTGGTATTAAGCTGATTACCCGGGAGGCATTCAGGACCTCAGTGATCTGGGGGGTGTATCAGCTAATGGAGCATTTTCAGCAAAATAATTGTTGGGGATTATGGGGATAGTGTGATGTTTGGGGGTGGCGAATGGGGCTCAATGTTATTGTGGTTAATATATGAAGGGATCGAGAGGTATCTGGTCTCCGCTGGTGGTCCGACTACGGCTTGGTGATGTTAACCGGGCAGTATTGGATGCCTCCACAGGGTATTGGGGGGTGTAGGTGTGATGAAAATGGGCAGGAGCAGGATACTCTTCAAGCGTGAAATCGATCATGGTGTGGGGACTGAATTAAGGGCTTGGCTGCCGGGGTTTACTATAGGGTTAACAGGAGTACTAAGGGGAAAATGGTGGCGGATCTAGACCCTCAAAGGGGCGGCCTCCTCAGGATGGGAACATTAAATGTTAAGGGGCTGAACTCGCCCACGAAGAGGTCCCTAGTGTCCACGGAGTTCCGGAGAGCAGGACTCAATGTGATGTTTCTTCAGGTGATGTTTCTTCAGGGAACCAAATATGCATGTGGGGAAGAACATAGGATCCTGAACCCAAGAATAGGGGTAGAACATTGGGGCTCAGGCCCCATGAGGAAGGCTGGCGTGGGTATTCTCACCAGGAAAGGCTTGAACTTGGAGGGGATCAAGGTATGGGCGGATGTGGAAAGCAGAGCTCTCCTGATTGTGGCCACCACACAGAAAGTGACCTTCACATTGGCACCAGTATATTCCCCTAACGCGGGTCAAGACCGATTTCTGCAGAGACCGCTCCCGAAGATAATGTTGGAGGCATGCAGGCATGTCATCCCTGGGGACGGGGGGATTTGAACCGCTGGGCAGATATCAAACTAGACAGGCAAGTGGGGAACCTGAAAACGGGAAATCCATTAGATGGAGATGCTAGAAGTATTAGGGCTAAAGGACAGATGGCGTGGTTTCCATCCGGATGAAACAGGGTACACCTTTTACTCGGCACTCCATGGTACCTTCACCAGTATTGACTACCTGTATACCATGAGAGACCTGTGGGAGGTGGCATTGGGTTCAGAGATATCACTGACCACATGGTCCAATCATGATATGGTCACACTTGATTTGAACTGGGCAGACATCCCGCACAAGGGATTAAAGTGGAGATGTAATGAGTAACTCTAGAAAGACCCTATTTCGTACACAGATGGAAGAGGAAATAAGGGAGTACTTTAAGACGAAAAATACGGGAGAGATAGCAAAAACGACAGTGTGGGAGGCAGCAAAGGCAACATGGCGGGGCTTCTGATTAGAGAGGGAGCAAGCAAAAAGAGAGAGAGGGGTCTGATAGAAGGCAGACTGAGGAGGGAGATAGCCCAACTGGATAGAGTAGTGCGGGACGCCATAGAGGGGAGGGGGGACAAGATCCTGGAAGCCAAACAGAAGAGGGAGGAGCTCCGACTTCTGGAGGAAGGCCAGATAGTTTGGAAGCTCCAGCTTCTCAAGCAAAAGTTGTACGAGAAAGGAGATAAGGCGGATGCACTCTTGGCAGCCAGACTGGGCGGACAGTGCGCAGAGAGATCGGTGACGTCCATAGAGGGAGACGATGGTGCCCAGAACGTAGGGACAGGGGGAATTCCTGAAGCCTTTTCAGTATTTTATGAGACCCTGTATAAATCTGAGATTGGCCAAGTAGGGTCAAGGATAGATGAATACATGCAAAGCGTAGAGATCCCAAAACTCTCCTGTGAAGAGCCTGAAGAACTGAAGGCCCCTATTACAGCAGAAGAAATTGAGAGGGCTGTGAAGAGATTACTCCTAGGGAAGGCCCTGGGTGAGGACGGCAACACAGAGGGTTTTTATAAGTCATTTCTTTCGTTTCTCCTCCCCTTCATGGTTGAGCTTTTCAACGGCGTTCTGGAAACAGGTGTAGCCCCTGACTCCTTCTCGCGGACGCTCAACACGGTGATCCCTAAGGAGGGCAGGGATCCCAAGAAGTGCGGATCCTACCACCACATATTGCTATTAAACATTGACGTCAAGATTTATATACAAGTACTTGCAGCGAGATTAGGAATATTCATGCCTCGCCTGATACACTCTCATCAGGTCGGATTTATAATGGGGAGACAGGGCGCAGACACAATGCGGAAGACACTGCACTTAATCCACGAGGCATGAGACATGGTCGGGGACCCGGTCCTCCTCTCTGTGGATGCTGAAAAAGCATATGACAGGATGGAATGGTGCTTCTTGGAGGCGGTACTGAGCAAAGTGAGATTGGGTGCTAGGTTTAGGAGGGGAGTGAAGGCGATGTATACGACCCCCAAGGCGTCAGTGATGGTTAATGGCTATTAGTCCAGATGGTTTGCCCTGGGTAGGGGAACACAACAGGGCTGCCCTCTCTCGGCAATATTGTTCGCCTTCTCCCTCGAACCGCTAGCCCAGAGACTTAGGGGAGACCAACAGATAAAGGGACTTAAGGTGGGCGGGAGGGAATACAAAGTGGCTCTATATGCTGATGACCTGTTATTACACATACAGAACCCTTTAACATCTATTGCTAGAGCAATATACGTGATGGAACAATATGGGCAGCTCTCAGGCTTCACGATTAATAGGGCCACGTCAATTCTTTTCCCACTGCAAAGACCTGACCAGATCGAAGCGTAAAGATTTTCCCCACAGGGCCTATTGAATGGCAGTGATACCCTTCGCTATTTGGGAATAAACCTTACGAGGGATCTAAACACCTAATACGGTGCCAAATTCCCCACTCTCCTCTCAAACTTCTGAACCGTCCTAGAAAAATGGCAAAAACTCATGATATTCTGGCTCGGAAGACTTAACGCCGTAAAAACGGTGTGTCTGTGTAATCTCGGTAGCCAACCCAACTTTGGAAAGCCTGAAGGGTCTTCCAATTGTAGCCAACAACAAATAAATGTAACACTTTTCGGGAAAGTCCTACCTTATCTTCACAAGGACCCTTCTGGGAGAGGTGCACTGTAGAGATGCACTGGACCCTGAAGTGATGAATAATCCCCCTGAGGCCTCCTGCACGGCCCAGTACAATCAATGCTACTCCACGGAGGAAGTCCCAGGGAAACCCTTGTGGGGGAAAAAACCCTGTGCTGAGCTGCTAGGGAGCGCGGTTCAGCGCCCTCCTTCCCACAGAGTTGAGTGTCGTAACCTTGATTTCCAGTTCTCCGGAAGTTGTTAATTCCTTGGGTCTGCCCAGCTGTAGGTGTAGCAAATCACAATATCCCCGAAAGAGCTGATAGTTGTTTACAGGAAAGAAAGTTGGTTCTAAAGAATATATCAAGTCCTTACCCGATGTGATAATATGACGTGCTTATTAGCTGCAGAGGAAGGGATCCGAGCCCCCCGAACCTTGCAGTACTGAAAGAGCTGCGGTGAGAATGATCATAAGGGAAAGTTTGAATGATTCCTACAGACTACGTTAAGATGAAAACAAATAAAGAAATACCATAAAGGATTCCTAACCTGAATGCAATGAAAGCTTCTAGAAATTCAAACCGCAAGGGTGAAAAGGATTCTGGGAATGGTAGTTCCTGCGGTCTAATGAGTCGGCAATCCTACCCCTAGGAATGCTGTTTCCTGAATAGAAAAACAAGGTCTGTCATGCGTCTAAACCCAGCTGATCCCAAGTGTGATAAATGAACAAAGAATCCGAAGCCTACCACTGTAATAAGGAAAAAGACTTGAAAACGGATTCAGCTGTGTTGCCGGCAACAAACGAATGCAGGCGAGAAAAACGCTGCAAATAGAAGTGCAGGTTCCTTCTAAAACAAAAAGGGGAAATGGAAACAGCTAGATGAGTAAGGTAAAGATTTAGAAGAGGAATGGAAATGTTAAGCAATAGTATAGTAAGTGCCCTAAATCGAACTCACGGAGCATCTGGCAATCTCTGTTAGAGTAGCTACGTGACGTGTTATATGTATTCCTTTCCTTTAAAGTGTTTGCTCCTTCAGACGTGGGCGTAGCGGCGCTCTCCGGAAGCAACCTTACTTCCGTTGAGGATGTAGTTGATTCTAGAATGTTACAGCGTCCTACCTGCAACGCCATATTGGAGTAGGTATCTGTACCCAAACAGTGCACATCACGCGGTGTAATGGATGAAACCATTACAGTGTGCCCAGATTCTTGTATCCATTTCAGATGCTCCCGATCCGACTCCCGAAACTCTTCTTTGCTGAGGTAAAAAGTGCAATCCTGAGATTCCTATGGCAAAGAAAGAAGGCCAGAATAGCATAGGGGATTCTAACACTCCCTAAGGCCAAGGGGGGCGTGGGCCTCCCCGATCTGCAGAAGTATTATGAGGCTGTGCAGTTTAGAGTTCTTGTCCCCCATCTGAGTGGGCAGAAACGTCTCCAATGGATAGACTTAGATAACCTCAACTTGACCCCAGCCACCCTGGCGGAATGGCTATGGGTTCCAAGAAACAAGCTATTACGCAGAATCAGGAACCACCTGATATTAGGTACAATATCGGAGATCTGGAGGAGGGGGTCAACATGCAGGGGATTACTTCATGGCAATCTCCCTTGAGCCATATCCGGGCGCCAGGGGTCAGAGAAGAGATTCCTAACCAGGAGAGATTCCAACTGTGGTTCGAAGTGGGTCTCGAGAGAGTGGGCCAGCTCTGGAGGGGGGGGCAACTTTATCCCAATCAGAGAATTGGAGGAGGCATTGGGGATGGGTCCTCTGCCGGTCTTCCCCTTCCTTCAGCTGAAAGGAATTCTCACGAGGGCAAAATGGATGGAGAAGGTCCAGAGAGATTTTACCCCCTTTGAGACAAAAAGGAGAGATTCTAAGGGCCTGATCTCAGCAATGTACCGAGCCTAAATAGACCCTGGGAATGGGACAACAGTAAACTTGAAGCTTAGATGGGAAAAATACTTTGGACAAGATATAGATAATGACCTGTGGGGGAAAAAAGGGGCCTCACGAATATCGATAGCGAACCAGTATAAACTGCATGCCATAAAATTATTACACAGATGGCAATATGATCCACATGGATTGTCACAGATGTTTCAGTCTTCAAGTCTACAAGTCCTCAATGTTGGCTCCAATGTGGAGAGGTGGCAGATTATCGCATATGCGGTAGGGATGCCCCTGTATTAAGATCTACTGGGACAAGTTCTTGGGATGGATTAGGGAACTGGATGAGATCCAGAGTACTAATGCTACTTTCCTAGTACTATTTGGGTTGGAGGAATGTGGAGGCGAACTCAGGAGAATCACAGGACTGGCAGCACCGCTCCTACTGGCTGCACAAGCTTGCCTCGTGATGCAATGGAAAGGGGTTAAAGTACCAGGGGAGAAAGAATGGATAAATGTTGCCACAAATATTTGTATCATGGAAAAGATAACTGCGGCCCTTCATGGGAAGTCTGCACTGAATGAACTCTTATGGGGCTAATACTTGAACAAACATATGCCTAATGTCTGAAAGGTAGTACTGTTAAAAGATTAAGGTCCTAGGCCTCTTAACCTCGTTTCGAGAAGACTAACGGACAGCTGGAAGTAGTCTGACCCGAGTAGGCCCAGAACATATGTACGAGCGTGCCCTAATAAGTCAGTCAAAACCATTAAATGATAACTAAAGAACAGACTGTCCACGCACCATGCCAAGAGGACCATTGGATAGAGAAATGTTTGAAGAAATTCCGTTCTATGGGGGATGGGGGAGAGGGGTGTGAGAGAAGGGGGTTGTGATCCGAAAAACGAGTGCTATTTGGTGACGGGAGTGAGGGAAAAAGTTGGTATTCACAATATACAAGAACAATGTTCTTGTACTGTGTGTATTGTTTCAAAATTCTTAAGAAATTCAATTTGTTTAAAAAAAAGAGCACTAAGGTGGTTCCTTGTTTTCCCCATAACTGATTTAAAGTTCAATGCTGTAGAAACTCAATGAAAGTGTTGTTTTCTAAAGTTGAAAAATATCACTGCTGCACTTTTCTGTTCTTGTTGAAGAAGTAGATGGGCAGGCGAGTATACCTGTAGGGCAAGACATTGTTATCTAAAAGAGCCTGGCAAAGGAAGGAACCAGCTGATAGTTGATGCAAGTGCTGAACTGTGGTTCTAACACCAACTCATATTGACTCAACATTTGAATAAATATAGTTAAAGCTTGTTGAAGGGAAAAACTGCAATTCTGAAACCAGAAGTTGTAATAACCATCTTGGCAAAGAAACATGTTGTTTCTACAAGGGTGAAAATTGTTCTTACTCCAGGAGTTATTTCTGAAGCCGAACATTGTGACAACTATCCTGACAAACACAAGTGTTGTGTTGCTTGGAGAAGACACAACGTTAGACAGTTCTTATTTTAGGAGGATTGGAAACTTGTGATTCCTTGAGATACTTCAATGAAGCAACAGAACTTTATGTGATTGAGTATCAAACTTTAAGAACTGTATTGGAACTTTGTACCACATGGATTCCCTTGTTTTCCTTGAACTGTGGAGAATAACCCTTGTTCAAATCTGGGCAAGGTAAACTCACCCAGGTTATGAGAAGAGACATTGATCCTATTGTGAATCAGATCATATCTTATACATTGCTATTAAATTGAATTGCCATATATTTCCTTTTTGCTTTATTTTGTTATACAAGCATGCGGGTCAGATATCCTTTTGATCGAGTGTTTACTTTAGTATTATTTTAGGCAGGCAAATCCTCATCAGGGTAGGGATAGTGAGGTGTTTATCCAACCTGTTTATTTAATAAAATGGCTCAAGTTGAAAACTCTTCACAAAGTAGTCCGCCTCACATTTCTGATCCATCACAGTGAGCCTCATTACGAGGTTGCCGGTAAGCGAAAAACGATGCCGGTAATGGATTATCGGCATCACTTACCGCTCCGGTGCATCACGACCCGTCAACCCGCTATTAGCAGCACCCTAAATAACGGTGCCACTAATAGCGACATGTCCACGTACATGCACCCCTCCGGGGAGCAAATACCGGCATGCCGTAATTGGAGATAATCCCAACCCACACCGACATGCAAATACCGGCATCACTAAGCCAGGAACCACGGGCTGCGCGATGCTGCCCATACAGGCATCGCGGACCACCCGCAAACAGCAATCAGGATACAAGGCAACTGCCACAGGTGCACACAATCCCCACAGGTGGAATCAATGGAGGCTGGGCCAGTATAAAATTAACACACCCACACACCACACCCTTTCCAACACCAAAATGCTATCACTAGCTGATGCAATCATGGCGCTGGAGGACATGCCCATACTGCTACAACTACAGCAACACCAACAACTACTGCAGCAACAACAGGCAGCACAGAGGAGACGCAGGAGGAGAAGGAGGGTGACACAGGCCCAGCAATTACCACCAGCGCAGCCAGCAGTGCCTCGTAGGGAACCACCAATCCCTTGCACCAGACCCAGCCCTTTTAACCTAAACCCTGAGCAGATCCACACCCTGTACCGGTTGGACCCTGACACCATCACCACCATAGTGGACATGATACAGAACGACATTGCCAGCCTCATAGAAATACGCACTGCCATCCCCCCGCTACTAAAGATGGTGTCTGTGCTCCACTTCCTGGCCACAGGCACCTACCAACACAGGGTGGGCTAGCTGCATGGCATTTCACAGCCACTATTTTCACGCATGTTGAACCAAGTGCTGGATGCCCTCCTGAAGCACGCAAGCAGCCACATATTCCTACCACAGACTGGCCAGGAGATAGCCGACACCAAAGTAGGCTTCCATGCACTGGCAGGCATGCCCAATTGTGTTGGTGCCCTCGACTTCACCCATGTGGAATTGGTAGTCACCCATGCCATAGAGTCGGTGTACCGCAATCACAAGCAATACCACTCCATCAATGTGCAAATGGTATGTGACTCCAGCAAGATCATCACACATTGCTGCGCCCGATATCCCGGATCAACACATGATGCCATGGTACTGCGCAACTCCACGCTACCCCGTTACATGGAGCGACATGCTGGACCACGTGCATGGCTGCTTGGTGAGTTGCACAACTGTCCCATGGCAGTGCATTGGGGTACTGATGTGTAGGGATGCATAACGGGGGGGGCATACTCCACCTGGGTAGGAAAGGGGGGGTATACTCCACCTGGGTGGGAAAGGGGGGGCATACTCCACCTGGGTGGGAAAGGGGGGGCATACTCCACCTGGGTGGTAATTGCCGGTGATTGGAGAATGCATGCAGAGCTAAACACTCATGTCCTGAACCGGCCAAACGGAACATGACTCATCACTGGGCCACATTGCACAAATTATGCATATCGATGACAGCAAGTAAGAGGCACAACTAGGCCACCAGGGTGATGGCAAGCAATGCATGAATGAACAGGATGGCAACTGAGGCAATGTGGTCAGCGTGACCATGCATAGTGAAGAATGAACAGCATGAATTGGAGGCTAAACATTGTTGCAATACAACAGCACATCTGCCTCAGCATGCATGATTACACCCTGCATCATCTATTGAACGCCATCCAGACTACCACACCTCATGACAGTATAGATTTCATCTAGGTGACATTTTTGCATGCGTACCGGGACATGTGTATGCCCACACCAAATAGCTGCCGCCATGACTGTGCTCCCTGAAGGTGGCAGTTCAGAGTGACACACACCTATTTGTATGTGCTTGCAGGTGATGGAGGATAATATCCCTTGAGGCTGTGGCTACTTACCCCTGTGCAGAACCCGCAGAACAGCCATGAAGAGGAGTACAAACGTGTGCACACCCGTACCCGTGTTGTGATTGAGCAGACCTTTGGGCTGTTGAAGGCGCGGTTCCGCTGCTTCAGCAGGTCTGGTGGGGCACTCCTATATAGGCCTGAGAAGGTGGCAAAGATCACCATGGCCTGTGTCATGCTGCACTACATGTGCGACCGGAGAAATATCCCACTGCCACCTGACATTGACATGCATGGCCCGGGTGAGGATGATGAAGATGGAGACGGAGGTGAAGTAGCCCCCCTGCCAGTATGTGATGAAGGGGATGGCCATGCTGTACGCCAAGCACTAATTCACGAATATTTCTGAAACACAGGGACTATGATGGACATGTGTCAGTGACACACTGGCTCCATGTGTACATGCACACTTGTATTGTTGGGAGTTGGCCACTGAACACCATCACACATTAAATGTACATGCACAAAATGAAGAATGTCCAGCCATTGAATTTTTGGCACACCACAGGTGTATTTTTCTGACAGGCAACAATGTGAACACTCCCACCTAACCCCCAGTGAACTCCCTAAACCACCCTACAAACCCCAAATGTACTCTAATGATTGTTCCCTTCATCAACAACCATGTGTCCAATGGCCATTGTTTGGCCAATCTACTTTTTGGCCTTTTTGGTATCCGGGGGTGGCATCTCCGAGTGCCGTGCACTCCTCTGGGTCATCCGCACAGGGCTTGTGTGGGCTGAGGTTGAAGGTGTTGTAGAAGAGGACGTGTTAGAGCCAGGTTCCACGCCTGCTCCAAGGCGTGGCCGCTGCATATGGAGCAGGATGGACGTTAGCACTTGCGTTACTGCCCCCAGACAGTCCCTCATGACGACTGCAGATGCATTAACGGCACCAGTGTTCACAGAAATGGCTGCTGTGGTCTCCCCAATGGTAGTATCAATGGCCCTCCTGGTGTCCTCCCCATCGGAAATATACTGCCGCATTAGATCAAGCATTGCGCCTGTCGTGCCTCCACCCTCGACAGGCAAGCCTCAAAGGTGTTGGTGGTAGCCGGGGTGGTGGTAGCCGGGGTGGTGGTAGCAAGGGTGGTGGATGGCGCTTGCGTGGGGCCCACATCCAGGGTGCTGTCCTCCTTGAAGAGGCACATGTCGGAATCTCCGAGGTCGGAGTCGCGGAGGCAGGGATCGTCACTGCTGTCGGCCTCCATATGTGGTGGGGAGGTGGTCAGGGGGCTTGGGGTGGGTGTAGTGGACACGATTGTGACACCCTCGGTGTCCACATTTGCATTTGCAACGTCCGCGGTGGTTGGTGGTGCAGGAACGGAAACCCCTCCCACTGTTGTGGGTGGCTGCTGCTGGTCTTGAGGTGTGTGGCCCACACTGGCAGCAGGTATTTTTTGCTGCGTTTCAACCCAGTCTGGCCCACTGCGTGTTGCTCTGGCCTTTTTCTCTGGCTGGGGGGTGGTGGGGGCAGTGGCCCTTGTCCCATGGCGTGATGTTGATGCCCTTGCGCCCTCTCCTGACTGGCATCTTCCTCATCGGTGCCTGGGGGTTAGAAGAGATGCAGGTCATCAGTGATGGTGTCACATGCCAGCGACATACTATTGCACTGTGATATATTCATACATTCATGCCTCCATTTATTACAGGGGTGTGGCAATTGGTGTTCTGAGGGGGCATATAGGCTATCAATGCATGGCACGTGGCATGCCATTGATATGGGATCTGTGTGTTGAGTTACATGGGCATGGTCATGTTACGTTGCCCGTGTGTTGGTATTGGGATTGGCACTCAGCATGCATTTGTGTGTGGCAGTGTGTGGCACGCATTATTGACCTGATATGTTGATGTGGGTCTGGGACATGCATTGACTTGCCTAGTCCTACTTCCACGTCACTTGTGATACGTCATGGTTTCCCCTACAGAGATTTGCAGGGTCACTCACCTCCTTCTGGGGATGATGCGGCGCCCATCTCCATCTCTCCGAATCCCTCTATTGACTCGGGATCAATGAATGAGCTGGCAGTCTCCTCCCAGGGCATCAGCTTTGCTGGTGAGTGTGGCCCCCCGCCTGTCATTATGGCCGCCCTCCTGTTGACTGCCAGGATGTTCCTCACCCTCAAGCGGAGGTCATCCCACCTCTTTCTGCAGTCACGCACAGTGCGTGGGGTGGTCCCCACAGCCGAGACTCTCTGGGCAACCTCCTGCCAGATTTGCTTTTTCTTCATCTGGGCAGCATGCTTCATGTCATTTGACTTGATTATGTCTGCATGCTGGGCTAGAGTGTCCTCCAGCATGTTGAGCTCAGCGTCAGAGTAACGCTGTTTCCACTTCCGGGGGGTCATCTTCTGGGTAGCCTTGGACATCCTCAGGGTTTTCTGACGCAGCACGACACAAAAAGACTGGTGGTTAGGGAGGATGGCAATGGATTGTGTTTTTAAAGGTGGCCGCCGGCCCATTTCCAGTTCCTGCGCGATGACGTTATTTCCGGGTCCGGTTTTGCAAACCCGGTATTTGCATGGTGGTATTACCGTGCCAGAATTTAGGGGTTGCTCCGAGGCGATGCCGGTATCGGCGGGTCCCGCGATGCCGCTATAGGGGGGTTGGAGGGCCTTTAGCGGCATGCCGATATTGCCTTACCAGCCTGGGGGTTCGCACGTACTCGCGCACTCGTAATCACCCGCTATTGGCGGGTTCATACGAGTACGGACCCGCTCTTACCGGCATGCCGGTAATGAATCCGTTTTTACCGGGCTACTCGTAATGAGGCCCAAAAGACAATCGAAAGGACGCCAACAAATTCAAAGTATTCCCAGTATGAGGGTGTAGGAGTAAGACTCACACACATGGATGGTAAGTTGATTGATAAAGACATTTATTAATAACAAAAATGGGGAAAGGTTGGAGGAAATCCTAACTAACCATACCTCTAAGAGGGGTTTCCCTGCCTCAACAAAACTAGCTAATGAAACTGTCTGGGTCAGAATGTCCAAAGTAATGTTTGCCCTCCTGTGTCCAAATTCTAATCTATTCTTCACAAGCTAAACTCAACAAAAGGTGAAAAGGGAAAGGTCTCTTGACTGTCACCCTGCAGCCCCGTTTTGTAGCTCAAACAAAAGTTCCAAAAAGGTGTAGAAACGCAAGCAAACGTTCCACAACAATTAAGGGGTTGATTCCCTTTCCCCTGAGTCTTTCTACTTTAGCCAAGACTGTCTCTGTATCTTTAATGGTCAGGATAAGTCTTTATATTTACTTAGCTGGCCTGGCTCCTAGGCCCTGCAACAAGAAGGAATGGCCTGGGCACCCTTTCCAAGCCGTCATCAGGGTCCTACCCCCTTGGTGGGCAGACCTGACTCCCACGTATTGCTTTGATAAAGAATAGCTGGGTTCTCTCTCCCCAAGCTGTTCTCTAATTTTTCTCTAAATTGCTACGGGTCCCAGACCCTACTCCCAGCAATCCATCTCAGTTACTGCGACGAGGATGAATAGCCTGGTTCCCCTTCCCAAACTGTGCTGAGGGTTTCTGACCCTTTTTTCAGAGCAGGCCCGGCTCCCAGTTATTGCAACATTGAATAATATCCTGGTTCTCTCTCCCAAGCTGTGCTGTGGGTTTGCAACCCTTTCTTGGTGCCCCTCCTCTTTGCCCACCCTCCTACCAAGTAGGGTACTCAACGTTCTTGGATTCACAGTTCCCTCTCTATGTCCTAACTTCCACCCACAACCTTGGTTTCCTCTCCTGCCAAGGTCTCTGAGTGTCACTTGTACATATAAGCTTTGTATTCTTCTAAATCACTGTGGTGTATGACCCCACCATGGGCCCCAGGCCCCTTTCCCTTGGTTACTCTCATAGTTCTCTCTCTCAGTTCTCTCTTCAGCCCAACCTTGGTTTACTCTCCTGCCAAGGCCTGTGAGTATCACTTGTAAAGTTCGAATTCCTCTTTATTACAATTTGGGGTGCATTTCCCCAGCATGGGTCCAGGACCCCCTTCACTTGATTACTCTCACAGCTCCCTTTGTCTGATCTTTCTTCAAGCCATAGTCTTGGTTAACTCCCCTGCCAAGGTCTATGGGTATCATTGTATTATCTGTTTATGCAAACTTAGTATACCATTTTATTACTGGTCAGGATATGCCTTCCTGATGAGGGTCCGAGACCCCCTTCACTTGGGTTATTCACAAAGTTCTCTTTGTCTAATCTTTCTTCATTCCACAGCCTTGGTTTATTCTGCTGCCAAGGTCTGTGATTACCACTTGTATCTGATTGGGGTATGCCTTCCTGATATGGGTGCAAGACCACTTTCACTAGGTATCTCTGCCCCAGTGAGTATGCCTTCTGTTCTCTGCTTCAGACATTCAGTACTCTCTGTGTCTCCTCAACCCTGGGACTAGCCACCCATGTACCAGTAGGGTCTTGGCCATTACTATCCGGCTGGTTGCGTGTCTCACAGGATCTTCAGCGACTTCTCTGGCTCACTGGGACCTTCCCCAGTCTTCCGCGCGTCTCTTCAGCAGTTTGACAGTGGTTTCCTTGCACTCCAGAGGCCTAGGGCACTGGTGGGTATGTTTCCTCTTCTCCAGTATGCCTTCTGCGGCACAGGCCTTCTGTAAGTGCGTCTCTCCCACGGATGCCGTCTGCCATTCTGCTTTGCTGTCCTGCACGTACCTGAGCACTTTCCCGACTCATGCCGAGCCGACAATGAAGACGACATCCTTCTCTTCCCTCCCTGCCATTGTATGACAGTTGACCAATAGGATTATTCCAAAGGCTAGACAGCGTGCATTCGCTCTTGTCAGTGATCTTCATTACTTGTGGCCTCTTCCTAGTCCCAGTATTTCTTGCCTGAGATATATTGCAAAAACACATAGGGACATTGGGTAGTGTGGAGTTGGAGGGGTTTTGAGGGAAGGTGGGAGGGCCAAGGGATACTGCATTCTCCCAAAATAGGAACTACTCTCAATGGGGTTCTCCCTCCCATTAGATCCTCCTGCTGAGTACCACCCCCAGGGGGATTATCAGGTAGCGGCCTCACCTCCCCGGCCTCATGGAAAGGGGCTACCCATCTGAAGCAGTGATGATAGCTCAGGATTCGTCACACCAGACAAACAATATTTCTATTGGTGTTAATGAGCAATGATCTTAGAATACTATCGCTCAATGTCAATGGGCTAAATAACTATATCAAGCAAAAGAAACGTTTACGTTACTTGACCTCCAAGAAACCATAGTATTATTGCAAGAATCCCATCGCCAAAAGCATGAGGTAGACAAACTGTGTATGGACTGGGACAGGGAGTATACCAAAGCTGTTGGAAAATTTTGCACACCTTCTTGCCCATCAGGGTGACCAAAATATGGACAAATGGAGAAGGGGAATGTGTAGCAATAAAAATACACATTGGGGATAAGAGGATGATGGTAGGTCCAATCCAAAAACGAAGCGTTCTTCTAGTTTCTGAACACTGCTCTGACAGAAATACATAGGTCCCAGGGCACGGCTGCCGCTGGTAATGATTTTTAACCGGGGCCCAGAAAAGGGCAATAACCGGGTCATACCGACCTTGACTGACCTTGACCGTTAATGACAGGCCCGTTGTTAGCATCCTGGTCTGCTAGCGGGTCCCGCTAAGCATGCCTGGTTTGACCAGGAGTTCCTTAGCGGGACCCGCTGCTGACCTTGTAATAGGGCGGCCCGGAATGAACGGTGCCAGTCCCTTACCGGCACCGTTCATTCCGTGGCTGCCTGCGTCGTAATGAAGCCCAGAGACATTTTAAAACAATTAATGGAAGATCAAAGCTTAATGGATGCTTGGCGTCTGCTCAACCCAGCAGTAAGAGATTTCACGTTCTCTTCATGTGTACACGGAAGTAAGTCAAGGATTGATTATTCTTTAATATCACAGCACTCATTACATCAAGTTTGAAAATGTGTTATCCTACCAGGGGTACCTCAGACCAGGATGCATTGTCCATAAATCTTAGTCACACTTTGAAGCAGCAAGGGGAAAACAGATGTGTTTAGGCTGTCGGAAACTCATATGTAAGGGGATGTTTAATACAGAGGAGCACCAGTAAGAAAAAAAAAATCAATGACCGCATAATAACACTCAAGTAGCGCTAACACAGAATATGAAAAACACAAAAACGAGCAGAACCAACCGGATGATACTCAGGAAAGCAAAATATGACTGAAACAACATTTTCTCAAATTAGGCAGGATTCTATCTTTATCAATTAAGGGGAACACAATATGAACAAGAAGAAAAAGCTGGTTGATTAGTAGCTGCCCAGTTAAATTAAAAGGAAGAACAGGGAGTGGTTGAAATTATCTACAGTAGGAATGCAGATAAGCACATTAGTGATCCAAATCCAATAATGCGGGAATTCCATATCTTTTATGAGGCACTATATATCTCTGAACTCCCAGTAGAGTGTTTAGCAGAAGAGGTATTCATGGATAAATTACCGCTCCCAACTCTAGGATATGAGGATCATCAATAATTAAGCCTGCAATCTTCAACTGGTCCACGGCCTCCAATGTTGTCCAGATTCCACTTGGGCCTCTGGCTGGCCCTGATGACGACACGGCCCGCACCTGCATGCTGGTGCTACGTGACCCCCAATCTCCATCTGGGCCTGGCCGTCCATTATTGCCTGCATCTCACCTGTGCCTCCTGTTGGCCTTCACGGGTGTGACTGGACTTATATTTCCTGAAAATTCCACCTACGCCTGGGTTCCAACTGACGTCCCACCTCATCTGGGTCTTTTTTGTTGGCTCTGCTGGGTCTTGTCCCACCCTCATCCTGGGCCCTGTCTCTGTTCTGCTGGCACCTTCTGCACATCTTATTGAGCCTTTCCTCACATGCTGTAGCACCTACCTACTTCCTAATTCTACTGGTCTACCAGAACCATCATCACCAGTATATTTGTTCACTCTGAATTTAACCTTCTTCAACTGTGACTTTGGTCCCATCATCTCCAGTACGCTTGTGCACACTATCACTAGTATGCTTGTGCACACTGAATTGACTTTACTTAAAATGTGACTTTGAATTCTGATTCTCAGTGCTGCCTTTCTGCTCTTTCATACTGTTGTTTTCTGCCTGGTGGTGCAATTCTACTGTCTGGTTTTAATTGCTAGGCCCTTTTTAATAGAATCTTGGCCTGCTGGCCCCACTCAATTGCCTGTATCCTTACTGCATTCGTAATATCATAAATTGATGCTTTAAATCACTGGTTCTACGCCAATTGTTTCATTTTGACTCCACTGATAATGTAACTTTGTTACCTGTGCTACTTGCCAGGCTTCTTTACCTTTCTGCAACTTTCAAACTGAGTACTATTTAAAGTACTGCCATGGCATTTCTAGGCCTTCCTTTTCCCCGACTATCATTCTGGCTTCTTTTACTGGTTGCGCTTCTATACCTGTGACATGTTTTTGCCCCCCTGCTTCCTGTTGTAACCTTACACCTCTCCCTCTTATCTTGTTTTTTATTGTTTTTTTCATTGTTGCATTGACTCGTCTTCCCTGACTGGTGAGTTCTGCGTGCACTGTGCATTCCCCTTCATGCTTTTCCTGCCCCCCACTTCAATTATGGTGCTCTCCATCCCTCCTATCTACCTATCTACTCTAGTTGCTATTCTATCACCTTTCCTACTCCTCTCTCGAAGTCTGGAAGGAAAACATTTCTCTAAGCCAGGATTGCCCATTGCTGACACATACGCCAATGCTTCAACCAGGCAGACTATAACTGACATCCTCTTTACTGTCGCCCCTCCCAACCTATGGATTCCCCACATGGTCTCTAGCCTCTCCCCTTTTTCCACTTCACCCATTAATGGTGGAACCAGATTGGAAGTGTTCTTGGCACACTTCTCTTTATCCAGATGCATTATTAATGTATATCAGAATGGCACTATTATGACCCAGGACTCTCAGCCCAACCTCCTCCTTGTTGACAGACATCTTCCCTCACCAACTTTCTCCCTTCTCCTGCCATTCCTCTTTCTGCCACCCACCCCAGGCCTCTTCTCCCCCACCGATGGATGTACCTTGTACCTGTACTCGGCCTCGGAAGAACTTTAAAGGGGGTAACCTGCTTCACTTTGCTACCCTCAATTCTCGCTCTGCTGTCAAACACTCCTCTGACATCTGTCACCTCATTGAAGACTTTGACGTCCTTGCTCACACTGAGACGTCGTTCAATGCCAGCTCTGTCACTGCTTTTGACACTCTCCTTCCTGAGGGTTATACGATCCTCTCCAAGCCCAGACCTAAACGGTCTGGAGGCAGAGTGGCTCTGGTCTTCCGTGAATAGGTCCCTGTTTCTGTCATACCCACTCAATCCTACTCTTTGAATGTCTTGTTTGTAAGCTCTCCGTCTCCCCATTCCTCTTGCTCACTCTCCCTACCATCTACAGGATCCCTGGACCTATCCCTCTCTTCCTCTCAGAGGATTGTTCTCGCTGCCTCTCTTCTGACTTCTACCTCTAAGCTTCTCTTGCTTCGAGACTTCAATATTCATTTAGACTCGTCTGATGCAGCCACTCTACTCTTCCGCAACCTTTGCAACTCTCTCTCCCCCACCATGATTCCCTCTGATACAACCCACTCAGCCGGGCACAGCCTGGATGCGCTCATCACAGGTGATATCACCCTCTCTAACCCCCTCACTTCCCCTATCTCTTGGTCTGACCATGTTCTTCTCCCCTCCCATCTGGAGCTCCCAGGCCCCCCAGCTAAGTCTCTGCCTTCACTGCAAGTCTTCTTTTCCGTTATTCGAGCGATGAAGTGAGTGTCAGTAGCTGCTTTTGCCACCTCCTTCATTCCTCCCCCCACTCCTGCTATTGACTCCGCACTGACACTTCCCTTGCTAACCTTCACCTCTCCATCTCCAACACTCTTGATATCCTTGCCCGTGCCATAAGGGTCACTATGAAGCCTGCCTCCAAGTGCAATAGCTGGTATGATTCCAACCTAGCCTCGTTTAAACGCAAGTGCAAAGTCAATGAACGAAAATGGTTGGCTTCTAGCACATCCTCTGACAAACTGGCCTGTTGCCTGCTCCAAAGGCAATACACACTCTCCATCCGCTCCAAGAAACAGGCCTGTTTCCAAGCCTGCATCACTGGGGCCACAAACAACATGGCTGAACTTTGCAAGGAACTTGCCAATCCTAGATCGAATTCTCCTCTTCCTTCCCAGGCCCTCTGAAAGGCCTTGGCCACACATTTCACTACCAAAACTCAGGTCATTATGTCCGTCCCTCTTTTACACCCCCACTCCTCCCCTTGTATACAGTCCTCCCTTGGCCCCCCTCACTCCTCCCCTCTTACTCTACTCCTTCTCACCCATAGCGCCAGATGAGGTCACCAAGACAGTCTGCTCCATGAAAGTCTCATTTAAACAGGTGTTCCCCTGCTCCTCTAGAACTATCAAGGACAACATTGCCTCTCTCTCCCTCCTTGGCTGAGTTTGGTAACCATTATTTTGCCACCGGTTCCTTCCCCTCACCACTCAAACATTCCTTTGTGCACCTCTCCTAAAAAAGCCATCTGCTGACCCTTCCTGTCCGGCTAACTACCACTCTATATCCACTATTCCATTCTTGGGCAAACTCTTGGAGAAGTTGGTCAGCTCCCAACTAATCCATCAAACTAAAACGGTTGGCTGTCTCCACGACCACGAGTCAGGCTTCAGAGCAGCGAGAGGCATGGAAACTGCTCTACTGAAAACCTGTGATGACTTGCTCTCAAACCTCAACTCTAACTGCCCTTCCGTTCTCATCCTCCTCAATTTGTCCACCGCCTTTGACACGGTCAATCATTCCACCCTCTTAAATCCCCTATGTGATACCCTAGGAATCGCTGGCAGGGCACTGGATTGGTTGGCCTCCTTCCTCCCGAATAGGCCTTCCAAAGTGCAACTGGCCCCGTTTCTCTCCTCTATGTCACTCTCCACCTGTGGCGTCCCTCAGGGCTCTATCCTCTCGCCATGGCTCTTCAACGTTTACCTTTCCCCTCTTGCCCACCGGATCTCCACTTTCTCTCCTCGCTTTCAATGCAATGCTGGTGACACACATCTCTCCTTTAAGCTTCCCTCCTCTGCCTCCTCTCCTTCCTCTCTCATTTCCGACTGTATGGCTGCTATTCATGCATGATAAACTACTAACAATCTCTTCTTTAATGACATTAAGACTGAGATCCTTCTCATTGGGATGTTTGCCCCCTCCTTCCCTCCTACTCTCTGGCGGCCCTCCTTGGGCCCCCTGCATTCACCCTCCTCTGAGGAAAAAACCTGACTGTCATCTTCGACTCCTCTCTCTCCCCTTCTCACCCCACATCGCTGACCTTGTCAAGAAATCTTATATCCAGCTTCACCTCCTGAGAGGCATTCTCCCTTTACTGACGTTCCATCAGAAACTCAATGGGCTCTATCACAAGATTGGTGGTATCTCAGTGGTAAATCCAGTGGGATACCGCAAACGCAAATAGCATTGCCGCAACTCGGTCCGGCACTATTAGCCCCGGACCGCGAGTTGCGGGAAGGCTGTAAATCCCCATTTTTAAAGAGTACATAGGACTCTAAGGGGCATGCTGGGCGCTATTACTCCGGTGCAATAGCGCGCAAATGGGCGTAAAGGGGAGATTTTTACCTCCAGCAAAAGGCTGGAAACCTCCCACTTTCTGCCCAAATTCGGGATTGGGTGGAGGGCTACTGCTGCATTTTTAGCACTCTGCCCAACTCCTGACGATCCCCAATGTCTCCAGAGCTCTGGTCCGCTCCAGGCTGGACTACTGTAACAGCCTCTTCCTTAATCTTCCACTTTCCTCTTTCTGTCCTCTTCTACTAATCCAGAATAGGACTGCAAGACTTATCCCTGGCATCAAGCCCAGGGACCGCATCTCTCCAGACCTAAAATCTCTCCACTGGCTGCATGTGGCTGCAAGGATCAATTCAAGACCCTCTGCATCATCCACAAGGCTTTCTGGGGCCTGGGACCTCACTACATTCAACACCCTCTCCCTAAATACCTCCCTGCTAGAGTTCTTCGATCCTCTAGCTCTAACTCTTTGCAGGTCGGACGACGCAGAGAGTCTTGTAATGACTTGTCGAGAGTTTCATCAGATCTGAAACTAGTGGTTGATTTTTTTTGTTTCATAATATCGCTGCCTGGTATAATGCACTCTCCTGTTCTTATTTGTTTTATGTGTTTGTCTTATTGTTTTTCACGCTTTGAGGCCTAAGTGCGTGTGGCGCATTCTAAGAAATAAATGATAACAACAACATTTCTCTAAGCAGTGAGTAGCGGGGTAGATCTCTTTCTTCGGCAGGAGCCTCCCTCTGTAACGGCCTCCCTGCCCATCTCCGTCTTGAGCCGAATATCCTTAAATTCCGTAAGCTTCTCAAGACCTTCAATTTTTCCTCCTCCTCCCCATCCCCTGCTAGTTCCACCTGCCAATGTCTGGTTGCCAGTATTCCTCATGAGCCTTACCAGGGCCAGGCCCTCCTTCGACCCGTTCCCCCTCACCCTACCAGCACTTGCCCTCGGGCACCCTCCCCGACTAGCCTTCAGAGCCAGGTCCACCCCCTTCTCTCGCACTTGACCCTATCCCTTTCTCCCTGAGCAGTTGCCCTCCTGGGTCTCCCATAGCACTCGTCCCTGCCCCTTGGCCGCCTTCCCCCCTGCACTTTTCCTTCCTCTGCTCTCCCTGCACTTCCTGTTATTGCACTTGCACGATCCGAATGTCACAAGACCCAGTAGGACTGTTGTTGTTATTTTTTCCTCGCCCCCCTCCCCATCTTGTGGTGCATGGAAACGTAGACGCCATACAAGTGTTCAAAAAATAAATAGGAGGCCCAGTTCTATTAGAGGTCGGAAAAGCTATTAGTGAGATGAGCACAAATAAAACTGCCAGTAGAAGGAAGACTGCCTGTAAAGGTTTATGAAGTGGGAGGTCCCAAAGTAGCGGATATTTTGATGAAAATGTTTAATGAAGCTGATGCAGCAGGTACACTAACAGAGGAATTTTTTACAGAGCAATAAATACTATCATCCATAAACCTGGAAGAGACCCCCTCTTACGCTATAGCTACAGTCACATTACCCAAATAAATACAAATATCAAAATATTGACGAAAGTACGACTTAACAAGTGGGATTCATTCCCGGAGGATCAGCAAAAGACAATATATGATTATTGCTGCATGTGACTTGGCAAGACAAAGAGGCAAAAGAGCTGAAAGTGGCGCTTTCTTTAGATGCTGAGAAAGTGTTTGATAGGGTGGAATGGGGATACCTGTTCGGAACTGTAAAACAAATTGGTCTAGGAGAAGGGTTTTTGAAGATTGGAAGACTCTTATACAACCAACCTAGTGCCACAGTAAATGCTGGCAGATAGCTGTCCAACAATTTCCACATTGTGAGAAACCTGAGGGTGTCCTCACATTTTCTCCCTTTGTATCCCTTTCTCAGGTGGCCAAGGAAGGGCCATTGCTTGTGGATCCGCACCCTGGGGGCGGAGAGGTGAAGGGGAATCACCCGAGTAGGAGGTCCCTGGGGAGTGAGAAGAGGATGCCTGAGGGGAAGACACAGTATGCCCCCTTCCCAATTATCCATTATCCTACTCTCCCTCAGCCTTTACGGGATATTACTATTCATATCCCGTTCCTCCCTCCCTATTTTCAATTCATACTAAGACGAGGAAGAGGCAACTGAGAGTTAGAAAGATTACCTATGGGAAAAGTAGTGTGAGGAGGAAGATGAATGGAGAGGCCTACTACACTTCACTGCTAGACTGTCCCTTTAATGAGGTCAGGCTGAGTCGGGCACTTGACAGCAATTACCTCCACCTGCAGCACCACTCCCATGCTGACCCAGAGAAAATGAAACCCAAGGGTCAGGCGTGTCCTGCTAATTGGCCTAATGAGAGCCAGGCAAGGGAGGCAAATGACTCACACCTGAAACCCCTTGACAGGGCTTAGGTGTATAAAAGGTGTAATAGTTATGGAAATGTAGCTAGGCCCAGGTATAGGGCACAAGTGATATTGTAGTATAGCAGTTAAAATATAGTGTATATAGTGATGATGACGTAGACCCTGGTCCCAAGCGCGAGAAGTACAGAAGCACCGCGATATTAGAAGTGAGGCCTAGTACTCTGCAGGCCCTGTTGGAAGTGTGGCAGCGTAGGACGATAAAGAGTTTGAATATTCTTCCCGTCCCAATTCCCAACAGTGAAACCAAGCATAAAGGCCTTCAGGCCGAACAGATCAAAATGTAATTCTATCTCTCCCCCTCTCCCCTGCTGAAGTCCTGCTGATACTGATACTGCAGGGTTATCTGGCCACCCTTTGGATCCCAGGCTCATGCCCTGCCAGTTGCACACCTGCACTGCCTCCCTGGCAACCCCTGCACCTGCTGAGGACTGTTTTCTGAATCCCTACAGTCCCCCCGCCAGAACTTATATCTGCACCCACCCTGCACTTGCCATCAGCTGGCCGTTCTTTTATTTATCTTGTTATTTATTATCCCATGTACTGCACTTTCCCCTCCTCCTCCCCCCACACTTTCCTTTTCCCCCATTCCCTTGCACGTGCGTGATCTGAATGACACCTGGCATAGTAAGATTGTTGTCTGTCTTCCCTCTGTTCCCCCTCCCTTGCCTCGTCACGCCTTGAAACACATGTGTATAGGCGCGTTATAAATGCCATATCATATCGAGCTGTATGCCTGCGAAACCATAAAGGAATGTAAATGGCCGAGCTCCGCCTAGTCCCAAAGGACAAACCCATGGGAGCCGGTGTAGAGGTCTTGAGCTGCCAAAATGCCCAGTCCAGATTTAGGGCACTTGCACCCCTCAGGCGAATAGCCAACCCATTTGGACTGTCAGATGCCCATAAAACAGAATACCTAAATACAGCAGAATCCAGCTGATTAGTGTGGTCCTCTAGAGGCACAGCAGAAGCTCCAAGGAGGGTGTTTTTCTCACACAAAGTGCACAGATATGTTTCTGTTGTCTCCCCAGTACACTGAATTAAGACTTTGGAGGCTTGATTCCAAGATGGCCGCCGGCACTGGGTAGACGTGCCAACAGCGCTCTTCGGACCCAAGAGCTGAGAGGAGCCCACAGCCTCATCACGCCCTGCGGTTGGGGCGAGCAACCCCCCCGGGGGTAAAAGAGAAGGATCGGATCCTTTGTGCACAGGGAAGTAGTTGGAAGAGAGCCCTGTGAGCGGCGAAGTTGAGGAGGGGGCCGCGGGCGCTTGGCGGCTGCAGAGAGAAGGACGTTGGGAGAGGCAGCGGTGGAGAGAGGCGGCGCTGCGAGGAGCCGCTGATCTGCTGGTGCCCAACGGGTAGGAGCTGTGGTGGGGCTCTGCCTCCCGGCAACAGGTACGAGAGACATTTGCAGCGGGAGCGGGAGAGTCCCAGCGGCTGCAGCGGCTACTGCCCCCACCCGCTCCGGAGTGAGGTGTGGTTGGCAGCAGCCCCCCAGGGAGAAGGCTGCGGAGCGGACCTGAAGACAGGAGGATTCCCCGCCAGGGAAGGAGTGTGACGGAGAGTGGATACTGCTGGCATCGGCGGAGGTCCCAACGAAGGCGCTTGGTTGGTGTGCCCATCCCCGCCGTTAGGGCACGGCACGGCGACTCTGCGGGCGAGACTACAGAGGCGGCAGCAGCGGTGCCTGCGCGGGAGTGAACAACACAGGAGGCCTGACCCGGAGAGAAGTAAGCAAATCAAACATTGCAACCTAACTCGGGTAGCATTGGACTCTCCCCTATTGATGCTCCCCCTTGTTGCTTCTGAGGTGAGCAATAAAGGGAAAGTGAGGAGGTCTGTCGAAGTAGGGAGCCTATCTGGATACGTCCTGGGGAGACCCAGCAGAGGAATAGCGCGGGTCCGCGCCCAGTGAGTTGGCATTCCCCTTGGAAGGTTCCAATTGTGTAGCGGACCCGCTGTGCACTGACTCCCGAGCTCCAGGCTCAGAACAGGAGCAGGGGCTTGGTGTTAACCTACCTACGGCTCCATAGGGAACTCAAACAGACACGGGGGGTTAGGTGTAGCGGGCACCATGGCTACTACAACCAAAGGCAAAGGTGGAAAGGGGGCACAAGCTCCGGGAGACTCGCTTGGCACACTCCCGGCAATCTGGCCGGTGCAGACCCTGAAGGAAGGAGCTGAGATCTCTCGGGAAAAAGCCGGAGAGGGCATCACCCAGGGGTTGCGGGAAGAGCAGGCAGCATTGTCCAGACAGGAGTTCCTGCGAGAGCTACATGCATTACAATCAAATTTAGCAAAGACATTTCAAGAACAATTTCAATTAATGCGCACAGACCTGAACGAAGCCCTGGGGGAGATAAGGCATGAAATGCAGCAAATTGGGGAAAGGACGGATATGCTCGAAAAAGGCCTCCAAGAGCTGGGCAAAGAAACCACGGACAACAGTGAAGCCATAGAAAGGTTCGACATAGCTACACGAAATCTTGAAATTCAAGTGGAGGATTTAGAAAATAGATCCCGAAGGATCAATATTAGGGTGAAAATGCTGCCAGAATTGGTGTTGGATAAGGATTTGAAGGCGGTAGTCCAAGGCATCTTTGAGGATATCCTGGGGGAAGAGTATCCCGAGAAAATTGAGTTGGATCGTGTTCACAGGACCGGGTGGAAGGCCAGAGGACAGATGGAAAGACCTTGGGACGTACTGATAAGATATGCTCAGAAGGAGGCGGTCCTCCGATCAGCGCGACAGCGAGAGCCCATCTTGTTCAAAGGGCAGCAAATAGCACTATTTCAAGATTTGGCGAGTAGCATGCTCTTGAAGAGAAGGCAAATGGGCCCAGTGTTAAAGGTGCTAAATGAGAAGGCTGTAAAATGTAAATGGCCTTCCCTTTGAGTGGGAAGGAGCTCAGAAGCGTGTTACTACACTACAGGAAGGGGCTGAACTACTTTGAATAGAGGTGGAGGAATCCCCATCGAGCTCGGGAGTGTATAAAGCAGAGGGGCGCCCCGGGCTGAGACCCTGGGAATGGAGCACAGTAAGAGATAATAAGAGGAAAAGAACTAAAAGCAAGAATCTGCAGCGAAAAGAAAGCGCAGAGGAAGAGCACCTTGGAATAGGAACTGATCCATGAGGCATCCCAGCGGTATTGAGGTGGTGGGCCTCTTAAAGGTGTTTTGTTGCTATGGGTCCTAGGAGAGTGACCATTTTGGGTACGGAAAGGGCGATAATGCCAGGGATAGGAGTGGAGGGTGAGCGGGGAGGAGTTATCCTTTCGGGAGGGAGGGGTGGGGGGAAATGGGGTGGGGGATGTGTTGAGCTTTCCAATGGGGGAAGGGGCAGAATGGCAGTAGCTCACGGCGAGGAATACGACTCAAGTTTTGCCTCCTCAAGTGGCTAACGCATAATGTGAGGGGGTTAAACACCCCAGTCAAAAGGAAAAAGCTTGAGCAATTCACTAAGAAAGAAAAACCTGATATCATGGGCCTTCAGGAAACACATCTTGTGAGCAAAGATCAGGGGAGGTTGAAATTGCGGGGTTTTGATCAGATTCTTCATGTCTGAGGTCCAAGCAAAGCAAGGGGGGTGGCGCTGGCCATAAGGAATACGGTGGACTTTGGGGTTGAAGCGGTAATAAGAGACAAAGAGGGTAGATATATTATTGTCAGAGGGAAAGACCAGGATGTCCCATGCACAATTGCGGTAGTTTACGCCACCAACACTGGTCAAGAGCAGTTTTTGCTGAGTGCTAAAATTATTAGAGGAACATTCTTGGGGTCAGATTGTTCTTATGGGGGACCTTAACATAGCTTGGGACAAGGAGAGGGATAGGGATGGCAAAAGAACGAGAGGAGGGGGGGTGGTGATGTCGGCTGTGTTGAGAGACAAGATTGGTGGGATGGGATTGAGGGAATCTGGAGGGAATTGAAGGGAGACGAGGAGGGCTATACCTTTCTTTCTGGAGTGCATGGCTCCGAGTCCAGAATAGACTACATATGGGTGTCGGGGGGACTGGTTGGCGGCATTTCTGAGGTGAATACTCGGCTGATAGGAATAGCGGATCATAAAGTAGTTTCAACGGTTATGGAGCTGGGTCGGAGGAGAAGGGGAGTATGGGGTTGGAAGTTTTCACGGGCAGCTGTGAGGGACCCGGAAGTGTGGAGGGACATTGAGGGGAAGATTAAGGACTTCTTTGTCACTAATAGGAGGGAAGACATGGGGGAGGAGATAAGGTGGGACGCGTTTAAGGTTACCATCAGGGGGGAGATAATTTTGGCGGCTGCTTTTCGGGTGAAGCAACTGAGAGCGCTGGAGGACCAAATAGAGGCTGAAGTGGAGGCGGCTAGACAGGCAGCGGGCTGGACCTCCTCCCGGGTGGCTATGCGGACCTATAGGAAAGCGTTGGGACAGCTAGAACTCTTGCGATCCAAAAACGCTGAGGGAGCGCTGCTGGCAGTGAGACAGAAATACTATGCAAAGGCAAATAAAGCGGATGCGCTGTTAGCACGTCTTCTTAGAGGAGAGAGGGGAAAAAATGCCATTACGGCGCTGAAATTAGAGACTGGGGAGAGAGTCACAAGGCGGGAAGAAATACAGGAGGCGCTGGCGAGCTATTATGACTCCCTCTATGCCTCCCAAAACCCCATTAAGGATAAGCAGGAAAAGTTCCTACAATCGGTCCAGCTGCGGCAAATTGACAACACGAATAGGGAGGCCCTCAACTGGGAAATTACGGAGAAGGAGGTGCGCGTGGTGATTAGGGCTCTCCCAGCGAATAAAGCTCCGGGCCCAGACGGTTACACTTCAGTCTTTTATAAGATGTTCGGGCAGAGTTCCAGTCTGCTCCAGTGAACGCTCCTGTGAGGACGTACTTTGCTGTTCTCCTGTTCTGTTTCACGGACTGCTGCTGTTACCTGCACCTTTAAGGAAAAACAACCGGCACCACCTTTAAAAACTCGCCCTGCGTGCGGAGCACGCGCGGAGTTCGGGCAGAGTTCAAGTCTGCTCCAGTCCGCTTCTGGCCGGTGAAGGGGAGGTGGTTCTCTGACCGAACGGGAGGTAGGCTGCATTCTTATCTACCCCCGTTTTGTGTTTGTGCTAGGACGCTTTGCAGTGTGACCTATTTACGGTCTGTTTGTTCTGTGACAATCTCCGCTGATTCTACCAGCGTTTGAAAACCAACGTTTGCCGGCGGCGGCGGAAAGGCGACCTGGGCTCTCGATTTTCTTCTCTCCGTACCTCGGCCTTTTCCATCCTCTTTCCCCCTTCCCCCGCCCTTCTTCCTCTCCTCCATTAGATTGTCGTATTGTCTCTTTGTTTCTCTTTTCCCATCTGTTTGTTTCCCCCCACTTTTTCCTACCCTCCCTTCCTCCTTACCCTCCTCACCCTTGTGTTTTTTCTTTCCCTCTTCTCCCGTGGTCTTTCCTTCCCTTTCCCCCCTTGTCCCCCACCATTTTTTTTCCCGTCTTACAGTCTCCATTCCCTGTTCTCGCTTTCCCTCTGTCCCTCTCTTCCATTCCCGTTGTCTCCCCCCCCTTCCCCTCCCGTTTCCACACCCTCTTGTACTTACCCCTTTCCTCCGCTTTTCCCGGGCTATGGATGAAGACTCGGAGCAGCGCCTTTTGAGAAGTTGTGTCAAAAAAAATCTGCTACTAATGCAGAACAGTTCATCAATGCCGGTCGTTTCTTCGACCGTGCCCCTGTCGTTGTCAGGCCAAGTCCAGACCGAAACGTCAACCAGTCCTCTTAGGCGGCAAGATGCGCCTAATGAAATGAAAGCTTCAAAGGCTGTGCCGCTTTCTGGTTTGGCACTGGCGACATTGAAATCTGCGGCACCCAATTGTGTCTTTAATGGTCCTCTGCCGCAGACCCTAGCGACAGATCTTAAAGGCCATCTACCCTTTTCTAACGGTGCCTCAAACTACGATGTGGAACCACACATGAGCGCGCTAGACAGTACCGCCCACCCCGATACCGCCTTGGCGAGCGGCCCTCCCTCCGTGAGGGTCGGAGGATCCACAGGGGGAGGACCTGGGGGAGGTGTTACTGGCGGGCAGGTTGGCTCAGGCGGGCGCGCACTCGGTGCCTACAGCTGCATTGCTTGATCTGCCCGAGCCCCTGGAGCCGTCCCCTCCCTCACAAACCATCATGGCTATGATGCACTCTCCGCTGGTGGATTTAGCCATAGAAATCAACGACCCAGGGAAAACTGTTCCCCCGAGGTCTCCTAGGCCTTCAGCAACATTGACGTCGGCTGTTACGGAACTAGAATCTTCTTCGATTTTGGATATACCCACCGGACCAGCATCATCAACGAATGAGGTGCTGGCCATGGCGGCTCGGTCTGCCTCGAAAAGGGCTAGAGGCCCCCCAGAACTCATTTCGGACTCAGACTCTGATTCAGTTTCGGATCAGTCTTCTACATCGCTGGCGAGTCCTGAGCCGTCTCAACAGTCAAATACAAAAAGACCTTTTTATAAAAAAAAAGGAAAGACGCCCCTAAGAAACATCCAGTCCCAAGACCCCATTGCTAAGAGTTTTCCACTCAATAAAACACAGCATAACCAAGTGGAGCCCAAAGGAAAGAACAGCAAACAGAGGAAACAACTGGGGCCATCTGCAGGTAGCAAAAAAAAACCTCAGCGGAAAAGTCTCCTCTCAACTCCCATGCTCTCGAATGCCCTTTTGAATTTCTTCAAGACGCAGGGGAAAAGAAAAGCAGTGACTGACTTCGAACCATCGGATGCTGAGATCCTGGAAGCTCTGGAGCAAACCCCTCCGGCCTCTAAATGTAGGAAAACAGCTGGGGTGTCAGTCCCTCATTTACCAATAACTGAGCCAGATGCAGGCCAGGCGCTGGATATCCGGCAAACCCCCATGATGGCTCCTTGCACGGCGTCAGCGCAATCACAAACTCCATCGACTATTACCCCCGCTCAGTTAATATCTCCTCAAGCGGGTTTAACGTCACTTAATCTTACTATCCCGCCGTGTAAACCCCTGCAGTCCCCTGCTATTGAGGCTAGGCCACCCTCTAACGGAGTCTCAGAGATCCTGGAGCTGCTGCAGCCTAAAGTTTATCCGACTCAAAGAGAGATGTCTGCTCAACCATGGACAACAGCTCAATTGAATACACCGAAAGCCGTTTCCTCACCACAGGAACTTAGCCTTAGACGCATGCACTCAGTTGCTAATGCAACTTCTATAGATCCAAAGTCCACACCTGCCAGGAATGGAAGATTAAATGACAACAAATCACCGAGGCATAAAGAATCACCAACCATAAGGAAAGACATGACTACAATCATGTCTGCCATAACCATAGCAATGGCACCTTTCTGTAAACTTTATGAATCCCTAGGCGATACATCGAAAGACAATACGGCATCTCTAGCCAGTATCCAATCAAAGTTAACCTTTTTGGAGGGTTACATCACGGCAATAGACTTAAAATATGACATTCAATCCAAACAAAGGGACCTCCCGGAGCAAGTCATGTCCAATCCATCATCAGGTACATGCACCAAACGAGGTCTGGCAGAAGTGGCGGTTCATAAATCGACACAGACCCAGCCATTTACATACAACGAGGAACTGGCTCCATTGTTCAGCAACAAGTCCTCTGCTACAACCCCGTCATATAGGCCTTCTGCTAGTGGGGCTTTGACAGGGGCTCCTGGCCTCAGCCAGTTGCAACACCCGACTAAGGGCAAAAAAACACTGAAACTAAGTAGGAAAGAAGAGGTGGAACGGCCGATTGTCCAGCCCCACATCAGGATTCGGAACCCAGCGGGATATTCTCGCGGTCTCATTCAGAGGTGGGCATATCAGCTGTAAGGGGCAGCCTGGCAGCCTCCGTAACTGACCTAACCCAGTCGCGTAAATCAATGGAGGATTTCCTGGACTCAAGCCTCTTATCGAACGTCTGTGCACAGCTTGACGAAGTCCAACTGCCAGAAGACCATAAGCTGAAGGAGGTGTTGAAGCCTCCTACTGTTTCAAGCAGTCCGCCACGGAAACTACAATCTGCAAAGAGCTTAACCGTCCAAAGCTCAGCCAGGGAGGACGCCGCGGCTCAGCCGCTGGTCCCAAGGGACAGTCCCGCACGGAGATCTCGTCAAAATGGATCCGTATCAACCTGTCATCATAATTCTGACAACTACTCAGAATCCCAAGAGGCTGACGTGAATAGGGGAAATCAGATCCGCCTGTTTAAAATTGAACAAGCTTCCAGCAAAGACAGCTTCATGATTCTGAATCGTAGAACAGTACTGAAAATCACATCCTCGACAGTTAGCTTAAAGAAACTGAAATCCGAGGACTTCATATGGATTCAACCTTACCATAGCGACAAGAAGGCTAAGGCATACCTGTATATATATGCCACCGCAATACAAGATCTCTCACGCAAAACAGAAGATGAACTAAAATCACTAGGGTTTCTTCTATCAGAAATAAAATCCCCGGGAAACAGCAACTATGTGACAAAGGATAAGGCTTCGACCACCACTCGCAAACCACGAAGCCCAGCCCCCCACTACTCTGCGCGGAGAGAAGCTTTGAAAGCACATTTCTTTGATTTACCAGATAAGAACAATACCCCAAGGAATCAAATCCAGCAAAGAGCTCGCTCTCCGGAAACAATCCGCCGGACAATCAACCGTCCACGAACACCTGAGGCAATCCGGCGAAGAGACCATCATGCTCGAACCTACGCAGAAGTTACATCAAACTTCTCTAATAGGAGAGGCCGAAATGAAAATAATAGAGACAGCTAGCCAGAACGACGCATGGATAAGCGTCGCACCTATTCAACAAGACAAACCACCAGAGATTATTCTCCATACACAAGAAAGGACACTCAAAGAAAACATCGACAAGGCTCGGCAAGCAGGAACTCAGAAGATCGATGTGAACTTCCCAAAAAAACATCACCCTTAGGTGGTCCATGGAATTGGATCAAAGGAGCGCTGAGTTCTAAACGACCTTCATAGCAACCATCTTCCGAAGCCAGCGAAGTGTGTGCCCGTAAGACTCTGACGCTGGCCTCATGGAATACGAGAGGTCACGCCCACTTAGCTGAATCCAGCACCATTGACCTAGCCTTGTTCGACATTTTCTGTCTCCAAGAGACGTGGCTCCAAGACAAGCCGTCCATGGACGGATTCGAAATTGAGATTTCGCCAGCCACAAAGGGTTTGCTAGGCTGTCCTTCGGCCGGCCTCCTCGTGGCGGTACGCTCTGGGCCCGACTTGAGAATCATCAAGACCACGAAGAGGGCTTATGGGGTCTTAGCCATCCTTATTGAGTGGAACTACGCTGCAGAACATCTTCCCCTTCGTTCTAAGCTTTATGCAAAGCACCCCTTAGCGGTGATAACCACGTATTGGAACCCGCAAAGAACATCATCCGCAGACTTTTGCCACACCATGACAGAAACTATAGATGCAATAATGCTGGAATGGAACACCCCTTTTGCAATAATTTGCGGAGATTTGAACGCCAACTGTATCCACCCTACTCAACAAGTTGTGGCTCCAACCACGCAAGCGGAACATAGAGGGCAAGCCTGGATGGACCTAATGACAGCGAGAGGGCTACATAACGCGGAATGGATTTTGGGCGGAGACCATCATATTCCGACCTGGGAAAGAGGCCAGTCGTCGGCAACCCTGGACTACATCTTTGTCTCGCAGGCCCTAACCGCAGCAATTCAAGATTATCAGGTGGTGCAAACCGAGGCAAGCGATCACAACATGCTCACCTTGGAATGGGCAGCCAACGTCCAGGCGCGTAACTATTTTTCTCCTTCCATCGAGATGAATCCCCAACAATCTCTGCTTCGTCTAACAGCGGCTAATGTGCGGTCCTTAACTCAGCAGTATGCTGCAGTGGCCAAACCCCCACACCTGTGAACAGGCAACAAGGCCAAACTATCTGCCGATGTTGATAGAACATAGAAAAAAGGTGGGGTCTGGGATGGGTACTTTTCCAGCCTTTACCCACAATTATGACAAACTCATAGCAGAGAAAAAGAAGGAGCTAAGGAAACAAAAACGCAGAGCGAAGATTGAAAACACACGGGATGCCTGGGACGTGTGGAATACTCACAACAAAATCTATAAGTCATGGATCAGGTCAAGAAGAGCAGCCATTTATCAAAATGACGGAGAAATAATGCTGAGAGCCCTTATCACGAAGAAAACTGCGGACTTTTGGAATCTGATAAACCACGCTCAGCGCAACACGCAGAACAACTTGGTCAACGCAGTGTCGGAAGCAGCCTGGGTCCAATTCTTCACAGTCCTTTTTGCAAGCCCTAGATCCACCATAGATCTGCGGATATAGCTGTCGCAGACATCATGGGTTTATTTGTCGGATCCTACGGACATATCATTGGCTATTCAAAAATTGAAATCTTCCAGAGCCCCGGGTCCCGATGGCCTCTCTAACCTGGATCTAAAAACCTACATCAAGGAATGGGTCCCCTTCGTAAGTTTACTCTTCAAACATTGTGCCGACAGTAGGAAAATCCCTCTGTAGTGGACCAAAGCCATCGTGATCCCCATTTTTAAAAAGGGAAGTCGTGAAGAACCAGGCAATTACCGGCCTATAGCATTGCTGGATATTCTGGGGAAACTATTTGCATTGCTCCTATTGGACCGTTTCCGGCGTTGGGCGCTCTTGGCTCCTTGCAGAGATACCTTCCAGGTTGGCTTCAAGAAGAACGGAAGCACCAATGTGAACATCTTTATAATGAACATCTTGAAGGCTAAAATCAAACAAGGGGCTCCGACAGTCTACGCTGCATTCATTGACCTCTCACAGGCATTTGCTGCTGTGGAAAAAGCTAAAAAATTGGAATTGTCCAGATGCCATCCTTAACCCAATAATTGCACTCCACACTAATACCACGCTAAGTGTTCGCCTGAATAAACAAGGGTCCCTATCTAAGGAAATTTCAGCCAATAGAGGGGTAAATCAAGGCTGTCCGCTGGCACCGGCACTCTTTGTTGCCTTTCTGGGAGATTTCAAAGAGTCTGAATGCATGATACAATCATTTCCTCCGAATTTTGGTGGCTCCAAGATGTCCCGCATGTTATATGCGGATGATATGATTCTGCTTGACCAAACGCCTATTGGCCTTCTACGCCAGCTGGAGAATCTAGCATGTTATATGGAAAGTAACAATCTGTCCATAAACAAGCTGAAAACCAAGATCATGATATTCTCTAAATGTCAACTGCCGACGAAAAACATCAGGTCCTGGTCTGTAGACAAAATTAATATCGAAGTGGTCTCGCAGTTCACATATCTCGGAGTGATTCTTGACGATAGCAGGCAAGACATAAAATTGCAACAACAGCTGTGGGCAAAAGCTAAACATTTAACTTCACAATTGAGAATGGTGGACCGCAAATATGGCAAATTTTCTTTGGTCCCGGCCATTCATTTTTACAAAGGCAAAATGGTTCCTGCCTTGATTTATGGTATGGATGCCTCGCTTACCATACCGACCTCTTTTTGGCAGAAACTAGAGGGCTTCATTTGGAAATCAGCTCTTGGCCTTCCTAACTCTGTTCCTATAGTGGCCATGCGAAGAGAATTAGGTCTGCTATCACTGGGTGCCACTGTGAGTGTGTCCACACTGGCCCTATTCAGAAAGACTCTTATAAAAGATGGGCTCCCTATATTTAATGTCATAGCTCAAGAGATGGCTTCATCAAAATGCAAGACTCTTTTGAAATGGATTGACCTCCAAAAAATGAAATTACAGGAGCTAGAGTGTACCACGGACGATCTCATCTCCAATCCCCAAAGAGTCACCAAAAAACTGAAAATCCAGGACTGGATGACCACCAATGATCAAGCGTCGGCATGTAAGCTCCTGACTCACCTTCCTCCGACGTTCAATAGGCTAAACGCTCCGTTAGCTTACTGCCTGCAATTTCCGGATAGGAAACTAAGGGCCACCTTTTTAAGAACCCGCTTGAACTTACTTCATACAAGAGAAATTTTGGGAATAAGACACCAATCACCAACAAAAATCTGTAGACTATGCAACGCCCCTGATTCCATAGAGACAGTTCGCCATCTTCTTTTGAACTGCCCTTCTTTAACGCAGGAATGCTCTGCTTTTCTGTCTCCCTGTTGGATCGATTCCTGTTTGATCGAAGAAGACACTTGGTGGTGTCGTCTCATCTCAGGGGAAAAAACCCGCTGGACAATAGCAACATCTAAACTAATGGAAGCGGCGTTCAGTAAAATCAACGCCCTTGGGCTTGGCTTAACCCTGCCTATCTCCTCGCCCTAAATTGCCTCAGGGTGCCATGGGGCGTGGTACAGAATTTCTTCACATACGTGACACATGATGTCTATGTAACAGTAGACGGGAACTTCCTTAAACAAGATTGACATTCTAGATTTTCTAAGAAGATCTTAGCCTTGTAAAAATCATGTATTTTGATTATACACAAGTAAATAAAAAATAAAATAAAAAAAAGATGTTTGTGTCTCAGCTGGCCCCGCAATTGACAACTTTATTTAACCTATTCCGACAAACGGGTAAAATAGCTCCCTCCATGGAAGAGGCAAAGGTGACCCTTGTCCTTAAACCACATACGGACCCAGAAGAGAGAACGTCATATCGCCCCATAGTGTTGATCAACATAGACGCCAAGATATATACAAAGATTCTGGCGAATAGACTTGATGCCATTCTCCCACAGTTGATAAACCCAGATCAATCGGGCTTTATTAAAGGTAGGCAAACTGCAGACAACATCAGGTGGGTAGCCCACCTAGTCGAAAAGGCACAGAGGACGAACACTCCCGTGGTCCTGGTGGCACTAGATGGGGTCAAGGCTTTCGACCGCGTAGAGTGGTCCTTTTTGGTCAGAGTGATGGAAAAGATGGGCTTGAATGGGGAATTTATGACGATGGTGCAGGCTAACTATCAAGCCCCATCCATTGGAATAATGGTGAATGGCTTAGCCACTAGACGGGTTAATTTGCAGAGGGGAACAAAACAGGGCTGCCCGTTATCCCCACTTCTCTATGCCATTTACTTAGAATCCCTTTTGCAGGCAATCAGAGAGGAGGCAGGGATATGCGGAATTCCATTTGGAGGGGAGCAGCAGAAGGTTGCGGCATTTGCCAACGACATGTTGCTAATGTTGACGGCTTCGAGCGAGTCACTCTGTGTCAGTATGACCCTGCTGGAGGGATTTGGGGAGGTTTCTGGCCTGAAGATTAACACTAGCAAGTCTGAGGTCTTAAACCTAACTCTTAAGGGAAGAGAGCGGGAAGAACTACAGGAGTGCACTCAGCTTGTGTGGAGCCCAGGAGGGATTAGATATTTGGGAGTGAGAATCACAGCGACTATAGGCGGTTGGTATTCAGCGAATTTCCCCCCTCTCTTCAAGGCAATCCAGAGAGATTTTCGAAGGTGGAGAGGCCTCAGGGTCTCACGGTTAGGGCGGATTGCGGCAGTAAAGATGGTTACACTCCCGCGCCTGTTGTATCTATTCCAGGCGGTCCCACAGCCGGTACCATCCAGCTTCTTTAAACACTTGGGAACCCTGACTAAAGAATTTCTGTGGGAAGGGAAAAGGCCCAGGGTAGGTAGTAATTTATTGATGGCTCCTAAGGGACAGGGAGGCTTAGTGCTACCAAATTTTCAGCGATATTATGAAGCGACCCAGCTCTGAATCATTAGGGATTGGCTGAGGGAGGACGGGCAACAAGGAAAGCTTTGGGTTAAGATGGATAGAGCGGTGGCACATCGTAATTTGGCAGAAGTGCTTTGGCTACCCAAGGGATCTAGACCTTGGCATCTTTATGAAAGCTCCATAACCAGGCTAATGGCTGACACCTGGGATAAATTGGTGGGCTCTAAGGGTATTACTACTTATCCATCGCTGTTCACCCCTATTTTTGGCAATTGGGACTTCACCCAGGGTATGGAAAAGGGGGCATTTCTGAAATGGCAGGAGGGAGGTTGTAGGAAGTTGTGTGATATGTTCCGGGGCGGAGAACTCCTCTCGTTCGAAGACTGTAAGCGGGAATTTGCAGTGCAGGAGGGGGAGAGACTGCGATATGCCCAAATACGACACTGGGTACTCCACCCTGGGATCCGTGAGGCAGCAATTAGAGAAATAACGCAATTTGAGACCTTCCTACTAATCAATGACGGAACGAAGGGCTTAATTTCAATATCTATAAAATCTTGGAGGGCTCGCATACAAATCCCGAATGGGCATATCTGCAGCAGTCGGAACGGGTGCTAGGGCGGGAAATCAGTAGAGCAGAGTGGGAGAGGCTATGGAAGAAGATACCTCAGCTGGATAAGGCAACCCAACTTCAAGAAATGTGGTACAAGATTTTATTTGGATGGCACTATACCCCGGCCCGGCTTCATAAGATGTTCCCCGCTAGATCGAGTGGTTGTTGGAGAGGATTTGGTCTGGCAGTTACAGCTGAACACATTTGGTGGACGTGCCCTAAGATTGGTCCCTTTTGGGGGGAAATACGGAGGGCGCAGGAACTGGCCTTCAGCCCAGGAGATGAATGAACGCCGGATCAGATACTCTTGCGTGTTCGTGGACCTTTGGAGACGGGGGGACTCAGAGGGAGGGAGAAAGCAAAAGTGATACTAACCCTAGCAGCTATGATGTTAATAGCTCAGAGATGGAGGAGCTCCGAGATCCCCACGAATCACGACTGGTTACGGAAAATATGGGAAATAGTGGCATTGGAATGGGCATCGTACGCCATGGTTGATAAAGTCCAGAAATTCGCAGCGGATTGGGGAGAAGTACTGACTTTCCTCAAAGATGACTTTAGGGTGATGTGGTGCCCGCAACGCTTGCGACTTTTGGACCTTCAATGAGCATGGAGAGACTGTTTGGAAGAAAGGCATTTCTTTTTTGGATTTGGAAGCTCATCACATGTGGGAGGTGGGGGAAGGGAGAGGGAGGTGGGGGGAGGGAGAGGGAGGGAGAGGGAGGGGTGGGAGGGAATGTTTCGTTTTTTGGTGTCATGTTGTAAAATTTAATAAAAAGAGTTTTAAAAAAAAACTTGGAGGCTCCAGGGCAATTACTCACGCAAACACTCAGACAGGCTGTAAAATAGCTCTTTACGGCCTCTTAATTCACAAAAGCATACATGAATGAATAAATGCAGGAAACATAATAAGTAAACAAATGAATGAAAGAAGTCTAAATAAAATACATCACTGTTGGCGCAGCCGCAAGGCACACCCTCATCTCACCAGGAGTCACTGGAAAGCTCCCAAACATTCAGGCAGAGAGATCTCGGCATCAACGGGCCTGTAGCAATGCGTCCATCCTCCAAGCGAAGCTTTCTACCTGACCGACTCAGTGCCACTCGTTTTAAGCCCTCTGCAAATGCGGCGTAGCACCTTCTAGAATCTTCTGGCTCTCTGAGTTTCCACTCCTTGATAGTCATGGGCCCCCGGCCGGAGTGACCCACGGTAACCTCAAGGAGCAGAACTCTTCCCTTACTCAATGAATCACAAAAACAACTCTATAACTCATCTTCAGCTTTGACAACATCCATGGTAACGCTATCAGGTACCAGCCGGCACTTGCTTATCCTAGTCTTTTTACGCACTGTGTCCTTGGATGAGCAATGCAAACTAACATAAGCAATGAATAATGTTGAAAACATGTTTACCAGTGGACTAGTGTGAGCAATGCTGAAAATATGTTTATCCACTGAATAGTTCACATCAAGTGCAGATTCCACTGTGGTCTGTAGCAAATGTCCATTATGGCTCCGAGCGCACCAGAATGCACTGCGCACCAGTGCCTTGTTTTAGTCCAAAGCATTACAATACACCCTTTGATATTTCACTTCCATAGCCCAGTGGCATCAAAGTCGGCTTCTTTCAAACTTTGAATGTGATTTTCAATAGACTGGGAACGGTCACTTAAATCAAAACAGCACATTCCTTCAAATGCGTTACAACCCAGGTTATGTTTAGCAACAAATAATCAATAGCAGCTTGATTTCGCAAGACTGCCTTTCTTATAGTTTGGTTGTCTAGAAGCAGTTCCTCTAAAGGCTTGTGAGGTATGGTTAAGTCATTTTACCACTAAACATGCTAACTTGATTAAGGATGTATAGCTCCCAGCAGCTAATCCTCAACCCCCCACCAATGAAAAGGCAAGAGCCAAAACCTCTGATACTGACAACAGGTTCTCATTTGAATCACAGTTTAGGGATAGCCCTACCGGTTCAAAAGTTGATCTTCTCATACGCGGTAGTGGTGGTTGCAAAGGAAACATCATTAATCCAAGTTGCATTAAAGCATATGGTCCTCCGGAAATGTTAGCCAGAATATAAGTACATGTAATGTTGCGACACGAAGAAAGCCATCCTGTAGAAAGTTTCACATGATTCAAATGACTAGCTGCTACAACTGTATGATTACAGGCTATGGTGTTATTTACATTGGTTCATTTGCTTGGAGTGCGTGAACACAACTGCATCTCAAACACAGTTCGGTTTTTCAATTTGTTTATGTTCAGCTGTTGACATTTGCCAACCTCTCCTGGTTCACAGGTCATACGATAGCAAACCTCTTAATTTTTGGTTTGTTTCTTGGCAAAACCTGCAATACTCGTAGATGGAGAACGACTGCTGCACATCAGAATCCTCCACTAAAGAATCATTGTGCATAATTTTGAAAATCTGTCTAAAAATTGAAGCAGGCATTGGCACCGCTACCAGACATGTGATCAGCAAGTCTCCTGCATTGTGCATGTCAGTCAAACAGAAATGTGAAATGTTGAAAACCTTCCGTGCAAGATATACCCACATGTTCTCTGTTTGAGCAATCATGTGTGAATATCTCTGCCGTGCTAAAGATATCTCTTGTACAACTGGTGGCATGGTTTCTTGAGCTTGTACCTTGCGTGTTCTCAAAGCTTTGTGAATCCTGTTCTTCGTACCTGTTTTGGCTGGTGTTTCGGCAGCGGGCAGCCTCCGGACATGATTCCTCAGCAATGTCAGACTCACATTGATCGGATGCGCAGATACGACACCTCAAGTTTGCTGCAATGTACCGCTTGACTCTCCCAAATGGGGGTCACTTAGTATTACAATTACACCAGCCAGGCACAGGTTCTACAAGTCAATCCCAGAAAAGAAGTATCAGTGTTGATAACCACTCTCTTAAGTAACATTTGCCTGCTGGCACACAGTCACATTTCTCTTTGCCAGGCTCCATTATCAAAACTATTTGGTCATTGCTGGACGCTATGATGTCCGCAGGTACGTGCGGGCCACTTGGTTTTTCTACTCACACCTTTGCACCCGCTACCATGCTGTCTGATGAGCCAAATGGCCCCAATGAGTAGTTAACAGTGTAGGGGGCTCCCCCTTTCTGATCATGGACAACTTGACAGGTATAACAATCCACTGGGCAATGTTCTTTTCTTGACAGTATTCCTGAATCAACTTACCTTTGAAGTGCGAGTCAATGTCACTCCTGAATTTGCAAGGGCACATCGTAATACAACGCAATTTGATCTAACAGTTTAATGGTGTTCATTTGTGTGGCTCACTTGCATGGCAGCACCATCAGATATCCATAATATGTGTCCACGATCGTACATGCATACTGACAACCTTTTCTGATTGGCAGAGGGCCGATATAATCGATCTGCCAGATTTGACCCGGCAACGTACCTCTTGGGAAAGTGCCCTGGACAATATGAATGGGTCTGTGCTGCTGATGTTGACACACAGGACATTGCAAAATGATCGTATTCACTACTTCTAAAGCGATACTAATCCCCTGAGTCTGTGCCCACCGGCAGGTAGCCTTTACCCCCATGTGTCCACATTTCTGGTGTGCCAACTTGGCCAAACCCTCTAATTTGCCCTCCTGAACCTACGTGTCCTGTATGGAAGGCATGGTATCAACAGTAAGACAGACACAAGTGACTAAAGTTCAAGGGTATTTATTGAACTTTAACAAGTGTGTGATGAATGCTAAATCTACAGATGGTAACAAGATATGGCCATCAAATAATAATAATAATGCAGTCCTAGTGGAGTCTCGTCAAAATGAAAGGCCCTATACTAAAAAGAAATATTGCCAATCCTTACCGCTAAACATACATAATGTAGGGTAGTGTTCATGAAAAAGAAAGTTTTCACAAAATGATATTTCAGGATATTGGGCCGTTGGCTTCCCTTGCCTACGTTTTCATCATGGGTCAAGGTGGTTCACGGGAGCAAAGCACACACTCTGGCTTCTTCGGCACGAGGATACAGTTCCATTACCAGCATTAGGGCCTTCTGTGACCAAGTCTCTTTTCTTATCAAAAGTCTCTTAATTCAGAGGGCCTGATGTACAAAAACAAGATACCAAGTTATTTTCTTCTGATAAGTATTCAATTTGGGTGTTTCACTGTGGATCTCCCTCAGCCAAGCTCAGATCTCTTTTACATCATGCTCGTTATTGTGGATCCCCCTCTTCCGGGCTAAGATCCCCTTTTTTCAATGTTCAGAGAACATTCTTTCTTGAGTACTCACGGTTCACCCCAGATCCCCCTCAGCCATGCTCAGATCCTTCCTCTTACACAATTAGTCTCCATCAGCCGGGCTCGGAACAATTGCAGTTCGCATCAAACTATCGAAGACTTTCGAATGTGCACAGGATTTAGCTCGACCTGTTGCAGAACCACTTCGAAATAAAAATTCCCTTTTCAACAGTTGCCCTTCTGTTGAATACCTAACGGAGACCTTTGAATGAGCACCCACGTGGCGCCGGACCACTCTATCTACAGTACCTTTCTTGGACTCCCGTATTTCAGTCACTCCTCTGGTTTTCAATTATATTTGCGTCGCTCGTCACATACGTTCCACACACTGTTCTCTTTAGATTTCTTCATACAATGTTGCTGCTTGCAAACCTTGGTTCTAACACAGGCTGGTTTGGTATCAGTCTCTCCGACTCACCAGCTGTGCTATCTTTACTGGCGCTGCTTTGTTGTAGGAGCCAAGGATAATACCACAGCGGCGAATGCTCCTGCCGCCTTCGTTATCAACTCAGAACAGCCCCAGGTACCTGCGACACACAATGCAGGTCTGTTCAGTTTTAGTTCCCGGTCTTAGGTTTCTTACTCCCCAAGGTTCACAAAAGTAACAGTCTCAAAAGGTCAAGGTTACTTCCCTGCTTGCAACCCTCTCTGGTCTCGCCGTCTTTCTCCTCATATTAAACTGCCATCTTAGAACTTCTGTTTCCTTGTGTGCTTTGCCTTGCGCAGAGTGTGCTTTCTTGCTCCGACCTTTTAACAGTATGGGGAAGTGTGATGGAAGTCAGGTGTGTGTAATGATCAGTTTTTGCCTGACCATTGATTTGGGACATGTCAGTTATATGACTCGGTGTTAGTCCGTTTTCGTTCACATTGAGCTCTCTGTGAGAAAGTGTTTGTGTCGGAAAGGGGGGGTTCAGTTCCTATGTATCCTACCTGGTAGGATGGGGAAAAGGTGTTACAGGGAAGGGGTACCGCATCTAACCATCCAGTGTCCCACTTCCAATCCGTGAAGACCAGTCATCCAGGTGATCCTCCCGCACAGATCCACCGTCAAGAACTGGATCCAAAAGCAATGGTTGTGTCCTGGCCACCTGGATAACAGATCCCCGGGGACTAGCAGGTGAGACACCTTCAGGTTTCTCACAGTCCACAGAGGAAATCTTGGTGTATTTCTCAGCAACAGAAATGAACCAGCGTTCCAATGATTAAGTAGTATAATGTGCATCCACATGATACACTTACCTCACTTTGTGATAGCATTTCCCAGCTTTCTCGCCACATTTCTTTTGTCCACAATTCTTTGGAATTAATTTTCCACCCAACCTTGTGCCATGTCGGCAGCCACAAAGCTAGTGCATTAGCTACTGACCATGAATCTGTGTACAAATGACATTGACCAGGTACTTCTTGTTTCAAAGCTTGATATCCTGTATAAAGTTATGCAAACTCGCTGCTCATTCCTTTACCTGACGTTGTTAGGATCTTTTTTGTCCTGGGATTATATGACACAGCTTTCCAATAACGCTCAACCATCAAATCCCCATAAGGTAACCCCATTTTACTGGAGACACATGCACTTCTGTCATGTCTTGCGGTATATAATCTATAGGTGGTACACTAGCCACTTCCTTATGTAATTTTGCAACTCCACCCTTTTCTGATTTTGCTCTATCTTGGATATACCATTTCCATTTGATTATACTGGATTCTTGGGCGTGTCCTATCCTGTGTATTTTAGGAGAACTCAAACCCCATTGCATAATCAGTATTTTGGGCCTGATCAGTACATCATGACCCACTGTCATTTGTTCAGTATCAACAAGAGACAAATAACATGCTAGAAATTGCTTCTCAAACTGAGTGTATCTATCACCAGCCTCGGGTAACTTGTGACCTCAAAATCCCAAGGGAGCACGTTTTCTGTCTTGCTTTTGCCACAAGCTCCGGTTAGTGTCATTTTCTTGCACTAACACATTCAATTCCACTTCTCCTGACGTCAAAGGCCACAAATCAAGCACACAATGTACAGTGTCCTTTGCCAAATCAAACGCTCTCTGTTGTCCCTCTACCCACTCAAACTTCTTTTGCGTCACTTTGTAGAAATACCAGGTTACTCACCGTAGTGACCACCTTACTCCTAGTCCATAGTCCCCTTTCCTCCATACTTGTGGGGACATCTCTCCGTCCTGTGGGACGGGACCGGAGCACTTTGTAAAAAGCATCCAAATTTTTCCAAAAATTTGTCCTTCCTCTCTTTCCTGCGCGGGGCCCGGCACGCGGCCGTAACCCCGCCCACCTTGGCTCCGCCCCGCGCATCGCCCCTCAGTCCTTTTCTTTGCCAGGTAAGAGACCCATTACCATTACAGAGGAACCTTATTAGAGGGGACGGCGGGCGGGCGTATGGAGGAAAGGGGACTATGGACTAGGAGTAAGGTGGTCACTACGGTGAGTAACCTGGTAATACTCCTACGTCCCGTCCCCTTTCCTCCATACTTGTGGGAGATTCCCAAGCACTCCTTACAGGAACTACGGGTGGATGGAAATACCCCTTACTGAAAAAGGTTCTTCAGTACAGCCTGACCAAACTGAGCATCAGCTCTAGAACTCATATCGAGGCAGTAATGCATACAGAAAGCAGATGGAGAGGCCCAAGTAGCTGCCCTAGCGATGGACTCCCAGGGAACATACTTCTGAAAAGCAACCGCAGCTGCCTTGCCCCGCACCAAGTGTGCATGAATACCTTTAGGAGGTTTCAGCTTTTGGACAGTGAAAGACTCTGTGATACAGGAGGCAATCCACCTAGAAATAGTTGCCTTAGACGCCTGTTTGCCTTGAGGGTTGCCGAAAGTCACAAAAAGTTGAGAAGAACTTCTAAGCTCGGAAGTCCTATCCAGGTAGAATTTAAGAGCTCTTCGGACATCAAGACAGTGAAGAACCCTCTCCGCCTCAGAGGCGGGGTTCGGAAAAAAGACCGGTAGGGAGATCGACTGATTCAAATGGATTCGGTCACCACCTTCGGCAGAAAAGCCGGATTAGTTCGAAGGACTACCTTGTCCTTGTGAAAGACCAAGAAAGGATGCTCCACCGACAATGCCTGGAGCTCACTCACTCTCCTTGCCGATGTGACGGCGACCAAAAAGGACACTTTCCAAGACAAGTACTTGAGGTCCACAGTAGCCATCGGCTCAAAGGGTTTATGGCACAGCGCCGTCAGGACAACATTCAGGTCCCATTGCGGGTGCGGATTACGAACTGGAGGGTAAAGGCGTGTTAAACCAGCTAGATGCCTCTTTACCACTGGGTTAGCCAGAGAGTACGAACACTGATCCGTAGAGAGATAAGCAGAGACCACTGACCGGTAAATCCTGCATGACAGAACATGAACCCCTGACGCTGCTAGGGAGGACACGAAAGACAACACCGCGTCAACCGTGGCCCCCCTTGGATCCAATTTCTTCTCTAGACACCAATGACAGAACCTGAGCCATTTACTCTTGTACTGAGATCTGGTCGAAGGTTTTCTGGCTGCCTGGATAATACGCATGTTATCCGCAGACAAATTCAGATGCTCTAAAGACCTGAACTTAGGCACCAAGCCGCCAAGCTGAGCGATTGTGGGGAGGGGTGCCACAGCTGCTGCTCCCCCTGGTGGAGAAGATCGGGAGTTACCGGTAACCTGATCAGCGGATAAACCGACAGGTGTTGGAGTTCTGAGAACCAAAACCTGGCCGGCCACCACGGTGCTATCAGTAGAAGAGAACAGTTTACCGAGTTCTTCAACTTCCAAATTACCCGGTGAACTAGAGGCAGAGGCGGGAAGGCGTAAGCTCTCATGTTGTGCCATGGAATCTCTAGAGCATCCCCCAGAGAGGAGGCTCCCAGCCCCCCTCTGGAGGCATACAGAGGAAGCTTCTTGTTCGTCGCCGTTGCGAAGAGGTCCACCTGCAGTGTGCCCCAGAGCAAGAAAATCCCTGAGAGGACCTCCGCCTTCAACTCCCACTCGTAGCTGACCACTGTCCGCCGGCTGAGGGCATCTGCTGTGACATTCAGCTGGCCCAGGATGTGCACTGCAAGCAGCCAGACACCATGAAGCATGGCCCACTCCCAAATCTGGATGGACAGGTCCACGAGGGGGGGAGACTTCATTTCCCCCTGCTTGTTGATGTAATACATTGACACCACATTGTCCGTTCTTATGCGGACCACTTTGTTGACAATGACCGGTCTGAACGCCTTGAGCGCCAAGAAAATCGCCAAAAGCTCCAAATGGTTTATGTGCAGGAGCTTGTCCTGAGGCGACCAGAGGCCCGAGACCTGAAGGAGATGTAACGTCGCACCCCACCCTAGGAGGGAGGAGTCCGTCGTGATCGTCCTGAAACCCCGCGCCCCCAGACAGATTGCTGAGAGATGACCACCAGTCCAGGTCTACTCTCATGGAATCCGGAATCATTATCCGCATGGAGTCTGGGTCCACTGCCTGACGCCATGAATTCCGAAAGGCCATCTGGATCCGTCTCATTTTGAGACGAGCAAGAGAAAGAGCCAGCACACACAAGGCCATGAGGCCCAGAAGCCTCTGGAACCACCAGGCCGACATACTCTCCGACTGCGCAAACATCTGACACGTGGCCAACAGATCCGCCATTTTGTCCCCGGTCAGGTATACTCTGCAGTCGATCGTGTTCCAACAAAAACCCAGAAAAATCAGGTCCTGAGAGACCGTCATGGAGGATTTCCGCCAGTTCACCGACAGCCCAAGATGGAACAGGAGCTGAAGGAGAGAATGGAGGTTGCCCACTGCCGCCAGCGGACAAGGGCTGCGTAGAAGCCAATCGTCCAAATAAGGATACACATGGATACCCTGAAGACGAAGATAGGCCGCAATCACCGACATCATCTTTGTGAAGACACGCAGCGCCGAGCTGAGGCCAAAAGGAAGCACCCGAAACTGGAAGTGCTCCTCTCCCAAAGAGAAACGGAGGTACCTCCTGTGTGGAGCCCAAATCAGGATATGCATGTACGCATCCTGAAGGTCCACCACGCTGAGCCAATCGCCCGCCTGCAACGAGGAGCGAATCTGGCCAGGCGTGATCATCTTGAATTTCTCTTGGGGTAAGGAAAGATTGAACTGGGAAAGGTCTAGGATGGTGCGCAGGCCAGCCTGGTTGGGTTTGGGCACCGTAAACAGCCGGGAGTAGAAGCCCTCCCCTCACTCCCCAAGGGGAACGGGTTCCACAGCTCTAAGGAGCAGAAGTTTCTGAACCTCGGCCTTGAGGGAGGGTGAGCCCGACAGCTAAAAAGGAGGGTTGAGGGGTGGGGTAGGGTGTAAAGGTAAGCGGAAGCCCGCCCGAGCGACTGACAAGACCCATCTGTCTTCTGTGATGGTCTGCCACGCCTCCCAATGAGACGCGATGCGTCCTCCCACCGGGGTCTCATGAGAGCACGGAAAAACCTCATTTGGCAGGTTTATCGGTAGAGGTGCCACCTGAACCTGATGAGGAGGCTGAGGAGCGGGAGAAATACCGCGTACGCTGTTGTCTACGGCGGTTATTTCCCGCAGGAGTGTCCACTCTGCGCGATTTGCGGTTGAGGAAGCCCCTGAAACCAGAAGAAGGTCGACTCTGTGATAACAGTCTCTGAGGTTTGAAAGGAGCTTTAACCAGAACAGACAATGATTTAGCCGTCTGAGTGCTATCATTGGTTTTGGTGAGCTCGACATCAGTAGAAGAATGAAAAAGCTCCTTACCATTGAATGGAAGGTCCAAAACCTTGTCTTGCACTTCCTTCGAAAACTTAGTGTGATGCAACGACGCTTGCCTCGAGGTATCAACCCCGAGCATCATGCCCCGAGCCGAGGTGTCTACGTGATGAGCCGCAGCCTCCAGGAGATCCTGGGCCGAGACCCTGGCATCGGAAAGGCCAGCTCTGAAATCTTCCTACTTCTCGACCGGAATGTGCTCCTCAAACTCCGACAGACCTTTCCACATCCACATGTTAGCTCCCGCCAAAATCAATTCGGCATTGGCCTGCCTGAGCTGCAATGCCGAATTGGCAAAGATTTTCCTCCCTAGGGAGTCCAGGAGCTTGTCCTCCTTTCCCAAGACCTGAGTAGCCATCACGGAAGAGGATGCTGCAGGTCTGGACTGCAACGTGGCTGCAGCCACTACTGTGGAGAAGGGAGGCGGACAAGACAAGGCCACTTCCTCCGAAGAGGGCAGCCTGTACCTCGTGTCAATCTTTTTATTGACGAAAAGTCCTGAGTGTGGCTTCTCCCAGACTCTTTGGACCTCGGCCAAAACATCCTTCTGCAGGAAAAGGCCGGTACGCTCCAAATGAGACAGGGTGAACGCCCCAGAAAGCACGCCCTCCTGTGGAGCAGGTGCCTCGGGAACCGGGACATCTAAGAAATTCATCATGTCCAGTACCCGGTCATGAAAAGCTCTAACCGAGCGGGGAAGGTCTTCGTTGTCCTGCTCGCCTTGAGGGTCATCTGACAGGTCAGGATCCTGCTGAACCGTGTCAGGCACTGCCTTGTCCACCGGGGACAACGGTGGCAAAGGTGGAAGAGCAGGGGCAGGTACCACAGGCAAAGGAGGCGTCGGCGGAACCACTAGAGGAACGGGTGGAGCCGGAGGCGCTGGTGGACAAATTTCCTTAAAAAGCCCTTTGTAATACTCCCTCATGGGGTCGGTGCGCATAAGCGCTTGAAATTTACCGAAAAAAGCGTCCTCAGGAGATTGCTTCGGAACCTGAGGAGGCCTCTCATGAGGTGGACAAATCCAGGGACGTAACGGAGAAGGGTGCCACGCCGGGCCCTCCGCCGACGTATCCACATAAATCAAAGGGGCCGCCCCTGCAGGCAACAAAACATTGTGCGGAAGAGGCATCCGGGCATTCCAATCATAAACGGGCCGGTAAGGATACGCACAAGTGACCTTATGTTCACCCAAGGGACCGAACCCTACACCAGAGGCCAATGGCGTAGTTGTAGGGGTAGTACCTAAAATGGCCGATGTGGTCGTGGCGGGAACGGCCGCCATTTTGTCTTCATCTGAGGGAAACTGCGGCACGTGAGATGGTGAGGCAGGGGTCTCCGTCGATGGATCAGGGGTCTTAATTTTAGCCTTAACATAAGGAACCTCGGCAGAGCCGGTACTATGAGGCCTGGAATGTTTCTGCAACATACCAACTGCCAACTGAGCCTTCGAAGGAAGGACCTCGGCACTGCCGGTAAAAGAAGAACCTTGCTTCTTTGCCCCCTCAACAGATCTGGTATCACCACAAGAGTGGGAACGGTGAGAAACCGCTTTCACCGACAGGGCCCTGCCCGGCCCCTCAGAACTGCTGGTAGCCTTAGCCTCTGTACGAGGGACCTCGGGCCTAGGCCCAGTAATAGCCTTATCGGCACGGGCCTCGAACATCCGTTCGGTAAACACAAGCCCAGCCAAGGCCTCGGGGCGCACCCCGGTCTTGTTTTTAAGGGAAGCCGAAAGAGAGGCCTCAGAGCAAGCTCCGGTACCCTGTGACTCAGCAGTACTGGGTCTACACACAGCCCCCACAGGAGGGGCCTCGGAAGTTACTCCGGTGTACACAGGCCCCTTACGGAGACCCTTGGAGAAAACTCCGGTAGAATTATTAGGCCCGACAGGCACCTCAGGGCGAACCCCAGTGACAGAGCGATCAACGCCCCTCCCGGCTCGAGAGGAACCCGGGAAGGTATCCCCTAGCCGGGGTGCTCTGAAAACTAAAAGAACTTACCGGGCGTTTCTTCTTCTCGTCGATGAACGCCTGAAAATGAGATGGAGGAGCGCGTCGGAACACCTCCTCCCACCGTTCCAACCGACGTTGAAGAGCCCGGACCGAAAGGGAGTTACAGTAAAAACAGGAGTGCCAGCGGTGTTCCGGACCCAAACACTCTAAACAAAGAGGATGGGGATCCGCCCTCGCGAAGCGACGATGACACGAAGAGCAGTCTGGAAAGTCTAATTTAAAAGACATAGACAGACTAGAAGACGAACGCTAGCGAGAGCCAGAGAGGAAAACAGGGAAGAAAATCTTCCGAGGATGCAAGTGCGTCCGGCCCCGATCGAGCAGAGAAAAGGACTGAGGGGCGATGCGCGGGGCGGAGCCAAGGTGGGCGGGGATACGGCCGCGTGCCGGGCCCCGCGCAGGAAAGAGAGGAAGGACACATTTTTGGAAAAATGTGGATGCTTTTTACAAAGTGCTCCGGTCCCGTCCCACAGGACGGAGAGATGTCCCCACAAGTATGGAGGAAAGGGGACGGGACGTAGGAGTATGGAGCCAATATTTGCCCTAATTGTGGTATTTACTGTCTCCATGATCCAAACAGCCCTATAAACTGCTGAGCTTGTTTCTTGTTCAAAGGAGTGGTAAACTTGAGTATCTTTTGTTGGGCTTAGGACACCATCTATCGATGCCCATTTTGCGCCTGCATTCCCAAAAATACCACAGTCTCAGCTAGTCCTTGAATTTAGTTTGGGTTAATCTCCCACCCTTACTTCTTCAGCCTGTCAATGAAAATTTCCAATTGATTTTTCACACTTCGCTCATCTTTGCCCTGAATCAAAATGTCATCAATGTAATGTGAAATCTGTACATCAGGTTTGCAATGTGTTTTGTCCAAATGTTCTGCCGCCAGCCGGTGACAAATGGTTGGGCTGTGCAAGCACCCCATAGGCAACCTTGTGAAGGTATACTGATGCCCATTCCAAGAAAATGAAAACTGTTCCTGGCACTCCTCAGCAATTGGTACAGAGAAACAAGAATTTGCTAGATCTAATACAGCATACCATGTTCCCTCAAACCTTTGTATGTTCTCAATTAAAATAATGGTATCTGGGGCTGCAGGGACTAAAGGGGGAGTGTATTTGTTTGATTCTCTTTAATCCATAGTAATTATCCAGCTCCCATCCCCCTTTTTCACAGGTCAGACCGGGCTATTGCAAGAAGTAGTAACAGGGATTAATCCTCCTGCTTCTACATATTACTTAATGGTGTCAGCAATTTCTTTATGTCCCCGGGGAATGCAGCATTGTTTCATCGATACACACTTTGCAGCCAAAGGCACGTGCACCGGTGGGATTTTCAATTTGCCTACAATAAAAGGTGTACAAGTTAATGCGTTCAATCCAACCTGATAGGTTTAACCTCCCAGTCCTAACGTCAATCCCTCCAAAATGTCAAAACAAATGATATACTCAGGTATCAGGACAATCAACACTTGGTATTTCTGATTTGGCAAATTGTCTATCCTCATCTCCACTCCTGTTTGTACTGCGGGTATTTTCCTTTCGCCCAACCCAGTAATGGTAAAGTGTCGACCTTTAAATCTCGAAGGATTTCCATGAATCAATGAGGGCTCTGCCCCATTATCTATCAATCCTCGGACCTCTTGTGCGTTTCCAGGCTTCCAAAATATCTTAACACTAACATGAGGTTGTCTGTCAACTTTTATACGAACGGACACTGCCAGGCCTTGGCCACAATCCTAGTTAAATATATAATGAGTGTATCCGGGCTCAGACTCCAAGATTGCACTCACCACTTTTCTCAAATCAGCATACGTTGGCTGATACTGCGAAGGGACTCCCATAGACCCTTCTTTCGGTTCCTCCTTAGGAGAGGCCGAAGATGAAGTGTACTTTTTCGGCTTGGTCACTACCTGTCTATTAACTTGTTTATAGTGCTGCTTCCCAGAAAGCCCCCTTTTTGTACAACTCATCCATCTCCATGGTTTCAATAGCATCAATCTCCTCCCATCTTTGAACAATGCCAAAAACATGTCCTTTCTTGACAGCCTGGAGTCTCTACTTCTTGGTGCCTTCCCTCCATTCTTTTTGCAGTGCGCCCCTCTTTTTCCCGGTCTATCCTCACCTTTGCACCATTCACATAGGTCTGACAGTTGCGAAATTGCATCAACCGCCTAATCAGTTGGTTTTCAAGTCATACCTACTAACAAAGTCATATGACACTCTTGTATGCGGGTAGGGCAGTTCTTATAATGATATTTCAGACAGGGGCACCACCCCCATTTGTGCCGGTTCGTCTACAAGAATTGCTTCCTTCATGGCATGCTCTCTGATTTTCTGAATACCCTCTTCTAATGTGTACCACTTCTTTTCCTCACTGGCCCACTCAGTGCTGATATGATATTTACGTTTAAACCCTTGGGCCGCTAGGTGCAACAATGACGCATGCGTGGCCTGGCCGTTTTCATCTGGAGCTTTCCCTGCCCCCAATGGTTCTTGTATATTAGTGTCATTGGATAGAGGCAGGAAGCACATAAAATCTGTGGTGACTACTAACAGTCCTGCAGCACCTCCATCAAACATTCACACCATCCAGGTGAGCAAAGACTCCCGTATTCTGCCTCAACCAAGTGCTAACCTCATCCACCTCTTGGTGTGTTTAATCTTCTAGCGCAGTAAAATCCACAACTCCCCCCACCCCTGGGTTATGGGAATGAGGGCCAGCCCTACACCTCATTACTAGTTTAGCAGTTACAGTCTTTTTGTCCTGTTTCAAATCAGATTTTACGTCCCCCTCTGATTTACACTGTGAGTCGGTGGATTTCCAAATATCACCGTCCCATCGATCTGGGTCCCAATCCACCCCTGCTGTGGCGATTATAGCTGCCACCTTCCTCTTATTTATGTTACCTCGCTTTTTTTGTACTTCTATCGGGCTACCCTTATGGCTCCCCCCTCAGCCACCGCTTCGTATTTATTGGCTTTATTGTGCCAAAGTTTCATTTGTAACTGCTAGATTAGTGAAATGTGTTTTTCAGCAGCTTACTCTTTTTCTAATCGTAAAATATCTTCATTCCGCTTGACATTCCTCTGGTGCATTTATCTGCAAGCATGCAACAGAACCCACCTTGCCTTCCCAGTGCGGCAAATTTGTTTCCCTTCTCTACTGAAACTTGCTGTAAACAAAACATAACTTCTGTGTGTCCTGCATCACCTAAGCTCTTGTCCCATGTTTCACTCAATCCTGCATTGCATGCCCATGATTAGGCTAATTTATCATATGGACTCTTTGCCTACCGTGGAATCATAGCACTAATGCAGTCCCCACCAGAGATGACCCCTTCTCCTTTTTCTTAAACAATGTGCTCATATTTACAATAACTTAAAATTATCTATTTACAGTAACTTATTCACTGCAACCTGAATGCAAATGTGCAAAGTGCACACACAAAAAACATATTAAAGCAGCCTCCCACTGCAGAAACAAACTCACTTCCAACATCAATACTGCCCACCAGCGTTCAAGCACAAATCCTTCGCTACCTAGTACTCTTCATCACAAGGTATCCTGCTCACAGCGCCAACATGTTTTGCTCTCACAAAGTGCACTGATATATTTCTGTTTTCTCCATAGTACACTGAATTAAAACTTTGGACACTGGAGGGCAATTACTCAAACAAAGCTAGACTGTAAAATGGCTCTTTCCGGCCTCTTTATTCACAAAAGCATACATGAATGAATAAATGCAGCAAAAATAATAAGTAAATAAATGACTGAAAGAAGTCTAAATAAAATACATCATTGTTGACACAGCCGCAAGGCACACCCTCATCTAGCCCGGAGTCACTGAAAATCTCCCAAACAGTCAGGCATAGAGATCTCGGTATCAACAGGCCTGAAGCGATGTGTCCATCCTCCAAGTGAAGCTTTCTAACTGACCACCTTGGTGCCCCTTGTTTTAAGCCCTTTGCAAATGTGGGGTGGCACCTTCTAGAATCTTCTGGCTCTTACTCGTCGTCAGCTCTCATGGGCCCCCAGCCGGAGTGACCCACGGTAAACTCAAGGAGCAGAACTCTTCACTTACTCAAGTAATCACAAAATAACTCTATAACTCATCTTCAGCTTTGACAACATCCATGGTAACACTATCAGGTATCAGCAGCACCTGTTTATCCTAGCCTCTTCGCACAGTGTCCTTGGGTGAGCAATGCAAACTAACATATGCAATGAATAACGTTGAGAACATGTTTACCAGTGGAATAGTATGTGCAAAGCTGAAAATATGTTTATTCACTGAATAATTCACATCAAGTGCAGATTCCACTGAGGCCTGGAGCAAATGTCCATTATGGCTCTGACCGCACCAGAATGCACTGCGCACCAGCGCCGTGTTTTAGTCCAAAGCATTGCAGGGGGGCAGGTGATAAGGGGGGACCCAAGAGTGAAATGTCCTGTGATTTGTGATACGAGAAGCAGAAGGTGATGCCAACAAATTTAGTTCAGCAACGGGGATGCATTGTGGGGGTGCCTGCATGTCGAGCATCAAGAGAAGGGTGCCATTATCCTAAGGAGCTAATTTGACCTTGGAGTCATCCACTGAGCTCATGGTAATGACCAGGTGCACACCACGTGACCAAGTTAATGGGGAGGGAAACATTCAGGTACCTCGCGAGTCAGATAGCGGAAAACCAAGATGACAGAGTAGGGGGACCATGTGTTAGAGGGCAAGGGTAGATTAGGATGTGGCCAACTTGTCAAGGGACTATAGGGGAGTGGTATATATGTATGTAGGTGGTAGCCAATGAGGTTGAGGGGTTAACACTGCTTATTGTTTAGGTGCTTGCTTTGAACTAACAGAAAGCTCTGTGGCAGTTTGGTTCTATGGGACCTTCTGTCACTTTTTTCCTTTTTGTATACAAAATAGACCTTGTTTTCCTTGCAAAGAAGTGCACTGAGCCTTTTTCCTTAGAGGAGTATTTTTTATGTCTGGTTGTCTGGAGGTCTTGCCTTACAAATTTGGTGATCCTAGGCCCTCCGCTCTAATGGAGGATTCCTGGGCGCACATCTGGAAGGACCGCGCCCACCTGCAGTGACCAGTCCCTGTAACAAGAGGTTTACAGGAGCCATTTGCCCTGAATTCCTGTCTGGTCTTTGGAGCGGGCGCCGCCCCCAGATTGTGCAGGCTGTTGATATGACTCCATGACAGAGGAGCTCAGGAGAGCACACAGATGAAAGTGCACCTTTTGTGGGAGAAAACAACAGGGGAGCAGGGTGTGTGAGTGTTGGCAAGTGTATGGGTGTGTGTTGATGGTGATGTGGAGTACAAAGACCATGTGGCATCACATATTTATGGGGTTTTATTATATGAGGTAAAGGATAAGAGTGGAACAGGATCCTCTCCAATTGGGTGGAGTAGACAGCGCTGTAAAATTAGGAGGAAAATGGACAATATTGAGAGGGCCTGTTATCCCTCTGCCCGATATAAAGTGGGCAAAAAGACAAATAGTAGTTTGTTGTTGTGTTTTATTGATGTTTTTATTGTGGAAGTGTGGACCAAGATGGGGTCTGGAGGTGTTGTAGCATTTTAGTGGAATGAAAGTAAGTTGTGGGTTGGTATGAGGGTGTGTGGATTGCAGTGGCGTGAAGAGGTTGATGTGGGTAAGGGGTGACAAGCGCAGGCACAGGTTGAGAGCCCGCCATGGGCGCAATGGCAGGGGTATTAAGGCATTGTAGGATCAGGGACTGGGTTGACTGTACATGTTTTAAGCAGGTAAGGACCATCAAAATTGAGCCGTTGACTCCACTGGAGTACATGTGTGCAGCCCTGCCCTTTATATATAGTATAATCGAGAGTGGGGGCCGAGACAAGAGGGGGAATGTATAAGCAATGGCTAGAACAAGGAACAAACAACAAGGAGGTATTGGGTCACATGTACCCATTCTTGGCAGCCAAATATAAGGGGAAAAAACTGAAAAACAGAAAAGGGGTCCTAGATTGTTGGAGGATGGTGAAGGATTTGGAGGGTACCCCCCCCTAGATAATACAAAAATAGCGAGCATGCAGGCCACCAGTAATGTGTGTCCCGGCTCCAGCCGCGCACATTGTCCTGAATACCAAGGGGTGCCCCACCCCACCTAACACAGTATCCATAGCACAGCCTCCCCCAGCAGGGTTTTACCACACATGTGTGTCAGGGTTCCGGACAGTGATGGCCAATAATGTTATCATTCTTATACTCATTTAATTTATTAGGTGTATATACATTTTTAGTTTGGGCCTTAACACATTTCTTCCAGAGTGCAGAGGTGATCCCAGGCCAAGATGGTGGAAGGGTCCTGGAGTCCTGATTGGTTGAAGGCTAACAAAGGGCTAGGCAGAACATTCTCAACTGCCTTTCATTAAGATTTGCCAAGGACGTAGGTCCTGTTTTGGTGCTCTGCATTGTTTAGGCCTGGTGTCTCAGCTGAAGAAAGAAGAAAGAAAAAGAAACTGAATTATCTACAGTGTGTGAAGAAGATACAAGAGGAAGAAGAATACTACTTCTCAATTCAGATAAGTGAAGCTTCTAATTGAGAACGATTCTGTTACTTGTAAAATAGATTTAAATAGATCTAAGTATTTAAAAAGGAACAGCATCTAGTTGAGTTTGTTTATAATATAGGTTAATCCAATCTTCTTCCATTGCATATGTATTTTTCAGGAAGGTAGGCAATTTCTTTCTACGCATGCGCGAGATCGGTAACTGTCAGTAAACAGCTTTTCTTTGTTACGTTTCTGCCTCTCCTTATTTGGGCTGCGTTTTAAACGTAACTTTTCTTTTCAGATAGCTTCCTGCTTCGTGTGAATGCGCTCTGGATTACGTAACAGAGCCTGTGTTTCTGAGGCAGTTCCGTGTCAGTATAGCTTAGTGGTGACTCATTGTAGAAGGTAAGCTTTCTTTTCTTTTTCACCCACGGTAACAGTTTTTTCTTTCTTATTGACTTAAATTTACAGCACACGCTTGCAGTCAGCATTTGTTCACATGCGGCACGGCCGTCCTTTTTGACTTTGAGTTAGGTAGGGAAAGACTTATAAGAGATCTGCAATCAAATCTTTTAGTCTATAAAATAGATACCAAAGAAAACATTGTATCTCCTGTGCTTGCCAAGTGAACTAGAGAAGTCAGTGAGAATTAGAAATTGTATCTTTCAAAATCAACCCAGTTTTTGAACAGGCAAGAGTTTTGGAGAAAAGACATCCATAAAGAAAAAGTAAATCCAGCAGAGCCTCAACTACAATCTAAGTGGCATTAATGTTAAGGTGAAATAAATCCTTTTGGCGTTCACCAGAGGGTTCTCAGGTACTAAAACACCTTTTTGGGTATAGAGAGATTGGGAAATGAAGTTAGCGAACTACAAGCTTAATCTTGTGTCTTTTGTTTCATACAGATCTTCCTCCTAAGGAGGAGGAGCCAGAGTCTGAGTTTGTTGTTTTGTCCCAATCCCCTTTCACCCGGGGGTGTTTAGAACTCAGCTGAATAAAACAAACAGTTGTGCACTGGACTCCTTTGTGGGTCTGTGGGGTTCAGCTGCTTCCAAGGAACTTTGGAGACAGGACCTGACAATGTGCAGTAACAGGTTTCACAAATCTCACATATGTCCCACTGCCCTCCACAGCCCCTCCTCCTCCTTCAACGACAGCTCAATATGAGAATATTCCGAACCCCATAGCATCCGCTATGATACTCCGCCCATGCTTTCACAGTGGGTAGAAAGTTTACGGGGGTCCAGGTTGAGAGCCCACCATGGGCGCAATGGTGGTAGTTAAGGAGAAACAGGGCGTAAAGAAGAAGTTGGGAAAGCAAGTGAGGGCACAGTTCCCATTATAACAAAGGGCCCTGGGATAGCTACCCTCTCTTACTGCGGGTGTGGGCAAATGGATACACAGGTTCGGGAAGCACACAGCAGGTATTACTATAGCTGATGTGACATGAACAGCTTGTGTGCCTCTGTACTGGGTGACCAGGCAGATGACATTTGGGTCAAGGAAGAGTATCCCGGGGTGAGGATAGGAGACGACTGCCACGACAGGGCCCACTTTAACGACTGTAGGACCCGTAAATAGGCGGCACTGTGGCGTATATATCCTGACACACCAAATATCCAATCTATAATGGCGCAAACTATGCAAGATGATGATGACCCGATACAGTACATATTGCAGATGCAATACATGTGGAGGGCAGAGGTACGAGCAGCCGCTATATGGGAGGGGCATATGATTGAAGTGTTGGGTATCAAGGAAAGTATCAGGGAGGACCCCAGTATCTGGGAGGACCCCAGGGAAGGTACCCTAGAGGAAGGGGAGGATTTCAGGGAGATAGGGGGGCAGGGGATTTGGAGGAATTGGACCAATGGGAGGGAACATGGGGGCAATGTTGGACTTGTGGGAGGATGGGCCACTTCTCATGGGAGTGTAGGAGCAGAGAAGCAGCTGCATATAATCTGAAAATGGCCCCGTATGCACCAAGCGCACTGGCCCCTTACCCACAGCCATACACAGAGGCAACCCGAACGTCCCTTATGGTGCCCCACCGGCCATGGCCCATCCTGCACACCCACCCCAGTTCCTCCAGATGCCCACCCCTGCACCTAATAGTGCTTCAGTTTATGTGATACACCCAGCAACGCCACACGACCCTTAAGTGCCTAACAACAACATGGTACCTCATGGAATGATCACAAACTATCAGGGGGCCAGTGTGGTAAGGGGGACTCCCTACATCTTCCCAGGAACGAACATCTATCCAGATTAGGACAACCCACAGAGAGCCTTAGCGAGCCCAGTCCTGTCAATCACTGCCAACCCAGAAGAGGAACCATTGGTGGGCATGGAGATAGGCAATACACCTTCTGTTGTTATCATAGACACTGGAGTAACAAAGTCATGCATTAAGGAGGGGAATTTCCCCCTATCGGGTGAGGTAATGGACATGCAAGAGTTCTCTGGGGCAATAAAATCAGTTTAATTTACAGAAGAATCACCCATTAGTGTAGGTAACAGGGAAATGAAAGCACCATTATTGTTTTCAACGGCCTCCCCTGTGAATTTGTTGGGAAGGGGTTTTTAAGCAAATTGAACATGACATTCATGGAGGAAGGTGTAGTTTGGTTGATCCCAGGTATATCATGTTAGGGCAATGATCATTGTGCAAGCATTGGGAAGTGAGGGAGCAACCGGAGGGCAACCATTGCACCCCGGCTTGTTCATCTATGGGGTTACAGTATTGTTCAATACAGTGCCAGGTGTGGCTAACAAGCCACGGAGGGTACCATCCAAATTTCTGTTCAGACCAGCCCAGCCCATAGATCATGAAGCAGCGACGATTATCAAACTAGATTTGGAAGGGGTGTTGGTTTAAAAAAACAAGATAGTGTGGATAGGGACAGATGCAGAGGAAGGAGAATGGCGCACTGTCCTAAGCATTGACCCAGCACAGCCATTGAGAGGTGTATCGAATGGGCACATTTTTGAGGACATAGACAATGATGGGGAGATGATATTTGAAGTGTGTATACCATGTCTAATAATGATTCAGCACCAAAATGTTCCATGTCCCATGATGTTAGCAGAGAGTGTCCCACAGTTTGCCCAAGGGGACTTAGCAAAGGTGCCATACGGGTTGTAGACAAGCAATCAACAACACAATGTAGGCCTATTGACGAGTGTAGCAGCAGTACACATCATTCTCAAACCAGATGGGGCTTATATGGGACCTTGGCTGGATAATATGCAGAAGGCTATACATGTAAGCATCATTAGCGATTTCATATAGTTGCTACTATTGACAAACAGCATCTGTATGTAAAACTTAAGAGCTTTTGGCTCAGTTCAGAAATTAATTGTCAATTGATATAACTGGTTAAAAACGCGTGTGATGTGATCAGAAAGCCACCCTCCATCCTACCGCCCTTCAATCTTCCGTTGCCATTTCCATACATCTTACTTGTGTCTCCTGATTTTGCTTTGCTTCTTTTTTTTGCTTCTTCTCTGGAGGCTCTTCCTTAAAGGGATTAAAGAATTATTAAATGTGAGATTACATGTATACCTTACTCCACTCCACCACTGAAAATCTCCACAGACCCAGACACTCCAATTGTGCTCTTTTGTACAAAGTTCTGTGACAATTGTTGTACAGCGAGCTGCATCTTTCCCTCTTAAGAAATGGGAAACTGTGCAGCCGGTCAATGCAACTATTGTCTGCTGCATTTCTAGAATTGAGACACCATTCAGCCCTGATTTTACACATACTGTACTCTGTACCACATTTTGTAGAACCGTGACACCAGTGACCTCTGGCAAAGCACACACCTACCTACACCTACTGCACAGCCAGCTCCTGAACATCAGACACCATTCAGCTCTGACATTATACTTACATAGTCCCATAGTCTGCTGCCTTTATACAACTGAGACCCTATTCAGCTCAAAAATATATCTTCTACACTGACTGCTGCTAAATCAGCCAAACTGGATGCCACAATCCCACCAACAGTTCTCAATCCATCCCTCCAGCTATGCATTAACATCTCATGAGGTAATGTATTTCAATTGTTAAACAAGTTGCACTGGAGTGTTTACTTTGTCTCCCAATGACAACAGGTAGAATGTGGTGTATATATTTCATTCCTTTTTAAATCCTCACCTGTTTTTCTCCAGTTATGTTGAAAGTACTTGTTGTTTTCTCCTCTTCTTCTTTGTTCTTGATTGCTGCTTCATCTGAAACATGCCTAAAATACAAAAGAGAATGAAAGTTAAGCATGAATCCTTGGATGTTGTGGAATATAGAGGTTACTAATCATTGAATCAAACTCACAAATTGAGATTGGACAAGTAGATAGAGTAAGATGCTTTATTTGTACCCCATTGAAATAACCAAAATAATAGGCAAGAAACGTTTCCCAATTTGGTCTTTTAACAGTACATCCTGTCCACTCCCTCCATGCTGAACAGATCATTTTAACAATTCCAACTACTTTACACCTCCTAAATCCATTCTAAGGTCAGGTAATTTTGGAATGCCATCTAGGGCTCCACCAGCAAGGGACATCATGGAGTGCCAGATTTGCACTACAAATGGCAAATATGGCCTGGCCACATTACAATGGATGGGGTGGGGATATCTCTTTGAGGCATTATAAATCGTTGCACTGTCAATGTGCTTCACTTTTATCTTCAACAGTCGTTGGATGAGCAGCATTACTTTGTCTTTCTTGGAGGGGGGAAGGTTGATCGATAACTCGCTTACACCACAAGGCTCTGGTAAGCATAGCTACAGGAATGTAACATGTCCATCCCCTTCACCACATCGCCAAAGTTCCCACTCTTTATTTTCATTCCATGTGCAAAGCCTGGCCAAGGAACAGTTCTATTAATTTAGAACATGCGTTGCAGCATCAAAGTGTTATTGCAAAAGAGCAATACATCTGACATTGGCGCTTTGTAAATAGATTTAAAGATGGCCAAACTGCAGCTTTGCACACCTAACGCATACATTTAATGATGAAGAGTGCTTTCTAACCCTGTACAATATTCTTCAGTCTTACCAGGAAAGGGCTGTCCCGCTTGTTTAAAACAAAAAAAAACGCAATGCATAATTCACCATCGGATGGGCACTGTCTAGTGAAGATCATAAAATGGCGCTGGTTCTGCCTTTAGCAGAAAGGGGGAACAGCCTGCCCTTTCCAGAAGCCACTCTGTCAGCTCCTAGGTAAAAAGTCATGCAAGGTGCATGCTATCAAGAAATAATCCTATCCAGGAGATAGAAGAAAAAGGAATGGAGTAGTGCAGCAAAATAATTGCAGCAGGAAGAAACAAATTGAGAGCCCAGCAGAACAGCAACGATTCAGGAAATAAGGAGACAATGGAAGCTGGAGGAACAGACTGCAGAGGCAAAACAGACTGAATAATAAGGTGGTCAGGCTTGCTGCTATGTGAAATGGCAGAACAAGCAAGCTGAAGACATAGGCGAAAGAGTTGGTGCAAGATCAGAATGAATCAGGACCCTGGAGAAGTACTGGATACACCATAGCACGAAAGCTGTATCACACAACTGGGTTAATCAAGCATCCGTCTATGCAGCTCTGCAGGGCTGGCCTGCCCTTCTTGACCCAGAAGAGCATTGTCACACTTTACAGTTGAATGGCATGCATGGCCCGCCCTGTAGGTCTATTAGAAGGATTTTCTTAGACTCTAACTTTAGGATTCAGGAAGATCAATCTACACTTCAGTTGCAGGTTTTCTAGGTATACTGCCTTAATCTCCGAATGGTAAACGTGGCAGAACTATCAAGGCAGCACTCTCATGAGAGTATCAGTTTAGAGAAAAGGAATAACATAGCATCAAGTAGCGCACAATAAGGGAATTTCCATGCAATATATAGATGTCAAATATGCTCTATATAGAGCTTTAGCAGAAATAGAAATGTAGTATGTTACCGGTGAGTAACTTTTTAGAACAGGGCCTTTTAGTGCAGTGACTTCTGTTTCTGCATAAGTCATTAATGTCCAAGAAACAGTTCAGAAATAGTTTACAGTGGTTTCCGATAAGTTTTCTTTTTATTTGTAAATTCGATCAAAGTCTAAACAATATAAAAAATAAAATTAATTTACATTTCATTTCATACTATAAACATATATATACGATTTTTAGAATTGAGGTAAAACCCAATGTAAGACAATGGTATAAACCCAAGAACGAGCGTGCAGTTATTGTGACTATTATATCCAAGGGTGGCCTCGGGTGTTCACTGCTCTTACCCCTATGCCCACCTACCTTCTCCTTTGGTGCAAGATGGTTAGGGTTTCGGGCACTACTGTAATCGCACTTTGCCAACACAATACAAGACATCCTTGTTTGCGACTCAGTTGTGGCAGCTTTGAAGGTCTCCTAAAAATCTTGGAGGAATCCAGTATAGTGTATTAATTCTAGACACAACACTTGTCTTGTGGGATGAACAGGCTGGTTGCTTTACTTCCTTACCTGCCTTCCAGTAGCAAGACTGACACCCCATAGAAGAACGGAACAGTGCATTTGTATTGGGAGGATAGCACAAGGGGCAACATGCTCGCCTTGGAAGCAAGACAACAAGGAGCAACAGAGGCGCGATCCTTGAGTCCGCGCTTAGAAACCTCTGTGTATTAAGCGCGTTATAAATAACCTATCATATCATAACCCAATCCAAGTTGGTGGGTTGTCTGCTTCCTTTTCTGGGGCTTTAGAGGCAGAGGCTCCTGAATAAAGGGGGAGTCAGTTTCTGCGTTGGGCGTCTCAACACATTATGTTCTTCATCGCCCCCTTAGCCTATGCTCCCTTGTTTCAAGCATCTTAGACTAGTTTGTTTCTGTTCCTGTTTTGACTTGTTTGCTCTTTGTCCATCTTTTCTATTCAGCCTGGTTGTTCATGTACCCGTTTTCCTGCCTTTTAAGCTCCCCCCCCTCATTCTTTCTTCTCTTTTGGGCCTCCACGTTGAGTCTTTGCACTTTAGGGACAGCATGTTGGTTTCCGGGACCCACTGGCCCTACATACCACAACTACAAAGACCAAGGTAAGCTCACCTGTCCACCCTGCGACTGACATGTTAGGACACTGGTATGCCTTTTGGAGGATTATAGCATAGCTGGAGTCTGGACCCTCAACTGCATTATTCTCGGCTGGCATAACTGGTCATCAGTATTTCACCGGAATGCACACCATTCCAAGATGGCCACCGGGAAGGATCTGTTCCCAAAGCAACACTCAAACCGTCATAGCAATTTGTTCTTCCTGGTAGCCATGAGCAGAAGAGCAACCACACTATTTCTGTTGTCCGGACACCATGTTGCTACATTTCCTGTGAATATTGCTCTTCAATTCGCCTTCTTGTGCCCATTGTATCCAATCTCCCTTCTTGGATTATGTCATCTCCTCCTTGACCAGTATGTTTGCTTTCTGTACTGTCCACAGCCTGTCCCTGTGTCACCAGAGCCTGGATCTGCTTCTGCAGTTCTTCACCTATCTCTGGTATTTCTGTCTTGTTTCTTTTTGCTGACCCGCCGCTTGGTATTTCTCTCCAGTCTTCGCTCTTCCGGGACTCTCTTGGGCTTGGCCTAGCCTCATATTTGGAACCTCTACCGCTAATTCACCCAGCCCTATCAGAGAGATAGTCCAGAATACTCCAAGAGGTTTTCTCCCTAATGGGTTTTCTCTTCTGGGGCTACCGCCAAGTGACTGCACCCCAAGTGCTTGGCAGAGTAGCGTTAAAAAGTAAAAGAACATTCCTCACCTCGTTCTGAAAGAACTGGTGTACAAAGTTGAGGCCAGTCACTGAAAAGTTGGACGTTACATCTGAATAGAAGGCATGGATCAAGTCCAAGAATTGATAAGTGCTGTTCAGCTATTGACCACGGAAGTGCAGACACTTAAAAACAGAAAACACTACACTGGAACAGGCTGAAGCAGCTCAAGATACTTTTATTGACTTTCCATTGGGGGGGATTTGGCCATAGGAAAATATGGTGGCTCACCTAAAAGGTTACAAGAATTTCTTGATGCCTGCACTATTTAGTTTAAATGTAAACTACACCAGTTTTAGACCGACAGAATCAAGGTTGGTTATTTAATATCTATGGGGTAATTCATGGAATCATTGGGCGCCGAAATCTATGGCACAAGCGTGAGAAATGCAGTGCACACGTGCGAAACGCACGCGTGTGCCCGTTTACCAATTCATTGAAGGCACTGCGCGTGGCTCACCTGGGACGTGCGCTGAATCCGCACGTGGCACACACGTCACAGCGACATCCGAAAGCTGTGCGCGAGTCACGCAGTGAAGGCGCACAACTTCCAGCACACACACCTAAAAAGGGGGCGGAACACACAGAATGGGGAACAACAGGCAAAAATGTGGGCTTAACGGGGGAAGTACGGCAGTGAAACGCTCGCAACGGCCACACGCGCGCTAACAACACATATTCATGGAATTGGACAGGACAAACACGCGCACGCCAAAAGATGCGCAAAGCTGGAAACACATCCGCCACGTGAAAGCAGGCGGAAGCGGCCTGGCTCAGCATAAAAACGCACAAAAACAACAAGCAACCATATACAGCTACGATGAATGTCCCATTCCTCGCAGCAGTGATCGTGGGACACCGCAGGAGGAGGAGGAGGATAGCCAGACCCACATGTTCTTACCCAGGACCAGCCTTTTTGGGATGCCTGATGACCAGGTCCATGGCTGGTATAGGTTTCCACCTCATATCATCCTAGACCTGGTCACTGAGTGGGAGGATGACCTCACACCACCTGTCTTGTGCTCACAAGCACTGAGCCCCTTGGGAAAGGTGCTTAATGTCCTGCATTTTTTGGCCACTGGGTCATTTCAACAGACAACTGCCATAGTTGGGGGCGTCTCACAGGCCACGCAGTCACGCTGCCTACACCAGGTGTTGGCAATCATGACTACATGCCCCTCAGTCCACAGGCACATATACATGCCCAGAATGCCTGCAGAAAGGCAGGCCCTGGTCCAGGACTTTACGGGGTGGCACAATTCCCCAGAGTGCTCGGTGCCATTGATTGCACCCATCTGGCCCTACGTCCACCTAGGGCCACTGAGCACATCTATCGCAACCGCAAGTAGTGGCATTCCATCAACGTACAGGTTGTATGCGATGCCAAAGGAATCATAACCTCTGTCTATGCAAACTATCCCCGGTCCACCCATGACAGTTTCATATTCAGAATGTCAGCCCTAATGCCAGAATGCAAGCTGGCAGGCATGGCAACACATGGTGAGTATAAATGCCTGTGCACATGCATGGATGTCACACACAGACAAATAAACAAATCCAACTAATGACAACCATCACCTCTCCATGAGACAGTGCCTACCCTCTGAACACCAACATGATGACGCCAATACGGAACCCCACCACAGCACCCCAGGTAAGATACAACGCAGCCCATATTGCAACCCGGAGCATAGTGGAACGCACATTCGGAGTGCTCAAGTCACGTTTCCACTCCCTTGACCGCTCTGGTGGGCAGCTACTATATGCGCACCTAGTAGTGTGCAGGATCATTGTGGCAGCATGTGTCCTGCACAACCTTGCAAGCCGGCGGGGCGTACCGGTGGACATGGTAGTGCCCCCACATCCCCAACCACATGCACGGCCACTGTGCATGAGAGGGGAAGGGCATGTGGCGAGGCAGCCCGTACCCAGTTTGTGGCTACATTTTTCACTTGTACTCCCCCCCTGTGGGGTGCACACAGGCCTGGCACATTCCAGGTGACAATCGATGATGACAAAGGGACAGTCAACTGTCACAACCTTAACACCCTGAGAATGTGTCCTTGGAAATGCAGCATTGTGTGCATCCCTAGCCACTTAAACACAATCCTGTGTGACCAAAAGGCACACATGCAAGCCACAGATTCCAAATCCCCCATGCAAAATAGCACATCCAAATGCTGGTATGTCACCTAAACCTCCCTCAACCCCAGGTCACCCACCCCACACAACATGCCAGGGCATGCAATGTGAAAATATCAATATAAATATCAACACACATGACAGCTGTCACAAAGCACACTGTTACAAATGGAGACAGGCCACAGACAATCCCCTCAGACACGCACTCTGAAGAAAAGAGTGAGCAAAAACATCCAACCTATACTAAAAGTATGTAAATGCATGCCATCAAAGGCCTGAACACCAAAACCTCGAACCTTTGGTGGCATGCATTTCAGGGAATCCCAAAAAAGAAAAGAAAATGCAGGTACTGTGGGATTGTCCCCTGCAACACCCAGCTCACTACACCACACAGTACAGTGAGTGGTGTCAGTGGCCTGGAAAGCCCTGCAGCTGCATAAAAAACCAAAGGAAAAAAAATTAGCCTGCAGCGCCAGTTCACAATCACGAAAGTCAATGTGAACATGTGCAGCAGGGACGCAGCATGAAGGCAAGTAGTGTGTGTAGGTTGGGGGTGTGTTGTGTGTGTTGTAGGGGGGTGTTTGAAGGGCGATTCAATGCATGTTAGCATGGGAAACGCATGAACATACAGTGTAGCATACATTTTCCATGTTAACCACTCTCTGGTGGACACATCTGCAACGGAAACATATTGCTGATCAATATCATAAGCAAAGCCAACATAGGACTATCAATTTACCAGCATAACACATCATGAACACAGGACTCAACAGTGACAATGTCAGACAGTGAGTAAACAACATAGCACAAGTGCCTCAATGTGGCATTGCCACCACACATCTCCCTACCATCATGAGAGAGGCCTCGACAGCTAAAGTGAGCCTGGGACCGCATACAGCATGAAGTGCATCAACAATGTATACAGTCAAGACAATACATGAATTAGCAGAATTAAATCATGCACAGTCAACAATATACTCACCAAAATGCTGTCCAAACATGCACTGGAGAAACCATCATGAATCCCCACTAGGGGTGTATGCACAAGTTGGACTTCAGACTGGCCACAGATATGACGGAAGTCCAATATCTCTGTGTAAGTTACTGTCACACAGTGCCATCCTTGCGAGCCCATGGAAATGGGAAGCAGGAGTGGCATATGTGTCCGGACTCCAAGCCAAAAACACAAACATGAGACAAGCCTGTATGGGCCCAGCCGGAACACACAGTGGATGCCATCGGATGCCACATAGCACCACAATGCAACATAAACGCACAATAGACAAAAAATAAAAATGTCCACAGTGGACCCGGGGGATGGGGGCCACCAAGGAGGGGGGAGGTGCAGGGTGCACCCCAACACCCAAATGTGTCGATGTTGAGACTAAAAAATAAATTCCTCCATGTGCTCATGGCCTTCACGGCATGACCTGAGGTAGAGATAGGTCATCATCACCCCCTGGTTGTACATCAGGAGGTGAGCGTGGCACAGGTGCCTGACCAGACATAGCCCCAGCAAGCCCCTCCATGGCAGCAAGCGTGCAGGCCTGGTGAGCCTGGTTCTGAATGAATATGGCACGGAGGTCCCCATGCACCACTTCACGTATAACACAGAGTTCTGCCAGGGAGGCCTCACGTGCCAGAAGGACCTCCTCCCGGCTTGCATGGAGTTCAGCCAAGAGTGTGCATTCCAGCTGCACCATCCTCTGGTCTGCCCGTGTATCCTGGGCCATGATGAGAGTACCCAGAGTACTTCTGAGGGAGGAATAATCTTCCCTCAGTGCTTCCTGTTGGACTGTGTGTCAGCAGCAATAGTAGAGCGCAGAGCCACCAGTTCAGCCCGTCGGGCTCCGTTGGACGCCACCGTGACCAGCCTGAGTGAGTGGCACTTGGACTGCATTGCCTGCTCCACCAGCATATCAGCAGGGAGAATGGAATCAGCCACACGTTCCATGCCTTAAGCCAACATCTCAATTGCTCTACCTGTTGCTGTGCAATGGCATACATGGATTGCTCCCACCCAGTGTTCCCGGTGGCGCACGGCCACCACGTTGCTGGGCACCACGCCTGCGGGACCCAAGGAGACGTGGTCCTTGCTGTGCCGGCAGAGCCTGGGGCTGCAGGACAGCTTTCCTCCGTCGATCTGCTGCCCCAGGATCAGGAGCAACTGGTGTGGAGTGTGACTCTGCACCCGTAACCACCACAGGCCTACATACCAACACTGACTGGCCCCTTGAGGGGTCTATCCCCACTGCAGGTATGGCAGACAGAACAGAATCCAAATCCATAGCAGAATCACCCACCGTCGACAGCATGGATTCATGAGCATCTGATTCAACATCAGAGTCAGAGATCCCCAGAGCCGTACCTAGAGGCAGGCCTGGACAGGATGGCCTGGAACACCAAGGGATGTTCGTAGGCGTCCACCCCACGACCACCACTGGTGCTGGGTTGGTGACCTGAACCCTCCACCCTGTCTGCCATCTCCTCCTCCACTGCTTCTGGTGCATCATCACATGTAATAAAATTAAAATAAACATTAGTACACATGTCAGCAGCACATACCACACACATATACAACACTATATTTAGGGCCAATACATGAGGCAGCCATGCCACACACAACACAAACTCTGGCATGCATGCAGTGGGAATGAAATGGAAGGGGACCCCGAAAGCAGACATGGATGTGTGTCAAATGCAAAACCCACACATGTACTGGATGTTGCATATCATCTGCATCACACACAACCTTCTGGCAGGCATATATATTTGCCAACATTTACAGATGCCACCTGAGATGTCAAGTAGCATAGCCATGGCACAATTTCCAAATAGCTACAGCAGAAAGTCAAATAGAAGTGTCCATGACACATGCAAAATGCATGTCAACATGTACTACAAGAACATTAATATCAATAAAAGCACACGTGTCACTGGATGCAACAACTCAAGTGCCTTGAAATACAATGAAGGTAGGCAAATGGATACATACATGGCAAGTCACTTTGACAACAAACAAGTGAATAGGCATGTTGAAGGGTAAAACATGGCTCATAAGTGCCTGGGTGGAGTGCAGCACATGTGTACGTCCTCAACTATCAACAAAACCAGAAATGTAGTGATGTCAATCTTGTGACATGACGGCACTGTAAGGGCAAGTTCAGTCATCAAGTGCAAAGTGTTAGCACTGGGTTTTAGGGATGCACTGCACCCTCCAAACCCACCTAGGGAATGGCAGGGAGCCAGTGCGTGCCTCTGAATGGCTGACCAAAGTAGTGTGAAGTTGCAGACAGTGTATGCAGGTGTCAATTGCATCAACTGAGACAACTGAGACTACATCAGATGAGAGGGGGACAGAAAGCAGGACACATGAGGAACCATCACAAGTACATCTAAGCAGGCAGAAGCCACAACACCAGTCGCCTGTAAGCAGGGTGGCTGTAACAGAGGAAGGCCTGTGCCCGACACAGACAAGGGCACCATAAACATGTGCATGATGATGAAGTGACCCTGAGTGACCATGAGACGGATAAAATACTGGAGATGTGTTACAATGAGTAGCCTGCCACGGACCCATAGGGGCTTGCAGGGAATGCTGGGAATGCAATGGTCCATGAATGATCACTCATGTGCACTCTGAGCCTGTGCCATCTGCACGGTCCAAGTGAGACACCCTGAATCAAGGACAAAGGATGTACCCCACAGCACAGGTATGGCATGGTTGCACAGGGAAGTGTGCCTGTACACAGGAAAAGGCAACAGACCATAGCAGTAGTACAACACAGAATCTGCCAGTACCATGGAGACAGTGAACTGCAGAGTGGTGGAGAGGCAAGGAAGCATGCCTGTGAGAAGGAGCAGCTTGCAGGGTGACCTCACATAGCCGTCAGTCATGTGATGAAATAGGCTGAGTGTTGGGTGGAACTACATCACAGGCTATATGCAAACATGTCAGTGAGCTTGAACATGGACAGGAGAGGCTGCTGAGTGACTTGCATGTAGGTAGGGTGCATGTGTGGTGATGAGGACTGCCCCAGGGTGCCGCACATACCCTGCATGCAGACTGCATGATGACAATCACATCAGCAAAGCATTGCATGTGTCACACATGTCACTCATCAATACATAGCCTGAACTGGCAGTCAATCACAACACATCACACAAGCAAAACACACATGGGCTGGACACACACGCATCAAGACTCACCAGACTTTGTGTCATAAACCTGAATCTCTCCCACTCCCTGGATAAATCCCTGATCGATGAACTCCATAGTGTTTCCCTCGTGCCGAGTGAGTTCATCCTCCTCTGGTGGTGGCCCGCTGCCAATCACCCGAGTCAGGGAGTAATTAGAGGTCCACTTTTGTTTTGCATAGCGTCGGAGGTCAGTCCAAAGCTTGTGGCAATCCTGAGCTGTGCGCCTCTCATATGCCAATGCATTCACACCATCCGCAATGAACTGCCAGTGGACCTGACGCTGGGTAGGTGTAGTATGGCAACCTGGGCCCACCAGCATATCGCGGTTGTGTGCCGACATGTAGTCCACAAGGAAGTCCAGCTCCTCTTTATTGAAAGGCCTCTTCCTTGCTGTGCCGGAGGCCGATGCCATGTCTGGGGTCCCAGCCTCATGCACAGAAGCACAATTCCTCCTCTTGGCCGGTTGTGCAGACCCCGAGAGGCAAATGCCGCTCTGGTCAGTTGGGGCAGTGGCAATGGTGGACTGGCCAGTGGGAGTTGGAACTGGCATGAGAACGGAAGGCCTGAATTGTGTGATTGGCTGCTGGGTGCTGTTGCCAAGACCCAGCAGCACAACATCCTCAGTGCCAAGGGCTGCGACCAACACAGTCCTGGCTGGCAAACTCACTGCCTGGGTGGTGTCGGCTGCATCTGCCCATGCAGCTCCCACCACCTGGCTGCTTGGGGCAGCAGATGTCAAAACTGCCCCAGGAACATGTGCCTTGGTCACAGCTACCTTGGACACAGGTGGCTTGGCCTTCCTGCCCTGAAAATCTTTCTGGGAGTCCTGTGGCAAGGCAGCCTGCGCTGGCTGACCCCGAGCCTGGGTGGTGGTTGCCTCAGCTGCACCTGCAGCTTCCACCACCTACTGGCAGCAGATGACAATGCCTGTGGGGTCAGATTTGCGCTGGGGATGACTGCAGCAGCAGCATCTCCCTGAGGCGGTGGGGGTGGTGGCATGGCTGTCCCAGCAAGTTGATGGACATCCTGTCCCTGTGGTACACCCTGGCCACGTCCCTCTCCGCATCCACCTTAGCCTCCCTGAACTACCTGGACTCCCTGGCCACCCCGGCCCCGTTCCCTTCAACGCCCAGCCTTGGGAGGTCACCCAGCTTTCCCGCCATTCCCTTTTGGTGTCCTCCCAACCATGGCACGGATGGTATGTTGCCAATGGGAGGTGCACACAACAATTGTCCTGGGCAATTGGGGTGGAGGGGGCAGGGTACGAGATGTTAGACGCACCCTTGTGCTCATGCAAGGCTGTCTGTGACCCCTGGTGATAAAAACAGGTCACGCAACGCTCATGCACCCCAAAAAATGATTTTAAATGTGCACGCAACCCCCGGTACCCCATGTGCGTGGAATAAACCTCCTGCAGTACGCTGTGGCACTCAGGGACACAAATAATACATACACGTGGAACACACAGGCTACTGACCTCGAAAATGGGTGCGCGACATACAGGGGCAACCACAGTGGGAAAAATAAGCGAGCACGACTCACTGTCTGCCTTGTGTGGAAAAGAAAAACACACACGCTTGTGCGCGTAGGCAACTCCCCCGCCAAAACAAGAAGTACGAACTTTAAGCGCTGTGAAGTAATCGCGTGTGAACCCACAAGAAGAAGAAACACACGCGGTCAGTCTCCACGAAAAGCACGTACAGCAAACTGCTTACCCGCGCGGACCTTTAACCCCTGGTGAAGGCAACACGTGCGCGCATCACGTCACTTAGGCGCTAAGTGCCTTTCCTCAGATTACACGATCATGTGCTGTTTTTTCACGTGCGGACTCACTCTGCATCAAGCTGGCCATGCGACAACACACGGAAGACCACGCTCCTGCCCAGAAGGGCATTTACCTGCCCCCTGGAGCCCTGAGCAGCCTCCTACGAGCCATCTGCTGCCAACGTGTGCTGCTATTTGGTGCCTGCATGGAAGCCATAGCCAGGGATCCTTTACCTGAGACCACCTCTGCTAACCCAGAAGACTCCCGACTGGTGTACCATCACTCCACAGCCCAGCCCCAGGACTAAGTTGCCCACCCACACCTGCCTCTGGGGTTGCCATGTCTGACTCAACAGCATCTGGGGCCAGTGGCAACCCCCAGTCAGAGAGGCAGAAGGCTTCCAGTTTCACTGAAAATTAAGTTGGCATCCTGGTGGAGCGAGTCCTGAGGAATTATGAGGCCCTCTTCTCAAGTTTGTGCCTCATCAGGGATGGACGGAGGAGGATCTGGAAGGACATCGTGGATGCCAACAACACGGAGGGGGAGGTATCCCACGACTACTACCGTGTCCTGAAGCACTGGGAGGACTTCAGGTCCAGTGCCCTCAGGAAGGCCCGGCGCCTCGTTGATGCTCGTGGAGAAGTGGGGCGCCGGGACCAGATGACTAACATCCAGATGAGGGTCCTCGAGCGCATTAGCCCAGTGCTTCACCACCAGGTCCTCGATATGCAGACCCGTCCGGAGCCGAGTGGTAAGTGTCCATGTGTTCATCTCCAGCATAGTGCATGTTGAGGTGTGTCAGGTGTGTGCACCTTGGACGTATGTCTGGTATGCCGTATGTATGGATGTCTGTGTTCAGGGACATGACAGTGAAGCATGTGAGTCCGGTCAAGCTTGTGCAATGACAATGGTGTGCGTGTTGTTATGCATGATGTGCACCTGCATGTGACGACGCACACATGTTTGCATGTCTGTGTCTGTTGTGTGAATCATGGATGCTGATGTCACCCGGAAGAGAAAAAGGATGGGCGAACCCTCTTTTTTAGGGGGCCTGACTCGAGAGGGTTGAGAAGTATACAGATACGTGGGGGTAGAGTCAAAGGCTTCCCAAGCCAATAGCTTGACAGGAGGTCGCTATAGCCTTGCAAAGAGAGCTAGATAACTGCTAGCTCAGAACAAAGAATCACCGTGGATGAATAAAACAATATGAATTTATTTAACAGGAAGACATTTTTGTGCCATAGTGTGGCATATATGCATACATTAAATCTGCATTGTGAAGGATTAGTATACAGTGGTAACAGTCTATTTTCTGTGTTGTTTTTTGTCACAACACATTGACGTTGTCGACACTTGAGTTTGTGTTTCTGGTTCGGTTGATAGCTGACATAGGCAGAGGCTGATAGAGATGGGACAGCGCTGCACTGAGGATACCGAACTGTCTTCAGGACTTGGAGGTCGAGTTCAGACCGGATGAATGAGTAAGGTGTCGTCCTATGGTAAAAGAGGCTATGTTAAAAACGGTGAGGATAGAATATGTCCACTAGTGGTGAGAAGAGCCAGGCAAAGGACCTACCATGTGGACGTTGATAAGCGCCATGGCTATCTGAGTAAATTGCAGCTGCTGGATTTGCGGCTGGGGGGGTCGATCTGCAGGTGTCAGAGGCCCCAGTCTAAGTAAAAGAAGGTCAAAAATTGACTAGTAAGAATTAATCTGTGCATAGGGCCGTTACTACAACAAGGACTAACTCGTGCTGCTATGTCCAGTGAGCGGCCGTGACTCAGAGTTTTTAGATGAGCAGTGCTCGAGTCAAAAGTGGGTGGCAGTTGTAGTTCTAGTGATTAGTCGGGAGTCCGTTACTACGTAGTGCTAAGATATGAGGGTGGTGTGCAGTGGTACGTAGCACGAGTTAGGAGGACAAAACCAGGGGTGAATCGTTGGAATAAATGCTAGAGTGTGATTGTGACCAGAACAAATGGTACCAGCAGCGCGGGGTATTGCGGATCTTACCTGTGCGAGAGACAGGAAAAAGAGCTGTGTCACTGCCGTCGGTTGCGCTGGACTGACTGCGCATGTCAGGGTTTAAAACGAGGCCGTAGTGCCTACAGGGACTGCGCATGCGTCCGGGGATAGTGTAAGGTGTGGGCGCGGTCGTACTGAATGCGTCGGTGTGCGCATGTGTGTTGGTCATGTGTGCGTTGGTGCGCGCAAGCTGGATGAGTCATGTATGATCATGGGCAAAATTACAATTGGCACCATTTGTAACATGCATTGTTATTCCTTGAGACATCAATAAGGAAATACAGTGAAAGGCTTGTGAGCGGATATTATCGAGTCGCTAGGTACATGCTACATTCAATGCTGGCACTGCAGAGTTACATATGGAATCATGTATTGCAGTAAAGCGACGTGAGTCATCAATAACATAGTGCCCAGGAAAAACAGTTCACAATTTCTGTGTCTTTTCTGTGCGGACAGATTAAGGACATGAATACAATACAATAATGAAAGGAGTCATGTGTTGCAGTTGATCACAGGCAAGTGCCAGAAATAGATGAATCACGAAAAAAGGAATAAGAGATCTTATATCGTAGCGCCTAGAAATTGTTACAGGTGTGACCAGTCCACAATGACTGTATTCGAAGTGAAAACACGGAGTGAAAAACGCACTGGGGAGTGGCAGATTAGACTTAGAGTAACTGAAGGTTGAAGGGAGCGTGCTCTGGTAGTAGAAGGAAACCCATGGGGAAATAGGTGGGTCAAGGCACAGGGGAGCGAGCAACACTTTACTTATTAAAGAACAGGTTCCATTCGATGGAAATGTTAAGACCCTGTCTTACAGAGTCCAGTCGATAAATCCATTTTTGCTCGAGTTTACGAAGGGCAAGATCCCTGTTGCCTCCACGGAAGGGGTTGCCTACTGTTTGCAATATTGCCCAGAAGATGTCGTTGTGAGTGTGATTCATCATCTTGAAGTGTGCCACTAGTGGTTTGTCTTCTATTTGGTTTCGTACGCTGGAACGGTGTTCACAAATCCGTTGTCGAATTTCTCTCTTGGATTTGCCTATGTAAATAAGATCACAGGGGCATTTGATGATGTATACGGACCATTTGGTTTTACAGTTGGTAAACGAGTTAAAGGTCCACTGGTTTCCTTTCAGATCAATGGTCTTGAGGTTGGCCGTGAGATTGCAGACGGAGCAATTGCCGCATTTGAAGTGGCCTTTGACGGGTGGGAGGTTCCACAGTGTGGTTTGGGTACTGTCTGGAGCATCCCCTTCTGTGTACGTATGTACAAGTCGGTCCTTCAGATTACGACTTCGTTTGAAGGCAAATCTTGGTTTTTCTGGTTTAAAAGATTCTGTTTGTAGCTTGTCCCAGTGTTTTAGAACTGCCTTTTTGATTGAGTTACTCAAGGGAGTGAAAGTGGTGACGCAGGTCATTTTAGAGTTGGATTGATCTCTGACGGTGGGAGTGAGGCAGGCCTTCCGATTAGTATGTTTGACTCTTTTTCTAGCTTGACGAATAATGTGGCTGGGGTATCCCCGTTCCTTTAAACGGGTAGCGAGTTCTTTGCTCTTAGATTTGTATTCAGTTAATGTAGAGCAATTGCGTCTGATACGTAAGAATTGGCCATAGGGTAGGTTGGTTTTTAACCCTAGAGGGTGGAAGCTGGAGTACTCTAGCAGAGTGTTTTTGGATGTGGGTTTGCGATATAAAGTGGTGCTGAGCGAGTGGTTTGGATTCTTGGATATTACTAGGTCCAGAAAAGGAATCTGATTCTGACTGTACTCCATGGTAAATTTGATGCACTCATTTTGTGAGTTCAACCACAACAGGAACACGTGAAGATTGTCTTCGGTCCCTTTCCAAATCATGAACACGTCATCAATATATCTTAGCCAACATCCGATCGAGTCTTTAAAGGTATTGTGTTTGTTGTAGATGGAGTTCTTTTCAAAAGTGTCCATGAACAAGTTAGCCACGTCCGGGGCGAAAGTAGCCCCCATGCTGGTCCCGTGGCATTGTTGGTAAAAAGAGTGTTTGAAAATGAAGTAATTTTCCGTGAGAGCTAGTCGGGTGCACTCAAGGAGAAAGGCGGTGGGTGGTTCTCTTGTTATCCTGTCGTCTAAGTAGGTTTGGAGGACTTTTAGACATTCCATTTGCGGGATGCTCGTGTAGAGGGACTCAACGTCCAGGGTAACTAAAAAGTCATCTTGTTCGGCTTTTGTTGTGTCCAGTTTTTTTATCATAGCCGTGGTGTCTTGGATGTAGGAGGGCATCTTACTGATGAAGGGCCTTAAGAAGTGATCCACATAGATAGATAAAGGCTCCAGGACTGATCCGATGCCGGCCACGATAGGTCTCCCCGGAGGATTGGTTATGTTTTTGTGGATTTTGGGGAGCAGATAGAATGCTGGAATAATGGGATGGTTGTTGACTAGGAAAGCTTTTTCATCCTCGTCAATCCAACCTTCGTCGTGTGCGTAACGCATCAGACTGATGACTTCGGACAGGATCCTTGACGTAGGGTTTACTGGTATTGGTCTGTAGAACTTAGTGTTAGATAGTTGTCTTGTTACTTCCGTGTCGTATAGGGTGTTGCTCCAGAGAACGATACCACCGCCCTTGTCTGCCGGTTTGATGAGAAACTGTTTGTTACTTTCTAATGATTTAAGGGCCAACCTCTGTTGGGCCGAGAGGTTATTCCTAAAGTGGGTTTGTTTGTTGAAAATGTTCCGCATTTCTAAAAGAATGCGATTCTCAAAAGATAGGATCTCTGGACATACCATGGAGGAGAGGGGGGTGAAAGTTGATGGTGGTTTAAGGCCTGTTGATTTTGGCAGTTCTTTTTCAGGGCTATCTCTGAAAAAATAGCGTAAACGGATGGTCCGAAAGAATTTACGTAATTCAACCTCAGTGTTGAACATGTCAGCGCGGGAACTCGGAATGAATGTTAGGCCTTTACTGAGAACTTTGATTTCGTGGGAGGACAAGATGTGTTCGCTGAGATTGAAAATTGGGATCACCATGTTTGTTGTGCGCGTGGGGTCCAATTCCGTGTGCGCATGGGGTGCTGGCCTTGGTATCGGGGTCTGCCCCGTTGTCCTCTCCCCTGAAAACTTGAGGATTGTTGGGGATTTGCAGGCCCTGCTGTACTTGAATCTGAATCGCTGCTGTTGGAGCTATTAGAGAAAGTGACGAATTTGTTCCTTTGTTGTCTCAGTGGGTTTTGTCTATTGTTTGATGCCTGTGAGTTCTGTTGATTGTAGAAGCCTGGGACTAAATAAGGATAAGTTTTTTCCTCTTTATAGTTTTTTATATCGTTTTGTAGTTTCCACAGCTTTTTGTCGATTGTGAATTTTTGAAATTTCTTTATTTCCTCTTCTATCTTGTCCAGGTGTGTCTTTATCTCTGGTATTACAGATTCGTCTTTGATTTTGTCCTCAAGGATTTTGAGTTCTTCGTTTTGTTTCTTGGTTTCCTCGTCGGCTGTTTCAATTACTAAAATGACCCAATCGCGGGAGCATTTGTTGCCAACACCGCTAAACTTTGTCATAAATCTAGGGTTGTCTAAAAAAACGCGAGGTATGTTCTTCACTTGTAGACCTTCGGGAATCACGCCAGCTTTCAGGTACTCTAACATGATTTGGCCGTGTGATTATGTGCGTGTAAGTTTCTTCTTTTTTTGTAATAGGATGTCCAAATCATTTAGTGCCGGATCTTTCACCGGTGCCGCTGGTGTGGTGGTTACACCGAGTAGCGAAGCGGTGTCTAAAAGTTTTTTATACAGATCATCGGAGAAACTGACAATATTTACTTTCTCCATTTAATGTCTATCAAATAAATGTTGCCCAAAAACCAAGGGTTGTCCAAAGGGAAGAGAAAAAGGATGGGCGAACCCTCTTTTTTAGGGGGCCTGACTCGAGAGGGTTGAGAAGTATACAGATACGTGGGGGTAGAGTCAAAGGCTTCCCAAGCCAATAGCTTGACAGGAGGTCGCTATAGCCTTGCAAAGAGAGCTAGATAACTGCTAGCTCAGAACAAAGAATCACCGTGGATGAATAAAACAATATGAATTTATTTAACAGGAAGACATTTTTGTGCCATAGTGTGGCATATATGCATACATTAAATCTGCATTGTGAAGGATTAGTATACAGTGGTAACAGTCTATTTTCTGTGTTGTTTTTTATCACAACACATTGACGTTGTCGACACTTGAGTTTGTGTTTCTGGTTCGGTTGATAGCTGACATAGGCAGAGGCTGATAGAGATGGGACAGCGCTGCACTGAGGATACCGAACTGTCTTCAGGACTTGGAGGTCGAGTTCAGACCGGATGAATGAGTAAGGTGTCGTCCTATGGTAAACGAGGCTATGTTAAAAACGGTGAGGATAGAATATGTCCACTAGTGGTGAGAAGAGCAAGGCAAAGGACCTACCATGTGGACGTTGATAAGCGCCATGGCTATCTGAGTAAATTGCAGCTGCTGGATTTGCAGCTGGGGGGGGTCGATCTGCAGGTGTCAGAGGCCCCAGTCTAAGTAAAAGAAGGTCAAAAAATGACTAGTAAGAATTAATCTGTGCATAGGGCCGTTACTACAACAAGGACTAACTCGTGCTGCTATGTCCAGTGAGCGGCCGTGACTCATAGTTTTTAGATGAGCTGTGCTCGAGTCAAAAGTGGGTGGCAGTTGTAGTTCTAGTGATTAGTCGGGAGTCTGTTACTACGTAGTGCTAAGATATGAGGGTGGTGTGCAGTGGTACGTAGCACGAGTTAGGAGGACAAAACCAGGGGTGAATCGTTGGAATAAATGCTAGAGTGTGATTGTGACCAGAACAAATGGTACCAGCAGCGCGGGGTATTGCGGATCTTACCTGTGCGAGAGACAGGAAAAAGAGCTGTGTCACTGCCGTCGGTTGCGCTGGACTGACTGCGCATGTCAGGGTTTAAAACGAGGCCGTAGTGCCTACAGGGACTGCGCATGCGTCCGGGGATAGTGTAAGGTGTGGGCGCGGTCGTACTGAATGCGTCGGTGTGCGCATGTGTGTTGGTCATGTGTGCGTTGGTGCGCGCAAGCTGGATGAGTCATGTATGATCATGGGCAAAATTACAATTGGCACCATTTGTAACATGCATTGTTATTCCTTGAGACATCAATAAGGAAATACAGTTAAAGGCTTGTGAGCGGATATTATCGAGTCGCTAGGTACATGCTACATTCAATGCTGGCACTGCAGAGTTACATATGGAATCATGTATTGCAGTAAAGCGACGTGAGTCATCAATAACAAAGTGCCCAGGAAAAACAGTTCACAATTTCTGTGTCTTTTCTGTGCGGACAGATTAAGGACATGAATACAATACAATAATGAAAGGAGTCATGTGTTGCAGTTGATCACAGGCAAGTGCCAGAAATAGATGAATCACGAAAAAAGGAATAAGAGATCTTATATCGTAGCGCCTAGAAATTGTTACAGATGTGACCAGTCCACAATGACTGTATTCGAAGTGAAAACACGGAGTGAAAAACGCACTGGGGAGTGGCAGATTAGACTTAGAGTAACTGAAGGTTGAAGGGAGCGTGCTCTGGTAGTAGAAGGAGACCCATGGGGAAATAGGTGGGTCAAGGCACAGGGGAGCGAGCAACACTTTACTTATTAAAGAACAGGTTCCATTCGATGGAAATGTTAAGACCCTGTCTTACAGAGTCCAGTCGATAAATCCATTTTTGCTCGAGTTTACGAAGGGCAAGATCCCTGTTGCCTCCGCGGAAGGGGTTGCCTACTGTTTGCAATATTGCCCAGAAGATGTCGTTGTGAGTGTGATTCATCATCTTGAAGTGTGCCACTAGTGGTTTGTCTTCTATTTGGTTTTGTACGCTGGAACGGTGTTCACAAATCCGTTGTCGAATTTCTCTCTTGGATTTGCCTATGTAAATAAGATCACAGGGGCATTTGATGATGTATACGGACCATTTGGTTTTACAGTTGGTAAACGAGTTAAAGGTCCACTGGTTTCCTTTCAGATCAATGGTCTTGAGGTTGGCCGTGAAATTGCAGACGGAGCAATTGCTGCATTTGAAGTGGCCTTTGACGGGTGGGAGGTTCCACAGTGTGGTTTGGGTACTGTCTGGAGCATCCCCTTCTGTGTACGTATGTACAAGTCGGTCTTTCAGATTACGACTTCGTTTGAAGGCAAATCTTGGTTTTTCTGGTTTAAAAGATTCTGTTTGTAGCTTGTCCCAGTGTTTTAGAACTGCCTTTTTGATTGAGTTACTCAAGGGAGTGAAAGTGGTGACGCAGGTCATTTTAGAGTTGGATTGATCTCTGACGGTGGGAGTGAGGCAGGCCTTCCGATTAGTATGTTTGACTCTTTTTCTAGCTTGACGAATAATGTGGCTGGGGTATCCCCGTTCCTTTAAACGGGTAGCGAGTTCTTTGCTCTTAGATTCGTATTCAGTTAATGTAGAGCAATTGCGTCTGATACGTAAGAATTGGCCATAGGGTAGGTTGGTTTTTAACCCTAGAGGGTGGAAGCTGGAGTACTCTAGTAGAGTGTTTTTGGATGTGGGTTTGCGATATAAAGTGGTGCTGAGCGAGTGGTTTGGATTCTTGGATATTACTAGGTCCAGAAAAGGAATCTGATTCTGACTGTACTCCATGGTAAATTTGATGCACTCATTTTGTGAGTTCAACCACAACAGGAACACGTGAAGATTGTCTTCGGTCCCTTTCCAAATCAACAACACGTCATCAATATATCTTAGCCAACATCCGATCGAGTCTTTAAAGGTATTGTGTTTGTTGTAGATGGAGTTCTTTTCAAAAGTGTCCATGAACAAGTTAGCCACGTCCGGGGCGAAAGTAGCCCCCATGCTGGTCCCGTGGCATTGTTGGTAAAAAGAGTGTTTGAAAATGAAGTAATTTTCCGTGAGAGCTAGTCGGGTGCACTCAAGGAGAAAGGCGGTGGGTGGTTCTCTTGTTATCCTGTCGTCTAAGTAGGTTTGGAGGACTTTTAGACATTCCATTTGCGGGATGCTCGTGTAGAGGGTCTCAACGTCCAGGGTAACTAAAAAGTCATCTTGTTCGGCTTTTGTTGTGTCCAGTTTTTTTATCATAGCCGTGGTGTCTTGGATGTAGGAGGGCATCTTACTGATGAAGGGCCTTAAGAAGTGATCCACATAGATAGATAAAGGCTCCAGGACTGATCCGATGCCGGCCACGATAGGTCTCCCCGGAGGATTGGTTATGTTTTTGTGGATTTTGGGGAGCAGATAGAATGCTGGAATAATGGGATGGTTGTTGACTAGGAAAGCTTTTTCATCCTCGTCAATCCAACCTTCGTCGTGTGCGTAACGCATCAGACTGATGACTTCGGACAGGATCCTTGACGTAGGGTTTACTGGTATTGGTCTGTAGAACTTAGTGTTAGATAGTTGTCTTGTTACTTCCGTGTCGTATAGGGTGTTGCTCCAGAGAACGATACCACCGCCCTTGTCTGCCGGTTTGATGAGAAACTGTTTGTTACTTTCTAATGATTTAAGGGCCAACCTCTGTTGGGCCGAGAGGTTATTCCTAAAGTGGGTTTGTTTGTTGAAAATGTTCCGCATTTCTAAAAGAATGCGATTCTCAAAAGATAGGATCTCTGGACATACCATGGAGGAGAGGGGGGTGAAAGTTGATGGTGGTTTAAGGCCTGTTGATTTTGGCAGTTCTTTTTCAGGGCTATCTCTGAAAAAATAGCGTAAACGGATGGTCCGAAAGAATTTACGTAATTCAACCTCAGTGTTGAACATGTCAGCGCGGGAACTCGGAATGAATGTTAGGCCTTTACTGAGAACGTTGATTTCGTGGGAGGACAAGATGTGTTCGCTGAGATTGAAAATTGGGATCACCATGTTTGTTGTGCGCGTGGGGTCCAATTCCGTGTGCGCATGGGGTGCTGGCCTTGGTATCGGGGTCTGCCCCGTTGTCCTCTCCCCTGAAAACTTGAGGATTATTGGGGATTTGCAGGCCCTGCTGTACGTGAATCTGAATCGCTGCTGTTGGAGCTATTAGAGAAAGTGACAAATTTGTTCCTTTGTTGTCTCCGTGGGTTTTGTCTATTGTTTGATGCCTGTGAGTTCTGCTGATTGTAGAAGCCTGGGACTAAATAAGGATAAGTTTTTTCCTCTTTATAGTTTTTTATATCGTTTTGTAGTTTCCACAGCTTTTTGTCGATTGTGAATTTTTGAAATTTCTTTATTTCCTCTTCTATCTTGTCCAGGTGTGTCTTTATCTCTGGTATTACAGATTCGTCTTTGATTTTGTCCTCAAGGATTTTGAGTTCTTCGTTTTGTTTCTTGGTTTCCTCGTCGGCTGTTTCAATTACTAAAATGACCCAATCGCGGGAGCATTTGTTGCCAACACCGCTAAACTTTGTCATAAATCTAGGGTTGTCTAAAAAAACGCGAGGTATGTTCTTCACTTGTAGACCTTCGGGAATCACGCCAGCTTTCAGGTACTCTAACATGAGTTGGCCGTGTGATTCTGTGCGTGTAAGTTTCTTCTTTTTTTGTAATAGGATGTCCAAATCATTTAGTGCCGGATCTTTCACCGGTGCCGCTGGTGTGGTGGTTACACCGAGTAGCGAAGGGGTGTCTAAAAGTTTTTTATACAGATCATCGGAGAAACTGACAATATTTACTTTCTCCATTTAATGTCTATCAAATAAATGTTGCCCAACAACCAAGGGTTGTCCAAAGGGAAGAGAAAAAGGATGGGCGAACCCTCTTCTTTAGGGGGCCTGACTCGAGAGGGTTGAGAAGTATACAGATACGTGGGGGTAGAGTCAAAGGCTTCCCAAGCCAATAGCTTGACAGGAGGTCGCTATAGCCTTGCAAAGAGAGCTAGATAACTGCTAGCTCAGAACAAAGAATCACCGTGGATGAATAAAACAATATGAATTTATTTAACAGGAAGACATTTTTGTGCCATAGTGTGGCATATATGCATACATTAAATCTGCATTGTGAAGGATTAGTATACAGTGGTAACAGTCTATTTTCTGTGTTGTTTTTTATCACAACACATTGACGTTGTCGACACTTGAGTTTGTGTTTCTGGTTCGGTTGATAGCTGACATAGGCAGAGGCTGATAGAGATGGGACAGCGCTGCACTGAGGATACCGAACTGTCTTCAGGACTTGGAGGTCGAGTTCAGACCGGATGAATGAGTAAGGTGTCGTCCTATGGTAAAAGAGGCTATGTTAAAAACGGTGAGGATAGAATATGTCCACTAGTGGTGAGAAGAGCAAGGCAAAGGACCTACCATGTGGACGTTGATAAGCGTCATGGCTATCTGAGTAAATTGCAGCTGCTGGATTTGCGGCTGGGGGGGTCGATCTGCAGGTGTCAGAGGCCCCAGTCTAAGTAAAAGAAGGTCAAAAAATGACTAGTAAGAATTAATCTGTGCATAGGGCCGTTACTACAACAAGGACTAACTCGTGCTGCTATGTCCAGTGAGCGGCCGTGACTCAGAGTTTTTAGATGAGCAGTGCTCGAGTCAAAAGTGGGTGGCAGTTGTAGTTCTAGTGATTAGTCGGGAGTCCGTTACTACGTAGTGCTAAGATATGAGGGTGGTGTGCAGTGGTACGTAGCACGAGTTAGGAGGACAAAACCAGGGGTGAATCGTTGGAATAAATGCTAGAGTGTGATTGTGACCAGAACAAATGGTACCAGCAGCGCGGGGTATTGCGGATCTTACCTGTGCGAGAGACAGGAAAAAGAGCTGTGTCACTGCCGTCGATTGCGCTGGACTGACTGCGCATGTCAGGGTTTAAAACGAGGCCGTAGTGCCTACAGGGACTGCGCATGCGTCCAGGGATAGTGTAAGGTGTGGGCGCGGTCGTACTGAATGCGTCGGTGTGCGCATGTGTGTTGGTCATGTGTGCGTTGGTGCGCGCAAGCTGGATGAGTCATGTATGATCATGGGCAAAATTACAATTGGCAATATAGCGACCTCCTGTCAAGCTATTGGCTTGGGAAGCCTTTGACTCTACCCCCACGTATCTGTATACTTCTCAACCCTCTCGAGTCAGGCCCCCTAAAAAAGAGGGTTCGCCCATCCTTTTTCTCTTCCCTTTGGACAACCCTTGGTTGTTGGGCAACATTTATTTGATAGACATTAAATGGAGAAAGTAAATATTGTCAGTTTCTCCGATGATCTGTATAAAAAACTTTTAGACACCCCTTCGCTACTCGGTGTAACCACCACACCAGCGGCACCGGTGAAAGATCCGGCACTAAATGATTTGGACATCCTATTACAAAAAAAGAAGAAACTTACAAGCACAGAATCACACGGCCAACTCATGTTAGAGTACCTGAAAGCTGGCGTGAATCCCGAAGGTCTACAAGTGAAGAACATACCTCGCGTTTTTTTAGACAACCCTAGATTTATGACAAAGTTTAGCGGTGTTGGCAACAAATGCTCCTGCGATTGGGTCCTTTTAGTAATTGAAACAGCCGACGAGGAAACCAAGAAACAAAACGAAGAACTCAAAATCCTTGAGGCCAAAATCAAAGAAGAATCTGTAATACCAGAGATAAAGACACACCTGGACAAGATAGAAGAGGAAATAAAGAAATTTCAAAAATTCACAATCGACAAAAAGCTGTGGAAACTACAAAACGATATAAAAAACTATAAAGAGGAAAAAACTTATCCTTATTTAGTCCCAGGCTTCTACAATCAACAGAACTCACAGGCATCAAACAATAGACAAAACCCACGGAGACAACAAAGGAACAAATTTGTCACTTTCTCTAATAGCTCCAACAGCAGCGATTCAGATTCAAGTACAGCAGGGCCTGCAAATCCCCAACAATCCTCAAGTTTTCAGGGGAGAGGACAACGGGGCAGACCACGATACCAAGGCCAGCACCCCATGCGCACACGGAATTGGACCCCACGCGCACAACAAACATGGTGATCCCAATTTTCAATCTCAGCGAACACATCTTGTCCTCCCACGAAATCAACGTTTTCAGTAAAGGCTTAACATTCATTCCGAGTTCCCGCGCTGACATGTTCAACACTGAGGTTGAATTACGTAAATTCTTTCGGACCATCCGTTTACGCTATTTTTTCAGAGATAGCCCTGAAAAAGAACTGCCAAAATCAACAGGCCTTAAACCACCATCAACTTTCACCCCCCTCTCCTCCATGGTATGTCCAGAGATCCTATCTTTTGAGAATCGCATTCTTTTAGAAATGCGGAACATTTTCAACAAACAAACCCACTTTAGGAATAACCTCTCGGCCCAACAGAGGTTGGCCCTTAAATCATTAGAAAGTAACAAACAGTTTCTCATCAAACCGGCAGACAAGGGCGGTGGTATCGTTCTCTGGAGCAACACCCTATACGACACGGAAGTAACAAGACAACTATCTAACACTAAGTTCTACAGACCAATACCAGTAAACCCTACGTCAAGGATCCTGTCCGAAGTCATCAGTCTGATGCGTTACGCACACGACGAAGGTTGGATTGACGAGGATGAAAAAGCTTTCCTAGTCAACAACCATCCCATTATTCCAGCATTCTATCTGCTCCCCAAAATCCACAAAAACATAACCAATCCTCCGGGGAGACCTATCGTGGCCGGCATCGGATCAGTCCTGGAGCCTTTATCTATCTATGTGGATCACTTCTTAAGGCCCTTCATCAGTAAGATGCCCTCCCACATCCAAGACACCACGGCTATGATAAAAAAAACTGGACACAACAAAAGCCGAACAAGATGACTTTTTAGTTACCCTGGACGTTGAGTCCCTCTACACGAGCATCCCGCAAATGGAATGTCTAAAAGTCCTCCAAACCTACTTAGACGACAGGATAACAAGAGAACCACCCACCGCCTTTCTCCTTGAGTGCACCCGACTAGCTCTCACGGAAAATTACTTCATTTTCAAACACTCTTTTTACCAACAATGCCACGGGACCAGCATGGGTGCTACTTTCGCCCCGGACGTGGCTAACTTGTTCATGGACACTTTTGAAAAGAACTCCATCTACAACAAACACAATACCTTTAAAGACTCGATCGGATGTTGGCTAAGATATATTGATGACGTGTTCATGATTTGGAAAGGGACCGAAGACAATCTTCACGTGTTCCTGTTGTGGTTGAACTCACAAAATGAGTGCATCAAATTTACCATGGAGTACAGTCAGAATCAGATTTCTTTTCTGGACCTAGTAATATCCAAGAATCCAAACCACTCGCTCAGCACCACTTTATATCGCAAACCCACATCCAAAAACACTCTACTAGAGTACTCCAGCTTCCACCCTCTAGGGTTAAAAACCAACCTACCCTATGGCCAATTCTTACGTATCAGACGCAATTGCTCTACATTAACTGAATACGAATCTAAGAGCAAAGAACTCGCTACCCGTTTAAAGGAACGGGGATACCCCAGCCACATTATTCGTCAAGCTAGAAAAAGAGTCAAACATACTAATCGGAAGGCCTGCCTCACTCCCACCGTCAGAGATCAATCCAACTCTAAAATGACCTGCGTCACCACTTTCACTCCCTTGAGTAACTCAATCAAAAAGGCAGTTCTAAAACACTGGGACAAGCTACAAACAGAATCTTTTAAACCAGAAAAACCAAGATTTGCCTTCAAACGAAGTCGTAATCTGAAAGACCTACTTGTACATACGTACACAGAAGGGGATGCTCCAGACAGTACCCAAACCACACTGTGGAACCTCCCACCCGTCAAAGGCCACTTCAAATGCGGCAATTGCTCCGTCTGCAATCTCACAGCCAACCTCAAGACCATTGATCTGAAAGGAAACCAGTGGACCTTTAACTCGTTTACCAACTGTAAAACCAAATGGTCCGTATACATCATCAAATGCCCCTGTGATCTTATTTACATAGGCAAATCCAAGAGAGAAATTCGACAACGGATTTGTGAACACCGTTCCAGCGTACGAAACCAAATAGAAGACAAACCACTAGTGGCACACTTCAAGATGATGAATCACACTCACAACGACATCTTCTGGGCAATATTGCAAACAGTAGGCAACCCCTTCCGCGGAGGCAACAGGGATCTTGCCCTTCGTAAACTCGAGCAAAAATGGATTTATCGACTGGACTCTGTAAGACAGGGTCTTAACATTTCCATCGAATGGAACCTGTTCTTTAATAAGTAAAGTGTTGCTCGCTCCCCTGTGCCTTGACCCACCTATTTCCCCATGGGTCTCCTTCTACTACCAGAGTACGCTCCCTTCAACCTTCAGTTATTCTAAGTCTAATCTGCCACTCCCCAGTGCGTTTTTCACTCCGTGTTTTCACTTCGAATACAGTCATTGTGGACTGGTCACACCTGTAACAATTTCTAGGCGCTACGATATAAGATCTCTTATTCCTTTTTTCGTGATTCATCTATTTCTGGCACTTGCCTGTGATCAACTGCAACACATGACTCCTTTCATTATTGTATTGTATTCATGTCCTTAATCTGTCCGCACAGAAAAGACACAGAAATTGTGAACTGTTTTTCCTGGGCACTATGTTATTGATGACTCACGTCGCTTTACTGCAATACATGATTCCATATGTAACTCTGCAGTGCCAGCATTGAATGTAGCATGTACCTAGCGACTCGATAATATCCGCTCACAAGCCTTTAACTGTATTTCCTTATTGATGTCTCAAGGAATAACAATGCATGTTACAAATGGTGCCAATTGTAATTTTGCCCATGATCATACATGACTGATCTAGCTTGCGCGCACTAACGCACACATGACCAACACACATGCACACACCGACGCATTCAGTACGACCGCGCCCACACCTTACACTATCCCCGGACGCATGCGCAGTCCCTGTAGGCACTACGGCCTCGTTTTAAACCCTGACATGTGCAGTCAGTCCAGCGCAACCGACGGCAGTGACACAGCTCTTTTTCCTGTCTCTCGCACAGGTAAGATCCGCAATACCCCGCGCTGCTGGTACCATTTGTTCTGGTCACAATCACACTCTAGCATTTATTCCAACGATTCACCCCTGGTTTTGTCCTCCTAACTCGTGCTACGTACCACTGCACACCACCCTCATATCTTAGCACTACGTAGTAACGGACTCCCGACTAATCACTAGAACTACAACTGCCACCCACTTTTGACTCGAGCACTGCTCATCTAAAAACTCTGAGTCACGGCCGCTCACTGGACATAGCAGCACGAGTTAGTCCTTGTTGTAGTAACGGCCCTATGCACAGATTAATTCTTACTAGTCATTTTTTGACCTTCTTTTACTTAGACTGGGGCCTCTGACACCTGCAGATCGACCCCCCCAGCCGCAAATCCAGCAGCTGCAATTTACTCAGATAGCCATGGCGCTTATCAACGTCCACATGGTAGGTCCTTTGCCTTGCTCTTCTCACCACTAGTGGACATATTCTATCCTCACCGTTTTTAACATAGCCTCTTTTACCATAGGATGACACCTTACTCATTCATCCGGTCTGAACTCGACCTCCAAGTCCTGAAGACAGTTCGGTATCCTCAGTGCAGCGCTGTCCCATCTCTATCAGCCTCTGCCTATGTCAGCTATCAACCGAACCAGAAACACAAACTCAAGTGTCGACAACGTCAATGTGTTGTGATAAAAAACAACACAGAAAATAGACTGTTACCACTGTATACTAATCCTTCACAATGCAGATTTAATGTATGCATATATGCCACACTATGGCACAAAAATGTCTTCCTGTTAAATAAATTCATATTGTTTTATTCATCCACGGTGATTCTTTGTTCTGAGCTAGCAGTTATCTAGCTCTCTTTGCAAGGCTATAGCGACCTCCTGTCAAGCTATTGGCTTGGGAAGCCTTTGACTCTACCCCCACGTATCTGTATGCTGATGTCACCCTCATGGACATGCATGGTGTACATGTGCGTGTTACTGAGTGCTGAGTGTGTGACTAGAAAACACCATGGATGCATGACACATGCACATCTCGATGCATGCATTGGCTGTTGTGGCCTAGCTGTCCATGATTGCACTGTGATGGGAGGTGGACACTGATGGATGCGTGACTGTGCGGTGGTGTATGTGCATGTGTGTTGCTTGCAAGGATCCGTGTGTTGTGGAAGGTGATGATGGCTATGACGTACGACAGTGCCACTCATGTGCATTTGCTTTGTGTCTAGCAGACTTACGTTCAGTATCCTGATGCCTGTGTTCAATGTCTCCCTTTCCACAGAGACTAGTGAAGAAGAGGGTGGAGACAGTGCTGTGGAGCTAAGCGGCGGAGATGCCTTTTTGGTAAGTTTCATTTTGTTTTGGGATCATGGACCCTCAGAGTTTCATTGTTGATAGTTCAGGTACTGTGGATTGTTTTCTTCTATGTATTTACACCCATGAAGGAATGTTATTTTTTTTTAATTTTCCCTTTGAATTCTGATTTTTTTTACTCTAGAGATGCACCACTTTGAGGATTTGCTATTTCTTTTTTGGATCACATATTTTTGGGGGATTTTGCATTTCTGTTCATTTCACATTCATTTATTTGTCGCTGTCATGGTTGCTTTTCATTTGGTAGATTTCTGTTTCTTAATACATTTTCATCAGTTCATATATTTGTGTTGTCTGCTCTCATTTGTTTGGTGCCTGTGTCAGTCGTCATTGCCTCAGTCAAGTGTCACTGCTGTGTGGCCATGTGGGGCATGTCTTTGGGTGAATGCATGTGTGCTTCTGTGAATGACATGCCATAGGGCCTTTACTGGGAAGAGGGGACAATGGATGGGTGTGGAGTTGCACTGTGGGGGGGGCAGCGTGGGGTGGCATTTGGGTGGACATTTGCTACATGCGTGTATGTTGTGACAATGTGTTGGTTGGGAGGACATGAGTCAGGGCCTGCTGGCAGGTGTCCATCACTGGTGGGGGGACATGAGTCCGGGCTTGCATGTGCATGGTGCCATGTGGGCTGCCTGCGGGTCATGGTCAGGGGAGTTGGATGTTCCCCTGTGGCATGGGCTGCCAGAGGGTCTGGGTCATGGGTGATGGGCTGCCTGCGGGGCATGGCCAGGGGTGTTGGGTGGTCCCCTGTGGTGTGGGCTGCCTGCAGGCCATGGTCAGGGGAGTTGGGTGGTCCCTGTGGTGTGGGCTGCCTGCAGGTCATGGTCCAGGGTGATGGGCTGCCTGTGGGTCATGGTCAGGGGAGTTGGGTGGTCCCCTGTGGTGTGGGCTGCCTGCGGGGCATGGACAGGGGTGATGGGCTGCCTGTGGGGCATGGCCAGGGGAGTTGGGTGGTCCCCTGTGGTGTGGGCTGCCTGCGGGTCATGGTCAGGGGTGATGGGCTGCCTGCGGGGCATGGCCAGGGGTGTTGGGTGCTCCCCTGTGATGTGGGCTGCCTGCGGGTCATGGTCAGGGGTGTTGGGTGGTCCCCTGTGGTGTGGGCTGCTAGCGGGTCATGGTCAGGGGTGATGGGCTGCCTGCGGGCCATGGCCAGGGATGTTGAGTGGTCCCCTGTGGTGTGGGCTGCCTGCGGGTCATGGTCAGGGGTGTTGGGTGGTCCTCTGTGGTGTGGGCTGTCTGTGGGCCATGGTCAGAGGTGATGGGCTGCCCGTGGGGCATGGCCAGGGGTGTTGGGTGTTCCCCTGTGGTGTGGGCTGCCTGCAGGGAGTGCACGTGGCTCCTCACCATGCGGGTGAGCAATTCCGGGGGTATGCGAAGGTTAAGGGAAGGACAAGCCTTCGAAGTTGAGGAAAGTTTCACCCATTTTCTCGATGGCCGAAAAGATTTCCGGACCGCGTTTGCACAGTACCTTGTCAATGAAGAAAGCTGTAGCTGAGGCAGTTGTTCCTGGCAGTTCGAGCAGATCTCGCTGTTCCTGAGCCTCAGTCGTGGGGACAAGAAGGAGGATGTCGGGAGGTCCCTGCACTGCCCAGGGAAGAGGTCAAAAGCTGTAGCTAGACGTCGGTTTAAGGTGTGAGTGCCTTAAAGTCCACAAGCTGGTTTCCTTCCCTCGGGCTATCCGGTTTTCAACATTCAACCAGAAAAGGACGATGTCCAGGTGGCTTGCGATGTTTGTTCCCACCAAACACAAGGGAAGGTTAACCTTGAAGGGCTTCTCTGTTGGAGTTTCAGGCAATTCGGACCTGCAACAGGGCTTCACCGGTCGTCCAGGAGTTGTAGCAGTCCTCTTCCTTCCTCTCCTCTTCGGTTCTTTCATTCCAGTGGTCGACTCTGCTTTCCAAGTCCCAGAGACCTGCTTTTAAACAGTTTTCCCCCATTCATTCTAGCCTGGCTGTCACTCACACAGCAGGGTGGCTGTCCTTGCCGGACAGCCAGCCGGCCAATCATGCCAGAGTGCATTCCGGTCAGCTAGGAGACTAAGCACAGGGAGTTCGGGCACCTCCCTCACATCCTGTCCACCCCAGACACTCAGGTGCCAGAGGAGGGCTTCAGCACTGTAGCCCACCAAAGGCCAACGAACAAAGGGACCAAACCTGGTTTGGCGCGCAGAGACAAACACAAGAAGGACCTTTCCTAAAAGAAATGGCGAAAAAAGATGACCGGAGTCTGTTTTTTACAGATAGGTCTTGGGTGCCATATTGAAAAACATGGCTGACCCGATTTTTAGCTACCATTGTTAGCTGTCGGGAAAAATCATGGTAGTTTGATCTAAACCCCCGTCACCATCCACTTAAAGTAGGTAACATTTTACTGTTACATGAGTGTTTTGACTCAGGGAAAGCTAGGCATCCCCTCCAGCACTCTATAGAAAGTTAGGGTGTGCTGGGTCAGTACATTTAAAGAGACTAATAAAATCAATTCAACTTTACATGCTCTGGGAGACAGTAGTCAGTCCCAGAGAAGGTATTTAAACCTTGGGGAGTATGAAAGACACCCCTGTACCACTGCACTGAAGGTGATGTGTGACACATAGAAAAGATGATGCTACTGGAGTTGTTTTAAAACTCCATAACCAAAGAACACAAAAGTAAAACACACATCAAAATACATGAAAGAGTGGGAAAAAAGGCTCACACTCTTTCCAGGTAAAAAATCAAATCCTAAAAATCCAGCAAAGTGGTCTCATTTGGAGAATTCTCTCTAACATTGCTGATGGAGGAGGTATTTGGGTTTTTGAGGCAAAGGTTCTATGAGAAGGTGCACACACCCAACTTACTGTTAGCAAATATGTTCCAGATGCTACGATTGTGAAAAGGGGAGTGGTGAAGATTATGTACACTTCAGGGAGGAATTTTGTTTTTTTAACTACTTTATTTAAACCGGTTGCACATACGGAGCGACAATTAAGTTACGTTTCATTTGTATATCCATACACCATTTGGATCAATCCCCCCATCCACCCTGATGGGTCTGACCCACCCTGAGCTTCCTTCTCATAGCCACCTGGTAGTTTGGGGGAGTGACGCCTCCGTTTCGAGCAAGTTCACAAAAACAACCTTGGCAGTTTGGGCTTGCATGTTTGGGCAGGAAAGACAGTCATATTTCAAGATCGGGCCCAAATGTCTGTCAACTGGTGTAGGCCATCTTTAGCTGCTGTAACCTCTGCGACCAAATTTCCCAAATCTTGATCCACCATAAAGACAGCAGTGGGCCCTCGGGGGCCTTCAATGTACTGTTGACCATAATCTTGGCTACCAAAAGGAGCTTGGTCAGTAATTTAGATAATGTCCTTGACTTTGGGTATACCCCCAGGACTGGGGAGACCAGAGGGCACTTTGGGGCTCATCGGAAGCTTAATGCTCGAGATGGCCTCAATGGAGGTAATCACCTCTTCCCAGAAAGCCTGAACGAGGGGCAGTCACCCCACATGTGCAAGTAAGTCCCCCGTATCGGAAGTACCAGAGAAAGAGCAGTTTGAAGGTTCACTCATTATTGGTTACACACCTCGAGGAGAAACTCCCAGTCCAAATGTTTAGGGAGGCTTGATCGACCAGCTGGAGGCCCAGATCCAACTCCCATTGTGACATGTAGCTAGGCCGATTAGCCAGGAAGTCCTCCTATCCTTCAGATGTTCCCCCCCTGCGGGCCCTCAAGCAAGGTGAGTTCAATGGGCTTGAGGTCACGCCCTTGTCTGGTTAGGGGGTGTGTAATCCAGTGAAGAAGCTGTGCAAAGGAGAATCTGTCCATCTCGGACAGTTGGAATACCCCCTTACAATGTTCAAAGGTGCAGGGCTGGGCGTTCCCAAATAGTTGTGAAAGAGTATTCAATCCACCTCGGGTCCAGTTCCTAAAGGGTGCAGGGAGCCAGCCCGGAGTAAAGGCAGGGTTGTGGAGGACAGGGTTGTGAGGCCCTATACCCCTGGGGATCCCCTTAATTTTCATTGCCCAATCCCAGATTCTAACCGTTAACTTGGTGGAGCAGAGAATTCCGGGCCAGAATATCTGTGTTATTTGAGGAATGTATGGTAGGGAGCGAAGGGTAAGTGGGAGTTGGGACTGCTCTATGTCAACCCACTTCGGTGGGTCCACGGGAGATTGCCAAGTGCAGAAACGCGATAGCTGTGCCGCCATGTAATATCTGCGGAGATGCAGAACTGCCAGCCCTTTCTGGGAGTGATTTTATGCATCCGAAAGACATAGCACTAAGCTTTGACAATTATTACAAAGAATTAGACTTAGAGCGATGGGGAAGGGGCAATGGACCAGATTGTGGAATATCTGGCCGACTTAGGCATCACATCTCTGACAGGAGCAAACATTGATGAGTTGGATTACCCTATAATGGAAAGAATGTTCTTTCAGGGCTACAGAGTGCATGAGTATGGGAAATACCCCCAGGTAGTGATGGCTTTACTCTGTCATTCTGAAGGAGGTTCTCTTCATCTCTGGTGCTGTTTACGGCAGGAATCTTTAATGGAATAGTGGAAAGTGGGGGGTTCTGCCTTAACCAAAATTACAAGGTTGCTACTGAGCGGCCCTGTAGTTATGGTTAAGTTGCTCAACCCATAGGAAAGCACTTTTTGGGCAACCTATAACTTTGCGTCCCCGCCCCCCCGGACGAATCCTCATGAAACTTTGCAAAAAAAGTATATGGCCCGTCAGATCGGTCCTGCGAAGTCTGATGAGGTTTCATTAAGGGGGGCCCAAGGTAATACGAGGGGCACTAACATTTTTATTTTTTCCAATTAACGCAACGGAAAATACATTTTGCTCATGCCTACAGCCCAAATCGCTGGATGGATTTGCACCAAATTGGTGGCAGGAACGGCGGCTTGGTGCTGAAAATGTGCTTTTGTAAATCTGGTGTAAATCCATCCAGTAGTTTTTTTTTTTTAAATGACCAAAAGTAAGTAAAACAAAATTAGTGATTTCTGGCTTCGATGTGCGGACACACTTCCCTGTTCTGACCGTGGGCGGGCCTATGATTGTCCAGGGACCAACGTGAGATCCACGGACATCAGACGTGCCCGCTCATTGGATGGTCAAAAGCATGAAGTGCGTCAGATTTTTGGAAATGCCCGCCATATTGGATTTGCAGACATCCGCCGGTGTCCACGAACATCGCAGTAAAAGCATATTCAAAAAGACAACATTGCACTTGTCAAACTTATGAAACAATCTTTGGGGAAGGGAGGGGTGATGAGGATGTTATGAGATATGGCCTTAAAAAGCCAAAAAACAGGTGTTTTTTTCTCCGATGTCCGCAAACAGTCCGGGCATTCCTGTAATGTCCCCGGCATCTATGCTTATCTGTGCATTACAGGGTTGGTGAAATGCAGTATTTGGATGGCTTGTAACTTGGCGCCATGCAATGAAACTGCATGAAACTTTGGAATTTCATTCCAGACCTGATTTTAGAACATGTGGTGCTGTTTCGTAAAGAGGGAACAAAATTAGAGGGGGGGTCCCAAAATATTGTAAAGGCTTATAAATGTGGTGCCATTTGACAAATCTGCACAAACGTTTGCAAAAGATTAGCTTTAGATCTAGATATAAATGTTTTCACAAAGTTTGGTGGGATTTTATCAGGAGGGGGCTAAATTAGAGCGGGGGCTCAACATTTGTAGATGGTTTATACTTCTGTTGCTGTTTGAAGAATGTGGTCAAAGGTTTTGAGAAAGATTAGAGACCCAACCTTGAATGTTTGTGCAAAGTCTGAATGGATTTTGTCAAGTGGGGGCTAAGTTATATGACTATTGTATGTAAATACATTTTGACACTTCTGAAAAAATAAAACATGGGCGGATTTCTGGCAAACTCGTGTAAGGAGCATTGGCAAGGACCTGAAAGCATGGTTTTGCAAATCTGTTTGTGTTTTATTTTTTGACAAGTGTCATGATGTAGGTAAAGAAAATAGTGATACATCGTTGGTGACTGAGGTATAACCTGTGGACATGGGCAGTGGCCAGATTGTGCGGGTCATGGCATAAGGTCATGACCCGGACAGTCTGGCTACTGGCCCTGACCACGAGTGACGACCAATGGGGATAAAGTGGCCAAGTTCATCAAGGACCGGCTATGTGGTAAAGTTTTTCGAAATTGGGATAGGATTGTGTCAAGATCTGAGGTCCATGATGATTATAGTACCTCGTCCCCAAGTAATAGTCAGAGAAGAGCTATCAACTCGCTGACCGATTGAGGCCACAGATGGTTGGCAGGAACAGAAAACACAGAGTCCCGGATGACTGTAAGGGAGAGAGAAGGGTTAGCAGGCAGGTACAAGGAAACTACTACAAGCACAAAATGGTAGACAGAAAGAACACCTACCCTAGGGATATCCAGTGACAGCTTGAAACCTAAGTGTTCCCCTTGAAGGAGTGGAGAGCAAGGTAGGAGGGTGCTCAGGGAAGGGGAAGTATCACCTAGGAGGTAATACTGAGCGAGATAGGAAGCAAGGCAGTCCAGGAAGCAATCCAGAGGTCTTGAACAGTTCAAATGAGGCAGTCCATAATAACCAAATCCAGAGGGCAAACACCAAAGGCAGTCCAAGAAGCAATCCAAGGGTCTATTCAGTTCCAGTATACAGATTTCCAAGGGACACATCCAATAAGAAGATCCAGAAGCAAAACAAGGTCAGGAATCCAGGAAATCCAAAAACAGGAGTACGAGGAGCACAGAAACGCTACTCGCCGAAGGAACAGCTGAGAAGCACTGACTGAGAGGGCTGAAGCTCTTATAGGGTTCCTCCGAGTCACGTGACTGCCCTCCTGGTCATGTGACCGTCACGTGACCACTAATCGGTTCACGTGACCTTCTCTTGCGAAGCGCCGTGCCCAATGTGCTCCCGCAATGAATGAAAGAGCTTCTGCATGCCTGCAGATGCCAGGGTAAACCCCAATGTGATCGGGGAAGCAGGTGCCAGGGACGCCACAGCATGCAGCATTCTCTCGGAGGCCGGGCGGGCACAGGAGCGGATGTGATCCGCGCCGCCGCCGAGATACCGCCAAACCAGGTGAATGGGAGGAGTTCCGGGGTCCAGGCTGTTGCGAGGAGTGCATGACAGAGCTCCCCCCCAAGGGCACACATTCTCGTGGGCTAAGGGAAGTCCTTATGAAAACGAGAGACTAACAGCGGTGCATGGACCTGACTAGCGGGTTCCCAGGATCTTTCCTTTGGACCATAACCCAGTCAATCTACTAGGTATGACACAAGAACCAAGAATACCGCTAGCCTCGTATTCTTCGGAGGTGCCTTTCATCGGAGGAGAAGGGGGCAAAACAATAAGCATCGTGTCTGGACAGGAGTGAAGTGTGAAAAACTGGGTGAATACGCCAGGAGACGGGTAGTGAAAGTCTGTAGGCCACAGGGTTGATGACTCTAGTCACCCGATATGGACCAACAAAACGGAGCAAGAGTTTACGACAGCCCGGTATTGGGAGGTGCCTAGAGGAGAGCCTTACCCTATCCCCTACAGCATAACTAGAGGCTGCTGTATGTTTCTTATCGGCCGCCCTACACATTATACCCTGTGTTTCTCGGAGGTGTATTAAGGTCTGTGCGTGTGTATGTCCCTTAAATTCCCTATGCAAGAGGAAACAGAGGGTGGTAGTGTGGGAGTCAACTCTGGGAAGGGAAGGATGTGAGGGTGTTGGCCATATAGAGAATAAAAAGGTGAATAACATGTGGATGAGTGAGGTGCGTTATTGTAGGCAAACTCGGCTAAATGGAGTACTTGGTACCAGGATTGCTGATTTTGCAAGGAAAGACACCGAAGGTATTTTTCCATGGTCTGGTTGACGCGTTCTGTCTGCACGTCCGTCTCGGGGTGATAAGAGGATGAGAAATGTGTGTCAACCCCTAGCAGTTTAGTAAGAGATTGCCAAAACCGGGAGGTGAACGGAGAACCTCGGTCAGATACCACGATGGAAGGTAGCCCAAAATGACAAAAGATGTGGTGAAAAAACAGATCAGCTAGGGCAGGAACAGTGGGTATGCTGGCGCAGAGAACAAAACGAGCCATTTTCATGAAGGAGTCGACCACCACCCATATCGTACCGAAACCTTTTACTCGAGGCATGTCTGTGACAAAATCCATAGTGATAGTGTGCCAAGGCCTTAATGGGAGTGGTAAAGGTTGTAATAATCCTAAGGGACGACCCTTTCTGTTTTTACATTGGGCACACACCGAACAAGAAGCCACATAAGATACTGCGTCTCTGTGTATGGAGGGCCACCAACACCATCGCCGAAGCAGGGCTACAGTACGTTTTTGGCCAGGGTGTCAGTTTATGACTGCATCATGAGACCACTCCAACGCTAACGTGCGTGTGTCTGGTGTAGGTAAGTAGAGTTTTCCCTATATGAACGGTAAGCCGTCATGTAATTCTATCTCCCAATCTTGTAGTTGTTCTGGATGTGTGGTAACCCATTGACGAATAAGGGACAATAAATCCACTGGAGGTGTACATAGACAAACAATGGGCCTCATTACGAGAAGTGCGCTAAAAACGAGGTCATTACCAGCATGGAGGAACTAGCGGGTCCATGCTTGTTTGACGCTGCTAATAGCAGCTGATTGCGAGTGCGCGAGCATGCGCGAACCTCCATGCCGGTAATGGCCATACCGGCATGCCGCTAAAGGCCCTCCAACCCCCCGATAGCGCCATCACGGGACCTGCCAATACCGCCTCCGCCTAGGAGGAACCCCTTAATACCAACCCGGTAATAACACCATGCTAATATCGGGCTCGCAATACCGGACCCAGAAGTAACGTCATTGCGTCGGAACGGGAAATGTGCCGGCGGCCATCTTTAAAAACACAATCCATTGCAATCCTCCCAAACCACCAGTGTTTTACAGGAGAGACCAGGGCTTTCCAAATCACTATGTCCAAGGCAGGCAAAAAATCTAACCCCCGCCTGCGTAAGAAGTGTTTTTCTGATGAAGAACTAAACATGTTGGCGGACACCCTCGTTGCCCATGCTGAGGACATAAATACCCATAACCTCAAGAAGGGGGCACAGCAGAGGAAAAAGGAGATTTGGGTGGATGTAGCCCGCAAGGTTCCTGCAGTCGATACCACCCCACGGACAGTAAAAGACTAAGGAAAGGTGGGATGACCTCCGCCTGAGAGTACGCAACATCCTGGCCAGCAATCAGAGGGAGGCCATGACCACAGGCGGGGGTGCCCACTCCCCGACAAAACTAATGCGCTGGGAGGAGATGTGTAGTACCTTCATCCAGATGGAGTCCATCGAGGGCTTTGGGGAGATGGAGACGGGTGCAGCAACATCTGGAGATGGAGGTGAGTGACCGTGCAGACCCCAGTAGGGGAAACGATGACGTAGCACAAGTGATCCGGAATAGAGTCTAGACAAGGGAATGCATGTCCCAACACACACACACACATCAACATATTCATGTCCAGATGAAGGCCTGACCCTGCCGCACTGAAATGCATGCTGAGTGCCAATACCATTACCAACAGACAGCCAACACACACGGGCCATTCCCATGTCATACATCACACAAACCCCAATACAACAGCATGCCACCTGCCATGCATCATTCCTGAATTGAGATGTCACGGCTAATGCGAAAATGCCCCCCTTCAAACTACCCTGTGTGACACACCTGTAAGATATGAATGCATGATAAATGAAAATCTCCACAGCACCATATAATGCAACTTGCATGTAACACCATCACTGATGCCCTGCATCTCTTCTACCCCCCCAGGCACTGATGGATAAGATGCCAGTGAGGAACCAACTACAAGGGCATCCACGTCCCGGGCCAAGACAACTGCCACTGACAAAACCACCTCCGGGGCAGCCTCGCAGCCCACACCAAAACCCAGGGCAAGTGCCCAGGCCATGGCCGCACATGAGGGCACCACAGCTACGCTTGAGACCGGGACCACAGAGCTGGCAACTCCAGCGGAAGGAGAGGCCAGTGGCACTCATTCAGCAGAAACAAGTTCAGTGGGCGAGGCAGCAGCCACTGCCCCACTGAGCGACATTGAAACTGGAGTGGAGGAGTATGTGGACGAAGATGGACTAATCCATGTGGCATGTCCACACTCCCCAAGCCCCCTGTCCACCCCCCAACCCCACACTCAGGCCACACCCACCAGCACCATTGCGGATCCTGCGCTCCAAGATTCAGACCTCAGCACCACCCTCGAGGCCAGCCCTGCCAATGCACGCCCGGTCTCAGCACCCTCAACCACTGCTGCTCCCACCGACCTTGAGGCACGGCTAGCAAGAGTGGAGGCAAGAAAGGACTCCATGCTGGAACATGTCTGACAATATGTGGCGGAAGGGGGGGACACTAGGAGAGAGATAATGCAGGCGGTGGTCAGTCAAAAGGTCGAAAAAAAATATCGAATGACAAAAATATCGAAAAAAAAATCTCGAAAAAAAACCATCTCATTTTTTTTTTATTTATTTATTTATATGTATTTTTGGGATCAGGTAAGTAAAAAAAAGGGGTAAAAAAAGGGGGGTTTGCGGGGACCCCCCCATTTCGAAAAAAAAAACGTATTGAAAAAAAATGCGATTTTATTTTTTTTCGAGATTTTTTGGTTCAACCTTTTTTTCGACATTTTTTTTTCGGTCTTTTCACTATAAACCAATGCAGGCCATAGCGGGGAACACTGCCGCCATCAATGCCTCTGCAGTGTTGATGCGAGACAATCTGGGGGCCGTCACGCAGGTCCTCACCTCAATCCTGCTGCACATGCAGCAGCAACAACCCGCACCAGCCGTGCCAATCACCACGGCTTCCACCCCATCCACCACACCCCCATCCTCCACAGCCGCTTCCTCTGCACCCTCCAGCCCTGTGCGTCAGACAAAATGGAGTGCGAGGCAGCCAGAAATGTTGCCCCCGGACACCAAGAAAGCAAGGAAATAGTGTGGGACAACAATGGGAGTGGGTTAGATGGTGTTGGTGGTGTGTAGGTGTATAAGGGGTGTAGGGGTATGGGGAGTTCATTGGGGGGTATGGGGTGTTCTGGTGTTGTGGGGGGGGTAGCACATTTCTGTAGTTTACATTAATACACCTGTTGTGTGAAAAATCATTCAATGCCTGGACATTGTTCATTTTGTGTGTATTCATTTTATTCATGACAGTGCACAGTGCCCAACTCCCCACATTCCCTGCATGCATGTCCACAGGAACCCAGTGTTCAGTGTAGTACTGACACATATCCCTCAATGTCCCTGTGTGTCAGAAGTATTCGTCAATCAGTGATTGGCGTACTGCACATCAATCTTGTGCCTCATGTACTGGCAGGGGTGCTGCTTCTCCTCTGTCTTCATCCTCATCATCCTCACCCGGTACATGCATGTCAATGTCAGGTGGCAGTGGTACATTTCTCCAGACGCACATGTTGTGCAGCATGACACAAGCCATGGTGATCTTTGCAACCTTCTAAGGCCTATAAAGGAGTGCTCCACCAGACCTGCTTAGGCAGCGGAATTGCGTCTTCAACAGACCAAAGGTCTGCTCAATCACAACGCGGGTACGGGTATGGACCCGATTGTACTCCTCTTCATGGCTATTGCGCGGGTTCTGCACGGGGTAAGTAGCCACGACTTCAAGGGATATCCTCCATCACCTGCATGGGAGTACAGAGAGGTCTGTGTGAGTCATTCTGAGCTGCTACCTTCAGGATTCACAGCCATGGCCGCAGCAATTTTCTGTTGACATGCACATGTCCCTGTATGTATGCACAAATATTATTCAGATGCATTGTATACTGCAATATGGTGTGCTAGTCTGGATGGCGTTGAACGGATAATGCAGGGTGATTGCTTGCATGCCGATGCGGATGTATTGTGGATGCAGGACGATGTCTTGCCTCCCATGATTGCTGTTTATAGTACTCTGTGCATGATCACACTAGCCACAATGTCACTGTTTTAATCATGTTTGGTCATGCATTGCTTGACATACCCATGGTGGCCAGGTTGGGCGTCTTACATGTTGTCATTGATATACGGAATTGGTCCAAATTGTGGCAGTGATGTGTCATGTTCGGGTTGGGAGGTTCAGGTCAGGAGTGTATAGCTATGCGTGCATTCTCCACTCACCGCCCATTCCCACCCTGGTGGAGTATGCACCCGATGCACTGCCATGGCCCAGTCAGGCAACTCACCAGGCAGGCAGGCACGTCGTCCAGCATGTCGCTCCATGTGACGGGTAGCATGGAGTGACGCAACACCATGGCATCATGTGCAGATCCGGGATGTCGGGCGCAACAATGTGTGATGATCTTGCTGGAGTCACATACCATCTGCACATTGATGGAGTGGTATTGCTTGCGATTGCGGTACACACCCTCTATGGCATGAGGGACTACCAATTCGACATGGGTGCAGTCGAGGGCACCGATGCAATTGGGCATTCCTGTCAGTGCATGGAAGCCTACTTTTGTGTCGGCAATCTCCTGGGCAGTCCGTGGTAGGGATATGTGGGTGCTAGCATGCTTCAGGAGGGCATCCAGCACTTGGGTCAGCATGCGTGAAAAGAGTGGTTGTGAAATGCCATGCAGCTGGCCCACTGTGTGCTGGTAGTTGCCTGTGGCCAGGAAGTGGAGCACAGACACCACCTTTAGTAGCGGGGGGACGGCAGTGCGTATTTCTAGGAGGCTGACGATGTCGTCATGTATCATGTCCACAATGGTGGTGATGGCGTCCCGGTCCAATCGGTACAGGGTGTGGATCTGCTCAGGGGTTAGGTTGAATGGACTGGGTCTGATGCGCGGGATTGGTGGCTGCCGACGAGGTACTACTGGCTGCACCGGTGGTAGTTGCTGGGCCTGTCTCACCCTCCATCTCCTCCTGCGTCTCCTCTGTGCTGCCTGTGGCTGTGGTAGTTGTTGTAGTTGATGCTGTTGCTGTAGTTGTAGCAGTAAGGGCATGTCCTCAAGCCCCATGATTGCAACAGCTAGTGGTATCATTTTGGTGTGGGAAGGGGTGTAGTGTGTGGGTGTACTCCTTTAATGCTGGGACAGGCTCCATTGACTCCACTTGTGGTGATTTTGTGCACCTGTGGCAGTTGCCTTGACTTCAGGTTGCTGTTTACGGGTGGTCCGCGATGCCTGTGTGGCTACCATCGTGCATGCCCTAATCACCGCCTTCGGGATGCCGGTAATTGCATGCCCGCGTGAGTTGTGATGTTCTCCTATTACCGGCATCCCAGTATTTCCTCTGCGAAGGGGCGCGTGTACGTGCGCAAACAGGTATGAAGGGGCACGGTACAGGCGGTGGCGGTATTGGCGGGTTGTCGCGTCGTAATGGCCCTGACCCGTTAACGATGCCGGTAATACCATTCCGCCTTCCTATTTTCATTACCTCCATTCTCGTAATGAGGCCCAATGGCCCTTATTACAACCCAGGCGTTAAGGGGTTAACGGCGCCGTAAAAGGTGGCGGCGCCGTTAAACCCTTAACGCCTGATTACGAGGTCCCTTTGCGGGTTGGAGACTTTAACGCCTGCTTTTTGCAGGTGTTAAAAACGAACCCGCAAAGGGACCTTGGTGCTAAGTACGGTGCCGCAGTTTGCGGCACCGTACTTAGCGCCTTCCCCATTTCCATTGAGCCCTATGGGGCAAAAATGGGAATGGGGAAGGGCCATGGCGGCATGGGGAATTACCGCCCCGCCAACCTCGGAATGGGGCGGTAATTCCCCATTCCGCCATGGCGGAGCCGGTAAGTTACTGGCATGGACCATGGTGCTATTAGCCCCATGGTCCAAAGCCAGGGTTGTAATGAGGGCCAATGTGTCTCTTTTCCAAGAGTGTCTCAGGAAAGATCGGCAGGGAATTGCTCCCAGGCATACGGGAAATAGCGTCTGCTTTACCATGTGCAGTCCCTGGACAATGTTTAATAACAAAGTCGTAAGCTGAGAAAAACAATTGCCAACGGACCTTCTGACTATTGGTGCACTTAAATGAGGCCCGGTCCTGAAGGTTACGGTGGTCAGTATAAACAGTGACCTGGTGTTTAGCCTCAAGCAAATGATGTCGCCATACCTGAAAGGCATCTTTAACAGACAAGAGCTCTTTCCCGGTGACTGTGTAATGGCTTTCGGCTGGAGTGAATTTCCGTGAGTGGAAGGCGACCAGATGTAACAAACCCGTGGTTGGACAAGGTTGGGACAAAACAGCACCTAAGGCATACGATGAATCGTCTGCTTCAAGGACATAAGGGAGTTCAGGATTAGGGTGCTGTAGGATGGGGGCAGTGGTGAACGCCGTCTTGAGGGCTGTGAATGTGTTCTGGTGCAAAGAGGTCCATATAAATGGATTACGAGGACTTGTGAGTTGAGTTAGTGTTGCAGAAATGGCCGAAAAACCCACAATGAAACGCCTATAAAAACTGGCAAAACCAAGAAAGGATTTTTATCTCTTTTACCATTTGCGGGAAGGGCCAGTCGATAACCACTCGAACCTTGGCTGTGTTCATGGCTAGGCCTCCGGGTGTGAAGTGAAAACCCAAACAATCCACTTCATGGACATGGAACAGACACTTTTCAGGCTTGGCATAGAGATGATGTGTACGTAATCGGTTTAGGACCTCCCGAACGTGTGAGACGTGTTCTTGTTGCGTGTGTGAATAAACCAATATATCATCCAGGTAAACCACTAAATAGACGTCCATGATATCGTGGAAAATCTCATACATGAATCTTTGAAAGGTAGCTGGTGCATTGCAAAGCCCAAAGGGCATAACAGTATATTCAAAGAGATTGTACTTGGTACAAAAAGCCGTCTTCCACTCATCACCCTTTCGGACGCGTATAAGATTGTACGCACCTCGTAGATCGAGCTTAGTAAAGATTGTAGCATGTGTCAATCGGTCCAATAGAGGTGTGATAAGAGAAATCGGGCAACGGTCCTTGATTGTGATATGGTTGAGACGCTGAGACGCTGATAATCAATGCATGGGCGGAGATCACCTTCTTTTTTCGGTTAAAAAATGACTGGGCTAGCAGCAGGGGATTGAGATGATCTAATGTGACATAGCTGAAGGGAGTGGTGTATATACTCCTTCAGAATCGTATCCTCTGATGGAGAGAGAGAGTATATGCGTCCACAGGGCACGAAAGCCCCTGGAACCAAATCTATGGGGCAGACATATGATCTATGAGGGGGCAAATGGTCCGAAGCCTTCTTGTCAAAGACTTCTAGGTAGTCATGATACTCCGAAGGTATTTGGGTTGCAACAAGACCAACTATATGTCCTGGAACATCTACCTCCATCTGTTGTGGTTCGTGTATGGACAGGTGGGCTAGTGCCCCGAGTGCTTGTGCTGGTGTGGTTAATGGTTCCGGGGCGGTGAGGCAATGTTCTTGGCAATACATTGATTCAAAGACAACTGTGCCTTGGGACCAGTTAATGACAGGGTTGTGTGTGCGTAACAAGGGAATGCCGAGGATCAAACTGTATTGAGGGGTGGTAATCAAGTCAAAGGTAAGGATTTCTTGGTGTGTGTCCTGTAGCAAGAGGGTTACTGGGGCTGCCTAATAGGATCTGAGAGTAATGGAGAGCCATCCACAGCTTGTACTGGTTTGGGGTGTTTCTTGTTTTGCAGGGGCAAGTTCAAAGAAGCAGCCAATGCTATATCAACATAAATGCCTGTGGCTCCGGAGTCTATGACCAGTTGCACCTGGTGTTTGATATTATCAGCTAAAAACAAAAGAGCCGAGAGAAACAAAGGTCGGGTGGAATCTGACAAAGATGGGATGTAGTGTTGTACAAGCAGGCTCGTCCGCGCCCCCTGATCTAGGGACGAGCCTTCGGAAAACCCGATGTTTTTTGTTTGGGTCTCCTGGGGCACTCCTTGACAAAATGACCATTCAAACCACAGTAGAAGCAGGCATTAGCCTGTCTACGTCTTTCCCTCTCAGCAGGTGATATGGGACTACGGACACCCCCAATCTGCATCGGTTCACTAGATGGTTCGACAGAAGATGGGCTTGAAAACAAAGGAAAGGCTCTTTTGGGCCCTGTCTTTCTTTCAGCATGCCTGGCATCAACTTCTAATGCTAGGTCCACTAGATCAGGATATTGAGTGGGCAAGGAGGGGACTACAGCAAGGGCATCTTTCATATGGTCACTGAGTCCCTTATAGAAGACAACCGCCTTCTTATCTTCTGGCCAGGCTGTCTCGACGGATAACTGATTAAACGGTGTAATATACTCAATCAATGTGGTTTTCCCTTGTGTCAGGTCAAGCAATTCTAAGTCACGTGTCTGTGCTCTGTGACGTGTATCAAACACCCTGGTCATTTCTGCCACTAGCCTGTTGATATCATACAAGACAGGGCTATCGTTTTCCAACAGTGGGTTAGCCCAAGCAGTGGCAATACTGGTTAAATGGGATAAAGTGAAAGTGGCCTTAGTGGTGGAGTCGGCAAATGCTTGTGGGCGACACAGAAAATGCAGCTTACATTGTTTCAAGAAAGTACAGAATTTCCGGGGATCGCCCTGAAATTTCTCGGGAGCAGCTAGCGGAAAGGGAGTGGGTACATAGACTGGGGCTGAGGCTACAGGCCCAACATGGTTTTCTGATTGTGGCGGGGTTGTGGGGGTACATCCCCGAATTCCTCATCCGGGGGTAGAGCATGTCTTTCACTTTGTATCAAGTCTAGACGCTGATGGATGGCTGCGGTAGCGGCCGTCATATTAGTCCTTAAGACAGTGATTGCTTGGACAAGGGCAGCCACCGGGTCCCCATCGGAGGTATCCATAATCCCGTGGAGGAGGGGCTTCTCAGTCTGTCAAGATCTGAGGTCCACGATGATAATAGTTCCTCCGTCCCCAAGTACCAGTCAGAGAAGAGCTATCAACTCGCTGACCGATTATTGAGACCACAGGTGGTTGGCAGGAACAGAAAACACCGGGTCCCAGATGACTGTAAGGGAGAGAGAAGGGTTAGCAGGCAGGTACAAGGAAACTACTATAAGCACAAAATGGTAGACAGAAAGAACACCTACCCTAGGGATATACAGTGACAGCTTGAAACCTAAGTGTTCCCCTTGAAGGAATGGAGAGCAAGGTAGGAGGGTCCTCAAGGATGGGGGAAGTATCACCTAGGAGGTAATACTGAGCGAGATAGGAAGCAAGGCAGTCCAGGAAACAATCCAAGGGTCTATTCAGTTCCAGTATACAGAGTTCCAAGGGACAAATCCAATAAGAAGATCCAGAAGCAAAACAAGGTCAGGAATCCAGGAAATCCAAAAACAGGAGTACAAGGAGCACAGAAACGCTACTCGCCGAAGGAACAGCTGAGAAGCACTGACTGAGAGGGCTGAAGCTCTCTTATAGGGTTCCTCCGAGCCACGTGACTGCCCTCGTGGTCACGTGACCGCTAACCGGTTCATATGACCTTCTCTTGCGAAGCGCCGTGCCCAGTGAGCTCCTGCGATGAATGAAAGAGCTTCTGCGTGCCTGCAGACGCCAGGGTAAACCCCAACGTGCTCGGGGAAGCAGGTGCCAGGGACGCCATGGCATGCAGGGTGCTCTCGGAGGCCGGGGGGGCACAGGAGCGGATGTGATCTGCGCCGCCGCCGAGATACCGCCAAACCAGGTGAATGGGAGGAGTTCCGGGGACCAGGCTGTTGCGAGGAGTGTATGACAGTTTCAAAGGGAAAAAAATGTGCTCATGGTAATATGGTCATAGGGTGTCATGATGCCTACCCCCGGGCATCCGGATCAAGCCCATCAGCCCCGGGAGCAGGCATCCAGACATTTACAAAAACCCCAGCAGCCCCAGCTAGGGGCTGTCTGGGTTCAGTCCTGGCGCCGTAGGCACCAGGCTCATAATAAAAATCACTCCTGGCACCATAGGCGCCATGCTCATAGACATTACTTACCTCATGCAGACCATGCTGCAAATAAATCCAAGCCAACGTGAGGCCTGGATGGGACTATTTTACTACAGGGACTATTTTTTACTCGGGTGTGGTCCTGGGGAACTTCTTTTCTGGGACGACTTTGGAGGCTATTTAAACCACGCCCGAACAGCAGCACATGCTTCGTGTTATTCTGCATCCAGCAGCGTGACTCTCACCGTGCCTGCAGCCAGCATCCAGTCTCCTGCCACGCCTGCATGCCTGCAGCCAGCATCCAGTCTTCTGCCACGCCCGCCTCGAATCCGGAGCTCCTAGAATGAAGAGGAAGAAAAGGATAAGGTTAGAAAACAAACTTATTTCAAATTCCTCACCTGATTCCGGATCCATTTAATTTCCCGACCTGGAAAGTACATCAGTCCTGCACGCGTCGCTCGCCAGCTCCAGCACGGCGCCATACTCACCAGTTCTCACAACATCTTTTGATCCAACACTGTCTCCATCATTTCTTCACCGTACTCCGGGACCTAGGGGCACACGAATAACAAGGTGAGCCAAGGGAATCAACAAATACCTCTTACCACCATAGACTTACCTGATTTACCACCGGCGGTATTATTCTCCATATCTTCATATGCCGCATCTGTAAAGAGGGAGAAAAACAACATGTTAACGCATGCAATAGTTAACGGACAGCGTTGGGTAACACAGACTCTTACCTGAACGCCAGCAGCAGCTACGAGACCTTCTTCTCACGAACTCAGTTGCAACTTAAGGAAGGGAGGGGACAAGAGTGAACATTGGGCACATTGAACTCTTTGAACTTGATACTTACCAATCCCGCCTGGGACTTCAGAGTCAATGCTTACCGGAATTCTCCCAACGCCTTCAAACCAGTGAAGTAACTGTTATCTACGCGCCCCTGCAAGACACGCAGGATGGAGAGCTCATCTTTTACAAACATGAGGTGAGGTTACTAAGGGGATATCGGAGGTGATTAGTGGGGGAGAGCGAGAACATTTGGGAGGCCATCACTAAAACCCACAGGTGGCTAATCCCTGTCTCCACTTGCAGGAAAATACTTCTTTGGGTCCAGCAGACAAGACTAGGCGGGCCATTCCAGACAGTCATCTCTGCATTACGCATCACGTTGACGGAGACCGCAGCTGTCCGGGTCCGATCGACACCCCTGTGGGGTCCAGGTGAGCGTAACATAGGGTTCTCGCTTCGCTTTCTGCAGGCTGCCATGGAAAGGGAAGATGGGCTTCGTATGGAGCCCCGCAACCCATTCCATTGTGGCCATCTTGGAAAAGGATTTTCTTTCCAAGAGCTGGACGCGGCGTGCATCCTGTTGTAGAAAGGAAAATCTTTTTTTTTAGCATCCTGGGTTATCACTTTGGCAACCCGGGGTGCTAATGGCCTTCATTCCCCATTGTAGGAGCTGGAACAGGGGATAACGGTCTGGAACCATCGTTATTCGCCCTTGCTTCACTTGGGCCGATAACTTGGGCTGCAGGGCCGTTATCCCCTGTTCTAGCCACTGAAACCGGGGATGAACGCCAAATTATTCCCATTAGCATAGCACAAATAGGGCCTCATTACACGGTAGGCGGTAACCATGGCACTATTAGCGCCATGGCTTACCCCTTACAGCATTCCGGGTCCGGGTTCCCGGAATAGGGATTTACCGGGTCATTCCGACCTTGGAGGACCCGGTAAATCCCCATTCCGGGAACCATTCCCCATTCCCATTTGAGCTCCCTTAGTGGGAATGGGGATGGAGCTAATAACGGTACCGCAAATTGCGGTACCATTATTAGCTCTGAAGTCCCTTAGCGGGTCCCGTCCTTAACACCTGGTAAAACCAGGCGTTAAGGAAGGGACCCACTAAGGGACCTCGTAGTTGGTGGTAAGGGATTACCGGCACCGGTGCCGGTAATCCCTTACCGCCTACCGTGTAATGAGGCCCATAGTCTGTAAGATTAATTTATTTTTCAATTTTTGAACTGTGAAAGGTGGTTCCTAAAGGAACCTTTTTTGTTGTTTTTTCTTTTTGCAGGAGAGGTCAGAAAGTAAGGTGGGGAGGGAAATGAGGGAAGAGGCACCAAGCACTAATATGGAGGGGCAGATGGACAGGGGAAGATGTTGTGTGTGTGTGTGTTATATCTAAGGTAGGGGGCAGTGTTTCTCACACTCCTTGATTACAGCTTCAAAAACACTTCGAAATTGCTCCCCCTTGCCGAGTGATGTGTTGCAGTATATAGAGAGTACTGTTCTCTTCGAAAGATATGGATCAATACCCACTTTTTTCGCTCGCAAGGTAGCTGGTGGGATTTTGTGTCCCACAGAAGTAGGCTGTATGGTTATAGTATTGGTTGAGGAAGATGAGGTGGAGTAAGACAGCCTACTACTTGCTAAGAAAGGAACAACCTTTCTGAGAGCATTACAGTGGTTGGATTTGGTGTCGCGGCGCATGGAGGTGGTCCCATAGGAGTACTGTCCAGGTAGTCCGTGACTGAGTTGCACTCAGTGCATTTCACTTTGGTAGCTTTAGCCTTTGGTAAATTTCCAACAGTGGTAAAGAACTGCCACACCCATGATTCTTTCTGGGTGCGAGAGGTAGGCACTTCCTCTACCTCATCTTCTTGGTCCTCATCATGGTCTTTGGAAGTACTGTGCTTTTTTTGTTGTGTAGGTCCTCCAGCTGGTGGTGGTGGTGGCTCTTGGGAAGGTGCAAGTGTACATTTTGAGCATGAAAGTTCCTAGATCAGTAGAAAATGCAGTTCCGAACTGTTCACGAAGAACAGACTCGATTGCGAAGTGCGGACGCATTTGCGGACACGTCAACATGCCACACGCGAGCAAAGTCACATGCCGCTGTCCGAAAAGGCAGCGATGACGTCAGATGGTCGCTGATGTCGACGAATGCAAAAACAGTGGTAAAAAGTGTATAGAAGTGTTTTAAGGTGAAACTTTGTAAAGTGGACAAAAATGATGCTATATTGGGGTAACTATGATATTAATAAGTTATAGGAAATTAGCATGCACTGGTAAAAAGCCCATGAAATTCACTGGAAAAAAACTTTGTTAAAGGGACGTGATGGTTACAAGTAAAACCGAAAAACCCCAGAAACTCGCCAGTTATGGTAAGCTAAGCAACCATAACTCGCGCCACCACCGTGCACTGCTAAGACTAACACCCAGAACATGAAAGATGATATCACAAATGTCATTGAAGACATCACATATGAAAGACATTTTAATAAACAGTCCCTACAAGGAGTTGAGTTTATAATGTTGGAAACAAGATGTTAGGGGTGATTGGGAGAACTATCATGCACTACTTAATGTATTAAAGAATGTTCTGTTGTAAACAAATCATTATATTCTAGTGTTGTTGTTAGTAGAGGAACCTAATCATACATACATATAGGTAATGGTTGCAGCATGTACCATAGAAGTAAAATATTTTTAATCCGGTAATTTCCGATAGTAAAATAATGAATGCTACCTTATGAGAGTTTTGAGCAATGTTAAACATGGAATAAATAGGTAACAATTGAAAACTTACCACACACTTGTGTTAGCAGTAGAATAAATACATATAAAAACGCACAATGTATCCAAATTAGAGTGAAACTAAAGAAAGAAAGAAACAGTACCACAAATTTACAATAACATTAGAGTTAATCATCATGTACACAAATTAATTGTGTTTGAGGCGTGCTTATTGCCCCATGTATGTGCACTATGAGCTCAGATTAAACAGTAAGGGAAATACATATGAAAAGGTTCATGTGATATATATATATATATCATTGTCAGTAAAAACAGAAAACTAGCCTAATCATGTCAGTAAACAAAAACAAGTGGCCCAAATATGTGATGTCATCAGTGATGCCATCAATGTCAAGAATACACAAGGGAAGAGTATCAACACTCCCCCCCGAACCACAGAAGCCAAATGTATTCGAACATTCTGCAGTGGTTGGCACGGGCACCTGAATGTTAGAATCACAGATAGCCACGTTGCAACCAATGGGGGGGAAGAGGGATTAGGGAGAGGTTGTGGTTGGGGTGGGGGATTTAGGAAAACCGGAAAGATGGATGTTGTTGGAATAGGTAGGGGGGGAAGCAGAGGGAAGAAACGCATACATAGAACAATAACCTGGCACACTCCCGTCCTATCGTGAACCTATACTTCTGTAACCTGAACCTTATCCTAACATGCTCCTACTTCCTTTAGTCAGAGTAAGCCTTAGTAGTGGTAACATGCAACATAAATCATGATGGGCATGAACATAAAACAACATTTGGCAAGCAGAATGAAACCTACTGGAAGATTCTCCCACAATGACTACACAAACACATGGCCTCAGGAGCTGGCATAAGCAAACATAACAAGTGCTTGTTTCAGCTTGCTAACATACACGTGGACGTGCGTGCTGGTTTCCTCTCTGTACTAAACTCGCGTAACGCAAGCACACGTGTACCAGCCGTACATTTATTCCTCAGTTTCCCCTCTAAACACAAAGGCTCGTGAGAGTCTGGGTTCCTTCCTATTGGAGCGTAATGGTTGTCAGTCATACATGATTGTAACACATAATGAAAATCACCTGCTTCTCCTTGGGGCAATGCAACCAAATGTTCATAACGTTGTAAGGGCTTGTGCACACAAATGACGTAACCAACTTTCCCTCAATTTCAAAAAAGTAGCAAGGTAAACACTTTGTCCAGCATGAAAACCGGCTGTGACTACAACAGCACATAAGCATACTTAGCTTTGGTGTTCGGGAGCCCCATGGGACTGCCTGGACCAGAAGACCTACAGTGAAGAAAGCAGGGCACAGAGCTGTTCACCGCCGCATGGCCCAGAGTTTTCCAACACCTGCAAAGTCCTTCGGCGTGTCGCTCCTACAACGCAGCTGCATCCTGCCGTCACCGCCCGTGCCTACAAAATAATCTGCACCTGGCACGGGCGGTTGACTGCGCTTAACTACAGAAATGCCCCATGTACTGCTGGGAATTGCAGTTCAATGCTGCTTTAGTATTACACGACCCTTCCTTTGCCTAACAGAAGTTTTTCCATGCTGCACAACGCTTTGTCTTTATTCACTAACAAAAACATTGTTAAAGGACGTTATGGTTACAGGTAAAACTGAAGAAAAAAAAACGAAATTTGCCAGTTATGGTAAGCTAAGCAACCATAACTCGTGCCACCAGTGTGCACTGCAAGGGCTAACACCCATGACATCAAAGATGCCATCACAAATCTATTTGATGACATCACTGATGAAATCACATGTGTGGCTGCCCCACTGACATAAGTAGGCCAGGTGCTTTTCTTCACTACCAGTCAGGAAATAATAATTCAAAAGGTTTTATCTTTGTTTACGGCACCCTTCTCATTTGTTCTTCCACTACTTTCCTCATGGTTCACTCACATCATATGATACATATACATATAGGGGAAGAAGAAAGCGTAAAACACAGCAATGATTTCTGTGCATGAATGTAATCAGGTATGATATGAACACTTTCTGGTAATACTGCTCCTTGTTTGCCTACTTTAATTTCCCTCTATCTGCTCATATTTGTAAGCATTATGGTGTCTTTGGGCCTCATTACGAGCATGGAGGTAATCAAAAAAGGAAGGCGGAATGGTAATACCGGCATCAAGTACTGGTCCGGGCCATTACGAGCCGTAAAACCCAGTATTACCGCCACCCTCTGTACCGTGCCCCTTCTTACGGCATGCGCACGTCCACGCGCTCCTTCGACAGCAATACCGGGATGCCGCTAACAGGAGGACATCACAAGTAGCGCGGGCATGCACTTATAGGCATCCCAAAGGCGGTAAATAGGGCCTGGACGATGGCGGTACTACAGGCTTCGCGGATCACCCGTAAATAGCAACCTGCTGTGTACCCAACTGCCACAGGTGCACACAATCACCACAGGTGGAGGCAATGGAGCCTGTCCCAGCACAAAAGGAGCACACCCACACACCACACCCCTTCCTACACCAAAATGATCCCACTTGCTGTTGCAATCCTGGGGCTGGAGGACATGCCTGTACTGATACACCAGCAACAACTACAACAACAACAACAACAACAGGCAGCACATGAGACGCTTGAGGAGAAGGAGTGTGAGACAGGCCCAGCAAGTCCCACCAGTGCAACCAGTGGTACCACGTAGGCAGCCACCAATCCCTCGTATCAGAGCCAGTCCATTCAACCTAACCCCTAATCATATCCACACCCTGTACCGGTTGGACGTGGATACCATCACCACCATAGTGGACATGATACACAACGACATTGTCAGCCTGATAGAAATCTGCACTTCCATCCCCCCTCTACTGAAGGTAGTGTCTGTGCTCCACTTCCTGACCACAGGCACCTACCAGCAGACACTGGGCCAGCTGCATGGCATATCACAACCTCTCTTTTCACGCATGCTGACCCAAGTGTTGGATGCCCTCCTGAAGCACGCAAGTATCCACATATCCCTACCACGGACTGGCCAGGAGCTCGCTGACACTAAAGTTGGCTTCCATACACTGGCAGGCATGCCTAATTGCATCGGTGCCCTCGACTACACCCATGTAGAATTGGTGGTTCCTCATGCCATTGAGGTGGTGTACCAAAATCGTAAGCAATACCACTCCATCAATCTGCAGCAAGATGATCACACATTGTTGTGCCCGATATCCCGGATCCACACCTGATGCCATGGTGCTGCGGAACTCCTCGCTACCCGTCTACATGGAGCGATATGCTGGACGACGTGCCTGGCTGGTTGGTAAATTGCCTGACAGGCCCATGGCAGTGCAGTGTGGGGATGCATACTCCACCTGGGTGAGATTGGGGGGGGAATGTATACTCCACCTGGGTGAGATTGGCGGGGGGGATGCATACTCCACCTTGTTGAGATTGGGGTGGGGATGCATACTCCACCTGGGTGAGATTGGGTGGTGAGTGGACAATGCACATACAATGAATGATACACTGTGGCCCTGAACATCCCAACCTGAACATGACACATCAATGCCATAAATAAGACCAATGCTGCACAGCAATGACAATATACCAGACGTACAAGCAGGTCACATACCTCAACGCGTCGACTGCACATCTAATTAGCATACCCTCTACAACACAATCCAGCAACATGCAGTGAGTATGTGTAATGGGCATGACTGCAGCAAAGCACAACACAGAACATGCACCCTTGAGTGGAAAGAAAGAATTTCCACCAAGGGTAGACACTGATCGTCACTGGCCCACCACCACAGTCGTACAGCACGCCACCATGGGAATGTCAAGCGATGGATGACAAAACATGATTACACCTGTGGCAATGCCACTAGTGGGAATACATACAGAGTAGTATACATCACCAATATGTGTGCAAAAACACTGTTCCACATCCACAGTACATCTGCATCAGCATGCAATTGAACACCCTGCATCATCTGGACAATGCAATCCACACCTGCAGACCATAGTACAGCACACATTGCGTCAGGAACCTGTGTGCATACATCCAGGGACATGTACATGTCAACACCAAATAGCTGCAGCCATGGCAGTGATTTCTAAAGGTGTCAGGTCATATATTGACTCACACATACCTAATTGTGCTCCCATGCAGGTGATGGTGGTTATCCCTTGAAGCCGTGGCTACTTACCCCTGTATGGAACCCGCAGAACAGGCACGAAGAGGAGTACAATCGGGTTCATACCCGTACCCGTGTTGTGATCGAGCAGACCTTTGGCCTGTTGAAGGCACGGTTCCGCTGCCTCAGCAGGTCAGGTGGAGCACTCATATACAGGCCTGAGAAGGTGGGAGAGATCACCATGGTCTGTGCCACAACATGTGCATCCGGAAACGTACCACTGGCACCTGACATTGACCTGCATGCACCGGGTGAGGATGATGAAGATGATGTAGGAGATGCAGCACCCCTGCCAGTTCGCAATGCACAATATGGACGTGATGTGCGCCAATCAGTGATTGACGATTTCTTCTGAACCACTGTGATGCTGATGGTTCTGTGTTAGTACTACACTGGGCACTGGGATTGTGTGCATATGGACACAGGGTGTGTGGGGAGTTGGGCGCTGTGTGCTGTCATGAATTGAATAAACGCACACGAAATGAACAATGTCCAGTCATGATATGATTTTGAACACAATGGGTGTATTGGATATTTAACATAGTTGTGGTTGAACCCTCCACCTCACACACACTCTACCCCCCTCGCCACCTCCCCCCACCCCCCAACACCCCCAACACCACCTTTCCCCTGCCCCCAACACCCCCAACACCACCTCCCCCCTCACCCATTATCATCCCACACATTATGTGCCAATCATGGTTTTCCCCAGGATGCAGTTAGCACATGCAGGGTGGCCCTGCTAATTGCGGCCTCTCTTTGGGTCTGGGGGCAGCATGTCTGTGTGGCATGCACTGTGCCTGGTCTGGCACACATGGCCTGTGGGAGCCGAGCTGGCAGGTGTGGTGGATGGGGTAGAGGTGGATGCCTGTGCAACCGTCAGTGCAGGTCGTTGCTGCTGCAATTGTTCAACAATTCTGCCAAGGACCTGGGTCACTGCAGCTAAGCTGTCACGGATGACCATGGTGTTAGTGTTCATGGCTATGATGTTAGCTGCATTTGCCTCACGTATCTCACGGCGGGTCAGTGCCCCCTCCGCCACATATTGCCGGACCAGCTCGATCATGCTATCCTGGCAGGCCTCAATCCTCGTCAGCGGGCCCCTATGTTAGTGGTAGCTGTGGAGGTGGACGGTGCAGTGGCAGGGCGGGCCAATGCTGGACTGCCCTCTGATGGGGAAGACAGATGTGGACTCCCCAGTACTCCGGCATGTTCTTGCATGGGGCTGACTGGTGTGCCCTGTGTGGAGTCTAGGGGGGTGGGCTGGGGGCTCGGGGTATGAGGACATACCACATGGAGGTTGTTGTCCATGTCAAAATTTTCTTCGACGTGGCCCTCCACATCGCTCTGGGGAGCTGAGGCAGATACCTTCCCAATAGAACTGGTGGCAGCAGACTGTGTGCCATCACCTTCTGCCTCTACAACAGTGGACAACTCTGCTGTGGCACTGTCGTCGGGTGGTGTCTCACTTGTAATTTCCTTCTCCAGTGGCCTGCCCTGTACTGCTGGTGCTGGCCTTTGTAGCAGTCTGGGTGTTGGTGTTACCCTGGAGGTGGATGGTCCTGTGCCTTCTCGGCTCACCCTGGATCCCTTGGAGGATACCGTGGCCTGTGCGGCATGCTCCTGGCCTTCACTGTCTGCATCTGTGCCTGTGGGGGAACAAGAGATGCAAGGCATCAGTGATGGTGGTACGTGCAAGATGTATAAATTGTTGTTGTTCAGTAGTTCACGTTTCATGCATTGCATTCTTGTAGGTGTGATGCACAGGGTACTTGCAATGGGGGGGGGGCCATATTGGCATACGTCGTGGACTCTCCTTTCTGGACTGATGTGTACTTTGTGGCATACCGTTGTATTGCGGTTTGCGTGATATGTGACATGGGATTTCTTCCTGTGTGTTGGGTGTCTGTTGGTAATGGGATTGGCACGCAGCATGCATATCATTGTGCCAGGGTTTGGGCCACCATCTGGACATGGATCTGTGTATGTGTGTATTATGGGCCATGCATTGACTTGATTCACTTACACATCTGTTGTGCTACGTCATGCTTTGGTTCTCTGTGGTTTGTGGGGACACTCACCTCCATCTGCCGATGACGGCACACTCACCTCCATGTCTCCGCCTGTTGCCATGGCCTTCCTGCGGTTGGCAGAAAGTATGTTCTGTACGCGGGGACATAGATCGTCCCACCTCTTTTTCACATCCTTCACGGTGCGGGTGGTGGTGCCAACCGCAGTTACCTTCCTCGCCACCTCCTCCCTTATTTCTTTTTTGCGTAGTTGGGCTGCGCACTTTAGGTCATCAGCAAAGACCTCATCAGCATGGGCCACCAGCGTCTCCGCTAACATATTGAGCTCCTTGTCCGAAAACCTCTTCTTGCGCAGGCGGGGGGTGGACTTCCGATCTGGTCATCTGGTCCGATCACTCATGTGACAGGGTTACTAGTCATGGAATTGACTGGAGGCCATAGGGAAGCTACCGCTTTTGAGTTAATTGATGCTACAATTCTGAAAATAATTTTGGGTATGCCGTGGCTTACACTTCATAATCCTAGGGTTGACTGGAGTGCAGGAATTGTAGCTCTAGAGTCTGTTTTTTGTCAGGAGCATTGTTTCTCAGAAGTAGTTCGTGAAGAGGATGGGAGAATTGTGAAGTCAGTCTCATTTTTGCTAGCCGAAAAAGGGGCAATAGGTTTTGACATTGGTGTTGTGTTGGGGTAACTTCCTTGTTGTTATCAGGATTTTTGGGACGTATTTGATGAAAGGGAAGCTGAGAGTTGCCTCTGCATCGGCCCTTTGATTGAAAAATTGACTTGGACCCTGGAGCTATTTTGCCTAGCAGTAGAGTTTACGCTTTAACAGAAAAAGAGAACGACTATTTGAAAGAATATTTAAAGGAAAATTTGGCTAAAGGGTTTATCCGGCACTCGCAGTCGCCGGTAGCTTCACCATTGTTTTTTGTGCCAAAATCAATTGGGTCCCTTAGGACTTGTATAGATTATAGGGCAGTAAATAGAGTTACTGTGAAGAACCAGTATCCTCTCCCTCTAATCTCAGGAATGTTAAATCAGATCCAAGGTGCCACAATTTTTTCCAAGCTGGATTTACGAGGAGCTTACCATCTAGTACGAGTACAAGAAGGAGATGAGTGGAAAACGGCATTTAAGACCAGGTTTAGACTTTATGAGTATCAAGTTATGCCTTTTGGCCTCTGCAATGCCCCAGCGGCTTTTCAGTTTTTTATCGATGAGGTTCTTAGGGAATATCTTGGCATCTTCGTTATCGTATATATTGACGATATTTTTATTTTTTCTCAGGATTTAGAAAAGCATAAGATTCATGTTTGACAGGTTTTGCAGAAGCTAAGAGAGAATCATCTCTATGCGAAATTGGAGAAGAGTCAATTCCACACCGACTCCGTTGAATTCTTGGGTTTTGTGATTTCCCCAAGTGGTTTGGAAATGAATACCAAAAAAGTGCAGGCGGTACGAGATTGGCCAACTCCAACTAAGGTGAAGGAGGTCCACAGTTTTTTGGGGTTTGCAAATTTCTACCGAAGATTCATTGAAGGCTTCTCCAGTTTGGTAACTCCAATTACTTGAAAAAATGAGTTCCATTTATTTGGGAGGCTAAGGTGGAGGAAGCTTTTCAGATTTTGAAGGAGAGATTTGTCGACAGTCCTATCTTGATTCATCCAGACACTTCAAAACCATGTTTTGTTGAGGCAAATGCATTCAATGTGGCGATGGGAGCAGTACTGTCGCAGAGACACAATGTGACGGGGCAATTACATCCAGTAGCCTATTTTTCTATGAGGTTTTCACCGGCAGAGGAAAATTATAACATTTCAGTGTGATGCTGGAAATGCATTGGATGGACAGGGCCTACCTGTCCTTGTCCTGTAGTCTTTTTTCATTTGTGTTCTGTATTGTTTTGTGCCCAGGAGTCCATGTGGGACTGCTGGCAGTGCAGCTCTTCCTGTTTTTGGTTTGTTGTACAGACCCATGGGATACCCTTATGGCACCCATGGGTGGGGGCACAACCCTGTGCCCCTAGTGTATGTTTTTGGGCACCTGTGTGCGGCCCACAGAGCAGGGTATGGGCTGGTGGCAGCTCCATGCTAAATTTGACAGGTGCTCTGAGTATCCTCCATTTTGGGATACCCAGGTCCTGCCATTGGAATCTGTTGATTCCTGATAGGAAACAAGATGGCCCCTGTGGCATCTTACTTTCTATTGCCTGTTACCTTGTTTTCCCAAAGTCCTGGGAAACCCTGACTCTGTCCCTTCCCCCGACTGACTGTGGGGTGGAAGTTCCATGTATGGTATTGTTGTGAAGTCCAGGCCAGACTGGCTGAGCCTTCCCAGTGACTGTGTGTTGTGGGTACACCCTGTGTGACTGTATGTTGTGGGTACACCCTGTGGGTGGGAACTGGGTGAATGGAGTGTGTGACCAATATGCACTTCTTGTTGTGGATGTCTGGTTTCTGGTGTTTGACACAATGACTGAGACAGCCCTGCCCAAAACTGGTATGAATGCAGTGTGTAGTGTTGAATGGCTGAGTACTTGTCCAAATACACATTCCTTGTTGTGAGTGTCTGAGAGGAAGGAATATGGCCTGAATACACTGTAAGCCTGATTGGCTGAATGACTGCATGAATGCCCTTCTGTATGATTGGCTGCTGAGTGTGACCCAGCAGTGTGGATCAGAGACAGAATAGTATATCTGGGGACCTCTCACCACTGGAAATTGTTCAGAAGCTGGAGTTGAAACTAACACTGAAACAGAAGCTGAATCTCGAAGCCGAGCCTGAAGAAGAGGGTTGACTGCTGTCTCCCTTCACCAAAATCTGAAAGCCGAAAGCCGTTGAGACTGATCCAAGAGAGGACCTGGTTAGGCACCCTTTTCCCGTGCTCCGAGGGACCATCGAGCACCGCTAACCTTCGTCGAAGCGCCCTGGAAATCAGACCCTCGAAAGGCTGCCGACTGGACACTGGGACCGCTGAGGAGAACGAAGATCAGCACCGGACATTCCATCCACTGTCATCGACCAGGGTTCGCAAGTCTGCTGTAACCGCTGGAGGCCCGTCGAAAGCCATGTTGCCCAGAAGAGGGGACTGCTTGACGCCGTGCCGCCAACGAACGGAGCCGCCCGCTCCTTTGCTTAAGACTTTTGATTCACGGACGCGCTCGTCCGCACCGCCGCCCACCTTATCCCGCCGGAGAAGGCCAGGCCGTCGGCGCGCCGAGGAGCATCCGCCGGTGGGTTTCCCGCCACCCAATGACCCTAGAGATGCCGGACGACTCGACGCCCTTGCTGGGCCACAGTTCTTCATGAACTCTTTGCGGTTCTGAACTATCGTCATCGAGGTGCCCCGCACGCCTCTTCCTTGCAGGACGCCTTTGCTTCGTCGACGACGACGAGCACCGCTGGGACCGAAGCTGCCGCCTCAACGCTGAGTTCACTTTCTTCGTGGGATCTCGACGATCCGTGGCTCCTGCGTTAAAGGGAGCCGCTCAAGAAGGATCCGTCGATGACCCGTCGTCGAACTCTACTATTCCAGGTTACACTGGGGTGGTAGAAACATTATAGAGGAAATAAGACTTATAGAACAATGTATGGACTGGGCTTGTGATATAGCTTTACTTTACAGGTTGCCCAGGTGGGGGGATCTCCACACAGAACTGTGTCTAGTTGGTAGGGGCCAGTCTTCTGGCTATTGTTCTAACCAACTACTTTCCTCCTATGTCTATTGTTGGTTGCCTTTATTAAGTGATCTATGTGACATTTGACCAGAGTATAGTTGATGCACTTTAATGAGATCTGATAATAATTGTGGTACCACTTTAGAACTGTACATATTTGCCATTGTAGATTTTCTGAGCACAAAGTGAGTTATTGTGATTGTGTGCATAACCTTGTACTTAATTATATAAAGACTGTGTTTTAACTACTACAGTGTGTGGACATTCCTTTGTGGGGGCTTGGGGACTACACTGTACTTAAGAACCAGCCTTCATCACCTCCAGAGAAGCTAGGCCTTGATTGCTCGACCAGCGCTACCCTATAGAGAATCTTGGCTGGGTCTTCTGTGCCTCTCCTCTGCCATATAGAGAGCAGAAGTACAGACACCCCCTCCAGTCTTTACATTCAGACGGTGAACTTTTAGCTATTAAATCTGTATTTGAAGAATGGTGACATTTTCTCAAAGGAGCATGTGACACTGTGATGGTACTAACTGACCATTGGAATTTACTCTTCTTGAAGACTGCAAGAACTTTGACGCCTCGACAACTCAGGTGGTCTTTATTCTTCGCTGATCATGACTTTGTGGTTACCTTCAAGCCGGGAAATCAGAATGGGAAAGCGGATGCCTTGTCTCAGCAGTTCCCTGGAAAGTGAGGTTAAGTCTGTGTGTTAGCCAACTCCTTTAATTGCTCCTGAACATTTTGTCCTAGCTGGAATCGAAAAGGAGAGTGAGGTTTTCAAGAAGATACGAGAATGAATGACAGAGTCACAACTTGAAGAATGGGCTTGTATGGATCCAGCTCGCAAGGTTAAAGATGGTTTGTCTTATCTGGATAACAGACTTTATTTACCGTCTTTTGAATTGAGGGAAAACATTTTGAAGGAGTGTCACAAGTCAGTTTTGTCAGGACATCCTGGGTAAGACCCTGGAGTTGGTTAGAAGAAGTTTTTGGTGGGATAAAATTCGATAAGACACACTTAATTTCGTTAAGACTTGTGAAGTCTGTGCATGTGTGAAGAGCCTCGTCGGAAATCCGTCTGGGTGATTGGAGCCATTACCAGTTCCAGCGCGGCCTTGGCACACAGTTTCCTTGTATTTCATCACGGATCTTCCTCAAGATAAAGGTTGCACGTCGGTATTGGTTGTGGTAGATTTGCTCACTAAAGAAGCGCATTTCATACCGATGGAGGGAGAAGTTACCGCAAATTGTTTAGCTCGCAGTTATTTGCAAGAGGTTGTTAGGCTACATGGACGTCCTGGTCAGGTTACCTCGGATAGGGGGTCCCAATTTATTTAAACATTTTGGAGGGCCTTTTGTGAGAGATTGGGAGTGGGGGTATGTCTATCTTCAGGATACCATCCAGAAACTAATGGTCAAGTGGAGAGAAAAAATCAAGAGTTGGAGAAGTATTTGAGGTGCTATTTGCAGGCAGGTGAAGAGTGGGTTGATTTCATTTGGGTTGCAGAATTTGCATATAACACTGTAGTAAAGATGCCACGTCTATGTCCCCTTTTTATTTAGGACAAGGTTTCCATCCTCGTTTTTTAAGTGTTGAGGCTAACAGTGATTCGATAAGGCAGAGGTGGAAGAAAGACTAGAGGTAATGAGAAGAAATTTGGAGAAGGCTAAAGGTATGTTGGTGGAAAGTAAGCAGAAATACAAGAGGCTTGCTGACCTTAAAAGAAAGGCTGTCCCCAGCAATGTTGCCTCTAATTATTGTTCTCTATGTGCGGAAATGGCTGGCCTTTGTGCGCACATTATTTTCCATTTGCACAACTGACTAACGAGGTAAGCCACTTTGTCAACATGCATAGACGGTGAGCGATCATTCCCAAAGCGTTTGTAAGGGAGTTTCTCCTTTCCGAATCGGTAAAAATACTTATCTAAAGTAATCCTTCTTAGACAATGCAGAAAAATCGTTTTATTCCACTGGAAAAAAAACTCATCTTTATTACAAATAACAAAAAATCTTTCATAACTGATGTGGCTGGCAACACATTTAGACAGGATACAATATTGGCAAATGGATTAATGGTAACTAAAAGGAACCTCCACTATAATGAAGTAATTTAAAGGCCAAGAGAAAATGTGTATAAGGATGAAAATGACATTGGAATAACTGCACCACAGAACATGATGAAAATTCCTGTGCCTCTGCTTACCATCAACATTACATTGTACTGTGAACAGAGCTGTGACAACACTTACTCAAAGCCAGTCTTGCAGCTAGGAGGCATACCATCACCCATTTTTATACCCTAAAAACCGGAAAATGTGCCAAACAAACAGTAAACAAACATATGAGCCTACCTCCTGCTTCTACCCACAAAGCTCCATTGATATTTTCGAAACAGTAGCCAGCCGAGCAGTGGCATCGGACGGAACTCTGCTGATTTTAGGCGGAATTTTAACGGGAAAGAACATCTTTTAATAGGCATAAAGTATCCCTATTGGCAAAGCAAATTACTTTTTTACTCCCTGAAAAATCTTTTTTTGATTCCATGTAGGGAGTAAAAGATCATCAGAGCCCTACTTGCAACCCTGACATAGGAAATGAAATGAGAGGGCACATAATACAGTCTATAGTTTTGCCCACCCTTCCTCACCACAGCCTAGACAAAATTCAACACGAGCCTTACTGAGGTTTGTTATGTAGCATGTGGAAGGGAAGTAGATGCATTTTCCTTTTCTGTTAATAGCAGCATTCTCAGAGGTACAGCAATTTGAGTTCCATCTTCCGTAACTAGGGACCCCTCTTCTGCAATTGAATGTTAGCATCCCCATACATCTTGTTTAACTGATAAGGGCACTAAACACAGACCACATGATTATATGGAAAAGCCCTCTGCTAATGAGCGTAGAAAGAAACAGAAGGTGCAGTTCCTTAGACTGCTCCTAGAGTTTCCTATCCTTCAGCAAACAAACACATTTAATTCACTGTGCTGTACTGCTGAAACATCTGACTTGGTTTTTGAAAGTTGCTGATTTGTGTTTCTGCCCCAAGGATCCCAAGGCAAGGCAATTCACAGCTCATGTGCTAGCCTCCAATACTAGTTGGCAGGGCTCTGTAAAAAGTGAGGGATTTTAGCTGTAAAACACTCACTAGTATATTTGCATGCCCACAATACTTTGCAAGAAAAACATGTTTAAAGCTTCACTGTGCTTGTATGGGCAGTTTAAGAAAATGTCACGAATCTGCATGTACACAATTATTTTGCAGTGCATATAAGATTATATGCAACATACCTCACCATACTATTATTGGGTATGATTATATAAGTGCTCAGTGAAACCCTTTCTCTTTTATAACAGAGTTTTCATATAATTAGTTAAGGCCCATGCCCAAGGGAACTCTGAAAACCTGGAAAGGATGCATATGTACAAAAAATAGGAACCATGGGGGGAGGTTACACATCCAAGTAGCCTGCTTACTGACAGTCTGTATCAGATGTTTGAGCTCACAGTTGGGTTAGACAGTGTGGATCATGCTTTTGCTAAGACACCATGAGTAACACAAATGCTGGTGCCTGAATGTTATTCATATTACAACAAACATAAAACAAGTGGATGTAGGTACAACTTTGGTAACCTTTCTTAGAGCCAATTTAGGCAGAGTCAAGGTCGTCCTGTAATATCTAAATGTGGACTGAGGCAGAAGTTGGAGCCATAAGGTACAAGTGTGGTAGAGTCAAATATTAGAGGCATGTTGGGGGGTGGAAGGCTATTTGACTGATGTATGTTGGCATATCTGAGCTATACCTTCTGTTCATGGAGGCACTTTTTCATATTTGTTTTAACCTCTTGAGGCTGTGTTCCGTTTCAGGATTTTGAGGTTTTTAAGGTTACACTTTCATAGTAGCGTAATGGAATAGGCTACCAGAATATCAACACTAGTTTGAATAATCTAGTTTTATTAGGAGAGAAAGCAAATGTCAGATAACTGCTGTGGCTTGTACCTTATTAATTCTTAAGGATGGGAACTGTCTGTGTGCGCTGCTAAAATTCTTCTGAGCAGCACTCAGAAGGAAGCTGGGCAAGCGCACATGCGCACACTTTAGAGGGAACATTGGTCCCAGTATTGTAAGGGAGATTTGGTGTGGTTATCAACCAAGTTTTTGAGAATAAAATGAAGAAATAAGTTTTGCACTCGTTTTGTACGACCGTTCGTAGTTGACAAAGTGATGAATCCAGTTGCAGTTCGTCTTAAGTTACCAGGACATATGAAAACTCATCCAACTTTTCATGTCAGTTTGTTAAAACCAGTGGTTAAGGGAACTAGGTTATCATCTTCTCCTTCATCAGTGGTGGTAGAGGGAGATTCTTCTGAGGAATTTATGGTAAAGAGAATTTTTGATTATAGAAGAGTGAGAGTAATGTTACAATATCTCATTAATTGGGAAGGTTTTGGACCGGAGGAGCGCACTTGGGAAGAAGCGAGGGATGTGCATGCCCCTCGTTTGATAGAAACATTTCATAAGAAATTTCCTTTTAAAAGTAGCCCAGGGACTGGGCGTTAGGAGAGGGGTACTGTCAGGTTGCATGACATATACATGGAGTCAGGTATGACATATAAATGGAATTGGAGGTGTTCGGTGAGGTTATGAATGGTTTTTACATAGGTTACAAAAAGTTTAGCCTTAACCTTAATTGCAGCCTTTGGAAAGTGCCCCAAGCTAAGATGGAGGTGTCCAGCTTAAGATCTGATTGGCTGGTGTTTGTTTATTGAAAGGACAATGAACATTCTAAAATGCCTTTCATCGTAGTTGCCCAGCTGAGAGGACACATTTTGAAGCTGCTCCTGCTTAACTTGATCTGGGCCTTCAAGTTTCAAGCGGTTGAGCAGCTTATTCTGGGAAACTAATTGGTGTAGTGTCTGGAGTCGTTTGGGATACAGGACAGGAGAAAGAAGATTGAAATTACATCAAAGGAGAATCTACCGAGACTCTTTTCAGGAGATAAGTGACTTGTTTAATACTCAACTTAAGTGTAAACATTTCTCGCAATGCTTACCCATATTTAAAACCTTAAAATTCATGATACAGAACGTATAGTTATATTTCTGAGTAGTGATATGTGACGCAAAAGTGTTCGGATTGAAACTGTCAAGGGAGCGTGCGCTTGCACTGGTAAAATTTAGCGGGTATTCTTCATGGCAACGTAAATCACCAGTGCAAGCATGTGTTCATCTTTGCTACGTGAATCACCAGCACGAGCACGTATTCATGTTTGCCACGTGAATTTACAGCGCATGCGCGTTTTCTTCAGAGGTACATAAATCAACAGCGTGAGCGCGTGTTCTTCTTTGCTACGTGAATCACCAGTGCGAGCGCGTGTTCATCTTTGCTACGTGAATCACCAGCGCGAGTGCGTGTTCATCTTTGCTAAGTGAATCTACAGCACGTGTTCTTCAGAGATACGTGACTCAACTGTGCAAGCGCGTGTTCATCATTGCTACGTGAATCTACAGCACGTGCGCGTGTTCGACATTCCTACATGAATCTTCAGCGCGTGTGCGCGTTCTTCCTGCTGTGTGACTCTTCAGCGTGTGTGCGCGTTCTTCTTGCTACGTGAATCTTCAGCGCATGTGTGTGTTCTTCTTGTTATGTGAATCTTCAGCGCGTGTGCGCATTCTTCTTGCTACGTGAATCAACAACACGTGTGCGAGTTCATCATTTCTACGTGACTCTTCAGCGCGTGTGCATATTCTTCAAAGCTACGTGAATCTTCAGCGCGTGTGCGTGGACTTCGTTTTAACACTTTCCGAAAGTGCATGTGCTGGTATCAATAGTGCAAGTGTGGCTTTTACGCATTTCTTCAGCGCTTGAGCGTGGACTTTACCTCTGCACGTTTAATAGGCACGGGTTTGTGTTCCTTTTGCGCGTATGCACGTATCTACAGGTTTTTTGGAACATTTCTTGTTACAAGGTTTTCTTCAGAAGTCACGTGTCTCAGTTTTCAAGGAGAACAGAATCTAAATTGAGACACCCATTTAATGGAAAGTTAAGGAGTCGCAGGAAAAGGATTGCAAATTCATTCTAGGACCTAACTGAGTGGCAGAATGATCAATTAGTTTCCTGTCATCAAGTAAGGAAGCTGAAGTTTCCTGCAAGTATAACTTCTCAGAGTATATTCAAGAGAAGTACCAGGTATGGGGCCTCATTACGAGTCCGGTGGTAACCGCGGCGGTAAAACTGCCTGGTTACCGCCAGACTCGTATTACCATTCCGCCTCCGTGATTCCCGGAGTTTCCGGGGCATCACAACCCTGGTTTTCCGGGAATCACGGAGGCGGAATGGTGTTAAGTCCTATGGTACTCGATGGGAATGGGGATCATGGAAACACTGGCAGCATCTCGTAATGCTGCCGGTGTTTCCTCGGCCGCCTGCACTGCAGGTGGGCGGTGTTAAACCCGCCAGGTCAGACCTGGCTGGAACATCACCTCCCGCCTGCAGGAGTTGGGATCAGGCGGTCCGGAAACAACGGTGGCGGCGGGTTTACCGCCACCGTTATTTCCGGACCGCCTGAGTTATAATAAGGCCCATGGTCTTTAAACTATTTAGTTAAGGATATAGTATCTGAAGTCAGCTATCCAGTGAGTAATCAAGGTGTTTGTATTTGCTTATGTTTCATCTACAGGTTTTGAGCCAGCTAGTCAATAAGCCTCCAGTCTGGTGTTTATTATTTTATCCACTTCCCCCTTTCCCTTGGGAGTGTGGTAAACTCAGCTGTTAAACAAACCAAAACTCTAAGTGCTACATTTCAGGGGCATTGTCGGGGGGCCAGCAGCTTCCGCAGACGGAAATTCAGAACCTAAGCCTGACAGTTGCAGAGCGTTTTGAAGACTGTCAGTACGCAACATTTACTACAAAACATTTTCACTACTTTCAAGAAGGGCACCAAGACAATTTGGATTGGGTGTGCAGAAACTGGGATGGCAGGCATAGGAAGATGAACGTTATAGCTGGGGAAAACTGTTCGTGCTGTGAAACGTCATAATCCCATGTGTGAAGTACGCCATTGGCACATGTTGTACAAAGGCACAAATACACTTCTTCGCAATGTACCGCGCTTTCTCCATTTGCAAACCAAATAGAAAATTACGCAGCCACAACTATAGAAAGTTATGCAAGAGATCGGAAACACACCCATGACCTGGGCAAGTGCCTCCTTCATCGCAAACAGCACTGAAACTTGTGTAACATGCTATGCAATTTTCCCTCCACAACAATAATATCGGCATGATTGTGTGTCACCAAAGTGTCACACAGACAAACCAAAATCAGTCACCTCATTGTAGGTACTCCATAGCAGTACACATCCACATGATAGATTCCAAAATGAGCAGCCACTTCACATTGTTTTCTATTCACTTTCAGTCAATGTATTTCGAACTCCCCTAAAACTCGCACGCTGTGGCTTGTGAAACACACAGCCATAACCGCAACCTCTGCATGTCTGTCGACAAATACACCATGATCCACAGTCTGTGCGTGCACACCACACACAGAAACCTTACTGACCAATCCCGTAGCCTCTACAGGCCCATTTCTATTGGCCGTCATCTGCAAAAGGGGCGTATCTAACATGTGCCACCCTGCAACTATCACTATATTTGCAGACTTTTCGTGCTGTGTGCACGCATAAGTGGGAGAATAACTTTCAACCAGGGTAGCAGACGTTGTTAGTTGTGGCGGCTCTTAAAAGAGCCTTTGTTTGTTTTTTTGTTTTTTTACAGGTGCTTCCATAGAAACACCTTTTTTTTTGCGTTTTTTTAAAGTAAATTTGTGTTTTCAATGTCAGCTCACATTCTTACAATAGGGTCTTCAGTGCAGCCTGTAGATTGTGGAACAAAATTTCAATGCCACTGGTCGACAAATACATGGCATTTGCCTTGAACAGATATATATATCGAGAACCAATGTTCTCATTCTCACAGGACATCGCAGCAGCACTCAAGAAGTCACACGTGCTTCTGTTGATGAGACCCCTTCCGACCTCTGGCTGGCAGAAGGAATCATTGGAATACTTTCACACTATTCTCGGGGGTATACATGAGAAAAGCACCTTGGCAGTGAGAAAAATGCACTGCACTGCTATCGTCATATTCTTCAGTTGATGGTACACACGGGAGCAAGGCATGGAACCCAAAAAGAAGGCTCCAAAGTGCACGACCACAGCATGTTCAGTTGCCAAAGAGGCCATGCATCGACATTCTACAAGTACGCCGCCGAAACAGCATGCTTCCACACTGCACCACAAAGTGTCCACTCCCTCCAAACTGAAATTGCCACAAAAGCCTTTTTGGAGGGCATACACAAATAGATCTTCCACAAAGGCATCACCCATGACGAAAACTGTGCGTCTTGCCATATTTGCCAGCCGCACTACACAAACAAATGGAAATAATGATTGCCACCCTTTCCTGTGACGCACACCCTGAGCATCTGATTGGTCATTCCCCACAGTCTCATTGCCATTGGCCACGAGGGTGAGAAGCACAGAATGTGGCACGTGCCTTTCCCCAATTACCGCGAGGGCCGCGCCCCAGTGCAGCAGGAGGAGTCATTCTCCCTATTGGTGCTCTTTCCTGTGACGTACACCCTGAGCATCTGATTGGCAGAATGTGGCACATGAGGGTCCCCAAGTACGGCGAGGGCCGGGCCTGAGTGAAGCAGGAGTCCTTCCTATTGACTCACACACTAAGCATCTACGTGGACAATCCGCACAGTGCAATTTCCATGGCCACCACCTGCGAAATCCACCCATGTTGCTTTCGTGCTGCGTACAGGCGTGGGTCGAATAACTTGCAACCAGGGTAGGGGGAGTTTGTGGTAAGGGGCGGCTCTTAAAAGAGCCTTTTTTGTTTTTTTGTTTTTTTTTAGCTGCTTCTACAGAAACACCTTTTTTCGGTTTTTATTAGCTTTTGTGTTTTCTTGTGATCACATTAGTAAAGTAAACTCTTCACCGCATCCTGCAGACCGGCAAACAAAACTGCATTGCCAATGGGTGACAACAAAATGCCATTTTCTTGGAAAAACTCTGCATTTCCACAACTAATGAGGTAATTGTTGCAGAAGATCATTCCACGAGCGGACAAAAAAGTATACATTCTTCTGTTGATGAGACACCTTCCTGCGTTTGGCTCGGAGCAACATCCATGAGCAGTGGCCCATACTCTTCGTGGTATTATGGATGAGAAAAGCACCTTGGCAGTGGGGAAAAAGCATCTTCACAACATCCAGCAATCTCCTCAGTCTACGGAATAAATCTAATCAAGCCAGGTAACCCATATGCATGCCGCCGTAGTGGATGACGATAACATCTACTGCTGCAAAAGTGGCCAGGTCTTTGCAAAGTGCATGCATAGCAGCGAAACTGCACTCATGCACAGCGTTCCACAATGCACCCACTCCTTCCAAACCAAAATTGCTGTCAAAGTGTCTTTCCAGGGCATAGTTGTGCAGATCTATGACAAAGGGATCACCTACAATGCATTTCGCCATGTCAGCCACCCTCAGATTGGCTAATCCCCACAGTGCCATGTCAATTGGGCAACATGGTGTGAAGGGCAGATTGTGGCAAGTGCGCCTCCCAAAGTACCACGAGGGCCGCACCCCTGTAAAGCTCTACCTCATTGGGTTATGCATAAATAGGCACACACGCATCCACCAATTGAATCAAAGCCGCCATCATCCAATACTGTCACTCCTGTACAACACTTCAAATGTACCATTACACATTTACAGTACAAGTGTTGTGCCATTCCAAAGCACGTCCACTACAAAGTTCAATGAAAGTATGCACAATATCTCCATCCGCATAGATCCACATGGCCACCCAGGATGTGGCATGTGTAATCCTGAAAGTACTGCGTAATCCGCTACCTTTTCGTAATAGTGAGGGGGGGAGGGGCAGGGAGTTATGGGGTAAACAATTTCAAGCTGGGTAGGGGATTCGGTCTTCAATCATAGATGTATAAAGGTTTTTTTTTACGTGCGTGCAAGCAACTTTTTTTGTTTTTTCTCTTTATATGCGTTTCTGTTTGCCTCTCCTCACATTTTATATGTTATACTATGTTACACATGTTATACTTGAGCAAATCACAGCAGGAAGTAGGGGAGGTGATATACAGCGTAAACTGTTTCAACGTGAAATTTTATGGATCGAACTACTGGACTCTCTATGCCCACGAGGCATAAATACCGAATTCGACCTTATGTGCTTTGTGTAAACTGGATATTTGAAAATTGTCAAACTGTATGCTTTGCCTTTAAAAGTATGTCACTGTATGAGTATGTCACCGTATGTCACCGTAATAGTGTTACATTCGCTGATTAATGTCTGTAGTTAGAGGTATAGCCTGTACCATCTACACATGGCCTTCCAGTATGATGCACTATGGAATTCCTTCAGTGACCCAGAGTTGACTATAACTGCTACCTCTTGGGCTATGACGAGCGCATGTCATTGCCCGATGACTTTTTTGTTTCTTCATACTTGCTGCCATACTCACAATGTTCATTCTTATTCATTGGTCTCTGTTCCTCTGTGTCCCTTCTGCCCTTTCCTTAGGTTTTCCTCATTCTTTGATCATGTACTTCGCTGTTCTCTCAGCGTATACCACACTTAGTCCCTATTCCTTTTGCCACGGCTGTGGTGGAATGATTTGCATCCCGAGTTGTCCTCTCGCCTCTGCTTTTGACTTGACCTATTGGCTGCCTTTCCACTTGTGGTTCGGTGGCCCTGGAGTGTCTTCCCCAAGTTCGGACACCTCCGCGCCGTGGGGGCACCCCGTAGTTCCTTCGAGCTACGGGCGTTGCCTCCACGCGCGCGCTATATTGATTTTGATTCTACTTTTACAGTTTTACACTTTTACCTTCCAGATGTCCTATTTACTTTCCTGGGTCCTTTTTGTTGCTGCTCGATTCACGTCTCTTCGTGACTTCTCGGCCGCTATGAGTGTGTTACTCGATATCCCTATGGTAACGCCGACCTTCGACGTCTCATTCCAATATGGACGCCGTTTTCATGTACTCGCGCGAGATCACCCTGACAACGCTTTTGTTGTCTGGTTACGCTTAGTCTCCACGTACAGCTGGAGCGAGATGACCGTCTTTCTCCTGCTCCTGCAGGTATGCATCTATCCGCCATTTGAGACTCTACATTCTGAACCTCCCGGTCCATGCTTCCTGCTCTTTGATGCAGGACCGCCTTGATTTACACACTCGTTGGTGATGCTCTGTCATACCTGTTCGCCCGCTTTTTTTCTTTTGGGCTCTTTTTGCATTTTGCTTTTAAACTCACCTGTAATGCACGCAATCCTGGTGGATGCTAAGTTTTAGCACAGACCTTTGGTTCCTTTCTCCACGACTCAATGGGGTTAGCATCTTTGAGCTTACCTCAGGTACTGGTTTTATAATTCCTTCTGTTTGAGGCTATTTTCATGCTTATTGACTCTACTGTACTTACTTGTTATACGGACCGGCATTTTGTGGTGATTTACTTTACGATTGGTCATTCTGATTTTATTCTTTAGATACCTTAGCAACCTGTGGCTCTCAGCCACTCGTTGCGTGTGTTTGGATTCTCTTTCTGTGCCCGGCTCTTTATTCAGCAAGGTTAGTGTTTTTGACCTTTTCTACACTTTTTGAGTAGACTGTACACTTACTATAGAGGTTTACTTAAGAAATCCTTTCTCTTTACTACCTTACAGAAACTGTGCTACTACCCTATGATTATGAATATGGAAATTGAAAAATGAAATCTATCCCCTGAAGATGATTCTTTGAACCGAAACGCGTCGGCCTTATTTGCAACATCTGAATATGAGATTTCATTTGTACATGTGAAACAATTGAACCTATGCATTTAGAGCATTGTGTACTGTAACTGTCATACAGATTTACATCAGGGTCACACTATAAGAGATGCTGTTAATCAACACCTTTGTTTGCTTCAAGTTATGTTACATTGAATATTTATGAGTGCCCTCTTTTGATGTACATTAGAGAACACTAACTGTACTAGCATTATTTTTATTCAGGTATGACTTGTTGGATTATGAAGATTAAAGTCCACAAGCTAACTGCTATGTTTGGGCTCTGATTGTTACATTTTCTTTACCACTTTACAAATTATCGTTTACCTAACACTGTGTAATGTAGTAATTACATCTGCTTTTGGAAACTAAAAATTGTCAAGCGGTGTTTATACACCGCAGAATTCATGCCTTTTAGGCACCTAATAGTAAAGTTAATTTGATTGAAAATAGAGGGATGTTATGTCCCTACTGAGTGCAGCTGGGCCTGCCGTGTAGTAATACACTGCTTTGGATTTGTGCTGTTTTTCTGTCCCAAGTGGCCTTGTGACATTAGCCCGATTGCACCATAAGACTATGTGTAACATTTCTACACTATCTCTTGTTGATACATTTTTTCACAATATCTCTACTTTCTAAACTTGATTTAACTTGTCTGTGCACCCCTATACCCCCCATTTTCGCTGTCACTGCCAACCTACCCACATACTGTTCGCAAAATTGGCCCTACTCCAACCAATCTGCACATCGCACACTATGCAAGCACCCCCCTCTACCGGATGCAGACTCATACATGCATTGCTGTGATGGGTGAACTGAAGCCCTAGGCTCTTGGGTGCATAGCCTACGGCCTACGGCCTTCGGTCATGCACCCAATAGTCTCATCATTCAACAGACCGACCGCAACTTCATGCACCCATGCATTCCGCCATGTGCCCAACTACCGCTATCCATCCGCATAGCACAGGCACCCACGCTCCAACCCAACCTGCCATATGCAATTCACTCCCCTTCTGAAATTCACGTGCCATCACTCACCACGGAAAGAGGTTGCCGCAAACAGGTAAAGGCAGAAGCTATTGGGCCGTTACGACAGCTGCCTGCAATCACCACACAAAGTAGTCGCCTGCCTAGTTACCCGCGAATTGACACAATGCGCACTGATACTGCAGCTACTCCGTTTTCTTCCACCTATTTACATATGCCACACAAACCACTTCTCACTCCCACACCCTTTCCCTCCCATCTTGCCGCCAACACATGGCGTACGGTATATTTTGCAGGCCTTTCCGTCTGCAAACTGTCCTCCGATACACCATGGCGGCGTTTGCCAATTTTTTTTTGACGCAGAGCACGCTTCCCTCCAGCTTACCACCGGCCCTGTCCAAAGTTTGCCGACAGCACGCCGTACCGCACGCCAATGACACTTCTGTCCGCGGAGCGAACAGGGAAATGGGTCCGCGGAGCGGACCGAGATATCGTTATTTTTTAGAGACGTAAATTTCAGTTGTTTGCAACAGAAGTACTGATCGAATTCCCACCAAACACACAAAAGCACACTTTCTGACCCAAGCCCACGCTCCTGCCGCAAATTTGGTGCAAATCCGTCCAGCCGTTCGGGCTGCAGCCGTGCACAACGTTTTTCCCCATTCAGTCTATGGAGAAAAAAAAGAAATTTGGGACCCCCCTAAAACTTCCGCCCCCTGCACGAAACCTCACCAAAGTTGGTGAAATAATTCAGAGCGGCCCATATACTTTTTTTGCAAAGTTTGGTGATGATTCGTCTAGGGGGAGTGCAGTTATAAGCCAACGAAAAAAGTGCTCTTCCTATGAGTTTAGCAACTTAAACATAACTACACGGCCACTACCGCAGGCCGTGTAATGTATTTATATATATATATATATATATATAGCATACCTTACTTACCGTAACCGTATTTCTCAAACTTGTATCTGCTTAGATTCACATGCTATACATAGGCCTTCATCTAGTGGTAGTTGAAGAGTATTGCATGACTTGTTTTCAAAATTTGAAAAAAGGGACGTCGATTGGGCGTGTTTGTAATACTATCCCTTGTGTGATGTCTACTGTACACATGGTCCTTCATGCATCAAGGTTCCTCAGATTGTTTTGCTTCAGACATGAGGGAGCATGACATGTTTGCGTGAGTACAAGAAAGTGAAGGTAGAAAAAATAAAGGTGAAAAATATCTATGCATCTTCAAATCCAGGAGGGGAGGAAGGGTGGACGCATGTGAATCTAAACAGATAGAAGCATCATAAATACAATTATGGGGGGGCGCTTTTGCACCGGACCAAGATTGCAGCCCTTATTTAGAGCTCCTGAGCCTGCCTAGTTACCCGCGATTGGGACGTCGATTGGGCGTGTTTGTAATACTATCCCTTGTGTGATGTCTACTGTACACATGGTCCTTCATGCATCAAGGTTCCTCAGATTGTTTTGCTTCAGACATGAGGGAGCATGACATGTTTGCGTGAGTACAAGAAAGTGAAGGTAGAAAAAATAAAGGTGAAAAATATCTATGCATCTTCAAATCCAGGAGGGGAGGAAGGGTGGACGCATGTGAATCTAAACAGATAGAAGCATCATAAATACAATTATGGGGGGGCGCTTTTGCACCGGACCAAGATTGCAGCCCTTATTTAGAGCTCCTGAGCCGTGGCCAACCTGGATGGAAACTCTCCTGCTTTAATGAATTCTGCAATATTTCGGTGTGTCTAGCGTGCTACCGGCAGCTGTAGAAACACACTCGTCCATAACTGCTCTCAATCGGAGACGGTGGTGTGGTGAAAGAGTGACCAGTATCCCGGCATGTGTGAGGGACGGTGCGTACTACGTGACTGGTACGCCCCGGCAGTCCATTAAGACCGGCTCATTCGCTCATTGAATTCGGAGTGACCTGCCTAAGTCCATCGGAGCCCTGCCAATTCCCCCCCCCCCCGGAGGGATACACACTGCTGCGTCTTGCCCAGATATCCGGAATACTGCCTGGCGGCCAACACAAGATTCCAGCCACCGGACCTGCATCACACTACCTGCTGCAGTGGTTTCTTCGTGCACGGAAGCGCACCTTCATGGATCCGCAGACTGCGACCACTGCAGTCTGCTTTGCCGCTACTGCTGGGGACAGACTGCGGGACGCTGGAGCACCCTTACGCCGACCCGAACATAAATCCCCAATGCCGTGCACCATCTAGGTGGGCGGAGCCAGAAGGGAAATGGGGTTTTGTCGGATACTTCCAGGCTGACGGCTGATCTCTGGGAGCCAGTAGAGGTGGGTGCAACCTAAAGTGGGCCGAGATATATCTTAGCCAGCCTGCTCAGCAGCCGGGGGCCATCTCCAGCAATCGAATTCCCAGCCCAATGTTTGTTTTTTGGCTTCATGTACCTCCTTGTTTGAACTACCCTGCAGACTGAACCCTATGGTGGTTGCGCCACCCCAGGCCACTACCTGTGGCACTGTGCAGGCCCCTCACAACACCGGCATGTCTCGAATTGAAATTAGTGGATGCCTAACTGGAACACCTAACATCTCGGGAGCGCTCCCAGTGCTGCTTCAAATAACCCCTTAATTTCTGAGCTTACATCACCGATCGGGTGCTACGCATTATACTGGCCACACAACCCATCTCATGCCCTGACGACTTAGCAGCCACCTCGTGGCAACTCACTGCATCATTGAAACTCGTAACTGAGGAACTCCATTTAACTCTAGGCCTGAATTAATCTGCGCCACACTAAACCTCTACCTACCCTACACTGCGGGCCCCCAACAAATTATTAGCCTGACTATACCAACGAGCAGCGAACGCAGAACTCCGCTACAGACACCCCGGCAGGGCCTCCAGTGCTACCCCACGGAATCTCGGATCTCTCTGGAACACTACCGCTGACCTGTTGATACGCATTACACCAGTCATACAACCCAACTCGTATTCTGAGATCTTGACAGCCACCTCACTGTAGACGGTACGGCGTCCCACTCCACCGTTGGAGACTGGGTCAGAGGAGTAGACCTGATCCTGCTTTGTGATGCCCTGCGAGGGTAACCGAATCCCACCCAGAGCTACTCCAACTCCCCGACATCACCATTGTGGGGCTGTATAGGTCCTCACATACAGGGCCCATGACACAGGTGGCCAATTACCGGCCTGCGATACCTACCACCTACGGTACGCTCCCAATGAACAAGTTACTTACCAAACTGGTAACATTCTTTCGATGGGATGTTCCTCTGACGTATTCCTTATCTTTGATATAATCCATTCCAGCTTGCTGGCCTTGGAATTCTTTTCCAGTAGAGGGCGCTGCGCGTTGACGTCCCTCGAGTCGGTGTCCCTCGACAGCCTCCGTATCGGTGCTGACGTCATCATGAGTACAAATAGACTTGTGCAGCGTCTGTTGCTCAGTTCCGTTTGTTTTGAAGTTTAGTTTTGCTTTACATGAATTGGTTAGTAACCTTGAAGGAACCTAAGCTGCAACTACAAGGGAAGTTTTACTGCGGGGATGGATGAGAGGGGCAATAAGGAATAAGTCAGAGGAACATCCCATAGAAAGAACGTTACCAGTTTGCTAAGTAACTTGTTCTTCGAAGGGATTGTGTCCTCTGACGTATTCCTTATCTTTGATAGACTCCCATAGCAGTAGTATATAGAGGAGGTGGAAGTAAAAATGAAATGTTTCCCTTTAAAGATGTACAGAATGCAACACAGCTTTTCCAAATGTTGTCTCCTGGCTAGAGGAGGAATCAAGGCTGTAAAATTTGGTAAAAGTGTGCGCGGACGACCATGTGGCAGCTGCAAATATGTCCTTAATTGGAACTCCTCTTTGGACAGCCGAAGAGGCTGCGATACCCCTGGTTGAATGAGCCCTAAAATGTTGAGGGGCTCTTTTCCTGCCAATCTATAGCATTCTATAATAGTTAAAATAATCCATCATGAAATGATTTGTTTTGTAATTGGCAAACCTAATTTGTGTCCTGCATATCCCACAAACAATTGGTCTGTTTGTCTGATTCTTGCAAGTCTGCTAATGTAAAAGCTTAAGGCACGTCTTGGATCCAGCCTGTGCAATCTCTCTTCCTCTTTCCCTGGTTGGGGAGGAGGATAGAACGAGGGTAAAGTTATTTTCTGAGTAATGTGAAATTCATAGACCACCTTTGGGAGAAAATTGGGCTTCACTTGTAAAACAACCTTATCTTTATGAAAGATTGTATGAGGAGGTTTGCAAGATAGAGCTTGTAATTCGCTCACTCTTCTGGCAGAAGTTAGAGCCACTAGAGAAACTGTTTGAAGAGTGAGAAACCTTAATGAACAGGAATGAAGTGGTTCAAATGCAGTACCCATCGGAAACTTTAAGACTAGGTTTAGGTCCCACAATGGAACTTGAAAAGGTTTTGGGGGATAAACATTAGTTAATCCTTTCAGAAATTGAATTACTAAGGGTAATTTGAAATATGAAGGCTCCTCAGCAGTACGCTTAAAGATTGACAGTGCTGCGAGGTAGCCCTCGATCGTACCAACTTGGAGACCTGAATTTGCTAAGTAAAGCAAGAAAAATAACACCATCAGGTTCAATATTCTTTTCTCTACACCAGCTGCAAAATTTGTTCCAACGGCAGCGGTATAAAGTCTTTGTTGCTGGCCTTCTGGCTGAAAGCAACATCTCCATGACGTCATCCGGGAGATCCCAATCCTTGTATCTCAACCTTTCAGAAACCAGGCGTGAAGGTTGAGGGTTCTGATATCCGGATGGAGAACCAGAACTCCCTTCTGCGAGAGAAGATACTCTTTTTGCGGGAGACGAATCGGAGGGCAGATGGACATGTCTAGAAGATCCGGGTACCATGTTCTCCTGGCCCAATCCGGGGCAATTAGGATCATAGGTTTCCGGAATCTTCTCAACCTTCTGATCATTTGAGGAATGGCGGGTACTGGAGGAAACGCGTACAGAAGTGGATATTCCCAGTCCACTACGAACACGTCCCCTAGAGCTCCTCTCGGGGGAAATTCCTTTGAGCAATACTGATTGCACTTCCTGTTGATGCTGGTGGCGAACAGATCCACTTGAGGGGTTCCCCGAAGGGCGAAGATCTCTTGAAGGACTTCCTGAGCTAGTTCCCACTCGTGGGAGACTGTGCTCTGCCTGCTCAGAGCGTGGGCCATCAAGTTCTTCTCTACGGCAAGGTGAACTGCCGATAGAGATTCCTTCTTGAATTGCCCAAAACCAGAGCTGCATTGCCTCTCTGCACAGTGGCAGTGACCCTATGCCTCCTCCTTTGTTGAGGTAGTGCATGGCCACTGTGTTGTCTGTCATTATCAGGACATTCTTTCCCTGAACTGATGGCAGAAAAGCTTTCAGCGCTAGTCTGATTGCTCTCAGCTCTAAAAGGTTGATGTGTAGTCTGGACTCCGATGGAGACCAATGACCGCTGATGGTCAAGTCGTTGGCATGGGCTCCCCACCCTGTGAGTGAAGCATCCGTGACTACTGTTATCTCCGGCCATGGTTGCCAAAATTGTTCTCCTTTTAAGATGTTCTCCCGACAGGCCCGCCAATGAAGGTCTCAAGCTACTCTGTCCGGAATTAGTAGGAGAGCTGACATTCTCCCTGAGAATTGTGACCACTGGGTCCTTAGTGCCCACTGGAGGGATCTCATTCTCAGGCGAGCCTCTGGGACTAGGAAGATGCAGGATGCCATGAGGCCGAGCAACCTCAAAAAGTCGAAGGCTGGAAGACGTTGGGCATTTTGAAACCTGGTGACCATCTGTAGAATATCTTGAGTCTCTGTGATGGTATCATCTGTGACTTCTTTAAGTTGAGGGAGGAGCCCAGATTGTGAAGGAAGTGGCAAACATAATCTAGATGGATCTGAGCTTGTTCTGGGGATACTGCTCTGATAAACCAGTCGTCCAGGTAGGGGTAGACGTGAATCCCTTCCCTCCCTAGACTTGCAGGCACAACCACGATTAGCTTGGTAAAGACCCTCAGGGCAGAGGTCAGCCCAAATGGCAGAACTCAAAATTGATAATGAGAGTTGCCAATTGCGAACCTCAGGTATTTCCTGTATTTGAGATGGATTGGCACATGGAAATAAGCATCCTGAAGGTCTCGAGACACCAACCAGTCCTGAAGCTGGAGGGCATGAAGGATGTGAGAAAGGGTTACCATCTTGAACTTGTCTTTCCTGAGGACTTTGTTAAATTCTCGCAAGTCCAAGATGGGTCTCAATCCTCCGTCTTTCTTTGGTACTAGAAAGTAGGGGGAATACCAACCCTTGTTCCTCTCCGCTACAGGTACCGGTTCTATGGCACCTTTCTCTAGCAGGTCTGAAATCTCCTGCATAAGGAGCGGGTCTGGAAACTTCAAAGAGTTGTTCCCTGGTGGATGACTCTGAGGGGTTTGTAGGAAAGGCAGGCAGTAACCTTGAGCAACTGTCTCCAATGCCCAAGCATCCGACATAATAGCCTGCCATTTTGCCAGATGTTGTGTTAACCTGCCCCCTACTGGTTTCTTGTGAGGGGAGACCTCAGAGTGGTTTAGAAGCGGCTGACGCAGATGCTGAGGGTAAAGTAGCACCTGCTGTTGGGGATTTTGTACCTTTTCCCGTCCACCACGGGTGAAACGTCTCTGGCCCCTTTGAGCTGGCTGTCCCCTGCCTTTTCCGAATGCAGAGTAAAAGTGAAAGGACTTACCCCTCCAGGAAGTACATGTGGGGCGATTTGGAGTTTTCCTGATTGCAGCCCCAAGGGATTTCTCTGCTGCTTTGGATGTTTGCAATTTCTCCAGACTGTCATCAGACTTCTTTCCAAATAGAGAAGAGCGATCAAAGGGCATTTTCAGAAGTCTGGCTTGCATATCTGGAGCAAACCCAGACTTCCGCAACCACGCAAATCTGCGGATTGTAGTACTCGCCGCCATGGCCCTGCTGATGCTGTCAGCAGAGTCAATGCCTGTTTGAAGGGACTCACACATTGCATCCTTACCATCCCTGATGATGTTTAAGAAGGCTTCCTTTTCTTCCCCTTCTGGGAGACAGTCAGCCGCAGATGAAACACACTCACAAAGTGTGTGGCTGAATCTTGCTAGCGTGCAAGTGGCATTGCTAGATTTCAGTGCCATACTACATGTCAAAAAGACTTTTTTTGAGATGGCATCAAATCTTTTATCATCTCTGTCTTGTGGAATAGTGGGGTATGCCGACTTACTGTTTGATGCCTGCACAACTAAACTTTCTGGAGTTGGATGAACAGCAAAGGTGAGCCAAGGGAATAAACATAGGCAATTGTAACTACCCCCATAGACTTACCTGATTGCCGCCGGGGGTACTATTCCTCTTCACGGGTCGGCACAGTCTCCATTGCATCCTCGCCGTACCCCGGCCCCTAAGGGGTACAAAAGGACAACAAGGTGAGACAAAGGGACAAACAAGGGGAACTCTTCTCACCACAATAGACTTACCTAATTTTTACCGCCAGAGGCATTATTCCCCAAACTTCATATTTTCTCTCCACACCTGAAAAAGGGAGCAAGCAACAGGTTACATGCTGGCCTTATTTTATTGCACTGTGTAGGATAAGCCAAATCCTTACCTGAACTTCGTCAGCTACCACGAGGAACTCTTCGCTGGGGTCAAGCTGCAAACTTCAAGGAATCGGACAAGAGTGAAAGTCAGACATGTGGACTCTTATGAACTACATACTTTTCGGAGTCAATATTGTTCTGAACTCACCAATTCCTTCAAGCCAGTGAAGCAACTGGTTATCAACGCGCCCCAGCGCTCAGTGCAGGATGGAGAGCTCATCTTTTCAAACCATCAGGTGAGACTATAAGAGGGGACATCAAAGGTGATCTGTGGGGAGAACAGCGGGGGTGGGGGGATTTACGCTCAACTCCACGGGTGGTTAATCCCCTTTCTCCATTTGCAGAAGAATATTCCTACGGGCCAAGCAAACGAAGCTAGGTGGGCCAGTCCAGTCCGTCATCTCGGCCCTACGCGTCACATTGGTGGAGACCGCAGCTGTTCAGTTCAGATCAATGCCTCTGTGGGAGCCAGGTGAGCGTAACACTTTCTCGGTATCCACTAGTCCCTATTTTGTGAGGGCGGGGTGGGAGATTTGAATGCCATCCTGGATCTGGAATTGGATAGATCCACCCACACACACAGAGCCCCCACCCGAGCCGCCTCTACTATCAAAGAGGGTATGAATTCCCTAGTACTCGTGGATGCTTGGCGGACACTGCATATTGATGACGGCTCTTACACTTTTTACTCCAATGTCCATGACTCCCTCTCCCACATTGACATGTGGATAATTTCTAACACATTACTCGGAGGGGTCAGAGAAGTCACCATGCACCCTCACACCTACTCTGACCATTCTCCAGTTAGCATCTGACATTGCCAACGCTCTCCAGGCCCAGCGGCAACCGGTGCTCTAAACCACTGGCCGTACAGGATGTTGCATTTGCATCTAGTATTGATGACCACGTACACTTGTTTTTTTAAACAAATGTAGGCTATGTGCACTCATTTTGTACACTCAGGGGAGCCTTCAAGGTTTACATCCAGGGGATCGCAATGTCGGGGGAGTTCAATGTCCTCAATACAATCCGACATAGTATAATATTGTAGAAGAGGAGCCAAGTACCCCTACTCCACCTACTCCGCCTACATTACCTGAGAAGTATGAACCAAAGTATGTGACATATACTACACCAATCAGAAGGCAAGAAGAAGAGCAACGACTCTGTGCAGTACCCATAAGAATACCTATACCTAAGAGAAAATGGGAAGTGAAGTTTCCATTAAGGAAGCCATACCTACATAAAAGAAAATATGATCGCCATTTGAATGCAATTCCTGATGAAACAAGGAAACTGAATGACCAGGATGAATAGTGACATCTTACGAAACTGAATCGATTCCATATATAGAAGATAACAAGACCAGAGAGGCAGACGATTTATGAAGAATGAAGAAGTACTAAGGATAAATGACATCTTGAGATCAAGATAAAGAGATTTATGCCATAAGCATGATGAAGATACTTAGTTTAAACGTGTACAGAGGCAATGTAACACAAGCAGCAAAGCAATCATGAAGCTAGCCAAATGCTTATAGTAAATAGATTGTGGCAAGCGTCAATATATACATGTATATCTCATAGATACATATGGATTGAATAAAGAATGAAGGTTCCACTGCGTATATAGCAGTCTTGAGCAACGAGAAAGGCCTCAATTCAGTGTCACTTTTACAAAAGCAATTGAATTAAACAGAATATATTTCAGCTAAGGAGTTGGATGAACCAAAGAGCCAAGGTCTTATCAGAACTAAAATTGGCTGACATTAGATACAATTAACGTGAAAGAACAGAAGCTCCTGTTCAAGAAGGTCAAGTGAAAACAACTGGCATCAGCGGACTATTGAGGAATAAAATAAAATACAAGAAAAAGGCTCAAATCGTGGTGTCCAGTCACGTGATGGAAGAAAGTTGGACGTGTGAGGAGATCACACCTATGCACGGAAGCCAGACAGTACCCATACTCCTTAAAAAATCCCAGAGAACAGTACAGATTCAAGGCCAACTTCAAACACTAATTGACACCGAAACATTAAGGTAGTGGAGGAGTGTACTTTTAATTGGTGGGAAGCTGTTATCAAGACAAGCTCACCCGCACCTGGTTGTTCAGTCTGCATGCTGCTCACGTAGGTGGAAATTTATTGACAGGGTTAGTAACCAACCAATTGTAGAGTACCACGTAGTTGGGGTCCTATAGTTTGTGTAGCCAATGGGACGTCATACATTTAGTGACGTTCAGAGTGGCCATTTTGAAGGGAGGGCTTAGTTGCCCCACCTGTTGTTGATCATCCAATTATTTCTCTCTGTTACTCTATACAGATATTACACCTATACTTAGTAGTTCACTTAGAGCCAACCCCGCTTCCCGAAAGGTTTTAGAAGTTTGCCACGTAGGATGACGTTGGTAATGACGCAGGTCAGCACGTCAGCTATGACCAATTTAGGGTTTAAGAACCCAGCTTTTTAAAGAAAAGATTGACAGTTGAGTATCGAGCAATTGCTGATGTTCGTTGTACTCCCTGTTTTACTTACTTATATTAAAACAGACTAACTTTTTGCCAAGCTATTTGTGTCGTCTGAATTATTGATGTTTGATTAAAATCTGCATCCTAATCCATCTCCAGGGTATTGCTACTCATCTTAAAGGGCTGGAAGTCTCCAGTTCACTTGGTAGCAAAGATTGATGGTGGGTAGATAAGATACCATCGGCCGTCAACATAAGTAAACTTTAGGGTCTCTGCAATATCACATGACCTTTGACATTCGGCTGACAGGACATGAAGCTCTCTGTAGATCGTGGTTAGAATACGACCCAAATCTTGCAAGACGAGTGTGATGGGACCCCTATTTTTATATAGGAACCCCTCCCACATCTACACGAAGCGGATCGAAAAGCAGTTCGAAGAGGCGGTAACGAAGGCGGTGATCCCGAGGGTCAGAAGACGAAAACAAACAGTGAGTGAAGAAGACCAAAGAGAGTGGCAAAAGGGATGCATGCATAGTAAATAACAAATAGTAACAGAGGGAGGGGGGATAAAATATAATGCAAGAGTAAGAGCGTAAAATATATGTATATGGGAAAAGATATTGACTTCAGTGTTGCCAAGTAATATATGAGGAAAATAGTAGTGAGGTGTAACCACGCTATAAGGATACGCCATGTTTCTAGATTTTAAAGAATGCTAGCAGGTGCCTTAATTCAGAGCCCCCTTTTATGAGGCACATATAGGAGACGAGATAAGTTTAAAGACTTTCTTAAGGGAATTGGCTTAAGTTCCAGTTGGAACAAGAATTGTAGAGGGTAAGACGAGTCCTAAGGAAATGATCGTGAGGTGCACGTATATGTGGTCGGTCAAGTCTGTCTGTTTTGTTTTATGTGGTTGGAAAGTGTGATGATGTTAGAGCTGGAAAAAGAAATGTTTTAAGTGATAAAGGAACGTGAAGGTTAACACTCGAAAGTGATTATTTTAAGATTAAACTTTGATGGTTGTTTTTTAGCAAGATTAAAGTAAAAAATTGCATTGTAACGGGATTGGAGCTTGCAACGATTGGTGCTCGCTCATAAGCGTATGTTGATTGAAACGCAAATTGAAAACTGTAACTAGAGCATATGCGAAGTGGTAATAAAAAGAGAAGTAAAAGTTAGAAATGGAAGAAGTTACACCATTAGTGCATCTTTGCAAACAGCTACCGAAGCATGTGCTTAAAATTAAACAGTACAGTGCAGAATGGGTTAAAGGGACCGCAGACAAAAGGTGTATGCCGTGGCCCCAGGGCGTGTCATTACGAAGAACAGTTCTACAGCATATGACGACATATTTGCATGCCGCGTACACAGGAAAAAAGTTAGAAAAGCACCTAGCGAGTAGAGATTTGGAAAATGTATGAACACGAAAAGGATGAGGAGTCTCCTTTAGATTGGATACTTAACATATGCAAAGAGGGGGGTGAAGAGCCTTCTGATCCGCCCGCTCCGTCTGAAATAAAAGATGAGACTTAGAAAGAGGAAGGGTTATACCCAGTAAGAGAACTTAAAGCAGCAATGGGCTATAGCAATGCGTCATATGAATCACCTACGCAAAGTAGTGACGAGGGCCCAGAGAAAGACACGGAGAGAGATATCACCTCCAAAGTCCTGAGGGACAAGGAGAGTCGCAATAAGGAGAGAAGTGATCAAGCAAGTACATCTCTAGACATAAGGAGAGAAATAAAGGGATGGAAGGAGATAAGGATAAAACTGATGAAATAGCGCTAGTACAGAATGAGTGGTTGGGAGGTCAGATTTTACTTAAACTCGATGGTAAAGGCATAGAAGATGTAAGACAAAGGGGAGGCCAAGACGAACAAGACAGAAAAGACAAAGAAAGGGAGGAACGATTGAGAGACGAAGGAGCGAGAAGAAAAGAAAGACAAAGTCGAGAACAGTTATATCAAGATGAGCAAGCTATAAAACAAGAGAGAGCAGAAGAACAAAGAAAGCATGATAATAAAACAAGAACAGCCGAAGAAAAAGAAATGCTAAAAGAGGAAAGAATAGAAGCTGATGAACAGGAAAGGATAAGAGAGAAAAGAATACAAAGGCGAAGGGATGAGGAAAAGCGAAAGGAAAATGAACGAAGGGATATGAAAAAGAAAGAGGAAGATAAAATAAGAGAAGGGACGAAAAAGCACAGAGAAGTTGATGATGACATGGAACGCAAAAGGAGACAGAGAGCACGCAATCTTGAGTAATTGGAAAGGGAAGTAAGAGATCCCAATCCACGGGTTGACTGGGAAGACATAGAGGAATTCTTTCCCCAGTGTGAGCCATTTCCAAGCACGTCTAAAGTAAATCTAGAAGACGAATTTGACTCGCAAAGCATTGGGGAAACGATCAATAAGGTATATCACGAAATGCAAGCCCTGAAAGAAGCACAAAGGACGGGAAAAAATGAGCGTCTTGAAAGTACTCAGTTGTATGACACGGAGGAAGCCTCCAGTAGTAGGAGACAGAAGGAGCTGTCTTTAGACAGGTTAACATTAAATAGAGATGATGATGAGAGGAGTTGCATGAGTTGGGCACAAGAAGTATCAGACAAAGAAAGGAAAATGGATACATGAGTTAGAAAAATGATGGGACGTAATACATTCGCTATAGGGGATATTAAAGGTCTTCTAATCGCCATACTTGGTGAAAGAGCTGATGACGTATGGACGCGAGCATGTTACCCTGGTGTGACTACAGTCAACACCGCGCATGATGGAGCACCGTTTAATAACTGTAGAGCGGCGATTTGGAAATCGCTTCGAGTGCTATATCCGGACACGTCCGATATGGAAGCTAAAATGACAAGAAAAATGAAAGGAGAGGATCTGTTGCTTTATATTCAAAGTTTTCAAGACGCTTAGGCGCTTGAAATATGTGAGGCTTGGGGAAAAAAGTCTATGCCCGTATTTTATCATATATTATGCCAAGGGCTGCCAGAGCAGGTGCAGAAACAACTCAAGAAATTAGAGGGTTAGAAGCAAAACCATGGTCGGAACTTCAGTTCACCATCGCATATTATTGCAGACTCCTGCAGGATAAGAATCGCAAAAAGGATGATGCACGAAAAGGTGAAGAAGCAAATTTAGTGCAGAAAAAGTTATCCAAGTATGCCATTGAAGGGGCAATGTTAACTAACGTGGCCGGATCAAACCCACAGCAAGCAATATCTATGCCACAAGTAAATAACCAAAGACAGTTTGATCAGACAAATAATGGATATGTTCCAAGAGGAAGGGGATATCGAGGGAGAGGTTGGCAAGGTAATCAAGGGTATTGGCAGAATAATCAGGGAAGTTTCTCAGAATAGCCAACAAGGGTTTCAGAATATGCAAAATGGTAATCAAAACACGCAAAATGGGCAGATGGAAAGACAACCGCTTATGTGTTGGACGTGTAGAATGAGAGGGCAAATAGCTTGTATGTGTAGAAGCCAAGGGATGGTACAGAATGCTCAGTTGTCAAGACAGGGAATGCCAAATACACCTGCATATTCGCAGCACAGCGGAAATTGAGTTGCACAAGATCAAACAGTGCAGCAGCAAGCACCGAGAGTGCAGCAAGGCTTGCAACCACAGCAAGTAACAGGTAACCAACCGTAAGGACAATTGCAGCAATCTCCTATGCAACTTCAGCAAAAAACAAACACAGAGCAGCGTATGACGCGTAGAGAAGAAGCGGTCACTGTTCATGGAGGAAATCCATTCACGAGTGATGGAGTGAGGCTGTACCCGCAATAGGACAGGTCACTGGGAGACCTGATGAGTTCAATCCTATCTATTATGCCGAATCCTCGGAGGAGCCAAGGATAGATGTAGTTGTAGGCGGCAAAGCTTACTCCTTCCTAGTGGACACGAGTGCAACACGCTCGTGTATACGTGAGGGCACATTTTTTCATGTCTGGCTATGCAATGAATACTCAGGGCTTTACAGGAGCAACGAGTCGTGTTCCTTTTACAGAAGAATTACAAGTCTCTATAGGAGAGTGTGATATGAAGGTGCCACTGCTTTATTCAAGGCAAACACCTGTCGACATATTAGGACGAGATTTAATATCAAAACTGAATATGACCATTTCATTTACAGAAGATGGCATAGTATGCTCAACACCAGGAATGCATTATTTAAAAGTGTGCAAAATTATCAGGGCATACGCAGGACAAATAGCGCCTAGAGCAATACCGCTTGAACCCAAAGTGTTCCATTATGGGTTACGCATTTTGTTAACATGGCTGCCAGGCCTAGTAGGCAGAACCATGATAATACCAGATGAATTTCTGTTTAGACCACAGATGCCTATGGATTAAGAAGAGGGGTGAATGTTCCCCTTAGACATAGAAGCAGCTATAGTCAGAGGAAAAATGGCTTTGCTTGATGCAACTGATGAAGGCAGACGATGGTGCACAGTAATTGCCAATGAGGAAGGCTGCAGAGTGACTGATGTCACTGATGAAGATTTGTTTGGAGATGACAAATCTGACGATATTTGAAATGTACATTACTTATTGGGTCAAAGCGATTAAGAGAGAGGTCCCGCAGAGAATGATGCTAGCAAAGAAGCACCATGAATATTTTGATGAAGATATGGTGAAAGTGCCAATTTCATTATGGACCACTGGCCCCTATGATGTAGGATTACTGAAAGGAGTTGGGGAAGTGAAGATTAAATTGAAACCAGAAGCAATTTTGCCTCAAGCACAAATATCCCATGTCTCGAGAGGCATCTGAAGGAATTTTCACGACGATTTCCGCCATGATGGACCAAGGTATCTTAGTGACGTCAGAATCACCATTTAATACGTCAGTTTATCCTATTAAAAACATGAAAGGAGGGGTCTTGGAGACTAATTCAAGATTTACGCCCAATAAACAAGATTGTAGAGGCCGAGTTCCCTCTAGCCCCTAACCCATCCACGATTCTATGTAATATACCTGTTGATGCACAATATTTCACAGTGATTGGGCCTCATTACGAGGAAGGAGGTAGCCATGCCGCTTTTTGCGGCATGGCTACCCCCATTCCGCGTACCGGGTCCGGGTTCCCTGAATGGGGAAATACCGGGCCATTCTAACCTTGGAGGGGGGTCCCACGAGCGGACCTCGTAATGAGGTGGTAGGGGGTTAATGGGGCCAGCAGCTCTACTGGCCCCGTTAATCCCCTACTGCCTTCCTCGTAATGAGCCCCATTGACTTGAAAAATGCAATTTTCTCAATCCCATTGCACAAAAACTCACAAGATTTGACATCATTCACTTTTAGACAAAGACGATTAAAAAGCACAATGCTGCCCCAGGGGTACTGTGAGTCCCCATTGATTTTTAACAAAGTCCTCCAGATGGACTTGAGCAATATTGCTTTAGCAAGCGTTGTGCTGCAATAGGTAGATGACATTTTAGTTTGCAACACCACAGAGGAAGAGTGCAGACACGATTCTGTTCAGCTAATGATTATACTTGCTGACAAAGGATATAAGGTTGACAAGGAAAAGTTACAATATTGTGAACAAGAAGTGTTGTACATAGGCCAATTGATTTCACATGAAGGAAAGAAAGTTAGTCCTGAAAGAGCTGAGGCCATTCTAAAAACAGCCAAGCGACACACGATAAAACAAATGCAGAGATTTCTAGGATTATGCAATTATATCAGAGCATGGGTCTTTGACTACAGTTCGTACACTAGGCCACTTTTGCAGGCCTTAAAGCAAGCACAGGCGACGCAAGAGAAAATCGTGTGGACTGAGGCAATGGAAGAAGGGTTTGATGAACTGAAAAAAGCCATTTGCACAGCTCCCATTTTAAGGATTCCCAATTATGCAGAGGAATTCTTTTTGTTCCTGCATACAGATGGTACTTTTATGACATCAGTGCTTACACAGAGAACTACATTGGGGTACAAACCCCTTGCATATTACAGTGGAATTTTGGACCCAGTAATGAGAGGTCCCTTTCCATGCGAACAAAGTTTAGCAGCTGCCGCGTTCGCCATAAAGAAGGCTACAAATATAGTGATGGGATGTTCCATGACGTTATTTGTTGAACATGCATTATTTGCAATTTTAGAAAAACCAAAAGGCACTTTGACTACTCAAAGGGATTCCGCCTATGAGGTAATCATATTGACTACAGCGATTAAAATAGTTTGATGTAAAATGTTGAATCCAGGTATGTTTATAGCTGAGCCAATCACAGAAGGAGAGCCTATACACGATTGCGCAAACTATGAAAAGTTCTGTGATGAGCTCGCTAGAGTATAGGAGAATGCACTCACAGGTGGAGAGATTGTCTTCATTGACGGTTCTTCAAGAATCGATCAAAATTACTGACAAAGATATACAGGTGCTGCGGTAGTAAAACATTTGACACATGGAGAATTTCGAGTGCTTGTGAGTACTCGATTGCGATCACATTATTCAGCGCAAGCTGCAGAATTATTGGCATTGATACTCGCAGTCGAGAATTACGCAGACCAGGAAGTGACAGTGTACAGTGACTCTATCTATGTGATGTCGACGGTGCACGCAAGATTAGCCCACTGGAAAAGGAGGGGCTACCTCTGAGCGGAAGGCACGCCAGTGGAGCAAGCAGCCTTATTGGATAAGCTCAATAAAGCACTACCACTCCCAGTGGGCATAGCAGTCGTTAAAAGCGCAGCTCACATGAAAGGGACAGACTTTATCTTGTGCGGAAATCAAGCAGCAGACGCTGAAGCCAAGCGCATAGCAAATACAGATATAGAAATAATGAATATTCAAACCATTGATGTAAATGAAAGAATGACTATAATATTAAATATGGACATGGGATATAATCATATGCCTAAAACACATATAGTAGAGGTCCAAGGGGAGGGACCGCAAGAAGAAAAGAACTTGTGGAAGTGAGGAGGGTGTTCTTTAAACACCTCTGAAGTATTGTGGCAACAAGACAGCACTGGTAAACCAGTAATGCCTATAGCCTTATTAAAGATAGCGCTAGAACAGCTACACTACCGAGCACATACAACTAGGGAGAATCTTGCTGTAACCATTGCTGAGGATTGGTTTGTAGCAAACCTAATGGAACATGTTGCATTTTTTATGGTAAATTGTATTATTTGCCAGCAGTTCACGGCTGGGCATACACTACGCATAGTGAGGGGGGTCATCCCAAGACCCAATGGCCCTTTTCAGCACTTGCATATCGACATGATACAAGTTTGTAATGGATACAGATACCTTTTAGTTGTAGTATGTCCTTTTTCCAGACGGATAGAAGCAGGTCCATGTACGCACCCAGATTCTACCTGTGCGGCCAAGTTTTTGGTGCAGGAAGTGTTTCCCAGATGGGGGGTGTGTGAAGTAATGAGATCGGATAACGGACCTCACTTTGTTAACACAGTTTTCGAGCAGATCAGTTTGCTGCTTGGAATAAAGCACAAGTTTTTGTCGGCTGATCATCCGTAAGGAAATGGTATCTGTGAAAAGCTCAACGGCCTGTTAAAGGAAAGAATAGCTAAGTTGAATCTTATGTTGAAAAAAGGGTGGTTGCACTGCCTACCACTGGCATTGTATGCATTGAGGAACCAACCAGGTTCTGACCACCATCTTACGACGCACAAGATTGTGACAGGCAGGCAGGCGAATGAGAACGCCTTTAATGCCTTCATCCCGAGTTAGAAGTGATGCTCAGCCAACGTCAGAAGAGTTAGGACTTGAATTGCAAAACTACTTGAACTGTTTAACATCTAGTTTTTCTGTGATTTCTGGACAGTTGCAGAGACAAGGGTGTACAGAAATACAGAAGACAGAAGAAGATGCTTCAACAATCTAAACTCCCGTATTTTTACGTGCAAGAATTTACCCAGGTGATAAGGTCCTGATTCGTAATCACACAAGGAAAAAGTGGGACGAGCCCCACTTTCATGGTCCTTTCATTGTTGAGGACGTCACGCCATCTGCAGTCAAAGTGCAGGGTAGGTGAGCTTGGATCTTCCTGGGCAACACAAAGATCTACGCCAGAGAGACACCACTGCTTACACCCCACTGCGAAGAAGCTACAAACAATGGGGAAGAACCACAGCACGTGCAGACGAGATCCATGACGAGGAAGAAGGACGCAGGAGGTTATTAATTTTGGACTGAGGCATGCTTAAAGCCTTGATAAGAAAAGTGAAAAAGGGTATTAACTTTGGACTGACGTACACTTAAGCCTTGATAAGAATTACCAGGTTACTCACTGTAGTGACCACCTTACTCCTAGTCCATAGTCCCCTTTCCTCCATACTTGTGGACATCTCTCCGTCCTGTGGGACTGGACCGGAGAACTTTGTAAAAAGCATAAAAAATTTCCCAAAAATTTGTCCTTCCTTTCTTTCCTGCGCGGGGCCTGGCACGCGGTCGTAACCCCGCCCACCTTGGCTCCGCCCCGCGCATCGCCCCTCAGTCCTTTTCTTTGCCAGGTCAGAGACCCATTACCAATAACAGAGGAACCTTATTGGAGGGGACGGCGGGCGGGCGTATGGAGGAAAGGGGACTATGGACTAGGAGTAAGGTGGTCACTACGGTGAGTAACCTGGTAATACTCCTACGTCCCGTCCCCTTTCCTCCATACTTGTGGGAGATTCCCAAGCACTCCTTACAGGAACTATGGGTGGATGGAAATACCCCTTACTGAAAAAGGTTCTTCAGCACAGCCTGACCAAACTGAGCATCAGCTCTAGAACTCATATCGAGGCAGTAATGCTTACAGAAAGCAGATGGAGAGGCCCAAGTAGCTGCCCTAGCGATGGACTCCCAGGGAACATACTTCTGAAAAGCAACCGCAGCTGCCTTGCCCCGCACCAAGTGTGCATGAATACCTTTAGGAGGTTTCAGCTTTTGGACAGTGAAAGACTCCGTGATGCAGGCGGCAATCCACCTAGAAATAGTTGCCTTAGACGCCTGCTTGCCTTGAGGTTTGCCGAAAGTCACAAAAAGTTGAGAAGAACTTCTAAGCTCGGAAGTCCTATCCAGGTAGAACTTAAGAGCTCTTCGGACATCAAGACAGTGCAGAACCCTCTCCGCCTCAGAGGCGGGGTTCGGAAAAAAGACCGGTAGGGAGATCGATTGATTCAAATGGAATTCGGTCACTACCTTCGGCAGAAAAGCCGGATTAGTTCGAAGGACTACCTTGTCCTTGTGAAAGACCAAGAAAGGATGCTCCACCGACAATGCCTGGAGCTCACTCACTCTCCTTGCCGATGTGACGGCGACCAAAAAGGACACTTTCCAAGACAAGTACTTGAGGTCCACAGTAGCCATTGGCTCAAAGGGTTTATGGCACAGCGCCATCAGGACAACATTCAGGTCCCATGGCGGGTGCGGATTACGAACTGGAGAGTAAAGGCGTGTTAAACCAGCAAAATGCCTCTTTACCACTGGGTTAGTCAGAGAAAACGAACACTGATCTGTAGAAAGATAAGTGGAGAGCGCTGAAAGGTAAGTCCTGCATGACAGAACATGAACCCCTGACTCTGCTAGGGAGGACATGAAGGACAACACTGTGTCAACCGTGGCCCCCCTTGGATCCAATTTCTTCTCTAGACACCAATGACAGAACCTGAGCCATCTACTCTTGTACTGGGATCTGGTCGAGGGTTTTCTGGCTGCCTGGATAATACACATGTTATCCGCAGACAAATTCAGATGCTCTAAAGACCTGAACTCAGGCACCATGCCGCCAAGCTGAGCGATTGTGGGGAGGGGTGCCACATCTGCTGTTCCCCCTGGTGAAGAAGATCGGGAGTTACTGGTAACCTGATCGGCGGACACACCGACAGGTTTTGAAGTTCTGAGAACCAAAACCTGGCCGGCCACCACGGAGCTATCAGTAGAAGAGAACAGTTGACAGAACTCTTCAACTTCTAAATTGCTCGATGAACCAGAGGAAGAGGCGGGAAGGCGTAAGCTCTCATGTTGTGCCATGGGATCTCAAGTGCGTCCTTCAGAGAGAAGGCTCCCAGCCCCCCTCTGGAGGCGTACCGAGAAAGCTTCTTGTTCATCGCTGTGGCCAAGAGGTCCACCTCCGGTGTGCCCCAACGTGAGAAAATCCATGATAGGATCTCCGCCTTCAACTCCCACTCGTAGCTGACCACTGTCCGCCGGCTGAGGGCATCCGCAGTGACATTCAGCCGGCCCGGGAAGTGCACTGCAAGCAGCCAGACCCCATGAAGCACGGCCCACTCCCAAATCTGAATGGCCAGATCCACGAGAGGGGGAGACTTTGTTCCCCCCTGCTTGTTTATGTAGTACATTGACACCACATTGTCCGTTCTTATGCGGACCACCTTGTTGACAATGAGAGGTCTGAACGCCTTGAGCGCCAGAAAAATCGCCAGAAGCTCCAAATGATTTATGTGCAGGAGCTTGTCCTGAGGCGACCAGAGGTCCGAGACCTGAAGGAGATCTAACGTCGCACCCCACCCGAGGAGGGAGGAGTCCGTCGTGATCGTCACCATAGGGACCGGGTCCTGAAACCCTGCGCCCCCAGACAGATTGCTGAGAGATGACCACCAGTCCAGGTCCACTCTCATGGAATCCGGAATCATTATCCGCATGGAGTCTGGGTCCACTGCCTGACGCCATGAATTCCGAAGGGCCATCTTAGTCCGTCTCATTTTGAGACGAGCAAGAGGAAGAGCCAGCACACACGAGGCCATGAGGCCCAGAAGCCTCTGGAACCACCAGGCCGACATACTCTCCGACTGCGCAAACATCTGACACGTGGCCAACAGATCCGCCATTCTGTCCCCGGTCAGGTATACTCTGCAGTCGATCGTGTTCCAACGAAAACCCAGAAAAATCAGGTCCTGAGAGACCGTCATGGAGGATTTCCGCCAGTTCACCGACAGCCCAAGATGGAACAGGAGCTGAAGGAGAGACTGGAGGTTGCCCGCTGCCGCCAGCGGACAAGGGCTGCGTAAAAGCCAATCGTCCAAATAAGGATACACATGGATACCCTGAAGACGAAGATAGGCCGCAATCACCGACATCATCTTCGTGAAGACACGCGGCGGCGAGCTGAGGCCAAAAGGAAGCACCCGAAACTGGAAGTGCTCCTCTCACAAAGAGAAACGGAGGTACCTCCTGTGTGGAGCCCAAATCAGGATATTTTTAAAAAGGTAGCAGGCGCTCCTCTCCAGAAAGAACATGGCATGATAACCTGTTCTGAGATGAGAGTTTGCAGCACACGCTTTTTGCTCACTGTACCTTTCACAGATGGGAAATATCCATTTGCATATCAGTCTTTGTCCCGCCCACATGGGCAGTCCAGCACCGAAATGCTATGGCAATTCCTCTCTGAACAAGAGTACCACCAGCAACCCCATACAAGTGTTTCAGCCTTGTTGGGCCTCATCAGTGAGGTGAAGCTGTGCCTCTCTGAGCACAGTGAGCAGGGAGTCCACGTCTGGATATGCATGTACGCGTCCTGAAGATCCACTACGCTGAGCCAGTCGCCCATCTGCAAAGAGGAACGTAGCTGGCTGGGCGTGATCATCTTGAATTTCTCTTGGGGTAGAAAGAGGTTGAACTGGGAAAGGTCTAGGATTGTGCGCAGGCCAGCCTGGTTGGGTTTGGGCACCGTAAACAGCAGGGAGTAGAAGCCCTCCCCTCGCTCCCCAAAGGGAACGGGTTCCACAGCCCTGAGGTCCAGGAGTTTCTGAACCTCAGCATTGAGGGAGGGCGAGCCCAACGGCTGAAAAGGAGGGTTGAGGGGTGGAGGAGGGGGTAAAGGTAAGCGGGAGCCCGCCCGAGCGACTGACAGGACCCATTTGTCTTCTGTGATGGTCTGCCACGCCTCCCAATGAGACGCAATGCGCCCTCCCACTGGGGTCTCGTGCGAGTGCGGAAAACCCTCATTTGACAGGTTTATCAGTGGCGGAACCTGATGAGGAGGCTGAGGAGCGGGAGAAATACCGCGGACGCTGTTGTCTACGGCGGTTATTCCCCGCAGGAGTATCCACTCTGCCATGCTTGCGGTCGAGGAATCCCCAAAAACCAGAGGAAGGTCACCCTTGCGACAACAGCCTTTGAGCCTTGAAGGGAGGTTTAACCAGAACAGACAATGATTTAGCCGTCTGAGTGCTATCCTTGGTTTTGGTGAGCTCTACATCAGTAGAAGAATGAAAAAGCTCCTTACCATTGAATGGAAGGACCAATACTTTATCTTGCACTTCCTTCGAAAACTTAGTGGCATGCAACCACGCTTGCCTCGAGGTATCAAACCCGAGCATCATGCCCCGAGCCGAGGTGTCTACGTGATGAGCCGCAGCCTCCAGGAGATCCTGGGACAAGACCCTGGCATCGGAAAGGCCACCTCTGAAGTCTTCCAACTTCTCGACCGGAATGTGCTCCTCAAACTCCGACAGACCTTTCCACATCCGCATGTTAGCTCCCGCCAAAATCAATTTGGCATTGGCCTGCCTGAGCTGCAAGTCCGAATTGGCAAAGATCTTCCTCCCTAGGGAGTCCAGGAGCTTGTCCTCCTTTCCCAAGACCTGAGTAGCCATCGCGGAAGAGGATGCTGCAGGTCTGGACTGCAACGTGGCTGCAGCCACCACTGTGGAGGAGGGAGATGGACAAGACGACAAGGCCACTTCCTCCAAAGAGTGCCGCCTGTACCTCGCGTCAATCTTTTTATTGACAAAAAGTCCTGAGTGTGGCTTCTCCCAGACTCTTTGGACCTCGGCCAAAACATCCTTCTGCAGGAAAAGGCCGGTACGCTCCAAAGGAGACAGGGTGAACGCCCCAGAAAGCACGCCCTCCTGTGGAGCAGGTGCCTCGGGAACTGGAACATCTAAGAAATTCATCATGTCCAGTACCCGGTCATGAAAAGCTCTAACAGAGCGGGGAAGGTCCTCGTTATCCTGCTCGCCTTGAGAGTCATCTGACAAGTCAGGATCCTGCTGAACCGTGTCAGGCACTGCCTTGTCCACTGGGGACAACGGTGGCAAAGGCGAAAGAGCAGGGGCAGGCACCACGGGCAAAGGGGGCGTCAGCGGACACATTTCCTTAAAAAGCCCTTTGAAATACTCCCTCATGGGGTCGGTGCGCATAAGCGCTTGAAATATACCGAAAAAAGCGTCCTCAGGAGATTGCTTCGGACCCTGAGGAGGCCTCTCATGAGGTGGACAAACCCAGGGACGTAACAGAGAAGGGTGCCACGCCGGGCCCTCCGCCGACGTATCCACATAAATCAAAGGGGCCGCCCCTGCAGGCAACGAAACATTGTGCGGAAGAGGCATCCGGGCGTTCCAATCATAAACGGGCCGGTAAGGATACGCACAAGTGACCTTAGGTTTAAAGGACAGAACCCTACACCAGGGGCCGATGGCGTACTTGTAGGGGTAGTACCTAAAATGGCCACCGTGGTCGTGGCAAGAACGGCCGCCATTTTGTCTTCATCTGAGGGGAACTGCGGCACGTGAGGAGGTGAGGCAGGGGTCCCCGTCGATGGATCAGGAGTCTTAATTTTAGCCTTAACATAAGGAACCTCGGCAGAGCCGGTACCGTGAGGCCTGGAATGTTTCTGCGACATACCAACCGCCAACTGAGCCTTCGAAGGAAGGACCTCGGTACTGCCGGTAAAAGAAGAACCTTGCTTCTTTGCCCCCTCAACAGATCTGGTATCACCACAAGAGCGGGAACGGTAAGAAACCGCTTTCACCGACAGGGCCCTGCACGGCCCCTCAGAACTGTTGGTAGCCTTAGCCTCTGTACGAGGGACCTCGGGCCTAGGCCCAGTAATAGCCTTATCGGCACGGGCCTCGAACATCCGTTCGGTAAACACAAGCCCAGCCAAGGCCTTGGGGCGCACCCCGGTCTTGTTTTTAAGGGAAGCCGAAAGAGAGGCCTCAGAGCAAGCTCCGGTACCCTGTGACTCAGCAGTACTGAGTCTACACACAGCCCCCACAGGAGGGGCCTCGGAAGTTACTCCGGTGTACACAGGCCCCTTACGGAGACCCTCGGAGAAAACTCTGGTAGAATTATTAGACCCGACAGGCACCTCAGGGCGAACCCCGGTGACAGAGCGATCAACGCCCCTCCCGGCTCGAGAGGAACCCTGAAAGGTATCCCCCGGCCGAGGTGCTCTGAAAACTAAAGAACTTACCGGGCGTTTATTCTTCTCGTCGATGAACGCCTGAAAATGAGATGGGGGAGTGCGTCGGAACACCTCCTCCCACCGTTCCAACCGACGTTGAAGAGCCCGGACCGAAAGGGAGTCACAGTAAAAACAGGAGTCCCAAAGGTGTTCCGGACCCAAACACTCTAAACAAAGAGGATGGGGATCTGCCCTCGCGAAGAGACGATGACATGAAGAACAGTCTGGAAGACGAACGCTAGCGAGAGCCAGAGAGGAAAACAGGGAAGAAAATCTTCCGAAGATGCAAGTGCGTCCGGCCCCGATCGAGCGGAGAAAAGGACTGAGGGGCGATGCGCGGGGCAGAGCCAAGGTGGGTGGAGTTACGGCCGCGTGCCGGGACCCGCGCAGGAAAGAGAGGAAGGACACATTTTTGGAAAAATGTGGATGCTTTTTACAAAGTGCTCCGGTCCCGTCCCACAGGACGGTGAGATGTCCACAAGTATGGAGGAAAGGGGACAGGATGTAGGAGTATAAGGCTATACCAAACTTTGATTGTGGACACAGCAATTGGAAAAGAATACAGTATCCTGATTCATTCCATACAGAGCTCTTGTTCAGAGTTACTCATGGTGTTACCCATTGATGACCTTTCTAGACACATACTTACGCATTTTGAGTTGGTATTACGTACGTATCTGTCACTGGTGGGGGGAACTTGCCGCATTCCAGATGTTCTTGTTAATACTGACAACGAAAAAATTGTTAGAAGATTGCAAATAATCATCATTGAAGAGTTTTTAAAGTTGCCTGAGTTCAGTGAGGAAAACACAAATGCCCCTATCACCCGACGCAGCACAAAGGCTGGTCAGTGTGGTGTTCTTTCGTTTAATTGAAGAATACCCGCATCTCATTGGAAGACACACGGATGTGGTGTAATTTGTTAGGGACCCAAGAAATACTACAAATTTGAATGTAATCCTGGAAGGCATCATAATTCAGTTAGCGATCTATTCTGAAAGAAACCACAGAGCTGTATAGACATTTTCCTCTGAGGGACAGGTCGAGGAAGTGATAAAACCTAAAACTTTGTTCATGCTGACAGGGAAGCTACAATGTCATCTGGTCTGAAGCAGATTCGAGGTATCGATTGGGAACTGGTTAATGAAGCCAAATTCATAGCAGCTCACAGAAATCATCTTTTTTCACGATAAAGGAACATTTGCACCGCAACTGGTGGAGAAATTGGCTCCAGAAAGCAGCTAGTTGATCGAGGACGAATGCTGCAGAAAGATAAGTTCCAGAGTCAATCTAAAAAAGCAGTGTCATTAAAGAAGTGTTTTTCCTTCCTTAGCATCAAATGATCTAGATGGGCAATCAGAGCAGCAATGTTGTGCTGCCCCAAGAGGACAGACGAGCACATTGCCCTAGAAGCAGGTTCTGCAAGCTCACCTATCACTGCATTGTTTACACATGTATTGTATTCATACTAATATTGCTTTCACTGACAGTTAGGACTGCTTTCTATATAGGAGCACATGATGCAAAGGTTCCTATATATGGGTCTGAGCAGAAGGAAACGTGGCAACTACAAAGCAACCAAGGCCATTCGTAGTAATTCCCGTCCCTAGAACAAATGGACAGATACCTGAGATTGAAATTGATGTTATTAGTAATACATCACACACAACACTTGTTTCAAACACTACTTCTCATCACCGGAGACAGGGTCGGCAAAACAAGCAAAATAAGGGATTGACAAAGGTTGGGCCCACACAGATAATGCATGCAGACACACCTGATCCAGTGACAAGAAGCCCAAGCAATCACCTGCAGAGATGATAGCAAAATCTATATGGCCGTTCTTAGCTATTGCAAGAAAAAGACAGAGATAAAGAAAGACTTGCTGAACTTTCTTCTACGCAGATAGCCCGGATGGATGGTCCTGCAAATAAACCAGCCAGAAAAAGTTATACCAATGTGTTCAGAGATGTGGTTATAGAAAACTACAGGAAGACTTTGAGAATTAAAATAAGCACCCAAGAAGACAATTATGAACTGAATGATTATCTAGACAGCACAGCACACTTGGGAAACAACATATGGTACCAACACATGAAAGAAGTTGGAAGAAGTACGTCAGATGAAGATTGCTTCGTATGTGCACTCCTGCCATACAGCATGGGGAAGTCAAAGATCTTCATAGCAATTGAAATTGATGTCCAGACAGCTCATTGCCTTTCGCACATAGCACTTTGCAAAACAAGAGGTCAATTTATGGGAAGCAAGGCTTCTCTTAAATGGACAACTGAAAAGACAGATCCAGACGAAGATGACTACATACTAGATATAAAGTCAAGAAACAGAGCCCATACGAGAAATCATGTGATCAGATATGAGAAGCCAGGAGTGAAAGGAGCTGGCATTAAATGGGAAGTGAACAAGAAACTTGATGTCAAAGGAAAAACTGCAGAAGAAGCTTGCAGATGGAAGAATAGAGGACAAATGCAAATTTGGGGAACAGTACTATCACCAGACGGATGGGAAAAGGAGTGGTGATCTGCAGAGCATGGATGATCATTGGATATCACAAAGAAACAATTGAGAATGCACAAATGTTATGCAAGCCATTATGGCCAAGACTTGCTAAAATACTGACATGGGTCGAAGACAGGGGCGGACCATTGCAGATAGTACCATTAGAAAGTTCTAAGTTTTGCTTCAGCAACAATGGTACAAGAAAAATGGGAGAAAATCAGAACTGTGGATGAATGTTCGATGCACCAAGAAGGGTGCATGGAACAGCAGTAATCATGGATCATTATTGGGCTTGTGGATCAAAAGCCTACATCAGACTGCCTAAAGACTGGGGAGGAATTTGCACATTTGTGAATGTCAATGTTCCTGCATTGGTGATTCCTAAAGGTGACCTGAACATTGACAGTTTTCCAAAAGCAGATGCTCATCTAAGAAAAAGGAGATCTGTGGAACTGATAAGTTGAACAAAGAGAGAGAACTACTTCTCTGCTAAATCAATAGAAGCCTTTGATGCCATCCCGTATGAACATAGGTTGTTCAGCCAGACCTCATCATTGCTCACAATGATCTTTATGCCAAGAATCCAGGTTGGAGCAAATACCAAGTAGTTACAAATCACCAGATGGGAATTGCTACAGACAATTAACACAACTATAAAAGGATTCAATGCAATCAGAGAAGACCTGAGATCTGTAATACTAATGGCTCTCCAGAACAGATATGTCCTGGAAATGATTACAGCCATGGACGGAGGTGTTTGGCCCAAAATTGGAGAATCATGTTGCACATTTATACCTTCTCACGATGACAAGAATGGAACTTTGACAGAGGCCATAAACATGCTGACGAAACTCCATGGCCAAAGGAAAGAAGAGGTAGAAGATATTGCTGATGACAGCTGGTTTGGAAATCTTTTCTCATGGGTTCCACAATGGATGGCAGATATGTTCAAATTTCTTGGAGCCTTGCTATTATTGGATTCTGTGTGATCAAGAATAATAATCTCATAATTCAAGAAGAAAGCAAATAAAGCTATAGGGATGAAGATCATGATTGATTTTGAACCAGATGAAAGCCTAAAGACTTAACTGATGAAGAGATCAGAGACTTTGTGAAGTATAACATGCACCCGAGAGGACAAAGTTCCTGTATCCAAAGGACCACAGAAAATATGTGGGAAGATGGATCTACTGCAGTCCAAGCAGACAGTGCACACTTACGACGTGGAACAAGGATGAGCATGGGAAGTCAGCTGGATGCCTAAAGGGAGTCATACAAATATGATCCCTAAGAGGCACTTCTTTAGACCAGGAAGTCTAGGAATAAAAGATGATGTGAGAGTGGTCGATAAATAGCCCAGAGGCAGAGGGGGGAGTGTGGAGCAGGAGCCAAGTACCCCTACTCCACCTACCCCGCCTACAATACTTGAGAAGTATGAACCAAAGAATGTGACATATACTACACCAATCAGAAGGCTAGAAGAAGAGCAACAACTCTGTGTAATACCCATAAGAACACCTATATCTAAGAGAATATGGGAAGTGAAGAATCCATTAAGGAAGCCATACCTACATCCAAGACAATATGATGGCCATTTGAATGCGATTTCTGATGAAGCAAGGAAACTGAATGACCAGGATGAATAGTGACGTCATACGAAACTGAATCAACTCCATATATAGAAGATAGCAAGACCAGAGAGGCAGACGATTTATGAAGAATGAAGAAGTACTAAGGATTAGTGACATCTTGAGATCAAGATAAAGAGATTTATGCCATGAGCAGGATGAAGATACTTAAGTTAGTTTAAACGTGTACAGATGTAATGTAACGCAAGCAGCAAAGCAATCATGAAGCTAGCCAAATGCTTATAGTAAATAGATTGTGGCAAGCGCCACCGTATACATATATACCTCATAGATACATATGGATTGAATAAAGAATGAAGGTTCCACTATGTATATAGCAGTCTTGAACAACGAGGAAGGCCTCAATTCAGTGTCGCAGTTACAAAAGCAATTGATTTAAACAGAATAAATTTCAGCTAAGGAGTTGGATGAACCAAAGAGCCAAGGTCTTATCAGAACTAAAATTGGCTGACATTAGATACAATTAACGTGAAAGAACAGAAGCTCCTGTTCAAGAAGGTCAAGTGAAAACAACAGACGTCAGAGGACTATTGAGGAATAAAATCAAATACAAGAAAAAGGCTCAAATCCCGGTGTCCAGTCTTGTGATGGAAGAAAGTTGGACACATGAGGAGATCACACCTATGCAAGGAAGTTAGACAGTACCCATACTCCTTAAAAAATCCCAGAGAACAATACAGACTCAAGGCCAACTTCAAACACTAATTGACACTGAAACATTGAGGTGGCGAAAGAGTGCACTTTTAATTGGTGGGAAGCTGGTATCAAGACAAGCTCACCCGCACCTGGTTGTTCAGTCTGCATGCTGCTCACGTAGGTGGAAAGTTATTGACGGGGGTTAGTAACCAACCAATTGTAGAGGACCACATAGTTGGGGTCCTATAGTTTGTGCAGCCAATGGGACGTCATACATTTAGTGACGTTCAGAGTGGCCATTTTGAAGGGAGGGCTTAGATGCCTCACCTGTTGTTGACTATCCAATTATTTCTCTCTGTTACTCTATACAGATATTACACCTATACTCAGTAGTTCACTTAGAGCCAATCACGCTTCCCGATAGGTTTTAGAAGTTTGCCACGTAGGATGACGTTGGTAATGACGCAGATCAGCACGTCAGCTATGACCAATTTAGGGTTTAATAACCCAGCTTTTTTATGAAATGATTGAGAGTTGAGTATCGAGAGATTGCTGATGTTCATTGTACTCCCAGTTTTACTTACTTTTATTAAAACAGACAAACTTTTTACCAAGCTATTTGTGTCGTCTGAATTATTGATGTTTGATTAAAATCTGCATTCCCATCCATCTCCACGGTATTGCTACTCATCTTAAAGGGCTGGAAGTCTCCGGTTCAACAGGAGAGTGGCAGTGGATGTATCCCGCTCATACGAGACACATTAGGTGACCTGATCCTCATGCCCACGGCAATCAATGGGGTATTTGCAGGGTTTTATCGGCACCTCTACACCAATAAAGACACACATACCCGAGAAGAGATTGACAAGTTTCTTGACCCATTCCCAATCAGTCAAATATCACAAGGCAGCAAGGCCCTACTGGATCTCCCAATCACGATAGCCAATATTACCCAGACAATTGAACACCTGCCAACTGGGAAGCCCCGAGGCAGGGATGGCCAGACCACTGAATTTTATAAGCGCTACAAAGAAACTCTCGCCCCATACTTCCTCCAGGTCTGGCGTGAGTCTCTCGAGTCCCAGTCTCATCCAGGCACCATGCACGAGGCAGTTATTGCGGTTTCGTGAACAGGGTAAACCCGCAGGTTAGTGTGGCTTATACCGCCCCTGTCCTTAATCAATACTGATGTGAAAATATTTTCAAAGATATTGGCTACTCGTCTGATGCCAGTTATTCTGTACATTGTTCACCCTGATCAGTCAGGATTTATCCCTGGTAGGTCCAAGGCACTCAACCTCTGCCGCCTCTTTAATATACTGGCGCAAATAGACCCTAAAACCCATGCGGTAGCAGCCACATTAGATATTCATTCGACTTCATCTCTTGGCAGTTCATGTACGCCGTATTGTCGAAGTGCGGGTTTGATCAGGGGTTCCCCGAGGCCTTACAACTCCTTTATACAGCTCCAGTGACCTGGGTCTATATGAACGGGCTACTTGCCTCACAATTTACGATAGGCCATGTGACCCATCAGGGCTGTCCCCTGTCACCCCTAATATTTGCCATTATAATTGAACCTTTGGAAGATTTAATAAGACTTAAACACAGACATTGCGGGGTCCGGATGGCAGGTGAACCGCAGATCATCTGCCTATATGCAGATAATGCATTAGTATACATTTAAGAATCCCAAGGAACATTTAAGGCCCATTATTGAAGATATGCTAAACTTTGGGGAGATGTCAGTGAGTGAGTTGCAGCAAATCCAAGCTCTTTCCACTTACAGACATTACTGCCCCACCCGTGGACCTACAGGGTTTCAAGTGGGATCTGGCAACTATACGCTACCTGGGCGTGTTGGTAACTAGGCACGGCCCCACGCTGCATGACTGCAACTACAACACATATATGACTGAGCTGCGGGGTAAACTTACGAGCTGGGCCCACCTCCCCATCACAATAGCAGGTAAGATTGCGCTCCTTAAAATTATAGTTCTTCCTAAACTTCTATAACTTTTCCTTAATATACCGTTGTGGCCCGGGCCTTTTTTCAGGAGCTAGAGAGAGACATCTGCAAATTCCTATGGCACTCCGGGCGGTACAATTGAAGTGGGACACATTAACACAACCATTTGACAGGGGAGAGTTTGCTGCTCCCAACTTCGAGTTATACAGGATGGCTGCACAGGCACAGTACGCAGCCCTTTGGTTTGGTGACAACCCACCCACTCCTCACACATTGCTAAAGAGGCACTCAGTGGGAAACAGGGACCTGCGCTCATTGGTTTTCCCTGATGTATTTGCCGACGATTGCTGCTTCGACCCTGCAAGCATCACAGCACTGGCCAGGTGCAAAATATGGAAAGTAATAGACGTGCACGATCCATTGCATGAAGACTTTCACCTATGGAATTGTGTCCCATCCCTACCGCAAGCTGACTCTGGCTCACAGGTGTCATGGGCACAACAATGATTCCACATATTGGGATCATTATACCTGGAAGATAACTTCATCCAAACCACTGATATCCCAGGACTTACACGTGGTACATTCTATCAGTGGCTGCAATACACAGACCTGCGAAGAGCATGCAAGAAACTATGGAGCTGCTTCCCAGTCAAACTCAAGAACAACGCACTACTGGGGTTCGCACTGACAGCAGGCGACAGTCGTTCCTATATCATTTAATCCAAACTCATTCAGATGTAGTACATCACAGAATAAGAGCTAAATGGGCGGAAGATCTCCAACTGGACATAACTGATGATCTCTGGTCCGACATGTGACCACAAACCCATAAAGTATCTTTCAACTCCTGCTTTCGGCTAGTACAGCTTAAAGTATTACACTGGTACCACTAAACTCTGAATAGAATACACATTCTCAAATGAAGGTACTGGGGCATGCCCACGCTGCAGCCTTGCCCATGCTAGATGCTGTGGCACTGCCCGTGTCTTGCAATCTTCTGGGGAGATGTGTGTGCAACACTGTCTGAAATGACTAATATAGATGTCCCCCCCCCTTCCATTGCTCTGTCTATGTGACATGTCGAATTCACCATCTGTCATTGTCAGTACATTTGTACGGCCATGTCTCCTTCTGGCCAAACACTTTGTTCTTTTGTGTTGGACAAGTGCTTATGCTCCCAACAAAGATAATTGGCTGAAGGATGCAGCGTGGGCTAACAACATGGAAGAGCAGTGGGCACACATGCAACTGCCTGAATCAAGACCAAGAGACATTTGAACCCTCTCAGAATGTACCTTCTGTGTAAAGTGACAAAAACAGACGGGGCCATCACCCCGTAATCAACTTGAACTGTCCACTCGAGGCTATACGCCCTATGTAGGAACCATGTTAAACCATCCTCTCTGTATGTTCATGTTCACCCTGCTGGACTGCGTCACACTTGCTCCTGTACTCTGTTGCCCTCTCATCTTTACTGACTCTGTAAACGTTATCCTGCTGTATTGTGTTGTGTAACTTCAAGTGTTTTAATAAAGAAGGTAAAAAAAAAAAAAGAAATATCATTAAGGTAAGTAATTTATGCCTCCTGAGATTTGTGGATCTGCTTAGAAACAAATGCTGTGCATAGATCAGCGAGCAGCACCTGTTTGAAGATACAGTGGCAAATAGATGTCTTAATACTGCTTGACCCACCTGGGAATCTGCTTTTGAGCATGTACCTAAGCAGTAGTGTTGTGTAAATGAATGAATGGAACTTCAAGTAGCTGCTTGGCAAATTACATCTAATGGAACATTTGCAATGAAAGCTAGACTAGCTAGCCCCTGTACTTCGAGTAGAGTGGCTCTCAGTGTGAAAGGTAAGTATTTGTTATCTATTCAATAGCAAACTTGGATGCATTTGACTATCCACTTTGAGATTGTGGACTTAGAGACACGATCTCCTTCCCTACCAGCCGTTATGATCTGTTTTCCGTAGTGGTTTAGTTTTGTTTAGGTAATACATGATGGCTCTCTTTACATCTAGGGTATGGAGGCTTCTTTCTGCTGAATTTGTAGGGTTTTGGAAAACAGCTGGAAGTTCAATGGATTGGTTAACATGGAACTTTTAGATGAATTTAGGTGAAAAATGTGAGGATGTGCTTGTTGAGAACCACCATGTCTTTGTGAATAGTAATAAAGGGATTTTGAACAGAGAGGGCATGTAGTTCGCTGACCGTTCTTATTGATTTGATGGCTATAAGAAAATCAGTTTTATATGTTAGATGTCTAAGACTTGCCTTGTGCATTGATTCAAAAGGTGGACCCATGAATTTTGTGAGCACAACATTTAGGTAGATTAGAAATTGAAGAGTATAACCTCTTTACTCCTTCCATGAAAGCTTTCACTAGAGCTCCTTGTGCCTTGAGGCCCATGGGCGAATGGCACTATATAAGAGATAGATAGATTGATAGATAGATGAACTTTCCACCATGACACTTTGCTCTGCGAGGTGGTGTAAACAGAGAGTGCTGCTAAATACACCTTTAGGGAATTAAAGACTAACGCTGTGTCTAAAAGGTAAAGCAGAGAGTGCACTATATGCAAAGGGAAACAGTCAATTGGATTGATGTTGCATGACTTGCACCAATTGACACATAATTTCCACTTGTTAAAATAACAGTGTCTTATGTTGTGTTTCTCTGCCTTTTAGGATGTCCACACACCTTTGTGGAAGGTTTAACCGTCCAAAATCTATGACTTCAGGAGCCAGGCTGCCAAGTACAGAGTTTGCGGATATAGATGGAATGTTGTCCCCTTGTGTTGGGACAGAATGTTGTATGGGAACAGAGGTTTGAGTGGTTTGCACACAAACAGTTTGAGTAGGTGTGGAAACCATGGTTGTCGAGCCCATATTGGTGCTATTAGGATCAGAGAGACTTGTTCCTGGTGTATTTTGTGAACTATCTTGTTGAGGAGTGGTGTTGGGGGAAAAGCGTAAGCAAATTTAATTGACTAGCTCATCGATAGGGCTTTCCACTTGGATTTCGATTGGGGAAACCTGGGTGCAAAGTCTCTTCGGCGCCCGTTGGGATATCAATGGAAGCCTCGGCCTGCATGGCGTGGGCTGCCCAACATTGAAATATGAAAGTATGCCTCTTTCACATTCATTGTTGCCATGTAATCCCCTTGCTCTACCTTGAGATCTTCAGTAGCCCCTTTGAAAACTGGACTGATAAGCAGTGGATTTACTTTGTTTGTTTGTTTGTTTGTTTGTTTGTTTATTCATTTATAGAGCGCACCAAGCCCATAGGCATCTGGGCGCATTACAGGGTTCATGGTTACAGATGACATGGACAAAAATACAAATACATGCAAATAATTTAAGTTTTGTAACAGAAGAACAAGTTACTTACCAACTGTTAATGTTCTTTCGATTGGATGTTCCTCCAACGTATTCCTCATCTTAGATGTATTCCATCCAGCTTTGCTGCTCTTCGGACATTTGTTCGGCAGAGGGCACCGTGCGTCGATGTCGTTGAGTCGATGGTCCCTCGAAGGCCTCCATCGGGGGTGACGTCACCGGGTGTATAAGTCGCACGCGTGGCGCCCGTTGGCCTCAGTTCTGTTTTTCTCCTTTTTATCTTTGATCTTGTACTGTGTAGATTGTGCCGGCATCAGCCTTGCGAGATTTGAGATGGAAATAACCCGGAAAAATCTACTGAGGGGTAGGCTGGGAGGGCGATGAGGAATACGTTGGAAGAACATCCAATCGAAAGAACGTTACTAGTTGGTAAGTAACTTGTTCTTCGAGTGGATTGTGTCCTCCAACGTATTCCTCATCTTAGATAGACTACCAAAGCAGTATTTGTTTAATTTCTCTGGAGGAGGGGTTCGTTTTTTTTTTTTCAATGCCCTTACATGGCGGAATAAAGCACTGCTTTTCCAAAAGTCAGCTCCTTAGACTGGGAAGCATCCAGTTTATAGAATTTTGAAACGGTGTGTAGTGAAGTCCAAGTTGCTGCTCCGCAAATGGATCTTATTGGAAAACCTCTTTGAAGGGCTGTCGAAGAGGTGATGCCTCTGGTGGAATGAGCCCTTAACCCTTCTGGTGGGTCTTTTTGTGCTAGTCTGTAGCATTCTGAAATGCAAAGAATGATACAGCGTGAAATTGTTTTGTCACCGATTGACCCAGTTTCCTTCCTGTGTAACCTATAAACAGCTGGTTGTCCTTCTAAGTCTGGAAAGTCTAGAGATGTAAAAGCTTAAAGCTCTTTTTGGATCCAACCTGTGTAATCTTTCCTCCTCCTTAGAAAGATGGGGCGGAGGATAGAATGCGGGTGAGACAATTTTCTGATTTAAATGAAAATCAGATATTACTTTCGGTAAAAATGATGGTTTTACCCTCAACACAACTCTGTCCTTATGCAACACAGTATAGGGTGGCCCAGAAGACAGTGCCTGAAATTCGCTCACTCTTCTTGCTGATGTCAAAGCAACTAAGAAGGCAGTTTTACATGTTAGTAATCTTAATAGACACGTGTGCATAGGCTCAAAAGGAGCACACATTAAGAATATTAGGACTAAATTGAGATCCCAAATCGGTAATTGAAATGGGTGAGGAGGATACACATTAGTGAGTCCTTTTAAGAATTGTATCATCAAAGGAATTTTGAAGTAGGAGCATTCTTTCGACGAGCGCTTGAAAATGGAAAGCGCCGCAAGGTAACCTTTTATTGTTCCAATATTCAGACCTCTATGTGCTAGGGTCAGAAGGAAAGATAGTACTTCAGGAATAGAACAAAGAAAAGGATCAACATTCTTTTCTCTGCACCAGTTGCAAAACTTTTTCCAACAGCAACGGTATAGAGACTTTGTTGCTGGCCTTCTTGCCGAAAGCAACACCTCCATAACATCATCTGGAAGGTGATCCCTGTATCTCAGCCATTCAGATACCAAGCATGAAGGTTGAGCGCTTTGACCTCTGGATGGAGAACCTGACCCTCCATTTGAGAGAGAAGGTTCTCTCTCCGAGGAAGACGTACTGGAGGACAGATGGACATGTCTAGAACGTCTAGGTACCACGTTCTCCTGGCCCAATCCGGGGCAATTAGGATCATGCAGCTCCCGAAGCGTCTCAGCCTCCTGATGACCTGAGGAATGACGGGACTCAGAGGGAACGCATACAATAGTGGGAAATTCCACTCCACCACGAACGCGTCCCCCAGGGCTCCTCTCGGGGGAAATTCCCTTGAGCAATAACTTTTGCATTTTCGGGTGATACCGGTTGAAAATAGGTCTACTTGAGGGGTTCCCCAAAGGGCGAAGATCTCTTGAATGACTTCCTGAGCCAGTTCCCATTCGTGGGACACCATGCTCTGCCTGCTCAGAGCATCTGCCGTCATATTCTCTTCCCCGGCTAGTTGAATTGCCGTTAAAGAGATTCCCTCCTGAATTGCCCAATACCAGAGCTGCATTGCCTCTCTACACAGAGGTAGAGACCCCACACCTCCTCTTTTGTTTAGGTAATGCATGGCCACTGTGTTGTTCGTCATTATCAGGACATTCTTTCCCCTGACAGATGGCAGGAAGGCCTTCAGCGCCAGTCTGATTGCCCTCAGCTCTAAAAGGTTGATGTGTAGTTTGGACTCAGATGGAGACCAACAACCGTTGATTGTCAAATTGTTGGCATGAGCTCCACACCCCATGAGTGAGGCGTCCGTCTGTGATCTCCGGCCATGGTTGCCAAAAAGGTTCTCCTTTTAGGATGTTCTCTGTGCAGGTCCACCATAGAAGATCTTGTCGGACCTTGTTTGGAATCTGAAGAAGATCCATCATTTGACTCGAGAACTGGGACCACTGAGTCTTTAGAGCCCATTGACGGGATCTCATCCACAAGCGTGCCTCTGGCACCAGGAAGATGCAGGATGCCATGAGGCCGAGGAACCTTAAAAAGTCGTAAGCCTGGAGATTTTGGGCATTTTGGAATTTGGAAACCATCTGAAGAATGTCTTGAGCCCTCGACTTGGGAGGCGAGCTCTTTCCCAAGGATGTGTCTAATACAGCTCCTATGTACTGAAGCTGTTGGGAAGGTGTCATTTGTGACTTCTTGAAATTGAGGGAGAAGCCAAGTCTGTGGAGGAAGTGGCAGGTGACTTTCAGATGATCCAGTGCTTGCTCGGCAGAACGCGCCCTAATCAACCAATCGTCCAGGTAGGGGTAGACATGAATCCCCCTCTCCTGAGGTGCGCTGGCACCACTACCATTAACTTGGTGAAGACCCTTGGGGCGGAGGTCAAGCCGAATGGCAGGACTCGAAACTGATAGTGTGAGTCGCCAACTATGAACTTCAGGTATTTTCTGTGCTTGAGATGAATCGGCACATGAAAATAAGCATCCTGGAGGTCCAATGACACCAACCAGTCCTGAAGTTGAAGGGCCTGAAGGATCTGAGAAAGGGTAACCATCTTGAACTTGTCCTTCCTGAGGAACTTGTTCAAGTTTCTTAAGTCCAAGATGGGTCTCAGTCCTCTGTCCTTTTTGGGGATCAAAAAATACGGGGAGTACCATCCCTTGTTCCTCTCCGCTGCAGGAACTGGTTCTATAGCACCTTTCTCCAGCAGGGTTAGAACTTCCTGCTGTAGGAGCGGGTTCGAAGACTTCATCGGGTGTCTCCCTGGTGGATTGCTTTGAGGTTGCGTTAGAATAGGAAGGCAGTAGCCTTGGGCTATTATTTCTAGAGCTCGCCATTCTTGCAGATGCTGTGACAGTCTGCCTCCTACAGGTGTTTTGTGATGCAATTCTTCAAAGTGGTTTTGTGGCGGATGTTGCAGCTGCTGATGGCAGAGAGGCTGCAGCTGGAGCTGGCTTTGCATGTTTTCCTCGTCCACCGCGAGTGGCCTTTTTCTGGCCCCTTTGACTGGCCATTCCTTTCGCCTTTACATATGAGGTGTAGTAACGACAGGATCGTCCCCTCCATGATTGTCCTTGCGCATGAAAAGGCTGAGGTTGCCTAATAGCAGCTCCCAAAGATTTGGCAGCTGCTTTTGAGGTCTGCAACCTCTCAAGGCTCTCGTCAGCCTTGTTGCCAAAAAGGTGAGACCTGTCAAAAGGCATGTTCAGAAGGCAGTTCTGTACGTCCGGTGCAAAACTCGACTTCCGTAACCACGCCAATCTGCGCATTACTGTGCTAGTGCCCATGGACCTGCTTAAACTATCCGCAGTGTCCAATCCAGATTGAAGGGATTCCTGCATGGCTTCCTTTCCATCTCTAATGATGGCTAGCAACCCTTCCCTTTTATTCCTTCTGGTATGTGCTCCGCCGCCATTGCGATGTACTCCCACAGAGTGTATGAAAATTTTGCCAAGGCACATGTGGAGTTGGCAGATTTTAAAGCCATACTCCCAGCTGAAAATACCTTCCGTGCCCAGCCATCCACACGCTTATCGTCCCTGTCTGGAGGGATAGAAGGGTACGCAAGTTTGTTAGAAGCTGTGGCTGCCTGTCTGAGCAGACTCTCGGGAGTTGGATGTTTTGACAGATAGCTGGGGTCGCTACTGGCCAGGCGGTATTTTGAGGTGAGGGATTTATTTACCGGAGGAATAGAATCCGGAGTTTCCCAATTCTTGGCCACCCTGTTTTGCAAGGCTACATGAAAGGGTATTACTGGGTCGTCGGTGGGACCATGGTCCAATATATCTGTTAAATCATCTTGGATGAATTGGGCTGGTGGTCTAGCCCATCCTAAGTAATCTACTACCTTCGTCATTAATTGACGGTATGAAGGACTGGCATGGTCTCCTGGTTCTAGTCTGCCAAAGTCATTCTCAGGAGATGTGTCAATGCCACCTGTATTGTGTAAAGATTACACCAAATCCCTCATTCTGCTTTCCTCTGACATCAAGCATTCTGGGACATTTGGGGTGCCATATTCTAGCCCAAAAGGTACATTTTCCTCATCAGATCTCTCCTACTCCTCAAAAATTGAGGTCAGGGATTTGAAAAACTCCTTCCTAGGGTGAGGCTTGAAAATCTTCTCTGGGAGAGGAGGAGGAAGAGGTGTAGTACTGGGCTCTGAGGAAATTACAGGTTTTGTAACCTTATCCTTCTCTTTTTCTGGCTTTGCTGGCTTGGCTGGAGCCTTTGGCGCCGAGGGTTTAGGCGTCGACGTCGATAAGGGCGTCAACGGCATCAACGACATAGTGGTCGTCGACAGGGTTTGCTTCGAGGGCGTTGAGGCGGTCTTCGAAGATTTTCCCTTCGAGTTGTGATGGGTCTCAGACGGCGTCGGTGACCTCGAACGGTCGTCTCGAGCGTTTTTCGCTCGGCGTCCTGGAAGGTTCCCTATCCTTCCTTTTTCGTACCTAGGGCAGATCTTAAGGCATTATTTTGGAGTGTCTGGAGTTTATTGGTATTCTGTTTACTGGTACCAAAATGTAAGGTGTTGCAGTAGTCCAATTTGGAGAGGGTTAGGCCTTCACAATCTAGATGCAGCTTTCCATAGACAGGAAAGGTTTGCATGCGTGAATCAGTTTGCACGTGTAGCTAGTAGCAGAGGCTGTGGTGTTGATTTGTTTATTGAGGTTGAGTGCAGAGTCCAGGTAAAATCCTAAAATCTTTACTTCCTTGGATACTTTGATCTTAATTCCATCAATGATGATGGAATTGTTTTGGGGCGAGAGTTTAGTAAGTCTGTTAGGAGACCCAACGATTAAGAGCTCTGTCTTTTCGTCATTGAGGCATAAGCCATGGGGTGGCCATCCATGTTTGTATGATTAAGTATATTTATTAATCATGGTTACATCTTTGTCATAGTCTCCTTGGATGGGTATGAACATCTGGGTGTCGTCAGCATAGTTGGTGTATGGGACACCCAGATTGTCAAGTATGTCGAAGAGGGGCTTGGTAAATATATTACACAGGATTGGAGAGACACAAGAACCCTGGGGTACTCTGCATGTGATAGGTACTGGGTCTGCTGCAGAGGAGGGTGAGAAGACTCTCATGGATCTGTTGTCCAGAAAAGAGCTTATCCATGTGGTGGCTTCCTTGGAGAAGTGGCTGGCAGTTTTTAGGTGGTTGCAAAGGACTTTACGGTGGACCAGGTCGAACGCGGCAGAACTTTGGGAGGCAAAAGAAGAACAGGACTGTCCCTGATTGTATCTTGTCTGTGACGAGTGTGGGAATCCCTGCCCACGAATGGAACAGCATGTGTTAAATACCCCCTGTTGTATATAGGGTTAATTTGATACCTGCCCTAATGTCTTTAGGGTCCAGTGCTCCTCTTTAGCACTTCTAAGAGCATTGTCTACAGTGTTGCTGAAGAGAAAATTGGGTCCAATGGGCATATTTAATAATGTAGCTTGTGTCTCCAGCTTAAAACAAGACTGGTGTAGCCAAGAGTGGCGCTTTAAGAATGTCTCTTCAGCAATAATAAGGCCAGCGTTATCTGCTACATCTAAATTGTTTTTAAGGATGCAGTTGGCAACTTGTTTGCCCTCAGAGACTGTTTTCTGGATTTGGGACTTCAAGGGTCCAGCAACTGTGTCTAGTTGTTGAAGTACAGTACCCAAAAGGTGGCAGTTATAACTAGCCATCAAGGTAGTATTATTTGCAATGTGTGTTTGGTACGCTGCACGCAAAGCCGCCCCCCCTTTTGGGTAGGTAAATTGGTCAGGATGTCTGTCCATAAAATGAACCTTCCACACATCACTTTTGGGCTTACAGTTTGTCTCACTATGTGAGAGAGAGTAGGCGCAGACGTGGGTCCCTTGCTCGCTGTGCCATAGGGAACCAAGCTGCACCTCAATGAGGAGGCCCAACAAGGACAAAACATGTCTGGGGTTGCTTGTGTTACCGTGCAGAGGGGACCTGGCCTAGCAGTTCGGGCTCGGCTGCTACCATTGGTGGCAGTACCTGACTGATTTGCATATGGCTGGACCCCTTTTGCAATTGCGCAGACGGGCGAAAAAACGGTGGTGTGGAAGGTTGCCCAGAGCAATGCCAGTGGTTCCAATTCATTCAAAACCTTCCACCCATCACTTTTGTGCTTACAGTTTGTCTCACTATGTGGAAGAGGGTATGCCCAGAAGTGGGTCCTTTGCTCGCTGCGCCATAGGGAACCAAGCTGCACCTCACTGAGGAGGCCCAACAAGGCTGAAACATGTCTGGGGTTGCTTGTGTTTCCGTGCAGAGGGGACCTGGCCTAGCAGTTCGGGCTGGGCTGCTACCATTGGTGGCAGTACCTGACTGATTTGCATATGGCTGGACCCCTTTTGCAATGGCGCAGACGGGCTAAAAAACGGTGGTGTCGAAGATTGGCCAGAGCAATGCCAGTGGTTCCGATTCATTCAAAACCTTCCACCCATCACTTTTGTGCTTACACATAAAATGAACAAAACATGACATTCTTTTCATGGTTCACTGAAACTTCTCTGTAGTCCACTGGCTTGATCAAACTGGGGACATTATGAAACTGAAAAGGATCTATTGGATCCTTTCCTTGAGAATGTAAAGCTCCTGATGATGGAGATGTGGAATCTGTGTATTGTGTCTGTTTCGACATGCTGTCAATGTGCGCGGAAATTGTAGCTAATTTAATAGGACTACCTATGGGTTTAGAATCTATTGTTGATACATGTTGTAGACGTATTTGTTTGACCTTAGACATAATGTGGACATGAGTCAAAGATTTATGTTCCAGTGATTGTTTTTTGGCACGCGAAAGGAAGGACTTTTTAGGCACCATGTCATTAGTTACCTTGCTCGGCTCTTATTTTTGGTGTTTGTCATGCAGTGATTGAGTTGGTGAGTGCCCAGAGGACAAAGGATGCTTCGACCCTGAAAGGGTTTTACCATTTCTTGTGACACTGTGTGGCTGTGTTTGTCTGATGATTTAGTCCACGTACGGCTTGGGGTTGTGTGCTTAGCCTGGTGCGAAGCCGAGTGTGGTCTCTATCACAGGACCGCAGGCCTGCTTATCGGAGGCGGGATCTGGCACTAGGGATTCTGAAGAACCTGTGTCGTCTTCGGCATCACACTGGCCGCGGTTGCTGCCTTGTTCCTCCTCAGACGCAGCACCCGTCGGGATATCAATGGAAGTCTTGGCATGCATGGCGTCAGCTGCCCAACATTTTGTACGCTAGACAGGCAAAATGTAAAATGTAAAATGTAAAAGGTGTATTTTCCATTATACATGCAAAAGGCAGCCCAACAACGACTGTAAAGGGGGGAGGCAATACAATACATTCTCTGTGTGAATACAGTATATGAAAACACCCACTCTCTCTACTGCACCAGGCCGAGGCTTGGTGTATGCCGAAGCAATGGGTCGTTAAATGCTTCGGATGTGTAGCTATTCATCGAAAGCTGACGAATGATGGCCGTCGAAACAATGAAAAACTGCGGACACGCACAATTAAATATAAGTATAATAACTTCTATAATAAGGGCATTAGCCAAGGAACTCTGCAAATAGCAACCGACTACGATGGCAGAAAAAGAAATCGGAGGGACCTCGACACATGAAGGACCATGGGTATAGTACATGTCACACAAGTGATAGTATTAAAAACACGCCCAGCCAACGTCCCTTTTCGAAATTCGTGAAAGAAGTCATGCAGTACTCTGCAACTACCACTATATGTCGGCCTATGCACAGCATGTGATTCTAAGCCGATCCACAAGTGTCAGAAATATAAATAAGCCTTCCTAAACTACAGATACAACTGCAGGATTGTGGACAAACAGATCGAGTTGGCAACAAGGTCTCCAGTGGCAACCTCCTGGAATACATAGCAAAAGAGGCACAAAATCGAGAGACACTGGTTGTCACACACAATCCAGAATTGGAATCCCTAGTAAGATTGCTCAAGAACTGCAAACCATCCCGGAAAAACAGGGACGACTGTGTGAGATTTTCCCTGAAATGCACCTCTTTGCTTTCAAACAGGTAGCCAATCTCAAAGAAATGACGATAAGAAGCAAATTACATCCACATGGCACACAAAATGGAACAATGACAAAAGATGCCTTACTGGAGCACATATATTCAGCTCAGATACAAACAAGATACCCCACCCAGGGCAGGATTACAAAATCACAAGAAGTTTCACATGTGCATCCAGCAATGTTGCGTATCTGATTATTTTTATGAAATGTCCTTTGGGGGGGCTACCATTTTGGGCAAACGGGCCAGCAACTACATTAGCAGATTAATCTGCACAGACTAAACATTAAGTGACGAAGTAAGTACACACCCATCAGTCAGCACTTTTTAGAACCAAATCAAACCATTAATGATGTTAAAAATGTTGTGCTGAAAGGCAACTTTAGGACAGAAAGAAAATGCGCAAAAAACATATAACTACAAATGCATGCACACTTTCAATACACTTGAAAATGATTTAAATAGACATTGCGGCTTCATGAGTCTCTAGCCCCTTCTGCTTCTCTGATGCAATGTTTTGTCACTGGACTCACTCCTGCCCAAACCCTACCAGCTCTTTAAAAGCCCTGCTCCACAAGCTTCCCACAGGCTGATTAGTGCTCCTGTTCCATGCCGGTTTGTGCTTTCTCCCGCCCACGAACAGATAACACATTCCAGAGTTCAATCCTTGAGCTGTCCAGCTATTCCAAAAGCCTCATTCTCTTCATACGCCTGATGAAGTAATTCGAAAATTACAAAAGCTTGCAAATAAGTGACTGTGTTAGCCTTACCAAGGTATCATCTTGTTGTCTTTTTTAGAGAGAAGCGCGAAACGCGCCAAACAGGACATGTGCAGGATGTCGTTTTTTACTAATTGAATAAACTCGTTGTCATTTGACCTCAAGTTTCATTGTCTGTTATTTACGTATTGCTGGGTATTGATCTTTTTTTGACTTGGAGTGCAGTCCACGCCAAGTTTGGAGATGTGTTTGGTCCAGGGGGGCAAATGTTATAGGGGTGGGGGTCCCAAAACGTCTTTTTTTCCCATAGACTGAATGGGGGAAAAACTTTGCGCACGGCTACAGTTCAAAGCGCTGGACGGATTTTCACAAAATCTGCCTCAGGTACAGGGGCTTGGTCCAGAAAGGTCTGAAAAAATTAGTGATATCTATGTCCGCTCCGTGGTCGCACTTCCCTGTTCGGTCCACGGACAAGATACCGATAGGCTAAGGGGCTGGCCTCATGACCGCGGACACGCGACATCTCTGCCCATTGGCTGCTGCGAGACGTGTTCTGCGTCAGATTGTTTGGATGCACCCGACATCTTGGATCCGCCGAAAGCGGAGCAACAACCAGCGTACATATGCTCTATTTATAAACCTCTTTTGCTGTGTCACAGACCGTTGGGAAAGGTTCAGACAGTAAGACATGGGTGATCAATGCATTTGTTCTGGGGATCTGTCTTCATGATGTATTTTCCATGGACAGCTTGTACGCACAGAAAATGAGGGGTGTAATAACGATAGCACTTCAGTCCATGCAGTAGACAGGAAACTTCTAACTGTTGAAAGTACACGCCTAGTGGTAGCCAACATTGAAATTGACACCATGCCGTGATTGCATTACTTTTCCCGATGGCTATTATTATATTCATTAGTACGCCGCCATGGGTGTGACATGATACAGTGGTTGTGGCAGGGCCTAGAGTCTTGGATGCATGGCCGTCGGCCGAAGGCCTTACTTCCAAGACTCTAGGCCCTAACCACAACCACCGCAGCAAGTCACACCCATGGATACATCCGTAGTATTGTTTTTCAATTGGCAAGTTGTGTGGACTGCGTGCAGTCTTGGGTGCATGGCCGAAGGCTATGCTCCCAAGAACAAAGTTATAAGTACTAGATGTGGAAGCCACTGCACACCCATCCAATGTAAGATCTATGGACATAGAGCTAGGAGTGAAGCCTCTGGCCAGAAGCACTGAAGGATACCACACCCATAGAAATCCCCCCACTACCACACATCACTGAGATGGTTGTGGAGAGACCCTGCACTTTTGGGTGCATAGCCTCTGGCCAGAAGCACTGAAGGATACCACACCTATAGAAAAAACCCCACTACCACACATCACTGAGGTGGTTGTGGAGAGACTCTGAATCCAATAACACAGTTATAATCTCTTCATGATGTATTTCCTATGCCCACCTTGTACGCACAGAAAATCAGGGGTCCAATAAGGGCAGTATTTCAGTCCATGCAGTGGACAGGAAACTTCTAACAGTTGAAAGCACACGCGTAGTGGTAGCCAACATTGAAATTGACAACATGCCGTGATTGCATTACTTTTACCGATGGCCATTATTATATTCATTAGTACGCCACCATGGGTGTCCCATGCTACAGTGGTTGTGGCCAGGGTCTAGAGTTCTGGATGCATGGCCGTCGGCGGAAGGTAAATTTATAATTAGCTAATTTATAAGGACCATGGTTTTGATATGCAGCGATGGTTGTGGCTAGGACCTATACTCCTTGTACCTTGGTCGTAAGGCGTAGATGGTAGGTTACACACCGAAGATGCAAGGGCCAGCCTACAGGTACTGCAGCATATTAGTACCATAGATTAGACGTGTAGATTTCCATGTGTAGAAAATGACTGCCAATATACTTACTCCTTATTTTGTTCAGAATCCACATACAATTTTTAAATGGTTATCGTACTTGGAGGAAGTATCCCTTTTTCCATTTCTGTGATAAAAGAAACAGGTATGTTACTCTTTGCATTTTTTGAAAATTTACTGCATTGCTTAATAGACAGTTTAACTTTTTTACCCTCATATTTAGTTCCAGTGTATATCCACTGTACTGTGCATTGTGCTCCGTTTCTGTGGTTTTTTTTTCTAATCCTTGGGTCTGGGTAAAATAAATCCTTGTCGGATTAAAAAAAACTTCATTTACTATGGTACTAACTACTTCCTTGTTTCCTTTGAGTGTTTCCTTCATCTTTCTGATTAATGTTATGTTTGTTGCCTTCCTGACAATTTTTACCAACAGTTAAATACCTGTAGGCGTATTCTAACTGTGCATTTGTTCCTACAGCTTTGTGATATTCATTCATTTGTGTCGTTGTTATATCCTGTTTCCTTCATCTTTCCCATTAATGATATGTTTTTTGCCTTCCTGCCAATTTTTAACAGTTAGACACCGGTAGGCATATTCTACCTGTGCATTTGTTCCCAACGATCTGTGATATTCATTTATTTGTGTCATTCTTACAACCGCTTGGGTACTTCGATACCTGTTGGCGTATTGTAACAGTTTGTAGTCTTTCACATAATTTTTTTTAAAAATCTTGAAGTACACATTATTTTGTAAATTTTGGCTTTAAGAATATTAAATACGCATTTGTAAGATTAGCTGGCAATCTCTGCTTTAGAGTAATGGTGCTATCATTACATTCGAACCATCCACAATTCTTTTTAATGTATGCAGTGTAGTGACCTGCTTGGGTTGTAGCTCCTGCATGGTAGATTATACCTACTGTTGTAAAGGTTTTCTTTCCAAGTGACACTTAACCGTGTGTGAATCCAGTCAGTTTGCAGTTGTTTCTGGTGCCATCTGCATTATAAAGTAGAAACATAAGTATTATGTAGGCACTGTGTGATTGTATCAGTAAGGTGGAGCGATTGTTTGAATTGCAAATAGTACATAATCTGCCATGGTTTGCATTTTGTACAAGTTGCTGGAATGGAATGCTCTCACAATTTGGTATGGACACATACACAAATCGCTCATTTGGGATTTCTTCCTGTATCACTTTGCTACAGAGAGTGCATGTATGTTTCCAAATGTACAAAATCTGGAAGATTTCATTCACAGGTATGCTTTTGTTTTCCAATACTAATAGTATATACATTAGAAATTCTTGTGGATCTTCTTTTGAGTTCATAGTGAATCTCACTATTCCAGCACAGTCGTCCAATTGTTGCCTTAGTCCATGAACACTGTATGTGTTGTCAGGATTGCTTGTTGCATTTCTATGCAGCACTAACATTTGCAAACACAATTGGTCTGTACTGTGCAGGTAAATATTGTTAATAATTGGTGGCAATTGAAATAGAATATTCATTGCTACATTTGCATAGCAACTTACCCCACTTTCATTTGCAAATTTGAATGGTTCTGTATCTGAGTGCATTTTTCGGAATTTCTGTTGCTTCTTTCCGACGTCCCTGGTTTACATTCTCTAATAGGTTCTTCTATGTTTGCGGTAATTGATGAAACTTTACCTTCTTTTCTTTCCGGAATTTGCTGTTGGATTCTGTTGCATTTCTGTTTCATTCAGTTTTCCTTTACCACATTTTACTTTATTTGGAACAGGGTATTTTTTCAGATGAGGGGTGTACAGTGAACGCAATCTGTTGTATTCTAGAATGCAAGGAATATCAGCTTTGACTTTACTTGCATCAAAGTTTATTAGCAATAGACCGTCAAGTGTACGAAGGCGTGATAATGCTACGCAGCTCATGCCTTCCTTAAAGACTTTGTTTCCTATATCTATCAATGCTTTGTCTAGGGTAAGACCTTGGGATTTATGAATGGTAACTGCATATGCAAGACTTAGAGAAAATTGCTCTCTACGTACATACATGTCTTTGAAGAGAAGGAATCAAGCAATTGAGCGCCCTATCCTTTTCACTTCTGAAACTTTATCAAAGCGAATACTGACAAACTGAATGTTGCTATCTGTTAAAGATGGCGTCTCTAGGGCGCAGAGTACCTGGGCTTCCGGTAGTTGTTCGTGGTGAGGTCGCCAGGCTGTCCGACAGGTTTCTGTAGATGATGTAACGCGAGAAACCGGTGCAGCCCTTTCCCTGAAGTCAACAGGGTTAGGGGTGGACCAGCTCCCAACGCCACAAGTGTGCTCCTTCCTGATTCTTGTGGCGCCGGAGCAGTCTGCAAGGTTGTGTTGCGGACTGTATGCTGTGGTATTCTTCAGAGAGGAACACAAAGGTAGGCTGATGAGTGAAGTGAATGTCCGCAAAATATATAAGGCCAGATTCCAGGAAAAACAACTGGGAACCCAATAGTAGAGCAGAGTAGAGTGTTCACAACTGGAAGCAGCTGGAATGCAGGAAGAGAGAGGCAGGTAGGTCGTGGAAGACAAGGCCGAGGAGCAAGGCTGTAGGTGGTAAGGATGAAGGGCTAGCAGAAGCAGGCAAGGCTGAAGGGCAAGCTGAAGCAGGCAAGGCTGAAGGGTTAGGCTGGAGCAGGCAAGGCTGTAGGGCAGGCTGAAGCAGGCAAGGCTGTAGGGCAGGCTGAAACAGGCAAGGCTGAGGGCTAGGCTGGAGCAGGCAAGGCTGTAGGGCAGGCTGAAGCAGGCAAGGCTGTAGGGCAGGCTGAAGCAGGCAAGGCTGTAGGGCAGGCTGAAGAGCAAGGCTGGAGCAGGGATCAACAAGAAACTGGAGTAGCAGGAGGCTACAGGAGCGAAAACACGATCCGAAAGACAAACCGCGTTGAGACGCAGCGAGTTTCGGGATCTCGCTCCTTAAATAGGACCGGCAGCACTCAGGAGGCTTGGAACGCAAGCCGTGCTATCCCCGAGTGCTGCCGTGCCCGAAACGAGGCTTGGGAAGCAAGCTTGTGGCTTCCCAAGCGTCTCGAGGACTGCGCATGCGCGAAGACCGAGACGCGGCCTTCCGCGCATGCGCAGACCCCGGGACACAGAAACCCCGGAAGCGCCGAGTGCCGCGGATGACCGCGGTCCCCCCAGCCGGTATCGGGGATAACAGCGCCAGGATGGGGCGCGTCGGGACCCATAGGCGCGCCCCCTCCGACAGGTAAGTGAGGTGGTAACACTTTGCCCCCTCCCAGAAAGGCCAGGAGCCCCAGGTTTCCAAGGAAAGCGGCGATAAAAATCATGGATCAGGCGGGGAGCATGTACATAACTACTTGGTTCCCAAGTTCTATCACAGGCTGGGTAGCCCTTCCAGTCCACTAGATACTGGAGTACCCCTCGCCTGATGCGAGAATCGCAAATTTCTTGTACCTCAAATTCAGGGGACCCCCGGACAAATACAGGTGTGGGACGAGGGGTAGATCGGCCAAATGTGTCAACCACGTATGGTTTCAACAGGGAGACATGGAAAACCGGATGCACCCGCCATGTCTGAGGTAATCGCAAGCGAAAAGCCACAGCAGACAGGCGCTTAGTGATCTTGAAAGGGCCAAAATATCGGGGAGCCAATTTGGTGGGCAAATTACGTATGGGAAGATGCTTGGAGGATAACCAAACCAGATCTCCCACCTGGAAAGCAGGTTCCGGGGACCTTCCCTTATCAGCCTGTCGCTTCATCCGTGCCTGTGCCTCCGCCAAAGTACTGCGTGCCAAGGAGTGTAGATCCTGGATGGAAGTGACGAGATGATCAGCAGAAGGAACTGCACTTGAAGGTACAGGACAAAAGGGTACCAATCTAGGATGCAAGCCAGACAAACTGAAAAACGGACTCAGGCCCGTAGCAGAATGAACCGTGTTGTTATAGGAGATTTCAGCAAAAACTAGATGCGACTTCCAGTTAGACTGGGTGGCATTGGCAAAACAGCGAAGATACTGTTCTAGAGTCTGGTTAGTCCTTTCTGTCTGGCCGTTGGTGTGAGGATGATAACCAGAACTAAGTGCGCGATGAATGCCGAGATGACTGCATAATTGACGCCAGAAAGATGACAAGAATTGAGACCCTCGGTCGGATATGATCTTCTGCGGTAATCCGTGTAACCTGTATATCTCCTGAAGAAATGCCGTTGCCATCTGTGAAGCAGTAGGTATTCTAAAGAATGGAACAAAATGAGCCACTTTGGAAAAACAGTCCACAACGACCATGATACAGGTATATCCTTCAGATGGAGGAAGTTCCACGATGAAATCAACCGCAATGGTGTGCCAAGGGTAAGGAGGAATCTCGGTGGGATGAAGCAAACCCAGGGGCCTCTTCCTAGGAATCTTCACCTGGGCACAAACAGGACAACTCTTTACATAACGTGCGACATCATCAGCCCAACCAGGCCACCAGAACTGTCTGGATATTACTTCTCGAGTTGCTCCTATTCCACGATGGCCACCCACTCGGGAGTCGTGAAACCCCTGAAGCACAAGAGTCCGACGAGTGGTTGTGGGGATATACAGCCTGTTCCGGAAGAAAAGCAGCCCATTCTCTTCAGTAATCTGTGGATGCCTCATGAGGCCTTCCCGATCGGGATCGGAATTCGTGTCTTGTAGAATCTTCTGAAGATAAGGTGAGAGGGCGAACAGGAAATGCCTTGGGGATATTATTGGCTCATCCCTGCACTGCTTTCTTGCTTCTACCTCCAAGGATCGAGACAAAGCATCGGCCTTTAAATTCCGAGCACTGGGGATGTATGTGATATGAAAGTCATAGTGAGAGAAAAAGAAGGCCCACCGGGCTTGACGAGAGGTTCGGCACTGAAGAGACTTCAAATACTGCAAATTTCGGTGGTCAGTACGTACTTCCACAGAATGCCGGCCTCCAAGGAGATGATGCCTCCACTCTTCAAATGCAGCCTTTATTGCCAACAATTCCTTCTCAATTACTGCGTAATTTCGTTCGCTAGGCGAGAGCTTGCGAGAAAAGTATGCCACGGGGTGTTCCACATCAGTTTCTGGTTCCTTTTGCAAAAGGACTGCACCGACAGCAAAATCGGAGGCGTCGGCTTCTACAATGTATGGCATCTCGTCATTTGGATGACGCAAAATGGGAGCAGTACTAAAGGCTTGTTTCAAGACGTTGAAAGCCTTGGTAGCTTGTGAATTCCAAAGAAAGGGTGTTTTACTGCTCGTTAGTTGAGTTAAGGGAGCCGTGTGTTGGGAGAAATGGGGTATAAATTGCCGATAAAAATGAGCAAATCCCAAGAATCGTTGAAGGGACTTCACATCAGAAGGTTGAGTCCAATCTTGAATGGCCTGTACCTTGGCTGGATCCATGAAGATTCCTGTGCCACTGATCACATAGCCCAGAAATTCCATTCTTTTTTGATGAAAAGAACACTTCTCAACCTTAACGTACAGTTGGTTCTGAGACAAACGTCGAAGCACCTCTTGAACATGTTCCACATGTTGCTTCAGGGAGACGGAAAAAATTAGGATATCATCGAGGTACACCCAAACGGATATCCCGATTAGATCACAAAAAATGTTATCCATAAAACGCTGAAAAACAGCCGGGGCATTGCATAACCCGAATGGCATGACCCGGTATTCGTAATGCCCAAAGGGGGTCTTAAAAGCCGTCTTCCATTCGTCTCCGTCTTTAATTCGAATTAGATGATAAGCGCCTCGTAGATCCAACTTAGTAAACACCTGGGCAGTTCGAAGGGACTCCATGATGCTCCGAATTAAAGGCAATGGATATCTATCCTTTCTTGTGATATCATTTAATTGACGGTAGTCAATACAGGGTCGTAGGGTTCCTTCCTTCTTTTTCACAAAAAATAGCGGGAATCCAGCTGGTGATTTCGAGGGAGTGATGTATCCCTTCCTGATACAGTCCGACAAGTATTCCTGAAGAACCGCCTTCTCAGTAAGGGATAAGGCGTATACCTTCCCATGAGGTATCACAGAACCAGGTACCAATTCAATAGTACAGTCAAATATTCGATGAGGTGGTAGTGGTATGTCTTCGGGTTCAGAAAACACTGGCTGGAATTCGGCATATTCCTGAGGGACAGACAACAAAGCACAGAATTCAGGAGAGCCAGTACCCCTCGTGAGGGGTATGGAGGAGATCTCCTTTCTTGACACACCAGGCAAACAGAAATCTTGGAGGCAGAGAGCTGAGGTGAAATCCAAAATGCGAGCTCCCCAATCGATGGTAGGATTATGGTGAAGAAGCCAAGGTAAACCCAAGACCACGGGATAGGAGGGTGATCTGATGACATCCAAGGCGATTCTTTCCCCATGTTCTTTAATCTGCATATGTAGGCACATGGTTTGTTGACGAATTGGACCAGAAGATAATGGGGTTCCATCGATAACCTCGACGGGCAAGACACTTCTCCGGGTGAGCAAGGGTATTTCATGGCAGACTGCAAATGTCTCGTCTATATAGTTTCCGGAGGCCCCACAATCCAACAAGCCTAGCACCTCTGTCTCTTTGTTTAACCATGATAACTTGATCCTTACCACCAGTAAAACAGCCGGTTGCATGGGCTGAAAAGAGGCGGAACTGGAAAGGACTGAATACGAATCTGGACCTGTCGTTGCCCTTCCTACTGACGACAGGCCTACTAGTTTTCCGACTTCCTTTGTGGGCGTAAAGGACAAGTACCCAAGAAATGCCCAGCAGCCCCACAGTATAAGCAAAGTCTTAAATTTCATCTGCGTTTCCGTTCAGCTTCCGAGAGCGGACCCCTAACGGCTCCCAACTGCATGGGTTCGGGGCCGGAGTCCGAAGGCCCGGAATTTCCAGCCTGAGCATTGGGTGGTCTAGTGAACATCCGTTCAGCTCGTCGTCTCTCACCCTTCCGTTCTGCCAATCTGTGATCTATTCGCAACACTTGTTCAATTAATTGTAGTAGGGTGTCTGGCTCAGGAATATGTAGTAATTCGTCTTTGTACTCCTCTCTTAAACCTCTTCGGAACAAAGTCTTTTGAGTTATCTCAGGCCACTGGGAGTCAGTTGCCAATTGACGGAAACGGCCAATGTAGGCTATGATATCCATAACACCCTGTTTCAAATCCATCAATTGATTCTGGGCTGTGGAGGCCAAATTAGGTGATTGAAAAACCTCCAGAAATGCTTTTTCAAAAGCTGCAAAGTCATTGAGTATGGGGCTATTGGCGGACACCAATGGGGCGGCCCAAGCCAGGGCATTTCCAGTCAAATTACCCAAAATATATCCTATCTTGGCTTTATCAGAACTGAAATGAGAGGCTCTAAAGAGGAAATGTATTCTGCAATGATTGCAAAACTCTGCCACACGTCTTGGGTCTCCGTCAAACTTGATGGGTGTAGTCTGGGACATAGCCCCTTCTCCCTGAGACGATACCCCGGAGGATTGTGACACCATCTGTCTTAGACCAATGTTCTCTTGACGGAGTGCTGTCATTTCGGCCCGACGAACACGCATCTCCTCCCGGAGATCTTGAGCCTCGTCCATCTCGGAGTCGGAAGGTAGGCGTCTCAATCTGTTAAAGATGGCGTCTCTAGGGCGCAGAGTACCTGGGCTTCCGGTAGTTGTTCGTGGTGAGGTCGCCAGGCTGTCCGACAGGTTTCTGTAGATGATGTAACGCGAGAAACCGGTGCAGCCCTTTCCCTGAAGTCAACAGGGTTAGGGGTGGACCAGCTCCCAACGCCACAAGTGTGCTCCTTCCTGATTCTTGTGGCGCCGGAGCAGTCTGCAAGGTTGTGTTGCGGACTGTATGCTGTGGTATTCTTCAGAGAGGAACACAAAGGTAGGCTGATGAGTGAAGTGAATGTCCGCAAAATATATAAGGCCAGATTCCAGGAAAAACAACTGGGAACCCAATAGTAGAGCAGAGTAGAGTGTTCGCAACTGGAAGCAGCTGGAATGCAGGAAGAGAGAGGCAGGTAGGTCGTGGAAGACAAGGCCGAGGAGCAAGGCTGTAGGTGGTAAGGATGAAGGGCTAGCAGAAGCAGGCAAGGCTGAAGGGCAAGCTGAAGCAGGCAAGGCTGAAGGGTTAGGCTGGAGCAGGCAAGGCTGTAGGGCAGGCTGAAGCAGGCAAGGCTGTAGGGCAGGCTGAAGCAGGCAAGGCTGAGGGCTAGGCTGGAGCAGGCAAGGCTGTAGGGCAGGCTGAAGCAGGCAAAGCTGTAGGGCAGGCTGAAGCAGGCAAGGCTGTAGGGCAGGCTGAAGAGCAAGGCTGGAGCAGGGATCAACAAGAAACTGGAGTAGCAGGAGGCTACAGGAGCGAAAACACGATCCGAAAGACAAACCGCGTTGAGACGCGGCGAGTTTCGGGATCTCGCTCCTTAAATAGGACCGGCAGCACTCAGGAGGCTTGGAACCCAAGCCGTGCTATCCCCGAGTGCTGCCGTGCCCGAAACGAGGCTTGGGAAGCAAGCTTGTGGCTTCCCAAGCGTCTCGAGGACTGCGCATGCGCGAAGACCGAGACGCGGCCTTCCGCGCATGCGCAGACCCCGGGACACAGAAACCCCGGAAGCGCCGAGTGCCGCGGATGACCGCGGTCCCCCCAGCAGGTATCGGGGATAACAGCGCCAGGATGGGGCGCGTCGGGACCCATAGGCGCGCCCCCTCCGACAGGTAAGTGAGGTGGTAACACTATCACGTGGGTATGATTGAAAGCCAACAACTGTGCCCAGTGCTCCATTAACTAGCCCTTGCGCTAAGTCAAGGTTACGTTTAAGCATTACCCAGCTGTGTTGGAGATTGAATTTTCTAAACTATTTAGTCTTGTTGTGGTTTGCTCACACATGGGTACTGTCATACCATGTACGTCTAGTTTTTCTGTGGCGCTAATTTCCAGTATTGGTTGCATTTCTTTATGTAACATTGTTTCATTGAATTTGAAACAGCTTGCAAGAGTTGGCATTAAGGCCATACAATTGACTTTTTTGTGCGCTATTTGTTCTATAACATCAGTTGCACATGCATTGTTGCCAAAAAGTGCATGTATGTGCCGGTTTTGGTTGCCAGACATTTCGTCGAAAAAAATTGGTCGACCAGACAAATGGTCGAACCAATTTGGTCGAAAACCAAATGGTCGAAATTTTTTTTTTTATTTTAACCCTTTTTTTTTGGGGGGGGGTCCCCCCCAACCCCCTTTTTTCTCTAAAAACCCCTTTTTTAACTAAACGAAAACCCGAAAAATAAATATATAAATAAAAACAAAAAATTCGACCATTTGGTTTTCGACCAAATTGCGTCGACCAAATTGCAGTCGACCAGTTTTTTTTCGACGAGTTGACTGGACACCCCGGTTTTTCAATACAACTTGTGCTTCTTGCGATAAAACACCAACTCTAATACTTTTTAAGATGTTGGCATAAGTGAGATCTGCAGATTACTGCATGTTCTCAGTTGATTCTTGATACTGATACATGGTGTTTTCTACTTCTGCCATAGCTACTTCAGCCTCATTTGCTATTAGTGGTTGTCCTAGTGGTTCTTGACTTCATGTTACAGAAGGTTGACTACTGTCGAAAGAGTCTTATCTAGTTGGGCCTGAAGTTCTTCTTCCTGTTGCTGGTCATTGTGTAACATTGTCTTGTACTGCATAAAGTTCACATCGGTGATAGCGCTTTCATTTGCTTTGAAATTATCTTCATAGCAGTCATAGTTATCTAGTATGTGTTCCTCTTTTCTCCATGGTTTGAAAAGTTGTAACAGAGACATGTAATATAGTTCTTTCTGTTGAGGAGTTTTTAATGACAATTTTACATGATTAATTAAGCTTTGTTTGGTAAGTTTCACTAAGCTCCCATCACAATCGGCCACTCTATATCTACATTTGCTTTCATCGGGTTTTACATTATTTTTGTATGCAAAGTTTTGAGCTATGTGGTATAGATACATGCTTTCCAGGGTGCTACTCCTGTTCGGATAATATGTGTCCAGTAAATTGTTTTTTAGAATGTCTTGGCTGTTGGGATCATTTCTGGCAATTGTTTCTATGTCCTCATATGATTTTAGCACTCTTTTTCTAGATTTTGCAGGACCAAGAATGAATACTATGTTGTCTGATTTTCCATACAATGCAGTACCAGTTAAACGATCTGCTGCTTCATAGGCGCCACATTCTCTATGAGAGAGCATTTTTATGCTTAGGCTGTACAATCTCTGTGATAATGTTTTGTCTGATGCTAGGTCATCCCAGAGATCTTGAAGCTTTGTTTTTTCTACTTTTGTTAAGTAGGCTGTAACATATCGTGCAACAGCTGTTCAATTGTCCGCAATGTACTGCACATCTATGTTTGCATTCCATAAGAGGGCAATGATTGCATTGTAATCATTGATATATTTTGATTCTGCCCTTCTTTTTATGTAATACATGTTCTTAGGTGATTTACCTTTAACACTTTGTCGAACTGAAGAAATGAAGTTGTTTACTTCACCTGTTTCTGTAATTGGTCTAGGGAAACCAAAGCAGCATTTGGTGTAGTATTTACCTTTGTTTTTGTATTTGTGGCGCCAATATTTGCCACATTTGTGTCTTTGAAATTGTAAAATCTGCCCATGCACCTTTGTTGGTACTCCATTTACCAAGACTATTAAAGAATATTAAAGAATGCTCTATCGAACGTTCCACTCCTAGATTTTCCGTTAGATCTAATGGCAAATAAACTACTTTGCCACAAATGCCTTTCACCGATTCAGAGGAAGGTAGTTTTGCTGTTTTTGGATGAAGGCGTATAATTGCTTGAAATGGGTGAACTGTTTGAATTATTATGCTCTCATACAAATTGAGCTGTTCCAGGATTTTTGGTAATGGAAACAATTCCAAATTCTTTGTAATAGCACGTCAAGGAGTGTGGTTGTTGTCTAATTTTGTAGTACAGCAACTGCAACATATGAGGCGTTCAGTTAGTTCATATTTGTTTTCTGCTAAAAGGTAGAGAGCTAATTCAAACCATTTAGAATCTTCATTGTCTTCTATTTTGCATGCTATGTCCACATTTTTTGTGTTGCTTTTGTAAAACGTTCTGCGGCAACACACACACACACATGGTTTGGTACTTCAGCCGATGACATTTTAAATGTTACTATTTCTTTTCTGTATGTGTGTAATAGAAGGTTGCTATGTGCAGAATTGTTGCTACTATGTTCTAAAACTGTTGCATTTTGTAAGTGGTTCTCACTTCCAAAATACTTTCTCTGAATATGGTCAATTTCCTCTTAAAAGTATTTGGGTGTACCATGCATAAGAGTGGTATTTAAGTTGCCTAATTCTGAAGCTGGACTTTTTGCATAGTATATTTTATACACTAGATTTCTTACATTGGAATGATGTATTGATATCCTTTTCATATCATGGAAGGTGCTTTTGCAAAGAGGCCCAGAAATGCAGGCTAATGAATGTCCTTTTAGTCCTGTGTATTTCCGCATATTTTGCAGCACTTTCATTTTACTTTTGTCTTTACCTTTTACATATTGGTTGAGGAACTGACGTAAAGATTTGAAAGGTACACATTGATGTGCACGGCCATTTGTATACTGGACGGTGTGGTTCTGCTGAATCAAGAGGTAATTCTGAGTTTTCAGGGAATACATTTGTAAGCAGTGTTTCTTGTTCCATGATGGTAGTTTTGATTTTCTCATACCCTCGTCCACTGCTATGGATGGCAATTGTGTTTGTTTGATTTTGTTTGTATGCTTCTTCATTAAAATATGGTTCTGTAGTTGTTGTGTGAATCCATTCACCACCACAAACATGCAAGAAATTATTTTTGTTCACATTACGTTTCTTGCTGAGTTTCTTTTGTAGTTTGGTACTTAGTTTTGTTAGTGCTTTCATCCTATTTAACACTAATATAAACAACTTCCTTTTCAGAAGGATTGCACTGTCCACGAGAGCTTGGAGGATTAACTTTCTACGGTAGGTTTTAAGGGGTGAGGATGATTTTGGTCTTCTTCTTAGTAGATTCTGAAGGACTCTGTGACAAAAATTTTTGATAAAATACTTTTTTTACTATGCATTCTTGTTACACTATCAGGATTATTAGGATCATTGTTAGCTGTGCTGGTAGTCGTTTTTTTGACAACATTTTTGTGTTTTGTGACACATTTTGATGGCGGAGGTAAAGTTTGGGTAGTTGAGACTTCCTTTGTTTTGCTAACCAGCTGCATTAGCTGGTTTGTTCCAACATTCTCTACAAACTCTCCAACAGGTGGATGCTTACATTGGGCACTTTTATTTTTATTTGCTCTACTTTTGCGTTCCTTTCTACGGAGTTGCTTTTTGGTAGGCATTCTTTGGTATCTGTTGAAAAAAAAGGTATACTTTGGTCTGTTGTTCAATGTCTGTGTTCTGTGTGTATGTGTGCATGAGTCTGATGGGGAAGCTCTTTGTCATGGTGTGTTGATATGCATTGGATTCTTGCAATGTTTTGGTAAGGCTACTTTATTGTTTGTGTACTACTACAATGTGCTTCAGATGAGAGTACAAAGTGCGCTACTTGTGACGAGAACCATTATTAATAAACGAAATGCCATAAACTTGCAACAGCAACTTCTTTTCTAAATATAACCTTCTAAGGATTACTTATGTTATTTGAGTTCCAAACACACAGGGATTTGTGGGCCATTCTGCCTGTTATTCTTTGTTCAATAAATGGATATTTGTAGGTATAATGGTTTAGAAATCAATGTTTGCTTTGGCGCCCAATATAAACAAATAACCCACACAGCCTCTTTGGGGAGTAGTTACAATACAAAGGTAGTACTGTACTTACTTTTTTTGCAAAAAAAACAGGTTTCTTCGGATATGTTGTCTGCAGTGTAGATGCTGTTGATTCTCAGGAGAGTAGTCTTCACTGCGGTGCAAAAAAACAAAATCAATTACTTTGTGTGTTTACAGCAGTGATGATACTGCACACATTACTTGTGCTTCTTTCATCACAGCATTCTACTTTCATATTTCAACCCAGTGCATGTGTGCATTTCACTTCACTCTGTGCAGTGTTTGCATGGTATTTGCAATATGGTACTTGAAAGTCCTTCAAAATTGCTAACAATTTTAAGTTTCTGCAAATGCCTTGTTTTTTACATGGTGTACTATGTATAGGCGAGAGGTTTGTAAGCAATAGGGCACAGTAGTAGATGGGGAAAAACGTTCTACTTGCAAATTAAAAGCACAATGGCGAGAAATCGGGAGACCCTCGGAGGGAGATGTCAGCACAGCAATCAGGAACGCTTACTTTTCGCATTCGATTACATTGCAAGTAGCATTACTGTAGCCCGTACACAGTACACAACACCGACATTTTCACATAGAAAATTGAGTTCCGCCCTAAATAGGCATGCTTGCAACATATGTATAGGTTATGCGGAAGACAGTAAGCAGTTAAGCGGTCTGTCAATGATAAATCGGCCATCTTGCACTTAAAAGGGGGAGCGTTGGTATGTATTGCCTATGCACATTTAGCGACATTATTTTGTCTAAATTAAATCATACGTGTTGCACATGTTCTCAGATTACAATATACATACCTGTATTCTATACTCATGCATGTGCGCATGCATGGAGCTGTACATAGAAATTCGCAATACTTGCACAGTAGCTTGTGAAGTAGGTGCTTTGCAATGATATGCGACTTCCATTCAGAATCATCGACAGTAATTTTGAAGTGCGCAATGTTGATGACAGAGTTAGAATTAGCAATGTTGACTGTGATTGGTAGATTGTTGTGTTACTGCTTAGTTGTGTCCAATGAGGGACTGAACTTGCTACCGCTGTGGAAAGGGTGGAAGGACTGGGTAAGAGTTATGTGCCGCACGTAGGCAACGCTTGTCCGCAGGTAGGGCATGTCACATACGGGTTTCTACAGCAAATCCTGCATGCAAAGGGGACTGTAGGCATCAGCCAATCAGATGTTTACATTACTCTTTTGTGTCGAAAGACTGTGTGTACACTGAAGATGGCAGAGGTGGAGAGGGTCAGGGTTTTGGTGCTTGGAGACATTTTTGTGCATGGCTTACAACAGTATGCCGAGAGTAGGTATGTGGCACACCATTTCGATGTGAGAGGAGTGGAGGTGGTGTGGAGCGCTGACACTGATGCCAATGCTGCGGTAATTCTGCAAGTTTGCAGAGACATGTGTACAATGACCACTCCTCATGTGGTAATTTTGCACTACGGTGCTTCCCATTTTGGATACGTGAGTTCACGTACTTTGTTGGCAGATTTGGCACAGTTGGTTGAAGCACTCATGACCATCTTCCCAACAACAAAAGTCATTTTTTCTGCTTTACTCCCTAGAGTAAAATGGGACAACAATTATGTTTTCTGTCCAGGCCAAAGCATTGGGAGGTGTATGATCAATTGCGGCATGCATGCATTCATGTTACGAGCTGGTATGTTTTTCTGCAGCCACGATAACATTGCTTCAAGCAATGCAGATTATTTTGAAGCAGATGGTGTTGCGCTATCTTCTTTGGGAAATGCAATGTTCTTTTGGAAGGTAAGGCTTGCTTTAGAGAAGGTTCTGTAATGGTTGTAGGAGTAAAGCAAGGACAACAAATACAAAAAAATAAATAAAATAACAGATGTATGTATGGTATCTGGCCAAAAATAAAAAAAACGGCTCTTTTCAGAGCCCACCTTAAAGGGGAAAAAGGAGAATAACACTTTAATGTACCGTTGTCATGCTCTGATCCTATACATGTCCGCGAACATGGCGGTACTTTGCAGCCAGCGTATATCAACAACGGGGATTCAGGGGTCGAGAAGCATGCAAATGAGAATGAGCGGAGCTAGGGATTGGTCCATAAAGTTCAGTAGGTGTGTTCTGAACGGTGCACTTTAGTAAGACCGTCTTCTCCCTGACAGGAGACCACACAGCCATGGCTTTCGAAGCTCGAAAACAGATTATCTGGATTTTGGGAGACTCATGGATACATTGGTTGAAGGTGCATGCAGAAAGCTACAGTTTATCTGCAGATCTTGGATTTCGTCATGTGGAAGTGCACTGGCATGGCGTGCGTTGCATGAGGTGGCTGGACTTGGTACCTCTCTGTGTTACTTTACTGACAGAGCGTCCTCCAGATATACTTATCATTCATTGCGGAGGAAACAGTTTAGGCCATGTCTCTGGAATTTCTTTGCAATTTGTAATGAAGGAAGGACTTGCGAAGCTCATGGACATGTTTCCAAATTGTCAAATACTTTATTCCCGTATTGCACAAAGACAAATATGGCTGCGTTGTTCTGCTTTTGGTCCACAAATGGAGAAAGCGAGACGCAATGTGAATAATGCTGTTTGTGCCTTTTTAAGAGATGTTGGCATGTTCTCCTTCCACAATGAAAGCATTTTGTTTCACAGCTCTTTCATTTTCCGCAGAGATGGAGTCCACCTCACATATGCTGGCAATCAGATTTTTCTTCGCAATGTACAAAATGCATTGCAACCTCTTTTGCATTCACACTAACCTATCTGACAATCCATTTTCTCCAATCCACAGTTTTTGACCCACACAACACACCACCGAAAGGCTCTTTTCAGAGCCACCACTTACTCCCAGCGTACACTTCATTGTGTTTGCTCCGCTTGCACCCTCCCTTTTTTCCCCTGCGACTGTCTGCAAACTTTTCCACCACTCCGCGGGGGTCTACGCCGTCACTTCATAGTTCTATCTTTAAACTGCGAAAGGCAGCTCTGAAAAGAGCCTTTTCTGTAATTTTAGTTGTTTTCAGTTTATTGCTTCACAGCACACGACACACTAGGAGAAGAGGTCAAAGGAGGGTAAGGAAGGGACACCAGCCACAGGGATAAGAAAGGGCAAGTGAACAGAGAAAGATATAGGGTGAGCTTTATTTAGGTAAGGAGCAGATCTTCTGGTGCTCTGTGACCGTAGCCTCAAAAGCACTTCTAAAACTCTCCCCCCTGCAGAGTACTGTGTCACAATACGTACACACTATTGTCACATTTGAAAGGTAAGGGTCAACAGCATTGTGAATGGCTTGTGAGGCAGCTGAAGGGAGGCACTCCCCCACAGGAGTGTCTTTTGTGGTAGGAGGATCAGACGCAGAGGATGCGGTGGAGGACCTCAATCGACTACGCTCTTCACTTGGCACCACCTTGCGAATGTCCGCGGTGTGGAACGAAGTGAGGTGTCGCTTCATGGTTGTCGTACCAAAGCTGTACGAACCAAGACTACCGCGACTCAGCACCACCTCGCACTGGTTACACTTCAACAGGTTCGCACGTGCTTTTGGTACGTTCCCATAAACGGAAAACAACCGCCACACCCACGACTCCCGGCGAGTGCTCCTAGTGCCGAGTTCCTCCACTTCACTCTCTTCCTCCTGTTCTTCCTCGCTCTCTACATCCTCACCCATATATCTCTCTGCAGGCCCTTGGGGAGGTGGTGGTGGTGGCGGGTTTGGGGGTGGTGCAGAGGCTAATAAACCAACAGCAGCCATGGAAGCCATACCGATTAGTTTCCTTTTGGTCACTACAGCAGAAAAGGCAGAATACCTCAATCTGCTATAGCTAGAAGGACAATGAAGATGCGCTCGGGGTGGTGGCCATTTGTAGGGGTGGCGAGGTGTGCCTCGTAACCGTCTTCATCACTGCAAAGCGGTACAAACATTTTACACACCAAGTCCTCAGGTCAGCTATTGTCTGGGATATGTGAAATTATATTTGTACACTCTACAATACTTTGCCTTGTGTCTACAAGTTCTTTTGGACTGTTGCGGAAGCACACAACTGCGCAAATGAGTCCACACGCTCAGCGTGGGTGCGGTCACATGATGCCATCCTGAACAGATCCGCGCCAGAAATGGGAGTCCGCTGGACAGCAAAGGCAGAGTACCAAACGTGCGCATGCGCGTAAGTGTCCTACGGACAGTGTTCGGGTTCTCAAACAAATTCAAAGTGCGGCACAAGTGAGACGGACAGTTAGGGACAGGCGCGATGTTTGCTATAATGACTGTTGTACTGCGCATGTGCATACATGATATGTTCACTGTACGGACAGTTGCAGTGTCCTTAGGACAACTCCATTTTGTTTGCCTACGAACTTGCCGGCCACTGCACCTGTTCTACGGACGGCACCATTTTGGCTGCGCCCGATACGGACAGGTATACTGTCCTTCACACACTCCCATTTTGCTCATTTACAGCCATCCCAGACATCTGGTGTGTTCGACGAACATGGTTCATCTCATTTACAAGAGGTACGGCGAGGTATAATGTCCTTAGGACGCCCCTTTCTGTTTATGTACGCACAACTTCAACAGATGGTGCAGTCAAACATCAAGTCCATCTTACTTGACATTATTAAGGGTAGGTGTACTGCCTTTACAGCACCCACATTCCATTCCTTATGGATAGGTCGAACAGGTGCTCTGTTCGCGAACATTTTACTTCTTTTAAAAAAAAATGTTTTACTCAGACTCTTTCCCTACAACTACTGTACAAAAACATTCCAAACACACACACACACACTTCAGTCCAAAGAAATAGCAGGGAAGCGGACACTGGCAGAAATATGGGGGATTTAGGATTCAACACGGGCTGGTTAGGAAGAGAAGATTTGTGAGGGGAAGAAGGGATGGATATTTCATCAAAACGTCTATTTTCCTCTTGAAGGTTTGGGGAAGGTTCACTACGGAATGGAAAAGCAGAGCAGGTACAGGTGGGGCAATGGTAACAAACTTTTCCTCTCACACAGTCCTCCACAAACTCCCGTAAACTTTTAAAATTCTCGTTCAATATGTCTATTTTCTGCTCAATCCTTTTTATCCTATCTTCTTCTGTCTTGTTTGTTGCCCTTTCTTCTTTTCTTTCCTGGTCTGTTAAAAAAATATATACATATGTTAAAAGCCTATAAAATACTGGTCATTATTTTGCATATGCAGAGCAATGTGTACCATTATTGTCGCCGTCTTCAGACATTTCCCCATGTGGAAAATACTCCCCCAGCCACTCCAAAGTACTAGCCATTTCTGAGTCACAACAACAGAAAGAAATTATTATTTCTGCACCACATACCAAAAAAAACATACACATACAAAAAGAAATGACCTCCACTCACTCTTTTGATGTAATCGCCCTTCTTCCTATTGCATCCGTCCACTGTCGTTCCAGGCTGCCGAGTTTCTGTGAAGTGATTACGGAGGCATCCTTTTTTTTATAGTACCATCCATTTCATTATACATGCTTATTAAATGTGTCCTTTTCTTTTCACATCTTCAGGTTTCCATATTTACTTATTACTACTTATAATATCTTTATGTCCTTCTTCTAAATTGCACACATTTTGTGTAAGACAATAGTACATTTTCAGATACCCCCCGCCTCTTTGGGAAATGTTGATCCTCTCCGCCCCCGTCCGCAAACAGGCGCTCAGTCCGTCCCTTTCTATTATCAATAGGGAGTGGGTTCTGTATGTTCTATGTTAAATGTATATCAAGTCAGTAGATTATAGTACATATCTCCCAAAATCACATCATCACAGTGTATATTCCACACAACACCTTCATTGACACACTGGGCCTCATTACGACCCTGGCGGAGTGGGTTTACGCCAGCGTTATTCGCGGCGGACCCGTCCGCCCTACTACGAGTTCCCGTAGCGCCATGGAGCGTTTTCCGCCTGGTTTTTCCGGGCGGAGAAATCCATGGCGCTACGGGACCTTGTTGTTAATTACGCCACCGTATTTTACGGTGGCGTAATTAACGCCTTCCCCACTCCCATTATACCCTATGGGGCAAAAATGGGAATGGGGAAGGGTAAAATGGGGGATGGGGATTTACCGCCCCGCCAAGGTCGGAATGGGGCGGAAAATCCGCCAACCCCCATGGCGCTATCGGCAGCTTTCCGCCGTGCTCCATGGTGCATTTTGCACCGCGATTTCCGCCAGGGTCGTAATGAGGCCCCCTGTCATGATTAAGTTCCCCTTCCAAAAACCTGTACAATTCACTACAAAAAAAACTTTGTTAAGGGGACGTTATGATTAAGTTGCCCCCCCAAAAACCTGTAAAATTCACTACAAAATAAACTTTGTTGAGGGGACGTTATGGTTAAGTTGCCCTCCCAAAAACCTGTACAATTCACTCCAAAAAAACGTTGTTGATGGGACATAATGGTTAAGTTGCCCTACCAAAAACCTGTGCAGTTCACTAAAAAAATTATTTCAACCTCCCCTTCATGGTTCAAATTAAAACTGAAAAACCCCTGAAATTCGACAGTTATGGTAACCTAAGCCCCCAAACCTGCCAACGCCACTGTGCACTGCTAACACTAACAACCAGACCATGAAAGATGTCATCTCAAATGTCACTGATGACATCACTGATGACATCACATGTTTAGTCCCTTTGTTTTCATTGCCTGCCATATATATATGTACATTCAGTAAAAAAACTTTGTTAAAGGAATGTTATACTTCACAGTGAAACCAAAAAACACTGCTCATTCCCCCATTATGGTAAGCTAAGCAACCATAACTCGCACCATCTATGCGCATTGCTAAGACTAACACCCAGGACATCAAAGATGACATCACAAACATCATTGATGACATCACTCATGACATCACATGTCTGCCTCACTTATTTTTGTGCATTGAAAAATGTAGGCCAGGTGGTTTTATTCACTGACAATCACAATATAAAAATTGAAAAGGTGCTGTATATCTAAACGTTACCCTTGTCGTGTCTTCTTAAAGTACTTTCTTTAGGGTCTCAGCTCATGATGCACATGCATGGGGCAATATCAGGCCTCAAACACACATTTAATTTGTCTACAGGAAAATAGACTTTCTCATGATGCTGTTTCTTTCCTCCTTACTTCAGTTTCCCTGTATGTGCCTCTCATTTATATGCATTGGGTCTTCATATGTACTGTTTGTACTAGCACAAGTGTGTGTTAAGTAATGATTTGATAGCTAGTTATTACATGTTTAACATTACACAATCACCCCGACATCTTGTTCCCAACATAATAGAAAGCACCCCTTGTAGGTAGGGACTTTTCTTCAACATTCTTTTCACATGTAATGTCATCAGTGATGTCATCAATGAGGTTTGTGATGTCATCTTTGATGTCCTGGGTGTTAGTCTTAGCAATGCGCGTAGATGGTGCGAGTTATGGTTGCTTAGCTTACCATAATGGGGGAATGAGCAGTGTTTTTTGGTTTCGCTGTGAAGTATAACATTCCTTTAACAAATTTTTTTTACTGAATGTACATATATATATATATGGCAGGGAACGAAAACAAAGGGACTAAACATGTGATGTTGTCAGTGATGTCATCAGTGACATTTGAGATGGCATCTTCCATGGTCTAGGTGTTAGTGTTAGCAGTGCACAGGGGCTGTGGCAGGTTTGGGGGCTTAGGTTACCATAACTGTCGAATTTCAGGGGTTTTTCGGTTTTAATTTGAACCATAAAGGGGAGGTTGAAATTATTTTTTTAGTGAAGTGCACAGGTTTTTGGTAGGACAACTTAAACATAACGTCCCCTCAACAAAGTTTTTTTTGTAGTGAACATATATATATATATATATATATATATATATATATATATATATATATATAGATCTGGACAAAGTTTTTTTGTAGTGAATATGAGATACATTACTCACCGTAATCATATTTCTGATGCTTGTATCTGCTTAGATTCACATGCTGTGCATAGGCCGACATCTAGTGGAAGCTGCGGAGTATTACAGTTTGTTTTTCGAAACTCGAAAATGGGCGTCAACACAGGGCGTGCCAGTTATACTATGCCTAGTGTGACGTCCACTGTACCCATGACCCCTCACGCGTGTAGGACCCTCAGATTGTATTTTTTCTGACATGTGGTAGCATGATGAGTAGCGTGAGTACAGATAATCCAAGCAGATAGAAAAAAGGTAAGGTAAGACTACAAGCATCCATGCGCTTTCTTTCAGAGGGGAGGAAGGGTGGGTCGCATGTGAATCTAAGCAGATACAAGCATTAGAAATACGATTACGGTGAGTAATGTATCTCTTCTGAGGCTTTTGGAATCTGCTTAGATCACATGCTGTGCATAGATTTGCGAGCAGTGTTAGAAGAAGGAGGTGGGATTTGAGAAGGGTCATGAGCAAATAAATGCCTTGTCCCACTTGTGTATCTGTCTTGGAATGGGTGTCAATGCAGTAGTGCTGAGTAAAAGTGTGAATAGAGCTCCAAGTAGCTGCTTTGCAAATGATGTCAAGGGGTACATTTGCAATGAAAGCCAGAGTGGCCCCAATGCCTCTTGTAGAGTGGGCTCTTGGCGTGAAAGGCAAAGTCTTATCTGAAAGAGAGTAACACAGCTGGATACAGTTAATAATCCACTTGGAGATGGCACCTTTAGAGACGCAATCTCCCTCTTTGCCTGTAGCTACGGAGACAAACAGTTGGTCTGTTTTTCTTAGCGGTCTGGTCTTGTTTACATACTATAGGACCGCCCTACGCACATCTAGGGATGTAGTTTCACTTCAGCCGAGCTTTGTGGTTTCTGGAAGAAAGCCGGCAGCTCAATGGACTGGTTAGTGTGGAATTTAGAAAAAAACTTAGGTGAGAACCTAGGGTGTGTGCGTAAAACCAGTTTATCTTTATGGACTGTAAAGAATGGATCTTGCACTGACAGAGCCTGAATTTCACTGACCCTTCTTATTGATGTAATAGCTACTAAGAAGGCTATCTTATAAGTCAGGTGTTTGAGACTGCTCTTATGCATGGGCTCAAATGGGGGGCCCATGAGTTTAGCTAGCACCACATTAAGGTCCCATCCTGGTGGTGGGTTTGAAATTGGAGGATGAAGTCTCTTTACTCCTTCCATGAAAGCTTTAATCACTGGTAATTTCCACCACAACACCTTGTTATGGGAGGTGGTGTATACTGACAGAGCTGCCAGGTGTACTTTTAGTGAGTTGAAAACCAATCCTGAGTCCAGCAAGTGGAGCATGTATGTGACAATAGTGGAAGGAGTGCAATCAACCGGGTTGATTTGTTTATTCTGGCACCAGATAACGAATCTCTTCCATTTGTTAAAGTAGCAATGCCTTGTGTTTGGCTTCCTAGATTCTTTTAGGATTTCCATACATCTTTGCGGCAAATTGAGGTGTCCAAACTCTATGACTTCAGGAGCCATGCTGCTAGATTCATTGAGTTGGGTTGAGGATGCACTTTCTGCCCCTGGTGCTGGGACAGTAGGTTGTACCAGGTCGGGAGCTTGATGGGTTCGCACACCGCTAGTCTGCGTAAGTGTGGGAACCATGGTTGTCTCGCCCACATGGGAGCAACTAGGACGAGCGTCATCGCTTCTCTGTTCAACTTGTTGACTATCTTCCTGATTAGAGGAGTTGGTGGAAAAGCATTTGCAAACATCCCTGACCAATTCATCCACAGGGCGTTCCCCTGGGAGTCTGGTTGGGGGAACCTGGATGCGAATCCTGGGCACTGTCTGTTTTCGCTTGTGGCGAATAGGTCTATAGTGGGAAAACCCCACTGAGAGAAGATATCTTCTACTACTTCTCTGTGTAGACACCACTCGTGTTCTTCTGGAAGGGGGTCTCTGTTTAATGCATCCGCTAGGGAATTGAGATCCCCTGGAACATGTTGGGATGACAGGAAGATGTTCCGTCTGAGTGCCCATATCCAAATTTTCTGGGCTAGCTTGGACAGATTTGGTGAACAAGTCCCTCCCTGCTTGTTTAGGTAAAACATGGCTGTAGTGCTGTCCGTCCGGACCTGCACTGACAGGTTGGCCAGGTAGGGCTCGAACGCTTGAAGTGCTTTGAACACTGCTAGAATTTCTAGCATGTTGATATGGTTCTTGGCCACTGAGTGAGACCACAGACCCTGAGCTGTGTGGTGGTGAAGGTGAGCTCCCCACCCTGACAGGCATGCGTCCGTCGTGACTACCGCCTGTATGTCGGGATCGTAAAAGGGTTTCCCCTTGGACAGATTTTGTTCTGTCCACCACTGAAGGCTTTGTACAAGTGTTGGCGAAACGACCACTAGATTTTCCCACTGACCACTTGCCTGAGACCATTGTTTCGCCAACCATTCTTGCATGGGACACATGCGCAGGCATGCGTGGGGGACCAGGTAAATACATGACGCCATCATGCCCAGCAAACGCATTGCTTTGCGTACCGTTATCTGGCGACCGGCCTGATATTGCGGAATTTGCAGTTGTATATTCCAAATTCTTTCCTCTGATGGAAAGGCCAACCCCTCTTGTGTGTTTAGGACAGCTCCTAGGAACTGTTTGGAGGTGCTTGGCACCAGACTTGACTTCTTCTCGTTTATGGAGAAACCTAATTCGAAGAGGAGGTCGATTGTTCCCTGAATGTTTGTCCTGCAAATTAGTGGGGTTTCCCCCGTGATGAGCCAGTCGTCCAGGTAAGGGTACACTGGGATTGCCTCCCTGCGTAGGTGTGCTGCCGCCACCGCCAGTACTTTGGTGAATACCCTTGGAGCTGAGGCTATACCGAAGGGCAGTACCTTGAACTGGTAGTGCTGACTGTCCACCTTGAAGCGCAAGTATTTTCTGTGCGCGGGGAACATGGAAATATGAAAATAGGCATCTTTCATGTCCAATGTTGCCATTTAATCTCCCTTTTTTAGGAGGGGGATTACCTCTTGGAGAGTAGTCATGCAGAATTTTTGGGGCTTGACATACTTGTTTGCAGGGCGTAAGTCCAATACTGGGAGCATTGTCAAATCTTTTTTTGGCACAAGGAAGTAAGTTGAATAAATACCCTTGTTTACCTGGTGTCTCGGGACGAGTTCTATCGCATCCTTTTCTAGAAGAATGGCGATCTCTTCGAGGAGGATCTTCTGGTGGTCTAATGAGTGTATCCTTTGACGTGGAGGGTGGTTTCCGGGACGCTCTAATAGTTCTATGCAGTATCCTGCGGACACTGTGGACAGCACCCATCTGTCTGATGTTATCCCTTCCCATGCTTGGGTGAAGTTGGTAATGCGTCCTCCTACTGGGGTTGCATGAGAAGGGACCCTGAACAGAGCGTCACTGTTTTGGTGGAGGCATTCCGCCGCCTCTACCGGGGCTGCCTCTACCCCTACCACGTCCTCTTTTATTGCCCCTGCCATAACCCTGGGTAGACTGTTGGATGTTGCTATTCCACGGTGTAGCCTGCCCTTGGGAATAGTTCAAGCCTCTTTGGGAATTTTGGCCGCGTGAGCGACGAAAATTACCATTCCCTCTTTGATTTGGGGGTTTATTGGTTAGCTGGCCTAGGGATTTGAGCGTCTCGTACTCATCCTTGGCATTTTTTAGGGCATCCTCTACCGCCTTTCCAAACAGTAGCTCTGGCTCCACCGGTTTGTCTATGAGCGATGCTTGTGTTTCGGGTTTGAAACCAGATTGTCGTAGCCAAGCATGCCTTTCGATAACAGTGCCTTCTGCTATTAATCTGCCGGCGTTATCAGCGGCATCAAAGGTTGCCTTTAAGATGCAACCAGACACGGCTCTTCCTTCCGCCGCAACCCGTGCCAACTGGCTTTTAAGGGGTTCTGGGGCAGAGTCTATGAGTGCTGCGACTTCTTCCCACTGGTGGCAGCTGTAACTTGCCAGTAGGGTGGTGGAGTTAGCAATCCTTGCCTGGTAGGCGGAAGTGGAGGCTACCTTCCTACCCAAGCCATAAATCTTCTTGCTCTCCTTGTCTGGAGGAGCCTCGGATGATGACAGGGGTGTTCCCGCCCTCTTCCGGGTGTTGGTCACTACTAGGGAGTCCGGTTTTAGCTGTCCCCTTATGTACAGGGGGTCAGATTGGGCTGCCTTGAATAGATTTTCGATTCTAGGGTTAACTGCCCTGGTGACGTTGGGATTTACAAGGGAAGGGTCTATTCTCCTTTGTATTGACTTAAGGATAGGGATGGCCTGGGCAACAGGTCTCCTTTCTCCTACCAATTCTTTGGCAAAGTCCCTCTCTTCCTGTGCTCACTGGGTGTCAATGTGGAAGTGTTCTGCCGCTCTGGACAGAACTTAATTCAGAAGAGGTTGGTTGTCGACAGGAGAGTCGGTAACCGGGGGATCCTTGTCTACTGGGGAATGTACCCTGTAGGCTTGTGGGTCGTCTTCCTCCTCCTCTTGGTCCTCATCATCCCCGTAGTAACCTGTTCCTGTTTGGTCCTCCAACATGCCCAAATCTGGATCCTCCATAAAAGATGGATCCTCGGTATATTGAGCATAGGGCTGTATACATAACGGGTCCGAAGACCGTGTTGGTGTTTCAAACCGGGACTTTTTACTTGGGGGTATCGGATCCTTAGAGCCTGAGGGCGACACCCCGTCAGGGGTATATGCGAGAAAGTGTTCAGGATTTTTAGAATAGAAATCTGCCAAGGAAGACAGTCTAGACATAACCCTGTCTATGTCGTCACTTGACCAATTCTTGGAGCTGGGAATAATTCTCTCTTGTGGGAGATACCCTGTTTTATCCTGAATGTTTTTCTGGGTCTGTACAGGGGTTTTCGGGGTGACAGAAGGTTGTGACTTGTCTATCTGTTCTTGTGACTTGTCTAACTTCTTCTGTGGTGTAGAATGATGACTAGAAGGTTTCTTCTGTTGCTTTCCCCCCTCCCCGTGAGTGGACAAGTGTTTTCCTTGTCCTTTCGCCCCCTCAGAGATTTTCGACGTCTGGTGTCGAGGTTTGGGGGTGGTGTCACTATCCCTAGAGTGTGGAAGCCGGGACTCGGGGATAGCCGGCACGCGGTCTGTTGGCGCCGACTCTCGGAGAGCGGCCTGGGGATAGAGGTCGGCTTTCGTCTTCTGACGATTGAACCTCCGTTACCTTAGGGAGCAAGTGTCATGGGCGCTACTCCCGAGGGGCCAGGACTGGCCCAGCGCCCTCGGAAGCAGACCCATCTTCCACTACTCCGGACCCAGCAGACCCCTACAGGGGCCCTTTGGACCGTGTCCTGGCGCCTTTGGCGCCAGGCTCATGAAGGGTTTCAGTCCCGGCGCACCCGGTGTTCTTACCTGGGTGGAACCGGTGGAAGAACACACACTGGAAGCACTTCTCTGCTATTTAAACCACGCCCGATGGAAAACACGTGCTTCGCGTTATTCTGCAGCAGCAGCAGGACGCTCACCGAGTCGGCTCCTGCATTCCAGGTCCAGAGTCATCTTCAGATTCCGCGCAGCAACCTGTGGATGAAGAAAGACACAGAACAATACTTACCAGATCCCGGAATCCAGTCACCGGCAAAACCTGCAAAGAATAAACATAAGGTTAGAAAAGTGCAACTCGCTCGCAGCCGCGCCCGCTTACCTGATCCATCCGTGATTGCAACGGAGCTAACCGCGGCCTTCTCTTCGGCAGCTTCTCTGCACCTGAAAGGCAAAGGACATAATTAAAAAGGGGTTCGGGTGAAGGCAGTCGCTTTCATCTTAACTTACCAGTTTTTGCACGCGCAGAAGCGGCCGCATCAACCGCAGCAGCCCGGCACCTGAAAACTAGAAAAAGGACATTATTAGAGGTGCCATTAAAAGCGGCCAACGATCATTATACTTACGTGCATCGGCACGTGCAGTGGCAATGGATATAAAGCCCGCAGCATCCCGGCACCTGAAAACTAGAAAAAGGACATTATTAGAGGTGCCATTAAAAGCGGCCAACGAACATTATACTTACGTGCATCGGCACGTGCAGCGGCAACGGAAAACTACACCCACAGCATCCCGAGGCCTGAAACAAAGGAAAAGGGACATTATTGAGGTGCCCATCTTTTAAAGCCTAAAGACTACAGTATACTTACAGGCATCCGCTCGTGCAGTAACGGCGGCATCGCTCTTCGGCATCCCAGCACCAGTGCCACAACTAAGGCCGCAAAAGACTTGAGCCTCAACACTGAACTCATCCAGTGACGTAACTGGAATCCACGCACCCCTGCACCAGACGCAGGATGGAGAGCTCAGCATTTATACGCCTAAGGTGAGAGCTCGCCGAGACAAGTAGAAAGCTAGGCTGTGGGAGAAACTGGCGATTGGTGGGAGAAGGAATCCCATCAAACGGTGATTAACCCTTTTTCTTCCACCTGCAGAAAACTTACCCTGCAAGTCAGACATTCGATAAGAGGAAGCCCAGTCCTGAGAGTCGTCCGAGCTCTACGCTTCTCAATTGAAGAAACGATAGCAGCCCAGCCGGGATCAGCGCCTCTGTGGGAATCAGGTGAGCGTTACAGAACGCGAAGCCCACCAATAACCTCCTACCCAGGCACTATGGAAACTTCCGACACAGACCAACTGGCCCAGTTATTAGGGGAATTAAGAGCTGAAGTTCATGCTGCCCGCCAGGAAACGAATGCCCTTAGGAGGGAATTGATAATATCAAAAGAACAAACTGATGATCTCGCCAGACAGTTATTACAGACACAAGCGGGGCAAACCCCGCTACCTAATTCAGGAGGGAGCTATATCCCAGCGGCTTCAGCCAATCCTGTTCAAATCAACCTACCCGGAAATGTGCCATTGGCACCGCCTGAATGCTTCTCTGGTGACCCTAAAAGGTTTGCAGTGTTTATAAATCAATGCCGATTGCACTTTCTCTGTAGACCTGCAGCCTTTCCGACTGACCAGACTAAGGTAGCCTTTGTGCTTTCGTATCTTAGCGGCAGTGCCGCTGATTGGTCGATCCCTCTGGTTACACAGGATGACCCGATCCTTCGTGATTTCCCGACCTTCCAGGCAAATATGGAAAGACTTTTTGCAAGGCATTCCCAGGGGCAGGCCCTGGACAACGAACTCCTTTCCCTACGACAGGGCAATCAAGATCTTTTGGCCTACATTGCATCATTCAATAGGCTAATCGTGGAAACCAGATGGCCTGAGGACAAAAGAATCACGCTTTTTCACAGGGGTTTGCGTGGCGAACTCAAAGACGTCCTGTCCTGCCCAGGTAGTGAATCCTCCTCAGGATTGTTCAGAGTACATTGATTTGGTGGTCCAATTGGATCACAGACTACAAAACAGAAAGGCGGATCGATCCAGGTTTGAAACACGAGTGTTCCCTAAGCCTCAAAGTCACACCAAAGGAGTTGAAGCCGTCGAACCTATGCAAATTGGGGTTGTAAAGGGTCCCCTAACCCAGAAAGAACGCGACAGGAGACGACAAATGCAACTATGTCTCTATTGTTGAAATTCAGGACATTTTCTTCGAGATTGCCCGGTGAAACCACCTAAGAAGACAGTGGGAGCTTCTGGTAAGAGTTCTGAAAAGCCTGAGCCGGGAAACGACCTCGCCCGACAAGTGTAGAGGTCCACTTGCCGAGCGTAAAAACCAGTTCTTTGACCTCGCACTTCATAATGCCAATGGTCCTCGTAAACCCAGAGCAACCGGATCGTTTGCATGCAATTAAGGCATACATTGATAGCGGAGCAGTTGGAAATTATGTGGACCGCGAATTGGCTTCCAGGATGAACTTACCTCTTTGTCCAAAGGTGGTTAAAGACGTCATTACCACGGTGGATGGGACGGAAATCGCCTCCGGACCAGTGACCCATACCACTACTGAAGTGACGATACTAGGCCAAGACGGGCATCAGGAGGTAATTGTGTTCGACGTGATCAAGGCTCCTCAATTCCAAGTAATTCTAGGGATTCCTTGGTTGGAGAAACACAATCCTCAGATTGATTGGCGAGCAAAGACGATAAAGTTCCCAGAGTGCACACCAACTTGTTATCCACGACCCAACATTGGCCTAGCGTCAGTAACGGCTGACGGTCCACAATTACCTCTAGAGTATCGAGAGTTCCAAGATGTTTTTCAAAAGGAACAGGCTAACACCTTGCCACCCCACAGATCATACGATTGTCAGATAGATTTGCTACCCGGTGCAACTCCCCCTTGCAGTAGGATTTACACCCTTACCGAGCCTGAGAACCTTCATCTGCGACAGTATTTAGACCAGTACCTGGCCAATGGTTTTATCCGTCCGTCGAAGTCCCCTGCATCCTCGGCTCTGTTCTTCGTACCAAAAAAAGAAGGTGACCTCAGAACCTGTATAGATTATCGTGCTCTGAACCAGATAACAGTAAAAAAACCGATACCCCTTACCTCTGATCCCGGAACTCCTTGACCAGGTAAAAAACGCCTGTATTTATACTAAGCTTGATCTCCGGGGAGCTTATCACTTGGTACGGGTCAAGGAAGGAGATGAATGGAAGACGGCCTTTCGCACTAAGTATGGGCTATTTGAATACCAAGTGATGCCCTTTGGACTATGTAATGCACCGGCCGCCTTCCAATATTTTATGAATGATGTCCTCAGAGAGCTCATTGATGTCTGCGTTGTCGTCTACATAGATGACATTCTTGTGTACTCATCTTCAGAAGCTGACCATCGAAATCATGTTAGGGCGGTCCTTGAAAAACTTCGCCAACATAAACTTTTTGCCAAGCTCGAAAAATGTGTTTTTCATGTCACTGAGGTCGAATTTTTGGGATTTATTCTGACACCCAAAGGAGTCCACATGGACTCGAGAAAAGTAGACGCTATCCTCAAATGGCCGTCTCCTACTTCCGTGAAAGGCGTTCAAAGCATGCTAGGCTTTGCCAATTTTTACCGTAGATTTATTCCAGAGTTTTCACGAGTGGTACAACCCATCACCGCCCTCTTAAGAAAAAATAAACGCTTTGAATGGTCCGCAGAAGCAGAACAAGCCTTCCAAGAGCTAAAGGCTAAATTCACCTCGGCGCCAATACTGAAACACCCACGCCCGGACCTCCCTTACATCGTTGAAAACGACGCCTCCAGCTTAGCAATGGGAGCAGTCCTATCACAAAGAGATCCAGAGACTAACCAACTGCATCCTGTGGCATTCTGGTCTCGGAAGTTCTCGGCGCCTGAGATCAACTACACCATCACAGACAAAGAGCTTCTAGCGATTAAATCAGCCTTTAAGGTATGGCAGCATTATCTCCTCGGGGCCAGCCACACCGTCACAGTGATCACCGATCATCGAAATCTGCAGTATCTGAAAACCGCCAAGGCTCAATCCTCCAGACAGCTTCGCTGGGCTCTATTCTTTGCTGAATTTGACTTCGTGATCACTTATCGCCCCGGCAACAAGAACGGCAAAGCGGATGCTCTTTCCCGAATTGGAATGGGAGATAACGTTGCCAATCCAGAACCTGTACCAATAATTCCTGAACAAAGGATTGTGGGTCTGATTTCTTCACAATCCATTGAGGATATTGAAGAAAAAACTAAACAACTTGTAACCTCACCAGACTTACTGAACTGGTTACAAAAAGGAAAAGATTTCACCGTAAGCAATGACTTGCCTTATTTCCAAGGACGATTGTTCCTACCACACGCCGATTTACAAAGACAGGTAATCTCCTGCTATCATGATTCATTAATTGAGGGTCACCCTGGCATTGCCAAAACCACAGAAAAGGTGAAGAGACACTTCTGGTGGCCTTCGTGGAGAAAAGACATAAAGGAATTTGTGATGTCCTGCGGTGTGTGCGCTCAAAACAAGGGTCAGAAGAAGAGGCCGGCTGGTCTTCTGCAACCATTAGACATCCCACCGTGTCCCTGGCATACCCTTTCCATGGACTTCATCACAGACTTACCCTCCTGTTTCGGGTACAACACCATTCTTGTTATTGTGGACCTGTTTTCTAAAATGGCCCACTTCATTCCGCTATACCTTCAGCATCAGTCCTAGCCAAAAGTATTTCTTGAAAACATCGTCCGGCTACACTGCTTCCCGTCAGTACTAATCTCAGATAGGGGGAGCCAGTTTATTTCCCACTTTTGGCGTAGCTTTTGTCGATTAGCTCAAATCGATGTAAGACTTTCGACCAGCCATCATCCCCAGACCGACGGGCAAACCGAGAGAACAAACCAGACTCTCGAGCAATATTTACGATGCATGCTACAACAGTCGGAGAGTAACTGGAAGGACATCCTTTGGATAGCTGAATATGCTTACAACAATTCAGTTAATTCGGGTACCGGGAAGAGTCCCTTCTACATCTTGTATGGGATTCATCCTCGAACCTCCAACCTTGATCCACCTCAAGATCTTGGAACACCCGCCGTGGATCAATTGCACACCGTTATTACCCAAGCTTTTAAGGAAGCGACTGCACATCTACAACAAGCTAAAGAGAGGTACAAAAAAGGAGCAGATCAACACCGAAGCAATGCCCCTCAATACCAGGTTGGGGATCAAGTATGGCTGTCCACCAAACATTTATCGCTTAAAGGGCCTCGCACCTTCAACCCCAAATACCTGGGACCATATCCAATTACGGCCATAATTAATCCAGTGGCCGTTAAATTAGAATTGCCAACCCATATGAGAATACATCCTGTATTTCACGTATCTCTTTTGAAACCCATGCAACCTGGAACCAGATTGACCAATCCTCCAGAGCCCATTCAAGTGAATGGGGAGCCCGAATTTGAAGTAAAAGACATTTTGGACTCTAAAATCATCAGATCGAAGCTATTCTACCTAATCGACTGGAAAGGCTACGGACCTCAGGAAAGCTCATGGGAACCCTATGACCACGTCCATGCTCCTCGTCTAGTCCAGAAATTTCACCAAACCTTTCCCGATAAACCAAAACCCCCGGGGAGGACAAGTTTGGGAGGGGCCTTGAGGGGGGGTGCTGTCATGGGCGCTACTCCCGATGGGCCAGGACTGGCCCAGCGCCCTCGGAAACAGACCCGTCTTCCACTACTCCGGACCCAGCAGACCCCTACAGGGGCCCTTTGGACCGTGTCCTGGCGCCTTTGGCGCCAGGCTCATGAAGGGTTTCAGTCCCGGCGCCATAGGCGCCGGGCTCATATTGATAAACAGTGTAATAATGCTTGGGTGGACTTACCTGAGGCAGACCATGCTGCATATTTACCCAGAACAATCCAGTCTGGTTGAAGTCCCCAGCCATCAGGGCTGGGAGGAACTATTCCCTCCATTCAGGAACTCTTTTCTTACCTGGGTGGAACCAGTGGAAGAACACACACTGGAAGCACTTCTCTGCTATTTAAACCACGCCCGATGGAAAACACGTGCTTCGCGTTATTCTGCAGCAGCAGCAGGACACTCACCGAGTCGGCTCCTGCATTCCAGGTCCAGAGTCATCTTCAGCTTCCGCGCAGCAACCTGTGGATGAAGAAAGACACAGAACAATACTTACCAGATCCCGGAATCCAGTCACCGGCAAAACCTGCAAAGAATAAACATAAGGTTAGAAAAGTGCAACTCGCTCGCAGCCGCGCCCGCTTACCTGATCCATCCGTGATTGCAACGGAGCTAACCGAGGGGTTCGGGTGAAGGCAGTCGCATTCATCTTAACTTACCAGTCTTTGCACGCGCAGAAGCGGCCGCATCAACCGCAGCATCCCGGCACCTGAAAACTAGAAAAAGGACATTATTAGAGGTGCCATTAAAAGCAGCCAACGATCATTATACTTACGTGCATCGGCACGTGCAGTGGCAACGGATATAAAGCCCGCAGCATCCCGGCACCTGAAAACTAGAAAAAGGACATTATTAGAGGTGCCATTAAAAGCGGCCAACGAACATTATACTTACGTGCATCGGCATGTGCAGCGGCAACGGAAAACTACGCCCACAGCATCCCGAGGCCTGAAACAAAGGAAAAGGGACATTATTGAGGTGCCCATCTTTTAAAGCCTAAAGACTACAGTATACTTACAGGCATCCGCTCGTGCAGTAACGGCGGCATCGCTCTTCGGCATCCCAGCACCAGTGCCACAACTAAGGCCGCAAAAGACTTGAGCCTCAACACTGAACTCATCCAGTGACGTAACTGGAATCCACGCACCCCTGCACCAGACGCAGGATGGAGAGCTCAGCATTTATACGCCTAAGGTGAGAGCTCGCCGAGACAAGTAGAAAGCTAGGCTGTGGGAGAAACTGGCGATTGGTGGGAGAAGGAATCCCATCAAACGGTGATTAACCCTTTTTCTTCCACCTGCAGAAAACTTACCCTGCAAGTCAGACATTCGATAAGAGGAAGCCCAGTCCTGAGAGTCGTCCAAGCTCTACGCTTCTCAATTGAAGAAACGATAGCAGCCCAGCCGGGATCAGCGCCTCCGTGGGAATCAGGTGAGCGTTACAGCAAGGCACTTTTGGCAACAGTGGATGGCTGCATGGAGTCATGCGGCGATCTAGACCTCGAACGCCCAGAGGACACTGATTCAGTGGACCGTTCTCTTTCTGCCTCTTTTCGAGAACTCGACGTGCGTGTCGAGTCTCGGTGGGACTTGTGTTTGGTGGAAGTGCTGTGGGTAGCGCTTGAGTTGCCGGGGGTTTTCCCCATAGCCGCCCTGCCGGACGACCTTCCGAGGTTGGGGACCTGCGCTTGGCTGTCTTTCGACACCACGTTGCCGTCGCCGTCGGAAAGTACGGCATCGCTGCCATCGCTGAAGGTGCCCTCCGCTGCCATGGCCTCTTGACCCCTGGCGTGGAGGGCCCAACGTTTTATCGAACGGTCCTTGAGTGTTTTAGGTTTGAACCTACTACACGCTCTGCAGTTCGCCTCTGGGTGGTCCTTCGGCAAGCAGAGTTTGCACGTAGCGTGTCTGTCAACGCAAGGGTACTTGCGGTTGCACTTGGGGCAGAATTGGAAAGGGCTACCCTCCATATGCACCTTATGGCAGCGGGCTAGTGTGTAGGAATATATGTATGGAAAATGTAACTATATATATCGAGTGTAGAGATGTGTGCCACCCCCACTCTCCCTACTTGTATGGCCGAGGCCAGAGGCCTTCCAAGGCCGGGGTCGAGGCCAGAGGCCTTCCGAGGCCGGGGCCAAGGCCAGAGGCCTTCCGAGGCCCAGGTCCGTCGTGCAGCTGCGACGGTAGATCTTCTCTCTCCGGTCTGGCGTCGAAGCTCGGTGACTCGACGTTGGGGTGGAGAAATGGGGTAAATATTAAATTATTATTCCCTGGCAAAGACAGGGAACTCCGCTGGATGCTTCCGACCAGTATGGTGGAAAAAAACAATCTGAGGGTCCTACGCACGTGAGGGATCATGGGTACAGTGGACGTCATACTAGATAGTATTACTGGCACGCCCTGTGTCAACGCCCATTTTTGAGTTTCGAAAAACAAACTGTAATACTCTGCAGCTTCCACTAGATGTCGGCCTATGCACAGCATGTGATCTAAGCAGATTCCACAAACCTCAGAAATATATATATATTCACTACAAAAAAAAATGTGTTGAGGGGACGTTATGGTTAAGTTGCCCTACCAAAAACCTGTGCACTTCACAAAAAAAATAATTTCAACCTCCCCATTATGGTTCAAATTAAAACCGAAAAACCCCTGAAATTCGCCAGTTATGGTAACCTAAGCCCCCATACTTGCCATCACCACTGTGCACTGCTAACACTAACACCCAGAACATGAAAGATGGCATCACAAATGTCATTGATGACATCACTGACAACTTCACATGTTTAACCCCTTTGTTTTTGTTCCCTGACATATATTTATATATATGTACATTCAGTAACAAAACTTTGTTAAAGGGATGTTATACTTCACAGTGAAAACAAAAAACACTGCACATTCCCCAATTATGGTAAGCTAAGCAACCCTAACTCACACCATCTACGTGCATTGCTAAGACTAACACCCAGGACATCCAAGATGACATCACAAATGTGTTTGCGGACGGGATCAACATTACCCAAATAGGCAGGGGGTATCTGAAAATGTGCTATTGTCTTACACAAAAAATGTGCAATGTAGAAGAAGGACATAAACACTTTATAAGTAGTAATAAGTAAATATGGAAACCTGAACGTGTGAAATGAAAACGACACATTTAATAACCATGTAGAATGAAATGGATGGTACCATAAAAAAAAAAAGGATGCCTCCATCGTAATCACTTCACAGAAACTCTGCAGCCTGAACCGACTGTGGACGGACGCAGTAGGACAAAGGGAAATTACATCAAAATAGTGAGTGAAGGTCATTTTTTGTATGTGTGTGTAGTTTATTTTGGTATGTGGTGCAGAAATAATAATTTCTTTCTGTTGTTTTGACACAGAAATGGCTAGTACTTTGGAGTGGCTAGAGGAGCATTTTCCGCATGGGGAAATGTCTGAAGACAGTGACAATAATGGTAAACAGTGCTCTGCATATGCAAAATAATGATCAGTATTTTATAGGCATTTAACATATGCATTTTTTTTTTGTACAGACCAGGAAAGAAAAGAAGAAAGGCCAACAAACGAGACAGAAGAAGACAGGATGAAAAGGATTGAGCAGAAAATTGACATACTGAATGATAATTTTAAAAGTTTAAGGGAGTTTGTGGAGGTCTGTGTGAGAGGAAAAGTACGTTACCATTGTCCCACTTGCACCTGCCCCGCTTCTCCATTCCCTAGTGAACCATTCCCAAACCTTCAAGAAGAAAATAGACGTTTTGACGAAACATCCATCCCTTCTTCCCCTCACAAATCTTCTAATAACGAGCCTGTGTTGAATCCTAATTCCCCTATATTTGTGTCAGTATCTGCTTCCCCCGCTATTTCTTTGGATTGAAGTGTGTGTGTGTGTTTGGAATGTTTTTGTATAGTAGTTGTAGTTAAAGAGTTGGAAGAAAAAAATGTTTCTTTAAAAAGACTTAAACTTTTCGGGAACAGCGCGCCTGTTCGACCTATCCGTAAGGAATGGAATGTGGGTGTTGTAAAGGCAGTACACCTACCCTTACTAATGTCAAGCAAGATGGAGTTGATTTTTGACCGCACCATCTGTTCAAGTTGTGCGTACATAAACAGAAAGGAGCGTCCTAAGGAGATTATACCTCGCCGTACCGCTTACGAACGAGATGAAACATGTTCGTAGAACACACCAGGTGTCCGGGATGGCTGTAAATGAGCAAAATGGGAGTGTGTTAAGGACAGTATACCTGTCCGTATCGTCTGCAGCCAAAATGGTGCCGTCCGTAGTACAGGCGCGGTGGCCGGCAAGTTCATAGACAAACAAAATGGAGTTGTCCTAAGGACACTGGACCTGGCCGTACAGTCAGCATATCATGTATGCACATGCACAGTACAACCGTAAGTATAGCGAACATCGCGCCTGTCGCTAAATGTCCGTCTCACTTGTGTCGCACTTTGAATTAGTTTGAGAACCCGAACACTGCCCGTCGGACATTTGCGCGCATGCGCAAGTTTGTAACTCTGCATTTGCTGTCTAGCGGACTCCCCTTTCTGTCACGGATGTGTTCAGGACGTCATCATGTGACCACACCCACGCTGAGCGTGTAGACTAATTTGCGCAGTTTGTGTTCTTCCACAACAGTACAAAAGAACTTGTAGACACAAGGCAAATTATTGTAGAGTGTAAAAACATAATTTCACATATCCCAGACAATAGCTTACCTGAGGACTTGTTGTGTAAAATTTTCATACCGCTTTGCAGTGATGAAGACGGTCATGAGGCACACCCCTCCACCCCTATAAATGGCCACACCGCCAAGCGCAACTTCATTGTCCTTCTAGCTATAGCAGATTGAGGTGTACTGCCTTTACTGCTGTAGTGACCAAAAGGAAAGTAATCGGTATGGCTTCCATGGCTGCTGTTGGTTCATTAGCCTCTGCACCACCCCCAAACCCGCCACCACCACCACATACCCAAGGTCCTACAGATAGATATACGGGTGAGGATGTAGAGAGCGAGGAAGAAGAGGAGGAAGAGAATGAGGTGGAGGAACTCTGCACTACGAGCACACGCCGGGAGTCGTGGGTGTGGCGGTTGTTTTCCGTTTATGGGAACATACCAAAAGCACGTGCGAACCTGATGAGGTGTAACCAGTGCCAAGTGGTGCTAAGTCGCAGGAGACTTGGTGCGTACAGCTTTGGTACGACAACCATGAAGCGACACATCACTTTGTTCCACACTGCGGACATTCGCAAGGTAGTGCCATGTGAAGAGCGTAGTCCATTGAGTTCCTCCACAGCATCCTCCGTGTCCGATACTCTCACCACAAGAGACACTCCTGTGGGGGAGCACCTCCTTCCAGCTGCCTCACAAGCCATTCGCAATGCTGTTGACCCTTAAATTTCAAAAGTGACAATAGTGTGTATGTATTGTGACGCAGTACTCTGCAGGGGGGAGAGTTTTCAAAGTGCTTTTGAGGCTACGGTCACGGAGCACCAGAAGATCTGCTCCTTACCTACGTAAAGCTCACCCTATGTCTTTCTCTGTCCACTTGCCCTTTCTTATCCCCGTGGCTGGTTTCCCTTCCTTACCCTCCTTTCCCATTCTCTCCTAGTGTGTCGTGTGCTGAGAAGCAATAAACGTGAAAACAACAAAAATTACAGAAAAGGCTCTTTTCAGAGCCGTCTTTCTCAGTTTAACAATAGAAGTATAAAGTGACCGTTGTAGACCCCCACAGAGTTGTGGAAAAGTTTGCGGAGAGTCGTAGGGAAAAAAAGGAGGGTGCAAGCGGAGCAAACACAATGAAGTGTACACTGGGAGTAAGTGGTGGCTCTGAAAAGAGCCTTTCCGTGGTGTGTTGTGTGGTCAAAAACTCTGGATTGGGGAAAACGGATTGTCACATAGGTTAGTGTGAATGCAAAAGAGGTTGCAATGCATTTTGTACATTGCGAAGAAAAATCTGATTGTCAGCATATGCGAGATCGACTCCATCTCTGCGGAAAATGAAAGAGCTGCGAAACAAAATGTTTTCATTGTGCAATGAGGACATGCCAACATCTCTTAAAAAGCACAAACAGCCTTATTCACATTGCGTCTCGCTTTCTCCATTTGTGGACCAAAAGCAGAAGAACGCAACCATATTTGTCTTTGTGCAATACGGGAAAAAAATATTTGACAATTTGGAAACATGCCCATGAGCTTTGCAAGTCCTTCCTTCATTGAAAATTGCAAAGAAATTCCAGAGACATGGCCTAAACTGTTTCCTCTGCAGTGAATGATAGGTATATCTGGAGGACGTTCTGTCAGTAAAGTAACACAGAGAGGTACCAAGTCCAGCCACCTCATGCAACGCACGCCATGCCAGTGCACTTCCACATGAGGAAATCCGAGATCTGCAGATAAACTGCAGCTTTCTGCATGCACCGTCAACCAATGTATCCATGAGTCTCCCAAAATCCAGATAATCTGTTTTTGAGCACACAAAGCCATGGCTGTGTGGTCTCCTGTCAGGGAGAAGATGGTCTTACTAAATCTCGCCATTCAGAACACACCTATTGAACTTTATTGACCAATCCCTAGCTCCGCTCATTCTCACTTGCATGTGTCCCCACCCCAGCATCCCCGTTGGTGATATGCGCTGGCTGCAAAATACCGCCATGTCCGCGGACATGTATAGGATCAGAGTCTGACGACGGTACGTTAAAGTATTATTCCCCTTTTTCCCCCTTTAAGGCCAGCTACCTTACAGACATCTGTTATTTTGTTTATTTTTTTGTCCTTATTGTACTCCTACAAACATTACATAACCTTCTCGATGCAAGCCTTACGTTCCAAAAGAACATCGCATTTCCCAAAGAAGATAGCGCAACACCATCTGCTTCAAAATAATCTGCATTAATTGGAACAATGTTTTTGTGGCTGCAGAAAAACATACCAGCTCGTAACATAAAAGCACGCTTGCCGCGATTAATGATACATCTCCCAATACTTTGATCTGGACAGAAAAAAGAATTGTTGTCCCATTTTACCCTAGGGAGTAAACTAGAAAAAATTACTTTCGCAGTTGGAAAGATGTTCATGAGTGCTTGAACCAACTGTTCCAAATCTGCCAACAAAGTATGTGAACTGACATAGCCCAAATGGCAAGCACCATAGTGCAAAATCACCACATGAGGAGAGGTCATTGTACGTATGTCTCTGCAAACTTGCAGAATTGCAGCAACATTGGCATCAGTCTCAGCGTTCCACACCATCTCCACTCCTCTCACATCGAAATGGTGTGCCACGTGCCTACTCTCAGCATAGTGTTGTAAGCCATGCACAAAAATGTCTACAAGCACCAAAACCCTGACCCTTTCCACCTCTGCCATCTTCAGTGTACGCACTGTCTTTCGACACAAAAGAGTAATGTGAACATCTGATTGGCTGATGCCTACAGTCCCCTTTCCATGCAGGATTTGCTGTAGAAACCCGTATGTGACATGCCCTACCTGCGGGCAAGCGTTGCCTACGTGCGGCACATAACTCTTACCCAGTCCTTCCACCCTTTCCACAGCGGTAGCAAATCGAGTCCCTCATTGGACACAACTAAGCAGTCACACAACCATCCACCGATCACATTGAACATCGCTAAATCTAACTCCTCATCAACATTGCACACTTCAAAATTACTGTCGATAATTCTGAATGGCAATCGTATATCATTGCAAAGCACTTACTTCACAAGCTACTGTGCAAGTATTGCGAATTTCTATGTACAACTCCATGCATGCACACATGCATGAGTATAGAATACAGGTATGTATATTGTAATCTGAGAACATGTGCAACCCTTATGATTTAATTTAGACAAAATAATGTCGCTAAATGTGCATAGGCAATAGATACCAACGCCCCTTTTAAGTGCAAGATGTCCGATTTATCATTGACAAATCGCACGACTTCTTACGGTCTTCCGCATAACCTATACATACGTTGCAAGCATGCCTATTTTGGCGAAACTCGATTTTGTATTAGAAAATGTCGGAGTTGTGTACTGTGTACGGCCTACAGTAATGCTACTTGCAATGTAATTGTATAAGAAAAGTAAGCGCACCCAATTGCTGTGGTGACATCTCCCTCTGAGGGTCTCCTGATTTTTCGGCAACATGCTTTTAATTTGCAAGTAGAAAATGTTTTCCCATCTACTACTGTGCCATATCGCTTACAAACCTCTCTCCTACAGATAGTTCACCTTGTAAAAAACAAGGCATTTTCATAACCTTAAAATTGTTAGCAATTTTGAAGGACTTGCAAGTAACATATTGCAAATACCATGCAAAGGCTGCACAGAGTGAAGTGAAATGCACACATGCACTGAGTTGAAATATGAAAGGAGAATGCTCTGACGAAAGATGCACAATTAATGTGGGCAGTATCATCACTGCAGTAAACACACAAAGTAATTGATTTTGTTTTTTTGAATCGCAGTGAAGACTACTTTCCTGAGAATCAACAGCATCTACACTGCAGACGACATATCCGAAGAAACCTGGTCACTTTGCAAAAAAAAGTAAGTACAGTACTACCTTTATATTGTAACTACTCCTCAAAGAGGCTGCGTGGGTTATTTGTTTAATTTGGGCACCAACACAAACATTGATTTCTGAACCATTCTACCTACAAATATCCATTTATTGAACAAAGAATAACAGGCAGAAGCGCTCACAAATCCCTGTGTGTTTGGAACTCAAATAACATACGTAATCCTTAGAAGGTTAGATTTACAAAAGAAGTTGCTGTTGCAAGTTTATGGCATTTCATTTATTAATAATGCTTCTCGTCACCACTAGCCCACTTTGTACTCTCATCTGAAGCACATTGTAGTAGTATACAAACAGTAAAATTGCCTTACCAAATCATTGCAAGAGTCCAATGCACATTCACACACCATGACAAAGAGCTTCCCCATCAGACTCATGCACGCATGCACACAGCACACATACATTGTTCAACAGACCAAAGTATGCCTTCTTTTTTTCAACAGCCACCAAAGAATGCCTACCAAAAAGCAACTCCGTAGAAAGGAACACAGAAGTAGAGCGGATAACAATAAAAGTGCCCAATCTAAGCATCCATCTGTTGTAGAGTTTGTAGAGAATGTTGGAACAAACCAGCTAATGCAGTCGGTTAGCAAAACAAAGGAAGCTTCAACTACCGGAACTTTACCTCCTCCATCAAAATGTGTCACAAAACACAAACATTTTGGCAAAATCGGCTACCAGTACAGTTAACAATGTTCCTAATAATCCTGATAGTGTAACAAGAACCCATAGTAAAAAAAGTATTTTATCAAAAATGTTTCGTCACAGAGTCCTTCAGAATCTACTAAGAAGAGGACCAAACTCATCCTCACCCTTTAAAACCTACTGTAGAAAGTTAATCCTCCAAGCTCTCGTGGACAGTGCAATCCTTCTCAAAAGGAAGTTGTTTATGTTAGTGTTAAATAGGATGAAAGCACTAACAAAACTAAGTACTAAACTACAAAAGAAACTCAGCAATAAACGGAATGTGAACAAAAATAATTTCTTAAATGTTTGTAGTGGTGAATGGAGTCACACAACAACGACAGAACCATATTTTAATGAAGAAGCATACAAACGAAATTAAACAAACACAATTGCCATCCATAGCAGTGGACGAGGGTATGAGAAAATCAATACTACCATCATGGAACAAGAAACACTGCTTACAAAAGTATCCCCTGAAAACTCAGAATTACCTCTCGATTCAGCAGAACCACACCGTCCAGTATACAAATCGCTGTGCACATCAATGTGTGCCATTCCAAACAAAGCTTTCAAATCTTCACATCAGTTCCTCAATCAGAATGTAAAAGGTAAAGACAAAAGTAAAATGAAAGTGCTGCAAAATATGGATATTTGTCCAGTGCGCAAATACACAGGACTACAAGGACATTCATTAGCCTGCATTTCTGGGCCTATTTACAAAAGCACCTTCCATGATAGCAAAAGGATATCAATACATCGTTCAAATGTAAGAAATCTAGTGTATAAAATATACTATGTAAAAAATTCCAGCTTCAGAATTAAGCAATTTAAATAACACTCTTCTGCATGGTACACCCAAATACTTACAAGAAGAAATTGACCGTATTCAGAGAAAGTATTTTGCAAGTGAAAGCCACTTACAAAATGCAATAGTTTTAGAACATAGTAGCAACAATTCTGCACATAGCAACCTTCTATTACACACATACAGAAAAGAAATAGTAAAATTTAAAAGGTCATCGGCTGAAGTACCAAACCATGTGTGTATGTGCTGCCGCAGATCGTTTTACAAAAGGAACACAAAAAATGTAGACATAGCATACAAAATAGAAGACAATGAAGATTCTAAATGGTTTGAATTAGCACCCTACCTTTTAGCAGAAAACAAATATGAACTAACTGAACGCCTAATATGTTGCAGTTACTGTACTACAAAATGAAACAACAACCACACTCCTTCACGTGCTATTACAAATAATTTGGAATTGTTCCCACTACCAAAAATTCTGCAACAACTCAATTTGTATGAGAGCATACTAATTTAAACAGTTCACCCATTTCAAGCAATTACACGCCTTCATCCAAAAACAGCAAAATTACCTTCCTCTGAATTGGCGAAAGGCATTTGTGGCAAAGTAGTTTATTTGCCATTAGATCTAACGGAAAATGTACACACTCTAGGAATGCAACGTTCAATAGAGCATTCTTTAATAGACTTGGTAAATGGTGTACCAGCAAAGGACAAAACAATTTGGCAACAACTGTTGGACTTACATAAAGTTAGACAAGCATTGCAATATCTAAAAGACAATAACGAGTACCACAAGGAAATAAATGCAAGCTTAAGGGAAACAACTGAAATAATTCAAGAGCCATCAGAAACTGGACAATTCGAACTTCTGGATCCTGCTACAGTATCCACTCTTTTGGACCATTACACAATTCATCCATAGCATTCCAATGAAAGCACAGGTGATGCACTAGAAACTTACCAAATGCGACAAACCAAAGGGTCACCAATGCGTATATGGGAAAAAAGTATAAAAGCACATGCTTTTCTGCTGCTATTTCCTACTGGCAAAAGTGGAAGATACGATGATAGACCCACTCAGATTGGGGCATCAGAATACCGCTCATTACGAATGTATTCGCAAGATCCCAGATTTAGACAAAGGGCATCCTCACGAGTTGGGCGATAGCGCTGGCGCTATCTGCCCTACCGCCAAACCCCCGGTGCTATTAGCGCCGGATCACTAGTTTGGCGGTAATGGAAGTCCCCATTCCCCAATGAGCTCATTCGGGAATGCCCCATTCCCCATTGGGCTCAATGGGGAATTTTCACGCTCATACCGCCGGCGGATTTCCCGCCGGCAGTCTGAGCGTGAATATTCAGTGGATTTCGCCCCAGCTCAGAGCTGGGGAGAAATCCGCCGAAGCCCTCATTTGGCGGACCCTTAAATCCAGCGGTAATAGCGCTACTGCCGGATTTAAGGGTTACCGCCTAACTCGTGATGAGGCCCTAAATGTGGAATACATATTCCACCTACTCTATGAAAGTGAATTAGCAACGCTATGTTACGGAGTTGCACACATTTTGAAATCTGGAACCCACTTTCAAAATATGTCAGCTATGCAGTTAATACAAAAGGTGCAGGAAAAATATGAGGTTTTACAATCAAGTATAACTAATTTGTTTGCAAACATGCGTGGTACAAAGAAATACTGGTTCCGACAGCACGGAGACGTGCGTTGTATGATCAGAAACCTTGGACCACCGACTTGGTTTGTTACGCTAAGTTGTGCAGAATATGCATGGGAAGATTAACATGAGTTCCTACGCATAGCAAACAGCAGCAAAAATAACAGATATATTAACACCTGGAGAACTTTGCTCTCGAGATCCAGTTAATGTGTCAAGATATTTCCATCATCGTTTCATTGCCATGCTACACTTTATTTGCAATAAAACTGTTCCTCCCCTTGGAGAAGTGCAACACTTCATTTGGAGAAAAGAATATCAAGCGAGAGGAGCAGCACATATTCACATGCTGTTATGGATCAAAGGTGCACCGAAATTTGGTCACGACAGTGACAGCAGTGTTTTGCAGTTTATCCAAAAATATGTCACTTGTGAAATCCCTTCAAAACAGACACATAGTGAGTGAGCTGCATGGGCAGATTTTATAATTTCAAAGACACAAATGTGGCAAATATTGTCGCCGCAAATACAAAAACAAAGGTAAATACTACACCAAATGCTGCTTTGGTTTCCCTAGACCAGTTACAGAAACAGGTGAAGTAAACAACTTCATGTCTTCAGTTCGACATAGTGTTAAAGGTAAATCACCTAAGAACAAGTATTACATAAAAAGAAGGGAAGAATCAAAATATATCAATGATTATAATGCAATCATTGCCCTCTTATGGAATGCAAACATAGATGTGCAGTACATTGCAGACAATTGAATTGCTGTTGCACGATATGTTACAGCCTACTTAACAAAAGCAGAAAAAACAGAGCTTCAAGACCTCTGGGATGACCTAGCATCAGACAAAACATTATCACAGAAATTGTACAGCCTAGGCATAAAAATGCTCTCTCATAGAGAATATGGCGCGTATGAAGCAGCAGATCGTTTTAACCGGTACTGCTTTGTATGGAAAATCAGACAACATAGTATGGCTAAGTCTTGGTCCTGCAAAATCTAGAAAAAGAGTGCTGAAATCATATGAGGACATAGAAACAATTGCCAGAAATGATCCCAACAGCCAAGACATTCTAAAAAACAATTTACTGGACACATACTATCCGAACAGGAGTAGCACCCTGGAAAGCATGTATCTATACCATATAGCTCAAAACTTTGCATACAAAAATAATGTAAAACCTGATGAAAGCAAACGTAGATATAGAGTGACCGATTGTGAAGGGAGCTTAGTGAAACTTCCCAAACAAAGCTTAATTAATCATGTAAAATTTTCATTAAAAACTCCTCAACAGAAAGAACTATATTACATGTCTCTGTTACAACTTTTCAAACCATGGAGAAAAGAGGAATACATACTAGATAACGATGACTGCTATGAACATGCTTTCAAAGCAAATGAAAGCGCTATCAACGATGTGAACTTTACGCAGTACAAAACAATGTTACACATGAGCAGCAACAGAAAAAGAACTTCAGGCCCAACTAGATAAGGACTCTTCCCACAGTAGTCAACCTTCTGTAACAGGAAGTCAGGAACGACTAGGACAACCACTAATGGCAAATGAGGCTGAAGTAGCTATGGCAGAAGTAGAAAACACCATGTATCAGTATTAAGAAGATACAGAAACCTTAACTGTACAACACGCAAAACTTAACCATTTTTGAAGACGTAACAAAACAAATTGTACAGGGTGTACAACACGAAAATAAAGAATGTACCTGCCAAAATTACAAACCTATACTGCTGTACGTGAGTGGTGAAGCTGGATCAGGGAAAACATTCTTAATCAAAATCATCAGCAAGTTCCTTCAACAATTGACAAACAACAAGCTGTCACAGGTTTAGCTGCCTACAACATAGGCGGTGTCACTTTACACCGATTACTACTGCTTCCAGTAGAGCATCAAAATAAATTAGACTATTACAAACTTTCTGCAGAAGCTGCAATGGAATTACGCAGAGTATTGAAACAAATGAAAATGCTACTAATAGATGACGTGAGCATGGTCTCCAACCTAATGTTGGCTTTGATTCACCTCAGATTGCAAGCAGTACTTAAAAGTAACAACAAAGAACTCTTTGCAGGGAAACAAATTATCGTTTTCGGAGATCTTCTACAATTGACACCAGTGAAAGCTAAGCCTATTTTGAAAACCTTACGCCACAAACTTTGCCGGAAAACTGTTGGTAGCATAGGTAATGTCAACCTTTCGCAACATTTCCAATACAGAGAATTAATTGAGAACATGCAGCAATCTGCAGATCTCACTTATGCCAACATCTTTAAAAGTATTAGAGTTGGTGTACTATCGCAAGAAGCACAAGTTGTATTAAAAAACCGGCAAATTCATGCACTTTATGGCGATAATGCATGTGCAACTGATGTTATGGAACAAATATCGCACAAAAATGTCAATTGTATGGCCTTAATGCCAACTATTGCAAGCTGTTTCAAATTCAATGAAACAATGTTAAATAGAGAAATGCAACCAATGCTGGAAATTAGTGCCACAGACAAACTAGATGTACATGGTGTGACAGTACCCATGTGTGAGCAAGCCACAACAAGACTAAATAGTTTAGAAAATTCAATCTCCAACACAGCTGTGTTGGAAAAAATATTAAAATTATCCCTAAATTGTAGAGTAATGCTTAAACGTAACCTTGACGTCGAGCAAGGGCTAGTTAATGGAGCACTGGGTACAGTTGTTGGCTTTCAATCATACCCACGTGACAGCAACATTCAGTTTGTCAATATTCGCGTTGATAAAGTTTCAGAAATGAAAAGGATAGGGCATTCAATTGCTCGATTCCTTCTCTTCAAAGACATGTATGTACGTAGAGAGCAATTTTCTCTAACTCTTGCATATGCAGTTACCATTCATAAATCCCAAGGTCTTACCCTAGAAAAAGCATTGATAGATATAGGAAACACAGTCTTTAAGGAGAGCATGAGCTACGTAGCATTATCACGCTTACGTACACTTGACGGTCTATTGCTAATGAACTTTGATGCAAGTAAAGTCAAAGCTGATATTCCTTGCATTCTAGAATACAATAGACTGCGTTCACTATACACCTCTCATCTAAAACAATATCCTATTCCAGATAAAGTAAAACGTGGTAAAAGAAAACTAAATGAAACAGAAATGCAACAGAATCCAACAGCAAATTCCTCAAAGAAAAGAAAAGAAGCTAAAGTTTCATCAATTACCACAAACAAAGAAGAACCTATTAGGGAATGTAAACCAGGGACGTCGTCAAAGAAGGAACAGAAATTTAAAAAAAAATGCACTCAGATACAGAACTAGCTGGTCCATTCAAATTTGCAAATGAAAGTGGTGTAAGTTGCTAGGCAAATGTAGCAATGAATATTCTATTTCAATTGCCACCAATTGTTAACAATATTTACTTGCACAGTACAGACAAATTGTGTTTGCAAATGTTAGTGGTTCATAGAAATGCAACAAGCAATCCTGGCAACACATACAGTGTTCATGGAATAAGGCAAGAATTGGACGACTGTGCTGGGATGGTGAGATTCACTATGAACTCACAAGAAGATCCACAAGAATTTCTAATGTACTTACTCTTAGTATTGGAAAACAAAAGCATACCTGTAAATGAAATCTTCCAGATTTCATACATGTGGAAACATACATGCACTCTCTGTAGCAATGTGATACAGGAAGAAATCCCAAATGAGCGATGTGTATATGTTTCCATACCAAATTGTGAAAGAATTCCATTTCAGCAACTTGTACAGAATACAAACCATGGCAGATTATGTACTATTTGCAATTCAGACAATCTCTCCACCTTACTGATACAATCACATAGTGCCTACATAATACTTATGCTTCTACATTATAATGCAGATGACACCAAAAACAACTGCAAACTGACTGGATTCACACACGGTCAAGTGTCACTTGGAAAGAAAACCTTTACAACAGTAGGTATAATCTACCATGCAGGAGCTACAACCAATGCAGGTCACTACACTACATGCATTAAAAAGAAATGTGGATGGTTAGAATGTAATGATAGCACCATTACTCTAAAGCAGAGATTGCCAGCTAATCTTACAAATGCATATTTAATCTTCTTAAAGCCAAAATTTAATAAATAATGTGTACTTCAAGATTGCCAAAAAATGATGTGAAAGACTACAAACAGTTAGAATAGGCCAACAGGTATCTAACTGCCCAAGAGGATATAACAACGACACAAATAAATGAATATCACAGATGAACAAGTTACTTACCAACTGTAACGTTCTTTCAACTGGATGTTCCTCCCACGTATTCCTCAAATTATAATAATTAGTTGTCTCCAGCTTCGCTGCTTCAGAAACATTTTTTCTCTCTCGGCAGAGGGCGCTGTGCTCGAGGTCGTGGCGTCGATTGTCCCTCGACGGACTCCGTACTCTGTCGACGTCACCGATGGTATAAATAGCTCGAGCCGCACCCGTTGCTTCAGTTCTGTTTTTTCGATGAACATATAGGAGGAACACCCAGGCGTGCCCCATGACAGATAAACTCTTTGTGAGAGGAAAGTGTAAGAAAACGTAAACTGTACTGTGGGGTAGGATGGGAGGGTCGATGAGGAATACGTGGGAGGAACATCCAGTCGAAAGAACGTTACAGTTGGTAAGTAACTTGATCTTCGAATGGATTGTATCCTCCCACGTATTCCTCATCTTATGATAGACTCCCATAGCAGTGAAAATTTCGGAGGTGGGAGTACTAATTACAGTTTTCATGAACAGAATGCAGAACTGCCTTGGTAAATAACCCCTCATTGGAGGAGGCAGTATCCAAGCAGTAATGCTTGATAAAAGTATGCATTGTTTTCCAAGTTGCAGCTGTACAAATATCTGCTGCCGGGACTACCCTCTTTAGAGCCGCAGAAGTAGTCATTCCCCTTGTAGAATGGGCTTGAAGACCATCTGGTGGGTCTTTTCCCGCCAATCTATAGCATTCAATTATGGCCAGAATGATCCAGCAGGATATGGTCTGTTTTGTTACTGATAAGCCCAGTTTATGACCAGTATAACCCACAAACAATTAGTCATCTTGTCGTAATTTAGACATCCTTGAGATGTAAAAACTAAGAGCCCTCTTGGGATCTAGTCTATGCAGTCTTTCCTCTTCCTTGCCCAAATGAGGAGGAGGATAAAAAGTTGGTAGTATTATTTTTTGTGACAAATGGAAGTCCGAAACTACCTTAGGTAAAAAGGAAGGTTTAACTTTAAGGACTACCTTATCCTTATAAAAAAATGTATATGGTGGTTTGCATGAGAGAGCCTGAAGTTCACTAACCATGCGGGCTGATGATAGGGCCACAAGGAGGACAGTATTTAGTGTTAAAAGCCTCAATGGACAAGAGTGCAGAGGCTCAAAAGGTATGCAAGTCAAAAATGTTAGTACTAAATTTAAATCCCAAGTTGGGACATGAAAAGGTACTGGAGGGTATACGTTAGTAAGCCCTTTTAAGAATTGAATTATTAATGGTATTTTGAAATATGAAACCTCTTCCAAGGTGCGCTTGAAAATGGACAGAGCAGCAAGGTATCCTTTGATTGTTCCTATCTGGAGCCCCAGATTGGCTAGATGTAATAGAAAAGAAAGCACTCCTGGAGTGCCACATTGAAAAGGGTCCACATCCTTATCTTTGCACCAGTTACTAAACCTGTTCCAGCGACATCGGTGCAAATATTTTGTTGCTGGCCTTCTGGCCGAAAGCAAGACTTCCATTACGTCATCCGGAAGATCCCAATCCTTGTATCTCAACCTCTCAGAAACCATGCGTGAAGGTTGAGTGTCTTGACCTCTGGATTGGGAACCCGACCTTCCTCTTGCGAGAGAAGATCCTCTCTTTGCGGAAGACGTATTGGAGGGCAGATGGACATGTCTAGAAGGTCCGGGTACCACGTCCTCCTGGCCCAATCCGGGGCAATTAGGATCATGGTTTCCTGAACTTTCTCAACCTCCTGATTACTTGAGGAATCACGGGGATCTCCAGAAGGACTTCCTGAGCTAATTCCCACTCGTGGGAGACTGTGCTCTGCATGCTCAGAGCGTCTGCCGCCGTGTTCTTCTCTCCGGCTAGGTGAATTGCCGATAGAGAGATTCCTTCTCGTATTGCCCAGAACCAGAGCTGCATTGCCTCTCTGCACAGTGGTAGTGACCCTACACCTCGTCTCTTGTTGAGATAGTACACGGCCACTGTGTTGTCCGTCATTATCAGGACATTCTTGCCCTGTACAGAGGGCAGAAAGGCCTTCAGCGCTAGTCTGATTGCCCTCAGCTCCAAAAGGTTGATGTGTAGTTTGGACTCCGATGGAGACCAACGTCTGCTGATTGTCAGATCGTTGGTGTGTGCTCCCCACGTCGTGAGTGAAGCGTCCATCACTACCGTATCTCCGGCCATGGTTGCTAAAAAGATTCTCCCCTGAGAATGTTGTCGTTGCAAGCCCACCATAGAAGATCCTGAGCAACTGAGCTTGGGACTTGCAGAAGATCCGACATATTCCGTGATAACTGGGACCAATGAGTTCTGAGTGCCCATTGGAGGGATCTCATTCTCACCCTGGCCTCTGGTACTAGGAAAATGCAGGATGCCATGAGGCCGAGCAACCTGAGAAAATCGAAGGCCGGTAGACGTTGGGCATTCTGGAACTTTGTTACCATCTGCTGGATGTGGAGAGCTCTCACTTCGGGAGGCGAGGCTTTTCCCGAGGAAGTAACCAAGACTGCTCCGATAAACTGGAGCTTTTGGGATGGTATCATATGGGACTTCTTGAAATTAAGGGAGAAGCCCAATTTGTGGAGGAAGTGACAGGTGATCGAAAGATGTTCTTGAGCTTGTTCGGGGAAGATGAGCCGGAATAGGGTTTTAGAGGCTGGCGCATGGAGGCGCTAAGCGATTTAGCTGCCACTTTCGAGGTCTGAAGTTTTTATAGGCTTTAATCAGCCTTGCTGCCAAACAGCCTCGAGCCATCAAAGGGCATGTTAAGGAGTCTGGCTTGCACGTCTGGTGCAAACCCTGACTTCCTCAACCATGCAAATCTGCGTAGCACAACGCTTGCAGCCATGGATCTGCTGATACTATCAGCAGTATCCAGTCCAGACTGGAGACATTCCCCCATTGCCTTCTTCCCGTCTTTGACTATATTCAGGAAGCCTTCCCTTTTCTTGCCTTCTGGAATATGCTCAGCCGCCGCCGAAATACAGTCCCACAGGGTATGGGTAAACCTGGCTAGGGTACAGATGACATTTGACGATTTAAGGGCCATACTGCCTGAGGTGAAAACTTTACGTGCCCATGCATCAACTTTTTTTATCCTCTCTATCTGGAGGGATAGTGGGATATGCAGTTTGCCTTGATGTGGATGCTGCCTGAATGACTAGACTTTCTAGAGTCGGATGCTTATTTAAATATTCAGGATCCGTTCCAGCTGGTCTGTATTTCTTGGGGAAATTACTATTTGCAGCAGCAATGCTCTCAGGATTTTCCCAGTTTTTCTCCACCTTCCTCTGAAGAGCCCTGTGAAAGGAGAGAACTGGATCTTTTTGAGGACCTCTGACAATTATATCCGTCATGTCATCCTGTTCAAAAACGGGTGAAGTGTTACCCCAACCCATATACTCAATTGCTCTGGTCATAAGACCCCTGTACCCAGCGTCTGCATGCTCTGCAGGATCAGGTCTGGCAAACTCTAATTCTGGGGAGGTGTCAATTCCACTGGCAGAATGTAGATTGTCACTCAGGTCTCTCATTTTAGATTCCTGATCAATGAGCTCGTCAGGAACTTGCTTTGTGCCATAAGAAACTCCAAAAGGAGTAACTTCGTCTTCCTCTGAGCCAGATTCCTCATAAATTGAGGACATGGACTTAAAAAAGTCTGACCTGGGCAACAGAGTAAATCTCCTTTCTTCCTCTACCATACACGTCGAAGGAATAGATAAATCCTTCGAAGTTGTTGAAGGAATCTTCGATGACTTCGAAGATGACTTCGATACAGGCGTGAAGGTTGTTTTTGGTTTCGGTGCCGAAACGGTCGACGCCGACGGTGTCGATGAAATCGTCGAAGCCTTCGACGACTTGGCGTCGACTCGAGTTTTTCGAGTATCCTCGACACTACTGGTTTGTACCATGGTAGTCTTGGACATCCCTTTGTCGTCCAATGGAGCGACTTTAGGGGTATGGCTTTTCTGAGGTTCATTCGAGGGGGTCTGGGCTGCATTCTCGAATACCTCCATCATCTTTTTACGAAATTCTTCCCATTTTCTCGGAGAATCCGATTTTGTCAGACATCAAATTTCTTCGGTTGACTCTGAAGATGATGATGAGGGAGATCTACATCTCCTCTTCATTTTTGTGGACGATGAAGAAGAGTGTCTCGATCTACTCCTAGATCGAGATCTCTTGGAGTGCCTATGGTGATACGATTCCTTCAAATCAGTCGCTTTCTTATGTTTTTTGGACATAGCGTTCATAGAGGCTTCCCTCCCCACCGACAGTTTACCTCTCCTCTCACAAAGAGCTTTCTCGGTCATGGATTGGCAGGAGCCACAGTCGTCGGTTCGGTGACTGGAACCGAGACACCAGAGACAAACCCGGTGAGGATCCATGATCGACATTTTTGATCCACAATCTATGCACTTCTTGAACCCAGTCTTGGGTGTCGAAGGAGTCGAAGATGATGACATTTTCTTCACAGAAAATCTGAAGCGCGCCGTTCTCGATAGCGAAGCGATCGGAAAAATGGAACTGAAGCAACGGGCGCGGCTCGAGCTATTTATACCATCGGTGACGTCGACAGAGTACGGAGTCTGTCGAGGGACAATCGACGCCACGACCTCGAGCACAGCGCCCTCTGGCAAGAGAGAATTGTTTTTTTCCGAAGCAGCGAAGCTGGAGATAACGAATTATTATAAGATGAGGAATACGTGGGAGGACACAATCCATTCGAAATGTAGGAACAAATGCACCGTTAGAATATGCCTACAGGTATCTAACTGTTGTTAAAAATCGTCAGGAAGGCACAAACATAACATTAACCAGAAAGATGTTGGAAACAGAATATAACGACGACACAAATAAATGAATATCACAGATCTGTAGGAACAAATGCACAGTTAGAATATGCCTAGAGGTATCTAACTGTTGTTAAAAATCGGCAGGAAGGCAACAAACATAACATTAATCAGTAAGATGAAGGAAACACTCAAAGGAAACAAGGAACTAGTTAGTACCATAGCAAATTAAGGTTTCTTTTTAATCCGACAAGGATTTTTTTCCCCAGACCCAAGGATTAGAAAAGCAAACACAGAAACTGAGCACAATGCACAGTACACTGGTTTGTAAACTACATATGAGGGTAAAAAAAGGTCAACTGTCTATTATGCAATGTAGTAAGTTTTCATAAAATGCAAAGACTAACATACCTTTTTCTTTTATCACAGAAATTACAAAAAGGGATACTTCCGCCAAGTACAAAAGGCATTTAAAAAAATATATGTGGATTCTGAACAAAGTAAGGAGTAAGTATATTGGCAGTCATTTTCTACACATGCAAATCTACACGTCTAATCTATGGTAGTAATATGCTGCAGTGGCTGTAGGCTGGCCGTTGCATCTTCGGTGTGTAACCTACCACCTACGCCTTACGACCAAGGTACAAAGAGTATAGTTCCTAGCCACAACCATCGCTCCATTTCAAAACCATGGTCCTTGTAAATTAGCTACTTATAAATTAACTTTTGGGACCATCGTCTGCAGCCATGCAGCCAAGACACTAGGGCGTGCACAAAACTAGCACATTACACCACACCCATATTCACTTATAACTCCACTGCTTCTGACTTCAGTCTTGGGTGCATGGCCTTTGGGCATGCAGTCAAGACTCTGGATCCTGGCCAGAAACACCACAGCATATCGGAACGATTGTGCCTTGTCATTTCACTATGTACAAAGTTGGTTTTGGGGGCATGGCCTTTGGGCATGCTCCCAAAACGCTACGCCCTCCCCACAACCATCTTAATGATGTTGCATAGTACAAGTGTACCAATAGCTGTGATATGGTGCAGTAGTTTGTAGGCACAGGCTACAGACGTGAGTTTGAGGCCATAGAATTATCAATTTGTGGGTATACAGTATATAAAATGCATAGTTGCTTACAACTGCAGTGCTTATTATTTTGTTCAAATACTCTACATCCTGGCCACTACTACCACATCATATGACATCCATTGCGGCATATAACTACACTACGTACAAATGTGCTTTTGGGGGCTGGCCTTTGGCCATGCACCCATGATTGCAGACCCTCCCCACAGCCGCCTGAGTGACGCACTACCACACCATATCACATCCATTGTGCCTTGTAAGTACACTACATATAACTGTGCTGTTGGGGGCATGGCCTGCGGCCATGCACTCATGACTGCAGACCCTCCCCACAGCGACCTGACTGATGTTGAATACTAGGGGTGTCTCTGTAGCTCTGAAATGCTGAACTGTTTGTGGGCAGGGCCTAAAATCTTAGGTGTATGGCCATACATTTCAATATATGGTTGTGAAGTGGCTTATAACTCCATTGCTCCAAGTTTCCTTTTAGTTGCATGCTTGGGTGTATGGCATACAGCCTGCAACCATGCACCCAAAAGTACACATCTTGGCCACAACCACCGCACTAGATAAAACCCATGTGGGCTTGTAAGTGAAGAGGTTATATCTTAAAAAAAGATGCACGCAAGACTACACACACTCCCCACAACCAGGCAATCGATACACATTACTATGGGTGTATCCATGGGTGTGACATGCTTCGGCCGACGGCCATGCATCCAAGACTCTAGGCCCTGGCCACAACCACTGTAGCATGTGACACCCAAGGCGGTGTGCTAATGAATACAATAACCATAGGAAAAAGTAATGCAATTACGGCATGGTGTCAATTTCAATGTTCCCTAACACCACACGTGTACAACAGTTACGGGTTCCCTGTGCACTGCACGGACTGAAATACTGCCCTAATTGGACCCCTCATTTTCTGTGCGTACAAGGTGGCCATAGAAAATACATCATGAAGAGGTTATAACGTTGTTATTGGGTGCATGGCCTTCGACCATGCACCCAAGAGTGCAGGGTCTCCCCACAACCACCTCAGTGATGTGTGGTAGTGGGGGTTTTTCTATAGGTGTGGTATCCTTCAGTGCTTCGGGCCCGAGGCTTCACTCCTAGCTGTATGTCCATAGATATTACATGGGATGGGTGTGCAGTGGCTTGCATGTTAAGTACTTATAACTTTGTTCTTGGGTGCATGGCCTTTGGCCATGCACCCAACACTGCACACACTCCCGACAACCTGGCAATCGATAAGCAATACTACAGGTGTATCCATGGGTGTGACATGCTGCAGTGGTTGTGGCCAGGGCCTACAGTCTTGGAAGTAAGGCCTTCGGCCTTCGGCCCACGGCCATGCATCCAAGACTCTAGGCCCTGGCCACAACCACTGTAGCATGTGACACCCATGGCGGCGTACTAATGAATATAATAATACCCATAGGAAAAAGTAATGCAATTACGGCATGTTGTCAATTTCAATGTTCCCTAACACCACACGTGTCCTTACAACAGTTACAAGTTCCCTGTGCGCTGCATGGACTGTAATAACTGCCCTTATTGGACCCCTCATTTTGTGTGCGTACAAGGTGGCCTTAGAAAATACATCATGAAGAGGTTATAACTTTGTTATTGGGTGCATGGCCTTCGGCATTCCGCCATGCACCCAAGAGCGCACAGTCTCCCCACAACCACCTCAGTGATGTGTGGTAGTGGCGGTTTTTCTATAGGTGTGGTATCATTCAGTGCTTCTGGCCAGATGCTTCACTCCAAGCTGTATGTCCATAGATATTACATGGGATGGGTGTGCAGTGGCTTGCACATCCAGTACTTATACCTTTATTCTGCACTCAAGACTGCACACACTCCACACAACTTGACAATCGATAAGCAATACTACGGGTGTATCCATGGTTGTGACATTCTGCTGTGGTTGTGGCCAGGGCCTGTAGCATGTGACACCCATGGCAGCTTACTAATGAATATAATAATACCCATAGGAAAAAGTAGTGCAATTGCGGCATGTTGTCAATTTCAATGTTCGCTACCACTACGTGTGTCCGTACAACAGTTACAAGTACCCTGTGCACTGCACGGACTGAAATGCTACCGTTATTACACCCCTCATTTTCTGTGCGTACAAGGTGGCCATAGAAAATACATCATGAAGACCGACCCCCAGAACAAATGCATTGATCACCCACGTCTTACTGTCTGAGCCTTTCCCAATGCTCTGTGACACAGCAAAAGAGTTTTATAAAGATAGCATGTGTACGATGGTTATTGCTCCGCTATCGGCGGATCCAAGATGTCGGGCGCATCCAAACAATCTGACGCAGAACACGTCTCGCAGCAGCCAATCGGCAGAGACGTTGCGTGTCCACGGTCATGACACCAGCCCCTTAGCCAATCGGTATCTTGTCCGTGGACCGAACAGGGAAGTGTGACCGCGAAGCAGACATAGATTTCACTAATTTTTTCAGACCTACTTTTTGGTCATTTTAATGTAAAGTACTGCATGGAAGGTCACCAAATTTACAAAAGCATGCTTTCTGGACCAAGCCCCTGTACCTGCCGCAAATTTCGTGAAAATCCATCCAGCGGTTTGACCTGTAGCCGTGCGCAAAGTTTTTCCCCCATTTAGTATATGGGAAAAAAAGACGTTTAGGACCCCCCCTATAACTTTTGCTCCCAGGACCAAACATATCCAAACTTTGCAAAAAAAATTCAGAGTCGCCCATATACTTTTTTTGTAAAGTTTGGTGACGTTTCATCCCGGGGGAGAGAGTTATAGGCCGCCCAAAAAGTGCTCTTCCTATGGAAACAGCAATTTAACCATAACTACACGGCCACTACCATTGCCGTGTGATCTATATATATATATATATATATATATATATATATATATATATATATATACACACACACACACACACACACATGGATCGAAAATAAAATCAGCTGCTGGACACCAGGTGCTAGCTAGCACTAGGGAATTGTAACGCTCACCTGATTCCCACGGAGGCGCTGGTCCCGGCTGAACTGTTATAGTCTCTTCAATTGAGAAGCGTAGAGCTCGGATGACTCTCTGGACTGGGCTTCCTCTTATTGACCGTCTGGCTTGCAGGGTAAGGTTTCTGCAGGCGGAAGAAAAAAGGGTTAATGACCGTTTGGCTGGACTTCCTCCTCACTAATCGCCAACTCTCCGAAAGTCCAATGTCCTGGTGAGCTCTCACCTTAGGCGTATAACTGCTGGGCTCTCCATCCTGCAACTTATGCAGGCGTGTGTGGGTTCCAGTTACGTCACTGGAGGTCCTCAAAGTCTTTTGTGGCCTTAGAAGTGGCACAGGTGCTGAGATGCCAAAAGGTGATGCCGCCGTTACTGCACGAGCGGATGCCAGTAGCTATAAAGAGTTTATAGTCTTGAAGAGATGGGCACCTTTAATGAAGTCTTTGCATTGTCTTTTTCAGGTGCCTGGATGCTGAGGGCGTGGTCACTGAGAGCGCGACACGTGCGGTTGTACGTAGGTATGGGAATTTCAATGACACCTCAATAAAGTCCCTTGTTTTCTGTTTTCAGGTCTTGAGATGTTGCGGGCGTTGTTCGTCCGTTGCCGTTGCACGTGCGAAGTACGTGAGTATAATGATCTGTGACCTTATTATAGCACCTCTAACAATGTTCTTTTCTTATTTGCAGGTGTCGGGACCTTGCGGGCGTTTTCCCAGTCGCGGATGCACGTGGGGAAACACGTAAGTGTTAGGCTTTCTTGCAGTCTTTAATGGCACTTAAATAATGTCTTTTCTTGTTTTCAGGTGCCGGGCTGCTGCGGTTGAAGAGATCGTAATACGCGCACAAAAGCAGGTAAGAAGAGTAAATGCGGCCGCCTTCACCCGATTCCTACTTAACAATGTTCTTTGTCTTTACAGGTGCCGTTAGGCTGCTGAAGAGAAGGCTGCGAAGAATCCGTGAAAGCACAGATGGATCAGGTAAGCGAGCGTTGCAACTTGCTAACTTTATGTTTCTTTTGCTTGCAGGTTCTGCCGGTGTCTGGATTCCTGGATGGTAAGTATAGTTCTCGTGTCTTCCACAGGTTGCTGAGCTGAAGCTGGAGATGTCACTGGAATGCTGGAGCTGACTCTGTGAGCGTCCTGCTGCAGATGCAGAATAACGCGAAGCACGTTTTCCCAATCGGGTGTGGTTTAAATAATGTTGGAGTGATTGGGTGTCTTCTTCCTCAGCCTCGCCCAGGTAAAAGATTTCCTGTGTTCCAGAGCTAAGGAGTGGCACCAGCCCCACCCAGCTAAGAAAGTAGTCCCAGTTCAGGGAATAGTTCCTCCCAGCAGAAGGCTGGGGACTTCATCCTGCCAGCATTTGCAAAGGTGAGTATGCAGCATGGTCTGCTACAGGTAGGTCCACCCAAGCACCTTTGCAAGAATTATGAGCCCGGCGCCCCTGGCGCCGGGACTGAGGTTCCTTATGAGCCTGGCGCCAGAGGCGCCAGGACATGGTCCAAAGGGCCCCAATAGGGGTTTGCTGGAGCCGGGGACGAGGGTCGTGAGCCTGCTTCCGGGGATGCTGGGCTTGACTTGGCTTCTCGGGAGCAGTGCTCATGACAGCAATGAGGAGTTAATACATAGCGTTCTTCAAATCTAACTTCCAGTGAGATACAAACGTATCATTTTGTCCATTATTTATGTCCTCTTATGCTTAAAATATCTTATAAATGTGTTCTAATGTGTATTTATAGATTGTCCCACACGCACAGAGGACGTGGCACATGTAATCCTGAAAGTACCGCGTAATCCGCTACCTTTTCGTGACAGTGAGGAGGGGTGGGGGGGGCACAGAGGGGTGGCGGTGCAAACAATATCAAACTGGGTAGGGGATCTGGTCTTCCATCATAGATGTATAAGGGTTGTTTTTTCTTTTCTTTTTTGTTTTCATGCGTGCAAGCCACCTTTTTTGTTTTGTCTCTTTATATGCATTTCTGTTTGCCTCTCCTCACATTTTTACCACATACTGGTCAATGCTTCTTGCGCAATGTATATTTTGCGACCTCATGATCTCATAATGGGTGGAGAACATGCCAGCAGTCTGCATAAATTCACGCATAATTCTGTTTATAGCACACCTACCGACCTCTGGCTGGGGACAAATTACACCGTCATGGACCCATCCTCCTCTTGGTGTTATGCTTGAGAAAACACCATTGGCAGTAGGAAAAGTCTGCATCAATGCGTTCAGCAACCTCTTCAGGTGACGGATTAATAACCCAAATGTAGACTTCCATAGTGCACCACAACAAAGTCAACGTTCATGACAGACGCCACATATCTGCAAAGGCGAACCATCCCGCCGAAACTGCAGTCACCCTGACAGCCCCAGAAAGCATCCACTTCTTCCAACCCGAAAAGGACCAGCAATGCCTCTTTGCACACAACACCTGTGCAGATGGCACACAAAGATATCAACAACTACAGGCAGAGTGCGTCTCTCCATCTCGACCACCCACACGACACAGTATTGGGACGAAATGGTACCGCCTCTTCCTGTGAACCACACCCTAAACACCTAATTGCCTATTTCCCACAATTCCATTTCCATGCTCATAATGGCAGGATGTGGCACGTGCGCTTTCCCATCTACAGTGAGGGCCACGGCCCAGTAAAACACACACAATACTTCTTCCCTTTGCACGGGCATTTTTGCAGCACTCGTCCATTGATTGCTGTCCAATTTTCAAACATGTATGCAGCAATCACATACAAAACCTCTGCATTGCACACTGTCATTTCAGTACACCACTCCATATTTACTGTTAAACACTCTCAGTACGTGTTCTGTTTGATTGCAAAGCCCCTCCACCAGACACTTCTGCTAAAGAATTCATGATTGCAGCATCCACAAAGATCCTAAGACGCACCCAGCACACCTTTGGCCATGCACACAACAGTGCAGCCCTTTCTACACCCACCACATCACTATGGATACAAGCAAGCGACCATGTGGGCACCTAACATTATGCACAAAAATAACATACGTAGCGGCACTTCTACCCAACACCCCCACACCACAAAACACCCATTCACGAAAACGTGTCACACTTAGCAGAGTCCGCAAACATACCACAGCCTGCACCACCCCTACCCACTGCCATTCACAAAGTATTGTGTCACTGGCAACCTATACACAACAGCTTCACAACATTGGGCCTACTTCAATAAATCTGCACACAGCAGAGTAACCAATCACATATAAGCTGCACTTCAACCATACCCTCCTCCATACTTACAATACATAAACACTGCACCCTGTGGCCACACTACACAACTTCTCACTGCACCATCTCCTGCCAAACACCAAATACTCTAGCATGTTGCAACTATCATCACAACCATGGAACGCACAATACACGCTCTGCAACTCACTTGTGTTGCTGTAGCACGTCTAAAATATGCTCCACACCCATTCTCCAAAGATCACAACCCTGTGCCTGATGCACTGTCAAACCTGCATTGCTGCAGTGGGTGTGCTCCTTGCACACATTCCCTGCACCGTAATTCAACCATGCATGTCATCATGTCACCAACTACCACTATGCACATACGCACCACAGGCGCCAGCACCCCTAACAAACCTCCACACCGCAATGGATATGCACAGCGTTACATGCAACAGTCACCATAATGTACAAACATTACACTGTCTCCGGCAACCCTACGCCCTTTCATTCACATACTATTGTCTTACCCACTTCCACTCGGAAAGTATTGTGTCACTGCCAACCTAACCACAAAATGTACACAACATTGCCCAGACTCCAAGCTATCTGCACACAGCACACTTTCCAAGCACATAGAAGCTGCCCTTCAATCGTACCCTCTACCATACTGACAGCATGCAAACACTGCACCCAGTGCCCACACGGTGTGACTTTTCACTGCAGCATCTCCAACCACACATGAAAAACGTTACCATGTTCTAACAGTCACCTGTCCTGCAAAACCAAACATACACGCATGGCAGCTCCCTTCTGCTGGTCTATTGCATCTGAAATATGCTCCACACCCATTCTGTACAAGTCACCACCCTCTAACTGATACAGAGTCAAAAATGCATTACTGCCGTGGGTGTGCTCGAGCCCTAGGCTCTTGAGTGCATGGCCTATGGCTACAGCCATAGGCCATGCATCCAATAGTCTAGGCCTTGTACACACCCACCGCAACATAATGGCACCATACATGTCACCAACTGCGACAATCCACATACACAGCACTACCAACATACTATTGTCTAACCCACTTCCACTCAGAAAGTACTTTGTCACTGCCAACCTAACCACAAAATGTTCACAACATTGCCCATACTCCAAGCAATCTGCACACAGCACACTATCCAAGCACATAGAAGCTGCCCTTCAACCGTACCCTCTACCATACTGACAGTATGCAAACACTGCACCCTTTTTCCCACACTGCGTGACTTTTCACTGCAGCATCTCCAACCACACATGAAAAACTTTACCATGTTCTAACAGTCACTTGACCTGCGAAACTAAACATACACACATGGCAGCTCACTTCTGCTGCTCTATTGCGTCTGAAATATGCTCCACACCCATTATGTACAAGTCACCACCCTTTAACTGATACAGAGTCAAAAATGCATTACTGCTGTGGGTGTACTCAAGCCACAGGCTCTTGAGTGCATGGCCTATGGCCATGCACCCAATAGTCCAGGCCTTGCACACACCCACTGCAACATAATGGCCCCATACATGTCACCATGTCACCAACTACGACAATCCACATACACAGCACTGCCACCAGCACTCCTACCCAACCTGCGCACCGCCATGGAGCTTTGCAGGACAAACTTTCACAAGTTACCATAATGTAGAAATAAAACACTGGCCCTCATTACGACCCTGGCGGAATTCGGAAAACGATGGCGGAAATGCAATACCGCCATCGAATAGCGCTCGGTGCGACTATGACCCGTCACCGCAAAGTACGAAGCCATTAGCGACACCGTAGTGAACGCCAACGCTAACTGCACCAAGCACGCGCGCGCCATGCCAAACCGTAAACACCACCATGGCGCAAGGGTACGCCAATTCCGACCCTAGCGGACATGTACCTAACGCCATCAAGCATGGCGGAATGTACCATTCCGCCATGGTGAGAAGTACGGCATCGCGAATCAACCGTAAACGGCCCCACTGAGTGCCTGTACACCGCTCCCTGCCCACAAAGTACAACTCCCCGTAGGTGCAATGAAGTCACAATGCAACCAGTGAAATGTACAAGTCACCCATGCATGCCAACGAACAAAAGAAACACAAGAGGGGCCAATGGGAGCTGCAGGGCACAGATGGCACGAATACAGAAGCCAATCCAATGGACATGACCACAGTCCCCCCCCCCGAAACGCACGCAAACACAGGCACCTGTGACCAGCAACATTCCGAAAATCACATCATTCCACCAGTCCACCTGGCTGACCGGCATCTGTTACACAAAACCCAATCCCCCGCCCCTGAGCATGACAACATTCAAACAGTCATATTGGCAGCCCCCATCCCTGACCTCACTGGGCTTCGTAGGCAAACGCGCCCAGTACAGTACCACGCAACTAAACTCCGAAGCTGGAACCCAATGCAGATCTCCTCACAATACATCGCTCCCCAAATAGGAATATGCCACATCACTTGCAAAGAAGAACGCTACACGGGCCAAATCATAATAGAAATTTAATGCACAACAAAATCACCAAGCCCATACAGCCATTAGGCCATGAACTCCAAAACACATTTCACCATCGTGGGCTGCATCCGCAAGAAATGACCAGCCACTACTTGTGTGACGCCCTGTTCCATCATGGTACACAGAGCCACATTCACGTACGAAAAGGCAACATGGAAGCGCACAGAACCGCAGGGCCGTCCCAATGGGCAGGCACTAGTCCAGCTGAAAGGCCGAAATGTTGCTCCGAGCCACTAGTACTGCGTAAGGGCATGTGGCCCATTGGCGATCGTCCCATAAGATCGTAATGCTGCTCCACTGATTAACACGAAGCAGCAGGTGTCGGGAGTAAAAGCCATCTGCAGGAGTGGCATACAGATGGCAGTGGCAAAAGGGGAGGAGATACCTGTCAACCAAAAGAAAAGAAAAAGAATAGAATGCCCATCAGAACTACATTCGAACAACTCACTTCAATGATCACACTAAATCCACAGCCATATGCATGCTAGCCCACTCCAAGGGATCATCACCACCCAAAAACCACTTGCGACTCATAACTATCTATATCGAGGTGTAAACACCATCACAAACGAGTGTACCTGTGCATGCGTCTGTCAAAACAGAATCCATCAGATGGGATTGGTAACGTGCATGGACACAAGTGTCTGAGGGCGCGTCGAGACAGGGAGGGCTCAACAAGGCCAGATAGACGATGGTCCCACTATGGCAGCCCTGCATCACATAGCGCAGGGGAGGCGGATAGATTCCAAGAAGCCCTGTACATGGCAAACTCTGTATCAAATCACCTGCCCATGCATCCATTCATCATTCCCTCATCCCGGGATTAAAACGCCTGAATATTTACTCACATAACATTAGAAATATCCATTGAGTCTGTGCGTTATGCAGCCTGCAAAATCCACAGTGCCCCAGCCCGTAATTCCAGTGTAGTGAAGTAACATGTATTTGGGAACGTCCGGCCTCATCGCCCACGTCGCTATTGCGCATCCCAAACCATTCATATCAATCATTGCATCCTCGCCATGGCCCCTGTCTCAAGGACATTGAACAATAGAACGTTATATTTGCAGTCAGACCTGTGGGCATTTCCTCGCCGCTAGCTGAAAACCGAAAGCGCCGCCCTTCGAATTCCTCATTTGCAACATCACGTCGAAGAGGCATCTGTGGCCGTTTGAAATCACTAATTAATCCATCTAGTGCGGCTGTGTGTGAAAATGGCAACTGCCTTCACCCACAAATGGGACGCCCCGCCCGTCGTTGCAACTCGGTACAGTGATGCATGAGGGCCCACCGTTACTCGAGTACTACGTACCACTGACCCTTCACAAGTCTGTTCGCGACTGCACAGATAGTACGTGAAACAATGGGACCACAGCAGAATGAACATATCAACCAATGTTACACGGCCATCGGGTACAAATACATGATTGCAATAGCAAGATGCCATTCCTCGAATTGCAGCGTTGTGTGCGGGACGTGCTCGGCCAAAGGGGAGAGCAGTTTGCACAGGTGGAATGAATCACCACAGGTGGAGGCCATACAGCCTGAAAACACATAATTTGCACACCCAGTCTCCTCCCACAACCACACCGAAATGCTACCGGCAGGACTCGCGATGTTGGCCCTGGGGGACCTGATAGCACTGCAAGTACTCCAACTCCAAGAAGAAGACGAACACCAACTACAACCGGCCGCACGGAGGAGACGCAGGAGGAGGAGGAGGCCAAGGCAGGGCCAGCAAGGGCCGCCAGCACAGCCACCACCACCACGCAGGCAGCCCGCAATCCCACGCCACCGAGCACATCCGTTCAACCTCACTGATGAGCAGATCCACACCCTCTACCGTCTGGACCGGGACACCATAGCCGCCATTGTGGACATGACACAGGCTGACCTTGTCAGCATGATAGATAGCCCAACCGCCATCCCACCCCTACTGAAGGTGGTGTCTGTACTACACTTCCTGGCCACAGGCACCTACCAGCACACAGTCGGACAGTTGCATGGCATTTCTCAGCCACTGTTCTCACGGACACTATTGCAAGTGCTCGATGCCCTCCTGCAGCACGCAGACGACTACATCTCTCTACCACGCTCGGAGCAGGAAATTACCAACACAAAAGTGGGATTCCATGCACTTGCCGGCATACCGGGTTGCATTGGTGCCATCGACTGCACCCATGTGGAATTGGTCGTCCCACATGCCATGGAGGCCCAGTACCGCAACCGAAAACAATTTCATTCCCTGAATGTACAAATGGTGTGTAACTCCAACAGGATCATTACACATTGTTGTGCCCGATTCCCTGGATCAACCCATGATTCTATGGTCTTGAGGAACTCTACAATACCACGCTACATGGAGCGACACGCAGGGAACAGATCCTGGCTACTCGGTGAGTCTCATTACATGCATGATAATGTGGGGTATGTGATTCGGCAATGACCTGGCAGGAAGGGGGGGGGGTGCGTACGTAGCAATGGCATTCCACATCATACGTTTATCGTCCACATACAGGTGATGCTGGATATCCACTGAAGAGATGGCTCCTCACACCAGTCCGGAACCCACAGGACCAGCATGAGGAGGACTACAACCATGCCCACTCACGTACCCGTGTAGTCATTGAACAGGCATTCGGCCTACTGAAGGGTCGTTTCCGCTGCCTCAGCAGGTCTGGCGGGGCACTCCTGTACCGCCATGAGAAGGTTGCAAAGATGGTGATGGCATGTGTCATGCTCCACAACATGTGCGTACGTAGAAATGTGCCCATGCCCCCTGACGCAGAACTGCAAGCACCTGATGATGGTCATGATGAGGGTGGGGATGTGGCAGCACCTCAAGGAGTCTGCGAGGCACCGGAGGGCCGTGACATTCATCAGCATCTCATTGATGTATGCTTCTAGCACTCACGCCTGGTGGCTGATACATGGACACGGGACTCGTGGCACTGTGTGTGTCTGGGACATGCACAATATGGACTGTACGCCTATGATGGCCTAGTACACAAAGATCAATGTCCACACATCTCATTGGTTGATCGTGCACTGTTTATGGCATATGTGATATCATGTTGTACACCCTATCGACCCGCCACCCAAGTGAGCCCAACACACCCCCTCCACCCTCCTACCTCCCCCCCGAACACCAGTGTCCAAAGATGCTCATTGTCAGTGGGCGGTCGCTATTGCAAGCCCCCTCTGCGGGTATCAGGGGCACCCCTGCCTGTGGAGCGCAGGTTCCTCCCAGATCTACGTTGGGGGCTGCCCTGGACGGAACTTGCAACGGATGATGTCTCTGCCTGCTCACGTCCATGCATGTCCCTAAGGGTTTGCGAGAGCTCAGTGAGCACACGGCGCACTGCGGCAAGTTCGGCACATACGTCCTTGGACGTCGCATGCAGTTCCCCCCTCAGGCTCTCGGTGCTTCTCTCCATTTGGACTCTCAGGCTCTCGGTGCTACTCTCCATTTGTGCCCTTAGTGTCTCTGTACCTCTCTCCATTTCTGCCCTAAGTGTCTCAGTTGATGTTTCTATGTCTGCCTTAGTGCCCCCACATTCATCGGCATGGTCCTTGAGGAGCGTGGCCAGTTGCTGCTGTTGCACGATTAACTGGTCGAGGGACTGTTGCCTCTGCTGGGCCATGGCCATTTGCGGGGGTGTCACAGAGGGGCTGTGGACCTCATGTTGCCTTGCCACAGGGCTTGTGGGGGATGGCCAGTCGTCGTCTTGTGGGTGCCCCTGCGTGGCATCCTCATGTTGTACGGGATGGGACAGACAGGGGGATTGGGACAGGTCATGGATGGATCTGACTTCGACATCCCCGTCTTCTGTGTCGGAGCATGCTGCCATCAATGGGGTGTCACCTATGGTGCTGCTGCCACCAGAGGCAGTGCCTTCTGTGGCATCCGTTGGGGGGACCTGTGGTGGTGGTGTTGTGGGCATGCTGGCTGCTGGGGTGCCTGTTGATGTTCCCTCCTCTGTGCTGCCACCTGATTTGTGCTGCTGCCGTGTCTTGATGCGTGCAGCTGAGGTGGAGGGTCTTTGGCCGTTGGTCTTGGCCCTCTTTGCAGGTGTGCTGGTAAGGGTGTCCTGATGCTCGTCGTTTGGATCGGACCCTGTGGTGGAGTAAAGGAGGGCGAGGGTTATTGATGGGTCTGTGGGAATTGGAATGGCATTGTATCACATGCATTGGGGTGGTACCTGAGGGTGATTTGGGTCGGGGCCTTGGAGGTGCTTTCATTTGTGTGTGGAGTGAGGGTGCAGTTGTTTGGCAGCCTGCAGTTAGGGTGTGCCTGCTGCACGTGTAGTGCGTGTTTTAGGGGTTTTTAATTATTTATGTATTTATTGTGGGTTTTAACGTGCGCTATCAGGCCGATGTGTGTGGACGTTCTCCTGGACATGTGTTTCTGTTGCACTATGTGGACACATGGTACTTCACATGGATGGACTTTGTGGATTTGGCATTGTTTTATCTGGCCCACCTACCTGAATCTTCGGATGTCTGCACTCCTTTCTCCATCCCTCCGACTCCCTCTATGCTCTCCATTCCGATGGTGGAGGCACAGATTTCTTCCCAGGGGGTCAACTTGATGGGTGATTCAGGACCTCCCCTGGTGGCTGTGGCAATGTTGCGGTTGGCAGAGAGTATGCTGCGGACGCGTATCCGCAGGTCGTCCCATCGCTTTCGGCATTGCTGTGGGGTGCGGGGTGCGGTCCCCACCGCACTTACCCGCTGTGCCACCAGAGCCCATATGGCCTTCTTGTTTGCAAGTGCCGTCCTGGTCATTTGCGTGGAGAAGACGACGGCAGCATTCTCCTGGAGGGTCTCTGTTAGCACGGTGAGTTCCTCACGGGAGAAGTGGACCTGCCGCTTGCGGTCGCACGCTTTCTTCGCTACTTTTCCCATTTTTCTTGGTTTCGCTAGGGTCGATTTCGGGTTGGGGTGTGTCTCAGGGTAGTGTTTTTGGTGGTTGTGTGGTTTTAGTGGTTTTATAGGTGTACGGCGGGATGTTTCCCGTTCCGGGCCCATGTTTTTACTTCCGTTTCCGTATATTTACGGTCACCGTACTTTCCGGTAGGCGCACACTGCGGTGTCCGCTGTGATGGGTGGCGGTATTGCACCTAGGGCGCCGTACGGCGGCGGTGTGGGCCGTTTTGGGGTCATTTCCGCCATCGCGGACTTTGCACTTCCGCCATGCCGTGGTGCTCGTGCCCGATGGGTCGGAATGGGCCGCACTTTGCTCCTTCGTGCAATGGCGGAAACGCTATTTACGCTGTGGCGGTCCGGTCAGTCACTTTCCGCCAGGGTCGTAATGAGGGCCACTGTCTTCTGCACCCCAGTGCACTTTCATTCACATACTACGGCCCCACACCATAGCAGCTCACTTCTGCTGCTTTTTTGTGTCTGAAATATGCTCCACAGCGATTCTGTACAAGTCACCACCCTCTAACTGATACACAGTCGAAAATGCATTACTGCTGTGGGTGTGCTCAAGCCCAAGGCTCTTGAGTGCATGGCCTACGGCCTTCGCCCATGCACCCAATTGTCTAGGCCTTGCTCACACCCACTGCAACGTAATGGCACCATACATGTCACCATGTCACCAACTACGACAATCCACATACACAGCACTGCCACCAGCACTCCTACCCAACCTGTGCACAGCCATGGAGCTATGCAGGACACAATTTCAAGTTACTATAATGTAGAAATAAAACACTGTCTCCTGCACCCCTGTGCACTTTCATTCACATACTACGGCCGTACCCACTTCCATTCACAAAGTATTGTGTCACTGCCAACCTACCTACATACTATTCCCAACATTGGCCCTACTCCAACCAATCTGCACACACCACACTATGCAAACAGCCCCCACTACCGGATGCAGAGTCAGACATGCATTGCTGCAGTGGTTTAGCTGAAGCCCTAGGCGCCATGCCGCAAGCCAATGACACTTCTGTCCGCAGAGCGAGCAGAGAAATGGGTCAGCAGAGCAGACTCAGATATCACACATTTTTAGAGGCGTACATTTCTGTTGTCTGCAACAAAAGTACTGAACGGATTCCCACCAAACACACAAAAGCACACTTTCTGACCCAAGTGCCCGCTCCTGCCGCAGATTTGGTGCAAATCCGTCACAGCCATTCGGGCTGTAGGCGTGCGCAGTTTTTCCCCATTCAGTCTATGGAAAAAAAAATGTTTTGGGACCCCCAGCTATAACATTTCCCCCTCCTGCATGAAACCGCATGAAAGTTGGCGAAAAAATATACCTTTTTTTTGCAATGTTTGGTGACGATTCGTCCAGGGGGAGCAGAGTTATAAGCCGCCAAAAAAGTGCTCTGCCTATGAGTTTAGCAACTTAAACATAACTACATATACATATCCTTTCTGGTTTCATCGATCACTTGGTGGACATTAAGCCATACACACGGAACTGCCTCTTAATAAGAGTAGATCCAAAGAAGTTTCCTCAGTCAGATAGTGCATAAAAAGTAAATCCTTTATTTTCAAAAAAATATCCAGGTTAAAATCCGTTTGCAACCTGCGCCCAGTTTACAAACAAGGGAGGCCACAATGGAGATGACGTGTTTCGCTACAACATGTAGCTTAATCACATGGTGTTCCCCACGTTCTGGGCACGTATTTAAACACTTCTGACTCTCAAATCCCATGCATATAGAAAGAGGACTGGATCGTTTCTCCATATGTGACTGTCTATCTGATGGTAAACATATTCTGCCTCCATTGCAAATAGTGTGGTTTCTACTGTTCGCCAAATCTGAATTTTTAAAGTGCATTGTGCAGTGCATTTTAGAACGACCCAAAATAGGAATGTAACAACAGAATCTTTCTTGTCATCCGTGATTCTGCTTAAAATACTACTTATAAAGTGCAAAGCACTAACGGGCTAGCTAATCCTTAATTCACTCATTGTTTTTAAAGTGCACAGTGCCAGCATATAATATCACAAACATCATCTACATAATGTACATCTCTCAGTTCAACCTATCTATCGGACTGTAAAACTGAGTAATGCAATGTTATTTGAGATTAATACTCTGCAATATTAAATATGCTTAAAAAACAGTGCAGAATTTCACCTGGTTATTCAAGTGCTTAGTGCAGACAACATTTAACCACAGTTCACCTATGTACTTTCTACTTAACACAATTCATTTCATAGTATAAAATACTGGTGTGGAATATTGCGAGTAAGAACAGTATTTCTTCCTTGCTATCCATATTTACAGGTACATAGTGTTAGATCATATTGTATTCTGAGATACCTAATGCATGATGACTTCTTCCTTGTACATGGTACACCATTTCTATGCACTCATAAAGTCCATGATACTTGTATGGAACGCTAAAATAGAGTCCAAATTAAAGTGCTTAGTGCCAACTCTAAGTGCCCGGGATAGACTATCATAAGTCTGCCCCTTCGCATGATTCTTTCTGATAAATAGTCCTCTTTACTGGAGGTGTTAAAAGGACCTTTCTTTTGCATAGGAATATTTGCCATGAACATGGCTGTATCTTTAAACTGGTTCAAAATTCCAGATCAAATAAATACTGTTCGTACCATTGAATGTGATTATAAACCTCCCTTCGATTTATGTCAATTGACAGGAGATATATAGAATGGCTAGGTCTAACACAGCTGTTAAAAAGAAAGAAAGAAAGAAAGAAAGAAGGAAAGAAACAAGACAGGAAAAAGGGGGACGGGTGGGGGGACCCAATGTGTACATCTCGAACAACACTGTGATGAATGATTGCTAAGTATAAATCTGTAAAATCGATATTTTGTGGCAAAGACCGTGATTTACATATATCCTCTTCATATATCTGTGGGAGTAGCACAATATATCTCACTCTCCTAGGTATGTGTAAAGCTCTTCGTCAATATTGTGTCCTGACGGTGTTTTACTTTCAAAGTCAATAATACAGCATGTTTCATATTGTCTCAAGTTTTTCTCTATTTCCCCCTCTTTGCCCAATGTTTATTTGCTTTAATCCAAAAAATAAAAAGTCACACAGTTTTCCTTTGTGTTCCTCCCAAAAGTGTTTGGCTATCGGGTATGAATAGTCTCTATTGTTGATGGCTCTAATGTGTTGAAGGATCTGTATTTTTAATCTGCATTTAGTGCTCCCTATGTACCATTTGTTACAGGTGCATTTCAAAACGTACACAATATATTCAGACTCGCACGTGATCTTCTCCGTAATGGTGAGTGTCCTTTTTAGAATAGGATGAACATATGTAGAATATTCCTCTGCATACTTGCAAACCTTACATTTGGAGCATTTGTAGAAACCCTCTTTCTTTTGTTTCAGCCATGTAGAGAGATTGCTTTTAGTCTCAGGTGCCATGTGACTACTAACTAAGGTGTCTTTTATGAATTTACATTTCCTAAAGGAGAAATTGGGATGCGTACCAAGTGTATCATGTAAGTCTGTATCGACCATGAGTAAATGGCAGTATTTCTTAATGATGTTTTTAACTGACTTAGCCGTTTGTCCATATGTCAATATCAGACGTGCCATCTCTTTGCTGCTTTGTGCCTCCTTCACAACCTTTTGGTCGAGTAATAGTGTCATCCTATCACATTGTCTTACCTTAATGTATGCTCGCTCGATCACTTTTTTCGGATAACGTTTACTAAATCCGCAAGTTGTAATCTTGCTTTCTCTGTCATATGTTTCAATCTTAGTACAATTCCTTCTTAATCGAATGTACTCTCCATAGGGAATGTTCCAGATCAATTTTTTACAATGTGTGCTGTTTGCATGTAGTGGTGTGTTGACTCCGGTAGATTTTCAAAACAGTTTGCTTTTCAATTTACCATCTTCAATGAAAACCGTTAGATCAAGTAAAATCACCTCCTTGGGGCTGTGTGTCTCTGTGAACTTCAGATTAATGATGTTGACATTCAGTTTCTTGACAAAGTCTCTCCACTCATCGGACGTCCCTTTCCATATTATGAAAAGGTTGTCAATGTAGCGGTGCCATATATTGACTTTATCTGTGAACCTTTCATATTCTTCTTTGAAGGCCTCATACATTTCCCAGTAGCCATGACTAAGTTGGCATATGAGGGGGCAAAAGTAGTGCCCATCGCCGTCCCTTGTTTCTGTCTGAAGTATTTTTGATCAAATAAAACACATTATTGGTCAGACATAGATGGATCATAGCCAAGATCATCTCTGAATGCCTGGTATAGTTCAGAAATCTGGAATTCAGAAAGTATGCACAGGCCTTGAGACCTTGATCATGTTTTATTGAAGTATATAATGATACCACGTCCATTGTGGCCAAGATATAATTAGGTTCACATGGCAGTTCATTGATTTTGAGTAGAAAGTCCTTTGTGTCTCTTAAGTAAGATGGTAAAGATAATACAAAAGGAAAAAGTGTCTCGTCGATATATTTTGACATATTTTCCAAAAGGGATCCTGTTAGTGTAACTATAGGCCTGCCAGGTGGTCTGTTGATGCACTTGTGGACTTTGGGGAGGAAATATATCGTAGGGATGTTAGAATGAGATTTGTAGAGAGATTTATTTTCTTGATCATCCAACATCCCCTTCTCCATCCATTCATCAAGAAAATATTTTACCTCGCATTCCAAATCTTTCATTGGATTATCTGCCAACTTTTCCTAACAGGTCTTGTCATTCAATTGTCTGCTTGCTTCATTAATGTATTGTTCTCTGTCCATCAGTATGATATTCCCACCTTTGACTGAGGCCTTTATGATGGATTGGGGTAGGAGACTCAGTTCTTTGAGGGCCTTAGTGTGTTCACTCAGCATGTTCGATTTGTATTTCTTTATTTCTCTAACCTTCATTTTCTTGAAGTCATTGGTGACAAGATTCTGAAACGTATCTATGGTACTTCCTATCTGCATAGGTGGATAGAATAAAGATTTCACCTTTAATTTGCTTGTTTTGTACCATTCCGTATTTAACTGCAGATCGTCCGGACTGATTTCAATGACATCAGAGGTAACCCCTTTGCCTTTTTGCAAACACATTAGTGTGAATAGCGTGCTTAGATCTACTCTGGTTAGTTCCATCCTGCCCACTTGTTTCAATTTTGGTTTCTCTTTTGTCAGATTAGTGGTGAAGAATTTCACAAGTTTAATTTTACGAATACATTTATCAAAATCTATTGTCGTTTGTGGCTAGTCAAAATGGGTAGCTGGGCAAAAATTAAGACCTAGGGGGTCATTACAAGTTGGGCGGTAAGGAATACCGGGCACCGTTAAGGAGACCGGTGCCGGTAATCCCTTACCGCCCAATTCTGAGGTCCCTTAGCAGGAGCCTCAAAGAACGTGTGGTCTGCCACACGTCCTTTACGGGTCCCGCTAAGGGACCAGGGCACTAATAACGGTACCACAAATTGCGGTACCGTTATTAGCTACTTCCCCATTCCCATTGAGCCCAATGGGGCTCAATGGGAATGGGGAATGGCTGGTTCAATGGGGACTTACTGGCCCCTCCAGGGTCGGAATGCACTGGTAAGTCCCCATTGAACCAGACCGGTGCCGGATCCGGTATTGGAGGCAGCCATGGTGCAAATAGCGCCATGGCTACCTCCAATCTTGGAATGAGACCCCTAGACTCAAATGTTTCCTCTGGACATCGGTAAGAATATGTTTAGATAAATTAACAATAGCCATATTCAAACTTGTTTGTAAAGTCTCATCTTCTACTTCCCAGAGCACAGCTGTCTCCCTGAGATATTTGTTGTCAAATTTTTTGCCCCTCTGCCCCCTCCTCATTTTTGTCTTCCTGGTCTTACATGCCCATGTGTGTTTCCGCCTCTTGCTTGCTTGCTGGACCTCCCAACTTGGCAAAGCAAGCGCATCTCCTCTAAAAAATTTAGTCTAATGGTGGGTTCCTCGCTTTCATTTTCTGTGACATTGGATTCTGACATAGAGGACTCTTCACTAGTGGCTTCTGTGTTTACAGTGCTCTGAGGTATTTAATTCATTTTTGTTCCTGCCCTCATTTGGTCGAAGCGTCTAGCAAATGAGTATATTCGACCATTTTCATAGTCCTCCTTGTCTCTTAGAAATGTACGTTGCTTTCTTTGTTGTATTTCTTTTTCAAAGCTTTTAAGGTTATTCTCAATGTTTCGCTTCAATTTTAATCCTTCATCACTTAATTTCAGTTTATCGAGTTCACATTCTGTCTGTTATTTTCATTAGGGTTGTTTTCCTGTCATTCCCTGCACATTTCACAAGTATCTCCAACAGATTCTTCAAGCACTGGTTGGTTGCAGCACCACACTCTTCCAACATAGCAGGATCTTGGTTCTCAAAAGATGGTGTAGTCAAGATACGTAAACCCCTGGGAATTCTTTTCACATCTATGTAATTTGGAGCGAGTGTTCTTCCCACCATTTACTTATTTCTTTCTTGGAGAGTTTTTCACTCTTTCAAAAGCGTAGTCTCACTGTTATCTGTAGTGGGTGTGGGTTTTTCTTTCATGTTGCCTACTGTGTTCTTTAATGATTCATTAAACAGGGTGGAAGCCATTTCTCTTCTAGTAGCCTCCCTTGTAGCCTGAAAACACATGGTAATGTAGTTTGGACAACGAGAAAACTGGAATCAGATCCTGACTCCTAACTCCATAAAGGCTTTAGGCAATATGGAATTCTCAGTAGCCTTAATGCCGCAGCTGTCTATGAGCCTTCATGAACTTATTCAATTCGAACCACAGAATCTCATGTTATATATATATATATATAGAGCCAGGAAAATGCATATGGACGTGCACAGGTTGCACTCTGCTTGCCATCCACAAATTATGCTCTATACTCTAAAGTCTTGAATACAAATTCCAGAAAGTTTATTATTTAATAACTGAAAAAGCCCTGGCAACAAAGACAGGAAACAGACAAACGTAACACGCTTCAGGCCCTGCTGGGAGCTTGTTCACACAAACCGATCCTATTTCGAGTGCACATTTAAATGGCCAAACCATCCCTCATTCACCACTCTATGGTTAGTAAAAATGGGGCGGCCATCCCTCCCTAGTGTTCACAATCCTAACAAAGCAGTGGATTTACCTGTGGTTTGACATGCCCAACACTATAAAAATTTAAGAATATGCACTCTAAGAAAATATATTTATCTAAGATCATTGAACATATATATATTTTATTTATTTGTATATAATCAGAAAAGATTTTTACAAAGGAAAACTGAAGAAGAAGAGAAAAAAAATCAGTGTGTTAACTCCATGATTCGTCTCCTTATTGTTTTAACTGTTTCAAGTTTTAATTGCAAGAGGTGCAAAACTGCTTCATTGAAGACGTTTATGGAAGCATCGCTTTAACAATGTGTTGCATGATGTTTACTGATGGTAGTAGCCATGAAGTTCTATCTCCTCCGATCAGTTTTTGCCAGCAAACCTCCTCACCCATTAGTACAAAGTTAGATAAGGTGTTGTTTAAGTATTTAAAACGTATCTCTCGTGTAGCCGGGCAGACTAGAAGCAAGTGACAAATAGTTTCTTTCTCAGTTGAAGATCTACAAAGACAGAAGGTGTTTTTGTGAGATATACCTCTAACAGCCAATATTTCATTCGTTTCCATTAAGTTCAAGCGAATTCTCATGAAGAAATTGCGCGCCCTTCTATTTGGGAATAATTTGATGTAATTTTGGAGGACCTCTAATTTTTTTAAGTTAAGAGGCAAGTATGTCGTAAATTTATTTTTACTGGCCAATTCTAGTGTTGTTATCCAGTCCAGTTCTCTGATTTATTTTAGAATTTTTACAGGATTGGTTGCAAGTTCTTCTTCACTGCTCTCCACAGAGAGTAGCAAGGCGACATTTGTTGATTTCCATTTAGTCAACATGGTACAGGTGAAGGCCGACAGTTCACTATTTATCAATCTATAGATAAATATATCTTTGAAAGAGGATGCCTCTAATTGTATATTTATTTATAAATGCCACCCACATTTTTTTATCTATGCATTTTTAATCGCAAACAACTTTTTTTAAGCGCACTTGTACAAATATTAGCCAGCATATATCATCATTGGCACAAGTACATAAACGCATAAGATAAAATGCTTGGTGCATAGTCACATACTGAAAGCATAATTGCAGAGAAAAAGCATAACAATATAAACTAAAACCCAAAAGATCTTACTGTTGCAACTGCAACACTCATGAGCCATAAATATGCATAATTCATAGCTATCAAACAAAAATAATTGCTGACATACAGGCCTGTGCAAATCTACAAATGTACTAGAATGCAAGTAATAAAGTGCAAAGTGCCTATATCTGTGCAAATCTGCAATTGTGCAACAACGCATGGAATAAAGTACAAAGTGCCTGCACATATTGCACAAATTACTGTATGTAGTGTACTTGGAAATAAGAACTGCCAATTATTTTAGTTTCAAAGTCAATGGTCAATTTAGTTTCTTGTTGACATAATTTCAAAGTTCTGTTCCCTCCTCTAGGGTGTTTGGGCACAAGTATCACCCAAAAATCGGAAAGGCCAACCAACATACCACCATGGTTCTCATGAAAGTGCTTAGCTAATCAGTAGGAAAAGTCAGTGTGCTTGTTGGCCTGAATGTGCTTAAAAATCCTGATTTCGTAATTGCAGGGGGTGCTGCCCACATACCACATTTTACACAGACAACTCAAAACATAGGACCTCATTACGACCCTGGCGGAACGGGTTAAACGGCGCTGTAAAAGATGACGGCGCCGTTTAACCCGTTCCACCACATTACGAGGTCCCCTCGCGGGACACGGTAAGCACGCCTGGGAAAACCAGGCGTGCTTACCGGGTCCCACGAGGGGAAGAGGGAGCAAACAACGGGCCATCTCGTTATGGCCCGTTGTTTGCTCCATCTCCCATTTCCATTCAGCACTATGGGGGCTGAAATGGGAATGGGGAAGGACCGTGTCCGGGTCCTTGAGGGAGGAATTACCGGGCCATCCGAACTCGGAATGGCCCGGATAGTCCTCATTCCGAGGACCCGGACATGGATGCGATTTCGGCAGCAGCCATGCCGCCAATAGCGGCATGGCTACCGGCCGAACTCGTAATGAGGGCCATATACTATGAATTCAGTTTCACATGCAATGTTAAAACGAATAGTATAAGTGGTCTGTATCACTGGATGTAAACATTTTACTTTTGGCGCTGCATATTGGCACACCTTGCATTTTTGACATTTAAAAAAACCCACACGATTTCTGGATAACCAATTTAATTTTGGCACCACCACAGGTGACAGATAACTTGATACAAATCTGTCTTTTTATGGAAGGGGATTTCCTATATGTAATGCTGGGCGTGTTGGTAACACTTTGGACTGATCCTTATTCATTTTGAGGACATGCCAGTGTCTGAAGATAATATCCCGCATATAATGTGAATCAGGACAATATGCTAAAATCAATCTCATGACCTGAGTATCTTCATCATATTCTTTTTTTTACTTTGTTTAACAAAGTGTCATGATTCAGACATCTGGCTTTATTGAATGCCGGTTCAATCACTTTTTTGGAATAACCTCTAAAGATAAAATTAGAGTCAGTAAAGGAGCACTCCTAATCAAATTTGTTAATTTTGCTTTATTGATTTTTAAGGATACATGAGCAAAACATTCCAGAACATAAACATATAACATATTGATAGCCATGCATTGTGGCATATCATATACTTTACTATAACATTCCCTCAACTACTCCCTCCCCCCTCCCATACAACTCCCACCCACTGGTACTTGCCTGCTACACTACTATGCTGTAGACGCTCCATCTACCAAACAGTTAGAAGCACCACGTATGCTCATTAAGGTCAATTTGCCTCCGTGTCATCTACAACTTCCCTAGTGAACAAGGCTTGTAGTAAGATTTCCCATTCTTTGATTCCACTTGAGTCCCCCTCTTGGTCCCGCCATGCCACCCTTTTCCATGTCACTGATTCCGCCCCCTCTCCCCCCACACCTGTACAGATCCTTCCACCATTCCTCTACTCCCGGGCCCTTAGGCGACTTCCATGCCATAGCAATCCTTCGTTTGTCCAAAATACACGCCAGATCTTTTAACTTTGTAACATGATTTCGGCCTTTGAGATGCGAAAAGTGGCCCAACAGGCAAGCCCCCGGGGAAAGCACATTCAGTTCCACCCACCCCCCTTTTTGTAGTCTATTTGCCACTTCCCGCCAATATGACCTCACTCTTGGGCATGCCCAGAACATATGTAGCATCCCTGCATCTATCACCTTGCACCTGGGACAGTCCTGCACCACTGCACCCAGAAACAGTGAAATCCGCTGAGGCGTCATTTATGCCCTGTGCGTCACTAACAATTGCATAAGCTGCAATCACACATTTCTTGACACTTTCTTCTGGTATCCCAGTATCCCCTCCCATTGTGCATCGGTGAAGGCTGCCCCCAAATCCTCTTCCCATTTGCTCAGTACTACTAGAGGTGAGGCGGGCCCATTAGACAGTAGGAGATCATATATTCGCGATATAGCATGCCCTCCCTCTGCAACATCAAATAGGACATCTTCTATCAAGTGTTTCTCCATTAGCTCGCTGTATGCGGACCACCGACATGTGATCTCTCTCTTGATAGGGCTATGCAATATATATTGGCCTGGGTGGATGGCTGTCTGCCCGGTCAGTTAAGAGAAGGGTAAGTAGACAGTGTCCTGTAACAAATCTCCTATGGTGTCCACTTCGCAGGTCTCCAAGGACACCCGTACACCCAAGGCATCTGTGTTGAGATTGGGATTCCTGAACCGCAGTAACTCTTTCAGATAGATGCTCTGCCCAACGGATTGCAACATCATTGTGTCCGGGGTAGGGTCATCTGCAAGCCAATTTACTACAAATTGCAGCTGCCCTGCTATATAGTATAGTTCAAAATGCGGGTGCCTGATGGCCCCCTCTGCATATGGCCTGTATAGAGTTGCTAATGCTATCCTATTCCACCCATACCGCCACAAGTAGCCTCTGCAGTTACTCTCCAGTGTCTTAAAAAAGGTTCTAGATATGTAAAAAGCGACATTCACAAAGTAGTGTAGCAGTCTAGGCAGTACCACCATCTTCAACAATGCCACCCTTCCCAACATTGAAAGGGGTAATTTAGCCCAGAACCTCAAAGAGCTCTTGACACCTTCTAGAGCATGTAGCGTGTTATGCATGTGTTCCTTTGCTGGGTCATGGTACACATTAACCCCCAAATACCTGAATGTGCGCACTTTGCACTGCAGGGAAAGCACAGGTAGCTCATTTCACTCTATCCCACGAAGTCCGGCTATCGGAACTAAAGCAGACCTATTTGGGCTAATTGTAATCCCTGACAGTGTTGCAAAAAGCGCCATAGCTTCCAGTAGCAATTCCAGATGATCTTCGGGGTTCTGAATGTATAAGAGTGTATCATCAGCGTATAAGGATAGCAAATGTCTGGCTCCATCCATTTCTATCCCTGCTTCCATATATTCTGCCTAAGATACTGGGCAATTGGTTCCATAGCAATAACAAACAGCAGTGGTGATAGCGGACATCCCTGTCTTGTTCCCTTTTCCAATTCCCATGCTTCTAAGATGTGCCTAACCGTCTTGACCCTTGCCATCGGTCCAATGTACACTAACTGGACCAATTTGACAAATGTCTGTCCAAAACCAAATCTATGCAGTGTTGCATTGAGCCAGCCCCATTTCACTGAATCAAACGCTTTTACCCCATCTAATGTGGCTATGGCACACAGGCTCTACAAGGATGCCGTCCTGTCCAACACATGATGTAATCTCCGTAAATTCCAGGCCATACTTTGGCCTGGGACATAGCCCGTCTGATCTGGCTGCTGCAGTAACTTAGGTATCACTTTTTTCATCCTAGTATCCAGTATGGACGTTAGTAACTTATTATCCTGATTAAGCAGTGAGAGGGGCCTATAAGAGCTACATTCCAACAGGGTTTTGTGGGGTTTAAGGAGGGGTATAATAATGGATTCTCTCAGGCTAAGTGGAAGGACCCCTACCACATAAGAGTCATTAAATGTACTGAGCGGGGGGGGGGGGCAATTTGTGTGCGTATTCTTTATAGAATTCGCTAGGTAGCCCATCTGAGCCTGGCGTCTTTCCTGTCGGCAGCCCCATAATCGTGTTTTGTATGTCTTCCAAGGTGATAGACGCTTCTAGACTGTCTCTTTCCTCTTGACACAGTACAGGGAGCTCGATCATCTCATCTAAAATTTCCTCTAAGTGAGTGCTTGATGTCGGCGGGCCATCCTGGTACAATTGGTGGTAAAATACACGAAACACTTCATTGACTCCATTCTGGGTATAGCATACCCCTCCCTGTCCCGTGTTTATTGAGTGTATGGGGCACCGTTGTGCCTCGTTCTTATATAACCACGCCAACAGTCATCCAGGCTTATCTCCCTCCATATGCTGTTTCTCGTGTATTTAGCAAAACTATGTTTGCCCAGCCTCTGCCAGCAGTCCATACATTTCTGTTTTAATTCCTCCACCTTTACATTTTTGTCTGGGTGCTGCTCTTGAGATTGTTCTAATTTCCTCAATTGTTCCTCGGCAGAGGACAATTCCTTAATTATGGTTGCCAGGACATTAGTGGATCCTGCTATGGCAGCCACTCTGACTACCACTTTCAACACTTCCCAGAAGGTTCCAACTGCCCAGATTGTGCGAGACATATTCCCTGGTCATGTCAATGCTGTCTATAAATAAGGGATCTTTTAGCGATTCACTTCTGAGCCTTCACATGGGGATCAGGGCCCTGGGGGGCACATATTGCCATTGTAAACTAAGCAGGGCATGATCCGAGAAGACCATCCCTTTATACTCACCATTCCTGATTTGATGCATTAATTCCTGCTCCGCGAAAAAAATAATCTATCCTTGTACATACTCTATGTGGCGCTGTGGAATGTGAGTAGTGTCTAGTGTCTGGATAAAGAACTCTCCAGGAATCCTCCAGAGCAAAATAATACAGGAGAGTCTGTAATGTTCTTGCAGGCGGTGCTAATTTAGTATTTTTAATGTCTGATCTATCTAGGTTTGGATTCAATGTACAATTGAAATCTCCTCCCCATATCATATTACTATCTCAATATGGACCCAATCAGGGATATAGTGTCTGGAAGAACTTGGTGGGCTGTGGTTGGGGACCTATGTGTTAACCAGGCATGTATTTACCTATTCAATGAGGCTTTGGGCCAGCACCATTCTGCCCTCATTGTCTAACTTAACCTGTGCGATCTTGAAGGGTACAGTGGGCGCAATCCATATCAGGACTCCACGAGCACAGGCGGAGTATGTGGAACCAAATACTTCCCCCCTCCACCTTCCCACCAATAGTGCCTGTTTTTCAGCTGTGAGGTGCGTTTCTTGAAGCATGGCAATGTGCACCTTACATCTTAACATAGTCGTTCAAACCCCGTACATTCCAGGTAAGCACGTTTACAGTACCCGCCATTTACATCTGTCTCTGTTTAATCCATCATCTACCCCTGGCACTGCGCCCTGCTTCCCATTCCTCACTCTTGGTGCCCCAACCCTGAGGGTTTTGCTACTATCTTCTTCAAACATGCATGCAGGCAACCCCCCCCCAACTTCCCTAACTTCCCCAAACAGAAACAACTGCCCAGCTTTGTTGCTCTTGCTCAGGCATCTGCACTTCTTGGATCTACCCCAAGTAGTCCTGCCTGGGGCCAGTGCACAGCGGCTGGCCAAACAAACAATTGCCTTAGAAAAATAAACCTTGAAGGGTGTGGCGGTTGCAGTCATAAGCACAGTCTCCTCTTCTTTGTTATAAAGCATTGACCGTTAGTAAAACCTGCCATGTATAAACACAATTCCAAGCTACTTAGATCTGAAACACAGGCAGATGTAACTCTTATCCTTGAAACACTTGTGTCGTGCCTTGAAACACTTGTATAGGCGCGTTATAAATGCCATATCATATCATATAATATCCATAAACCCTGTAATCCCAGTATGTTTGCATAATTGCGGTACCATCGGAGCGCACCGCTGTACAATACATGCAGTCCAAAGTGCACTTGTTTTTCTCAACCTCAGGTCGGATAAGACTCCCTTTGTAGTTCCCTTGGTCGTCGCCTTCTTCATTTTCACTGCGTCCTATCTTCTCTATATCCATCCATGTCTGCGCTTCTTTCGGGAGGTCAAAGAACCAGGTCTTATCTTTGTATATGATCTTGAGATGCACTGGGTAGATCAGCATATATTTCAGTCCAGCTGCACGCAGCCTACCCTTAGCCTCTGAAAATTGTGCTCTATTTTTCTGCACCGGGAACGTATAATTAAGGTAGACCACCAGGTCTGCTGAGGTTCTTTTCAATTCCCCACCTTGCCTGGAATAGACGGTATTTTCTCTCTGTCTTTGTAATTTAGGACTTTAGCAATGATCGGTCTCTGGGGCGCTCCCGGAGGGGGGCGCCTAGTTAACACTTTATGTGCTCTCTCGATCGTAAAGCCCTGTGTGATGTTCCCAGGCCCAATTTCCTGAAGTAACATATTTTCTACGTACGTCGTCGGGTCCGCTCCTTTTGCTCCCTGCGGCAAACCAACTATGCAGATATTATTTCAGCCTGCTCCACTCTGTTCTCCAGAAGGCTGACTTTCTGTTGCAATACATGGACGTTCGCCTGCTTGGTCCACAGCACCCCGGAGTTCTCCTTCACTTACCACATAAGCGTCGAAGTGCGCTCTGCTAGGCTCCGCACATCTTGTCACAACAACCCAACATCTAGCTTCACCACTTCAATCTGCAACCCCAATGAGGCCTTAGGTCTGCTATTGGTAGCATAACTTGGTTGTGCAACTCCATGGCGCCTCCTTCTCTCTCCTGCGCCGTTTCCATATTTCCTCCAGGGGTTTGCTGCTTAGTTTTGGCAAACCCATCCAAGGTTGGTTGGCTAGCTTTGTTTCTGGCCTGTTTGTGAGGAATGCAAATGCTCCCTTATCCAATTGGCCACAGATGCTACTTGCTGGGGTATCGCTCCTGCAAAGGTCCTTCATTATATATTCCTCAACTCGCCATATCCGTGCACTCTGACACTGTTTCCTGGAGACGTGGCCTGCTCTCCACTTGGGTGGACCTGTTGCGTGTGGTCTTCTCGCAGAGGACAGGAGTGGGCTATCTGGATTGTGTTTCTTCCTTGTGCTTAGTACTTTGTGCACATGAGTTGTTCGCCTTATGTGTCTGTCTCCAGGATTTGTCCTTCAGACTTTGCTAAGTGTGTGAGTGCCTGTGTGACAGGCGTGCTCACGTTTATTCAGCTTCTACCAGCAAGCTGCTTGTCTTGTCCTTGTGACTGCTTCCAGTCTAGTGCAGCGGTAACCCCTATTTACTGTTCTTCGCTCGTCCCGGATTCACTTGCTCTCTCCACGCTTATCTGCCACTACCAGGAATGTTGTGTCACTTGTCCAGTGCACTGCCGGTAAGGTACCGCAGGGGCACTGTTACAATTCCACCTCCCAGCCTGAGTTTGTTTATTCTCTCCCTTTATAACTTGGGCATCTAGCAGCTTATCTCTCCGAAATTCAATTGCTGCAGGCCTAGGCTAGTAAGGGTCTCCCACGTGGTTTCACTCTGCAGCCCAGGTTCTTATGGTCATCCCCTTCATAGTGTCTATTTTCAGTCAGTTTGCTGCCCTATTGTGTAGCAATCACTGACTCCTTGCAGCAGGGGCCAGTCTCTCGCCGCCACTGTCCATCCAGGGTCCCTCCGTCAACTTACTTTGACTGCTCCTCCTCTCTTACATGACCGGAGCCTCAGGGGGATAAGGCAGTTTGTTAACAAGCACTTACAACTGCAACCTGTACCTGCGTACGCGTTGTTAAAAGAACAAGTTACTTACCAACTGTAACGTTCTTTCGACTGGATGTTCCTCCCACGTATTCCTCATCTTATGATAATTCGTTATCTCCAGCTTCGCTGCTTCGGGAAAAAAAATTCTCGGCAGAGGGCGCTGTGCTCGAGGTCGTGGCGTCGATTGTCCCTCGACAGTCTCCGTACCGTGTCAACGTCACTGATGGTATAAGTAGCTCGAGCCGCGCCCGTTGCTCTAGTTCTGTTTTTTCGATGAAAACATATAGGAGGAACACCCAGGCGTGCCCCATGACTGATGCACACTTCGTGAGAGGAAAGTGTAAGAAAACGTAAACTGTACTGCGGGGTAGGATGGGAGGGTCAATGAGGAATACGTGGGAGGAACATCCAATCGAAAGAACGTTACAGTTGGTAAATAACTTGTTCTTAGAATGGATTATGTCCTCCCACGTATTCCTCATCTTATGATAGACTCCCATAGCAGTAGTAATTTTGGAGGTGGGAGTATTAGTTTTCAGTTTTCATGGATAGAATGCAGAACTGCCTTGGCAAATAAACCCTCATTAGAGGAGGCAGTATCCAAACAGTAATGTTTAAGAAAAGTGTGTATTGTTTTCCAAGTAGCAGCTGAACAAATATCTGCTGCCGAGACTCCCCTCTTTAGAGCCGTAGAAGTAGCCATACCCCTTGTAGAATGGGCACGAAGCCCATCTGGTGGGTCATTTCCTGCTAACCTGTAGCATTCAGTTATGGCTAAGATGATCCAGCGGGATATGGTCTGTTTTTTTACAGATAATCCTAGTTTATGACCAGTATAACCCACAAATAGTTGGTCATCTTGCCTCAATTTAGCCATTCTTGAGATATAGAAAGTAAGAGCCCTCTTGGTATCTAGTCTGTGCAATCTCTCCTCTTCCTTTCCCAAATGAGGAGGAGGATAAAAGGTTGGTAATATTATCTTTTGCGACAAATGGACGTCTGAAACTACCTTTGGTAAAAAGGAAGGTTTAACTTTAAGGACTATCCTTATAAAAAGTAGTAAATGGCGGTATGCATGAGAGAGCCTGAAGTTCGCTAACCCTGCGGGCTGATGACAAGGCCACAAGAAGTACAGTTTTTAATGTTAAGAGCCTCATTGTGCAGGAGTGCATAGGCTCAAAAGGTATACAAGTCAAGAATTTTAGTACTAGATTTAAGTCCCAAGTTGGGACATGAAAAGGTACTGGGGGGTACACATTAGTAAGCCCCTTTAAGAATTGAATGATCAATGGAATTTTGAAATATGAAACCTCTTCTGAGGTGCGCTTGAAAATAGACAGCGCAGCAAGGTATCCTTTAATTGTCCCTATCTGGAGCCCCAGATTGGCTAGATGCAGTAGGAAAGAAAGCACCATTGGGGTGCCACATTGAAAAGGGTCCACATTCTTATCTTTGCACCAGTTACTGAACTTGTTCCAGCGACATCGGTATAAAGATTTTCTTGCTGGCCTTCTTGCTGAAAGCAAGATCTCCATTACGTCATCCGGAAGATCCCAATCTTTGTATCTCAACCTCTCAGAAACCATGCGTGAAGGTTGAGTGTCTTGACCTCTGGATGGAGAACCCGACCTTCCTCTTGCGAGAGAAGATCCTCTCTTTGCGGAAGACGTATTGGAGGGCAGATGGACATGTCTAGAAGGTCCGGGTACCACGTCCTCCTGCCCCAATCCGGGGCAATTAGTATCATGGTTTTCCTGAACTTTCTCAACCTCCTGATTACTTGAGGAATCACGGGGACTGGGGGAAACGCGTACAGCAGTGGAAACTTCCACTCCACTATGAATGCGTCTCCCAGAGCTCTTCTTTGAGGAAATTCCCTTGAGCAGTACTGCTCGCACTTCCGATTGATCACAGTGGCGAACAGATCCACTTGAGGGGTTCCCCAAAGGGCGAAGATCTCTTGAAGGACTTCCTGAGCTAGCTCCCACTTGTGGGAGACTGTGCTCTGCCTTCTAGAGCGTCTGCCGCCGTGTTTTGCTCTCCGGCTAGGTGAATTGCCGATAGAGAGATTCCTTCTCGTATTGCCCAGAACCAGAGCTGCATTGCCTCTCTGCACAGTGGTAGTGACCCTACTCCTCCTCTCTTGTTGAGGTAGTACATGGCCACTGTGTTGTCCGTCAATATCAGGACATTCTTTCCCTGTACAGAGGGCAGAAAGGCCTTCAGCGCTAGTCTGATTTCCCTCAGCTCCAATAGGTTGATGTGTAGCTTGGACTCCGATGGAGACCAACGACCGCTGATTGTCAGATCGTTGGTGTGTGCTCCCCACCCCGTGAGTGAGGCGTCCGTCACTACTGTTATCTCCGGCCATGGTTGCCAAAAGGATTCTCCCTTGAGAATGTTGTCGTTGCAAGCCCACCATAGTAGATACTGAGCAACTGCGCTCGGGACTTGCAGAAGATCCGACATATTCCCTGAGAACTGGGACCACTGAGTTCTGAGTGCCCATTGAAGGGATCTCATTCTCAACCTGGCCTCTGGTACTAGAAAAATGCAGGATGCCATGAGGCCGAGCAACCTGAGAAAATCGAAGGCCGGTAGATGTTGGGCATTCTGAAACTTCGTTACCATCTGCTGGATGTGGAGAGCTCTCACTTCGGGAGGCGAGGCTTTTCCCGATGAAGTGTCCAAGACTGCTCCGATAAACTCGAGTTTCTGGGTTGGTATCATGTGGGACTTCTTGAAATTGAGGGAGAAGCCCAGTTTGTGGAGAAAGCGCCAGGTGATCGAAAGATGTTCCTGAGCTTGTTCTGGACAACTTGCTCTGATCAACCAGTCGTCCAGGTAGGGATATATGTGAATACCTCCTCTCCTGAGACTTGCTGCCACAACCGCCAACAGTTTGGTGAAAACCCTCGGGGCGGAGGTCAACCCGAATGGCAGAACTCGAAACTGATAATGAGAATTGCCAATCGCGAACCTCAGGTACTTTCTGTGCCCTGGATGGATTGGCACATGAAAGTAAGCATCCTGAAGGTCCTATGATACCAACCAGTCTTGGAGTTGTAGAGCCTGAAGGATCTGAGAAAGGGTCACCATATTGAACTTGTCCTTCCTGAGGAACTTGTTCAAGTTTCTTAAGTCCAAGATGGGTCTCAATCCTCTGTCCTTTTTTGGGATGAGAAAGTATGGGGAGTACCAACCCCTGTTCCTCTGCGCTACAGGTACCTGTTCCATGGCACCTTCTCTGGCAGGGTTAAAATTTCCTGCAACAGGAGCGGGTCTGGAATTTTTACGGAGTTGGCTCCCGATGGATGATTCTGAGGCCTTTTTTAGAAAGGGGAGACAGTAACCTTGAGCTACTGTTTCCAGTGCCCAAACATCTGAGGTAATGCCTCGCCATTCCTTCAGATGTTGAGAGATCCTGCCTCCCACTGATGTCTTGTGGAGCAAGGTCTCAGAGAGATTTGGAGGCGGCTGCAGGAGTGGCTGAGGGCAAAGATGCCGCTCCTGAGGCTGATTTCGCACCTCTTCCTCGTCCACCACGAGGGAAGTTTTTTCTGCCTCTTTGAGAAGCCTGTCCTCTTTCTCTACCAAATGAGGAGTAGTAGCGAAAAGAACGACATCTCCAGGAAGATGATCCTGAATAGGTTTTCTGAGGCTGGCGCATGGAGGCACTAAGAGATTTAGCTGCCGCTTTCGAGGTCTGGAGTTTTTCTAGGCTTTCGTCAGCCTTACTGCCAAATAGCCTCGAGCCATCAAAGGGCATGTTAAGGAGTCTGGATTGCACATCCTGTGCAAACCCCGACTTCCTCAACCACGCAAATCTGCGCAACACAGCGCTTGTAGCCATGGATCTGCTGATGCTATCAGCAGTATCCAGTCCAGACTGGAGACATTCACCCATTGCCTCCTTTCCGTCTTTGACTATATTCAGGAAGCCTTCCCTTTTCTCGCCTTCCGGAATATGCTCAGCCGCCGCCGAAATACAGTCCCACAGGGTATGGGTAAACCTGGCCAGGGTACAGGTGACATTTGTCGATTTCAGGGCCATGCTACCTGAAGTGAAAACTTTACGGGCCCAGGCATCAACTTTCTTGTCCTCTCTATCCGGAGGGATAGTGGAATATGCAGTTTGTTTTGCTGTGGATGCAGCCTGAATAACGAGACTTTTGGGAGTCGGATGCCTGTTTAAATATTCAGGATCCGTACCAGCTGGTCTGTATTTCTTTGGGAAATTACTATTTGTAGCAGCAATGCTATCAGGATTTTCCCAATTTTTTTCTACTGTTCTCTGAAGAGCCCTATGAAAGGGGAGAACTGGGTCTTTTTGGGGACCTTTGACAATTATATCTGTCATGTCGTCCTGTTCAAACACGGGTGAAGTGTTACCCCAACCCATGTATTCTACTACCCCGTTCATAAGACCTCTGTACCCTGAGTCTGCATGTTCTGCAGGGTCAGGTTTGGCAAATTCTAACTCTGGGGAGGTGTCAATTCCACTAGCAGAGTGTAGAGTATCACTCAGGTCTCTCATTCTAGATTCCTGATCAATGAGTTCTTCAGGAACTTGTCTTGTGCCATATGAAACTCCAAAGGGAGTGACTTTGTCTTCCTCCGAGCCAGATTCCTCATAAATTGAGGACATAGCTTTAAAAAAGTCTGTTCTGGGCAACGGAGTAAATCTCCTTTCTTCCTCAACAATTTCCTTCGAAGGAATAGAAAAATCCTTCGAGGTTGTCGACGTGAACTTCGAAGACTTTGAAGAAGACTTCGATACAGGTGTCGAAGACGCTCTTGGCTTCGATGCTGAAGCAGTCGACGCCGATGGCGTCGATGAAGCCGGCAAAGCCTTCGATGACTTGAGCTTTTTAGGAGGCACCGGAGATGTGCTCGACTCTCGAGGAGTCTTCGACTCACGAGGAGCCTTCGACGACTTGGCGTCGACTCGAGTATCTTCGATACTACTGGCTTTTACCAAGGTAGTTCTCGACTTCTCTTTGTCGTCCAATGGAGCGACCTTAGAGGAATGGCTCTTCCGAGGTTCTTTCGAGGGGGTCGGGCCGCATTCTCGAAAACCTCCATCATCTTTTTACAGAATTCCTCCCATTTTCTGGGGGAATCCGATTTTGTCGGACATCGAATTTCTTCGGTCGACTCAGAAGATGATGACGATGAGGGAGATCTATGTCTCCTCTTCAGTTTTTTTGACGAGGAAGAAGAGTGTCTCGATCTACTCCTAGATCGAGATCTCTTGGAGTGCCTATGTCGATCCGATTCTTTCGAATGACTAGAACCGAGACACCAGAGACAAACTCGGTGAGGATCCGTGATCGACATTTTCGATCCACAATCGATACACTTCTTGAACCCAGTCTTGGGTGTCGAAGGAGTCGAAGAAGATGACATTTTCACGAAGAAAATCTCGGAGCGCACCGTTCACAATAGCAAAGCGATCGGAAAAACGGAACTGAAGCAATGGGCGCGGCTCGAGCTACTTATATCATCAGTGACGTCGACACGGTACGGAGACCGTCGAGGGACAATCGACGCCACAACCTCGAGCACAGTGCCCTCAGCCGAGAATTTTTTTTTCCGAAGCAGCGAAGCTGGAGGTAACGAATTATCATAGGATGAGGAATACGTGGGAGGACACAATCCATTCCAATGGTCCATTGTGAGCTCTGTGCCAGCCGGGTGCACCGGAGTATGGCTCACTGTTTTATCGCAGTCTGGGGGGGGGGCAGGCTCTACAGTGTGGGCATGCTCTGGTGCACCCGGCTGGCACAGAGCTCACAATGGACCATTGGAATGGATTGTGTCCTCCCACGTATTCCTCATCCTATGATAATTCGTTACCTCCAGCTTCGCTGCTTCGGAAAAAAAAATTCTCGGCTGAGGGCACTGTGCTCGAGGTTGTGGCGTCGATTGTCCCTCGACGGTCTCCGTACCGTGTCGACGTCACTGATGATATAAGTAGCTCGTGCAGCTCTCCTGACTCTCACCTGCAAACCCCATCCCTGCCTAGGCTCCACCGACTTTGCAGGTCCTTCAGGCTCTGCGCTCAATTCCTTTGCCTGTAGTATTTGTATTTATTGTATTTGTATGGCGTTCCAAGCCCGTAGGCATCTGGGCTCAATTCTTACATAGGAAGTTACAAGAGTACAAGGCATGTTTATAAGTTTACATAATTTACAAGAGAGTCATGTCAATAGGATTACATAATTACAAGAGTGGAGCGAGGAGTTTACATAAATTACAAGAAAGGCATGTCAATAGGATTACATAATTACATGAGTGGAGCGAGGAGTTATGGAATAAACAATTGAATGAGATTTGAGAGCTTGCACAATATACAGTATCTACAAAGATAATTTGCAGGTTTAGCAGGAGTAATTTACACGGTCACTAAAATAGAGGTAGCTATGATTCCTGTGCCAGAAGCCAAGATTTGGTGTACCTCCTGAAAGGATAGTAGTTATGTTATGTTCTTAGTGGTAAGGGTAATGTGTTCCATAATTTGGCTGCTAGAACAGGGAAGCTGCTACCTCCAGATTTTTGCAGCTTGAAGTTATCTCATGGGGCGGTCTGAAGTATTACATGCAACATTTTTGGTTAGGTAGCTTGGTGCTGAGTTTGCGAGAGCTTTGTGGGTAAGAGAGAGGGTTTTGTAGGTAATCCTTTGCTTGACTGAGAGCCAGTTCAGGTTGCGTCTTACCTCAGAGATATGTTGGGATCTAGGGATATTGAGTGCTGCCCCAATGGCATTCTTTTGCAGGACTTGCAGTTTTTTCAGATTTTGTTGACTGGTTCCGAGGTAATAGTCTAGCTTTCAGAGAACTAGCGCTCTGGCTATTGTAATACAGTTGGGGGTGGTGAGGTAGGGTCTGCAGGCCGTGATAAGCTTGCATGTGTAAGCTGTGGCAGAGGCCGATGTGTTAACCTGTCTGGATAGGTTTAGGGAGGTTTCAATGTAAATGCCCAGAGTTTTAAAATTTTTGGAAACCTTAATAGAGTGGTCATCAATATTAAAGGCTTCAAATTGTTTGCCTAGTCTACTAAGTTTAAACTTAGAGCCTAGGAGGAGAAGCTTGGTCTTCTCATCATTGAAACAAAGACCGTGTTTAGCCATCCAGGCATGTATAACTCCATAAATGTTGCTAAGTACTTGAGCGTCAGAGTCGTAGTCTCCAGAGATAGGTATGAGCATCTGGGTGTCGTCTGCGTAGATGGTGTAGGTGACACCCATATAGTCCAGATCATCGAACAAAGGCTTTGTAAATACATTGTATAGTGTAGGAGATACACACGAGCCTTGGGGAACCTCACATGTGACTTGTGGTGGCTCGTCCGAGGCTGATGGTGAGAAGACTCTCATCAACCTATTGTCAAGGAAGGACCGGATCCATGTAGTGGCTTTATTGGAGAAGAGAGCGGCTGATGTTAAGTGCGAGCAGAGGACTTTGTGGTCTACCAAGTCGAATGAGGCTGACAGATCAAGTAGAAGGAGTAAGGCAAGTTTCCCGTTGTCTTTCAGCTCTTCAATTTGAGTCTTTAAATCAATTAAGGCTGTTTCGGTGCCGTGCCTTGGCCTGAAGCCAGATTGTCTAAGGCCCAGAAGGTTGTTGGTTTCCAAATGCTCCTGGATCTACAGATAGGCTGCTCTATCAATGAATTTTAGAAGGAAAGGGACTGTGGTGATAGGTCTGTAGATCGTGGGGATATTCGGGTCTAGGGTGGGCTATTTGAGAAGCGGGAGGACTGAGGCATCTTTGAGATTATTAGGCACTATGCCTGTTTAAAATTATGCATTGATAAGTGAGGTAATGAATGGAGCCAATTCTTTGGCTGCCTCCTTAGTGATAGGCGCAGAACAGATATCTCCCTGGCAACTTGAAGGTTTTACTTTGGTGATTATATCCTCTACCTTCTTAATAGAAAGAGGGGAGAAATTGAACAGTCTCATGGTTATTGGTGTGGGAGTGGAGGTTGTGAGTATGGGAGCAGTGTCTAGGATCAGGAGTTTTTTGGATTCTATTTTATTTTGCAACATGGTAATATTGTTCAGTAATGCAGATTGTATATTAGTGCATGATGAGGTGCCTTTAATGCAGGTATCTGGTGGGGGTGTCAGGGATTCCAGCTCTCTAAGAACTTTGAAAAGTTCTTTGGTGTTGGATTTTGCTTGTGTGATTCGAGTGTTGTACATTTCTTTTTTAGCTTGAAGGATTGCTTCTTTGTAGTTAAGGGAAGAGATTATAAAGCTGTCTTTATTAGAGGCTATTGCATGACTCTTCCAAAGTGCTTCAGCGTTTCTTTTAGTTTTGCGCAGTAGTCTAATGTGTGGTGTGAACCACAAGTTTAGATGTGCGATGGTTTTGGCTTTGCGTAGTTTGAGGGGGCAATTGTGTCTATGGCATTGAGAATGGTGCAATTGAACAAGTCTACTAAGACCGTGGGGTCTGAGTTTTTAGTATTAGTGGCGTTGATGATTGGTTGAATTAGTGGGAGCAACTTATCCACTGTTAATTTTCGGGTGTTCCTTGTTTGAGTGGGGGCGGGGAGGGGGGGGTGAATTTATGAGAGTTGTTTTGAATGCCATCATCCTTTATTGTGAATGAGATCAACTGGTGATCGGTCCAGGCACAAGGTGAGTTAGATAGAAGATTGATGTCACAATTGAGATCTACTAACCAGTCTAGCATCCTGCCTTTGTTGTGGGTTGGTTCTGCGACCCCGTGTGTGAAGCCTAATTCAGTGATTGAGCAGGCAAGGGAAGCAGCCTTGTAATCTTTTACATCTTGGAAGCCCAGGTTGAGGTCGCCAAGTAGGATTATTTGTGAGCCGGGCTTAGTGTAGTTTGAGAGAAGAAGAGTGATAGCTTCTTCAAAGGTGGATACAGGACCCGGTGGTCTGTATACAAGATGCATGGCGATTGTGCGAGAGGCTGAGAAAGGGTAGTTTGACCGACAGTACTTCGGCTAACTGGAAAGGTTGGTTAGAAATAGGTCTAAGACCTGACCGAAACATTGGAGAGGTCATTCCCGATGGGCTGGGTGGAGCAAAAACTGGAATATTTGGGAATCCACCTCACTAGAGAACCACACAAGCTATATCAGGCCAACAAAGTCCCGCTGTGGAAACATCTACAGGAAGACATGCGCAGGTGGGAGTCCCAGAAGCTGTCCTGGTTTGCCTGCATCACAGCTGTCAAAATGACGGTCCTCCCTTGTCTCCTGTATGTAATAAGTTCACTACCAGTGCCCATACCGCCAGCCAAGGTATGAGAGTTGCAAAACGCGATATTCAAATTTATATGGCATAGTAAGAAACCAGGATCCAGAAACAAACCCTAATGCGCTACCCCCTCCTGGACGGCCTGGGAGTTCAGGAATGGAAAGATACATTCTGGCAGCACAACTAGCACCAATTCTGAGGTGGGCAGAACCAGAGAACCATAAAGGGTGGTGCCCTAATAGTCCTGTTGAGCCTGAGAAAAGAAAACCGAGAGAGTAGAGGTGCGCTACTGGAAATGACGAAATGGTCACTGCAAAGCTGGGACAAAGTCCAGAGAAAGAAACACATTCCGAGCGGGATAGGCCCATATACGCCACTGATGCACAACCCAGATTTCACACCTGGTCTTCAACAAGGGTATTGAGCGGGTTGGTCAGGGGCTGAAACTATGTACCTGAAAGACATGTACAAAGACGGCTCCCCATTACGCTTCACAGACTGCCAGCAGAAATTCAGTATAGGAGAAAATGAGCGCTCTAGATATACACAAATAAGGCACTGGATTAACCTCCCAACAGTGAAGAGAGCGGGCACGAGAATGCCATCAGGCCTAGAACTTTCGCTGCAGGAAGGCAACACAGCAAAGGGGGTCTCCAGACTCTACAGGCTGTTCTCCAATGGCCAGCCGACCGACAATCTCACATGCAAAAAGTCCTGGGAAAGAGACATGCAAGAGCCACTAACAGAGGAGGAATGGAACCAAGTATGGGCATGTGCACACAGCACCTCCAGATGCAGTACGATAAAGGAATCGGCTTACAAACTATGCCACAGATGGTATATGTCCCCGAACCGCATTCACAAAATCACAAAGTCATATTCGCCAAACTGCTGGAGGAACTGTGGTGAAAAGGGATACTTATTCCATATGTGGCGTACATGCCCTAAAGCCGTTGCCTACTGGAAGGAAATACTAAGCTACATAAAGGACATTTCAGGGGTTGAACTGCCGAGATCTCCGAAGACAATTCTCTTAGGAGTCCCTATAGAAGGAAAATATGCAATGTCCTGAACGATAGCCAAGCTTATTATTCACCTATTATCAGTAGCAAGAATGACCCTTGCACAAAACTGGAAAAACAAAGAGGGCCCAATCTCAGCATGCTGGTGGATCAAGATCTGGGGAGTAATGGCTATCGAGAAGATATGCGCTATCAGTACTTGTAAATATCTAAGATTCTTAACTACCTGGACCCCATTGCATGAACATGTGCAGGACAGAGAAGCTCATTTCTTCAAACCTCGCCTGCTCCTGAACACGCACGTCATCTGAATTCCTCCAGACATAAAGACATTGAGACACTAACGTCGGGAAAATACTCTAAATACTCTAAACTCTAAAGTGTAAAATAGTGTTTAAAGTTGGGGGAAAGAGGGATTTGCAGGGGACGGGGGACAAGGGGAAGGGGTGAAGGGAGGAAAGGGGGGGAATTGAAAACTGAAAATCCTTGAAGGCAATGCAAACTCCTACGAACTATGAGATATGAATTCAGGTAAAAAGCAGAACCTAAATGATTACTGTTGCCAAATGTTATGTTGAAATTACCTGTATGCCTTCGAACCAAAAATAAACATGGTTTAAAAAAAAAAGAAATAGGTCTAAGACCTAGTGCAGTTTTTGAGATGAAAGCGATGCCTCCAGCTTTGGCTCGGTTGGAGCCTCTATCAAGTCTGGTGATAGAATACTTGTCTGGGATGGCAAGTAAGAGAGTGGGTCCTGCCGTGGCATGAAGCCATGTCTCAGAGACTGCTAGGAAGTCGAGGTCAAGAGATGTTAGGGTATCGGCAACGTCCAGGGCATGTGCTGGTAATCATCTGGTATTAATCATTGCACCTTGGATTAGAATACTGGAGTTGATAGGAGTATTACGTGTCATGCTAGGGGGATCAGCTGATGATTTGTATTTGGGAAGTGGTTTAGCAGACATAAGTCTGGAACCCAACCTTTCATTTCTTGATTTTAGAGAACAAGGTTGGTTAGGTGTGGGTCTTTTGGTGAATTGTTTAATCCATAGGTCAGGTGCATTAAAATATGGATTGTTTGGCATTCTGGTAGGTTGTTATCAGGTTTGGTGGCAACTAGGAGTCCTTGTGGTAGCAAAGGTGTCGGTCGGAGGTAGTCTAAGGTCGATAACCTTCTAGGTACAGCTAGAAGAGTGTTTTGGGAGCTAGGCAATGTGTACATGTTGCTGGAAGGCAGGAGGAGGTAATCCCTAGTAGCTCCAGAAGTCGAGTGAGCTACAGAGCTCTGTGCAATGTGGAAGTAAATGGTAGTGAGGTGGAGCGTAAGCATGGCTTGCTCCCTAGGTAAGTCAACTAGGTAAAACAACTTGGCAGAGACAGAGAGTTTATCACACAATTGGCTAAGAAATAGCGCTAAGTATATGTATATGAGTGGGTGGTACTGTAATGATAATGAACAGTTTTAGGCCAATTCAGTGAGGTCAGGCGATTGACAAAGAAATACAAATAAACAACAGAGTTGGCTAAGGCATAGCGCTAGGCAATAGCATAATGCTCCCTAGGTAAGTGAACTAGGTAAATGAACTTGGCAGAGGCAGAGAGTTTATCACACAATTGGCTAAGAAATAGTGCTAAGTATATGCGTATGAGAGGGCAGTTCTGGAATGATAATGAATTGTTTTAGGCAAGTTCAGTGAGGTCAGACGATTGCCAAAGACATACAATTAAACAACATAGTTGGCTAATGCATACCGCTAGGCCATGGCATAAGGTCGGGAATGCACTGTAATAATCACCATAAGCACTCCATTCAATCAATTGCCGTTTACACAGATACACAGTTATGGCGTGGATCGTTGAGATGTTACATTTCCTTATAACGATGCGTAAGGCAGTGTATAAGATTATTTCAATAATGGGATTACGGGCCTGGAGCCATGCACTGTTTAGGGCAGGATTATGTGTGCGACAACACAGTGTGAAGCGACGTAGCGCTGAGTTAGGGGTAAGCAAAGGTGTGGGGGCAGGGCGGATTGAGGGTTCGTGCAGAGTTCTGAGTGGTAAGGTTGACCGCACGCTGCTGGTGACTGAGTTGCGGGTTCATAGTGGGGGCAGTTTTATAATCTGTGCGTTAGTGAGCTAGGTAGTGGCGGGCATGAAAATACAAAGGCACAGTGAGGGAGGTTACGCTTGTGAAGGGAGGTAATCTATGACAGAACGCTTAAGTCTCACCGTGGATGCGGAATGGGAAGAGCGTTCCGACGAGACAGTCAGGTGGTACGGTGAAGCAGCGCAGTGAAGTCCTTAGACGCAGGATAGAAGAGCATGCAAATATCCAGGGTGTTCAAATGATGTAGCGCAAATGATTACAGGAGTCCTACAAACGTGGCAAGAACCCTCCAGTCTCCCCGGCTCCGAAAGGCTCCGGACAGGTCTTTTTGCTCTGGGGCCTTCTGCGAGCGGGCCGGCTTCCGCCTGGCGGCTTAGCAGATTGGCTGAGGGCACGATGACACTGCTGGTTGCTAGGCAACCTGAATACACAAATCCAACACTGCTAGGCGGTGGCCATTTTAGGAACAGCTGTATGATGGCAGTGCCTTCGCTCCTCGTGGCAGACGCCAATCGGGCTGTAATGTTGCTTCAATATTCGCCAGGTAGGCTTCAGGGGGTGATACTGCTGCTGCTGTTCATTCATGGTGGGAAACAGAATCTGCTGAAACGATGGTGAGATCAGCTGTTGGGCTCACATTGATTAGCGGGCTGTGCCTTGTTCTTGCTCCTGGCATGGGAAGGTGGTAGGGGGAGGTTGGAGGGTAGCAGGGGCTCCTGTGTTATGAGGGTGCCATTTTAGATCGAGATGCCTCCGAAAGTCTCTGCATTTCGTATCTCGTCACACAGCCAGTCTCTGCGCTCCACATTCCAGTCGAGTGAACCTGGGATGTTCACCCAAGGAATCCTTTGTTTGTGGGCTATATATCCAGCCTGACACTTGTTTATTCAACAGATCTTTCAGGATCAGGCGGGTACCTTCCCAGAAGCCAACCTATGGTCGGCTGCAAGCCACGCCCCCTCCTCCTCAAATGTATTTAGGTCAGAACAATTAAATCTCAGACAAATACATTCGCTGTAGAGGATACTGTTGATATATGTGGCTGGATTGTTACTAGAAGACACCAACAAAGCGTTCGAACCAGTGGGCTTATGATGTACCGATGTATCAAGGCCATCTTTAGTTATGCATACTTGAACATCCAAATAGACTACTTCTGTCTTGCTATGTGTTTCTGTGAAGCTTAAATTCAAGTGATGTCATCATTGGATGATATTATCATAATGCTTGCACCTTGAGAGACAAACCTACACAACATATAAAAAAAACAGAAGAGGAAAATAGACAAAAGGTGGACAGCGACTCCCTATACTTGCAAATTAATACCAAGCTACGGGCCTTGTGGGAGTCTGGGTGTCCAGGTGAGGTCGACCCCAGCTGTGTGCTCTCAATGCAGAGCATAGAGAAGAAAATCCTTTGGGTAAGCTCTGCCATGTATGTGGAGGATGCCCCACTGCGATGGTGCGTACATCAGACTCGCAATTGCAGAAAGTGCGAACAGGACACCTGCTGACCTGGACCAAGGGTGCCTAGAAGGTTTGTGCCTCTGCAGATGCACACCCTGAGGAACAATCAATTGGCGGTATTCATACTTTCACTCAGCTCAGGGTAATAGTTGGAGACGGCAACTTGTGTTCGTACCTTGCAGAACCAAGCCCAGCATTGTGGAAATCTTACAGCGCTCATTGGAAAAAAGCTGATTCCTGGTGTCTCCCTATGTGCCCTCCATCCCACCCACTGCAGCTGACTGGCCCCAGAGGCCTTCAAAAGACACACACTCAGGGCAGCCTCTACCCGGGCAAACCCACCAGCTAAGGGCCCCAAGGCAAAGGGCAAATCCCAAAGAAGAAGCTCCAGTCCGTGTTTGCCTGTGGTCGCCTGGGAAGCCTGCCATCATCAACCAGCAACGACCGAAAAGGTAAGTATGGTTTTGGGTCGGGAGTACAGCAATTACTGTATTACAGCAAAGCCTTACCACTCTTATTATCCTACATATCATAGCACACCCTTGTTAGTCAGCTAGTAATAAGTTTCTAGTCACTACTCATGTTTCTCAAATGTAGGCGTTTCTCCCACTGCTGATGTATCTCAAATGTAGGCCTTTCTCACACTGCTCATGTATTTCAAATTTTAGGTGATCCTCCATGCACAGTTGAATCTCAAATATAGCCGCTCCTCCATGTACTGTTCAATCTCAAATGTAGGCGTTCCTCCATGCACTGTTGAATCTGAAATGTAGGCGTTCCTCCATGTACTGTTGAATCTCAAATTTGGGTATTTGCTCGGACTGCTCACATGTCTGAAATGTAGGTGTTTGTCCCACTGCTCATGTATCTCGACTTTAGTTGCTTCTCCATGTACTGTTTAATCTCAAGTTTGGGTGTGTAGGCTGAGTGTGTTTTCTGTTACGGCACTTCTGAGTCTTTTCACACTTGCTACAGCATGCAGCCCACAGCCCAGAGGAGGAGTGAAGTCATAAAACCTTAGCTTCCTCGCAGAGCGTTCGCAGAGTGTCAGCTGAGTGTGTTTTCTGTGTTTCCTGGGGTCCAATGGTGTGGTGGATATAACGTCTGCTGGAATCGATTTGGAGTCACCGAGTCATTGAGGGACGGTAAGCTGCCAGCTCACTTGCTGTTTTACAACATTGGCTTCTCCCTGTTGGCCCATTTCCAAAGTATTTCAAAGTAAGTTTTTCCATCTGGTCGTTGGAGTAAGTACACCTTTTTTCGTCTCGACTGAGAAATGTCTTCTAAAAGTTATAATGTGCTTAGCACAGTACTACAGGATGACCTAGGAGCACCTACATTTATTGAGCCAATGTTAGGAGTCTTGAGCCAACATCTTCCGAATGCCCATATCTCTGCTATGACATTGGGGGAGTATTACGGTGCAAAGGCTGGAACTGACTATGGCAATAGTTCCGATACAGTGATTGAGTCCTATACTGAACGTTTCCATATTGACAGTTTCCTATCTTATCATCAATTGGCAACCCAAGGGACTAGGGGGAGGCCTTTCGATAGCAATATGAGAAACATTGGCTTCAAACTGTCAGGTTCATTTGTCTCTTGAGATGGATGTGCTGTAATTTATAGTAATTCTTTGTTTATTTAACTACTTACACAATTCATGCACAGTTCAGATTAAAACTAACCTTAACTTCCATTTTTCAGAAGGAGAGTTCCCCAAGCCATCATGGTGGTGAGGAGGCAGGGTCCTGATTGGATGAGAACATTCTGCAAGATGATTGGAGGCTGAGGTAGCTTGGAAACAGAAAGAGAATTCCAAACTGCCTTTCATTGTCCTCACCTTAACAGGAAAGTCCTGTTTTTTGTATCTCTTGAAATAGGCCCCATTTTAATCTTTGATTTCAGCCCAGGTTGGTGAAGACGTAGGTTGGAGTCCCGATCCACGAGGGACAAGACAAGTGGAGATCTGGTGGGAGCGCAGCACTCTGATTTCTAGAGAAAAGTTCTTATACAAATCTACTGAAGTAATCTGCATTCATGAGAAGTTAAGAAGTGACTGCAAGTTTATTTTTAATCTAGTTTAGGTATTTAGTCAGTTTTAAATGCCAAGAAAGCAACCTTTGTGAGTCCAAGTTGGGAGCAGCGTTCTGCAAGGAACTGTAATTTTAAGCTGACAGCCGTAAAACCAGTAAGCGTTGATTTTCTCTCTGAAGGAAACTCTAGATTAATCCACATGAACATTAAATGCTGTTAAGAAAGACTGCTGTCAGGGAAAAAGGCGTTGATAATAATATGCACGCACTATGGCAGATCTTTCCTTTATTTTCTGCCGCTCGCGCGCATGTCACTGACAGTGTAATGATCGCTAGTGCCTAGCAGTGATTTATAACACGAAAGTAAGCCTCAGACTGCATCTCACTGCGCATGCGCTCAGGAAGACCAGTGGTTTCTCAGGAAGAGAGTCAAGCGGAGCTTTCTCTCATATCCTGGACAGGAGTCTAGGAGTTAGAAGGTAATAGTTCTTGAATAATGCAATAGAGGAGATAAAAATAAAGGACACTGATTAATTAAAGACTCATTCCAAGAGAGATAAGTCTAGCACAATAGACTCAAGGTATCTGCTGCCAGTTTGTTACTGGGGGTTTGTGTAGCCTAGGAGCACGTTTGCCAAGGAGAGTCATTCCAGAAGAACAGTTTTCTAGTCTGCCTCCATCTAGCAAATCAACAGACATGTTTCCAGACTGTGGGATGGTAAAGAATTAGTTTGAACAGCTATTCCAAAGGAAACCTCTCATAAGGAAAAGGTTGGTAAGGTTCTATTTGGAGCTTCTGAAATAAAACTCGCTTCCCAGCTCTAAAGGGAAGCACAACAGGTGTAGAAAAGTATAGGAGAAAACTCAGGTGGGGTGTTTTGATTAGGAAGGGATTCATCTTTTGTTTTCTCATCCTCTGCAGGTGCTCGGTTGGTTGGAGAGAGAGTAACCTGTGTTCTGTTTTTTGTTTTATCCACTTTCCCCTTTCCCTTTGCGGTGTAGAGACTTCTGCTGTTACAATCAGTAGTCGTCTACACATCTTCAAGGGACTGTGGGGCTCAACAGTTCCTGCGGATAAAGATTCAGGATCGGACACAAACATGGTACTCCTGCCGGGAGGTTGAGAGGGTCTACTCACAGTACAAATGATAACCAGAACACAGGGACCCACTAATTCTATATTGGTGGTAAATGTATATTGGAACCCTGGCTGTTCCACTTTTATATATTTTTTGGAAATATTATCTGCTATTATTTTGTTGAGTAGTACATCAGCGATTCCATCAAGCTAGGTGATCTCCGAAAATGTGAACTCACAATGTACATCCTTGAATCCCATTGATTTGGGTGGGCAGGTTTGAATGCCCGTGTAAATCAAGCGTTTCGAGCTAGAAAAGTCCTCTTTTTTAGGGGGCTGCGTGGCTGAGGACAGAATGCAAACGTGTATGAACAAGCGTGCCACTAAATACAGCTACCCGCCTACACACATGCTAGGTGCAACTAGTCACACCTAGCATGTGTGTAGGCGGGTAGCTGTATTTAGTGGCACGCTTTTTCATACAGGTTTGAATGCCCTCCAATAATGGGAATAAATGGCTTTCCTTCTTGACAGACCAGCGTCCTATCATGGCAAATGCATCAAGTTAACTCCTTAAAGAGTGAAAAAACTGAAATTGGCTCCACTCTCATAGGTTCCTGTGCCATCAGAAAGATGGCAAGTGTATGCTCGAAAGCTTTGAACGATAAGTCCACATGTAAATGTTGGGCTTTAATAAATAAGGAACAGGAATCCCAAGTATCCATGCAGAGCCAATGTAGCAACTGAAGAGGTATGGCACAGACTCTTAAAAAATCTATATGGTAAATTCAATGATAATTTTACCTTCCCTCGATGTACATCAATTTGTAGGGTGACATTGACCAAGGAAATTATTTCGGATCTCACATTGAACTGTTCCTCTTCTAAGGCCGCCAGCCCAAATGGGTTGACTAATCAGTGTCTGAAGGGGAATGTGACATTGTGGACATATACCATGTCGGCACTTTTTTAAGAGGTTCTCCAGTGCAGGAATTCCTTTGTGGAAATCATCTATAATAATTCCAATCGACAAGAAGGGCAATCGGTCAGACCCGATTAATTATCGCCCGATCACTCTTCATGATGTTGAAAGCAAAATCTTTGCCGGAACTATATTGCTTGACCTAGAGTGCTGGGTGGCCAAAAACAATATTCGATCTAAGTTCCAAACGGGGTTCCGTTGAGGTCTCTCGACAGGCCTGAATGGATTGATGATGTATGTGGTGTGTGAAAACTCATGGAAGAAAGGTGGGCCCATCTTGCATGGGCCTGGATTGACCTGTCAACGGCCTTAGACCGGATAAATAGGCACCGATTGGGGGCCAAATCGCAGGCATGGGGCATTCCTATGTGTTTGCTAGCGATCATAATTAGCCTACACAAAGACACTAATATTCGAGTCAGGCTGAACAGCCAAGGCCATTTGTCTTCCTGAATTGCATTATTGCCTCCCTCCTGTTCAATCTCTATTTAGCTGACCTCAGGGAATATCTGATGCCCCATGCTCTGGGCATTCTAAGATCGGCCCATGTCCATTGACATGGATGGTTTATGCTGACGATGTAGTCCTTTTGGATTATACTGTGGTAGGGCTCCGAAGATTATTAACAGCAATGAGTGAGTATGCATGAGAAAACAAACTACAATTAAATCCTATAAAGACAAACATTCTTTTTCCACGAGACCTGGGAAGCTGGTTTAAAAATATGGGTGATCATTGGAGGGTCAGGCACTAACCACAAGCAAAGAAGTACAATACCTTGGTTTTAGAATATACTCATTTCCAACAGTGGCATCATTGACAGAGGAACTAAGGGCAAGAGCACTACAACTCTCCTGCCAAATGAAGAAAATGTTTGTGTCTTAATGAAAACATTCAGTCATTGTCACGACTTACTGGCACCGGCGTTCCCTGTGGCAACGCTGGAGATTGCGAGCACTCTCCGTTTCCCCCTCTTCCAAGATGGCTCCTCATCCTTTGGGTTACGGGTCAGTGTTTCTACGTTCGCATGGCAGACGTTCTCTGACGTCATCTCGTTCTCTCCTGGATCCCGGATATGGCCCAGCAGAGCCGAAGCTCAGTGCGTCGCTACTCTCTACAGACGCTACGTGAGTTCGCATCTAGGGAATTTATTATTCTATACCTTATTCCTATGCTTATCTTTCCTTCCTGCTCTTTCCTACAGCCTTGCCTTTCTGCCCAGCCTTCCCGTTCCGCTGCTCACGAGTCTACAGGAAACTCCGGTAGCCTCCCCTTCCAGACACGTTAGGTACATCACCAACCATTACATTGATTCCTCTCGTACCTAGTTCCTTCACTCATCTCTTGTTTACTTATCTAGAATCCGGACTTCGCCAAGATTCTGTGACCAGATCCAGTGAATCCTGTAAACTGCCAGCGGATAAAGCAACCGATTCACCTTCACATCCGTTCCAGCAGGGTTTTTCCCCCAGGAGGGTTTCCCTGGGATCCCTCGCACAACCCTTTGTTTCCCTTTCAGGGAGGAGGGAGGTGTTAGGGGCCTCAGGGGACTCTCCATTTGCCTCGTTGATTGCTGCACGAGTCAGGTTAGTGTTGAATCATTACAGCTAGCGACGCCATAAAAGAAAAAGGCTTAGATACACATCATGGCTACTTTACAGGCAGCCTTAGACCAAGTGCAGCAATTAACGACCGCAGTACAAGGATTGTCCCATGAGGTACAAGCCTTAAAGCATGAAAATGCAATCCTCAAACAGCAAATGTTAATTAAGGCCCCCACTAGTTCAGAGATTCCTCCTGGCCCTCTACCAGGCGGGAAATACGATGGAAACCCGCATTCTTTAAGGGAATTTTTGGATGCATGTACGGTGCAATTTGCTTTTAAGACATCCTTTTTTCCCTCGGACAGAGATAGAGTGGGATATATGATTACTCATCTCACAGGTCCCGCGCTAGCTTGGGCCACGCCTATTGTCACTTCCAACAATGCCTTATTGGATTCTGTGCCCGCTTTTACGGCGAGCCTAAAAGCTATGTTTTCTCGGAGGGAATACAATGTCTCCTCTCAAGAGAAACTTCTAGATTTCAAGCAAGGGTCTTTAGGAATTTTAGAATTCATTACCCGTTTTAAACAAATGGCCCTAGGCACATCATGGGCCGATGATGCGTTTATTACGTTGTTTAGGAGAGGGGTTAATGAGGAGTTGAAAGATGAACTGGCTCGAGTTCCGAGACCAAACACATTAGCTGAACTAATTTCGTTAACCATGCAGCTGGACTATCGGCTGCAAGAAAGGCAAACGGAGAGGAGAAAAGGGAGAAGTCATCGCTCTGCGCCAGAATTAGCATCCTTCCCTAAAACAGCTGCTCCGGAAGAACCTATGCAGTTGGGCACTACACGGGGTCCTCTGACTCAAGAGGAACGCGCCCGCAGAAGAAACCAGGGACTATGCATGTATTGCGGCTCTTCTGGCCATGCCGTGCACGAGTGCCCAGTCGCTCCTCTCAGAAAACCATTTTGTTCGGGAAACGCCAGACCTCAACCGTAAGGGGACATACGGTCGGGGTAACAGATACAGGTTCCCAATCTCCTACAAGGTTGTCTCCCTCGCTGGACATGGTAGTCCTGCGTGTCACTTTTTCTCTGTCAGATGAAAACATTGTTACTGTCCCAGCCTTGGTTGACTGTGGGGCAGCTGGTTTGTTCATGGACGATTTTTGGGCGAGAAAACTGAATATTCCCCGATCCCCTAAAGCAATCGCTATACCTGTAGAAGGCGTAGACGGAACCCCTCTAATATCGGGACCCATACGAGAACAGACTCACGCTTTGAAGATGTTCATTGGATCACACAGGGAGGACGCCGTATTTGACATTATAAAAGCAGCTCACTACCCTGTCATTTTGGGCTTGCCATGGTTAAGACTACATAACCCTTACATAAATTGGACAGCCGGTTCCATTTTTTTAGGATCAGAATACTGTACCCAACACTGTCTTGCTGAAGGATCGGTCGGATTTTGTCCTCCTTCTTCGAATCCAGTTGCCCCTCAAAGGATAGTAGACTTGATTAGTCTTGTTCCTCCTGAGTACAAAGAGTTTCAGGACATTTTCTCCTCTTCCAAATTTTCTGAACTTCCGCCTCATCGTAGAGACGATTGTTGCATTCGTCTAGACTCCTCTCAGCCACTCCCTTTTGGAAAGATGTACATCCTTTCCGAGAAGGAAAAATCAGTCCTACAACAGTATTTGGATACCCACCTTAGAAATGGTTTGATTGCGGAATCGACTTCCCCTGCAGGCGCATCGTTATTCTTCATAGCAAAGAAGGACACGGACGAGTTACGTCCCTGCATTGATTATAGGGGTCTTAACAAGATCACAATTCCCGATCGATACCCAATGCCCTTAATACCAGACATCCTAGAAGCAGTAAAAGGGGCAACGATTTACACAAAGTTGGACCTCAGAGGGGCTTATCACCTCATCAGAATCAAAGAAGGGGATGAGTGTAAGACCGCGTTTCGTACCCCCTTTGGTCATTTCGAATACCGGGTGATGCCCTTCGGACTCGCGAATGCACCTGCAGTTTTTCAAAGATTCATTGACCATATATTCTCAGACCTCCTTCTTCATACGGTAGTGGTGTATCTTGATGACATATTGGTGTTTTCTAGCAATCCTACAGAACATCACCAACACGTGTGTCAGGTATTACACCGATTACGAAGTAACCACCTCAATTGCAAGCCAGCAAAATGCAGATTCCATCAGACGACGGTCACGTACCTGGGGTTCGTTCTGTCCCCTACTGGAATTTCCATGGATCCCCGCAAGGTGACCGCTATTCTGGAATGGTCCTCTCCTAGTTCTATCAAGGAACTACAGAGATTTCTGGGGTTTTCGAATTTCTAAAGGAAATTTATAGCGGGATTTTCCTCAATCGTTCTGCCCCTTACAAGTTTACTCAAGAAGGGAAAGCCTTTTAACTGGACAGAAGACGCCCAATCAGCCTTTGATACTTTGAAGACTCTTTTTACTTCCGCTCCACTCTTGCGAACCCCAGATCAGAGCTTACCGTTTATTGTTGAAACTGATGCCTCCCATTTTGCTTTGGGTGCGGTACTTAAACAAGCTTTTGCCCAAGGAACAGAATACCCTGTGGCTTTTCTGTCCAAGACTTTTTCTCCCTCTGAGATCAATTACACAGTGTTAGAGAAAGAGTTGCTGGCTATAAAACGGGCCTTTCAAGAATGGAGACATCTCCTTTTGGGCTCCCAACATCCCATTGAGGTCCGCACCGACCATCAGAATCTCAAGAGTTTACAATACGCTGAGACTCGCAACAGCCGGCAAGCAAGATGGGCCCATTTTTTCTCTCCCTACAATATCACTTTCACTATCATTCCAGGTAAAATCAATCTTCAAGCAGACGCTCTATCTCGAAGAGATCCCGATTGCAAATCTGGTTTTCAGACCGAAAGACTGTTTCCTCATGCTACATTCATATCTATAGTACAGGACTTCCTTCACTCTGTAGCAGCCCAAACTCATGTCTTAATGGACTCCATTAGATTTCAGGCGGATAAATGGGGACTAAGTCTCGAAGACGGATGTTTCTACCGGGGTCATCAGGTGTACATTCCCTCACTCCAGCTTCGAACTGAAGTAATGCACATGTGTCACGATTCTAGTGTAGCTGGTCATCGTGGAATAGCCAGTACCCAGGAGCTCATACTGAGACATTTCTGGTGGGAAACCTTAAGAAGGGACGTGACTGATTACGTCTCTTCCTGTGTGATCTGTCTGCAAGTCAAAGTACCTCGCAGTAAACCATTGGGAAAGCTGGCTCTAGTCCAGAGACCTACTCGTCCTTGGCAATTGATTTCTACAGATTTTATTGTTGACTTACCTAAGTCTAAAGATCATACCACCATTATGGTAACGGTGGATTATTTCACCAAATTGGCTCATTTCCAGGCTCTGCCCTCAGTACCGACAGCTCCACAGATGGCCAGACATTTCATAGACACCATCTTTTCCCGGCATGGTCTCCCTGACAGCATAGTGTCGGATCGGGGTTCCCAATATATTTCCCGATATTGGCAACAAGTGTGCTCTGCCTTAGGCATAAAGAGAGCCTTGAGTTCGGGTTACATCCTCAAACGAATGGGCAGACTGAACGTTTAAATCAGACTCTGGAAACGTATTTGCGCTGTTTTGTATCAGCGGCACAGGACAACTGGAAGGATTTGTTACCTTTGGCAGAGTTTGCCTACAATAACGCTCCTCATGCTTCTATCAAAACTAGTCCCTTTCATTGTACCTATGGGTACGATCCTTCCTGCTATTCATCCTCTCTTCTCAGATCTTCGGCCTTTCCAGATGTGGACTCCCTAATGGGCGACATTCAACAGGGACATCTTTTGGCCAGAACCGCATTACTGGAAGCTCAAGAGCATGCTAAACGTTATGCTGACTTACATCGTTCACCATCTCCAGTGATTGTTCCGGGGGATTTGGTCTGCCTCTCAGCAAAGTTTCTGCCCAGACATCTGGTTCCTTCTAAATTGTCTCCGAAATATTTTGGACCTTTCACGGTATTGAGAGCAAAAGGTTCCTTGGCTTTTGAGTTACGGCTTCCACCTTCTTGGTCTAGAAACTACTGAGTTTTTCACGTTTCACAACTCAAGCTTCACGTATCGGATCGTTTTGGTCGATCTACTTAGGCCTACCCGCGTCCAGTAGCTACTACGGAGGGTCCGGAGTTCGAAGTCTCGGACATTTGTGATTCCCGTTATCATCGCGGTCGACTGCAGTATTTGATCCATTGGAAGGGTTACTCTGTGGCCGACCGTACATGGGAACCAGCTTCAGCAGTCCACGCCACCGTACTTGTTCGCCATTTTCACAGGTGTCATCCGGGCAAGCCAGGGGGTGTTACCCTCGGAAGGAGGCATACTGTCACGACTTACTGGCACCGGCGTTCCCTGTGGCAACGCTGGAGATTGCGAGCACTCTCCGTTTCCCCCTCTTCCAAGATGGCTCCTCATCCTTTGGGTTACGGTGCAGTGTTTCTACGTTTGCATGGCAGACGTTCTCTGACGTCATCTCGTTCTCTCCTGGATCCCGGATATGGCCCAGCAGGGCCGAAGCTCAGTGCGTCGCTACTCTCTACAGACGCTACGTGAGTTCGCATCTAGGGAATTTATTATTCTATACCTTATTCCTATGCTTATCTTTCCTTCCTGCTCTTTCCTACAGCCTTGCCTTTCTGCCCAGCCTTCCCGCTCCGCTGCTCACGAGTCTACAGGAAACTCCGGTAGCCTCCCCTTCCAGACACGTTAGGTACATCACCAACCATTACATTGATTCCTCTCGTACCTAGTTCCTTCACTCATCTCTTGTTTACTTATCTAGAATCCGGACTTCGCCAAGATTCTGTGACCAGATCCAGTGAATCCTGTAAACTGCCAGCGGATAAAGCAACCGATTCACCTCCACATCCGTTCCAGCAGGGTTTTTTCCCCCAGGAGGGTTTCCCTGGGATCCCTCGCACAACCCTTTGTTTCCCTTTCAGGGAGGAGGGAGGTGTTAGGGGCCTCAGGGGACTCTCCATTTGCCTCGTTGATTGCTGCACGAGTCAGGTTAGTGTTGAATCATTACAGTCATCCTATAGATTAAGTTCTATATTGGGAAAGTTATACAGTGCCTACTCAACAGCATTGAAACAAAGTCTCTAACCTCGAAAATTGACTGGAACTATATTGAGGGTATAATATGGAGGAGAGTTTTATCCCTTCCACAGTCTCTCCCTATGGTCGGTACGAGCTGGGTCTCCACTACCTGCTGATCATTTATCCTAAAGAAAATACGCTATAAGTGGACCTAAAGGTTGCTCTAGATGTAAAGTCTAGCCACTTTTTGGGAGATTTGGAAAATCAAGTAAACTAACTATTGTGTGCATTTAAGACTACACCAGAGCAGATTATTGGTAATCCAGCAGGCGTCAATAAAGCCTTGGGGAGATATGATTGGATCCGCACTTTTGAGGGGATGAGAGCACTTAAACCTACAAATTCGTTGTCAATTCACGATAAGCCATGTGGCTTTCTCCTGAGATACTTGAGGTGTTTCCCTGATGCAAAGAATAGAATTACTTTTAGAGATTTCGCTTACATTTAGTGAATGCAGGGGAAGTCTTGTCAATTTGAAATCCAAGCATCTCGGAGCCACAGACATGCCGTCACTTTGAAGGAGTTGTAAAGCAAACCCGCAAACACATTCTCATGGAGTGTAACGGGACTTGGCGTACCAGAGTGCCTCATCTAAGTCAATTTGTCAATGGCCATGCTAGTTTGAGTTCTGAAATGTTCTGGGATTGATTGAGAGTGGGACAAGAATTTTTTTTGACAACATACATTCTAAAGGTGTTAAAAGCACATGATTTTGAGTAGGATGAATTACTGGTTGTAATAAGAATTTTGTAAGGACATATTGAAGGTGTTAAGACATCATTTAACTGTATTAGTGATTAATTCATCTGGTTGTGGTCCATTTTTAATTGTATTTAAATGTGAATTTTATTTTTCTTTAATTTAATTTTTATTTTTTGTAAAAATTGTGAAGTCGCTTTTTTATTTCGGCTAAAGCACAATAAAAAGTTTTAACAAAAATTAATAAAAGTTAGGGTGTTTCTCTCACTGCTCGTGTGTCTCAGATTTAGGCGTTTCTCCCACTACTCATGTGTCTCAAATGTATACGTTTCTCCATGGACTGTTAGATCTCTGCTCAAATGTCTCAAAGTTAGGTGTTTCTCCATTTACTGCTCTGTCTCAAAATCAGGCATTTTCCGTTTACTGCTGAGGCTCTAAGTTAGGTGCTTTCTGCCACCGCTCTAGTATCCCAAATGTAGGTATTTCTCAATTCTCTGTTGAGCCTCAAATGTAGGCGTGTCTCTGTTCTCCCTCTCACTGCCATAATTAATTCTAGGTGTTTCTACAGCAGTGCCAACGTTGATTTCTGAGTTTGTCCATTGCTGTGCAGGGTTCGAAATTGAGGGAAGCTGGGAGCTACTTAGCTCCTGTTGTAGCCTAGAAAAGCCTGGTTAGCTTGACAGCAACAGCTACCAGGACCTACATTTGGCTCCCCAGGCCAACTGATGCCAAACAAACAAACCTATGTGAATTGAATTGTGTGCATTTGGTACAATCTAAAAATAAACATTAGGACATTTCTATATACCTTTAAAGCACAAGTGCTCATAAATAATGGATACAATTATATGTTTTCTTCTTATGTGGAAGGTACATTTGTGAAACGCTATGTACTAGCTCCTTGTTCCCCAGTGGTAGCTCCTGGTTACGGGTTAATGCTGGATCCCAGGAGCTGTTTTTAGCTCCTGCTTATCCAATCTTAAATTCAAGCCCCGCTGTGTCACAGCCAATTCTAAGTACTTACATTACTGCTGGCAAGGTTGGATATAGGCGTTTCCCGCTATCAGAATTAGATAAATCCAGGTGATTACACGGTAGCCGTTACTCGCATTGCCACAATTAAATCCAGATGTTATCATTGTAGTGCCCTGGTTGATTTATAAGTCTGTCCATTGCTGTACCAAAGTCACTTCTGAGGGTTGTTACTGTGACCAAAGTGCAGTACCATAGTCTATTCTTGATGATGCTACCTTCTCTCCCCGCCAGGGCATGCTATCCCAGTACATACACACCCAGCCCCCCTCCTTTCCATGCCCCAATACCCCCCTCTCTTTCAGTAGTGCCCCCCACGCAGCTGACACTTCTCCATTCTAGGGGCCTCTCAGGCGGACCATTGGCGCACCTCTCGCCACAACCCCCGATCTCGCCAAGGCACCTCCTACCATATTGCTCCCCACCCATGCATCTCCTGTGGCACATATCGCTCCCCAACCCATGTGCCTCCTGTCGCGATTAGTTGGACATAGTCTGTCGCTGCTGCTAACCATTTTTATCACAGCCGCAAGAACCGACAGAAGGAGCCAAATACCTGAGTGGGTGCCCTAACAAAGCACCATCAATGGCTGCAAGATCCAAATAATACACCACTCCACTGGCCACAGGCATGGCTATCCACACACATCAGTATACAGTTAGGTCTACGATAAAAATGTGGTTGTGCTGTACACATAAACTCTCCGCCGACCTACACCAGACTACACCTCAACACCTCTGACAGCAGAATGCAGCGCAGACCTATGAGAAATTTGGGCATGCTGAACACATAGCGAGTCTCTAGCACTGGCGCCACCCCTACTCCTCTCAGCCCCCATCCACATGCCTCACAGCATGGGTTGCTTCTCTACCGGAGCCTGGCCAACCCTTCTAACCCTTTCTGGCCAAATGCACACACGCATCATAACCGTGCTCTATGACCTCCAACACTCTGGACTTCGGTCTCCGAGGGCATTCCCACTAACAGCGCATTGAAACTATAATAATTGTAAAATTGGCGCCATACAAATAACAAATGCAATACAATACAATACAATTGTGGTCTTAGGCCGCGCAACAGGGAGTGTGAAGTTAAGGTGGCTTTAGCTGAATTTCAGGGGTTTTGTTGCATTAAGTTCTCACCTTAAAGCTCATGCAACAAAACTTTTTTTCTTGAATGTCAAAGGTTTTGTTACAATGTATTGCTCACCTTAACATCCCTGCAACTAGATTTTTCCCTTGAATTTCAAAGGTTTTGTTGTAATGTATTGCTCACCTTAACGTCCCTGCAACTAAAGTTTTTTCCTTGAATTTCAAGGGTTTTGTTATTCCATAGATTCTTTCTGCACATGAGCAGTGGCCATGGCCTACGGCAGTGATTCCCAACATGTAGCTCAGGAGCAACATGTTGCCCGCGGCACCCTAAATTGTTACTCGCCAGTTGCTCTGGGCCATGGTGTGGAGGCCTAGAAGGAGGTGCTGAAAGGATGAGGCCTCAGTAGCAGTATAGCCAGGACAGATTCCTGGACTGTGTGAGAATGTTGGCCAATAATCCTGCTGTGGTTCCAGTTGGCTTATTTTTGTAGATATAAGATTTATGTTTTTTGCCACCATGAATATTATTGTTTTGCAAATGTCCTTACTTATTATAGCATTGTCATTGTTAGAACCCTGTCATCTTCAGATACTTTGCCCAGCGGACAAATGTATTAATGAGCAAAATAATTGAACCATGTTCCCATGTTTGTGTCCTGGAGAAAAAGGTGCTTCCCTGTTCCCTTTGTACAGCTAGCAGAAGCATAATGGACAAATACGCGGCATGCATACCCAACTTTCCTTTATTAAATAATTTGCATGCACTGCTTTTTGTACAAGTGAGGTTTGTATTTGATCCTACCACGCATTATATTTACCATAAATATTACATTTAGTGTCACCTTTAATTATTATTACATTGGGGGTCATTACAAGTCTGACGGTTTGGAATTAATGTGCCGCTGATAACGTTTACCGGCACGTTCCCAGACTGGCAAACTACATGTTCGCTGGTGGGGTGGCCTGATTTACCTCCAGCCAAGAGCTGGAGGTAAGTCGGGCACCGTACCGGCAAAGAACAGCCGGTATTACCAGCAGAGGTCCTATAGGACTCCATGGAATGGGATTTACCTTACTCTTGCCGCCACTTGTAATCTGCCAGTGGCATTAACGGTGTTACCCTTTAGTGGTATCCGCGGGATATAAAGAGGCCCATAGTGTCCTAAAGGAAAAATTGTCATCAATGGATACTCTGCCCATCTGGCATGTGGATAATGGGCAGTTAAGGCAAATGCATGCCACATTTTTCAGAATGAATCTGCCCAATATTCAAATCCAATTAAGTTTCTGTTAATAAGTTTGAATTAACCAGCCAATTAATCAATCCAAATACCTAGTAACACTATCACACTCCTCTATGAAGTGCTCATCAAATGCTCAAGGTTTTAACCAATGTCTGCCACTAGGTTTTGTGCACAATCCATTTTGAGCAGAGACAAAAGGCTCAAAATCCTTCAGGAAAATATTACTTTTATTCTTAACCACTTTTGTCATCAATGTAACAGCCCCCAGGTGCCCGAAAATGCCCTATTTGCCATTAGTACCATGGAAAGGGGCACTGGCCAATCAGGATGCTCGGAACTTGGGTTGGATTCTCCAGTATAAGCCTGCGTTCCCAGCAGCCTGAGTGCTCTTGGGAAGCACCCCTTTCCTGCCCACATACTTCTTGCTTTCCCCTTGTCTTACCTTCCCCTTGCTAAAAGTGTTTGATAAAAAAAAGAACCGTACCCTTGCTGTGGAGTGCAGCATCATAATCTCCTAACTCTGTTTCCTTGTTGATGACGTGACGGTCATCAACATGGAAAATGGGCTGGAAAACTGCAGTGCGGCGCAGCAATGCAAAGTAATGTTTTTTTTTAAAAAATTAAACACAATTAGCACCGGTGTAGGAAACTAGACGGGTGCTTATGGCCATAATGAAAAGGAACCCAGGATAGTATTGTCCAGGGGCCCTCATTAAAGGGCCTTGCAAAATAGGCCCAGGGCCGTTACAACCAAAAACGTCCCGGTTCCTCAGCATTATGGCCATGTTAGAATTCTTAGGAAGTAATCTTCAAAGCCCCACTGAAGCGATCTGTAAAGCCTACCATGCAATGACCTATATTACTCAATCAATATTTATTTAATCATATTTCTCCATTACGTTAGCAACATTTAAAAACATTTTATCATATCTCATCAAATTCACAAAGAACAAGCCCAAAATAATAAAGCAGCTTTAACTTATTCAAACAATCTCTATAAAAGAATTTGATAATTACAATGAATTATATAAAACATAGCTTCCATTCATGTCCACGCTTACGCAAAACAGAGAAACAATTAAAAATCTTCCTGGACTCCAATTTTTCAGGCACACTTTGTGCTTCCTCCTTCACACCTTCTTCATTTATTGAGGGGTGTGTAAATTTAAATGTACCATCAGCCTCCTACATTTATGGGGATCTTATTTCACAGATTTTTCCTTCCTGTCTTATATGTGTATTTAAGTCTACATATAAAGCTTACGTATAAAGCTAAAGAGGGCAATTTATGTATATTTTGGTCATCTGCATCCCTCCCCACCAGAATAGCTCTTGCTTTAAGAGCTATTTTAAGTTGACTTAATGTGCCAAATTTGGTTATATCCCAGCCCCTATCCCAGTGGACAGTGCCTTACAACTCCCCATACCACAAGTATTTTCCTTTACCAGGGGCGGCTGCAAATACGCTTAGATTGAAATTCACTTCATGATTAGCTGAACATCCCAGATATGCTTTCTAAAAATACATTAAAAATCTTAACTGGGCCAACAGATTCAAACTAAACACCCCCAATTCAGCTCATAAAGCGCTACCATGTGTACCTGGTGGAAGACGTGCTATTTGGCACAGGAATTTAATTAGCAACCCCCCAGGACATGAACGTTCGAACAGCCCCAGGTTTCACTGCCATGAAAAAAATCACAGAACTGACCTTTGCCTTATATACCTCCAGGCAATTGTCGAATCTGAATGCCCCAGACTTGAAATAACATTTTAATAAGCCCTTTTACCCATATTGTTGCCCTTTCAGCTGTCTTCTTAAAATGATTCACCCAAGCACCGCTCCCTGAGAAGACTAGGCTCAAATAAAAATGAGACTACACCCTCATCTCTACATTCATTTAGAAACCAGCTACAAGGTTTCACCCTTTTCCCCGAACAACATCATGTTTGTTTTTATCATACAGAATTTCAAACTATATTTGCCAAAATAGTCATTCATGTATAGCATGCCTTGTTGGAGACCTGCCAGGGTTAAGTCTAAAATAGCTGTGTCATTGGCATAAAGAAGCATGCTATAAAATATACCCTTCAGAGACGATGGATTAACTTTTCTAAGAGAAGTACTAGAGTCAAAATTTGAAATGAATACATTGGGGCCAACTGACATCTTTATTTGAAAAAAGCCACAAATAATTGTCCTACCTTAACCTTACCATATTTCTCCATGATGGTGCTCACAGTGAAGCAGTGGGCCACTGTACTAACCCGTCCCCTTAAAGCTGCTTGGGAGGGCATCAAGATAGTGTTACTTTGAGCCCATTCCTCCAGTCTGAGCAACAAACATTTGGAAAATATCTTTCTGGCAATGGCCAGTAAGGCAACTGGACTAAAACTGTGGGGGGCTGGTGGTCCAAGGACTACATGTCCAAGGAGATGGTATAATGACTATCTCGACAATTGCATTTTGTCTTTTAGGAATTTTTATATACCCTTTTAAAATTATAAATCTGGCCAGCCATGTACACACCACTCACTCATGGTTACATTTTCTTTTTGAGATTCAACATTCTGCATCGAATCATGAGGCATCCCTTTCTATAACCTGGACCTTTAGAACTGGGGGAACACCATTTGCCAATAACTCTGTCCCGGATACTTTCAACCAAAGATTCAAACATTGTAACACTTTCCTTTGTGGCCTCTGAATGGCCCCCCACAGTTATAGGCCAATTGACTTACTGGACATTGCGAAACGTTTCTTTCACTAGGCAATTTATATCGCACATTCAACAGTCTTCTCCTTGATAACACCACCACCAACACCACCACTGGGCAAACTACTGGAGAAGTTGGCTATCTCTCTGCTCACCCTCCACATGTAATCTGCTAGTTGCCTCCAAGACCATCAGTCTGGCTTTAGAGCATCCAGAGGCACACCTGTGAAAATCTGCTCACAAACCTTGACACTAACATTCCCTCTGCCCCCATTCATCTTGACCTTCCCTCTGCCTTCGACACAGTAAACCACAACACCCTGATCGCTCGTCTCTGTGACACCTTTGGAATTACAGGACAGGCTCTGGCTTGGTTAACCTCCTTCCTGTCCGACCTCCCATTCCAGGTGGAACTTGGGCCCTTTCTCTCCACCATCACTCTTTCAACTTGCGGGGTCCCCCAGGGCTCTAACCTCTCCCCCTGGTTCTTCAATGTCTACATGGCTGCCCTAGCATGTGAGATTGCCAGTTTCACCTCTTATTTCCAGTGTTATGCAGATGACATGCAACTCTCCTTTAGGCTACCCTCAGCCACCTCCTCTACCTCTCTCATAGCTGACTGTCTGTCCGCAATTCAGTCATGGTGTGCTGCTAACGACCTCTGCCTCAAGCCCAGGGACTGCTTCTCTCTGATGCTGAAATCCCATTGGCTCCCTGTGGCTGCAAGGATCAAATCCAAGACCCTCTGCATTGTCCACAAAGCCTTCGGGGGCCTGGGACCCACCTAACTTCTCTGCTGCCTTCCTAAATACTGTCCTTTCCGAACCCTCCACTCATCTTCCCCCAACCTTCTGTGAGTGAGCCGGTTCTCTAAGCAGAGATTCGGAGGGAGATCTCTATCTTCAGCAGGGGCTTCCCTATGGAACAGCTTCCCTGTCGCCCTCCGTCTTGAGCCGGACCTACTTAAGTTCTGGAAACTCCTTTAGACACTCCTCTTCTCTGCTTCCTTCGGTCTCTCCCTACCCTGCTAACCTCTCTCTACTCTCTACCTTCTCTCCCTCCTCTTCCAATCAGTACGCTGACTGGCCGCCTGGATCACCTCAGAGTTTTACAGGTACCCGGCACTCCCGCCAGTCCTATAGCACTTACCCCAGAGCCTGCACTTACCTCATTGCCTCTGCACACCTCACTTATCCTTTGAGAATTGGCATTTCTCAGCATTTACCCAGTTTACGACCAACTGGGCACATTGGAATTCCACCCTCCCCCCTGCACTTCCCCCCCCTGCACTTGTCCTCCTCCCCCACCCCCAACCTTTACCTCTGTGCACTTGCATGATCTGATCGTACCATGCCGGATGATCGTCCTTCTATCCCTGTCTCCCCTCCCTGCATGGTGCACCCCTATGCTCTTGGAAAAACTTCAGATTCGTTGTCAGACCTATATGTTGTTAACTTTACTGTTAAATGCATTTCATGCACTTACTCTGCCCTGGGCAGACTGGCTAGGGCTCAGAAACCCAAGGGCTCTGAATTACTTGTTTTTTCTCCCCTGTTCCCTCCCTCCTTGAGCGCCTTGAAACACTTGCCTGTGTGTAGGCACTTTATAAATAAACATTACCATACCATCACCCACCTGCTTAAGGAAAAGGCAGGTCTGAATGGTCACAAAAGGCAGTAGTAGGCTTCTACAACACAGTCTCTGTCACCAAGGCACCACAAAGACCTTTAATGTAAAAGCCAATGTTATTGGGGCCGTCTTGAAACAAGGACAGGAAGATGAATGAGAACATCCCATAGTTTACTTACTTAAATACATTGATTGATAATAAAATTAACTACTCAGTATTAGAAATATAATTATTGGCCATAAGACAGGCATGTTAAGAATTGGGACACCTACAACTAGGGGCCTGTAAACCGGTGAAAATTAGAAGTGACTATCACAGTGTACAATTCTTACAAGAGATGAAGTAACAAAACAGCAGAAAGAGGAGACAAATTAGTTGGGTCTGCTTTTTTGCCCAATTAGATAACTTCCTAATGTATGCAGATACACTATCTGTCAAGTAGAACGACACGGCTGAACTGTGTACCTGTGCTCTGGTACTCTGTGTTTTAGTAAGGGTCCCTTTGACAGGTTTGGTCCAAATTAAGAATACTAGGTTCCAGTATTCCACATTTGCAGGGACGTTGAATGGACCTCAGATCCAACTCCAAACCACCCCCGCAAGATAAGACAAAGGAATATTCTGGGCCTGGCTCCTTACATTACTAAGTGGCCCCCCCTCCCCCAATTATGCATGACATAGGGACAGTGCAGAGCACTGGCAGGGGGGTCCAGCATTAAATGTATTCCAGCAGGCAGCTCCAAAAAGGAGGCAAGGGCTCCAGAAATAGGTAAGTGGAAACCATAGCTGGCAGCAACAGGAGGCCCAGAGGTAGAATAAGGAATAGCAGGACTACGAAAAGGGCATGAGAGGACCGAAAAGGCAGGGCAGAACATAAAGTACTGGAGGAAGGGCTCTAAGGATGAGGAAAAAGGAGAAAGGAATTGGGGCAGAGTTCTTGGCACAGGTAAAAAAACGACTCCAGGAGACGAAAGAGTTAAGATACTGGATGCACTCAAAAGAAGGGTTAAAGGCCCACACCGGTCTGGTAATGGTGTTTGGCATTCCTACAAGTTGCCATAGGAACAGGGAAGCCTGCCACACTGTGCATGCGCCGAAGCGCAATGCTGCACCTGCGCAACTTGACTGTCATGGCTGCGTCCATACGAGGGGGCGCGAGAGCGTCTCTCCTATTCTGTATTTTCATCTGCCCGCCAAGCATGAGGAGCCCCTTCTGGCCAACCGCGGAGCACCAGGAGAAAGGCACCAGGGAGGATACAGCCGCCAAACAAGTTAGTGACGTTGTGTATGCCCCAGAAAACAGAGACAAGATATTGGCTGATAAACTCTGTCTTTTCAATATCCTCTTTTTTTACAGCGAATACCACATGCTTTTGATAAATCTCCATTTTATCACTGTAGAAACCCCCAGAAAAGAAAGAAACATCAGTAGTTGAGAAGGGGGCGTGACCTAGCAGAGGACCATATAGGCTGTGTCTTGACTCACTCCGCAGTGGCCCTGGGAGATCTGGTTCTCCATCCACCTAATGGATCCCACATGGAGGGGTGAGTGTTCAGAAACGGACTCCCTGGAGGTGCGAACACACCCGGTGGGGGTGAGGCCTCACAGCTCAATGCGGCCAACTGAAGTGGAAAATTTCAGTTCCTGCTTTGGCTCTGCATTCCCGCTTTGGGTCTGCTGGGACTGCCTGGTTTTCACTGAGATCAAGGCTCTGCAATTCAGAGCATTGGGCCTGAACCCAAACAATGTGATGCTGCTGGTGGAATTATTACCGCATTGTGGGGCCGCGGACCGCCAGGCTCCCCTCACATGCTGCAGGGCCGGATCACCCGTGAAACATTTCCGACCCTGAATATATCTGCTCAGCGCAGACAGATAAGACGCTTGGGGCACACGTGGCCTCAGTCTCAAAGGCATTGTCAGCTAGTGAGACAGCTGGCTCCCCACACTTTTTGAAAACAGAAAGGCAGGAGCTCATTACTAGGCCTCACAATTAAGCTCCATGAAGCGGATGAGCTGCATTTAGCATGCCCGAGACTTCAAGATGTAGTGAGGAGACTTGCTTCAAACATTTAGAAGACAGACTCTGGCCCCCTATATTCATACTGCTCATTGCTATCCGCGACACACGGCTCATGGTGCATGGTTAAGGCTGTAAAGGATCGGTTATAATTAATACTCCCTCAGACTCACAGAATTAGCCTTGTGGTCCATGTCACCCTATCACGTTTTGGTCCTCCTCCATTAAGACCTTAACTCATTCCAATGAAGGGCATCTTTGTGCAACGGAAATATGGCTACCAATTCAAAACCTCCAAAAGGGACAGACATACTGTTGATGATGGGGGCTCAGGAAAAAAACAAGATGACTGACCTAACAACAGTAGCACAAGTGCACATGAACCACAAACAACCAACAAGCCCGATGCACTTGTGACAAAAATTGATCTACATCTGTTGATGAGTGAAATCAAAAAAGAAAGAGGGCAGCACAAGGAACTTCTACAGAAAATGTCGGTGCTAGATAAGCAGGTTCTTGAGGCTGAGGGGAGACTGAGGAGGTAGAAGTCACTGTCTATGACCAACAACAGGAGCTTTCAGAACTGGTGGATAAAGTTAATGAACTGGAGGTGCAAAGCACCACATTACAAATTAAACATGAAGACTGGGGACGCGTGGCCAGCAGCACAGTCGAAGATGACCACTCTCTAGGTGTGCTCCGCTGTGCACACCGGCTCTCGACTAAAACAGGGGAGGAAAACAGAGCCGTGAGGAGGCCACTATGACCATAAAGAAGGATTTTTTTTTTAAAACAATTTTTATTTTAACAAACACACCAAACATTACAACCTTTTTGGACGTTCATCATCAATATCAAAACATCATATTATACAGTGCTATTCTCTGTCCTCCCCCCTCCCTCCCCACATACTTGAGCCGCCTCCTCCGTGCCACCTACATGAGCAATTTCAGGAATCTCAGTGCTTGCCGACTCGTCTGAGTCTTCTGTTTCATGATTACCCTGGTGGGAGTTCACACATTGCAATTCTATGCTTGGCTAAGATATATGCCAGGTCCTTCATCTTGCTGATATGCTTTGAATTACGTGGCCTGGGAAAACTCCCAAGCATGAATGCCCAAGCAGACCTAACTTCAAGCACCACTCCCCCACTGGCCATTTCCGTCCTTATTTCTTCCCAGAATATCTGCACCTCAGGGCAAGCCCAGAACATGTGCAGCAGCCCTGCCTCCTCCTCCCCGCACCTGGGGCATTTCTGTATAGCCGAGCCTCCAAACCTGGCTATTATTCCGGAAGTCAAATAAGCTCTGTGGGTGACGTACAACTGGATCTGCTGGAGTCTCGCATTCCGGGACACCTTTTTATGGTACCTTTGAGCTCAATCCCACTGTCCCTCTGTCATGGGTTCTCCCACTCCCTTCTCCCAGTCATGCCTCAGTTGGAGCGGCTCCTTCCCTGCCTTCACACTTAGGAGCTCATATATCCTAGATATCTAATGCCCACCCTCAGAGACATCATACATAATTTCCAGGGTGGCATCAGGTTCTTCCTCTAGCACCGTCTCAGGCCATCTCTCCGTCACCCATTTCATGAGCCTGGTATAAGTGATATATTGGCCTCTATGCAGCCGAGTCTCCTCCTGTAGCCTCTGAAATTCCAATGCCTCCCCTTCCTGCCATGGGTGGCATCAGGTTCTTCCTCTAGCACCGTCTCAGGCCATCTCTCCCTCACCCATTTCATGAGCCTGGTATAAGTGATATATTGGCCTCTATGCAGCCCAGTCTCCTCCTGTAGCCTCTGAAATTCCAATGCCTCCCCTTCCTGCCATATATCTCCGAGGGTGGCTAGGCCCACCGATTCCCAGTATCTGCGGATCCCCTTGAACAGTTGAGAGTCATCCCCGCATAACACCACTAGCGGGACCTGCTGAGAAAGCGGGTCTGGGTCGCCCACGGTTCTCCATGCTCTGTGCCAAACCTCCCAGCCCACCTCCAATAGTCTCCCCATCCCCGCCATTTTAGGTTTATGCAGCCACACTATCTCTCTTGGAAAGTATGGAGCTGTATCACCTTGCAAAAGCCGAGCTTCTGCCGAGTCCTCTGCGGACAACCACCTAGCCACGTACAACAACTGTCCTGCCAAGTAATACAGCTCAAAATTCGGCAGGTTTATGCCCCCCTTATCACATGCGTTCTGTAGTTTCCACAGGGCCACCCTATTCCTGGAATTGCTCCATATGAAGCCCCTGCACATGCCATGAAGTCTCACAAAAAGGCGACTGGGGATCAGGTACGGAACATTCACAAAAAAATGCAAGAGTCTGGGCAGAACCACCATTTTGAGCAGAGCTGCTCTTCCCATCATGGCTAGGGGTAATCGGGACCAGAACACCATGCTATTCTTAATTCCCTCAATTGCTTCCTCTGTATTGTTTTTGTGCTCTGTCTCTATATCATGGTAAATGTTTACTCCCAGGTACCTGAATGTCACGGGCTGCCAGGGTATCTGCAGGACGAGTAGTCTCTCCACCGGGGTGTTCTTATACCTTCCCAAGGGGAACAAACTGGACTTCCCAGGGTTCACTGATATGCCCGAGAGGGTGGCATACCGATCCATCACCTCCAGCACATATTGCAGGTTCTCCTCCGGGTAGCGCAAGTAGAGAAGCATATCATCTGCATACAGTGATATCAGGTGTGTGTCTCCTGTCATATGTATCCCCACCTCCCCGTATTGTTGCCACAGGCAAATTGCCAGCGGCTCCAATGCCAAAATATATAACATGGGCGACCAGGGGCATCCCTGTCTGGTCCCCCTGCTAAGCTGCCATTTATCTGAGATAATGGTTCCTGTTTTAACTCTCGCCATCGGGGAACTATATAGCATCTGGACCCATCTGATATATCCTGGCCCCATCCCATATCCCTTCAGGGTCGCCTTCAACCATGGCCACCGCACTGAATCAAAGGCTTTAACCGCGTCCAACGACACGATAGCCATCTCGCCCGAGTCTCCCTCGGCTTGATCAATGATATGGTGCAGCCTCCTATGGTTGTCCGTGATGTTTCTACCTGGGACGTAACCTGTTTGGTCCGGGTGTATCAACTTGCCAATTACCCTCTTTAGTCTATTGGCCAGCACTGCCGTTAGTATTTTGCTGTCCTGATTAAGCATAGACAGGGGCCTATAAGACCCACACTCTACATCTGGCTTGCCTGGTTTCAGGAGCGGGATGATCACTGCCTCATGGAGAGACGCCGGCAGTACCCCCTGCTCATATGCCTCATTAAGCATGGCAAGCAGCGGCTGAAGTAGCTCCTGCTTATACCTTTTATAAAACTCACTGGGAAACCCATCCAACCCCGGTGCCTTACATGTGGGTAGGTGTGTTGGATCACCACCTCCAGTTCGTCCGCGGTGATGGGGGCATCCAGATCTGCGCGTTCTAAGTCATCCAAGGCGGGCAGCCCTATGTCCTCTATTGTTTCCTGTATTTCCTGACTCATTTCTTCTCCTGTGTCCTCGTATAGTCGTCTATAGTACTTGAGGAACTCCTCGTTTACCCGCTCCTGGGTGTTATAGATTTGGCCTTCTGCATCCCTAACCTCTCTGATCACCGGGCGGGGGGTCTCATTTTTGTATAACCAGGCCAGTAATCTACCCGGCTTATCCCCCCCTGCATGTAACCTCTCTGTGTATTTCTTATAATTTAATCTGCATAATCTGTCCCAGAGTTCACTACAAGCCATCTGTAAGTCCTTTATCTTGGCGCTGTCCTCTCGGGTGGTCCCCTCCCTTTGTATCAGGTCCTCTAGCTCTCGTTCTGTTTCCTGCAGTTCCCGTTCAATACCCCCTTGGATTTTGATATAGCTACCCCCGCACCACCACCTTAAATACCTCCCATAACATTCCCACAGAGCGTACACTGCCCGTGTTAATTTCAAAATATTCCTCAATGGCCTCCCTCATATCCTCTCGAAATCCCGCATCCTGTAGAGCCTCAGTTCTGAGCCTCCATGTCGGGATTCGCGCTCTGGGGGGTTGATGCCGCAACTCTACAACCAAAGGCGAGTGGTCGGATAGCACCCGGGCCTTGTATTCCGCACCCACTACTTCTCCCACTATCTCGGCAGCAGCAAACACATAATCCAGCCTCGTGTGCAGGTCATGTGGGGCAGCGTAATGCGAGTATTGCCTATCCATTGGGTGCAATCGTCTCCACACGTCCTCTAGGCCGAGGTCTGTCAACAGTGTCCTCAGCGCTTTGGTTGCTGGCGCCGGCTTTTCTGATTAGTCATCTGACCTGTCTATCCTGGGGTTCAGGGTGTAATTGAAGTCCCCTCCCCACACCATTGCGCCTCCCACCAGGGGGCTAATTTTACTACATAGGGACCTAAAATATGTTGCTGTATCATGGTTAGGGGTGTACAAATTTATGATGCTCACTTCCCTGTTCTCCAGGAGTCCCACCACCACCACCATTCTACCTTCTGGGTCTGTCGACGAATTGAGCAGCTGAAATGGCACATGGGGTGCCACCCTTGTAATCAGCCCTCTTGCATATGCCGAGTATGTGGCCCTATAACAGTACCCCTCCATTTTCTCCTGACCACCTCCAACTTCTCCTTGGTGAGGTGGGTCTCCTGTGTCAGAGCTATGTCTATCCGCATCCTCCTCAGATACATCATCACCTTATTACGTTTTAGATAACTAGTGAGGCCCCGCACATTCCAGGTCACGACTCTAAGATTACCCGATGCCATTGACTTGATGTTCTTCCCCTCTCCACTCCCTCTGATGTCTACCTCGATGGCCCGTTTTACGACTCTTAACCTTCCCAACCTCAACAACTCCCCCGCCCTCACTCTTCCCAACCCCACCTCACTGCACACAATCCCCCCCCCTAACCGACCCCAACAAATGCCCAGCTCCATCCCTGGATCTCAGGCCCACCCGCGTCTGGCCCTGTCTCGTGAATCGAGGGCTAGGACCCCACGGGGTGTCACCGAACTAACAGTGACCTAACTAAGCGTAATGCTATGGGGTTCGAGAGATGTCTCCCAGGAGCTCCCTCTCGTCTAAATAGAAGTATTCGCTGCTAGCGGATCTAACAAGCTTGTGTTTCCTGCAACACATTCCCCACAGGCTTTATTTAATACTATATTCCAATCCCAATGTCTTGCGCTATGTCGCCAGAGATGCCCCAGCTGCGTGCTACTTATCTTCTGCCGCTTCCGTCTGGATACCCAGTTCTTGAGGGCGACCCTGCATGTCCAGCCAGTCCATGGCATCTTCCGGCGTCTCAAAAAACAGGGTTTTGTTCATGTGGAACACTTTCAGTTTGGCTGGGCAAAGCAGCATGTATCTGTAGCCTGCCTCTCTCAACCTCCTCTTAACCGACCCGAAGTTCATCCTGCTGCGTAGTCCGGATATGCTGTGATTTTTGCCGGCCCCCTTTCGATCGTACATCCCTTCTGGAAGAATTCAAGTATCTTCTCCCGATCCCGGTAGTTCAGAATTTTTGCGATCAGCGGCCGCGTGGGGGATCCCGGGGGTCGTCTCCTTGTCAAGGCCCTGTGTGCTCTCTCCACCGCAAACCCCTGGGTCAATGCTCTGCCAGTTATTTCCTGTAGAAGCATAGATTCCACGTATTCCATTGGGTTCAGCCCTTCCATTCCTTCTGGCAATCCTACAATATGAATGTTATTGCGTCTAGCGCTCCCTTCTGCCTCCTCTGCCCTGTTCTCCAGATTGCCCACACGCTGCACCAAGGCATGTAGTTCCCTTCCGTGGGTGGCACATGCCGCCATGTTTGGGGCCATCTCCTTCTCCAAGTTTCCAGTGCGTTCTGCGAGCGTCCTCACGTCCTGTCTCAACAAATTAACTTCTTCCTGGACCGCTCCGATTTTGAGGTCCAGTCCCACTTTTAGATCGTTCATTGCCAGGCCCAGCTTGGTCTCCCAGGCGACTTTCAGGTCCGCAATCACTGCTAGCACCTCCTGGATAGTGCCCGGCGCCTCCGCTACCACTGTGGGAGTGTTGTCTCTGCTTTTGCCCCCTTCTGCCCCTGGAGGTGTCTTGGCGTAGGCATCTAGCGTGGGCTGCTTGTTCCTGGGTCTGACAACTTTGGTCGACATTGTACAGCGCTGTATGGGCATGAACTAGCAGAGCCACCCCACTCGCGACAGTCGACGTGGCGTCAGGGGCCGCTTCAGCCTTATTTGGGTGTGTTCTTATCACTCACCTCACTCCTAGAATGGACTGTGTCCTCCCACACACCAGCGCTCATGCAGTATTACTCAGCCAGTCCCTGCCGTTTTTCTTTCGGCGGCCAGTGGTTAGATGCCACCCCCTGGCCCTGCACTCCCCCACTCCGGCTCTCCGTTGGCCCTGGGCCTACCAGCCCACAGTCCTATATGAGGTGCTTCTATCCGGCTACCCGGCACTTGTGGATATGTCCAGCAGCGGGTCAGCCCCCCTTTGTCATCCGGCTATGCTGTACAGGTCCCTCTTTGCTAGCATGTGCTATTTCTGCTGCTTTCTCTACATGTATGCAGCAGTTGGCATTCCATGTAGGGGCTTGTGCCCACCTGCCCCCTCTTGGGCCTCATGCGCCAATTCCAAGTCACTCTGTGTGCCCAGTGCTTGGGTGCAAACGTGGTAGTTGCGTCTGCGGGTGATAGTGGCACGTTTCCGCACAGTAGCCTCTGATGTTAGAATGCCTGTTGCCCGCAAGCAACATGTGCAATTTTACAGAGGGGTCGCCGTTGGTTTCCCTGCTTTCTCTTGTAAAGCAGTCGTTGTGCTCGCTGGTTAGCAGGGAGTCACCAGTGTCACCCCACCGGTGCCCAACACGTGGCACCGGGTATGAAGATGTCACCCCGTGGATTGTGCCAGTCAGTTGCTGTAGTCGCAGTGCAACAATTTCTTATTTTATACTATTACGGTTCACAGGATGTTCACCTCGAATCAGCGCCTTTGTGTAGAGGCAGCATCCTCCTTGTAGACGGTGCTTTACCGGCACACAGTTCGGTTTGTGTACTTAAATGCAACAGCATTAAGCAGCAAAGGTCTGTGTACGTGTGCATACACGAACAGCAGTAAATCAGTCTGCCCCCAGGGGTCGACAGCTATCCACTCGTTTTGTGCCGGTATTTTGGTTCCTTGTTCTCTTTCCCCTGGATCACAGCGAGGAAGTCAAGAGGGGCACTGTGTGTGGGTTTCAAACTCGCAGCATTGTCCGATCCCATGTCCCGCGTCTGCCCTCGCTCAAATAAGTCCTCACTTCGGGGCGCGAGTTGCAGGTACCACTGTGTCCTCCGATTGAGGGCACTATTCTCCGTCACCGGGGATCCGCTCCGGCGACCCTGGGACAGACGCTCCGCCACCACCCGTGCCGGAACCAAGCCGAGGAGGTGTTTGTGTCTTGCTTCCAGCCAAGGCGGCACGGGGGGGCAGGCCCAGGCGATTTGCCTCTCACCTCCTGGGCAGCACAATGCAGGATAGGAGGCGGATCCGGACGGTGCACCAACTCGACCCCTGCCCCTGTCCCGCTGTCCGCCTGGGCCGGGTCTTCGCTGGGGCCCGCGCCCCGTGCCACGCCAGGCCCCCGGGGCTCGATCGCACACGAGCCCCCACTCCAACTGGCACTGCGCTCCACAGGCGCGCCTCCCGGCAACCGACCTGTCAGCGGTGTTCCCCTGCATCGCCCCGTGCTCACAGCACCTTCTGGGGCAACCCGATGCAGTCCTCTGTTGTGTCCGGGAGCCGGGGTGCCCTGGACGCTCCTGCCGCCCCTCCTCCCCCCCTGGCTCAGAAGTCCACCACCCGCACCAGCGGGCTCCTCGCTGCTGGGTCTTTAGTCCACTCACCGTCCGGGCGCTTCCTCCCCCGCAGGACCGGGGCAGGCTCCCTTGAATAGTACAAGCCTACGCTCATGTCCACGGCGCTTCGGGCACAGCTCTTCGGTCAGTTTATGACCCTTTGTTCGTGCGCAGCCATCTTTTCTGTTCCTTGGACTTAAGAGCCCAGCTACTCTTCGGTGGCCTCGGTTCGTCCTGTGAAGTTCCGATCAGCTGCACAAGTCGCTCCGTTCCCGCACCGGACCTTCCCCATCTGGGGATGCGTTGCCAGCATGTCTTTTTGCCTGGATATCAGCTTAATTTTCAGGATTTTATGACGGATTGACGGGAGCTCCTAAAGAGCACGTCTCCTCACGGCGCCATCCAGCCACGCCCCTCATAAAGAAGGATTGACCACACACTGGAGGTGCTGGATAGCGGGGACCAGGGAGATCAGCCTAGAGTCTATCCAACAACAGAGACACCTTCTGCTGGGCACAGTATGTTGTGGTATGCAGTGATAAAATTGCGGCAAAAATATCACCAGTAAAACAAATTGCGGCAAAAATGCTGTGGTTTGCCCAGTTAAAGGTGTACCCCATTACATCATTTAAGGGGAGCAGGGGTTGCAAGGGTGCCCCCTACCCCCCTTAAATAGTATAATGAGTCTGGGGATTGCGGGGGTGTCCCCCACATCCTTTACATGGATTGCGGCGTCAAAACCACAGCATTTTTGCTGCAATATTTTATGTTCACAGCCATTTTTGCTGTGATTTTAACACATGGCACCCATGTTGTGAGGCCCGGCAGGGAGTTGGAATGGAGTGAGCACCCAGAGGTGGGAGCGAACTGTAATCAGAGGGAGAAAAGCAATTAACCCGGCAACAGATTTCTCATGCCTGGGAGCAGTGCGACATGCAACCTAAAGTCTCCATGCGGCACCAGCACGGTACGCCCCCTGGGGTTGAGTGGAGGGTACCAGCAAGGAAATAACGATTGCTTTGACCAACGGTGGTGCTGCCTAATCCCAGAAACGGTGTGTGGTGCGGCCTGGTACCCCGTTTGGCTCAACAGAGGTGAGACCCGCCGGAAGAGAAGGACAGATGTTAGGAGGGACAGCGGACAGGTTGCCGGCTCCAACAGTGTTAAAAAAGGGGGTGCCACCAAAATAAAAGCTGGCGTTCTGCACAGCTACAAGAGGTGCCCTGAACAGGCAATCTCGAGGTAGAATCTGGTGTCTTGAGATGGGTGGCCGTAGATCTGTGACGATCAGGTGGAAGTGGAACTGCTGGTCTGGCCCCTGGGTGCTTTGTGTGTTACCGCTCGATGGGGGAGAAGTGGATTGACTCTTCTTTGCTTGATATTCACTTGGTTGACTCCGGATCGCAAGGTGACCTTACCATAAACACTACAAGGAGACCAAGCCCCACACAAGGTGACACCCCACAAAAAAATTCTGCAATCCTAAATAAGGGATAAAGAAAGATCACAGGGTAACACCCTGGGGGATCCGAAAACCAGAAGGTCCCCATAAATACGTAGAGCAAAAAAAGGTCACAAAGAGGGGGATGGGTGCTTTTCTTGACCCCCAACAAATGATACATTGAAGGGATGAGCCAAATCAGACACGAACACAGGAGAGAATGAACACACCAGTAACATTCACTAAGGAAGACCTGTTGGAATCAATAAAGGACTTGCAAGATTCATTCAAACAAAAACTCTCAAACCTTAAGGAAGAAATTTGGAAAAATATAATGCAAATAAAGCAGGAAGTTGCCGCCATTGAGAAACAGGCTGGAGACAGCAGAACAGACACTCAACTCATGAAGGACCTGTCCAAGGTCAAACTGAACTGTCCTCGTTATGCAGCCTGACTGAAGAGCTGGCACTCAAATGCGAGGACCTCGAGAATAGGTTGCGTCGCGTAACACTCGCCCCAAAGTTCCTGAAGGAAGGAAACAAAGGAAATTACCTCGGGGTTCTCCTAAGACACCTCCTCAAAGCGCTCTTAACAAAGGAACCTGAAAAACAATATGGAGTTGGATAGGGCACACTGAGTGGGTACACGCCCGGAAAAGAATGTGCAGAGACCAAGGGACATATTGTTCAAACTGCAATCTTTCACTTTCAAAGACAAACCTCTGAAAGCGGCGAGAGAGCAAGGACCCCTGGACTTCAGTAATTCAGAATACTACTATTCCAAGATGTATCAGGTTCAACATCATAACGCAGAAGAGTGTTCAAACCAATCACCAACAAATTCAGGAAATTAGGATTTTGCTTCCATTGGCTGTGCCTGACGGGCCTGGCATTTGAAAGCTCAGGCCCCCAACATCAGATATCTGCCTTAGAAGAAGGCTGCGAAGCACTCAGTATACCTGCGCCCCAAACAGAATACAACTTTTTTTCGATGGCTAGACCCGCAATAAAGTCACACCAACTATAGACTCCCCCGAGGTCCAAGAGAAGTGAAAGGTGACCAGGCCGGAGCGGCCCTATGCGCCTTGGGGAGGTGGCCCCCGGACCCATGAATTACGTCTTCCTCAGAACATTCTCTACTACAGGTTGCCACCAACGAATATCTACAGAAGTGAATTTGGTTAAGAGGCCAAACGGCAGAGCTCAAGCTCCTTAGACCCTGCTAAGTGTGAGGAGATCAGAAGTGAGAGGTGGACCACGTTGTAAAGTTTTCTCAACAAATGCCAGTTTATTATATTCAAAGGTTGGATGAACACCTCACTGTCCCTATCCCGACAAGGATTTTCCTGCCTAAAATAAACTAAAGGAAATACTCTAACAAAGGATATCTGCCCCTCACACGTGTACATATAACAAATAAATAAGGAAATACATGGCAGTACAAAACAACAATGAATGAATTCACAATGTAACTAGAGTCTCTTCACAACCTGGGCAAATTCCCCTCCTTAGGTTTAAATGTGTTTCTGCTTCCCAGTTCAACAATCCTTCCTGTCCTTTGCCACAAACTATTTGCCTGCAGCTCGTCGTCCCCTGGGAGAGAAGGGGTTAACACTGTGAAGGAAGTGTGGAGGAGGAGTTTTGTGTTTAAGAGGATTTTCTAACACAGAGCGCGCTGAGTCTTTCCTGTCCTTTGTGTTCCGTTGTGGGCCACCAGCGCTGGGATTTGCATTTGCCATTTGCTTTCTGCTTCCAAGTGGGATTCAAGTTGCCATCACGCTGCACGTCTGTTAATCTATCTACCGTTGAAGAAGACCAGCTGTTAGCTTTCTGCTGCACACACTGAGGACAGTGCCATAGAGGTGGGAGGTTAGGGGTTAGAGACCGACAATGGCATCTCCTCGAGCTGTCGGGCGTTCCCCGCCCCTACTTCCATTGTGCTGATTAATACGATGTAAATAGTTGACACCTGGCATTTAACCTGAGCCGCGCTGTTTGTGCCTTTATTCATTATCCATTGAACCCCGCTGGACTCCTGTGACTTCTGTGACTGCTCCTTTGTGGCGCTTCTCGCATGTAACAGCGAATTGAAAAGCCTGCCTGCAGAAACTTTTGTCCGAGGTGGTGCGATTGGTTTTGTGCTTTTTTGCTCTTCCCGCTCCTATGTGCTGATTGCCCTGTTGAGGGAGCATTTTCTCTAGTAATATAGGGCTCGGGGGCTGTTTGCACATGTCCTTCTAGTTGCCACTGGGATCTGTTAGGACTTGTTGGGACCATTGTGGACCATTGTATCTGTAAGCTAATGACATATTTTACTATTTACTGTTCATAACCGCAACAGAATCTCATCAATTTGGCGTTACTCTTTGCTTTTATTTTTGTTTTACTAAAACTCTGGTTGGGGCTGCAAGTATTTTTATCCCCCCACCGGCGTAGCACTGAGGGTTTCGCTCCTCTCCCCCTCCGGCATAATTATTTTTAGCCCTGATCTTAAATGGGTTTTTAACTTTTCTTTTTATGGCACATCTGATTAAACTGCTCCCTTTAGTCCACCTTTGCCCTCACCACTAGCATTTGGAGCTTCTCTTGCTCCAGAGATCTTCTGATGCATACCATCCACCATAAATGTCCTCAAGGCCCCAGGGTGCACGCCAGCCACCTGAATCGGCCTACCGGGAAGGAACGCTTCACCTGCCTTCGCTTTCTGCTGCGTAGCCTCTGCAAACCAGGTCGCCAACGAGCAAGCTTCTCTCCTGCACGCCTCCCACTGCGCGACCTCTGCCCTTCGGACTCTGGGAGGTACAGACCCTCTCAGGACCGTCAGTGCAATCTGCCACCCAGAGGTCCCGGCGTTTCTCTCTCCTCCAGCTTCAGTCTGGACTGCCTGTACGAGTCCCGCTGCTGCCGCTTTTTACTGCAACTACTCCTCTCCTACTCTCTCTTGGCCTGCACGTGAGGGAAATTTCTAAGCCTTCCAGACTCCCTCAGGTGTGGGTCATTTGCATCAATGATTTAACCATTCCTGCAACATTGCACCTCTTCAGCCCTCTTCCTCGTCCCAGTGCCTAGGGAATTTTGGGACTCGAAGTCCCTAATGGAAAAGTTAGGTTTCTGAGCTTGATTATCACTTTTAAACACAAGTTTAAACACAAGGAATTTCATAAGAATCAGTCACCAAACTTGATAGACAAGGTATAGGAAAGTCTCTTAAGCTGTTATTATTCATAAACTTTGGTTCAAAGTACCTTTGGGTGTCAGAGAGGACTTTAGTTTTATAAGTCTGCTGCATTTTTGAAGGGTCTTGATTTCTCCCAAGACCTAGGAATTTTGATTGTCCTCACTCCTACCTATATGTGTATCCTGTGGAACAGCAAGATGGTTAGTACAACAAGCCATTACATATTTTGGCACTGTGGAGTTATCCTCCCTAAAAAAAGACAAATACTGTGTCTCATCCTACAGATTCCTCTCATTCCCCTTGGCCTTTTCTCCTCCGAGGTGATCCTCCCGCAGAACACCACCCCCAAGGTCAGGATCAGAAAGCGTCTGCCTTTCCCTGGCCACCTGGGAGGAGACTTTAGGCAGGGAATTAGTGAAGAGTCTGTAGGATTTATCACATAGGCCACAACAAGGCAAAACATAAGCCGGGAGAGGGTGTATGTGGGGGAACATCTACGGCAGAACCACATGCCCCATGAGTATTGTTAAAAGGTTCTAGTTGTTGTTTTTGTGGGTAGAAAGATCACAAACAAGCGATCAGCAAAACTCTACATTGAGGACACAGAAATGTATGTATTAGTGCATATAGATGAGAAAGGTGGTCGGGAATATCAGTGGATTAAACTTAATTTAAATAATCACTTAACTCCACCGGACGATTGCATGGGGAAGATGGAGAACGAGACATGTTGAGCACAAACCATCGAAAGCTCACTACCAACCTGAAGGTAATAAGCTATATGATTAACATAATATTATTCAATTTAAGAGCGCTAAACTCCCCAAACGAAAGATCACACCGTATACATCTTCTAGACCGTATACATCTTCTAGAACAGTCTAATGCCGATATAGGCCTGATCCAAGAAAAGCACTTACTAAAACAGGACGAGCACAAATTACATTGCAGGGCATACCCAACCCAATTTTGCACAGCAAGTCCCACTAAAAAGACTGGAGTGGCAAAACTGATTAAACAGAGCCTCCCACTTCAAATAACTCAGGTCATCAAAGACAAAGAGGGCAGGCACCTACTGATCAAAGGCTCGCTATAAAATAGCAAAATCACATTGACCTCCATCTTTGCCCGAAACTCTGGAAAGGAAGATTTCCTGCTCATACTATTTCTGATAATATCCCAAAAAGCAGAGGATGACATGATCCTGGGGCAGCAGGTCTTGAATATAATTATGAACAGAGACTTTCACCACTCTAGGGATCAAGTAACACAAGCCAAGGAAACAACAACACAGCTTTTAAATGCCCTATGAGACATAGTCATCAAAGACATATGGAGTGTCTGTTAAGGTTAGAAAGTAATATATTCTGGTGTAAGTGGTGTGTAAATGAGAATAAAGGGAAGGACTTCTCCTTTTATTCTCATGTACACATCGCTTACACCAGAATAGATTACTTCCTAACCTTAAAGTCGCTACATGAATGGGTTGAAAAGATAACCCCTCTAAAGATCTTCGATCATAGCCTGATAAGATTGGACCTTAAGGTTGGATGACAGCGGGAAGGCGAATTTAATTGGATATTACTATTTCCTAAGGGACCATGCAGTGGTCACTGGAAACATGAGACCAGATAGAAGAATAGTTTGCTCTCAGCCACAGATACTAACACCCACTGGGTGCATTTAAGGCAGTAATAAGAGGTCATCACATTGCAGCAGGAACCGCACTGAACAAGACTAGGGCCCGGGAACAAGAGACACTAACCTTCGAATTGAAAACACTAGAAGACTAACCCAAAAAAACAGGCTTACACAAGAGCTGGAGGAAGCTCACAATGACAGGGGCCAATTAAACACGATTTTTGTTAACAAAGCAGACAGACATCCTATTAGAACCTCTTCAGAGATTATTCAACTCATTGCAGGAGTCAGGAACTATTTCTGAAACCATGTCCCAGGTAACAATTATTGTTATTCCCAAGCCAGGGTAAGACCCAACGAAGTGCACTTCATATTGGCCCATTGCCTTGCTTAATTTGGAGTACAAAATTATTTGCCATGATACTTGCACTTAGATTGGAGAGCCTCCTACCATCCTTGATCCACCCTGATCAGGGCGGTTTTATTCAACATAGGCAGACCTTTGATAATGTCCAAGGGATATACCAACTATGCGATATGGTGCAATTTTTATTGCAACTAATGTATTTAATTCCTATATATTTTAATAGTCGGTTGGGATTAGTTTTTTGTTATACTGAAATTGTATTATTTTGTTTTAAACATATCTTTATTGTTTTTCACATACAAGCAAAACATCCCTCAAGTCACCCACTTTCTCGCCGCCCCACCCCGGAAGAGCTGCTCATTGTTGCTATAATTCTCGGGAATGTCTATGAGTTATATATGTCTGTTATTCTAATATTGTGCATGCACCATTGTTCCATATAGTCTGATTGTGGGTATTCCAAACTCCCCCCATTCCTTCGTGAAGGATTCATTCGTGCCTTGTAAGATATGTGTAATCTTTTCCATGGTCATTTGTGACCAGACCTTCTGCAACCATGCCTATAGTAGAGGTGGGTCTTGCTTTTTCCATTTTTCAGCAATTGTCGCCCATGCCGCTATGACCAGGCCTCCATTGTGCCCTATTATAATTCTTGCCCAGTTTATCTTTCATTCCGCAGAGCCACACTTTCTCCCCTAGCTGTTCCACCTCTGGGAATATCTTTTTCATCTCCGCCTTCACTTCGGACCAAAATCCTTTGGCCCCTTGGCAGTCCCACCATATGTGCTTCTACGTACCTGCCTCTGAGCATCCCCTCCAGCAGCAGTCGGAAGATTCCAGATACATAGTGCTGAGCCTTTCGGGTGTGTAGTGCCATTGGGTAACTATTTTTAGCCACATTTCCCGAGTTTGCACTGTCCGGATCAGTTTTGGTATGCTAGTCCACAACTCCACCCACTGCTGTTTTGGAATCTCTTCCCCAAGTGTTCTCCCCCATCTGATCATATAGGCCCATTTAACTTCTTCATCCTGTGTGTTGATAAAGTTATAGAGAGAGGAAACTTACTTCTTGGATCCGGAGTTGGTTAGTAGGTACCTTTCGTATGGAGTTAAGTTTCTTGTAGCTGCTTGAGTGACCTCTGGTGTCGCCAGCCCATGTCTGAGCTGCTCATATTTGTACCTGTCCGCCTCTGTCAAGTTCAACATGGTTTTACATTCTTTGAATGATCTTACTTCTTTATCTTGGAACATTTCGCCATTTTTTTGCACCCGGCGGCTTCCCATTTCTCAAAGGCCCCACGCTCCAATCCTGGCGGGAATTGGGGGTTCCGACAAATGGGTGTGGAGAGAGCTACTGCTGTGGTCATGACGCCCTTCCGCATTTGTTCGTCCCAAGCTTCCAGTGTGGTTTTCATGACCTCGCTGATGCAGAGATTTCGGTGTCTATGTTGCTTGGATTTCCATAAAACGTCCTCCAACGGAGTTCTGGCGACCGCCCTATCTTGAGTTACCCATATTGTTTGTTGATCTTCCCCCAGCCATTCCTTCAGCACCCATAATTACGCTGCTTGATAATATTTTCTGAAGTGTGGAAGGGACATTCCCCCTGCTGTGGTAGGTGCCGTGAGGGTGGCCCTGGAGACCCTTGGGGGTTTTCTCTTCCAGATATAGGACGAGATTGCCCTTGACAGTTCCTTGAAGAATGATTTTGGGACTGTTATTGGGAGAGCGTGAAAGTAGTACAGTAACCGGGGGAGAATATTCATTTTCACCGATTGAATTCTACCCCACCATGAGACCATTAGCGGGCACCATCGTTCCAAATCCCTCTTCACTCGTTCGAGGAGCGGAGGATAATTTCCCTTATTTAGCAAGTCCACCTTGTGTGTGAGTGTTATACCCAGGTACTTGATACCCTCCTCAGCAATTTTTAGTCCTAGAGATGCTGCCTCCCTTTCCAGTGCCCTCTCTCACCTACCAAATGCAGCATCTCCGATATTTTCCAGTTTATTTTTAGGCCTGACATCGCCCCGAAAGCCTCCAGTTCTTCTATGGTTCGCGGTAGGGTCCTCCCCGGGTCTTCTAGGGCCAACAACATATCGTCTGCATAGGCTATTACTTTGTGTTGTCTGACTGCCATCTCAATCCCCCTTACCAGGGTAGATTCCCTGATTCCTATTAGTAGTGGCTCCAGAAAAATAGCATAAAGAAGGGGGGAAAGAGGGTATCCCTGTTTGGTTCCCCTTGTTATCTTTACCCTGTCTGTGACCTCACCCTTTATTGCTATTCTTATTGATGAGGAGTTGTAATTGGCTCTAACCATGTTTATGTAGTGATGTCTAAATCCCATGTGCTTCAGTGTTTTAAAAAGTATAGACCACTCAACCCGGTCGAATGCCTTTTCGGCGTCTAATGAGAGCAGGATTGCTGGCGTGTGTGTGATGGCAATCTTTTCCACTAGGTGTATTAGTCTTCTTAGATTGTCATGCGCTTGCCTGCCCAGAATAAAGCCGGATTGGTCAGTGTTTATTAGGGTGGGCAGAAGCGGGGATAACCTAGCAGCAAGAATTTTGGTGTATATCTTAGAGTCCAAATGTATCAAGGCAATAGGCCATATGAGCTAGGGAGGGAGGTGTCTTTACCTGATTTATGGAATACCAGAACCTTGGCTTCATTCATGGATGGGGTTACGTTTCCGCTTTCTTTAAAGGTGTTTAACAGTCTTGTCAGAACTGGGGTGAGTATGTCCGCATATTTTTTTTAAAAGGGGGCTGTGAAGCCATCTGGGCCAGGTGCTTTATTGTTTGGGAGTCCTGCAATTGCCCTCTTCACTTCTTCTTCGCTGATCCGGGTCTCCAATGCCAATTTTTCTTCCTCGGATATTTTTGGAATGGGGAGGGATTGTAGGAACCTGTCTTGGTTGCCTTCATCCAGGCACTCCGTAGCGTACACCTTTTGGTGGAATGCCTTCAAGGCCTCCCCTATATCCTTGGTGCGCGTTTGTGTCTCTCCTTGTGCATTTTTGATGTTTATGATGGTCATTGTTTTTTGTTTTACGCAGAGTTGTCTTGCTAGGTATCTGTCTGCCTTATTGGCTTTGATGTAGTATTGTTGCTTGAGATAGAGGAGGGATTTCGCTCCCTTTTTATTGTGCAGCATTTCCAGTTGCCCATGCGCATGTCTCAGAGCTTTCTCGAGACTCCTGGTGGGGTGAGTCATTAGTTCCTCTCGAATGTCCGCTACTTTCTTTTCAAGTTCTCTTTCCCAGCAGTGCCTCTGCTTGTCCTTGGAGGCTTTCAGTGCTATCATATGTCCACGGATCTCCGCTCTGAAAGCTTCCCATACTGTTCGCAATGGGACCTCCCCTGTATCGTTTTGTGCAAAATATTCTATGATTTTTGTCCCTTATCGCTTCTCCCGTCACCAGGTCTGAGAGAAGATCTTGTGGTAGCCTCCACCGCCAAAGTCCTCCCCCCTTCCCTAGGTGCTGAACTTCCAACCATATTGGGGCATGATCCGACATCGCTATTGGGCCTATTTCCATTCCTTGAATTTTGCCCATCAGCCCCACCGATACCCAGAAGTAGTCAATTCTCTACATCATGTTGTGTACATGCGAGTAATTTGTGAAACCACTGTTTTGGCCCTTCAGTTCCCTCCAAACATCACATAGCGCCATCTGGTCCATCATTTGCTTGAGATGCTTGGACGGGGCTCCCTGACTATGGGGTCCCCCCGCGCTCCTATCTAATTGTGGGTGCCAGGCCATATTTAGATCTCCCCCCCAGTATTACCTCTCCTTTTGCAAAACCCTCAAGCTTCCCCATCGTGTCCCGCAAAAAACCGCCTTGACCCGTGTTGGGTGCATATATATCGCTGCCAGGGTGAGACGGCTACCGTCTAGCATAAAGTTGGCAAACGCAAACCTCCCTTCCCTATCTGTTTGCTTGTCTATGAGTGCTGCGTCCGCTCCCCCTTTTATTGCTATCAGCACCCCAGCCCTTTTATCCATAGCATTTGATTGTGCCCATATCTTGTACCCCCTGAGATATACCTTCTTTTTATCCTGGGCCCTTATGTGTGTTTCTTGGAGCAGCAGGATGTCCGCCTTCTCCCTCCTGAGCATGCTCTCTTTTTCCTCTTCACAGGAGAGTTCAGGCCCCTTACGTTATAGGATAGAATTCTAGGTTTCCCCATCTCGTCTAGCCCGGATTAGATGTCATAAGATCCCAAGTGCTGTGAACCCTTCTTTCCTCTGGAGTTCCCCCCCACCCGCACTCACTCCCAAACTCCCCAACTTCCCCCCAACTGATAACATTGAACCAACTATGATCCCGAGGAGGGCCCGGGTACCTAAGGATGGTAGGGAGTTGCGCCTATCGCTCCCTGCCCTCCGTGAGCTCGGGTTAAACTTTGCGGGGAATCCTAAACCCTGCATCTTCCTCAGACCTTCCTGTGTACCTGTTCCTGGTCCCCTCCCGGGCCGCTGGGTATTGCGTTCTTCGAATATCCTTTAGTTTTCACCTCTCCAGCCTCATGTAGTTAGATTCTGTTCCCAGTAATGTCACTGAAGCCAAGTCCTGGTATAGCTGAATGTCTACCCCATTCATCCTTATGTGGTCTACCTGCCTCGCCCTCCTTAAGATTTGTTCTTTTTGCGGGTACGAGAAGAGGGCTACCAACACATCTCTAGGTCTTTCCCCTGGACGCCAGTTCTTTTTGGGCCCACTCTGTCGATCCCAATGGTATCCGCTTCTTGCGCCTCTATGATGTCTCTAAACACTTCCTGCACTGCATTTTTAAGATCCTTATCCAGAACCGACTCCGGCATATTATTAATGCGGATATTGGATCTGCATGATCGATATTCTAGATCCTCACATTGGATCTCTAAGTTGTGGGTCAGCCGCACAAGGTGTTCCTGCGTCTCGCTGCTATGCAGTGCTTCATCTTCCACGTTTTGAACTATTCTCAAGCGTGTCTGTCCTTTCTTCCAGTTTGGCCACATCTAACTTCAGTTCTTGGACCACCTGCTTCATGTCATTCCTCATCGTGACAAATTGGTCCTGCACCGTTGACATAAACTTGTCCTGCCACTCCACAAACCATGCATGCATGTCATCCCTTGATGCAGGAAGGTTGCTTGTGTTGGGGGGGAAGCTGTTGACTGTGGGGTCTTCCAGTGTCCTTCCCCTGGTGTTTACCGGGGTATCAGACGAACACATTTGAAGCAGGTTCGCGTCTTGTTTGGTAGATTGTGGGTTTGGTTGGTTTGAGCCCCCTTTGCCTTGGACATTGCCGCCATGACGTGGTCCCACGATGAAATTGGGTGCCTTTGGGGGACGTCTTTGCTATGCCCTTGGACTAATGTCTTTGTTGCCCTCCTCCAGCTGAGACGGGAGGGAACTGTGGGGGGGCAGGCTTTGAGAACTTGCTTAGCTGTGGAGGGGGTACAGTCTCTCCTGCCCCTTAGAAGCACTGGGCCTACGGATCAGACCTGGGGGCTGTGGTTCTGGGGGAACAGTCCTTCACTTTTTACGTCATCAGTTCTTATCCACCCTTCCCCCCGCAGCATGTTGCCTTGATGGTGGATTCTCTCCCCAGGTATGGCTTGGGGCCTTATGTATTTACTTGGGGGGGGGGGTCCCCTGCTGGGTAGAATTCCCCCTTGGCCTTCTTTGCGGGGGGAAGGGCACCGGGGGGAGAGCCGCTCACCTTTTGCGCCCGCCTGTGCCTGTCTCCGGTGTGCCTCGCGGCACAAGCTCGATGCTCTGCTTCCTCCACCCGTTGTGCTCTGCGAGCTTCCCGGGCTCTGTCAGCTGGGCGCCAGAGCGGCTGCGGGATCTCTGCGGTCCAGATGGGAGGTGGGCCGCTCCTCGCGAGAGCCGATACGTGCGCCCCACGCTGCTGTGCTCCCCACCGCTGCCTCCTCCTCTGCCCCCTGTCGCTTCTCTCGGCGGCGCGGCTCCAGCAACGATCCTCGGAGGGGGAGGGGCGCCCTTGTCTCGTTGCATCCACGTCTCTTCTGTCCACTCCTCGGGGACGATTTCCCCTCTCCTCAGCGCTGGCGGCCTCTGCGGGTTATCGGCTGGATATTTTAATGGGTTTTCATTCAGATATTCGGCTCAATGAAGTGCTTTTCTGCGGCCATCTTGGAATCGAAATTGTATTAATTCTTAACAACAAATTGTAATCATGAAATATTTGCTTGATGGATATATTTAAAGTATAAATGTTTTAATGTCAAGCCAAATATACTTAATAAAAAGGGGAGTTAACTATGAAGGATAGATGGCAAATAAGGCACCCGCAGGGTAGAGTTAACTCATTGTATTGCCCAGACCATAAAATATTTTCTCACATTGATTTGACATGGCTTAATGATGTGGCTAGCTGGCAAAATTAAGATGCTGAGTATTGGTAGAGCTCCTCCTGGATCATTTGCCCCGTCCGTATGTCTGGGACAAGCTGGGCTATAGATTAAGAGAATGTGGCTATGCTGAGTGATCTGCATGTGAGAATGCCCCTGGGGCGTAAAGGTGGAGGAGTATATGCGTATTTATGACCTAGAAGAATAGACTATTGGAGTGATTTGAGTAGCCCTAAAACAGTGTATATGTGGAGAGAGTATTTCGATGGTGTCCGTATTAAGAAATCTTTACTAAATTCCTTGGAAAAACAAGAGTGTGAATTAAGGCATAGGAGCAAAATTACAAATCCATCTGAGGAAGACAAGAGTGCGATGTGGAAATGGGAGAAGGCCTCTGCTCAAACACCGGCAACAATAGGAGCGTTTGAGTACACCAGACTTTTTTTTTTTATTTGTTTTACTCTTTTTATTTTTTATGTGACAACATCACAAGGGGGATAAACTGGGGAGAATCCTGGTATGGTTTAGATGGCAAAACACGTGGCACACCTTCATCATGAAACTTAAGGGTAGAAACAGGGTCATACAGTTTACTTAGAAGGGGATTAATGACACATTGCGGATTTGTATGATTAAGAGGCAGTGGTCGATTTGGACTAAATTGTGGATTATTTAGCGGAAGCCTAGCTAGCCGGTCCTTGATGCAACAATGTCATAATCGTTAAATTCTCCGGACACCACTACTACTTCATCCATTCAGTGCCTCAGAACTGGAAATACCTCAAATATGGATGGGGTCCCTTCTGAGTTCTATACGGTATATGCAGGAATAATAGCAGCAATATTAGCAAGAGTTTATCAGGATGCATACCCCATCATTGAGACAGGTCACAATTACAGTCCTTCTAAAACCGGGAAAAGATGGCTCCAGGCCAACGTCTTATAGGCCCTTTCATTGTTAAACACAAGATGCCAAAACTATAAGTGGGCTCTTAGTGCAGTGTATTCAACGGGTGATCTCTGGGTTAGTTCACTCCGACCAGAATGGTTTTATACCAGGTAGGAATACACTGATGAATTTGGAGATATTTCATACTAGCAAAAAGTACACGTTCTCAGGACAGGTTCTGTAGACAGACATGCTAACACTCTCATCAGTTGTTGAAAATCAGTCGGTCAGTCAATACGTTTATTTCGGCTTTGTGTCATAAAAGTATTGCAAAACAGATAAAAACAATACCATTTTTAAAGAAAAAAGGAAGGGAAGAAAAAGAAAAAGGGGACATTCAGTCAATTTTTAAACAAATTGTTCAGAGAACCCTAAGCCAATCCTTTAAGTATTGAAAGGTTTAGGATCTGGCAGAACAAACAGGAAGTTGGGAACATAACACAGGGAAACCATAGGTAAAGACACAGTAGCATTACTTCGACATTGTCTTTAGGGGTCTCGACTGGAGGGTATTTACTGTAAGCCTTTTCCCAAGTGGAATGATATTCGGTCCCGAAAGCACTGGTCTTCTTGATGTATTTTCCAAATCTAGGCCACTTGGTATGATTACACTGTTAACGGTTGTTTGGCTTCTTGCCAGATAACTCAATATGTGCTTAGCAATATTTTTAAGCTGTTGGAGACAATTGTAACAGAATCAAGAATGTTGCTACCGCTCTGGCATACCCTTGTACAACTCAGGATTTGTTCTTGTGTTGCAAATAGGCAGCGTCTTACAGCTCAAAGCCAGTGTGTACATGTATTGACAAGTGCTTCCCTGGGTTTATGGTCACTTGGCACCAGTTTGGGTACCCTGTGCAAATGTACAGTCCCCTGGGATTTCTGAGGAACTGTTACCCTTCCAGGGTTTACATGGTGGATGTAATGGGGTTGACCTATTCGGCTCTCCATCTTGTCAGGTGCAATTTTTAACCTGTATTCCTTGTCCACCTGTGAATTAGTCGTCTGGGGCAATACGTGGGTGGTTGATACTTGGACACTACTATGGCAAATACGGCTGGTTGTGGCTGTTTCAAATAGCAACCCTTTATCTACAGTTGCAAGTGTGGAGTAAATACTTGATTTATTGCAGTTTGTGGGCCAACTCCATTAGATTTGGTGGTTTTGGTGGCTCGGATGTTACTAAGGCAATTTTCAGACTGGGTCGACCCAGGTTCCACCAGAGTATTTAAGACCTTTCCCAACAGCATCCACCAATGAAAGGGTCAGTTTCTTTAGAATGAGAAGTTTGGCAAAAACAGAGCTGCACTGGGACTCTTGGTGTGCTAAGTTTCCCTCGCCGGGCTGTATTGGTGAACATTCTGCTAATTGTTTGCACGATAGGAGTGGCTTAACCATCCCATTGTCCAAACCAGCACAGCTGCCAGCCACCCTCCCCTCGTAATCGGTCAGGCAAATGTCTGACCAGTGGTGACTTATTCTTGGTGCCCCACGGGCCCTGATCGTGTTCAAAGAAATCAGAGGGCTTATCATGGATGATCGGCTCTGGTGACGTAAGACCCTCCTCGCTATCTACAGTTGCATTGGTGATGGGCAATGGATGGGGCCGTTTAAAGCTGCACTGAATGGGGAGTACAGTAACAGGAAAAACAGCAGATGCAACAGCAGACACTGAATCAGGGGTATTGTTAAAGGGCCAGATAGACTGGGCAGACGTGCAAGATTAATGGTCAGCGCTTCCCATTTGTCCAAGATCACTGGGCTGACACGTGAAAATACACATGGGCTTGTTGGTTTTAATAAGAGGCTCAGCATTGTGCAATGAGTTGCCCCACCCTTCAACGATCCAAACTGAAGTGAACATTAGAAGAACACAAAAAGTGGTCTATCTCACTCATCAGGGTGTAAGCTTCCCCCTGGTGCCCAAATGAATTGAGCAAGCTGGTTTCGGCAGTACATAACATGGAGGATGGTGGGGCCAACGCCAATGCTGGAATGTTCCTTTTCACAAACAGTTTAGTTTGGGGAATGGTGCCGTAGTTTGTTCCAATGTGGTGGATGTAACAGAAGGGATAAGGGTAGCCATCTTAAAGCTGCATAGCAGATTAGCAAAAGGCCCATTTTTGTAGAAATAGTGATATACTTAGAAACCCTGCACAAATCAATTATCGCTTAGGGTCACGAAATGTCACAGAATATCAATGTCAGAACAAAAGTTCCATTCACCTTGCTTCCTTTTTGTTTCCACAGATAGATTTATTAAAAACGGCCTAATGGCGTCCAGCAGTGACTCTCACCTGTTCAGAAATACCGCTTGGGTGCATGGTGGATCCACTTATCGCATGTGCAGATTCTGAAGGCTACGCAGCCTGTTCAGCGGCTTCAGCGGTCCACAGTAGGCAGATAAACATCCTGGAAAATCATCGAAGGACTGCCAGCTGCCAACTCCCGTGCCCTTCCCCCGCCGGCTTCACCCTGCGGGGTGAGGCCAGGATGGAAGTATAGAGGGGGCGTGGCCTTCAACAAAGCTGCCCGCAAGGCTTCCTGGGATTCTGGCTAATGAGGCAACTCCTGCACCCTTTCCCCCACGGGAAAATCAATGATCCTGTAGGTCGCTGTTCTGATTCGCTGATCGCTTGATGTGCTTTGCACCCTGAAGTAAACTGCACTGAGAATGGGGGCGTGTGGCTGGCTGACATATCCCAGAGTAGACAGTGTGGGGAGGCAAGAGTTGGTGTGCTGCTGCATACTGCAACCATATGTGCTTGCTCCCCACCTGTCGCCTCACCCTGGCCTGGTGCAGTTTATTGCAGTGCAAATCTCTCTGAAACCGGGCATCCTAGGGTCTTGAAACGTGGTTTACGAGGTCCCATACGGACATTGAGTTTTGTTCCTCGTGTCGGGACTGGTTCTTCTACAACCACATTGATGTTTCGCCGATTTCAGGCAACCATCTCATGCATGAAGGTACTGAAATCAAGGGAAAGGGCTGGGGTGTCCACATATTATGTAGCCAGTCATGTCCTGAGGGTCCTAACAGGAAACTATGCCAAATTTGGTGCATATTGGTGAAATGGTGTGGAATTGTATAAGGAACAATGCTTCGCCAAGCCACAAACCAACAAACACATTTTTACTTGTGCTAAAATCTAGGGAAAGGGCTGGGGTGTCCACAAGTCATGTAGCCAGTACAGTAATGCCTGGAGGGTCCTAACAGGTAACTATGCAAAATGTGGTGGAGATTAGTGAAACATCGTGGAAAAAGGGAACAATGCTTCACCAAGTCACAAACCCACAAACAAATTCAGAGTTTTGCTGAAATCTGGTGGAAAGGGTTGGGGTGTCCAAATGTCATGTAGCCAGTAATGTCTCGAGGATCCTAACAGGTAACTATGGAAAATGTGGGGCTGATTGGTGAAACGGTGTGGAATTGTACAAGGAACAAGTCTTCACCAAGCCACAAACACATTTTGGCTTGTGCTGAAATCCGGGGAACGGGGTGGGGTGTCCAAATGTCATGTAGGCAGTATTGTCAGGAGGGTCCTGTGAGAAACCTGAGTATGTCTCACCCGCTAGACCCCGGGGATCTGTCATTCAGGTGGCCAGGACACGGCCAATGCTTTTGGATCCAGTTCCTGGGGATGGAACAGTGCGGGAAGATCACGTGGATGAGGGGTCTTCGGGGAGTGGAAGGGGGACACCCGAGGGTGAGACGCAGAATCCCCTTCTCCCCATCCTACCAGGTAGGATACCTAGGCACTCAACACCCCCCCGCCCCCTTTCCCAACACAAACACTTTTCTCACAGACAGTTCACTGTGAGCGACAATGGACTAACACCAGAGCCGTATACTTGACATGTCCCAATAATACGGACAGGTAAGGTCAGTCCATTATGGATCATTACACACGCGTGACTTCCATCACACTTCCCCACACGGATAAAAGGCGGAGCATGAAAGTACACTCTGAGCGAGGCAGGACACACGAGGAAACAGCAGTTCCAAGGTGGCAGTTTAATACAAGGAGAAAGACGGCAAGACTGCAAAGGGTTGCAAGGAGGAAAGTACCCTTGACCTTTAAGTACCATTACTCTTGTGAGCCTTGGAAAGTAAGAAAACTAAGACCAGGAAATGAGGCTGATCAAACCTGTACAGTGTGTGGGAGGTACCCGGGGCTCTCCTGTGTCGATAAACCAGGCAGGGAGGAGCGATTGCTGCTGTGGTACCGCCCTTGGCTCCTACAACCAAGCAGTGTCAGGAAAGACAGCACAGCCGGTGAGTTGGAGAGACTGATAACAAACCAGCTTGTCTTTTGAACCAACGTCGTAAGCTGCAACATTGTGTAAAGAGAATAGTGTGTGAGGCGTTTGTAAGAAGCAACACCAAAAATTGGAAATCCACAGGAGTAGTTGAACTTTATAATTGAACTTTTGGAGGCAGAGAAAAGATACCATACACAGGATGGTCCGGCGCTGCGTAGGTGCTCATTCTAAGGTCTCTATTAGGCATCCAACTAATACTGAAAGTGAGAAAAAGAATATTGAGGTTGAAGTGGTCATGCAACGGGTGAAGCTAAATCCTGTGCACATTCGAAAGTCTTTGATAGTTTAAATGTACATTGCAATTGGTCCGAGCCCGGCCGAGAGAGACTATTTGAATGAATGAAAGGGATCTGAGCCCAGAAGAGGGGGATCCAATGTTGAACTTCTCTTTTGAAAGGGATCTGAGCCCAGAAGAGGAGGATCCAGGATGAACACCCAAATTGAAAACTGGAAAAGGGAAAGAACGCTTGTGTGTTGTTTTTTTGTACATCAGGCCCTCTGAGTCAAGAGACTTGCAAGAAGTAAAGAGACGTGGTCACATAAGGTCCTGAACTGTGAAAATAGAACTGAATCCTCGTGCTGCAGAAGCCAGAGTGTGTGATTTGCTAGAGTGACCTGCCTTGTCCCGTGCTGAAAACGTGGGGAAGGAAGGCCAACGGCCCGAGCATCCTGACTTTTCATTTTGTGAGCACTTCTTTCTTTTTGTGAACATCACCTCACATTATTTGCGAATTAGTGGTAAGGATTGGCAATAGGTTTTTTAGTATAGGCCCTTTTATTTTGACACAACTCCACTAGGACTGCATTATTATTATTTGATGGCCGTAGCTTGCTCCCATCTGTAGATTTAGGTTTAGTTGGGCGTTTAACACACCCTTTCAAAAGTTCAATAAACACCCTTGAACTGTAGTCACTTTTGTCTGTCTTGCTGTTGATACCATGCCTTTCCTTACATATGGTGTCAGTAATGGGATATGATTTAATTGATAAAAATGTTAAATTCATGCTGATAATTGTTGTACCACCAGATGGGGAAAATAGAATCATTGAACTCCTTGACTCTGACCGTGTACCCTCTCTAAAAGAGGTTTTGCTCTATCAACTCTGTATCCCAACTGGTCAACAAGATCTGTTCTTTATAACTCAAGTACTTTTAGATACCCTCCCACTCTTTCATTATAATGTACAACAGTGGGATTGAATAAGATAGAAAATTCCACCAGCCTTTACCTTTTAGATCTACGGCCCTAAACTCCACATTCCCCCATCTCCCTCCACCCCCTCCGGAACTTTTTTAGTTTGGTACCCAATTACCATCCGTAGGAGGGCCATCAGGGTTAGAAACCAACCCACTAAAACCACCCCCTTCGGCAGAATCAGACTCTTTATCCGAATGAGGCGAAACCTGTTTTTTTTCCGATTTAGAAGAAAACACCAAAGGAACCCTTACCCCAACGGAAGAAATGGCAGACCTAGCAGCGGTCATAGCCCAGTTAGCGGCCCATCAAATGCAGGCCAAAGCTAGAATCCAAGAAAACTTAACGAAATTGGTCCAGTTGCAAGTTAGACCCCTACTACCGCAGGGGATACTTCAACCGTACCTCGAAGGCGAAGATCTAGGGAACTGCTTTCTGAATTTCAAATGATTGGCCAAAGGCTAGGATGGGAAGACAACCTAAAAAGGTGCTATTTGGGTTCTCTGTTGAAAGGTGAACTACAGACCACCTACCAAATACTCTATCTTTCCCTGGGGACCACCTTTGTATCCATCAAAGAAGGGCTATTGAAAAGAGTGGGGCAAACCATTTAATTTCTGTCAGCAGAAACTGAGGGCCATTAAATTAAATCCAGGAGAAACCCCCCTGGAATTGGGAGAACATATGAGAAACACTGTAGCCCTCTGGATTAATAACAAATCCCTAGAAGAGCTGATAGAAATGATCACATTAGAACAGTTCACCAACTCCTTACCCCCTTTTTTGCAAAAGGCTGTCTTACAATTAAGTCAACCTACCCTAGCCATGGCCAGTTAAACCAGGCAAAACCACTCGGATGCAGTCATATACTTCCACTCGGTACATCGAGGTGAGGAATGGAAGGTTTGCAAATCTACCCACCGACCCCAACCTCAGGGAGTAGACGAACAAGGAGGGTCATATAAAACCAAGGAATGGATACCAAAAGAAAGACTAGAAGTCAAGAGATCTGACCCAAAAACAAACACAAAAGTAAAAGGGAGGAACCTAAAGGAAGCAGACCACCCCCTCTTATCTACTTTTCATGTAGAGAAATGGGGCATTTGTCAGGCATTGTAAGAAATATTTAAAAGACGAACCTATGGAAATAGGTTGTTTAAAGGGAGAAGAGGGGGAAAAACCCAAAGAGGATCTAGAGACCTTCAGCATATGTTTGTGTCAGTCCTCTGCTGACTTCACATATGAAAAGGCTTGGGTGAATGGGAAGCAAGTAAAGGCATCAATTGACTGCGGTAGCAAGCAAACCGCTATAAGAGCTGACTTGGTCACAACGGACCTCGAGAAAGCTACCCTAGTTAGAGTTACCTGTGTACATGGAGACAATGAAGTATACCCCAAAATACATGTATACTTTAACATCAGGGGTGAGTCCTGTTTAATATCTTCAGCCATCATCCTTGGACTCCCTGAGGAAGTTATTTTAAGTCGGGATTTCCCTACCTTTTCCAATCTCTTGCAGGAAACCCCACCTCCCTCGTGAGAGTTTTCACCCCAGGACTGCTGGCACTCAAATTACTGTTGCCAAAACTCTCCGATATGGGAACAGAGAAAAACCAGAACCCCATTAAACCCCTCCAAGAGGCAAGGAACTTCTAAAACCAGAATCAACCCCTAGAGACCAGTTTGTGGGTTATTTTTGAGAGACTGATAAAATCACCCCACCTCTCCCTATACTGTCAGAAAAAGATCAGAGTCCCTGGATATATCTCATCCCTGTTCTTTCCCAGATTTTAATAGACAAAAACCTCGTCAAGACCAGTCATAGCCACCTTGCATAGGGGAACGGTATGTGAGAAACATGAAGGTGTCTCACCCGCTAGCCCTTGGGGATCTGTCATGCAGGTAGCCAGGACACGGCCATCGCTTTTGGATCCAGTTCCTGGGGGTGGAACAGTGAGGGTGGATCACTTGGATGAGGGGTCTTTGGTGTGTGGAAGTGGGACACTGGAGTGTGAGACGCGGTTTCCCCTTCCCTGAAACACCGTTTCCCCATCCTAATAGGTAGGATACCCAGGAGCTCAACCCCCAACCCGTTCCTGACACAAACGCCTTCTCACAGACAGTTCACCATGAGCGACAACAGACTTGAACTGTGGTCACTTGAGTCTGTCTTACTGTTGATACCATGCCTTTCCTTACAGTCCTAATAGGTAACTATGCAAAATTTGGTGCAGATTGGTGAAACGTGTCGAATGGTATAAGGAACAACGCTTTGCCACAAACACAGCCACCCACAAATGTTCACTTTTATGAATATTGAAGGTATTGGAATTTATCAAAGATGTGATGTACCCTTTACCCGTAGCAAGTGCCATGCCAGAAAGGTGAATGATTCCCTGAACTGGGAATTCTTGCTTAAGGGAGCATACAGATGAACAGGTGGGTCCCCTGAATTAATAAGAAATACCTCATGGATTTGTTAGAGGATACATAAAACGATGCATTAAGGTACGCCATATTATCCAGGTGGAAACCGATTGATCAGATTAGAATTACATAGGGATATATCAAAGCAGGATGCTAGCATATAGGAGAGGAGAGGATATGGAGCATGGTTTATGCAGAGGATATGTTCAGACTATTCAAAGATGTGAAAAGGAGCTTTGATATTCCAGCAGGGCAGGTTCTTTCGTATGGTAAAGTGTGATCCGTGGCATTGATAAACTGGCTTGATTTTATCGCTAAAACTCCTAGATCATTGTTATTGCATATTCTTTTACTGTTGGAAAATGTAAAAAGATTATACTTTTTATAGGGCTTTGATATCGCTAATTTCACATGAATGTACTGAGCTGAAATTTAAATTGGAATGTGATCTTGGTTGCAACCTTTCAGAGATTGGGAGATAATATGTCACTATGTGAGGCAGGTTTCCTCAAATGCCCATTTTAAATTGATTCAATTGAAGATGATGTATAGGGCATATCTTGAACCGCTTGGGGTTAGTGATTTCAAATCTAAAGGGTACCCTAAGGGCCTCATTATGACTTTGGCGGTAGCTATGATGCTATTGGTGGCATGGCTGCTGCCGAAATCAGGTCCGGGTTCCCAGAATGGGGAATTACCGGGCCATTCCGAGTTCGGAGGGCCCGGTAATTCCTCCCTCCAGGAACCCGGGTCCGGACCTTCCCCATTCCCATCTGAGAGGGTGCAAACAACGGCCGATTACGAATGGCCCGTTGTTTGCTCCCTCTTCCCCTCGCGGGACCCGGTAAGGACACCTGGTTTGAACAGGCGTTACGTACTGGGTACCACGAGGGGAGCTTGTAATTAGGCGGAACGGGTTTAACGGGTCCGCCTCCTTTAGAGGAGCCCGTTAACCCGTTCCGCCTCAGTCGTAATGAGGCCCTAAGTGTATTAGATGGAGGGCAGAAACTGAAAACGTTATACATATGATTTGGTCTTGTGATATTCCTCAAAATGAATAGAAAAGAATAGGCTTCATTACACGGATGGCGGTGAACCATGGCGCAATTAGCGCCATGGTTCATACCGGTAAAATACCGACACTGCCTTGGTGGAAAGGGGAATTACCACCCTATTCCAAGGTTGGCGGGGCGGTAATTCCCCCTTCCACCATTGCCCTTCCCCATTCCCATTTTTGCCCCATAGGGCTCTATGGGAATGGGGAAGGTGCTAATTACGGTACCGCAAATTGTGGTACCGTAATTAGCTCCACTGGTCCCTTTGCGGGTTGGTTTTTAACGCCTGCAAAAAGCAGGCGTTAAATTCCCCAACCCGCAAAGGGACCTCGTAGTAAGGCGGTAAGGATTTACCGGTACCGGTAAAATACCGGTACCGGTAAACCCTTACCGCCATCCGTGTAATGAGCCCAGTGACTGAATATCTATGAAAGCGCCTGGAATAGGATATTTTATGTATGTTAAAGATTTCTATAATAGGCATGTTCACGCCGGCCAAGGAATATAAGCGTACCACAGGGAGAGGTTGGGGAGGTTTGGGTCTCCATAATCTTGAAAATATTTAAGAGACTCATTGCTCAATGTTGGCTTGACACTGGCCATCCCAGTGCTGAGAAATATAAGAAGGAAAAGATTAAATCAATGGCAGTTGAAGAGGTACTTCTAACGGAATGATAGCAACAGGTGAAACATCTGTGGATGGAAATATATGGGCAGAGTTTATAGTGGCTGGTGCATGAGGACAGTTGGGTGAGGTTGGAGAGGGATGCCGGAACTAATGTGAGTGCAACCCTTCGATGGGCTCCTAAAAAGTCCTTCTCATTGGTACATGTCCGGGGGTTCCCTAGACACATCCTCCTGTACACTTGGATGGAAATAAGGATTTAGCTTTGTATTCTAAGAGGGGATGGGTATCCTGTTACCTTGGGTTGTGATATGTATCTTGCATTATTCTGTTTTTTCCTTTTTGTTTGTTGGTAATGAGATTTGCTATAGTCTTTATATTTTGTATTTCTTTTTTCTTTTTGTTATTGCTTAGTGCTTGTACTGTATCGATGAAATAATTAAAGTTCAAAGAAAAGAATCTGTAACCGTGGTGGTAGCACTCTAACGTTGGCTACACCACTGGCTTGCAGTTGATATGGCCAATCCTATGCTGGACGATTACGTTCTCTTCCTTGCGGATATCTGAAACATGTTTGAATGCACTAACCAACTCAATGTCTATCTTCCCTCTGTACTGATTCTGCAACCTGCAATTTAAGTATGGAATAAACCTTTGTGTATCAAGTACCTGGGAGTCATTACTTATTCGTACAAGCAGGTCGCTTCATATGGTGATGATTATGTCCGGATACAACCCACCATCGCTACCAATGCTACTTGAGGGGGCAGACAGAGAGTCACACTGGCTGGTACGAATATCACTCCATCATAGCCAACTAAGTAGTTTCATACAGCTCCTATGAAACAGCTCTGTACCACAAGGTCAAGGAAGTGTTTTACAACAACTTATTTCATGATGCAGAGCTACCTCTCTGGAAGGCTAAGGGAGAGTTCACTCTACCTTTGTCAGCCCTTCACACAGCAAGAGTAAGGGAAGTGTCTGCCATACCACAGGGTCAACATTGTGGAGGTGTGAGGGAAAGAAGAGTGTCCACCCAAGTGTCAACGGAATCCAATCTTGCTGTTCCTGCATGACGGTCACCCACTCTTCAAGAAACATACTCTAGGTTGTGAGGGATAGGACGGTCCTTGCTGTATACAAATGGGCAACGATCAAGGTTGTGAGGGTCATGGAACGTCCATCCCTAGGTATAAAGGGACATCCCTCTAGATTAGAGGGACAGAGAACATCCACCCTCATGAAAAAGGGATAACCTTCTAGTGGTAAGGGACAAGGGTGTTGTCCTTAGGATCATCCTCTGCTGTGTGAGGCCCTGTATGAAACATCATCTTCTAAAGTGTGAGAACGAAGTTCAGATGCCTTGGACTACTAGCATCTGTCAGTCTTAAGTGAGTGAAGGCTGACCTCCAAGTGATGAGGACTTGGAACTAGTACTGCCTTTATGTGTGAAGACTTCTCTGAGCTGTCCCTGAAGGTGCAACTTGGTCAGTCTGGCAGCACTCTGAACCTCTGTGGGCTAGCAGCTCCCTTTGTCTACTGTAGAGTGAGATTTCCCACAGTTTGACTCCCCTGCTACAGTGATGTATGATTGTGTTAGGATGTGGACTGGCCCTGTCACTGGGCCGTCACAGGGGACTACTGTTTGAGCATATTCTACCACCACTGTGGGAGAAACCAAACCATTACTACATACTGTGCTTTAATCATAAGTGTAATGTTATACAGACGCTTCATAGGCACTTCCATGTAGGTTACATGCAAGTCCTTTAATCATATTTCGCATTAAGCCACTGAGTTACATAGGAGGAGCCCACTGGCTCCCACCACCAAGGCAACATTTTCCAACTGCCTGGGTTAGAACCAATCACCCTAACATTCTCTCACTCATACATCAACACTCCAACCTTCCACCATTCTTGGCGGCCTCATGCATTCCAGTCCAGCTTGCATCCATCCAGCAAAGCACTTCACAACATGTAACTATTACTGTACTCATTGTATAGACCTCTCCAAGATGAAAGGATGAGTCACTACTGTCCGATTCAAAATTTGGATTATAAAGTGATCATCAAAGTAAGTTGCTCAACACCCAGAACAATTTTATCTGCAGTAATGTTAAGAGCCAGGACCAGCAATAGTGGTATGATTCTGCCACTGTAAATGATTTGGCTAAATGGCTAATCCAGAAATGCACTGGTAGGAACCCTGGTCAGTTCTGGCAATGGCCAGAATTCGGAGAGGACCCCTTCTATGAATAAAGAAACTTATAAAACAGTAGTAATGGGATTTCAATTAGTCCCACATCTTTTTCATGAGGTATAGCTGTTATAAGCACATGGATATCGTTATTGACCTCAACTCAGTCAATCAGAATGTTTAGAGCGCAGTCAATAACTACTGGAAGTGACGGCATTCTGAACATTCTGTCTTCAGAAGTACTTGTTCACCACCAAAACTACCAAACATGTATTGCTACCACCACATGTTCCTATAGCCTTATAGGCATCGGGAGGGATAATGACCCTTCACCAACTTAAGCCTGAGGCACTTGGGGGCGGGTCATTATCCCACGATAACGGCCTCCCCCTTCCTTGGTATATAAGGCTACATTATTATTGTTGTGCATACTTCCAGACACGTAACTGTGACCAAATGAGATAAGAGTATAAACCTGAGTATTTTGCGCCTCATCAGGAGTTCAGCGATATTTCCGCCGAACTAGTGCCAAAATCGAGTACCGTTACCACCACTTGGTCCTGTGGTTTACCACAGGATTACAAGTGGTGGCATGGCAGTTTAAATCCCCATGTTTTTTTGGCAGAATTACCGCTGGAAATTGGCAGTAAGTGGTCGAATGTGGTCGAATGTACCTCTAGCTTTTTGTAAATCTGCCCCCCTACTGCCAATCTCGTAGTTAAGCGGTGCAGGAATGTAGTGGCAATATGGCGGTAATGGAATTATCGCCGCATTCTTGGCAATGTTTTCCACACTGATGACCTTGTAATGAGACCATATACGTTCTTTTTACCCTTTGAAGAAGACTCTACCATCATTAGAGCACTGACACGTTCTCCACTCGACTGATTTTTGAATTGTCAAACTTACTGTTTGATCTTTAGCGATATGTGGAGCAGGAATTCCATCTTTAAGATGGTCTTGTACTAGAAAAGTCAGATCATTTGTAAACACTACAACTACACAAATGCCTGCATTGTTTTATCATAAAGGTAAAGGCCCAGTTTAATTATATTGAAAGTATCCAGTCAAATATGCTAATTAATACAGACCCAAGTAGATAATTACAGCTCCATATGAACTTCCATTTCTTGCTACTCACTGTGTTGTAGATTCTTCCCCCGGATTCATTGTAACGTTTGCGTCTGTCTTCACCTGTAAGAGTTAAGAACCAAAAGATTAGGACAATCCCTTCTTCTGCAACAGCGGATTGTGTACAGACAGACATGTATGTATATAACAGAGTTCTAAGAGTCATCAATAGGGCATGTTAGCTATGATGATGTATTGTAATGATACATGATGACATTATGATATTATGATGACAAGTAATTACAACCCCTGTTCTGTTTCAAAGCAAGGGGCACCTTAATCCAGTACAGTTGGTAGCATATTTATCCAGAACTGTGAGTTACTTACTTGTTCACTTTGTGTGATGTCTAATTCTTTGGCATCCATTGAAGCAGACATCATCAAGGCTAAAATGCCCCAGATCTGACTCTTTGGACCTTGACAAAGGCCAGATCCCTCAAAACAATTGTTGCCTGACATTCATTAAAGCATTTATCGTAAATCAAGAAAGTGTGGGACAAATGTATCAACTATGAATTAATTACTATTACTGTACAGCTGTATTGAGATACTGAATAATTGTATCATCACAAGTACAATTAGCAAGAGCGCAGAGGTGGACAAATTAGAACTCTGTTATATAAAATTAGGTAAGCGAAAGCAAGCCTAATCTAACAGACTATGATGCATTGCTCATCTGCTTTTTTTCTTTACAGGCGCGTAGGTATGCTCTAACTATCATTCCAATATGCTGAAAGAAGTTCTGTCTCCCATTATTATTAGGGGAAGACTCCCATGCAGCCATCTTGCTCACCGTATAGGAAACTACTGAACTTGAGACATGTTTAAAATCATATTAAGGCATTATGTTCTACCTATACCTCAGGGTAATCCAGACATGCCCCCCTTACTGTACCTTAAAGAGGCTCAGCCTCACCTCACTGAGGAGGCCCAACAAGGCTGACACACGTGTCTGGGGTTGCTGATGGTACTCTTGCACAGAGGAGAATTGCCTAGCATTTTGGTGCTGAACTGCCCTTGTGAGTGAGACCAGACTAATATGCAAAGGGATATTTCTCCTCTGTGAAGAGTGCAGTGAGCTAAAACATGGTTGCAGAGCCTCCTGAGTGAAATTTCATAGAACAGGTTATTTGAGCCATGTTAGTCCTCAGTAGAGGAGGTCCCTCCCTCCTGTTTAATGTATAAAATCATATTAATGCATTTATGTTCTACCTGTGGATTCAGCCTACTGTCCAAGAGCCATTTGTTTAACAAGGTTCACTATTCCAGTTTTGCCACTGCCACCTTCAACTCTCCCTGCCACTAGCTTCCTATCAGTCTGTCTGGATTAGCAATCTATACCCCTTGGTGGGTTGGTATGATGGTCTAACATGATTTAGCAATAAACCATGGTTTTCCTTTGGATTTCCCTGCCACTAGAATCAAAACTAGAACACAATCTAGACTTGGATTCCTAATGCTGGCCTACTGAGAAGTACAAATAAATTAGCACTGGCCAATTCCACTATGCACCTGTGGTAATGGGAGGCTTCACCAATAAGGGCAGTCCACAGTTGGTTTCCTAAACTAGAGGTATTTCAGTTCTCACTGTAAGGTTGGGCTTTGGGCTTGCATCTGCCATCGAATGGATTAGTCTGCCCCAATCCTCTGGGTTACCTTCTCTGCACCCTTTAAGAATCTAAGAGCCTTCTTGGGAAATGCCAATTCTGTAATTTGCTGAGTTGCGGGGCAACATTACAGCTACTCTTTTATGCTATGTGACAAAGAAATCATACAGCGCAACATTTTCACTGCCTTTTAGTGCCGACAGTGGAGTGTCACTTGGGGGTTTTCTTATTGTGGGAACCCAAAAGGGAAGTTGGATCTTGCGACTGTGTCTAACATCCATGTATTGGACCATATGCTCTCTACTTCTTGAAGATTTCCTATGACAAGGCCTACAAAGGATATGAGACTCACAATCTTTTCCAACACTTGCCTATGTGTAGGCCAGAGGATTCCAAGTATGGGCTTCAAAAGCCTCAATGTAACAAAGTTTTAGGATAACCATTCACCATGTAAATGACTACCATTTAGATGCACTGTATTTAAATATATTTTGTCTGGGGGTCCTGAAAGTCTGGAGAGGATTTGGCTCTTGAGGATCGAATTCTGGTGTAGATAATGGCTCATGTGCTATGTAAATGTGGTGTACCTAGCTATGGAGGACACGTTTGGTAGGGCTTAGAATTGTGGCGTTGTATCCAGATTAGAGTTACAGTGCAAGGTTGCTCCATAGGATAACTGGGTCCTCCTTCACCTACATGAATGTGAGTGCTCTGTCTTCAGGGGAGGGTATGGGTCACAGAGTCTGTAAGGAACCAAAGGAAGGTATGGGAACTTGGAACAGAGGGAGGAGACTTGGGCTCCTTTTCTTGGGTTATAGTGGGTTTGTGTGTGTGTTTTGTAATATGTACGGTCAGGTGGAGTCTGTAAAACTCACTAGTGTTGTGGAGGGTAGATATTTGTGTGCTCATAAACATATCTGTTAAATCCTTTGAGCTTGTGGAGTGTTCAGTCTGTTATGATGTTTGTGGTGGTCAAATGTACATGTTCGTGCAGATTGCAGTGGTGGTGTAAAGCATGATGTTTTTTTCACAAGGTATGAGGTGGTCTAATGGTTATGGGAGATGCTCAGGCATTAACATGGGGTATTGCAATTTACATAATATGTGTACCAGGGTGGAATTGTCTACTGGCTGCTGAGCTTTAAGAGTTTGATGTTGTGGTTAAAGAGTGTATATGAAGTCTGAATGCAGGTTGTAAATTGGTGATGTACTGATTACATGGGAGAAGGATGGGTGTTCCACGATTGGTAAGCTTTCAAACCTCCCTGTTGTCTTTGCGTGCAGTTCAATTGGATTTTCCTGAGATCCCTGCTAGCTGCACCCATTAGTGGTATCTCCTTACCCATCACCTTACTAGTTTGTTAAGACACCATCCCATTCAAAATCCATACAGCAGTGCAGGGGTCTACAAACTTTGGCTCTCCTGATGTTTTGGACAACATCTTCCATCAGCCCTAGCCAGCATAGTTAATGGTGTGGGTTAATTTGAGTCTCAGTTCAGCCCATCTGAAAAGCAGCAGGTTGCAGACCCTTGCAATAGTGCATACTTGTACATTTACAATCATTTACAATTCAGTGGGATCATTCCATTTCAGTAACAGCAGAAACTCATTAACTTTCTTTAAAGCAAGAATCCAAGTCAAACATCAACATCTTTTTTTCAAACTATTGCTTTCATCTGCAGACACACCAGGCATTTTGGTTGCTCTAGCCCAAACTGCCACACAGAGCATTTCAAGGAAGTCTTTGACAGGGTGGACAGGTCTCGATTGCAGACTAAACTCCGAGGCTGGGTTATGTGCCAATAACTTGTCTCAAAGATGCATATTTTACACTAGGACGATTGGACTATTATAAGACCAAAAGACCATCTCAGTATACATATACCTCTTCCAATTGTAAACAGCATTTGACACTCTTCTTTAGTTTGTTTCTATTTGCCCCACCAGAAGTGCTACTGGGGATGCATTTCTTTTCATCAAATATTGTGACGGGATGGAGAGCTTAGAAGGCACTGCCCTCATGGACCGTACAGTGCAGGTTTGGCACTTTGACACATTATTGCATGGACACATTTTGAAAGTCGATTTCTCTAAAGTAAAGGGCTCTAGGTGCAGTTGTGCGTGCTACGAAGCTGAGGAGGTATCAGGTAATATTATCCCCATAAATAATGTCGCCATACATATAGTCGCTGGAAAACGCCATAAGCAACATCATTTATGGGGATCATTTATGGGGTAAATGGGAGCGGGAGAGTCCCCCGCTCCATTTAAAAAAATATGGGGGTTGCAGGGGTGTCCCCCGCATGTTTCATGTGGTAATATCGCCGCAAAAAACGGTGCCATTCTTGATTGGCGACATTTTGGTGGGGATATTATCACATGGAACCACTGAGGAGGGATGGAATATCGATAGTTGGATAGCTTGATTACATACACCTTGCCTTGTTGTTTGCACACTAAAGCAATGATTGTGCATGGTAAGAATACTTTGTTAGTCATTCACTTTAATAAACAATTTGGCAGGATATCAGTGGACCCACTTTAAACGGGACTTTCTTTAGGGGTCATTTCAATGTTGTTATATGTATGATAGTGATACTGACAAACAGAAAGGAAGGCTTGGTGCTGAGGTCAAACCTTTGCACTTCCTCAGGATACTCACATCTTGATGCTATGACGATGCTTGATGTTAGGGTGCAGTCTGATTGAACTACTATCTAATATTCTTACTGGTGGAATTATCGAAGAAGCTCTTGAGTACTGTAAGTGGAATGTGTTTATGCTTGTTTGCTTCCTAGTTTTAAATAATATACTGAGAATAAGTAATCTTTTGAGTGCAGGTATAATTTTCATGAGATTCAGCATCAAGCCCTGAGAAGGATGATATGAAGTTTTGAACTGGTCTAGTGCTGACTGCCATGTACAAGGGAGGAGTTGGTGCAGATTAACATACTAAGATAAGAAATGTTTATGATGGTGTCTCCCTGCTAAAACCACATTAAATCTGTTTTGTGATTGTCCACTTAAGAGAATTTCATCTTCTCATAAAGCCAGTATAGAATAAGTACAGTTTGAGAACACAGCAGAAAGCCTACACTTTCTCACATATCCTCTCGCGATTTTGATTTCTGGATTTATTTGGTACACTTTCTTCTAGAGCCAAATCACATTCAATCTAACATACAGGGCCTCATTACGAGTTTGCCAGTATAAAAACAAAATTACCGGCATGCTGGTGCTACTGTGTCCATGTAGCACTGCTGCCGGAATCAGCGGTAGATTCTGAGTCAGCGTGCACGCGCATTCCGATATGCCGGAAACGGTAGCACCTGCATGCCTGTAACAGTCCCAAAAACCCCTATACCGGCATCCTCGATGACCATGACTCCGACACCAGCTTAGCGCATACCGATGTTACCAGTACCGGTATTACCAGCACCGGAATTAACGGCATCGGCGGAAGAGGAAATGTAAGAAAAACACAATCCACTGCAATCCTCAGTGCACAGGAGTGCGAGTGAAACCCTTAGCAGCTACCAACACCGAGAGACATGTCTGCAAGGCTACCTACAGTTCGTCACCGCAAGCAAAGGTTCAGTGAACATGAACTCAACATGCTTGCCGACACCCTTGTTGAGCACTCAGATGAAGTGTTTTGCACTGATCTGCGGCGCCAAACGCAAATCCATAAGAAGGCTATATGGGAGGAGGTTGCCTGTAAAGTTTCGGTGGTGGGGACAACACCCCGCACTGTGCGAGACTGCAAGAAGAGGTGGGACGACCTACGTCTCTGTGTGCCCAACCTCCTTGCCGCACAGTGCGGCCAGAGCATGGCTACAGGAGGGGGACCACCATCCCCTATCAAATTCCAGGCATGGGAGGAAACGTGCAGCACCATCATGCACATGGAGGCGTTAGAGGGAGTTGGAGAGGTGGATGCGTGAGATGTGACATCCGATGATGTCTGTGAGTCCCAGTAGGCCCAAAGTCACATCACACACCTTGTAGCCCCAATGCAAATGGCATGGTCAACTGATCCCTGCTGCCATTCCACCCACCGTCAACCTTGTTGTACACATGCACAATGTACTTGCCTGCAACCCGAACACAAACACCCCTGACACATCCCACATGGCCCTTTATTGGCCACACAAGTAGCATCTGCATGCACACATCACCCAGACAATGCCTAGCTGCTGTCGTCACCGCCGTGCTACAACATGCCCGAAGCCACGTCATGACAAGATGCACACATCAATGACACCCACCATGTCCCATCACGCCGAATCACCATCAACGCAGCAACAGCCATAGGCAGCACTCACTAATGAAACACATCCCTTTCACAATCAAACACAACATGTCACACAGTTCGTGTGGCATGCCCATAACACCCAAACCAGTAAACACCACTACCCCAGTCAACAGACACTACGCACACCATGGCCGCACACCAAACATGCACCCACAGTGCATCCCCCACACATGCATGTCTGCACTATGCCATGCCTTCCACCATGTCCATGACAATGCACATGATTCTGAAAGTACTAGCCCACACCCATTACTGATGCCCTGCCTCACTGTTCCCCACAGGCACAGCATCTGACAATGACGGGAAACTGCCAAACACATCCAGGGGCACAAGGGCACGGCCCGCCACAGGGAAAACACCAACTCGAGACAGGTTACCAGCAATTCTGCCACCAGACCGGAGCGTGCAACAACACCTTTGGGCCAGTCCCCCCGCCAGCAGGAGGCACCTGAAGCCAAGCAGCCCCACCAGCAGGAGACACCTGCAGCCAAGCAGCTCCGCCAGCAGGAGACACCTGCAGCAAACAGCCTCGCCAGCAGGAGACACCTGCAGCCAAGCAGCCTCGCCAGCAGGAGACACCTGCAGCCAAGCAGCCCCACCAGCAGGAGACACCTGCAGCCAAGCAGCCCTGCCACTAGGATGAACCTGTTGCCCCGGGCCCCCCGCCAGCAGGATGAACCTGCACCACTTCCACAAGGGTTTGGAGCCGACAGCATTGGGGAAGCCAGTGTGCACGACATACACAGCGACCCTAGCTATGAGGATGGAGCTGAATTCAGTCCCATGGGCCCTCGGAGCCCACCACCCATACCACAACCTGGACTACGTAATGAACGTGACATTGAGGGGCGCCTCATCAGGATGGAGGAACGGCAGCAGGCAATGCATGTAATGCTGCAGCAATACCTTGCTGAGGCACAAATCACATGCCAGGCGATGCAGGACACCTCATGGAACACCACACGAATGCTGGGCAGAGCCACGGAGGGGGTGTACCACCTGGCGAGGCGTGTGATGGAGGGCAATGGTATCATCTCATCCATGGTGGAGTCAATCGACGTGTTGGTACAGGCAATTGCCGAACAACGCCACATTACCACGCCACTGGCCCCATCCTCCAGCACAACACCCACGAGTTCTATGCAAAGCAGCCTGTGCTTCGTTCCCAGCGGCTCAATCGCCTGCCAGAGGGGCACTCCCTCCTACTAAAAGGGAGCATCCCTCCTACTAAAAGCGGGCATAAATAGGTCAAGGTTCTGGTGCGTGTGGGGAGGGATAGTTGGTGAGGGGGTGTGGGGATAGTTGGTGAGGGGGTGTGGGGATAGTTGGGGAGAGGGTGCGCGGTCAGTAGTACGGGATAGTAGTGGTAGTGGTAGGCAATGACAATCACATTTGTTCATAGTTATTCATGTCACAATACACCTGGTGTTTCAAGAAAACATGACTGGACATTCAGGATTTTTCAGTGTGAGTGCATTTATTCATGTACAGTGTCCAGTGCCCAGTCTGATCCATGTCCAGTGCCGTGTCTGCAATAGTTGATCAAAAGTAGTGTTGGATTAATTCTTGCCGTGTAGCACGTCCATCATTGCCATCGTGGCACAGTGCATTATCCCCATCTTCATCATCCTCATCCTCAGCCTCTGGTGGCAGCATGACCATGTCAGGGGGCAGGGGGACGTTGCGCTGGATGCACATGCTGTGCAACATGGTACATACCAGCACAATTTTGCCCACCTTCTCTGGGCTGTAAATGAGGGCTCCCCCATATCTGCTGAGGTAGCGGAACCTAGCCTTCAACAGGCCAAACCTCTGCTCGATGGTGCAGCGAGTGCGTACATGTGCACGGTTGTACGCCTCTTCGTACCTGTTGTGGAGTTGCCTGATGGGGATACCCGGCATCACCAGCATGGGAGCAAGAGAAAGGGTACATGTGAATTTTGTGCTCATTTCATGTTGGCACAGGCTGTACAGAGTTCATTTGAGAAGACTACCATGCACAGGGAATTATTACTTTACATGGCATAGGTTATTTCCTATATACCCCTAAGGGAATTTAGGCCGGATGCATGTGGGAGGGGCGGAGGGGTTCTGCAGTTGCTGTCACATGGACCATTCACTGTCAACCTGCCCTGACAAATCCCGTACAACTGACACCAATGAATGTAAATGTCATTGATGTGTTACTAATGAAAGTGGACTGTGCCTATACAGTGGGACTTTAGACATTCACATGATTTCCATTAGTTATTTAGTGGTATTCACGTTATGCAGTCTCCATCTACAGGACTTCATGTACACATCCATCTACATCGTAACACATATGACGAGGACCCATATCGAACAGTTGTATGTGTGAGGGGTAAAGGGTTACATAATCACATTAAGGCTGGGTGGGTGTTTGCATGGATGATTAAAGCTTAACTGGGTGAGGCCGCCAGGTTTGAATCATTTATTGGTGGTAGTAAAGGATTGTTGCATTTTGAACATTTGGACTAAACGCATTCTACTTGAAGGTGTCCCTTAAGGAGACATGACAAGCGTACTGACCAGCGGCGTACCTGTGAAATATGTGTGCAGTCACAAATTATTTCAGTGCAGCAGATAGTTTTATCTCTGGCTGACCATCGTGACTTGTGTTTTTACTTCACTGTGTTTTTGAATGTCATTCATTGTCACTATTATGTGGTGCATTCTGGTACATGTGGTTTGAGTTTTCTGCAGGCCCAAATACATGTGGTAATTTATGCACTGTACTTATTACATACAGGGAGATACGGCTGGGAAGGCCTTGCACTTCGGCATGCCACTACTGTGTAGAGCATTCAGTTACATCTCAACACTAGCAAGTTCAACGCACTCATAACGCTGTGCATGGTCATGTTCCGTTCTATGTGTGAGTTTGCAGATGATAAGGTTCCTTGGTTTTATCCTCATCTACCTTTGTCTTTTGTTGGCCTATCCAGCCTCTGTGCACTTAAACAGATGCTTGTTAAAGGTTACAGGATATTGCAGGCGGAGTGATGCTGGATTAATGCATACATTATGCACATCCGCTCTTGATGCATCTCATGCTGTGCTATGTTTCTACACTCCTCATGGCCTTGTGGTTAAACTGGCCCAGCAGCCAGGTTGCCTCTGCTGTTTACTGCCCCCCCATTTCAACACTCCTCATGGCCTTGTGGTTAGACTCACCCAGCAGCCAGGTTGCTTATACTGTTTACTCCCTCCTCCCCATTTCAACATTCCTCATGGCCTTGTGGAAGTACTAACCCAGCAGCCAGGTTGCCTATGCTTTTTACTACCCCCCCCACAATGCAACACTCCTCATGGCCTTGTGGTTAGACTCATCCAGCATTGCCTATGCTGTTTACTGCCCCCCCACAATTCAACACTCCTCGTGGCCTTGTGGTTAGATTCACCCAGCAGCCAGGTACAATGTCCAGCGTGTTGTGCCATGTAGCGGGACAGCGTGGAGTTGTGCAGTACCATGGAGCCATGTGTGGAGCCAGGGAATCTTGCGCAGCAATGTGTGATTATTTTGTGGGCATCGCACACCATCTGCACGTTGAGAGAATGGTACAGCTTCCTGTTGCAGTACACTACCTCCACAGCATGCCGGGCAGCCAGCGCCACATGTTTGCAGTCAATCGTACCTATTACATTAGGCATGCTGCAAGTGAATGAAATGCTATTTTTGTTGCATTCACCTCCTCTGCAGTCTGTGGTAAGCTGATGTGGTCATGTACGTGGGACAGGAGTCCATCTAGCACCTGGAAGAGCACACGGGAGAAAGAGGGTTGGGAGATTCCATGCAGCTGACCCACTGTGTGCTGATAAGTGCCTGTGGCAAGGAAGTGTAGCACAGACACTACCTTCAGCAAGGGTGGGATGGCTGTCCAAATATTTATTAGGCTCACCAGGTCATCATGTATCAGGTCCACTATAGTGGTGAAGGTGTCCCTATCCAGCGATGGGGAGATTAAATGGGGTGGCCCTTAAGCGAGGGATTGGTAGCAGCCTGCAGGGTACAACTGGCTGCACATTGGGTATTTGCTGGGCCATGATGGCCCTCCTTCTCCTCATGCACCTCCACTGCGTCCTCCGCCTCACTGCCTCCTCAATGAGTAGCTCTGCAGGCATGTCCCCCAGTTCCAGTACTGCTAGTGCCAATGGTAGCATTGTGGATTTGGAAGGGTTGTGGGGTGTGGTAGTGGTCCTTGTGTGCTGTGCCACATGCCATTGGCTCCACCTGTGCTTATTGTGAGCACCTGTGGCAGGTTTCTACACACCAGAATCCACTTAACGCCTGGTCCGCGATGCTGGTGTTTCCGGCATCATTGTACACATTATTACCGGCATGTACATGCCGGTGGTTGCGTGTCCATGCACCTCTTAATGTGATCTTACTTACGCCATACCTGTATCACTGGCACGGCTGCCGTGTGTCAACGCTGATACCGGCAACAGTGTTGCCAGGCACGGCATGTCCCTGGCTATGCCGGTAACACCGGCATCGCGACTCAGACTACACCAGTCTGGAAAAGGGTGCCGGAATGGAAATAACGGCAACGTTATTTCCGGACCGGCATTCTTGTAATGAGGCCCATAGTCACAAGCATGTGGGGTAATTCGAGAGAAAGGAGCGTATGCAGCTACAAATAGGTGTAGTAAATGTTGGAGAGGAGCTAGCGCCTTGGCTAGAACCTTCCTGCATCCCCCAAGCGCTTTACAATTAGGCAAGTCTTCTGTAAGCACTATAGCACTGAGAAAGCTTTTTTCATGCAAACATAATCACACACAGGCGTAGGCAGGCACTAAATGAAGAAAGTTAGTATTTAAATATAAGGTGCAAATAACCATCAGTTGAATACACTTGTAAATGTTATTCTGTTATTCTATGTGGTTTTAAAATCTCAAAGAACGGTGAACGCAGCCTGTGCTAAAAATAGACTACAGGCATTGCCTGGTGTCGGCTAGGTCTGGCAGAACACACAAAGTAACTCAACAGCTGCGTCCTGTCTATCAAAAGCCCATGCAGACTAAGAATAGGGGAGTGTACATGATCATGCACACAATGCAACATTATGGGAAAACAGGGTTTTAAGCGGAATTACTGGACCAGATCAAATATAAGAATATTGAGTGAAGTGTTGAGAGTATGGCGGCAAGGTGTGTTTATATATAAATGTTCATAATATAGCAAAATGATGAAAAATGAAGTGACAATGTATTCCTGCTTAGGCAGCAGTATGCTGAGTAGTTTGTAACCTGCCCATGCAAGAAGGAAGACTGCAGCGACCCTTTTAAGGAAGTAGAACAGTTTTGGATGAGCTATGCCAGTATCCAGTAACCAAGTTGAACAGTATTTAAGGCGCCTGCTTGGCATCAGTGTGAAGGAGCCGGCCACGGAAAAAGGACAGAATGCTGGTCGGGGGGTGGGGGTGGGGGGGGGCAGAGTCCTTTGCCCACCCCCCATCCTCATTTTTGTACAGATTAAATTTCCTTGCAAGACAAGACTCTTGGCCTCATAATATGAAGTTATACGTATCTATGTATATATGAGATTTATAGTCTGAGAGTGCCTAAATTGCTCTGACGATATCCTTGACATTTCTACAACTTCTGAAATTGATTTTGCAATCTGTGTCTTCTGATTGACTACAACATTCTACTTTGCCATTAACCTCAAGGGCTTCCATGATGGCTGCCCTGCTCCAGCTTAGAAGTGCTGCCCTGCTGCTGCCTCCGCCAGCCTCCACTCCCATCTGCTGGACTGGGGCATGTTGGCCAATCCCTGCATCCGGGAGGCGGGAGCCGGCCTGTTTGCACTAACGCTGTGTCTGTCTCCATCAGTGCCGGAAGTACGGTAGGGCGGATCAAACCCACTCAGCGCTTTACTATAATGAACATTGCATCCTACTGGTCAAATTACCAGTCTACCTGGGCACACACCACCCCCTATGGACTGCCGGAACTAGCCCGCTACCACCGAACTCTCTGCACAAATGAGCTTCACATAATGTGTGTGTATCCTACATACGGTAAGACACTGTGAAACAACGCTAGCTTAATGAATAGCAATCTGTTACCCTCAACAACTGTATGAAATCCTTTGCACATTAGCTTTTACAATGTTATGGGTGACACTATGTGATGGCTCATATTTACCCCTACTAGCTCAGTTAACCACCTACTTGCCAGTGCTTTAATACAATACACTGTTGAATAATTATGTACCCCGTTTTTTCTCTCACCACATGCTCTGATGTGGCCGCCTTGCAACATGAGGTCAGGCTTTCCCATTTCATGTACCTGGGCCTTTCCAATTGTAACCGCATGCATTTATGCAGCAGACTTGCAACATGAGGCCAGTCTTTTCCATTTCATGTACCTGGACTTGTCCAATTGTAACCGCATGCTCTGATGTAGCCGCCTTGTAACATGAGGTCAGGCTTTCCCATTTCATGTACCTGGACTCTTCCAGTTGTAACTGCATGCTCTGATGTAGCCGTCTTGCAACATGAGGTCAGGCTTTCCCATTTCATGTATCTGGACTCTTCCAATTGGAACCCCATGCTTTGATGTAGCCGCCTTGCAACATGAAGTCAAGCCTTTCCATTTCATGTAGTTGAACAGTACAACACTTTTGTTTTGTATGTAACCACCTTCTTACGTTTAAGCGCCCAGATACCTGAGGGTTTGGCACGCTATATAAATGGCAAAATAAATACATAAATAAATAAAGCAAGCACAAACTGGGCTGGGATGCAGCTGAGCGCTGTAAAAAAGAGGTTGCGCCCAGGAGTTACAAGAAGGATGCAGGCGTAGCAGAGGAGCTGGGATCCATAGGTAGCAGAGAATAGTTTTTAATAACATTCATTCTAATACCCTACTTCAAACCAGCTCATTTACCACCCCCCATCAACAATCCCAACTTCCACTCTCAATGGACAATTTCACTAGAAACAACCATAGCTCACCATGCACCAACATCTACTTTGGTGATTTCAACCCAGGTACTTCAAAGCCAGGCAACAGCCTCATATCGAACAGCTCCCTCACGCCACTCTCCTCCTAAAACCCTGCACAACACATCACCACACAACACCCTGGACCTCCTCATTTCTTGCAGAAATGTAGTTTCTGTGCAAAATTGAATCTGGGTATCATGGTCAGACCACTTTGCCCTTCTTTTCACATTGACTCTACCACGCAACAGCCGTCCATGTGCCACACATATAACCCACCCCTCACTAGGCAAATGAAAAACATCACAAATGCAGCCCTCACACCAACCCTACCATACTCAACAATAACACCACCATCAGCCATACACTTCAGACGCATGGACAGAGCATGGCAAAATAACCCATATCCCTCCACCAGAAATATGTTATTTAGGAAGTATTAGAATACCGCTGGGCGTTGCATAACCCTTAAAGGGTGATGGCCATACCCAGTGTCAAAGCTACCAGCTACTTCCAAGAACTTCCAACCACTCCAATCACATAGTCTCTTTTCAATATCAGTTCACTTCCAAAACCACCATCCACACCACACATACCCTCCTCCACCTCAGTATGCAACTCCCACATAGACTACTTCAACTCCAGAATTCAAATCAGACAAGCCCTCCCCTTCATGGACCCACTCCTTCCTTCCACTCCCAACCCTCCCACACATGGGACACTTTCTACTCCATTAACCAGACACCCTCATCACCCTCGCAGCCAAAACAGAAATAGCACACTTTCTGGTTAACATGCTCAACTCAAGTGACATCTAACTGCATCAACAACCTGGCTCACACGTCATGCTCTTGGTCCCTAAAGCAGTTTTCACAGCCATCAATGGCATACTTCGGGGGCTGCTCTTGGGGGTTGGTGGGTGAAAGGGGCGGACAGCCACATATTGCACCCAAAACTCTCCAGTGCTCAGCATGGGAGGGAGGAATTGGTCTACCTTGCCTCCGCAGATAAGACTGGACAGCGCAACTTGGAGTTGTGAATGATTGGCTTCATGGCGACCCCAGGCTTCCCCATATAGAGGGGGAGAAAAGGAGAATGGGAAGAAATCACCCATGCAAGCATTGTACAGGGATGGGAAGGGTACCGCAGATCTGCCCGGGATGACGCTACATATCCGGCAAATTTGGGCTGACCCTCATCATCACATTATCTGGGGAGGGAAACCTACGCTGGATCAGCCCGTCTAGAACAACAGGTATATCTCTGAAATGTAAAAAATGGGCCATTTTGCGAGTTGGGAGCAAAGGGGGGTACTGCAGGACACCTTTCAGTTATCGAACAAGGAACACTATAGACACTTGCAACTAAAGCACACCATTGGTTCTCAGTTCCCCGTCTTGGAAGGGGATCCGAAGTGCTCCTCCTTGGAAGCCAAACTTTTCCCGGAGCGTATAGCCACTAAAGTCACCTCCACGCAGCACCAGGTGCTGACGGTGCTTGGAGCCCAAGAGCTGTCCCGACTCAAAGAAAGATAGAAGTCCGAGGAATGGAGGAATGGGTGGACTCCGCCTTATCCAATATAAAACATTACATCAGGCATATCACCCTTGGGCGGCAATGGCACGGTTCGGAGTGGACAGTGGCATGTGCCTGGGGTGTGGGAGGGCGGAGGGTACCTTTTTCCACATGTTGTGGAGTTGTGAATCAACTCAGGTCTTCTGGGGTAAGTACATTCGTAGGCTATCAGGGCGCTGAGGTCTCTGGTTCCATATGACCCAAAAGTGGCACTATTGGGGATCTGGGGGGAAGAGGGGTTAACCAGGTACGAAAAAACATTCCTCTCTGTACTGCTGAGGCTGGGGAAGAGGCTCATAGCTGCAATGTGTGGCTCAGCAGAAATACCAAGAGGAGTCAGTGACAGACAATGTACCGCCCTTGATTGCTGTTTTCTTCCCGTCATGCACAAGACTGAACTGCTATCCGACATAGACCTCTCCGAGTAACCGTGGTCTTGTATGTGTTAATGCAATATTCTTGAAACCATATAATCAAGCTCTGGCAATCTTTTGTTTGTCTTATTATGTGTTTTATTTGAAAACCATAAACAGATATATTAAAAGAAAACTGCCTCCACACTGGGCAAACATTATCAACTTCTCTCTCACACAGCACCATAACCCTGCACCGAAAGCAGGAACAATCCTCCCCCTCCTCAAGGCCTCTCACCCGCCGAACATTACCATTTCATCACTATTCTGCCATTCCATTCCTAATTGGAATTATGGAATGCTTTGGCACAAGGGAACTCTAACAGCACATCACGACTAACAACCTCAACCCATTCCAATCAGGTGTATACCTCGGCCACAGCACTGATACTACAACCTCCACAACAGCACTGACAAAGCACCCACAGCCCTTCTAGTTTTCCACGACCTCTCCACAACTTTTGACACCATTGACCACACCATCATTATAAACATCATATCCCACAAGATGAACCTCTCAGGCACTGTTCTCAAATAGTTTTGTCTCCTTTCTCAGTGACAGGACACACTTCACATCAAACCACCCTATCAATCAAATCCCACCCCAGTCGAGTATGGGGTGTCACAAGAATCTTCCCTATTGTTCAATCTATAAATTGAATCCCTCTGACAGACTCTTAGCTGCCACAACATGAAACTGTTTCTCCACCATTACAACTTGGATCGCCACCCACTTCATAAAACTCAAGCTATCTATGGAATACCTCCTCATCTGCCTCCCCTGTCACAAACCAGACCTCATCCTCTGGATCAAAGAACCAACCACTGACAAACCACACATTTCCCTGACCACACCAGTCAAGTCCCTAGGCTTACCCATCGACTCGCAACTATCCTTCACAGACCACGTAGCTGCTGTCACTAAACATGCATCCTAAAGCTGCACCTCCTTCGCAAGATAAGACAAATCATTCTCCTTAACCACTGCCTTACCGTGATCCATGCTCTAGTTCTTTCCAAGCTGGAATACAAAAACACAATCCTCAGTGGTCTCCCGAAGAACATGTGCGTCCCTCTGAATGCCATACAGAACACAGCAGCACTTACTCAACACTCACATATTACCCAAGCACTTTCCCAGCACTGGCTGCCTATGCCCCAGAGAATTGCTTCCAAAGCACTATGTGCTGTATACAAGGGTATACATCTCAAAATCCCATCCAACAAATTGAAACTCATCACCCACACAAACCCCAGGTAAGTCAAACAAGATCTCTTACACATTCCACTCTACACACTAACCTGCACCCAAAAACAGGCCTTCACCCAATGGGTACCCAGAGCTGGGAACACCCTCCCAAACCACATTGGCGATGCCCCGTAAATCATCACGTTCTGCAAAATCCTCAGATCTTACCTATTTCTCTCACCACCTAATCCATCCAGAGTACCTTCATCGGCATCCTTTGTCTATACTGATATTCTTGTCCTATTCTAAAAAACATTAGGCCTCATTATGAGTCAGCCGGTCCGGAAAGAATGGTGGTGGTAAAACCGCCACCACCGTTCTTTCCGGACCAGCTGATTCTGAGTCCTGCAGGCGGGAGGTGTCACTCCCGCCAGGTCTGACCTGGCGGGTTTAACACCACCCGCCTGCAGGCGGAAATGGAAACACTGGCTCCGTGATAGACGGAACCAGTGTTTCCATTGTACCCATCTCCATGGAGTCCTATGGGACTCTGTGGGAATGGGGACTTACACAATTCCGCCTCTGGAATTCCCTGGTCACCGGGGTCGTAATGCCCCAGTAATTCCTGGAATCACAGAGGCGGAATGGTAATACAAGTCTTGCGGTAACCTGCCGGTTTTTCCGGCGCGGTTACCACCGGACTCGTAATGAGGCCCATTGTAACTTCTTTTGCACCTCCTCTCTGAAATTTGTCAAGCACTCCAAGACCCTCTGGGTGAGCCAACACTTTACAAAAGTTTAAATAAATCTAAAAAGTAAACAATTACTTATTGAAATCTGTATACATCGGATGGCATCATTCCATGTCAAGACCATAGGCAGGTATTATGCTTTTTTCCATTTATTTTCAACGCCCAAGCAACACTGACTTAAGGCAACGTAGCACCCATTTATCAACAACACTACATTTCCCATGAAACTCTGGAAAATGTGGGCGTTCAAACAATAACAACAAGACTGCCATCAGTTGACAGCATTCCACCAATCCAGAGAATCCACCCCCCTACAAACTGACTACCCTATCTTCTGAAGACCTCTTCACTGTTAAAGCAGCATATTAGTACTCCTTTACTGCTTTCTGCATGTCATATGGGATTGTTTGTGGGAATGTTATAAATGCCCTACTGAGTGAGCACAACTTCAACTGTGTTTTTACAATTGGGAGAGCAGGCTGGTATTCTTTCTTTTTACATTTTCTTTCCTTCATAAAGGGTGGCGCTCCACACCGGTTATCAATAGGTGCTCCAGGTGTGGCACTCTGTGGCTAAGAGGAGAGACCTCAGCCAAACTCCCACAGTGGTGCATTTGGTGTTCCTTGCTCCTCACACCAGCATCCTACTGGGATATAGGGTGTGAGGCGACCACATGGAGGTTCCTGGCAGAGTGCTAGTTTTTGGGGCATTGACTTCCATCTCCAAGTGGGCTCTTCATGCAGGAAGCCATGTACAAATTAGTTGGTGGGGTAACGCCTCCCTAACAAATAAGCACACCAGCAACTCTGACAGCTACAGCAGTCGGCCCAGCAATTGCAGAAGTGTAGAGCACTACTGGAGGCTGCACACAGAGACGCACAGTACCGTTCTGTCCTTAAAGGGCAAGGGCAAGAACATTAAGAGTGCTAGTCCAAAAAAAAGAAAGAAAATTAAAATAGAGGCATGAATACTCATGTATTAACAGGGAAGACATCATCAGAAATATGTTATTTAGGAAGTATTAGAATACCGCTGGGCGTTGCATAATCCAAAGGGCATGAACCTGTACGACCATATCTAGTGCTAAAAGCGGTTTTCCACTCTTCAACCTTCGCCATTTTCACCAGATTATATGCACCCTTGAGATCCAATTTGGTGTAGATCTTGCTATCCTGAACTTGGTCTAGAAGAGGTAATGGGTAACGGTTCTTTATTGTGATGGAATTGAGTTGGCGATAGTCAACACATGGCCTCAATTCGATTTCATCCTTCTTGGGTATAAAAAATATTGGGGCCCCAGCGGGGAGATGGAATGCCGAATGAAGCCCTTCCCAAGATTATCTTCTATGTATTGCTTTAAGATGATATTTTCTGTTTCAGAGAGGGCATAGGTACATCCTTGAGGTATCTTAGCTTCAGGAATGAGTTCTATAGTACAGTCGTACTCCCCATGGGGAGGGAGTTTTTCTGCTTCCTTGGGGTCGAATACGTTGAGATAACTGGAGTATTCTGAAGGTATATTCGACAATGTGGCAAGGATATGTTGAGGGTTCTCTGAGGATAGGGGAACTGTCTTGGGTTGTGGTGCTAGGTCAGCTGGAAACCAAGGCGGTAAGATCTGGGTACAAGACAAGAGGCCTTGAAACGTGAGGCATTGCTTCTTCCAGTCTATAAGAGGGTTGTGGTGTTTTAACCAAGCTATTGCAAGTATTACCCGATAGTGTGTAGCGGCTATGACATCAAATGCCACAAATTCATGATGGTACATGGCACATGTCATGAGCAAGGGAGGGGTCCGAAGGGTAATGGGTCCAGAAATTAGTGTAGAACCGTCTACAGAGATTATGGGTTCGGCATGGGCTTTGGGAAGCAAGGGAATAGAGTTCCTTTGTGAGAAGGAGATGTCTATGAAATTCCCTGTGGCTCCACTGTTTACTAAGGCAGCTACCTTATCCCTTCTTTGGGATTCCCATGATAATTCGACCTAGATGAACATATGAACAGACTGACTGGGTGTAATTGGGCAAAGACAATGCAGGGAATACATTGGACTCGTACTGGGATTCCCCTTCAAGAATGAGTCATGGCGTTTCCCGACGTGGGTTTTATGGGGCACACTGGTACAGAATGACCTGTTTCCCTACAATAGAATCAAAGGTTCAGTTTCCTCATTCGCTCTCTTTCTTTTAAAGGAACAGGACCTCTAACACTCCCTAGTTGCATGGGTTCAGGATCAGGAGACAAAGAACTATCTTTCCCCCATCAGGGATTTGGTCTACGGAATTCCCATTTACTTTTCTCCACTGTTCTGTCACTGTTTCTCTGATTACTTCTTATCATGAGTGAGATCAGTTCACTAATAGTGCTAGGAGGGTTTACCACAGTGCTAAGAGTATCTTGTAAGTCTTCTCTTAGGCTTTTTATTGAAATTGGATAATTGGGCATCTTCAGGCCATTTCGTTTGCGCTGCCAATCCACGTAAATGAGCGATATAGAAGAGGAGATTTGAATTCCCCTCTCAAATCCCCAACAATTCATTACAAAACGACTGGAGGGCATTTTATCTGTCGAACATGGACTGCAAGGCAGTAAAAAACCCATCATAATCATTTAGCAATGGGCTATTACTATCTATGTTAAGTGTGGCCCAGGCCAGGGCATTTTTCTCTAGATTGAACAAAATAAAGGAGACCTTTGCCTGGCTGGCGGCATAGACCTGTGGTTTATTGAGGAAATGAATCCTACATTGAGTCATGAATGCCTTAAAATCCCTGGGGTCACCCCCGTATTTTGAGGGCATAGGTGGGGAGGGTATACCCTGATATGGGTTAGGTTTGGTTAAGGTGACCGTGTTGAGAATAGGTCAAGTCTCAGATTTATCTGAGGAACCTCCACTAGTAGAAGGAGCACCTCTGTAACCCAGCCCTTACCAGTAGGGGTAGGCTTTTTTACCACTTGTTCTACAGTATTTTGTAGAACAGTGATGATTGGTATAACAGCGCCTTCTCCTGTTTGGAGTTGGTCATGTCCACCTGCAGCTTTTGGACGGCATCAGCTAGGTCTTGCAGAATTGCCTCCATGACCCAGGAGAAAACAAAAGTTCTTGCAATCTGTCAAGTATCTTGGATGATCAAGATGGATGAGAACTTCCTTGGGAGTCCTGGAGACAATGGCCATCATTTCAAGGTTGGTGATAGTCATGGCGCTATTAGCACCATGACTACCACCAATAACGGGACCGTGTCCAGTCCCGTTAAATGGGGATTTACCGGTCCAGTCCGACCTTGGCGGAACCGGTGAGTCCCCATTGTAAAAGCCATTCCCCATTCCCATTTGAGCCCCCATAGGGCACAATGGGAAGGAGGAAGGCGCCAATAACGGTACCAAAAATTGCGGTAACGTAATTGGCCCTGATTTCCCTTAACGGGTTCCGTCCATAACACCTGGCAAAACCAGGCATTAAGGAAGGGACCCGCTAAGGGAACTCGGAACAGGGTGCAAAGGGATTACCGGCACCAGTGTCCTTACCGGTGCCCGGTATCCCTTTGCGCCCACCTCGTAATGAGGCCCAATGTTACCCCAATCCACGAAGAAAAGCCCACTGGGACACTCTGAAAGTCACCCTCAGCGGAGCTCTCCTCATAGACAGGAGTGCTACGTGACACCCTCCCTTACCTGGAACTTCAATATGGATGTCTCAGGAGGATGTAACAAAGTACAGTATTAATGTAGAGGAGGACAGGTATGTACAAAAATTCCCCCAATGGCACCAAACCCCATAAATACCTGTTCCTGGACAGCCTCCAACCGTGGATGTAGTGTGACTGGGAACCCCCTGTGAGGGTCTGGATAAATAGTAGAGAATCAAGAAACAAGAAAACCTAAGTACCCAATCTATAAATACCTAGTGCAGGAATCATGGAATCTGGTAACAGCATACATAAGGAAAGACTGTTGCAAGAACGGGAAGTACTGAGAGGATGCTGTTTTTATAATCTTAGGAGTGTTAATGGTTGCTCCGAGATGATGGCTGGTGATGCGCGAGACACGATTAGAGGAAAGGACCTCAAAGTGGGGTCATGTATCACGCAGCATCTTAGCATTCTTTCGGCATCAGAGACGGTGATAGCCGTGTCGGTCCCTAAGCTGCCACAGGAGTTTGTAAGCTCCCAGAAAAGACGGCGGCACCGAAGGACCACAGCGCCTGGGGATAGAAGGTATGCCTGGAGTCCTGCCGGTCCTTCCGGTCCTAACAATGCTGAAGTCTTGGGATTTCGAGAAAAACTTCTAGCTCCAGGGAGAGCTGGGATACCGCCACTTCCAAGATTGTATACAGCCTCTTGGGGTGTGAAGTGGTTGGTGTCTGAAGTGGAGCCTGCATCCGGTTTCATCTTCTTGAGCATCATTCTTGAATTGTGTGGTGGATTTAACAAAGTAAGGGAAAGTGTACTGGACAACAGACACATACAACTCTTCCATTTTCACAGGTCATGTCACAGTGAAAGTCTTACCAGTGGGGGAATGCCCACTAGTTTGTTGCATGTTGAAAAGAGTAAGGTTAATAACGCCCCCTGTCTGCTCTCTGTGCTGCCCTATGGGATGTGAATATAGCTCCAAACCGACTTCACTATTGCGTCAATAACACACACCCGTCCGATATATCCTTAACGGGTAAACTCACTACTCTGCTATGCTTAGTTCCCTGCAGGCGAGTGCCTGACGTTCCATGTTCGTACTTAGTGGGCAGGATTTACTCTCTAAGTGTAGTGATATTTCTCATTATGAGATTCATATCTGTGTTTTCCAAATCATCCCAAATTATGCAGAATTTGTTGTCTCAGTGGTTATGAGAAGTACAGAGCTTCTTTGCAGGAAGTTCCCAAGGGCATCTACGTATAGCGATCAGGAAATCGCACAGGGCAGTCACGTTGCTGACAACAGAGAGATGGGTTGGATGGAAGATCTCTCAATCCAGTATCTACAAGATGGTTGACTAATCCAGCAAATTATTCTTTAGAGATTTTTGATCGCAAACCTATTGGACTGCCTGTTTTGTTAGTGGTGAGTAAGCTTTAAACAAGAATAATACTCACCTCCATTCTTGACATAGAATGAAGATTTCTCAGAATAACGTATAGGAAAGTCTTACATCTATTAAAGATAAAGAGGCAAGCATTACCCATCCTATGTTTTTAAATGATATGTACTTTGATAGTAACCTTATGGGTAAATAATGTTAGGGATAACTGTTCCTTGTTAATTTACAAAGCAATAATATTTGAGCTGCTTTGGAATGTTGTCTGTAAAATATGTTCACCGACGATCAACTGTTTTGATGTTGTCACGACCCGGCCAGGTTGGAAATTGCCTTGGCGTTTATCCGAGCGCTATTCGGCAAGTAAAAGTCCCTGAGACTACAACTCCCACAACGCCTGCTGTCATAGCCGCGTGAAGTACGCGTGACGTTGTGATGATTTCATTTGTTGGGAACGATATATAACTCCCATCTACCCGGAGATCGAGTGCTCCTAAACTGTCGTTAGTTGCGAGCTCCCGGACCCGTTTCTTGAATCCTCGACTAACCAGCGCCTGAATCAACTTATTGCCTTCGCCTTGTCCGTACCTGCTTCCTGACGCCAGCCTCCCTCGATTGTTCCCCTTGGATATTCTGAACCCGGCTTACTCATTCTCGACCCCCTAATTCTAAATCCTTAAACTTTGGTGACCCGATACCTCAAAAATCTCTGTAAGGAAATTAGCGTGAAGTGAACGCTCACTTCCCGATTCAATTTTCCTTTTACTTCTGTTGCTTCGAACTATATTTTGGGACGCTTTGCTGTTTACCGTTTGGATTGCTTTTGAACCTTTATTTGGGACGCTTTGCTGTTTACCTTTTGGATTGCTTTGAACCTTTATTTGGGACGCTTTGCTGTTTACCTTTTGGATTGCTTTGAACCTTTTATTTGGGACGCTCTGCTGTTTATACTTTGGATTGCCTTGAACCTACTTGGGACGCTCTGCGGTCTTCGCCCTGGTGATCCTAAGATACTGGCAAACTTCCACTCCTCCCTCCCTACAATTCGATACTAGTAGGTTACTGGTATATTATTTCTACGGTGCAGGTAAGAGTGGGGATTGGGGCTGGTGTTGGCTGTTTGTTATTCCAACACTACTTGGCTGCATTTTTCTGAACAACTGTTTTCTTTGTTTTGTTCTTTGTCCCTCTAGCTCTGACGATTCTGTTCCGGCCTTTTCGCTCAAGCCCCCAACCTGTCAGGTTTATTTATCCCTGAAGGCTGAGCTCTTGGGAGGGAAGTCTTGGGCGCATCTCCATAAAAGCCCAGGATTACTTGAGCAAAAGGAAATACTGCATACAACCAGAAAACAACCTCTGGGTTGTGACAGATTTAGGAGCCTAACATAACGCCTATTGGTTAAGGAAGCCGCATCTGACCCGATGACAGCTCTCATGCAGGCTTTTTCCGCCTTGCGTACCGATATGGCATCTGCCCATGCGACCTTACATCAACGCATGGATGTATTACAGAGCTTTGTGCAGCCATTACCCCATGATGAGGAATTCGGGGATGGCGCTGCAGCGGCACCTCCTCCTGTATTTCCCCCAACTCCAGCTCCGGTGGTTCTTCCTGGGCCATTTCCTTTGGCCCCACCCGAACGCTTTTTGGGGGATCCCAAGGCGTATCGGACTTTCGTGAATCAATGTCGCCTTCACTTTCTTTGTCGACCTTTGGCGTTTCCAGATGCTACCACTAAGGCGGCCTTCGTTCTCTCCCATTTAGGCGGCACTGCTGCAGCATGGGCTAATCCTTTGTTGGAAGCTAATGATCCGGCTCTTTATGACTTTGATCGGCTAATTCTATCCATGAACAGCGTTTTTGATATGCGATACAAAGCACAAACCACGGATTTAGAATTTTTAGCTATAAATCAAGGCAAGACGGATCTGTTGACCTACCTGGCCCGTTTCAATCAGTTGGCGGCTGAAACCACTTGGCCAGAACAAAAGAAAGCGGCTGTTTTCTACAAAGGTTTGTCGGAGGACCTAAAGGACGCCTTATCAGTGGTGCCCGCCCTTCCTCCTGGTTTTCCTGAGCTACTCGACCTGGTTCTCCAAGTTGATGCTCGGATTCGGCAAAGACGGGGCGAACGTCGGTACCCTGATATTCGTACCTCTTCCCGGTCAGATAGCACTACTACGATTCCTCAAGGCGAGGTTGAACCCATGCAAATTGGGGCCATCAGGGGTCCATTGTCTAAGGCTGAACGAGAGAAACGGGCACTGAATAACCTATGTTTCTATTGTGGCCAGTCAGGACATTATATACGGCTATGTCCTAAAAGACCAACTAAACCGGCGGGAAACGCCAGGACTCGTCCATGAACCGGGCCTTTAGGATGAGTCAAACGTACCCGGGCTCGGATGCATGTCTTCCGTCTCCACATGTATATCTCACGATGTGCTTCAAGGCCCCTGGTGTCAATTCTTTTTCCAACCCGGTAATGATAGACTCAGGGGCTAGCGGGAATTATATGGATTCCAACCTGGCTAAACATTATGGGCTACCTATAATTTCCAAAATACGACCTGAAGACATACATGCTGTTGACGGTTCCCGTTTGGTATCCGGACAAGTCACGGAACAAACCACTGCACTACAAATGTCCACATTACAGGGTCATTCGGAATACATCACCTTTGACCTCATTACGGCCCCCCAGTTTGGTATGATTCTGGGTCTATCCTGGTTGCAAACCCATAACCCTGTAATCAATTGGGTTAAACAAACCGTGCTGTTCTCTTCCTCTTTTTGCAGTCAGAAATGTCTAGGGACTCAAGAGGCAGCCGTCTTCTCCCCTTGCCTGGCCCTGGTGGCAAGTGTACCTTCCATCAGTGCTTTATCCTCTATCCCAGTCCCTGTACTTCCAGAGGAATACCGAGAGTACTCGGATGTCTTCGACAAAGGCTTATCAGAAAAACTGCCTCCACACCGAGACTATGACTGCCCCATTGACCTTATACCTGGGGGGGTCATCCCACATGGTCGTATCTACTCCCTTCCTCGAAAGGAAGAAGAACACTTGCGACAATACATAGACAAAGCATTAAGCTTGGGACACATACGTCCGTCCCGTTCACCAGCGGCCTCCCCGATATTCTTCGTACAAAAAAAAGAAGGAGATTTACGTCCATGTGTCGATTATCGTTCCCTTAATAACGTCACAATCAAGAACCAATATCCTCTACCGCTCATTACGGAGCTTCTTGATAAAATGACCTCCTCTACCATCTTCACCAAGTTGGACTTACGGGGAGCATACAATTTGGTGAGGATGCGTGAGGGGGATGAATGGAAAACAGCATTCAAAACTAAATTCGGGCTTTACGAATACTGTGTAATGCCCTTCGGGCTTTGCAACGCCCCAGCGACGTTCCAACACTTTGTCAACGACATTTTCAGGGACCTGTTGGACTGTTACGTCGTAATATATTTGGACGACATCCTGATATATTCAGATACCTTGTCCCAGCACATACACCATGTACGCTCTGTTCTCCTCCGTCTGAGAGAACACTCCCTCTTTGCAAAACTGGAGAAGTGTGTGTTTCATGCATCGTCTGTGGAGTTTTTGGGTTTTCAAATATCACAAAAGGGAGTGCTTATGTGCACCTCAAAGGTCCGGGCAGTACTGGATTGGCCTGTCCCGACTTCAGTAAAAGCCCTTCAATCATTCTTGGGCTTTTCCAACTTTTACAGACGTTTCATCGCCTCCTTTTCTGAAATAGTTGCGCCACTAACTCGGTTGACCAGCCTGAACGTCCATTTCATTTGGGATGAACAGGCGCACTCTGCATTTCAGAAATTGAAGGAAGCCTTTACCACAGCTCCAGTCCTGCAGCACCCAGATCCGACCCTTCCTTTTATCGTGGAAGCCGATGCCTCTGCAATTGCTGTTTGGGCTATCCTGTCGCAAATTTGTCCAGCCCCACCGACTACATCCTGTGGCTTTCCATTCTCGGAAACTTACGCCAGCCGAACATAATTATACGATCATGGAAAGAGAACTACTGGCGATTAAAGTAGCGTTTAGTGAGTGGAGACATCATCTCTTAGGTGCTAAACATCCCATTACTGTATATACGGATCATCGGAATCTCCAGGCATTATCTCATATAAAATGCACCAATGCTAGGCAAATACGGTGGCATTTATTTTTTACCATGTTTAACTTCACTGTGACATATCGCCCCGGTCCACTACATGGAAAGGCGGATGCATTGTCGCGTATCGGTACAGATATGGTAACTACGAAACAGTCAACCCCTGTATTATCCTCAGGGACTGTGGTGTGTATTTGTTCGGTTTCTCCGTCCATCTTAGATGGATTAAGGACGTGGGCTAAGGATCATGCTCCTGTTCTTAAGGAGCTGGGCGCTGAACTCATCACCGGTCTTCCATATGTCAATGGTTTGCTATACTTACCTGATAACCGTATTCGACGTAAAGCTCTTGAATGGTCCCATGATCTCCCGTTGGCAGCTCACCCTGGTCGGGCAAATACTTACGATCTTCTCCACCGATGGTGCTGGTGGCCTGGTATGAAGAACGACACCGAACAATATGTCTCCAAGTGTGCAGTATGTACACAGTGCAAGAGGCAACTGGGCAAGCCCGTCGGTCTTCTAATGAGTATGCCGTTACCCCCATATCCATGGCATACGGTTACCCTTGATTTCGTGGTGGAGCTCCCTTGTATCGGGGGTATGTCCACCATTCTTGTGGTTGTCGATGTCTTTACCAAAATGGCACGATTTATACCGTGCTCGGGTATACCTACTGCCTCTATGTTAGCGACTCTGTTTTTTGACCATGTGGTACGATTTTTTGGGCTTCCTACGGTTCTAATTTCTGATCGGGGGTCTCAATTCACCTCACGCTTCTGGCGCTCCCTTACTTCATCTTTGGGTATCGATGCCCGCTTGTCTTCGGCCTACCATCCTCAAACGGATGGTCAGACTGAACGTACCAATGGTACTATGGAACAGTTTCTTCGCTGTCTGTGTCTGCAGCATCAATCCAACTGGTTCTCGCTACTAGGTGCTGCAGAATTTGCCTATAACAATTCCATGCATTCCTCAATTGGTTGCTCTCCGTTTTATGCTTTATATGGTCTGCACCCAAGGACTCTCCCACCTGTCTTGCCCTCCTTAAAGCAGTTTCCCGCCGCTAATGCTGTAAAAGACTCCTTGCTTGCCATCCGTAAATCGGTGTTGTCCCATCTGCAAACGGCACAACGTCGTACCAAAATGCAAGCTGACAAACGGCGCACACCCGCCCCTTCGTATTCTTGTGGGGAACGTGTATGGCTCTCTACAAAACATCTGGCCATTAAAGGAAAAAGGAAACTATTGCCATGTTACCTAGGTCCTTATAGGATTCTACGGTGTCTTAACCCTGTCACCGTTTGCCTAGGGATTCCATCTCATTGGCGGGTACACCCGGTATTCCATGTTTCCTTGCTTCGCCCTTTTGTACCTGGCACGAGATTACCTACTGCCCCCACCCCAGTTAACGTCCATGGTGAAGACGAGTATGAGGTGCGTGCAGTCTTGGACACTCGCCTATGTCGTGGGATTCGCTCCTACCTGATCGACTGGAAAGGGTATGGTCCAGAGGACAGGTCCTGGGAACCGGCCTCTAATCTAAACGCTCCCCGTTTACTACGTGCCTTTTGGTCACACCGCTTGCGTAGTCTCAGGAGAAAGCGTTCTTTGTGGGGGGGTACTGTCACGACCCGGCCAGGTTGGAAATTGCCTTGGCGTTTATCCGAGCGCTATTCGGCAAGTAAAAGTCCCTGAGACTACAACTCCCACAACGCCTGCTGTCATAGCCGCGTGAAGTACGCGTGACGTTGTGATGATTTCATTTGTTGGGAACGATATATAACTCCCATCTACCCGGAGATCGAGTGCTCCTAAACTGTCGTTAGTTGCGAGCTCCCGGACCCGTTTCTTGAATCCTCGACTAACCAGCGCCTGAATCAACTTATTGCCTTCGCCTTGTCCGTACCTGCTTCCTGACGCCAGCCTCCCTCGATTGTTCCCCTTGGATATTCTGAACCCGGCTTACTCATTCTCGACCCCCTAATTCTAAATCCTTAAACTTTGGTGACCCGATACCTCAAAAATCTCCGTAAGGAAATTATTGTGAAGTGAACGCTCACTTCCCGATTCAATTTTCCTTTTACTTCTGTTGCTTCGAACTATATTTTGGGACGCTTTGCTGTTTACCGTTTGGATTGCTTTTGAACCTTTATTTGGGACGCTTTGCTGTTTACCTTTTGGATTGCTTTGAACCTTTATTTGGGACGCTTTGCTGTTTACCTTTTGGATTGCTTTGAACCTTTTATTTGGGACGCTCTGCTGTTTATACTTTGGATTGCCTTGAACCTACTTGGGACGCTCTGCGGTCTTCGCCCTGGTGATCCTAAGATACTGGCAAACTTCCACTCCTCCCTCCCTACAATTCGATACTAGTAGGTTACTGGTATATTATTTCTACGGTGCAGGTAAGAGTGGGGATTGGGGCTGGTGTTGGCTGTTTGTTATTCCAACACTACTGGGCTGCATTTTTCTGAACAACTGTTTTCTTTGTTTTGTTCTTTATCCCTCTAGCTCTGACGATTCTGCTCCAGCCTTTTCGCTCAAGCCCCCAACCTGTCAGGTTTATTTATCCCTGAAGGCTAAGCTCTTGGGAGGGAAGTCTTGGGCGCATCTCCATAAAAGCCCAGGATTACTTGAGCAAAAGGAAATACTGCATACAACCAGAAAACAACCTCTGGGTTGTGACAGATGTAAGTCATTTATGGGTATCATTTACACCCACCCAGCTGGTTTCAGGGACAGATGTGAAAGTGACAGTCCATATAAGACTCTAGAGGTCACCAGCGGGCTTCAAATTACATAGTTGTGGATTTACAGTTTGGGTCATAGATCCTGCTGATGTGCTGGTATTGTTTGTGTGTATCTCACTCTTCTAGTCACCGCTAAGAAGATGGTGTCAGAAGATAGGAGAGACCATTTGTAGGGACATTGAACCTCTGGGTTATTGGATTGCTGTCAGCTGATGGAAGTCTCTATTTTTTTGGGGAATGTTTTCCTGAGCTCCATGGGAAATGTTGTGTTGTTGATACATGAGGGAGATACTTTGTGTTATTCTGGAAAATCTTTGTTGTGAGGGTTCAAGGGGAGAATGAGACAGGAAATAGATGTTGCGTGTTCGTGCTTACTATCATAGTGCTTTACTCTAGGACTTTGGTGGTCAAGTTGCTGCTTGCACAACAAATAAGAATAAATATGGCTGTTATTGAATTATTTAAGATATGAACTCATGCTGCAGCTTGCTGCTAATCCTGTCTATGATACTGTATGTGCTCTTGTTATTTTAGAAATGTGTCTATCGATAAGATAATTAATTGGTTTGGTTTAGTATGCTTTTAGCATACTATCCATGCCGTGAAAACACTGGAAATAAATTATCTTTTTATAAATTTCAGAATATTTTTGTGACTACCTATGGCCTACGTCCATGGAGGCTAACATAAAAAAATATTTTTTATTGAGCTCGGCATATATAGCTTTTCCTTCTAAATACTGAACATGTTTTGGAACAAAATAGTGAAACGTTGACTCACATGTTTAATCTGGATAGGGGCCATATTACTTTATTCTTAGTACATGCCTTTTCTGCATGTCTCTGAGCCCTTTGCCCATGAGACGTCAGCCTCTGCAACTGTAACACTCACTGAGGAGTAAGGATATGATTCTAAAAGGCTTTATTATGGCATCCTTTTCAAAGCTTCTGCTTGATTGTAAAATTTATTTTGAAGAGTCTTTTGCAAGTAACTGAAACCAAGAACTCTGGATGAACTTTACCAGAATGAACAGTCAACAAAGAAGCTGCCTATTAGTAACGTAGGAAAATAGTGAAATAGTGAAAAGCCCAGATATTCACACATATATTACATATGACGGTCAAGATCTTTCTGGCAATGGGAAAAGAACCAATGGACATTAACCAAGTCTCTTTAACCACAAATGACCACAGGGAGGAAATACACATTTTAAAAGATACCACTCTGCAAAATGTTGAGTTGTGTTGTAGATCCACTTCAGAGCTGTAAAGTAAATCCTTAGATAATGCATTATTTGTGAGCAACAAATACCAAAATTAACAGAATTATTGTCTGTAGGCAAAGCAAGGACAAATGAACACAAGTTTGCTGGTATAGCATGAGAATGAAATAAACACACAGAACAAATTCCAACACATATGACTATCTCCATGGAAAACTAAGGCAGCCAGGGCCAATGCAAGTATCAACATGACAGACAAAGATCACAACCCTGGATCTGTTTTCCACATAAACCCTGCACCTTACTAATGTATATAATAAATTATGCACTAAATCTAATACAGAGCACATACTTGTAACCAACAGTAACAAGATACCGAGACAAAGTTGCAGAGACTATTCCTAAAACCCACAACCATGTAACTTATGAAATGATTTTCACTACATTCTAGCTTTTACAAAATCAACAATACTGTTTGACATAGAAAGCACAGAGCACATCCACACCTGACACATATTACATGTTGTAAGGTGTTCAGTACCTGTAGGTAATCTCGGCCCAAGCTATTGTACTGATTAGCTACACACTGTTATCCTGTAATACAATATCAAACTACAGACTGGCAGATTCCCAGAACCATGAAGCAAAGCACTTCCAGACAGACCACAGACCTTGGTAGGCAAAACCCATGGTAGTTAAGCAATTTCAAAATGCTTCATTACATAATATTACAGCACCCATTCTTGATGCAAAGGGCTCTAAATTCATAAGAGGTCTTTGTTCGATGCATATCTGTCAAAACCGCTAGGGACTGGTGATAAGAAGCAAGGACTATGGGTTGGGTCTGAGGAGGTCCAGAGGCTGCAGAAAAGTGTAGTGTCGGTAAGATGCACATTGACTGTTACCACCTCCTGCATTTCAAGGGCACTGTGACCCCAATAAGTGACTACAGTATACTTTGAGAACTCACACCGCAGAAATAGAAACAAGGAAACATTGGTGTGGATCAACCCTCCTCCCTCTATCTCACCTCACAGGGTTCTTCTCCTTGTTTAATGGACAGGTTAGTCTCTTCTCCCTCAATCTCTTCATTCGCTTGCTTTTTGCCATCAGCGGAGTCATCTAGCTCTGGGTGAAACGCAATCTCTGATGAGATCTTCGAAGGCCTGGCTACATCAGCCACCAGTTGCAGCATCCTTTCTGGGGGTTTTGAGTCCACCACATAGTCTACGGGCGGCTCCATCTTGGGAACGAGCTCTACGCTGGCTAAAGTGAGCTTGGCTGACTTGACGGCATTTGCTTCGGGGATGTGGGATGAGGGCTTGTATTTGGCCGGCTCCTTTCTGCAAGGCGTGCAGCACCTTGGGGAACACAACAGTGGCATCAGTTACCCGGTCAACTAGATCCAATTTGATTCCTGTGTGTAGGGTTAGTGGGAGCTAGGAGAGGATAAAGCAAATAAACTCTAGCCTTTCTATGACACCATCTGATGGGCATAAGCATAGTGTCAAAAGTAGTTCTGAACTGAGCAATTTCCTAATGTTTCCACCAGAAGATTTTTTCGAAGCAGACGGAGTAGAACAATGCATAATTGTGTCTCCATCTCACCCTCAAGATAAACATATCTCATGGTAATGTCATAAACAGCAGCAATATTTTGGCAATTGCTATGAATAAATATTCAGGCACTGTGCATGGATGTTGCACTTCAAGGAGCGATTACAAATAAACATGGTAAAACATGTCTTATTAGTTGCACTTAATGGTGTAAGAGCATGAGTAAAGGGGTGATGATATTCAGAACAAAAATCCAGGGGGGCATGTGAGTGGCAAATTTGTAAAACAACATGCCATGCCTCATGAACATATTAGAAATGCTTCCAGAAGAGGGGGGGAAACATACATAAATATTACACTAACGACCTACTCGTAGCATTACAGCAGCTCAACATGAGACTCAGCAACTCAGCGAAATAATAAAAATATATAAATAAATATATATATATATAATATATGTATGTAATATATATATATTTTTCCCTCGATCCAGGGAGCATTTCTCATCTGGTGATTCAGGTCACTACAAACGTTAGATCTTTACAGTTGCAGTTCTCTACATTATGTAGTTGAATACATTATCTTACTTGATCTATGACACGTATTTGTCAAAAGACAACATGATTATATGTACAATTGTTTGAATTATAGGATAAACTGTTAATGTGTATTTTTGTGTCAAGGTTTTGTATTGTTAAGATAAATAGTGAGATTTAAGATGTTAATGTTGTTCATCTATTTAGTGGAACAAAAAGAATAATCCGATGTATACTTGGAAACTGAAAATACTTCACAAAAGTGTATTGGCCGTTGCATATTAGGACAATATGTAATAATGAAGGTGTGAATTAATGCCGCCCGTAAAGTTTGGACACTTTACATGCAAGTTCATTTTAGCTGGAAGTCACTTGTTTTACCCACCTTAGTTTTGCAATCCTGAGTCAAACAAGTAACACATCTTAATTCCATATTACATTGTGCTGGAGTAGGAAGGGCGGCTAGATTCTTCAGCTGCTACCAAAATAAGATACTCCGGGAAATGCCACATTATGCATCATCTCCAAACAGCCTGTTTATATCAGCCCATAAATAATTCTAGCCGATTAAAAATGATAAAAACATAATCGATACTTTACTATAATACCTTTTGCCATATATGTGTTTCAGATTCACCTTTTTAGCTTTGTCTTTTGGTTTTAGATGCCAAAATAAACACCTTGTCATAGAACTGTTGTGTTAAAGTTACAGTTAAAAAACAAAGATAGGAATGACATTGATGGGTTGTCACATAAGGACCGTGAACTGGAAACACAGGGGATGGTGTAATAACAATTAACCAGCTGCTTCTATGCAAATCTGACTGAAAAACAGGTAATACCATTGCAATGTTTACAAAGTTAATAATGAAAATATGAAATACTTCCAGTAACCTGTGTAACATACACTGACCAAGCAAATGGAAAATGTTTTGAACATATGAAACTTGGCTACTACATTGAGTAAATGTGTATCTCTATCACTGTGCATCTCTCGTTCTCCTCTCAAGTTCTCTGTGTCTTGGTCTGTCTCGCTCTCAGTCACTGTCACTTTGTCTCCCTCGCTTTGTCACTCTGTCTCTGGTACTCTCACATTCTCTCTCTATGAAGGTGTCTCTCACTCTTTGCCTCTCTCTGCCCCTTCTCCATCCCTTTCGGTCTCGCTCCCTCTCTCTCTCTGTCTAGGTCTCTCTGTCTCTAGCATTGGCCCTCTGTCTGTGTCTTTGAGGAGGTCTCCCTCTCGATCTCTCACTCACTCGCTTACTTTCTTTCCCTGCCTCTGCAGTTTATACACCTGGAGCTGAATGGTAAGTTCTCTCATTCCAGAAAAATGCTGCTGTGCGCTTTGGCGGGGGAGACTGGGCAAGCAAGCATAATGATTTCAGTGCTGGAGTTGGTGTGACATCAAGCATTGTCCCCACTGCACAAACATCCTAAGCATTTAATATATTGGATCCTAAAATTATATACATATATTTTTTTACATTTATTTTGTGAATTGGTTTAAAAAACCTTACACATTTAATAAGAAATAGCACATTATTAAAAATCAGTGACAAAACATAGTATATATATTCAAGCCATAAAATATTCAATGTAATACATGCTTTTCATTTCATTAATAACCATTCATAAATGTTTCGATCAACATTTGGCGAATCACTTTGAACACTCGCACGAGGGCTGGGATAAGCGACTTTTGGTTGCCAGCCAAAGGTCGTGCCCACAAAACCTCATTATCATACATATCAAAATCAAAACAAACCCTTCCAGCCATCGTATAACCATATAAGTAGCTTTGCATTCCAGTAGAAGGTTGTCCAACTTAACTTTCACATTCGTCAGAGATTTTGCAAAAACTTTATTTCCTATGACCCTCAGTAAAAGATAACATATGACTGGGGTTGTCAACCCATCAAATACTAAAATCAAATGAGGTTTTCAAGATTTCCACAATGAATATGAAGGAACAAAATGTACATATAATGAAATACAATGTGGATTATTTTCCCATTACTGATCATTTTAAAATCTAAATTGACTTTAGTATTCACTGGTAAAACAAACACAATGAGAATCATATGGAGAGGGAAACACTTATCTATAAATATTGCAACTACTCCTCATAATGAATACAACTAAAGCTGCTACACCACCTGCAAGCGCCAAGAGACCACGGCAATGAAACAAAGCCAATTTACACCAGGACATACTAAATAAAGTACCATAGGTGGCCCACAGTTTTCTGCATAATTTGTAACAATTTGCTGAACAATTCTTCTATGCCTGGTGCGGACTTTGGCACAGATATGCCAATTAAATTCAGAGCCCTACATGCGGGATATTTGTATGCATAATATGTGAAGCATCTTAAAACCAACGACTCTCATAAAACCAATTAATCATCTTGGAGAGAAAACATAGATATCAAAAAAGTAATTTTTGCATCTGACACTATTGATTGGACCCAACTAGTAACTCTGCTAGACTGTCCATTTCACAAAGTAATAGCTACAGTAAGACCACTTCCTACCATCTCGGAACACCCAGTCCACAAGACCCAACCCTAGCACTTAAATTGTTAGATATATCGTGGTGGCTTACTTACTTTGATGTTATATCTTCTGCGTTGCAGCACTTATTGCAGCATGACTTGAAAAATCCTTTCCAGACACCTGAAATCAGAATAATGAATTAGTAACAAGAGGTAAACCCCAACATTAAGTTAAAAATTACAAAAATCAACAGCCTAAATCAGAATTCAGCAAACCGCAAATACGTCTTGCTACATCTGAGTTTTGGAAATTGCTCTGCTGGCATTTAAATATTAGCTACCATAGATCACTAAATGAAATATGGGAATGAGGTAGCACAGAGTAGACTGCAGAGGGCAGACTCCTTTTTAGGTGTGGCTGAAAAGAGCTTTAACTCTTTCCCCCACATCTAATGCAGTAAAGTAGTCAAACGGTGTTACTGTTTACAAAGAATGGCAGGTTCTGAGTATCTCTCCCTCTATGTCTACCGTTCGTGACACTATTTCCTATCTGTCTTGCAAACATCCTACTGCCTCTCCTCTCGACCTACGGACTTCTTCCCTTATTTCGAAAGTGAATCCGACCTTGTCTCCTTCCTGAACACATTTTTTTTACTTTCCTCTGTTGTCTTCCCTGTTGACTTTGAACATGCAGTTGTTCTTTCAGTTCTAAAAAAGCCCTCCTTTGACCCATCCTGCTCTATTTTTCTTCTACATTTCCTTTACAAAATTCTTCAATGAGTAATGTCTTGTTCTTGATCTTCACTCCTTACTCCCTCATCACCAGTCAGGCTTCCAACCCCTTCACTCCAAGTAACAGCTCTCCTCAGTGTTTCCAACTCACTCCTAACTGCTCGACAATATGAACTCTCTTCCATTCATTCTTCTTGACCCTTCTGCTGCTTCTGAAAAGGTTGATCACCTCACTCGTCTACATAATCTTTCTTCTCTAGGGTTCTCTGGTCCTAGTTAGCAATGACTTGAATCTTACCTATAACTATTCTTTTTCTATTTCCTAGGCAGGGAAACGCTCCCCCACTTATTCCCTTTTTCACAGAGTCTTACAGGTCTCCATTTTGGGCCCTCTTCTCTTTTTGATATATACCTCTACTCTCTCATCTACTGCTCCCTCATTTGGTCTATCTTCCCACTTTTATGTTGATAATTCCCACATCTATGTATCATTTTCCTCTTTCTCCGACTCTCTCCAAACTACTATTTCCACCCAGCAATTCAATGTTGCATGCCTTCTCACTTCTTACATCTCAACACTCGAAAAATTGAGATCCTCTTCTTCTACTATAAACCCTCTTGCTCCTCCCTCTATTCCCTTTCTGTTCAATGTCCCAGTATCTTCTTCAGCTCGAAATCTTGACATTTGCTTTGACTCTTCTCTCTCTTCCACTACACATTTCTATAATGTAGCTTGTTCTTGCTGCGATCAACTCCATGATATATGCAAGAATTGCACTTTTCTCTGTTTTCACATTACCTATCTATAATCTGGTCCTATCTCACCTAAATTAATGTTCTGCTATACTCATTGGTCTTCCTGCTTATCATCTTGCCCCAATTTGCTCTATCTTTAACTCCCCCATTTGTACCTTATGCAGTCTTTCTCTCTGTACTTCCATTTCTTTTTCCCTTCAGTCCCTCTCTTGACTTTCCTTTGAATCTCACTCTACCACTTTCTTTGCCTTGTCTTCAAATGTATACACAGACTTGCCCCGTCCCCTTTATCTCTACTCAATGTTCATTGTCAATGTTGCTTCTTGTGCCCTTCGCTGACAAGGCCAATTCTTTCTTAGGGTACTTTAACAGCCATGCTCATCTCATTTCCGATCGTTTACTCTCCTGGTGCCTAAACACTGGGGACTCTACCCCTTTATATCAGATCCTTCTCTAACCTCTCACTTTTTTTGCTGAAATCTAAACAAAATATTCTACTCTTCTTTCCGGCTAATTTTGTAACTTTTTCATCAATTGTATTTACCATATATTTTGTACCGTTTATTATGAATAGTGCTTTGGAGAAAGCGCTCTATAATACATTGATGCAATATCAGTATAAAAGCCTCAAAAGTTCTCCTGCTTAAGCCAGCACAGGACAGAACTCCAGCTGACACCGTTGCACTTTAAGCTGTGACAAGCTTTTCAAATTCTGTGCTTGTAAAATAGTTTTCTGTGACATTTTACAGACAGTAATTGACAAGGAACTGTTTATGGTAGATTATTTAATTTGAGCACTTCTGTATCACCATGTTTTTACTTAGTTCAAAGGACAAAATTAAAACGTTTTTTCAATTCATTATATTAAACTGTTCAAATTAGTTTATGCCCCACAAACTGCATGTTAGCTTTTTTTTATTCAAACACCTTCTACATTAATTATATCAAAGAGAACATGGAAGATCTCTTACATTAGATTAAGTAAGATGCCAGGTAGTAAAGTATTGTGTGGTCATGTATTATAAGGACTAAAATACCCCCTACCGTACATAAAAAGGATATTTGCAAGTCACCTCGGAGTTCCATGACCTTATAAAGGAACTCAGCCTTTAGCCTCGTTCTGCTATTTGATCACTGAACTCCTCAGTGACTTGCAATATCCTTATAACATAAGGTAGGGGGTACTTTATGCCAAATATAAATCAATAAAAAACAAATGCAATACAATGTGTGATAATGTGAGACCAACAGAACACATGAGAAAACAAGAATGTACTTTAAAGGCTAAGCCAGCAGGGTAAGGGTTGAATTGACACACAAGGTTCTAGATGGTTTAAATATAACTTAAAAAGGGAACCACTATGTTCAGGTATAAGGAAGGGCAAATAATGTTGAGTAAGGACCTATTTTCATCCTGGTTTGGTTTTTCTAATGTGGTAAACACAAGTCTTAGGGATATGGTGCCGAGCTCATTACCATACATAAGTATGTGAATGGCTGACAGCCAATAAACCAAAACTCAGACAGAAATAAAGGTAATCTTGCCTTGCACTGACACTGAGATACTTCTACAATAGCCTCTGGAAATGGAAACTTCCTAGAACATCTACATTGATCAAGAAACTCAGCATACTAAGGTCACCAGAGAGCACAACCATCTTGGCCGCTTCTCTTTAAGCTCTGCCACACCTCAGGAGCCATTCCCATAAATCCTGCATAATCCCTGACCCCTGAACACTTCAAAACATATAGTGAGACCCCTGGAAGGCTGGTGCCGAGGCTAACGCAATCTCGAGAGGATCAGATCATCCGACCATCTGTTCCTGGCTCAGCCTTCTGTGCGGGCCTGTGGTCTAGGGAGAACGGCATCTGCACACGCCGCCTGAGCTGTTCTGGGAAGGTGGAGAGGTGAGGCCTCTATGTCAGAGGAGCCTGGGAGGAGGGACCGGTACGTTGATGCCCAGAGGGACCGCTGCTGCTGTCAGTGGGCCCGTGAGGCGGTTTCAGAGATGAGCAGGGAAGGCAGAGGAAAGACTTAGTGTCGGCCGTACTTGGGAAAAGTGATCAGAGCACCGATGTCCGACAGAACAGCTGCTGCTGTTTGTCGGCCTGACGGGTGTCCGCTCTTCTCTCTGTGAGCAGAGACAAGGTCAGAGTGCTGGAAGGATGCTATGAGCTCTGCCTGTGTGGAGGCTGAGATCGGAGCGCGGAGCTGTGAAGTGTGAGTTGCTCGCTACAATGCAAGCTGGTAGTGGAGTGTGCAGGCCTGAGGGAGCTACGATAAGCTGTAGTTGGCCATCTCTGGCCCAAGAAGAGAGCAGGCACACGTTTTTCAGCCCTTTTCAGCCTTTTTCAGCTGGCAGGGCCATAGGGAACCGACCCAGTGTTCGAGGGTCTGTGTATTCACTGTGCTGCTGACATGGTGTGTTCCTTGGTATCAGTGGAAGAAGCCCTGAGTGCTAGCATTTGGCACAATACTTCAGTGCCAGCAACAGAAAATAGAGCTGAGCTAAACAACCCGGCCGATGGTACCCCCGGTGAAAGAACAAAGAGGCCTGGAGTCTGCAGAGGAGAGCGTGATGATGGGATGGTTGCTAGAGGTTATACAGGACTCAAGGACATCCTTGAAGAATAAAGTGCAAATGGTTGCTGTAGAACTGACACTGGTGAGAGCGGACCTCAGTAAAATAGGGGAACGAGTGACGGAGGTGGAACAAAGAGTGGGGAAGGTGGAAGACACGTAACAGTGCTGCAATTACAGAGCAACGCACTTACTGCAACCACAAGGACACTAAAAGTTTGTGCTGAAGATGCGGAAGGCTGCTCACGGTGCAGCAATATGCAGCAATATCTGTATACTTGTGGTTGCAGAGGGAGAGTAAGGGCAGACTTGGAACAGCTCTTCATGGACACCTTGAAAATCAGGGGCCTCTCGATGTGGTTCATCATAGAGAGAGTGCACAGAGTTCCCGGTAGGAAACCTCCACTGGGTGCTCCGCCTCAGGCTATAGTAGCAAAGTTGTTACATTTCTGTGACTGGGACACGATACTTCAAGATGCAAGAAGAACCACAGTATACAGAGTGGCGTTATGAGGATCTTGCTCTTCCCCGACTTCATACAGGAGGTACAGAAGCAGCGTAAATCATATGATGTGGTGCAAAGGAGGCTGCGGGAACTAGGATACAAGTACATGAGGATGGCCATCCCTGTGCATGGTGGTGTGGGAACGGACCCTTTTCTGGTCGATCTCCTTAGTTGAATGTGTTTTGCTGGGAGGGAGGATCTCTTGCGTGGTTACACTTGTGTGTTTAAATCTTGGGGACATTGCTCCATGGAGTTGAAGGAAGGGAGATGGGATGTTCATGCGGGGTGTAATCGTAAGGATGGCTTTCTTGGGGGTGGTGGGCAAGCCCACCTCTAGTTCTCTTCTCTTCACTCTTGTGACTGGCTACATTGCCGGGTCGGGGGTGTAGTGGCGGGGCCTCAGGTTGCGGTGTTAGGGAGGAGATGGTTGGGGGTGCTTGAATGGGGAGTGGTTGCACCCGTTGTTGGGGTGGTTGGGTGATGGGAGGGGTGAAGAAGGGTTTGCTTGTTTCTGGTTAATTTTTCAAACGCATGTAGGTCCTGGCCTCGGTCTTGCAAATAGGCAGTTTGGAGAAATGCAAGCGCAGATTTACTCATCGCTGCACTGAATTAACTAGTTGGAAAACTAGAGGATTGAACAATGTGGTGAAAAGATTCCCTCTTATCTCATTAGACACAAGGTGGAGGACGTGGGCGTATTACAGGAAACTCAACTTGATGCCCAGGGGCTGAGTGCGTTGGGGACTCGGTGGAAGGGCAGAGTAATTGGTATTACATTTTCGTACTACTCCAGGATGGTCTTCATATGGATTAGGGATACAGCGAGGCTGCAGGTTGTGCGCACCATGATATATGGGGAGGGGAAGTATGTGGCAGTTATGGGAGAAGTGCTACTGCATCTCATATTTCTTTTGGGAACATATGCCCCGAATGTGGCCCAGGCTGACTTCTTTCAACAGATTCAGGATCTCATAGTGCGTCATAGGATGGACTGGATCCTCTGGGTTGGGGACTTCAACTGTGCAATGGACCGCAATAGGGATGTGGAGAGTGCTGCGGTCTGAACATTGGGTATGGCGACTAAAACACTGTCACAGATAGTTGCAGAACTAGGCCTAGGGGATGCATGGCGGATGTTGAATGACGAAGTATGCAGCTATTCCTGTTGCTCAGCAGTGCTACTTGTTCATCAATTATACCATCATGGGGGATGAGGGGTTTGACCTTGTCACATCGGCAGACTTTCTGGATAGAACTTTTATCAGATCGCATACCATTAATACTGGGACTGGTCAGGAAAACTGTTAAACCACCCATACCTAAATGGAGGTCTGATAATCAGATGCTGCTGGATGGTGCCTTCCGGACATCGTTGGGAGATCAAATCTGGCACTTCTTGGAGGATAACTGGGGCTCCACAGCACATAGGTTCACGGAATGAGAGCCATTGAATGGGGGGTATGTATCTCAGCTAGGGTCGAGGTGCGTAGGGTCCTCACATAGGAGGTGAAGTGTCTTGAGTAGAAAGTTGCCTCACTGGATCAGGAATTGGCAAGGGGGAAGGTGCCTGCTGAGGCTGAGGCTATTACTGGGTCACAGACCAATCTCCATGTGGCAAGGGAGCAGCTGGAGTCAAACGCATACCCTGGGTATGTAGCCCAGCAGCACTCTGAGGGGGATAAAGCCAGTAAATTGCTGACCTGGTTGGGAAGCAAGGCAGTCAGAGGGGGTGTGATGGCGTGTGGGACTAGCAAGGGACGATGATCACAGAAAGGGAAGGTATTTGTGCAGTATTTAGAAAATTCTACACTTCTATGTATGCTGAGAGGGACAGGGTAAATGCACAGCTTGCAGCGCAGTGGATGGAGCAAGCGGCTCTCGGTGGGGTCAAAGGGGATCATAGGATACTGTTGGGGGGAGACATAGAATCCCATGAGGTGCAACGGGTGATTGAGTGTTTATGTATGGGCAAGACGCTGGTTATAGCTTCACAGTGGAAGTTTATAGGGCGTATAAGGAGCTGTTGGTGCAAAAGCTGTTGGAAGATTTGCGGGAAGCTAAGGAGCGGAAATGGGAGGGCTACCACAGTCCATGCAGGAGGTGAGCCTTTGCCTAAAAACAGTGGAGAAGGGTGAGACCGTGCCTCGTATCATCCTTTGTCTATGATCAATGTGGACATGAAGATTTTGTGTAAGGTACTGGCTGGTCACTTAACACCGGTTATGCAGGGGCTGGTGGACCCGGACCAGACAGGTTTTATACCAGGAAGGTCTACCTTGCATAGTCTGAGATGGTTGCTTTTGATCCTAGATAAGTACAGGAATACATCCGAAAAGGTGGCAGCAGTGAGCCTAGACTCCTAATGACAGGTGGTGATCAATATTTACTGTGACATGTGGTGATTCCATTACTATTTTTAGTTTAGACTCCTAATGACAGGTGGTGATCAATATTTACTGTGACATGTGGTGATTCCATTACTATTTTTAGTGTCTCTCATCTAGACAAACTTTGGTGAGTGAATATGTCAATTAAATTATAGCTGAAGTGGAAAAGAGTCCAATTGAGCAATAACAAGGGCATTGAAGTCTAGACAGCAACACAATATTATGTGGTGTACTATAGAAGAACAAGTTACTTACCAACTGGTAACGTTCTTTCGACTGGATGTTCCTCCAACGTATTCCTCATCTTAGATGTATTCCATCCAGCTTTGCTGCTCTTCGGAAATTTTTTCGGGAGAGGGCGCCGTGCGTCGATGTCGTCGAGTTAATGGTCCCTCGAAGGCCTCCGTCGAGGGTGAAGTTATCGGGTATATAAGTAGCATACCCGATGGCCTCAGTTCTGTTTTTCCCCTTTTTATCTTTGATTTTGTACTGTGTAGATTGTGCCGGCAGACAGGTATCAGCCTTGCGAGATTTGAGTTGGCAATAACCTGGAAAAATCTACAGAGGGGTAGGCTGGGAGGGCGATGAGGAATACATTGGAGGAACATCCAATCGAAAGAACGTTACCAGTTGGTAAGTAACTTGTTCTTCGAGTGGATTGTGTCCTCCAACGTATTCCTCATCTTAGATAGACTCCCAAAGCAGTATGTATAATTTCTCTGGAGGAGGGGTTAGATTTTTCAATGCCCTTAGATGGCGGAATACAGCAATGCTTTTCCAGAACTCAGTTCCTTAGACTGGGAAGCATCCAGGCTATAGAATTTTGAAAAGGTGTGTAGTGAAGACCAAGTTGCTGCTTCACAAATGGACCTTATTGGAACACCTCTTTGAAGGGCTGTCGAAGAGGCGATGCCTCTGGTGGATTGAGCCCTTAACCCTTCTGGTGGGTCTTTTTGTGCTAATCTGTAGCATTCTGAAATGCAAAGCACAATCCAGCGTGAAATTGTCTGTTTTGTCACCGATTGACCAAGTTTCCTTCCTGTGTAACCTATAAACAGCTGGTTGTCCACTCTAAGTCTGGAAAGTCTAGAGATGTAAAAGCTTAAAGCTCTTTTTGGATCCAACCTGTGTAATCTTTCCTCCTCCTTAGTAGGATTGGGTGGAGGCTAGAATGCGGGTAAAAAACATTTCTGACTTAAATGAAAATTAGATACTACTTTCGGTAAAAATGATGGTTTAACCCTCAACACAACACTGTCCTTAAGGAACACAGTATAGGGTGGCCCAGAAGACAGTGGCCCTCATTACGACCCTGGCGGAAAGGGGAAAACGATGGCGGAAATGCAATACCGCCATCGAAAAGCGCTCGGTGCGACTATGACCCGTCACCGCAAAGTACGAAGCCATTAGCGACACCGTAGTGAACGCCAACGCTAACTGCACTAAGCACGCGCGCGCGCACCATGCCAAACCGCAAACACCACCATGGTGCAACGGTACGCCAATTCCGACCCTAGCGGACATGTACCTAACGCCATCAGGCATGGCGGAATGGACCATTCCGCCATGGCGAGAAATACGGCATCGTGAACCAACCGTAAATGGCCCACTGAGTGCCTGTACTCCACTCCCTGGCCACATTGCACAACTCCTGGCAGGCGCAATGTACTCACACCATGCAACCAGTGAAATCTACAATTCACCCATGCATGCCAACGTAGAAATGCATGCAGGTGTTCAAAGCGCCCCGTGAGTGGGCATCCATGTACGGCATGTCACCATAGCCGTACTGATGCAGCACAGGCATGTGAAGGTACAAGACATCAAAATGGAAATCAAGAACACATGACACAAAACAACAGTAGTCCCCCATCGCTTGCCACCAGCGCAAGGCAACATCCAAAACAGCATCCTGAGGGGGATTGCACCAGCCCTGTACTCTTGCCAGTAAACAAACCAACCATCAGCAGAAGCATGTACCACACAAGTTGGCAGAGTGACTGAGCAGCCAGGCACATCCCAAGAGGGGCCGATGGGAGCTGCAGGGCACAGATGGCATGAATACAGAAGCTATTCCAATGGACATGACCCCAGTCCCCCTCCAACAAACGCACGCAAACACAGGCACCTGTGACCAGCCACATTCTGAACATCCCATCATACCATCAATCGACCTGGCTGACAGGCACCAGTCGGCCAAAAGCCAATCCCCCGCCCCTGAACAGCACATCATGTAAACAGTCACAATGGCAGCCCCTATCCGTGACCACACTGTGCTACGTAGGCAAAAGCGGCCAGTACTGTACCACACAACTCAACTCAGAAGGCGGAACACAATGCAGATCATCTCGCAATACATACCGCCACAAATCGAAAATCGCCACATCACCTGCAAAGAATAACGCAACACGCCAAATATCGGAATACAATTTAAATGCACATCCAAATGACAAAGGCCTCACAGCAATTTGTAAAATAACACCAAAACATCCATCATCACCGAGGGCTGCATCTGCAATAATTGACCAGCTTCCACTTGTGTGACGCCCTGTACCATCATGGCACACAGGGCCAACATCAACGTTCCAAAAGGCAACATGGAAGCGGCAAGAACCGCAGGTCCGTCCCATGAGGCAGGCACTAGTCCAGCTGAAAGGCCGAAATGTTGCACCTAGCCACCAGAACAGCGTAAGGGCATGTGGCCCATTGGCGATCGTCCCATAAGATCGTAATGGTGCTCCACTGATTCACCCGAAGCTGCAGGTGTCGAGAGTAAAATCCATCTGGAGGAGTGGCGTACAGATGGCATCTGCAATAGGGCAGGAGATACCTGTCACCAAAATGAAACACAAATTAACCGATTGCACTACAGGACACATGATGCTTCACTATCTTCATTCAACACACCAAATCCACACCCATATGCATGCTAGCCCACTCCAAAGGAATATACACACCCCTAAATCAGTATCGATACATAACGAAACCAATCGAGGTTAATACACCATTGGCAACGTCGGTTACTGTGCATGCGTCCGTCAAGATAGAACCCATGACATGGGATTAGTAACGTGCCTAGACACAAGTGTATGAAGGCGCGTCGAGACAGGGAGGATCCGACAAGGGCAGATAGACGTAAGTCCCACTATGGCAGCCTTGCATCACATAGCGCAGGGGAAGGGGATTGAATCAAAAAACACATGTACATGGCAGACCCTAAATGGAATCATCTGTCCATGCATCCATTCATCATTCCCTCATCCCGCAATGAAAACGCATGAACATTCACTCACATAATATGTGAAACTTCCATCGCGTCTGTGCGTAATGCAGTCTGCAAAAACCACTGTGCTCCTGGCCGGATCTGTAGTGTCGTGAAGCTAGATGGACTTGGGAACGTCCTGCCTTATCGTCCACTACGCTATTGCGCATCCCATTCAATTCATGTCATTCATTGCTTGCTCGTTATGGGCCCTGTCCCAAGGACATTCAACAATAGAACGTTACATTTCCAGGCAGACCTGTGGGCGTCTCCTCACCGCTACTTCGCAACCAAAAATGCTGGCCTTCGAATTCCTCACTTGCAACATTACGTCGAAAAGGCTTCTGTGAACGCTTGCATTCACAATTACATCAATGTAGTGCGGCTGTGTGTCATAATGCTAACTGGCTGCAATCACAAATGGGACGCCACGCCCGTCGGTGAAGTACGATACTGTGCTGCATGAGGGTCGGCCATCGATCGAGCCCTACATACCACTGACTCTTCACAGGTATGTAAGCGGCTGCAATCATAGCATGTGTAACAATGGGAGCATAGCATGAAAATCAGTCAAAGTACATCACACTGCCATCGGGATTTGATACATGATTCCAATCCCAAGATGCCATGCGGCCAAATGCAGCCTTACGTGCGGGACGTGCTCGGCCAGAAGGGATTGCATCTGCCACAGATTCATTCAATCAGCACAGGTGGAGGCCATACAGGCCGACAGCACATATATAGCAGACCCAAACCCCTCCCACAACCACTCCCACTCCAAAATGCTACCGGCAGGACTAGCGATGTTGGGCCTGGGGCACCAGATAGCACTGCAAGTGCTACAACTACAAGAAGACGACGAACAACAACAGGTACAACAACCGGGCGCACAGGGGAGACGGAGGAGAAGGAGGAGGAGGAGGGCAAGGCAGGGTCAGCAAGGCCCACAAGCACTGCCACTACCACCACGCAGGCGGCCCGCAATCCCACGCCTCCGAGCTGATCCGTTCAACCTCACTGCTGAGCAGATCCACACCCTCTACCGTTTGGACCGGGACACCATAATCGCCATTGTGGACATGACACATGCTGACCTCGTGAGCATGATAGATAGCCCAACCGCCATCCCACCCCTACTGAAGGTGGTGTCTGTACTCCACTTCCTGGCCACAGGCACCTACCAGCACACAGTGGGACAGTTGCATGGCATTTCACAGCCACTGTTCTCACGGACACTCTCCCAAGTGCACGATGCCCTCCTGAAGCACGCCGACGACCACATCACACTACCACGCACGTACCAGGAGATTACCAACGCAAAGGTGGGATTCCATGCACTTGGCGGCATCCCGGGTTGCATTGGTGCCATCGACTGCACCCATGTTGAATTGGTTGTCCCACATGCCATGGAGGTCCAGTACCGCAACCGGAAACAATTTCATTCAATCAATGTGCAAATGGTGTGTGACTCCAACAAGATCTTTACGCATTGTTGTGCCAGATTTCCAGGATCTACCCATGATTCTATGGTCCTGAGGAACACAAGAATACCACGCTACATGGAGCGACACGCAGGGCACAGATCCTGGCTACTCGGTGAGTCTCATTCCATGCATGACATCGTGGCCCATTTGATGCGTCAATGACCTTGCAGGAGGGGGGGGGGGCTACTTAGCACTATCATTCCACTGACACCCTTTATTCGTCCCATACAGGTGATGCCGGGTATCCACTGAAGAGATGGCTCCTTACACCAATCCGGAACCCACAGAACCAGCATGAGGAGGACTACAACCATGCCCACTCACGTAGCCGTGTGGTCATTGAACAGGCATTCGGCCTACTGAAGGCTCGTTTCCGCAGCCTCAGCAGGTCTGGCGGGGCACTCATGTACAGCCATGAGAGGGTTTCTAAGATGGTCATGGCATGTGTCATGCTGCACAACATGTGCATACGTAGGAATGTGCCCATGCCCCCTGACGCTGTACTGCATGCACCTGAAGATGATGATGATGAGGGTGGGGATGTGGAGGCACCCCAAGGAGTCCATGAGGCACAGGATGCACGTGCAATCCGACAGAGCATCATAGATGCATGCTTCTAGCAACCACGCATGGTGCCTATTACACGGAAAGGGGACCTGTGGCACTGTGTGTGTGTAGTACAGGCACATAGTGGACTGTACGCCTATGAAGGCCTCGTACGCAAATATCAATGTCCACACATGTCATTGGATGATAATGAAGTGCTGTATTGTTAATGTGATTTGATTCATACACCCTATGGACCCGCCACCCAGTGAAGCCCAACACACCCCCTCCACCCTACTTCCTCCCCCCCCAACACCAGTGTCCAAATATGCATGCTGCCCGTGGGTAGACGCTATTGCAAGCCCCCTCTACGGGTATCAGGGGCACCCCTGCCCGTGGAGCGCAGGTTCCTGCCAGATCTGCGTTGGGGGCTGCCCTGGACGGAACTTGCCACGGATGACGTCTCTGCCTGCTCGCGTCCATGCATGTCTCTGAGGGTTTGTGAGAGCTCCGAGTGCACACGGCGCACAGCAGCAAGTTCAGCACAAACGTCTTTGGACGTCGCATTCAGTTCCCCCCTCAGGCTCTCGGTGCTTTTCTCCATTTGTGCTCTCAGGCTCTCGGTGCTTCTCTCCATTTGTGCTCTCAGGCTCTCGGTGCTTCTCTCCATTTCTCCCCTGAGGCTCTCACTACTTTTCTCTATTTGTGCCCTGAGTGTCTCGGTGGATGTTTCCATGGCTGCCCTGGAACCCCCGCATTCATTCGCATGGTCCTTGAGTAGCGTGGACACTTCCTGCTGTTGCTCGATCAGCAGGTCGAGGGACTGTTGCCTCTGCTGGGCCATGGACATTTGCGGTGGTGTGACAGGGGGGCTGCTCAACACATGTTGCCTTGGCACAGGACTTGTGGGGGTTGGCCAGTCGTCGTCTTCTGGGTGCCCCTGCGTGGTTTCGTCATGGTGTAGGGGATGGGACATGCAGGGGGATTGGGAAAGGTCATGGATGGTACCTACGTCGCCAGCACTGTTTTCCGTGTCGGAGCATGCTGGCATGACAGCTGTGTCACCTATGGTGCTGCTACCACCAGAGGCAGTGCCATCAGATACGTTCTTTGGGGGGACCTGTGGTGCTGGGGTTGTGGACTTGCTGGCTGCTGGGGTGCCTGTTGCAGTCCCCTCCAGTGTGCTGGCACTTGATTCCTGCTGCTGCCGTGTCTTGATCCTTGCACCTGAGGTGGAGGCTCTTGGGACGTTGGTCCTGGCCCTCTTTGCAGGCGTGCTGGTAGGGGTGTCCTGCAGCTCGTCGTTGGTATCGGACCCTGTGGTGGAGTAAAGAGGGGCGAGCGTTAGTTATGGGTCTGTGGGATTTGGAATGGCAACGTATCAAATGCATTGGGGTGGTACATGAGGGTGATTTGGGACTGGGCCTTGGAGGTGGTCTCATTTTCGTGTGGGTTGAGGATGCATTCATTTGGCTGCCTGCAGTTAGGGGGTGCATGCTGCACATGTAGGGGTTGTTTATGGCATCTTGATTAATTTGTTTATTCATTCTGACTTTTAGAGGGCGCTGTCAGGGCAAAGTATGTATTGCACTATGGGGTCACATGGTACTGCACATGTTCGTGGTTTGTGGATTTCGCATTGTTTCTCTTGGCCAACCTACCTGATTCTCCGGATGTCGGCACTCCTTTCTCCATCCCTCCGACTCCCTCTATGCTCTCCATTCCTATGGTGGAGGCGCAGATCTCCTCCCAGGGGGTCAACTTGATGGGCGACTCTGATCCCCCCCCGGTAGCTGTGGCGATGTTCCTGTTCGCAGAAAGTATGCTGCGTACGCGGATCCGCAGGTCGTCCCACCGCTTGCGACATTGCTGTGGCGTGCGGGGTGTTGTCCCCACCGCACTTACGCGCTGTGCCACAAGGGCCCATATGGCCTTCTTGTTGGCAAGGGCCGTCCTGGTCATTTGACTGGAGAAGACGACGGCGGCATTTTCCTGCAGGGTCTCGGTCAGCACGGTCAGTTCCTCTCGGGAGAAGTGGACCTGCCGCTTGCGATCACACGCTTTCTTGGCTACCTTTCCCATATTTATTTTTTTAACTGGGGTTGCTAACGGGTTGGGATGTGTGTCAGGGTCGGATTTTTAATGGTTGTGTTGGGATTCGGATTTTATAGTTGTGCGGCGTGCTGTTTCCCGTTCCGGCCACATGCTTTTACTTCCGTTTCCGTATATTTACGGTGCCCGTAATTTGCGGTGCCCGCTCATTACGGTGCCCGCTCATTACGGTGACCGCTAAGATGGGTGGCGGTATTGCACCTGGTGCAGCGTACGGCGGCGGTAAGGGCCGTTTTGGGGTCATTTCCGCCATCGCAGCCTTTCGGATTCCGCCATGGCGTAATGCTCGTGCCCGATGGGTCGTAATTAGCCGCACTTTGCTCCTTCGTGCAATGGCGGAAACGCTATTTACGCTGTTGCGGTCCGGTCAGTCAATTTCCGCAAGGGTCGTAATGAGGGCCAGTGCCTGCAATTCGCTCACTCTTCTTGCACATGTTAAAGCAACTAAGAAGGCAGTTTTCCATGTTAGTAATCTTAATGGACACGTGTGCATAGGCTCAAAAGGAGCACACATTAAGAATTTTAGGACTAAATTGAGATCCCAAATCAGTTCTTGAAATGGGTGAGGAGGAAACACATTAATGAGTACATTTAAGAATTGTATTATCAAAGGAATTTTGAAGGAGCATTCTTCCGACAAGCGCTTGAAAATGGAAAGCACTGCAAGGTAACCTTTCATTGTTCCAACATTCAGACCTCTATGTGCTAGGGTCAGAAGAAAAGATAGCACTTCCGGAAGAGAATATAGAAAAGGATAGACATTTTTTCTCTGCACCAGTTGCAAAACTTTTTCCAACGGCAACGGTATAGAGACTTTGTTGCTGGCCTTCTTGCCGAAAGCAACACCTCCATAACATCAACTGGAAGGTTCCACTCCCTGTATCTCAGCCTTTCAGATACCAAGCATGAAGGTTGAGCGTTTTGACCTCTGGATGGAGAACCTGACCCTCCATTTGAGAGAGAAGGTTCTCTCTCTGAGGAAGACGTACTGGAGGACAGATGGACAGGTCTAGAAGGTCCGGGTACCATGTTCTCCTGGCCCAATCTGGGGCAATTAGGATCATGCGGCTCCCGAAGCGTCTCAGCCTCCTGATGACCTGAGGAATGACGGGAATCGAAGGAAATGCATACAATAGTGGGAAATTCCACTCCACCACAAACCCGTCCCCCAGGGCTCCTCTCTGGGTAAATTCCCTTGAGCAATACCTTTCGCACTTTCGGTTGATACCGGTTGCAAATAGGTCTACTTGAGGGGTTCCCCAAAGGGCGAAGATCTCTTGAATGACTTCCTGAGCCAGTTCCCATTCGTGGGACACCGTGCACTGCCTGCTCAGAGCATCTGCCGTCATATTCTCCTCCCCGGGTAGATGAATTGCTGTTAAAGAGATTCCTTCCTGAATTGCCCAATACCAGAGCTGCATTGCCTTTCTGCACAGAGGTAGTGACCCCACACCTCCTCTTTTGTTTAGATAATGCATGGCCACTGTGTTGTCCGTCATTATCAGGACATTCTTTCCCCTGACAGATGGCAGGAAAGCCTTCAGCGCTAGTCTGATTGCCCTCAGCTCTAAAAGGTTGATGTGTAGTTTGGACTCCGATGGAGACCAACGACCGTTGATTGTCAAATCGTTGGCATGAGCTCCCCACCCCATGAGTGAGGCGTCCGTCACTACTGTGATCTCCGGCCATGGTTGCCAAAAATGTTCTCCTTTTAGGATGTTCTCTGTACAAGTCCACCATAGCAGATCTTGTCGAACCTTGTTCGGAATCTGGAGAAGATCCGTCATTTGACCCGAGAACTGGGACCACTGAGTCTTTAGAGCCCATTGAAGGGATCTCATCCTCAAGCGTGCCTCTGGCACCAGGAAGATGCAGGATGCCATGAGGCCGAGCAACCTTAAAAAGTCGTAAGCCTGGAGATTTTAGGCATTTTCGAATTTGGAAACCATCTGAAGAATGTCTTGAGCCCTCGACTTGGGAGGCGAGCTCTTTCCCAAGGATGTGTCTAATACAGCTCCTATGTACTGAAGCTGTTGCGAAGGTGTCATTTGCGACTTCTTGAAATTTAGGGAGAAGCCCAGTCTGTGGAGGAATTGGCAGGTGACTTTCAGATGATCCAGTGCTTGCTCGGCAGAACGTGCCCTGATCAACCAATCGTCCAGGTAGAGGTAGACATGAATCCCCCCTCTCCTGAGGTGCGCTGCCACCACTACCATTAACTTGGTGAAGATCCTCGGGGCGGAGGTCAATCCGAATGGCAGAACTCGAAACTGATAGTGTGAGTCGCCAACTACGAACCTCAGCTATTTTATGTGCTTGAGATTAATCGGCACATGAAAATAAGCATCCTGGAGGTCCAATGACACCAACCAGTCCTGAAGTTGAAGGGCCTGAAGGATCTGAGAACGGATAAGCATCTTGAACTTGTCCTTCCTGAGGAACTTGTTCAAGTTTCCTAAGTCCAAGATGGGTATCAGTCCTCTGTCCTTTTTGGGGATCAAAAAATATGGGGTGTACCATCCCTTGTTCTTCTCCGCTGTTGGTACTGGTTCTATAGCACCTTTCTCCAGCAGGGTTAGAAATTCCTGCTGTAGGAGCGGGTCCGAAAACTTCAACGGGTGTGTCCCTGGTGGACTGCTTTGAGGTTGCGTTAGAAAAGGAAGACACTAGCCTTGGGCTATTATTTCTAGAGCCCAAACATCTGAAGTAATGGCTCGCCATTCTTGCAGATGCTGTGACAGCCTGCCTCCTACAGGTGTTTTGTGATGCAAGTCCTCTAAGTGGTTTTGTGGCAGTTGTTACAGCCGCTTATGGCAAAGAGGCTGCAGCTGTAGCTGGCTTTGCACGTTTTCCTTGTCCACTGCGAGTGGCCTTTTTCTGGCCCCTTTGACTGGCCATTCCTCTCGCCTTTCCATATGAGGAGTAGTAACGATAGGACCGTCCCCTCCACGATTGTCCTTGCGCACGAAAAGGCTGAGGTTGCCTAATAGCAGCTCCTTAAGATTTGGCAGCTGCTTTTGAGGTCTGCAACCTCTCAAGGCTCTCGTCAGCCTTGTTGCCAAAAAGGTGAGACCCGTCAAAAGGCATGTTCAGAGGGCGGTTCTGTACGTCCGGTGCAAAACCTGACTTCCGTAACCACGCAAATCTGCGCATTACCGTACTAGTGCCCATGGACCTGCTTACACTATCCGCAGTGTCCAATCCAGATTGAAGGGATTCCTGCATGGCTTCCTTTCCATCTCTAACGATGGCTAGGAACCCTTCCCTTTCTTCTCCTTCTGGTATGTGCTCTGCCGCTACTGCGATGCACTCCCACAGAGTGTACGAAAATTTCGCCAAGGCGCATGTGGAGTTGGCAGATTTTAAGGCCATACTCCCAGCTGAAAATACCTTCCATGCCCAGCCATCCACACGCTTATCGTCCCTGTCTGGAGGGATAGAAGGGTACGCCAGTTTGTTAGAAGCTGTGGCTGCCTGTATGAACAGAGTCTCGTGAGTTGGATGTTTGGACAGATAGCCGGGGTCGCTACTGGCCGGGCGGTATTTTGAGGTGAGGGATTTATTTACCGGAGGAATAGAATCAGGAGTTTCCCAATTCTTGGCCACCCTATTTTGCAGGGCTACATGAAAGGGTAGTACTGGGTCTTGGTGGGACCATGGTCCAATATATCTGCTAAATCATCCTGGATGAATTGGGCTGATGGTCTAGCCCATCCTAAGTAATCTACTACCTTTGTCATTAATTGACGGTATGATGGACTGGCATGCTCTCCTGGTTCTGGTCTGCCAAAGTCATTTTCAGGAGATGTGTCAATGCACTTGCATTGTGTAATGATTCCACCAAGTCCCTCATTCTGCTTTCTTCTGAAATCAAGCATTCTGAGACATTTCGGGTGCCATATTCTAGCCCAAAAGGTACATTCTCCTCATCAGATCTCTCCTTTTCCTCACAAATTGAGGTCAGGGACTTGAAAAACTCCTTCCTGGGGAGAGGCTTGAAAACCTTCTCTGGGAGAGGAGGAGGAAGAGGTGTATTACAGGGCTCTGAGGATATTCCAGGTCTTGTAACCTTATCTTTCCCTTTTTCTGGCTGCTCTGGCTTGGCTGGAGCCTTTGGCGCCGAGGGCTTCGGCGTTGACGTCGATAAGGGCGTCGACGACATAGTGGTCATCGACAGGGTTTGCTTCGAGGGCGTCGAGGCGCTCTTCGAAGATTTTCCCTTCGAGGTGTGATGGATCTGAGACGGCGTCGGTGACCTCGAACGGTCCACTCGACTCGAGCGTTTTTCGCTCGCCGTCCTGGAAGGTTCCCTATCCTTCCTTTTTCGATCACCCGGGCTCGAGGGCGCGCACGTGTCGGAGCGATGATGCTCCCGGCCGGCTTCCGAAGAAGGCGCGGACCGAGGCTTCGCTTTCTGAAACACCTCCATCATTTTGACCCTGAATGCTTCCCACTCTCCGGGAGACGAATGTTTCATGGGGCATTTCATCCTTTTCAGAGACTCGTCTGACGACGAGGTGGAGGGAGACCTGTGGCGTCGTTTCTTAGATTTTTTTGTCGAAGTCGACGAGCGATGGGAATCGCTTCGGTACCTGGATCGATGCCTTTGCGTCGAGGAGATTTCTCCTCACGGGACCTCGACTCGAGCCTTCGAGGGACCATCGACTCGACGACATCGAAGCACGGCGCCCTCTGCCAAAAAAAATTCCGAAGAGCAGCAAAGCTGGATATAAAACATCTAATATGAGGAATACGTTGGAGGACACAATCCACTCGAATCTCACATACTTAAAAACAACCACATCAGTGTTCCTTTTTGGAGAAGAAGTTCCAATGAGGGAACATCCAACTCAATACATAGGCCTAGCACTACCAGCCCAAATCAATTGTACAAGTGCAATTGTTATTCACTGACTATGACAGTTTAGGAGTAACAACAGTACCAACAATATTACAGCGCCTTTTTGAAACAGGACCTTCTTACACGCGAGCCGCCCCATTCACTAATCAATCATGCGGTACAGCCACAATGCTGGCACTCGTATGTATTTAAGTCTCTTTACCACAATCCAATGCACATCACAAAATATCAGATACCATCACAAATCCTTTTATCTTTCAAACAAAACTGATGCCACAGACGATATTCAACTGGGCCTTCCAGCAAATCTCTAACAACTTTATTAATCTGTTCGAATTTTGCTATAATCAGCAAGAACATAATTGATCACATTGCAACTATGCAATAAAATACTGACGCTTCAAGAGATCTCAAATCAGAACAAACGCAAACCGCTCTGTAAATGGGGATCACATATCTCATTCTAGAACTAATCAAAACAAATAATGGTCTGGGCGTCGGGTCACATCTTAATACAAAACAAACATAATGCGTAACTAGTATCATGTGACTTTGAGTAAACTGAGATCACGTGTCACATTCCCAAAAGAATTAAAACAAACATTGGTCCGGCACTCGCGCTACATTCTAACACGAACGCCAGACGACCAGTGTTGACAGGTCCACTTATTATAAGCGATTTTGGGCTTGTTTTTTCACAAAGTCGCTTACAATATTTGGAGGTCGCTTGTCGTGGTTTTTGTCCGCTTGTTGGACCGTCCGTGCGTGTGTAATTGGGCTTGTTTACATTGCAGTTAAGCCCATTACACGTCGCACAGAGCGTCCTGCACTAGACTGCTGGCAGCACTTTATGATATGTAATTGCTCCTGTGTCTTGCTCCTGGGTGCTCCCTGTATTTTGCATTTGATTAGGCGTTTGGCACTGATGGGATCGTTACCTGCCACTAGGTGGCCCATCAATGCCAAATGCCTAAACATATGCAAAAAGAAAGCTTGCTTTAAAAGTTGAGTCATGCTGTCAGACACACTAACATTTAAAGAAGGGATTGTTTCAGTTTACCAAATGTTTTTAAGAACATAGTCACACTATAGCAATGTTATCCTGGTAATACCCCCAGTGCTGCTGCATTATCCACTAAAGTCCTTTATTTGTTTATTTATTTATTATTATTATTATTATTATTATTATTATTATTAAAAAAAAATTGTTGCAAGACTTGGTTAGGTATCCAAGGATTCAGTGTCTTTGGGCCTCATTACACGTTGTGCGGTAAGGGTTTACCAGTACCGGTAAGGGTAAACCCTTACCGCCTTACTACGAGGTCCCTTTGCGGGTCCTCCCTTAACGCCTAGTTTTTCCAGGCGTTAAGGACGGGACCCGTAAAGGCACCTCGGAGCTCATTACGGTACCGCAATTTGCGGTACCGTAATTAGCACCTTCCACATTCCCATTATGCCCTATGGGGGCAAAAATGGGAATGGGGAAGGGCCTTGGTGAATGGGGAATTACCGCCCCCGCTCACCTTGGAATAGGGCGGTAATTCCGCCATCCACCAAGGCGGACTCGGTACGGTACCGGCGGCAACCATGGCGCTAATAGCGCCATGGTTACCGCCTACCGTGGAAGTCTATACAGAACATCTTAGAGAGATTTTATTATTTTCAAACTTCCAGTTGGCCATGTTACAATGTATTTAAAATTCTTCTAATTCGGTTCATGTTGTTAGTAACCCTGTTCAACCCCCACAATATGTACACTTCCATCTGAAATTATAGAACAAGTGCCAGTCGTCCACCATCCTATCATCCTCACTACAATTGGCAGATGTTGCAAACGGATGACCGAAGCCACCTTGAGCCTAATCAGTAACACACATCTGTAAAACCAATAGATGTTTTCGTCACAAGTGGTAGTGGAGACCGAAGGCAATTCTGTGGGCAACCAATTAAAACCAAGGTTTAAACTTTTTGTGCCCCATTTAGTTGTCTATGGTGATCAATTTCAACATAGGTATACTTTGCGATCAGCAGCCAGGATTACCAGTTTTTCAAACAGCTCTCTGCCACAGGTTCCTGTCCACTCACAACTGGGAGACGGAGAATGCCCTATACCAAAACACTGCAATCTCTACCGCCAAAATGGATTGTTATGTATAAAACATAGCCAGCTAGACGTTTATGATAACTATTCTTTAGCCACGTTATGCTGCTACAATGTTTATTAACCAATCTCAAAGTGAATAAAATACATACATGCCAACCCTCCCTATTTAGACGGGAGACTCGTGATTTTTCAGTGAATAATACTGCTATTTTTCACGTTCTCCCACCTAAAATAATTATTTCCCCAATACAATCCTACGGGAAAATTGTTGTCTCCCGATTTCTCTGAAGAAATCTCCCTCCCAGGTGTTACGGAATGTTGGCATGTATGAAAATACAGTAGTGCACAGTAGTGTAAAAAGAAAATATATTTCAGGCCAGCATTGTTTTGCATTCTGGGGCTTCTAGTCTCCATTCAATAGACTATTGTTGTTTTAACACACTATGTCAGTGTTCTGTCTATGTATGTTTTTGCTGTTGTGTTATGTTTCTTACTTTTGAGACCTTTCCACAACGTTTTAGGTGCACGCTTGTTTTTTCGGCTTATTTGGATGGAAGGGCATTAAGCTTATTTTTTCCTTCCGACCTGGCAACACTGCAGAAGACGGCAGGGTCGGGAGCGGTCAGACTCGAAATGACTAACTTGTGGTAAAACGTTACAAGTTACATATTTTGCAACGGCACAGCACGTCTGTGCACCTCACTATACCGAACGAGCTATGAACAGATGCAATATGTGCTTTTTTGAAGGTATTAGCATTTTGCAGTGACAATGAGAGAAACCCTAACACACATCGTGCCATGTTCAGCCTAATTCTAAAATCAGATTCATTAGGTGAGTTCACTCACTAGCCACAACAAGCCACATGCATGGGTTTATGCACCACACGTCTTATTTGAACTCTAATATTTGAAATAACACTCACTGGGCTTTAAGCGCTAAGGTATGCACATATGGAACTCTAAGCAACAACAGCAGTACCAAAGAAGCTTTTACACTACTCATCAGTATTTCTCATCCACATGACTTGACCTTTATACCTATGCACTAGGTGTAATTTTTTCACCACAAAGAACTTGCAGATACATTTATTTTGCCACTTTCCAGCACTGGAATCATTAATTGGGGGTTCTTTCTAGCTTTATTGGCATCACAAGACGCCTGCACTCAAACAATAGCAAGGACAATGATCCTACTGGAAGGACACATTTGAAAAGGGGTAAGAAAATGAGCTAATTTATGGCAATTTTTTCCATGTACCTTGGTACAGAATATCCTGTTATGCTCAGTTTGGCTTTTCAATTTTTGTCAGTGGCATTGAAGATTAAGATTTGTTTGAAGCCAATAGGTCATGGACACACGGAGCTTCTTTGTGTTAACTTTTAGGTGAAAAGGACGTACCGCAGTGAATATGGCCTTTAGGGTAGAGCTTTTTTTCCAACACCCACAGTCAGGAGTGTATCTGATGAATAGTGAGGACTTGGCAGTATATGTATATTCACTATGAGCCAAACAAGGAGTATCATAAACCATGCTAGAAATGGCATACACAACGTTGTTTAGTCTAAGATGATACTGGCAATGTTAAAGTTTGCTCTAATAACATAATGGATGACACTGCTAATGTTAGCGTTTGTTTTAAGAATATACTAGATGACAAAGTGGATTACTTGTCATATTTACATATGTGTATTTCTTCTTTTTGTTTCCCATCCCTCTCACATTTTTCTTTCCTCATTTGTTGATTGGTGAAACTAATTATGGTTACATTGTCGCATGGACATTTATTTTTGGTTCATTGTGATTTTGTTTAGTCTTTTCTTGATAAATGAATTTGATATCATGCAATTCAAATGTATGTTTGATATCTTTCAATACTCTGATTGTAGATCCAATAATTTGCCTTGAAAAATACTGATGATGTCCAAACACTTGTCGGCATGGTTCTTGTCTACAAATGGCAGTGGAATAAAAACCAACAACTTAACTTATCTTTGTTTGTTCTGTACTGTTACAATATCTGCTCTTCAATCAATATTAACCTTATCAGTGCATGTACATGGAACATTCTTGATACCTGTTACTTACACTAGGCAGAGGTTAGCCTAGAGTTCCAAAGTCTGCAGCTGATATAATTATAGCTTTTCTTACACATCTATGACCCACAAGCCAAAGGGCCCTCATACCTGGTATCCCCAAATTCATTTACCTTTTAGACTCCTATAAAGCCTGTGACTCAGTCGCCAGGGACTTTCAGTGGCTAGTGATGAGTAGGGTTGGGTTGGGGGTACATTTCAATGAGTGGGTAAATTTCCTACTTGGGGGCTGTGACTCGAGGATGTAGTTAAATAGGATGGTATTGCAGCCTTGGCCTGTGCAAAGGGGTATGTGTCAGGGGTGCACGTTGTCTCCCTTGATTTTTTCTCTGGTCACTGAAACACTGGCTAGGGAGGTTCAGAAACGGCATGAAGCTGTGGGCATGCAATTGGGTGGGGAAAGGCATTACTCACGGGGCTGACAACATGCTTCTTTATGTGAGAGACCCAGTGGTTAACTTGGGCCAGGTTATGGCAATGGTAGGTGAGTTTGCGAAACTCTCAGGGTTGGTGGTTAATAACTGTGATGAATCAGAGGTGATTATCCCAGAAACCCTTGCCTGGAACCCTTCTCATGTGGCCAGGGAAAGGCAGACGCTTTATGAACCCGACCCTGTGGTGGTGTTCTGCAGGAGGATCAAATGAGAGGGGAACTGGGTCTGGAAAACTGGGAGAACCCCTATAATAACTTCCCTAGATACACTATGTTCTTAATGGCCTATTGTAGAATTGAAATCTGTGATGAAAATGGTTATCAGAACATTGGGTATTTCAAGTACCACAATGCCCTAAGTACTGGGATGAGGCAGAGGGATTCAGAGGTACTAAACTGCAAAGCGCAGTCTAACGGTTCTAATGACCCACACCTGAGCGGGACATTTGAATATATAAGGCCCCCCCAGGTGCAGGCCATTAGCACAAGAAGGCAGATATGCAGAAGAAGTTGCAGGCTGCAGTTGCAGCAGCAGAAGTGGAAAACCGAAGATGCAGTAGATGCTGCTGTATCTGAAGTGGATGCTGGTTCTGAGAGGGTCTTCGTGTTTGCAGATTGAAAGTGCAGAGATTGCGCAGCGGGAAGTGCTGTTTTGGAAGGCTTTCCCCATGGAGAGAGAGACTCTCCTGCCTGTGCGTCTTGTTCCGGTGGCCGGTGAGAACTGGAGCACTTTAGGAGTGAGAAGAGCTCCTTTCTCGAATGGCGCGATTCACGAGAAAATGACCGAAGTCGTCAGTCATACAGAAAGTAGCAGTAGAAGCAGAGTTGGCTGCAGCAGCGGATCGAGAGGACGCCCATAAGGAATCCGGTGAGTTTACCGTTGTTAGGTAATCCCAGAACGCTCCATAGTCGACCACTTGCTATTTTTCCTTATTTTAAATACTGAGCTAATGAAAGAGAATCATATTTGTGTTATAACATCATTGATAAAGAACAAAAAGGAATGGTTGCAATTACTATTTTCCAAGCCAACAATATTGTCAAAGCAGAGAAAGAGTAATATTAACCCAAATAGAAACACACATTGCCAAAGTCAGGCGAGGGCCCTATTGTAACAAACTCATCATGACCACCATTGCCAAAGCCAAGAGAGGACAATACTGAAGTCAGCTAATTGTAACCATTATTGCTAGGGGTAAGAAGAGGCAGTAGTTGAGGAGGACACCAAGAAACAGTGCTTAAGCCAAGGAGGGGCAACTGTAGTACAGACAAACATTGTCAGCAGTTCTTTGATGTAAAAGTTAGAAAACAAGAGCGACAGGGGAGAAGCCCTCCTGGTAGAAAGTATTAAGGAGGAGAGGAGAATAACCTGCATTGCCTGTGGCAAATACAAGAGTGGAACAAGCAGCACCAATGTGTCTCATATTTTCTCAGGTGAAGTTGTGCATTTTGATGTTGTTGAAAGTTGAAGACTTTTCCAAAGGTTTGAAGGAAACATCACCACAGAGTACTTGTAGTATTGTTAGGTGCTATTGTCCTGGCAGGCGTGTATGTCAGGATAGGGACCTTGTAGTGGTAGTCCTGGCAGGTTAGTTGACCAGGAAGAAATCATTGAAGTACTGCATTGTATTTGAAAGTTGTGAAGAAGAAGAAGTGTCAAGACCACTTAAGTGCTTAATGAATTGTGGTAGAATCATCCTGACAAAACATTGTTGTTGATACAGAAGAACTGTGAAAGTATATTTGTTTTCTTAAGGAGAAGAAACCGTGTTGAGTATTTGTCTATACTTGAAGAGATAAAGATGTTTTATCTTATTCAAATTTTGTTAAAAGTCCAAGTGAAAGACTTTTGGAGTAAGACAAACTTTATGATCAAAACTTAGTTCAAAAAAGGATTTTTCTTATTTGAACGTTTGATAGAAATTTCTGCTTTGAATCTGGGGAAGGGGATCCAACCCAGGTTACAAGGATATACAGTTATTAGGTTTAAGTTGAATGTAACTCTTATTTCTGCCATTGATTGTCTTAATGAGATTGATGTATGTATAAGTGTGAGGGACAGATTCCTTTTATTAGAGTGTTTTTCTTTATTTATGTTGATAGACAGGGAAATCCTCTTTAGGTTAGGGATAGTGAGGTGTTTGTCACAACCTTTTACTTTAACAAAATGGCTACTTGTGGAAAGCCTTTACCAAGTTGTCAGCCTCCCATTTCTGACCCCTCTCATATGGTGTCAGAAATGGGATCGGAGTCAATTGATACAAATTGGGGAACCCTTAAAATTGAGAAACTTAGTAAAAGAGCTTCTGCTCCTACTATTGCTACTAAACAATCTATAGGATTTGACATCTATAGTAGCAGAGGGGAATTCATTCAACCTGGAGATAGAACATTGATTTCCACTGATGTAATCCTTATTCCTTGAAGAGTACCTATATCAGACTCGCCTCTAAGTCAGGCCTAGCCCAGCGCTATGGCATAGACGTATTGGCAGGTGTAACTGTTGAAAGCAAGCGTCCCCAAACAGCACGATCTTCCCCGCAATGAGAGACAATGAAGGACTCTCCCAAAATAGGAATAAGGCCAAGACAGAGTGCGGGTGAGCGTAAATGGGAGTTTATCAATCAGAATAGGGCATGCAAAGAACTCTGCAAACTCCGAGAGCGCTCTGCCTGACAATAGCAAAGGCAGGCGTATATATTTACAAAAATCGTCATAAGAACCTACACACTATAGGGGGCACAAGCTCAATGGGATTGGGTGGCGGCGACTAACTATAGGTGCTGCTGCGATGTGGTTGGCTTCGGCTGGAAGACGTCACTGGTCAGCCTCGTGGGTTGGGCTGGGCCTGGCAGGGTGGCGGAGTTCATCCAGGCGGTGTTGTGGGGCCATCGCGGCCAGTGGCAGAGATGAATGTCTTTTCCTGACTTATTAGCCCTATGCCATGCACACCGCAGTCATTCAGGCATTTTGATATTATCTTCTTTAGTAAATCTTTCAGTAGGTTATACAACAGGTTAATGCAACACAGGAGGAATGCACCTTGTGAGGGGACTGGAGGTAATACGTCAGGGCATGGTTACCAGTGTCCTGTTGACCGGGGCCATAGGTCGAGGGGCTAAGCTTCAGGGCCTGGGACGGGCGGTACATGTCTTTCTGCCTTGTTAGAAGTTGTTATGGATGTTCCGCTGTGTGTTGTCAAAGTGTTGGGTGTCCTGATTGCACAGGGCCATAAGTCTGAGATGGTTCGGTGGGTTGTAAGGTTTACGAGGGGGCGCGTGTGTTCAGGCAGAGGTTTACTGCTGTGCTGTAAATAATGCAGGTGGCGGGTGGTGGCCTTGGGTGCTACAGAGGGGGTTACAAGTCTTTCAAGCGGCTCCAGTCTAGTTGGGGGAGGTAACGCAGCGCGGCGCGGTCTCTGCTCTCATGCCTTGGCAGCCTTCGCAGGGTGGGAGGGGGAATGGCCTTGCGCGTATTTCACAAAGGTATCTCCCTCGTGTGTTGCCGATTTAGGTAAAAACATCACAAACATTTGAACACTCTATAATACTTATTCAAAACAAATACAAAACATGCATTTAACCTTTGCTGGATGTGTCTCGATTATACCCAGTCTGAGCACCTTATTCATACATTATGTTTTAACAAGTACAGTATTTAGTTATATGCATATATATTTGCAGTAAGTGAGGTAGAGTTAGGATTGGTGGAGAACATAGAAAGTAACCCGCCACTTGTTCGTGACGGTGGTGGTACATGTGGGGCCTAGCCATGCACACATGACATGCGCCTTTCCGTGCATCCTTCACATGGGCCCTCTGTATGGTTACATTTGTTTTCTTGTGTCCTCTAGCAGCATTAGTTCATTTATGGCGCGAGCCCATGGGGTGTAAGTTTCCCAGTAATACACGTAACAAACAGATTCCTGGCGCGTTCCTTTATTATTAGCACCCAACTGCAATGGTATAGGCTCACCATCGCTTATATCATAGAAGTATGATTTCTTGTAAGTATACATTTTACAGGCTTTTGTAATATAAGGGATTTTGTGGAAGAAAAGCATCCTTTGCAAGTAGTCTCAACATTAATATACAAAGATTGTCTGTCATCTAATGACTATTTTACTGTTCTTTTCATTGCCTAGGCCTGCTGGCCGGGTCATGCTGGGAGCGATGATACACTGCGGGAGGTGAACTGTTACAATGTTAGTGTATTACACTAGCTCATGTCCGTCTTGTTCGTGGGAACGTGCTCGCAGCGGATCTGCCAGGGTGCTGCGGCAACAAGGATGACTGAAACCCTCCAAGGGTGGGGGCCGCGCTACAGTGCGCTGAGCTCACACCATCTTTACCAGACAAAATGGTTTCTAGGCCTAGCTAAATTTTAATACATGTGGGCAATTAATACGTACGGGCAATGTCTTCAGTGGGTGAACCCTCCACCACCTGGGCCCGGGTGGCATGAGGGGACGCCCACGAGAGCCATAGTCCTCACCTGGGGAGAAAGCGCAGGCGAGGGGGGTCTTCTTGGACCAGTCCTCCCCTACATTTCCCCCCTTTCGTTACTAAAGTAACGAATTCTTTAAATCTTCTATCCTCCTACATTCTGCCTCGTCCATCACCGCCTCATCCCATGCAGGAGTTCCTTTGATGGGCATCCATGCTCTGCACACCCCCCTTAAGCTCTCACCTCTCCGGGCGTATTCATCTGGGGTACACACTAGATATATGCATCCACCATCTCCTTCCAAATCTACCCAAACTTCCTCATACCATTCTAATATACGGGGCTCTTTGATGGTGGTGTGCCACAACTTATCTACAATATCTTTATCGTGGTATATAGGCACCAGTTGGTACCTGGGTGAGTTATCTATCCCTGTTTGTACTTGTGCTTCTTGCATCTTTTTTATTGTACCGTGTGAGTTGCCCATTGTCACCATCATCATCGCACCATTTGGTACTGCGTTAGCACAAACTCGAAGACCCACCTGGCACAGGCAAAAAAGCAAAAGGAGGAACACAACAGCTGGTATTAAAAATTTTACAGTTGTTCCAAGCCATGAGGGGACCCAGGAGAAGATGTTGTCGAACCATGTACTCGCTTCTGCTCCACCTTCCATTTTCATTTTTTCTCCTAGGTTGTGGACTGCTTCGATCACATGGGACAGGGAGCCATTCTCTGCGTCTTCAGAAGGTACGAAAGTGCAGCAGGCACTTCCTATTTTTCGGCAAACACCACCGTCCATCGCCGTCAACAGGTCCAGGACATACCTGTTTTGCATGGTCATTAGTCGTAAAGCTCTTAGTTCCACTTTTATTATATTGAATCCTTCTTCAGTGTCGTTTGCCAGCTGAATCAATTCCCAGCGTGTTATCTGGAGCCATTTTGCGTTCGCCCTTGCTTGGACACTTGAGACGAGTGAGGCAAAGAATGTTTCTGCTGAGCTGAATAATCGATATTTGTCTGGGATCTGAGCCAATAGTTCTGATGATGTCTTTGATATGTAATTTGATGCTCGTCTGTTACGGGTCAGCACTTCTCCCTTGCTTCCAGAAGACAGGACATATATTTGTGACTCTGCAGTCGGTTGAGCCACACTCTGCATGCGTTCCTGTGTCCTTGTGCTCCCATCGATGTGGCTTTCTGGTATCACCATTAGGGCTGAGTGCAGAGTGGCCATTGAGCAGCTGCCACTCCATGACTGAGGGAGGTGTAGGTATGCCTGGTTGCCGCATACCCAGTATGTGTCCATCAGGGCCGCTGTTCCTTTCCTCAGATCTGGAATGGTGAGGGTCTTGTTGCAGTTCTTGTTTGTTCCCATGGGGGTTCTCCCTTCTCCTTTAAAGCACAGTTTATAGTCCATTTCGCTCTGCAGTTTGAACGGCTTTTCAATGGCAGTTACCCAAGTTAGTTTTGAAATGTGTTCTCTCCATACTGGTGTACATGTTTCCTCTATCCACTGCAATTTATCCGGTGCCACACCTCTTAGTGCTTCCGCTTTGCACAGTACTTCTTCATCCTTCCGCTTGTTGTCAGAAAAAAGTGTCCCTTCTATTACAAAAAATGGTTCTTTCAAACATACCACTCCTGCCGTTTTTGGGTAACACGTTTTCTCGTTCTGCAGCATTTGAAAAGTCACTTCGTGTGCCTGGAAGGTGTTCTTAATCCTGCACAACGTGAGATGAAGGAGACATTGGGCATCCACAATAGGCAACTCTTTGGGTAACAACACTTTGGGTGTGCCTGATGCATGGGGGATGAGGGAACAGACATAACAGCTCTCGTTTGTTGTCTGTTTAGCTGTGGCACTCATGTCTGCATACCACTTATTTGTTTGATGGGGGTGTCGTGGGTCTTCCATCTTATCTAGACCTAGCCCATAGTACTCATCATACTTCCTCCTCCCTGCTTCTCTCTTTCGTCTGTTGTTCTTGTTACTCATGTACTTCCCAATCCCCTGGGCAGTGGACAAACTAGACCCCCCTTTCTCATTCCCGCCCCCCTTGGCCCATTCATCATATAATATTTCGTGCATTGCTAGTAGCTTTTCGTCTTCTTTCCTGACGTTATCTGGCAGATTGTTTTTTGGGATGGGGGCAGGCTGGCTGGTGAGGGTGTTATACAACCATGATATGGCAGACGGGTTTCGGTCATTGAGACTGTGGGCATTGTAATTAGATTCCCCTGGTGGAGACACTGTGTTGCTCTGCATTCCACCTTGTGGCTTTTTTCTTTGTGAGGTGACAACACTGGATGGTGTGGTATGATACCCCCACACAAGTTTAGTTCCGTCCCATATCAAAAAATCACCTTCCCTGGTATTGACACCTGCAGTTGCATTGGGCCCGGTGGTACTGTTAATTGGTCCAGTAGTGTTGTTACTCCCTCCCCCCTCGTACATCTCGATAGAGATGAACGCTATAAACCAATATGTAACCAAGCCAAACATTATTATAAAAAACAGTGTGATGCATACTGATAATCCACACTCATACGAATATCTACATCTCTCATATACCAATTCTCTCATTCTACTAATTCTATCCGTTGCAGGCTGCCCGTTAGATGCCATGGAAGCTCCTGTTTGAGATATAAAAGTGCATTAAGTGCATGCATGTAAACGTTTTGCTGGCACCATCTGTGCCAATACATTTGACGGGGAATGGAAGCGGGTGGGGATGCGGGGGAGGGGTATTCACAGACAAGGGTATATACGAGCTATAATATTGTATTTCATTAATTACATACCATTCAACAAGATAAAAAAAAACACACACATTTTTTTTTTTTTTTTTTGGAATATCCTTGTCAGTCATTATTCCACTTTAGTCCAGTACTGACACACACACAAGTTCATATTTAGACATCCTGCTCATTTGCATCGTTTGCTGTTGTCTGTGCCTCCTCATTTATCTCCTCTTGTACATTGCTGTATGCTTTCCGTACGTCGGTCAAATGCACCCAGTACCTCAAGCCCTTCACCTTCACTGCCGTGGGCGTGCAAAATATTACCTCGTATGGGCCATGGAATCGTGGTGCATTCCACCGACGCACAAAGCTTCTAACATAAATTGAGTCGCCTGGCATCAGCTGTAGCTGTTGCTCTGGTTCCGTGACAGATCCTGTTACGTTTCCCTCTTCTCTAGTGAAGGGTGGGGAGAGTTGTTTTGATATGGCGCGCGCTGCTCTTGTTAATTTTCGTAAATAGTCTGTAAACTCTTCTCCCAATATTGCGGCACTTCTGTGAGCATCTGAGTGTTCGCGCGGTGGGGAGTGTGCTGTATTCATTCGTCTCCCAGTCACGATCTCGTGCGGGGACAAATGGTGGTCTTTGCTTGGCTGATTTCTTAATTCAAATAGCGCCAGGGGTAGACAGTAAATCCAATTTTTCTTTAATGAGAAGCATAGTTTTGATAACCTGCCCTTCAACAGTCCGTTCATCTTTTCCACTACGCCATTACTTTGGGGATGATAAATAGAACACAATTTATGTTTTATACCCAATAATGTGGTGACTTCCTTGAAAAGTTCATTCACAAAGTGAGAGCCGTTGTCTGAGCGAATCACGTCACAAATTCCCCAGCGCGGGAACACTTCCCTTACTAGGAACTTGGCGGCGCTTTTGGCGTCAGGTCGCGCACAGGGTCCTGCTTCCACCCACCTTGAAAATGGGCACACAACCACGATCATGTACCGCGCGCCATTACACCTTTCCCCCATGTCTGCGTAATCTATATGCAGTTCTTTGAATGGGCCAATGGGTTTAGGAATTGTTCCCCGGAGTGTGCACAATGTCATTCCTGAATTGTATATTTGGCATGTTGTGCATTCCATTGCCAATCGAGACACATGCTCCTGGAGACAGGGCACGAACCATTCTTCCTGTATTTCCGCTGCGATGTGCTGTTTGGTATTATGTGCAGGGAAGTGCAGCTGTTGAAATGCAACTTCTAGTAACTGTAGCGGCATTACCACTTTCCCTGAGTTATTTTGTCGCCACAGTAGGTCTGTTCCCGACTGGCTGCACCCCCGTTTTGTCCATGTCAATTTCTCCTCTGCACTAGCTCCTTCCTGCAATTCTAGTATTTGTGATATGGACATCATGTTGTACCCTTCTGGGGGCTCTTCGGTTCTCTTGTTCTTCAGCATGTACTCACCTGTGTCATATTTCTGGAAATAGGAAGCCTCCTTGGCGGCAGCGTCCGCTGCCGCGTTCCCTAAAGACACAACGTCTGTGTTGGATGTATGGGCCTGGCACTTCACTATTGCTACAGCAGTAGGGTTTTGTAGGGCCTCAATTAATTCTTTTAACAATTCTGCATGCTGCACTGGTGTTCCGTCTGCCCGTCTGAATCCCCTACGGCCCCATCTTGCTAGACCTCCATGTACTGTCGTCGTCATGTAAGCTGAGTCTGTGTAGATTGTCACTGCACAACCCTTTGCTGCGTGTAGTGCTTCTCTGAGCGCAATCAGTTCTGCTGCCTGTGCAGAGTAATGCGACGGGAGGCGGTACTGTACTAGTGTTTCAAACTCACCTTCTTCTAATCTCACTACCGCCATGCCAACGTCTTTTTCTCCCGTGTCCACATCAATTGATGCAGACCCATCCACAAAGTACACTTCCCCCTCGCTTAGAGCGTTTTCACACACCGCTGTGTCCTCCCCTCCTTCTCCTGAGTGGGTTGCGCAGTCGTGGTTCTGCATATCCTCTAATGTGCACGCTTCTGTAATGAATGTGGCGGGGTTCACTGTCTTGCATCTCACTATATGGATGTTGGCGCTGGACAATATAATCTCGTAGGCTGTCGCCCGCTGTGTGGTCAGTGTGCTCTTTGATCTCTCAAGTATTGCAAATAATGGATGTTCCACAAACAATGTCACAGGGCAACCCATTACTATTGTGGCACTTTTCTCAATTGCGAATGCGGCTGCAGCGAGTGATTGTTCGCATGCGAAATGACCCTGCATCACGGCATCTAAAGTACCACTATAGTAAGCCAATGGCTTGTGTCCTAAGGATGTTTTTTGTGTCAGTACCGCTGTCATAAGTGTTCCCTTGCAGTGTGAGAATAGGTAAAATTAACGTCCATAATCAGGGTTTGCTAGTACTGGAGCGCTTGAAATTAGCTCTTTCAATGATTGAAATGACATGCTCATCTCTTCTGACCATTTTATTTTTTCATTCTCCTGTTGTGCTTCCTTGAGAGCTTGTAGGAGGGGCCTTGTGTATGCTGCATAGTCTAGTATCCATGCTCGGCAATAGTTGCACATCCCCAAGAATTTCTGCATATCTTTCACTGTTGTAGGTTCTCCTACTGATCTTATTGCTTCTATCCTGTCGGGAATTATCCTTTTTCCATCTTTTGATATGAGCTGTCCCAAGTATAGGACCTCAGTCAGGCAATACTGTAGCTTCTCCTTGTCTACCTTGTATCCTTTGTTGGCCAGTAAAGTCAGGAGCGTTGTTGAATCTTTTCTACATGTTGCTTCATCTTGTGCGCACACTAATAAATCGTCTACATACTGAATAATCGTACTCTTAACTGATAGGTTTCCCAAGTCTTCATGCAATATGCGGTTGAATATGCTCGGGCTCTCACAGTATCCCTGTGGTAGTCTGCAGTGTTCATATCTCTTTCCCCCCAGCGTGAAGGCTGTAAGGTATCTACTCTCTTCAGCCAGGGGTATTGAGAAAAATGCATTTTTCAAGTCCACCACTGTGAAATGTGATGCCGCTTTTGGGATGCTGCATAGTATTGATGCAGGGTTCGGGACTAGAGGGAACTCTTTCTGAATTACGTCATTGAGGGGGCGTAAGTCCTGTATCATCCTCCAAGATCCTCCTTTCGCTTTTTTGATTGGATAAATACATGTGTTACATGGGGAGTTTGAAGGCACTATTATCCCTTGTGCTAGCAGTGCATTTATTGTTTCTTTTATCCCTTCTTCAGCTTCACGGGACAATGGATATTGTTTGACTCGGGGTAAGATTGCTCCTTGCTTTAGTTTTATTATCACAGGTTGTACTCCGTGCAACAGCCCTACATCATGGGGGCCTGTTGTCCATAAATTGTTTGGTACGAGCCTCATGTCGTCATCAAAAAATGACGGTGGTGTTCCTACCACTGCCATCAATTGGACGGGGATCTCCCTGGCTTGGATCAAAATGTCACAGGGCATCGCTATTTCCATTACTATCTCACCATCCCCTTCTGTGTCTGAAAAGAGATCCTCATCTGTTACCTCGCGTAGGGCGAGGTTTGGGTTTGTGCACAGCACTGTGCGCCACTCACATCCTTCTCTGTCCATTCCAATCACAGCGATCCGTTTCGTTGATACCTGCACAGCGTGCAAGTCCAACGATACCACTGATCCTGGTGCTGCGTTTGGACACACTATGGGGCGGAAGAGGAACTCTGCTGGAATCCTCCAATCCATGCTTTTTAGCTCTGGAACTATGAGGGCCAAAGTCTTTAGCCCTTCAATAAACATTTCTTCATTTTGTGGCAGCCCTCGTATTTCCTGTGTGGTTGTGTAGGCTTGTACTACCAACATTGAACGCAAGGGGCATATCCCGGGTGTAGAACACACTATTCCTCCTTCAGTAAATGATATGGTCATGTTAAGTTTACTCATAAGATCCCTCCCCAACAAATTTATCGGGGACTGTTCGTAATACAGTAAGGGTGCCTTTACTGTCTTGCCCCCCACTGTTACATCCAAAACTTCTGTGTAAGGAACTTCAATTACAGCCCCAGAGAACCCCTGCGTCTCTAACTTCCTGTTAGATAACGGGAACCGGCCCTCTCTGACACATGATTTCCCCGCTCCCGAATCAACCATGAATATAAACTGCTTGTCTCCTATCTGCGCCCCTACCAATGGTTCCTCCGCTGCACTGTAGGTGGTAGATAGAACTGGACACGCAAGTGTTCTCTGTGGGCTGTCCTATGCGGGGTGTCTCATCGCCCCCCCTTCATTAAATACGTTTCCTGAGACCACTGACATGCCGTTGTAAGGTGCTGGTGCGGGGGCCCCGTTTGCTGTTGTCGCGAAAGGGTTACCTGGCATATATTGCATACTGTCATTGTTTTGTGGTGGCTCTGTGTTCTATACTGGGGTCCCTGTTGCTGGCCGGCATTACCTTGGCCTGGGTTTCTTAGTTGTTGTTGTCCCATTGGGAGGCCATATGGGCTTCCCGGGTGGGGATGGCCATATTGTTCCACCTCTTGGAACCCGTTATTGGGTCTGCTTCTGCACTCTCTAGAATAGTGCCCCCATCGCCCGCAGTTCCAGCAACTTCCTTGTGCACCTCTAGGGCCCTGCCATCCATTTCCTCCCGTTCCCCCGTACCCCATTCCGCCTCCTCTTCGGCCCCTGTACTCACCTCGTCCCCCTCGAGGGGTCCACTCTTGCCACTGCGGACCTCCACCTTGCTCTTGCTCATTCCACTGCCGCTGTCCTGCTCCCGCCCAATTAGCTGCCATCCTTCCTTGTATTGCTATCAGCCCCTCCTCCTCATCTTCTCCCTCCCTGCTGTGTGGGAGCGCGGCAACTGCCGCTGCGACCTTCACCAATTTTGTCTGTACTAACTTTGCTTCGTCTGCCAATCTTTTCTGAGCCACCTCCTTCTCCCTTTCCTTTATTCGTTTACAATGGTGTATTATTATGCTCTGAATTTCTGGCCATCCCTTTGCTTCAATACCTGCTATCTTGTCGAGCGCTTTCTGCACTTCCTTTGGGAGCCCTCTTTTTATAATGAAGTAAAATAAAGAGGTCGATTGATACCAAGGCGTGCCCGTCTCCGCTCTCCACATCTCTTGGACCCGAAAAATGTAATCCATAGCCTCCTCCCCGTCATTCATTGTACACTGCATCACGGACTGTAAGTCAGGTGTATCTGGAAATGTTTCGCGTAAGGCGTCCCACACCCTAGCCCGCACTGTGTTAAAGGAGGCCCCATCGTGGCGGTCACAATCTAACGTTACTCCCGGGAAACCGGCTTTAACCCATACTCTTTCAGCCTGATCGCCCACCGCTGATACGAGCAGACTTTTCACATCTCCTATAGCTAGGGGTACCCCAGCAGTATGTTTTTCAAAGGCGTATATCCACTTACTTGCCCCTCCTGATAATGGAGGCAATAGCTTTAATAAATTGGCTTTATCCATTTGTGCCCATGGGATATAGTTAGGTCTCCCTCCTCCTCTGTGTATCAACGGGAGCTGTAGCTTTCCTTTCTGTATGGCACCCGGACCCGATTTGGGTGCTGATGTTTCTAGTGATGCCATTTTTCCCACTCTGTTCCTCAGTCGTCCCGACCACTCATCGTCCAGTGTTCTCACTGAACATGTGCCATCCCCCCCTTCGCTTCCCCCTCCCATAGCCATGCTCAACCTGTCACTTTCTTCTAACTCGTCCCTTATGTCGCATAGTAATTCCTCTCTATCCCCCATAGGCCTTTCATCATTGTCAGTATCTCCCTCATGTGTCTCTATTTCAATTATTCGTGTTGGTTCTTCTTCAATTCTGAACAGTATCTCACCTTTCATCCACCCCTCTTCAGGTCTTTTTGTCTCGCCTGGCGCTCTAGACGTGCGCCCTGATCTAGTAGCATTAAGTGCTGTTTGTCCGCACATGTCTTTTATCCTCTAGAGCTCATCTTTTGCTATTGAGAGTCTTGACTGTAAATCATCTGTGAGTTTCTCTATGTCCACCCTTTGTGTACTCGCCTGGCCCCGCTCCCTTGTACTTTCATATGGTGGGGGTGCAGTGGGCCGGTGGGGTGTAGGGGTTGTCGGGGGAGGCACATACGTCGGATCACTGTATCCTTCTGCGGGTACAGGCTTTTTTAATATCGGGTACAAACTTATTACCTCTACTGGTAGCGCTACACTTGACAATTCTTTGATATCTTTCTGTATCATCAGTGGATTGTCTGTAGTGGATGGGAGATCAGGATTTACTACTGGTGCTTTAGGCGGTGGTATCTCTTCAAATAACCTCCAAAGATCTAATATTTCCCTTCTATTTTGCAACTGTTTTCCTTTGTACTTCAAGAAAATGCATGTGACCACCATATCCAGAACGCTTTTATCAAATGACCCTCCCTCTGGCCATATCTGGGGTAACCCCTCTCCCTTTAACTCAGTTACCCATTGGTCGTGATATTTTTTAATCCGCTCCGCGTACCCTGGGAGATTCTTACAAATTTGTGATAAGGGTGTTTCAGCCCCCATCTCTGTGCCCTCCTAGTGCTTATGTGTCTCTGTGTGTCTGCAACTCCAATGGGAATGTAGTATCAATATTATTTTTCGTATTCTACTTCACATTCAATGTTATGCTCGGTTGGGCTCTCCCTCCCTCGACTGCGCAATACGAAACTGACTGTACACAGTTTCTACTTTGTTCTCTTTGGGGGACACATACAAGAGCCACCCATCATTTATTTTGACAATATCAACCCGGAAATCAAAAGGCACCCACTCACGTCACTGTATCACCGTTGCCTTCAAAAAAGTTTTATCCGGTCACACTTACCATGACCATTAGACAATTATACATTTATAGCCGTTTTACACATTCGCAACCTCAAATTGTCCCCTGACACATACGAGGTGCACACACCTCTTGGTAACACTCAATACACCATTCAAGCTGCCCTCCCTTTCCTCCCTAGCCGGCTGTCCCTGTCTGTCTTACTTAGATAGATGGATGCGCATATGCATATATTTATATGTTTTAACCTGCTCTCCCCCTTCTAGTAGGCCCCTTTTTCTCTGACTTTCTTCCCAAGTTCGGGCTAATCTTGCTTTTTATTCTCCCCCTACCCCTAAAGAAAAAGAAAAGAAAGAAGTAATAGCGATCACTAATATATTCTCAGTGCCCCCTTTTGCTGAACACTTTTATCTTGTATTTCACTTCGTCATATATTCCCAGTACTAGTCAATATAGCACTATGCGGCGCCGCCTTCCACCCCCTTTCGGAGCTAGGTTCCCGTCACCTTTATCTCTTATTCACCTCGTAATCCTAATGGCCATATGCAAAGAAAAAGAAAGGAAATTTTTAGAATGATCTTTAGTATATCTTCGTACCCCCTTTTCGTTCCCTGTCCTACACTTCTCTCCCCGCTCCCTTTACAATCGCTCACACTCAGTACTCACGTGCCCGTCTTGAACCGATAGTCTCCGAAACTGGGTCCGTCCAGGCAGTGTCGCCGTCAGCTCAACAGTCAGCCCCGACTCCGGCGAGCGGTACTCAAAGGGGATTTTTCAACCGGGATCCCGTACCCTCTCTCTATTGAGTGTGCACTTCTTAGTGTACCGGTCGCCGTTGGCGGGCAGCCTCCCGGAGCCGGCTCACCGTGCGTATCCCTTTTCGACCGGAGATTCTCGTGCCAAAAGGGGACGGTTATAATGAGTTAGGAAGAAATAAAATCACGCTATCGGGGTCACCACTGAAAGCAAGCGTCCCCAAACAGCACGATCTTCCCCGCAATGAGAGACAATGAAGGACTCTCCCAAAATGGGAATAAGGCCAAGACAGAGTGCGGGTGAGCGTAAATGGGAGTTTATCAATCAGAATAGGGCATGCAAAGAACTCTGCAAACTCCGAGAGCGCTCTGCCTGACAATAGCAAAGGCAGGCGTATATATTTACAAAAATCGTCATAAGAACCTACACACTATAGGGGGCACAAGCTCAATGGGATTGGGTGGCGGCGACTAACTATAGGTGCTGCTGCGATGTGGTTGGCTTCGGCTGGAAGACGTCACTGGTCAGCCTCGTGGGTTGGGCTGGGCCTGGCAGGGTGGCGGAGTTCATCCAGGCGGTGTTGTGGGGCCATCGCGGCCAGTGGCAGAGATGAATGTCTTTTCCTGACTTATTAGCCCTATGCCATGCACACCGCAGTCATTCAGGCATTTTGATATTATCTTCTTTAGTAAATCTTTCAGTAGGTTATACAACAGGTTAATGCAACACAGGAGGAATGCACCTTGTGAGGGGACTGGAGGTAATACGTCAGGGCATGGTTACCAGTGTCCTGTTGACCGGGGCCATAGGTCGAGGGGCTAAGCTTCAGGGCCTGGGACGGGCGGTACATGTCTTTCTGCCTTGTTAGAAGTTGTTATGGATGTTCCGCTGTGTGTTGTCAAAGTGTTGGGTGTCCTGATTGCACAGGGCCATAAGTCTGAGATGGTTCGGTGGGTTGTAAGGTTTACGAGGGGGCGCGTGTGTTCAGGCAGAGGTTTACTGCTGTGCTGTAAATAATGCAGGTGGCGGGTGGTGGCCTTGGGTGCTACAGAGGGGGTTACAAGTCTTTCAAGCGGCTCCAGTCTAGTTGGGGGAGGTAACGCAGCGCGGCGCGGTCTCTGCTCTCATGCCTTGGCAGCCTTCGCAGGGTGGGAGGGGGAATGGCCTTGCGCGTATTTCACAAAGGTATCTCCCTCGTGTGTTGCCGATTTAGGTAAAAACATCACAAACATTTGAACACTCTATAATACTTATTCAAAACAAATACAAAACATGCATTTAACCTTTGCTGGATGTGTCTCGATTATACCCAGTCTGAGCACCTTATTCATACATTATGTTTTAACAAGTACAGTATTTAGTTATATGCATATATATTTGCAGTAAGTGAGGTAGAGTTAGGATTGGTGGAGAACATAGAAAGTAACCCGCCACTTGTTCGTGACGGTGGTGGTACATGTGGGGCCTAGACATGCACACATGACATGCGCCTTTCCGTGCATCCTTCACATGGGCCCTCTGTATGGTTACATTCGTTTTCTTGTGTCCTCTAGCAGCATTAGTTCATTTATGGCGCGAGCCCATGGGGTGTAAGTTTCCCAGTAATACACGTAACAAACAGATTCCTGGCGCGTTCCTTTATTATTAGCACCCAACTGCAATGGTATAGGCTCACCATCGCTTATATCATAGAAGTATGATTTCTTGTAAGTATACATTTTACAGGCTTTTGTAATATAAGGGATTTTGTGGAAGAAAAGCATCCTTTGCAAGTAGTCTCAACATTAATATACAAAGATTGTCTGTCATCTAATGACTATTTTACTGTTCTTTTCATTGCCTAGGCCTGCTGGCCGGGTCATGCTGGGAGCGATGATACACTGCGGGAGGTGAACTGTTACAATGTTAGTGTATTACACTAGCTCATGTCCGTCTTGTTCGTGGGAACGTGCTCGCAGCGGATCTGCCAGGGTGCTGCGGCAACAAGGATGACTGAAACCCTCCAAGGGTGGGGGCCGCGCTACAGTGCGCTGAGCTCACACCATCTTTACCAGACAAAATGGTTTCTAGGCCTAGCTAAATTTTAATACATGTGGGCAATTAATACGTACGGGCAATGTCTTCAGTGGGTGAACCCTCCACCACCTGGGCCCGGGTGGCATGAGGGGACGCCCACGAGAGCCATAGTCCTCACCTGGGGAGAAAGCGCAGGCGAGGGGGGTCTTCTTGGACCAGTCCTCCCCTACACTGTTCCCGACTATAGGGGTGAAATCAAAATAGTGATACAAACTAATGGGAAGAAATCATATCATGTTAAAGCTGGAGAAAGAATGGCTTATGGAATGTTAGCAAATGCACTGTTTCCAAAACCAACAGAAGTCAAAAATAGTGATCAAACTAAGAGAGGAACTCAGGGTTTTGGGAAGTAGATATAGAATCTTCTGTGGAACCCATACTGATACCTAATGTTGATGAAGAGGAAGAGATGATTCCTAACTTGGCTTTTGCTCAAAGAAATGATCCTTTGTTAGCAGAACCCTTTATTAAGTTGATATCAGAGGATGAGGGAAGAGAAAAGACAGAGACATTTTCTTTCTCCAAAATCCAATCTGTTATATAGAGGATATGTAGGAACAGCAGATACACTGAGGTCATAAATTGTAATGCCAAAAGTCATAAAAATATTGTGTTGGAAATAGTGCATTCCCATTTAACAGGGGTCATTTAGGAACTGCAACAACTACGGCCCGAATTATGAATAGATTCTATTGGCCAGGAATGTATGCTGACATAAACAATGTTGTCAGTACATGTGCCCAATGTCAGAAAACCAGTACTCAAATTGCTCCTCCAGTCACATTACAGCCGTTACCTATTATAAACATTCCCTTTTCAAGGATAGGGATGGGTATAGTAGGCCCTTTGGAAGCCTCAAAGTCAGATAACAAATATATACTGGTTGTGCTGGATTATTCAGGCCTTTCCATTAAGAAATAACACTTTACAATAGATTTTGAAACATTTACTCCCATTCTTTTCCAGAATAGGATTTCCAAAAGGAATTCGGACAGATAAAGGAACTACATTTATGAGTAAGCCGAAGTTAAGGACATTCTCCAGATTAAAGCTTTATGCACATCCATTTATCATCCCCATCCATTTACAATCCCCAAACTGACGGATTAGAGGAAAGATTTAATCAAACTTTAAAACACATCTTAAAGAAACTAGTGGAAGCAGATGGAAAGAATTGGGTCATTATGATACCTTGGGCCTTGTTTGCTATTAGGAAAACTTCTCAGTCTTCTAAGGTGGTTTCCCCTTTTGAGTTGTTATATGGGAGAGAACCCAGAGATGTGTTAGATATGTTATGCGAGACTGGGAAGAAAGACTGAGGGCTACCATACCATTATCACAAATGGCACAAAGTACTGAAAGAACACATGGCAGCGGTTCGAAATATACTCCAAACTAATATGGCACGAACACAAGGACATCAAAAGGAATTATAACAGGAAAGCTGTGATGAGATATTTTTCTGTAGGTCAAAAGGTATTGGTTTTACTCCCATCCTCTGAAAATAAAATGTTTTCCAGGTGGCATGGCCCTTATTAAATCTTGGAACAAATGGGACCTTACAATTATAGAATTCTTCAACCAGACAGAAAAATAAATACTCATATTTACCATATTCATTTACTTAAAGAATGGAATGAGCCTTTAAAAAAATGCTGATACCAACAAATTAATCTCTCCTGATTTACCCCAAAATTCCAAAATCAAAAACAAGATCTGATGGACCTCCTCCAACAGTTCCTTGATGTGTTTAGAGCTGAACCTGGAAGAGTGAAAGGGGTATATCATCATATTCACACTCCTCCGGCGAAGGTTGTTCATCAAAAACTGTATATACGCCCTGAAAGTAGGAAACAAATTATTCAATACAAAATAGAGGCTATGTTAAAAGCAGATATCATTGAACCCTCCCACAGTCCATGGTCCTCTACTATTGTACTAGTGGCTAAACCCGATAATTCATGGAGGTTTTTTATTGACTTAAGGAAAGTCAATGAAGGGTCACAATTTGACTGCTATCCAGTGCCTAGGATAGATGACTTGATTGATAGATTGGGAGAGGCAGTATACCTTTCTACCATTGACCTAACAAAAGGTTATTGGCAGGTGCCAGTTAACCCCATAGACCTACCTAAAACAGCCTTTTCCACTCAAATAGGTTTTTATTCAATTTAAGGTTTTACCCTTTGAGTTACATGGTACCCCAGCTACCTTTCAAAGACTAATGGAGCATGTTCTTAGACCATATTATTCATTCTTTGGAGCCTTCATTGATAATATTATCATACACAGTAAAACATGAGCAGAACATATGTCACACCTATATCAGGTTATCGGAGCCTTAAGGAAAATTGGACTTACTGCTAATCCGAAGAACTGTCGTCTTGCTAGATCTGCAGTAAAATACCCAGGCTTCTTAGTGGGAAATGAATTGGTTCAAGCCCAGACTGAAAAGGTTAGACATGTAAAGAGACCCAAGCTCCCAAGACTAAGAAAGAACTACAAGCCTTCCTAGGCCTAGTTGGTTACTATAAAAGTTTCATTCCAAATGTCTCTTCCATTCTTACAAACTTAAGAATGCAGAACCCCAGAAACATAAATGGCATTCTGAAGAACAAGTATGCTTTGATGAATTAAAACTGATCTTAGGTAGTGAACCTGTCCTGAGGTTTATGAGTTTGATGTATGTATAGATGTGAGGGACAGATTCCTTTTGTCAGAATGTTTCCCTTTAGTTGTTTTGATAGACAGGGAACTCCTCTTTAGGTTAGGGATAGTGAGCCGTTCGTCACACTGTTAAGCTAATAAAATGGCTACTTGTGGAAAACCTTTATCAAGTTGTCCGCCTCACATTTCTGATCCCTCACATAACTCGAAAGCTGTGATTTATGAGTTGCCAAAGGAAGTGGGTAAGGTGTTAGTGCAGTATGGGATGGAGGTCTCCAATGGGGGGATTTCGGTATCTTGGTACAGTGATAAGCACTGATTCTGACTGGATGTACCGACAGAATGTGGATAAAGTAGTGGCTGTTTTTGATTAATTAGCAGACTTCTCAGCACGATTCCCACTCTCGTTGTTGGGGCGAGCTACTCTGGTGAAGATGATTATGCTTCCAAAACTACTGTATTGTTCCAGGTGATGCCTATGGTCATGCGGACAGCCTGTTTCCGGGCCCTTCATAGGATTATGTCCAGGTTACTATGGAAAGTGGGCATCTTGAAGATAGCGCTCACTACTCTGCAACTACCGGCGGGCAGGGGAGGAATAGGGGCCCCAGACTTTTGGTCACATTATTGGGCCTCGATTTGACAGCACATGGTGGATTGGTATGTCCGCCTGCATAGAGACCGCCTCACAGACTGGATCATGGCTGAGTCCGCTCCTCTAAAGGTAATGGAGTTACTAGGGAGGCGGGAGAGGGAGCTTGGACAGCTCCTGGCACTGGTTAGCACCAATATACAGACCTGGTGGAAGGCGACCAGAGTTCCAGGACAAAGTTTTCCCTTCATGGCTGAGCTTCCTCTAACCTGTAGCAGACTGGAAGCAGTTTACAAGGGTAGGGACACACCAATACTACTATTTGACAGATGGAGATCATTCTACATGGGCTAGTACCAGAAACATGCAAGTTCAGTACATTTCTATTAGTCAAATATACATAGACCAACAAACACATGTACAAGGGCATTCCGCACATTATCGGCCACTTGAAATTCAGGAAAAATCTATGAATCTGGCTTTTTAACACATAATCAATGGAAATTAGCCAACGCTCAAACAGCGGAAACAGCACCTCTCAATCCAAACCAACTCCTACATTCTGACACACCATAAAGAAAACCCCATACATGCTCCGAACTTCCCATTTCCAAATCAACAAGAGTCACTACGCGAAAGATAACAATGACTAAAATATTTTAACACCTCTGGCCCTGCTAAAACTCTAAGAGTACACCGCCACCATCTTCCTAAATATCAAAAATGCAAAGAAGACACCAGCCCACCATTGCAATCATGAAGAAGGTCAAAACCTCTCATAACAACAGCAATGTCACTATGCTTATTTCTGATAAGCAAATTGTGCAGGAACAACTACTGATTCTATCAACTAACCCTCAATTTCTCCATCATAGTCACCACGAGCAAACTCAAAACAGCCAACAACGCATTGCTTTTAAAAGACCCTTCCCTCAGATTCCAAGCAGCAAAACTCTACACCTCTAACACCATCTGACAAACTGATCCCCTGGCAAAAGCACAAGCAAACTACAACCAAGAGGTTCCCTTACGGGACACAAAGCTCTCAATGCTCTTAACACATAGCACCTAGAAAGCAGTCACAAGTGCAGGGCTCAGAGTACTTGCGATCGCACCCTCAACACAAAGCACAGCAATCTCCTCCCAACTAACCAAATTAACCCACTCTCTTCCAGATCTGCCAGAGTGCCTACAGGCCATGCAAATGGCAGCGGTTGGCAGCAGGAAGACTAATAAAATAACTTTCTGGTTAAATCACATAATTAGGGATAGCACCCAAGACACATCTTTACTTGTTACCGGTATCTTGCTGACAGATATTCCCATCCTTTGGCCATGTGTCATCTTTCCAGGCACCTTGATGTGATGATAGTACACGCATACTAGCCAGTAGTTTTTACTCCTACTTGCCTTAGGGAACAACTTTGCCAACAAGTATTCCCCTCACCCCCACTTGCCTGGGTATTACCTTTGAGTTTAACAACAGGTTGTTCTTCCCTCTTGCCAGAGTTGTTGTCAAACAGTGATTGTCACGACCCTTGCCCAAAAACCCCTCTGGCAAACCCATTGGCCAAGTGGAGTCAGGACTCTGGCTTCTAGAGCCTGGCATCCTCTTCAAAAGCCCTCATGGGGCCAGTCCTGGCGCCTATGGCGCCAGGCTCATACACCATGAACAAAAATGTGTTTGGGAACTACTTTATTGTATTGTCAGCCAACATGGAGGCATCCACATAGCTTGGTTCCTAAGACCCAAGCTATGCGGTCTAGTGTTTTGGGTGTGGCAGGCCTGGAACTACTTTCCCTGGTACTACTTTACCTGAGCTATATAAACCACACCCTGACTGCAGAACATGCTTTGTGTTACTTTGCAGCTTGCAACGTGACGCTCACCCTGTCCAGCTATTCCCTCGAACCTCGGAGAAGCAGAACCTGCAAGGAGACAAAAGGAACATCATTAGCAGCAGCATCTTACCTGCAGTCTTCATCTTTAAACACTCGCAGCTACTTGTATTGCTCTTCCTCATAAAGTGCATGGAACAACTATAAATCACCAATGCAATTATAGAGCAAATACTTCAACCCAAAAACAGACAGACACAATAACTCACAGCCACGCACTCTTTGGAAGATAATCAGCTCTTTACGGCTATTTATTCAAAGATTACAAATACATAGAAATAACTCATAAAAATAATAAGGACATAGATCACAGCAAAAGCAAAGAAGTCAAACAGAAATACATCACCGTGAGCATAACAGAATTCCTCATCTCGTCCAGAAGCGGCTGGAAGACCCCGGGAACAGTCAGGCCGAGAGTACCAGAGCTCACAGGAAGGCCAGACGTAAGCGTCCTTCTCTGGCTGAAGTCTCACCTGACCCCCTCCGGGCTTCCGCATATATACACACTCCACAAAGGGGAGTTAATTCTCGAACATTCTGGAAATTGCACTTGCGCAGTTGAGGAACAGCCGTCGGAAGCCAGCTGGGTCAATCGAGAGCTCCCCCCAAGAGGCGCAGTGCCTCCCTTCTCTAAAAACACGCTCCACGGAGAACAGTAGCAAGCCATATCAACGTTAGCTTTCCCTGCAGAAATGGCCTTGGCCGCATACCAGGTTTGGAAAAGCATGTTTGTTTCAGGACTGTGAATCTAACACTCAGCAAAATGTGTGCAGCATTTCATTGCGGTATGAAGTAAATATCCAACATGGCTCAGAGCGCTCCCAGAATGCATTGTGCACCCACGCCATTTTGGATCAAGCATAAATCAAGCATAACACTACTGAGAACAGCTTCCTCGAATCTGCACGCCTCCCGGACAGAACGACCTGAAAGAGGAAGATAGAGGCAACATTAAAGAAAGCTGTAGAGACATTTACAAATTACGAACTGCTCAAAAGGCTTACCTGGCTGGTCGCCTCTCGGCTGGCACCACCCCGGACATTCCACTCATGCTGAAGAACACCGCAACCTACAAGGAAGGAAAGCACAGGTTAGCAAAGGCAAGACTTTGCAGCGCTGCGCATAGCGCTTACTTACCGCATCATAGCGCTCTTAATGCGCCATCATTTACCAGCGGTGCTCAACCAAGACAGTTCGCCGCGCTGAAGCTCCACATACCTAAGGGAGAAAAAAGAGACATTTTAAACAAAGAAAGGCATGCAGGATAGCAACAAAACTAAAGAACAGCAATAAGACCTACTTGAACAATATCAAACGGGCCGGCGTCAGTGAAGTAACTGGACCGCACTCGCCCATGAAAGACAACGCGCCCCTGCAAAGAAGGCAGGACGGAGAGCACGCCTAATTCTACCACAAGGCAGAACCTTCCCCGCAGACCACATCAGGGCAAAGCTGAGAAGCATACCAGCGAGTAACCCAGCTGGGTGGCGTCCCTGTGGATACCAGGTGAGCGTAACAGTGATGTTATCACCCAATGGCGCTGGTTCCCAACCATGGCCTCTCTTACTCCTTCTAGTCCCTAGCTCTTGCTAGCGGGTAAGCTAGAGACTAAACTATTGGTAGGTTTATGGCAATGTGTTCTGCTTTATCTACTTAGTTATCTTACCTGATTGTTTCTTCTTTTCCTAACCTTTTTAGTTGAATTCAGTACAATCACGCGCCTTTGTACTAAATGGTATTCTGAAGACGCCAACTTATTGGACCTCTCAAGTGGGGTTGCTAATGCTCCAGATTTGAAGTATTACTTCATATGACTGCCAGTAAGTTTCAAAAAGGAGATACATTTCTTAAAAACCCACACCTTTAGTTGAGAGCTTTCTCTTACCCAATGTTGTCTTCTATTTGAAATCTTGCCCTAGATAAGAAAAATCTGTGATGGCCTTAGACGCCCGCAAATTGTGACGTACTACTACCTCTTCCTACTTCATTAGCTTCTAATCATCCCACCGTGGATGGCAAGTTATCCTTCCACCTTCGGGCTCTATTGCCCTTTCTAAGTGCAGCAGCATCCTTTGATGAACTTATCTATGATAGGACATTTTTCGGTTTTGTTTACTCTGGTTTATGCTATAAAATCCTGTATCCTCAAGATTTTTAGGCAACAAATTGTTGAAAGAATAACTTCAGTTTACTGTAATATAGATATGTTGGACTTATGTAAGCTCTAATAGGTTCTTGTCTTCAATGGACCCAGTAGCTTCTATAATTTGTGTTATTGATCGTTGAAGAATGTTTTGAGTTATTTTATGCAAATATAAAACAGATGATTGTATCTAATATGCTAAGATATACATATTTCTTTGTCTTTGTAGAAACTTGATGAAACGTGCTATTGCCCCTGAAGAAGAGTGAAAAAAACTCGAAATGCTTTGGGCTGTTATATACACAACAATGTTAATAAATTTGTGAATTTCTGATAAAATTTGATTTTGTGAGATTATCATTCAACTATATTGACTGACTGTTATTGATTACTATTTGAAAAATGCTGTGCATATCATTATCAAAATCTTCTTACTTATTGATCTGTATTTGCAGATATTAGATAGTTCATAAAAACAGAATAGATCTACCTTTTAGGACTATCGTTGCAGGGACAGAAAGTATCTTCAATCCCCTGACAATGTACCTTGACACAGCATTACAATCGCTAATACAAAAAACAAATACTTATTTGAAAGACACAATGGATGTAAGTAGTTTGCATACTTCAATCCTGCATAATCGAGGAATTGATGCATTGGAATGGTTCTTACTCAAACATCAAGAAATCAAGATACAAAAGATTTTTGCGATTTAATTGATAAACATCATTCTTTATAATAACTACTTTAGATTTTACGGACAATACTTTTTGCAAACTTTGGGAACTTCTATTGGATCCCCTGTGGCACCATCTTATGCTAACATATTTATGCATTACTTCGAATGTACCTTTGTTCTCGAAAATCCGATCTGCACACACAAAATTCTAAGTTGGTACAGATACATTGACGATGTGTTTGGTATATGGAAGGGGACGGAATCTGAACTGACTTTTTGGAATTATCTTAATGACTGTAACAACAGGATTAAGCTAACAATCGAAATAGGCAAACCAGCTGTCAACTTCCTAGATGTCACCATAGAGATCACCAACTCTGGACTAAAAACACAAATTTACAGAAACCAACCAATGTCAATAGCACCTTACACTTTCATAGTTTTCATCCTAAGCACCTAAAGGAAAATGTACATACAGTCAGCTTCTTCGACTAAAAAGGATCACCTCAGAAGCCAACACACTTCAAGAAAAATATACAATTATGAAGTCTAGACTTAAGGACAGAAATTTCCCAGTTGAAATCATTGACAGAGCCATACTGAGAACTGAAGCACAAAGTAGAGTGGACTTATTGGACATCAAAACAAAAGAAATAAAGACAAATCTAATGCACACATTAAAATACTCAAGCCAGAGCTTTCAGATAAAACGAATTATCCACAAGAATTGGGGATATTGTCAAATCAGATCCACAACTGAATCAGCTGTTTCCAGAACCACCCATGCTTGCCTGCAAAGGGGGCAGGAATTTCAGAGATAAATTGATTAAAGCTGAAAAAAACAAGCCTACTACCCAAACTTTTCTCAACAAACCAAAAAATGTACCTTATCCGTGTCTGAATTGTCAACACTGTTCCAATGTGATAAAGGGAGATCATATTCAACATGTAACACTGGGAAGAAAATTCCATTAAAGCAATGCGCTACTTGTGATTCCAAAAATGTAATCTACAACCTAAGATGTCCCTGCAGAAAATACTATATCGGAAAAACAGCAAGAAAAGCAAAAGACAGATGGACGGAGCACAAATCAAACATCTGTACCAAAAATTTCAAATCTCCAGTCTACAGACATTTTCGAGACCATAAACATACGGTTGCACTAAAGAGATTGGTAATATTGGAAATGGTGCACCCATGCCCGAGAGGAGAGAATGTACAGAAAATCCTTTCACAAAGAGAACTTTTTTGGATTCCTTTCCTCGACTCACTTTCCCCCTTGGGAATGAAGATTTTTACTTAGGCCCTTTCTTGTGAAATACCCAGCTTATTTAAATTGACTTACACACTGTGACTGTAGAGCTAAACCTTTATTCTTCACCAACATTTTTTTCAACAACTTTTTTAACTTCCAACTTCCTCTGTTTTACTCCTTTTAATAGTCTGCTCAATTAGATGTATGGGAACATTTCATTCATTAGATCGACTTTTATGATATTGACCATAAGTGTCTTTTGCATGTATTTTATATTATGTACTCTATGAAAGTTCAGAATGAGTATCTTGAAAAGAACAGGATATGGTGACTATGTAATTGTTTATATCGAATTTTACGGTTAACATTTTCTCAAACAAAATTAGAGTGTGCATCCAGATTGGAACAGCAAATTTTAATTATGAAACTGATAATATCTTATGTCTTATGTTTCTGCTTTTTTTAAATTTGGAGTACTAATAAAAGCCGGTAAAATTTGTTTAGAGTTAGCAACAGATATCATCCAGCACTAGTTCCAATCGGAACCTTAGTCGGAGTAATATTTGAATGTTTTTCATTTACGTCTTCAGTAACTAATCCTTGACTATTAGGTAGCTACATCTATGATTTTATCCTTTGCTCCCTGGTTCGTTAGATCCAGACCTACTTACTAGTAAACGCGATTTTCTGCAAACAGCGCTTGCGCGTGGCTTTATCATTTGTTTTTGACGTTTACCGCACATATACATCTCTTTCATCATTGTTATGACGCTTACCTCTCAGGACTTTGCGTAGAATGGGGCACATGCGCATTATACCCAGATACTTCCGCACATGCACGCATCCGCGTCACCACGCAGGCAGCATTTAAACAGAGTGAAATCAGGGTATAGTCACATCCTAGATTGGTGGATGCGACCCACCATGACGCTCTTCTGTCTTCGGTCCTCACTTCACAAGGAGGTCATTCTACCCGCTTCTCAAATCTATGACGGGAACTTATCTACTTAGTTATCTTACCTTTTTTATTTTTTTTTACCTAACCTTTTTAGTTGAATTCAGTACAATCACGCACCTTTGTACTAAATGGTATTCTGCTAATGCTCCAGATTTGAAGTATTACTTCATATGGCTGAATGTAAGTTTCTTCTTTTCAAAAAGGAGATACATTTCTTAAAACCCACACCTTTAGTTGAGAGCTTTCTCTTACCCAATTTTGTCTTCTATTTGAAATCTTGCCCTAGATAAGAAAGATCTGTGATGGCCTTAGAAGCCCTCAAATTGTGACATACTACTACCTCTTCCTACTTCATTAGCTTCTAATCATCCCACCGTGGATGGTAAATTATCCTTCCACCTTTGGGCTCTATTGCCCTTTCTGAGTGCAGCAGCATCCTTTGATGAACTTATCTATGATAGGACATTTTTCGGTTTTGTTTACTCTGGTTCATACTACAAAATCCTGTATCTTCAAGATTTTTAGGCAACAAATTGTTGAAAGAATAACTTCAGTTTACTGTAATATATATATGTTGGACTTATGTAAGCTCTAATAGGTTCTTGTCTTCAATGGACCCAGTAGCTTCTATGATTTGCGTTATTGATCGTTGAAGAATGTTTTGAGTTATTTTATGCAAATATGAAACAGATGATTGTATCTAATATGCTAAGATATACATATGTATTTGTCTTTGTAGAAACTTGATGAAATCTGCTATTGCCCCTGAAGAAGAGTGAAAAAAACTCGAAACGCGTTGACCTGTATTATTCACAACAATGTTAATAAATTTGTGAATTTCTGATCAAATTTGATTTTGTGAGATTATCATTCAACTATATTGACCGACTGTTATTGATTACTATTTGAAAAATGCTGTGCATATCATTTTAAAAATCTTCTTACTAATTGATCTGTATTTACAGATTTTAGATAGTGTGCAGGGGACGGGAGTTCCCTAATCCTCGGAACAACCACTTTTATTCCTTTTATGTATCCAACCTAGATGCCAAGGTTTCCCTCCTGCACCTCAAATGACTTCTAAAGTGCCTACATCTATACACCACTGTGTTAAATTATTTTATTTATTGAACAAAGGTGTGCCTCTGGGTTCTATACATTTCTTTCATTATCTGTGGTCCCTGTCAAGGCCTGACACATGACCTTCAGAAGAAAGTGCTAATAGCACCATGGCTACCTCCAAACTCGTAATGGCCCCCATTGTCCTGAAAAAGGATGACTTTGAAAATTGCGAGCAGAGAAATAACCTCAGATTCTTTGGGATACCTGAGAAGGAAGGGGAGACTGAAAGGGACCTCAGGAGAAACATATATGAAGTTGTAAAGGCTTTTTGAGGACGAGTCAATTGATGAAACGAAAATTGAAAGAGCCCACAGGGCGGGGTGGCTCAGCCAGAGCGCCGAGATCAGTGCTTGCCCAATTTCACAACTATCCTGACAAGCTTTAGATCTTGGAGAAGGCTAGGGCAAAGGGTCCGGTGATGTTGGACAGGGCGAGAATTACCGTCTTTCAGAATCTGTCCTCCCTCACTCTCACGAAGAGGAGGGTGTGTTTTCCTCTGACGAAATGGCTGAACGGAAAAGGAGTCCGATATATAGATGGGGATTCCCGTTCTCGATCTCTTTTGAGTTGGATGGGCATAAGTACAGGCTGGTTACAGAGGAAGAAATAAATAGACTGTCAGGAGAACTAATGGGGGGGATGAATCGACTTCCGGCCTACAAAGGGAAAACGAAGGAGACAGACAATGGCGTATCAAGGGTCCTGATAGAAGAATTCCCAGAGCAAGGAAATTTAGGAAGCTGAACACTCCCCCAGCCAACACGCCCAGGACACACCTCCGGAAGAGGATCTAAGGGTGGCACTGGTAGTTTTAGACATGACTCACTTTATTTTCATGACTCTAAGGGGAGGTCTTGAATGATAATGAGCAAGGAAACTGTTTAAGTAATGTTGGGCAGATAGGACTCAGAGGTTCAGAAGCGAGTCAGGGTTACTGAGTTAGTTGAATTTGCGGGGGGTAGCGGTGGGGGCTCTGAAGGCTGAGGTGAATATGGCTGGAGCCTGGATCTCAGACTTGTTTTGATGGTTCGGCACTCGCCTAGTGATGGTAACTAGGAGGGGCCGGGTGCCGTTCGGGGCTTGGTAGGTAAGGGGGGTAATGGGGAGATGGGGATCCTGAATTTGTGTTCAGGCATTTGCAATGTTCAATTGTGGTATTGTTCAATCATCACACCGGTTGCAAAGGAAGCAATCAGATCCAGGGCTTCTGAGCAGCTGGCCGGATATCTTTCAATAAAGAAATAAAGACGCGGGCGGTCTGCGAAGAATACCTGGACTATGTCTCGCCCAGGTGGGAAAGAGCATTATATTTAAAGTTCTGTATTGGAATCTTGCTGACTGCAGTCTTTCGGCATAGATGGAATATTGCTGTTTCTGAATCATGTATCCTTTGTGGTGAGTCTGAAGAGACAGTATTACACCATTTGTTACCCTGTTCTGCCACCATGCCTCTGAGGAAGCGCTCCCTGAAGCCTCTGTTCTTAAGCCGTGGATGTAGGTCCCTAGCCGGTGCTATGGCAATTTGTCTGAACGCCTCGGATAAGGAAGCTGTGCTTGCCACTGCAAGTTATCTGAGCTGGGCAAGAAAAATGTATATGAGGAAGGCTAAGTTGCTGAACAGTGCTACGGAGTAAAGATATCTTTCTGTACGAGATGCTATTGTCTGTATAATGCTGATCTGTTTTTATTTGTTTTTAAGGTAAAGCACTGATTGTATAATTTTAGTGGAGTAATTATGAGCTAAGCGATTGTGACGATGTAACTAATGTGTTGTTTAATTTTTCTGTGGACTGCTTTTATGACTATTCTGTCAAAAATAAAACAATAAAATTAAAGTAAAGGTATTCTTCAACATACTCTTTGTGGGTTAATCTTGAATCAAAGAAGCGCTTTGGGGGACAGATTTTGTTGTGGCTGCCCTAGGAGAGGGGACTAAGGGAGATAATTTGCGGGTATGCACATTGAATGTTAAGGGCCTCAACTCCAAGACTAAGAGGTCTTTGGTTGCTAAAGAATAGAGGAGGTCCGAAATTGATGTCCTGTTCCTACAGGAGACCAAGTATCTGAGGGGCGAGGAACATAAGATTCCTTGTGGCCTTAATGGATGCGAGCATTGGGGATCGGGGATAAAAGGAAAAAAGCGGGAGTCAGCATTTTGGTCTCCAAAGTCACCAAAGTATGGTCAGACATGGATGGAAGGGCCGTGCTGAGCTTGGGTTTGATCTAGAAGATAAGATTTACATTTGCCACAATTTAGGCCCTGAATCAGGGTCCGATGAGATTCCTACAGAGAACCCTGGCGAAAGTAATAAATGAGGAAACGGGGGAACCTTATAGTCGATGGGGACCTTAATGTTTGGATGGATGTCCTTTTGGACAGGCAGACTATGCATCCGGGGGGACAGGAATCCCAGAAACAGGGTTGCAGGGAGTTCTGTGCAGCTATGGAACTGTACAGGCTATAGGACATATGGCTCTTCTTCCACCCACAAGAAAGGGGGTTTACCTTCTATTCCGCCCCACATGGAACCTCAATGAGAATAGACTACGTTTACATCTCAAGGGACATATGGAACCTGGCACAGGAGTCGGGGATTCACCCAGTTAGCTGGTCGGACCATGACATGGTATCAATCGACATTGGATGGAGTGGTCTGTGCCCCAGGAATTCTAAGTGGAGGTGCAAGGAGTCGCTGTGGAAAGACCCTGGCCCTCATTACAACTCTGCCGGTAGCCGTGCCCTTATTAAGGGCACGGCTGCCGCCGAGTTGCATTTTTTCCGGCACCCGCAAATGGCCAAGAACTGGCTCATGCCGAGTTTGGCGGACCTGGAAATTGCCCATTCGCGGGTGCCGTTATGGCCGGCCTCCCGATCCCCATTCTGCCCAACAGGGCAGAATGGAGGTCGGGAGCATGGTTGCACCGGCACCGTTAAGAACAGTGCTGGTGCAATCATGAGTTCTGCTCGCGGGTGCCGGTCTGCATGCCTGGTCAGAACCGAGCAGAACTAGTAATGTGGTGGAGAGGTAACAACGGTGCCGGTAGCACTACCAGCGCTGTTGTTGCCTTTCCACCACATTCATAATGAGGGCCCCTGTGTTCAAAGAGGAAATGGAGAAAGGAATTTTTCATTATTAATGACACAGGGGAGGTGCGAAAGGGAAATGTTTGGGATGCTGCGAAGGCCATGTGGAGAGGCATGTTGATCAGAGAGGGGGCCCATAGAAAGAGGGAACATACCCTTATCGGGAAATAGACTGCGAAACAAAATAGGTGACTTAGAAAGGCTTGCACAGTTGTACGCTGAGGGAAGGGAGGACCACATTAAAGGGGGCTAGGGGTCTGAGAGAAGATTTGCGACTGTTGGAAGAAGGGAAGATAGTCTGTAATTTGCAGTTTCTGAAACAGAAATTTTATCAAAAGGGGTTAAGGAGGATGCCCTTCTTTTCACAAGGTTAAGGGGACAACGTGCAGAGGGATGGGTTTCGGAGATAGACAGAAGAGATGGGACCACAAAGGTCTCAGTAGAAGAGATCCAGGAGACATTTGCCTCTTTCTACAAGGTCTTATACAAGAGTGAAGGGAAGGCTGAAATGGAAGAGTTGCAGAAGAGGAGACGTGCTTCCCACTCTTAACTAAAGATGAGACTTGTGCCTTGGACACTCCAATCACCGGGGAGGAAATTAAGAACGCAATAGGCTGCCTTCTGTTGGGGAAAGCACCAGGGGAAGACGGTTTCACGTCTGGATCCTACAAAACGTTCTTTTCTGTTTTGCTCCCTTTTCTGACATTGTTGTTTAATGATATTATGGAGACAGGCCGAGACCCAGATTCATTTGTCCAGGCGCTCATTGTAGTAATACCTAAGGAGGGCAGGGACCCTAGGTCCTGTGGTTCATACCGCCCAATTTCTCTTCTGAATATAGACAGTTAAGATATATGCCAGGTTAGAGGGTCACTTGCCACGGCTGGTACATTCTGACCAGGTGGGATTTCTTAGGGGGCGCCAGGGGGCTGACACTATAAGGAAGTCACTGCACTTGATAAATGAGGCGCAAGGCTCGCCGGATGATCCCATGCTTCTCTCTGTGGACGCTGAAAAGGCCTTTGATAGAGTAGAGTGGGACTTCCTAGAGGGAGCACTTACTAAATTTGCGACAAGTAGGAAATGTACACGTGGGATAATGGCGATTTTTTCCTCCCCGGAGGTATGTGTGGCTGTGAATGGAGGATACTTACGATGGTTGGGACTGGGCAGAGGGACGAGACAGGGTTGTCCCCTTTACCTGACTCTCTTTGTTCTCTCCTTGGAACCCATTGCCCACAGGTTGAGAGAAGACCGCAGAGTGTAAGGATTTGTTGTGGGAGGGAAAGAATACAAAATTGGAATATATGCGGATGATATGCTGCTGCAGGTGTAAAACCCTCTTACATCTGTACCAGCCGCTGTTAGTATGATTGAACGATAAGGCCATATGGCAGGGTTTAAAATTAACACAGGTAAATCAGTCCTTTCCCCCTGGACAGAGATAGGGATGAGGATATGGGCCGTTTCTCATGCCTAGGAATGAAAATGTTAACCAGGGAACACTGCGTTACTTGGGTATTAACATTACAAGATAACTTAGGGGACTATATGAAGCAAACTTCCCACCCCTGATGTCCAAAGTGGACAAAGACCTAGAGAAATGGAACAAGATGATGATCTCTTGGCTGGGTCATATGAATGCGCTGAAAATTGTGGCTCTCCCTAAGATTTTATACTTATTCCAGATGCTGCCCATCCAGATTCGAAACTTGTATTTCAAAGTAACAAAAGGGACCCACTTAGGATTTCTGTGGCAGGGGAAAAAGCCTAGGGTTTCAAGTGAGGTCCTGAGTCTTCTCAAGGAGAGTGGGGGAGCGGGGTTACCGGACATATAGTCATATTATAAGGCCACCCAGCTTAGAATTTTGATTCCACACCTTGGAGCTCAAGGAGACATACAATGGGTGGGATTAGACAATTATCATCTAAGACCAGCCACCGTAGGATAATGGCTATGGGTACCAAGAGTGAAGTTACCAAGTAGGATATGGGAACACCCTATCTTGGGGAACATTTTGAGTATCTGGTGACAAGGAGTGGGGTTGAGCAGCGTTACAACCTGGCCTTCACTGTTGGGACACATCTGGGTACCAGGAATTAGGGATGCAATTCTGAATCCAGAGAGATTCAAAACCTGGTATGAAGTAGGTCGCAAAAGGGTTGCACAGATGTGGAGGGACGGCAGATTCATTACAATTACGGAACTAGAGGAGGCCTTGGGAATAGATACACTCTCCATTTTCTCATATTTACAATTAAAGGGGGTATTAATGAGCGAGGCCTGGAGAGAACAGATACAGAGGGACCTCACACCCTTTGAGAAGCTCTTGTATACCAGGTCTGATTCTAAGGGCTTCATTTCAGCTCTATACAGGGCTCTGGTGGAGACAAGATGGGGCTCCACTGACAAGCTGAGAGAAAGTTGAGAGGGAGACCTTGGAATGGAGCTGGACCCTCAGACGTGGCAGAGACTATGCAGGAGGCGCCTTCCAGACGTCGATTTCCTGTCAGTATGAAATGCATATCATTACATTACTGCACAGATGGCAATATGATCCAGTTAGGCTCTCCAAAATGTATCAAATTGTGATCCCTATGTGCGGGCATGAGTGTGGATCAAGAGCTGATTATTGGCACATGTGGTGGGGATGCGGTGTGGTTCAATCTTATTGGGATGAGGTGTTAAGATGGATTAGAGACCTGGATGGGATCTCGAGAGGGAAAACCCTGATGTTTGGTTTACAGGAATAGGAGGGAGAATATATTAGGCTGCCAAAAATGGTCCACTGCTTGCTCCTGGCGGGAAGGGCATGTTTGATGACACAATGGACGAGTGCTGCAGCCCGGAAAGAGAGCATGGATTAATAATGATCGAAACTTGTATATAACGGAACGCTTAACTGCAGCAATCCATGGACATCCTGGATCTGTTGAAATGGAATGGTCAGACTTTTGTTCTAAATATATACACCCAGAGGCTGGAGAACCCAATCCGACTTCTAGGGAAAGATTGACACAATGTGCATATATGGTAATTAAATTGAGATTGTAATTAATTTGTTTGTGAAAATAAGGAACCCACAGAAAAGGTTGCAAAGGGAAAAGGAACATGTACATGCTAATTAGATTTTGTTATAAAGATGGTGGGGGGATGAGCTACAGGGGAGGTCGGGTGGGGGCAGGGGGAGTAGGGTGATGCATTTTATATTTGATGGATAAATGTTCTGTATTGTGTTTTGCTGATTTATTATACGTGACGTAAACTGTGTTTCTCTTGAAAAATTTTACAAGGTTCACTTTAAAAAAAGAAGAAGAGTAGGACCGAAAAACATAGGGCCAGCTTAGGTTTTTTGGGATTCAAATAAAGAACTGCTTTACCCAAAATTCCACCTGGTCTGTCTCCCGATTCTGACTTACCACATCATGCATTGGGTGTTCTGCCTTTGGGGTTTTCAAGATTCAGCTTTCTCCTCCTTGACCCCCATCTGCATTTGGCCATACCCTGTGCTACTTTGAGCTCTTATACATGACTTGAAAGTGCTATTATTAAGTAGTAATCCTTGGGATTGTTTCCCCTCTGACTTGCGTCCCTCTACGCTTGCTCAGAGTATCCCTCTTCTCTACCTAGTGTCTCCTCTGTTCTATTGAAGTTACTCAGGTGTTAGACCTAATCCTCAGCAGCTTTGCCTTCTTGCTGCCCCCGGCATTGACCTCGGTCTGACATTTTGAAGTTACTGGAAGTGGCACCTGCTTGCACAGCTCTGCCCATCATAGCTGCACTCTGCGACTGCTTTCTACAGTAACAGTACATGTATCTAAAGAAAGAGATGAGTATGACATCTAGTGCCCCCAAGATTTGGAGTTTCGTAATGAGCGCTGCTCACCAATGGAGAAGCGGTGCGCTGCCGATCTGTGATGTCATGTGCAGGTTTGGCTCCTCCGCTGTTGCAGGAGAGGGTTGAAACAAAACGGTCTCACTATTTGTATGGGATTGGAACATCTACATACATACTATTGGACTTTTGGTGGTGATGGGGGCATGGTGTGCTTTCCCCCCAGTGAGGGTCTGTAATAAGCAGGTGACTAGCCTCCCTTCTTCGTTCTTAGTTGTTTGGGGCCTATCAAACGTAAGAGGGTGACCAGCAAAGACGGACTCTGGTAGGCTCCTGTATACCTCCTTCAAGTAGCTCATTACCTTGCTTGTGGGCATCCCGGGGCCCCAGGCTTCCTTGTAGGGTCAGCAAAAAAAGCAAACTTTTTTGGTTAAGTGTCATGTACTTTCATAACAAGCCGTCCAGTGCCTGACTTAGCACTCCCCCGCGTGACCAGACCGCACTCATCATGCTCGCACATCGTGCTGGGCCTAAGACTGTTTTAGCCACTAACTTCCAAAGGGCATTTGTAAAAGGGAGTAACCTTTTTGCCGGCTCGCTCTGCCGTCCTCTCAGTCAAGCCCCTTGGTGATTTGCCAAAATGGCAAATCTGAACTAGGTGAAACACCTTAATCTCCTCTCAGTATTTCGTAAAATGCCTATTCCCACCTGATTTCACTCACTCTTTGGGCCTCATCACGAGTTGGGCGGTAGCCCTTAAATGCGGCAGTAACTGTATTACCACCTGGAATACCACTCCACCCAATCACAACCCTGCAAAATTAGCACCAGACCCAAAAGGGACCGACGTAAATACAGCAGGTGGTATCACAGCTGAAGTTTTGACAGCCAGAGGTAATACCGCCGTCAATACAGCACGCTATCACAGACCTAGCAAAACCCCATTCCCAGCGGTATTACCACCTGAAAACTGGCAATAATACAACTGGAAATTACTCCCAGACTCCAGCTGGCAGTAAATGAACCCAGGTGCCAGGAATAAATCCACAGGTGCATACTATGCACACCAGAGGACTAAAAGAGACCCACCCAGGCCCCAAGCACACTTTCCAACACCATGCTGCCATTCTCTGCTGGGAGCTTTGACATGCAGTTCCACATGCTGCAGCTGGAGTTACAGATGCTGGACAACCAGTGCAGAGCACAGGGAGCACAGTGGGGTGGATGGGTAGAATGAGAATGAGGAGGAGGAGAAGGAGACCAGTCCCAGCAAGGCATGCACCCAGTGCCAGGGTCAAGCTATCACCCTGGTCCCTTAGTGACACCCAGTTAGTAAATGACTATCCGATGGATCGGGTGACCATTACTGAGCTGCTGGCCACGATACAAAATGACATTGGGAGCAGAATTACAATCCGCACGGCGGTGCCCCCACTGGTCAAGCTGGTGGCAGTCATGCAGTTCCTGGGGACAGGCACCTTCCAACAATCTGTGGCCATTATGGATGGCATGGCCCAGTCGACATTCAGTGCAGTCCTGGGCCAAGTGCTGGATGCCCTGCTGCGCCATGTCCACCTGCACATGGCACTGCCCACCACCCAGGCCCAGGTGAATAACCTCAAGGCACGCTTCTATGCCATCACACATCGACTGCACCCATGTTGCATTGGTTGCGCCCCAGGCCCGTGAGGCAGTCTTTTGGAACCGCAAGCACTATCATTCGCTGAATGAGCAGATGACCTTTGGGCCTGACCTAAACATCAGCCACTGCTGTGCTCGCTACCCTGGATACACCCACTACTCCATGGTGCTACGTAACAGCACACTGCCGGCCTACATGGAGAGGCACAGGGGACAACAAACCTGGATAGTGGTTGAGTACAAACACTGATAAAAATGCATGCTTACCCACAAAAAAAGGGGAGGGAGTTCTCCACAAAAGCATTGCATGGCAATAGGAGGCACCGTCAGCACCTCTGCAGCACCTGCACCATTAACGGGGGTCATCCAAGGGCGCATGCACATGGCCATCAAACATGGAACCACACATGGTGATGGACACACATCGCTGAAAACACAACAACTCCTTAGACCACAATGACCAGAATGCACCTGGAATGTGCTGCAGTGCAGATCCACACCCCATCACCCAACAGCGAGTCCATCCAGGGCCCCAGATAGGAATCTGAAATGAGAGGATACCACTCCCTATTCCCTAAAGTATTGTGTGAAATGAATGCCAAGAAGTAAACATGTACATCAACATCACAGAGAGAGTATTCCATTAGTGCATTGAAACATGTATCAACTGTTAAACTAACTTGTTGCTGTAATGAACATTTACCATCATCCAGTGATACAGGCACATCAAAAGACAAATGCCTACTTCCCCTGATCAAGCAGTCATAACAGCAGCCCAATCCTGTGGGACTCCATGCACCACTGGCCCAACCATATCCAAGGAGCGGTGCAGGTGAAACCCAGGGCACAAGGCCCCCGGTGTCCCTTGCACTATAATGGAAGGGAATATTCCTGCACCCTATTATAAGTCCAAAATGTAATTTCATGCATATTTATGAGCAAAAAGGCCCATGCACCCCCTTACCTGTAGCGCTGTGTCCACCTTCAACAGACCTTCCCCTCTCTATCCCTCTCACCACCCCTCTCTCCTGGAGGGATCACTTTCTCCTTTTCTCCCAGCTCACTCTCTCCACCCCTCAGGCCAAGCCAACTCCAGCACTGCCACCTACCTTATCGGTTATCCGACCCATGAAGCGTGTGTCAGTTGAGGCTTTAGCCGCCACTTTCTCATCCCCCCCCCGTTGGCTGCCTCACACCCTGATACAGCACTCTCCATGTTCCACTCTGCTATATCTGAAACTCTCCATGTTCTTGCCCCTGTCATGAGGATCTGCTTGAAGCCCAAAGCCAAGTGCAACTCCTGGTATGACTCAGACCTTGCCACCCTTAAACGCGAGTGCATGGTGGCTGAGAGGAAATGGCATGCACCTGGTACATCCTCTGACAAACTGGCCTGCTGCCTGCTCCAAAGGCAATACCGGCTCTCTGTCTGCACCAAGAAGAGAGCCCACATCCACGTCTGCGTCTCTGCGGTATCTAACAACTCGGCCGAACTCTTTAAAATCTGCAAGGAGCTGGCCAATCCTGCTGCAGTCTCTACCTCTCCTGTCCCCTCCAAGGCCCTCTGCACTCCCCTGGCTTCTCATGTCATCCCTACAACTCCTGTGTGCACCCTCTTCTCAAGAAACCCACAGCTGACCCCTACCCGGCTAACAATCGCCCAATCGCCATCACTCCTTTCCTGAGCAAACTCCAGGAAAAACTGGCCATCTCCCAGCTTAATCTTCACACTGAATCTGTTGGTTGTCTCCATGACCATCAGTCTGGCTTCAGAGCTGCCAGAAGCATGGAAACTGCTCTCCTGAACTTCCGTGAAGACCTGCTCTCCAACCTCGATTCCAACACCCATTGTGTCCTCATCTTACTTGATCTCTCTTCTGCCTTTGACACGGTCAACCATGCCATCCTGCTCAACCGTCTCCGTGATGACCTGGGTATCACCGATCAGGCCCTGGCTTGGCTGACATCTTTCCTCTCCGATCGACCCTCCCAGGTCCATCTTGGGTCCTTCCTCTCCTCCACCTCTATCTCTATCTCTACCTGTGGTGTTCCCCAGGGGTCTAATCTCTCTCCCTGGCTGTTCAACCAATAACTGGCACTTCTTGCCCACCGCATTGCCGCTCTCTGCCCCAACTTTTAGTGCTATGCGGATGACACTTAATTCTTTTTCAGGTTCCCTTCCGCCACTTCTTCTCCTTCTCTCATCTCAGACTGTCTGTGTGCTATCCAGTAGTGGTGTGCCGCCAATGAACTCTGCCTTAATGCCAGTAAAACTGAAATTTTCCTCATTGGCACACCTGCTCCCTCCTTTCCTGTCACTCTCTGGCCGGCCTCTCTTGGCCCTCTTCCTGCTCCCACCTGTGAGGCTAAAAACCTCTGGGTCATCGTCGACTCCACACTCTTCTTCTCTCCTCACATCTCTGAAGTCTCTAAGAAGTAACACTACCAGCTGCACCTCCTCAGAGGTATTCTTCCTTTCCCCTCCTTCTCCCAGAAGCTCACTGTCTCCAGAGCACTGGTTCTCTCTACGGCTTGACTACTGCAATAGCCTCTTTCTAAATCTGCCTGCTTCTATTCTCTGCCCTCTGCAACTCTTCCAGAACAGGACTGCAAGACTTGTCCTTGGCCTCAAGCCCAGGGATCGTATCTCTCCAGGACTGAAATCTCTGCACTGGCTCCCAGTGGCTGCGAGGATTAAGTTCAAAACCCTCTGCATTGTCCACAAGGCCTTCTGGGACCTGGGGCCTCAATACCTTCAACTCTCTGTTCCTAAATATTCTTCCTTCTCAAAGTCTTCACTCATCTGCCTCCAACTCCCTCAGGGTTAGTCACTTCTCCAAGCAACGAGTTGGTGGTAGATCTCTTTCTTCGGCTGGGGCCTCCCTCTAGAACAGCATCCTTGCCTCCCTGAAACTTGAGGAGAACCCTCTCTGGTTCCGGAAGCAGCTCAAAACCTTCCCCTTTGCTTCTGCTTTCTCTCCTGGCTGAAACTGCACTGGTCACCTGGCTACCCTCTGATCTCGGGCCCAGGTCCCCTCCCCCGCCAGTTGCACACCTTCACTGCCTCCCTGGCATCCCCGCACTTGGGGACTGTTTTCTGTATCCCTGCAGCCCCCTACCAGCACTTGACACTTGATGTCTGCACTTACCCCTGCACTTGCCACCAGCTGGCCGCACGTTTACTTATTGCTTTTATTTATTCTATTTATTTTTACTGTGGTTCCCATGTACTGCACTGCTGCCTCCTCCTTCTCCCCAGCACTTTTCCCCCTCCCCCGCACTTGCATGATCTCAATGTCACCTGGCCTAGTAAGATCGCTGTCTCTGTCTTCCCTCTGTGCCCCCTCCCTTTCGCGCCTTGAAACACTTGTGTATAGGCGAGTTATAAATGCCATATCATATCATATCACCCATGCCACAGCAGCCATCCCATGTGCAGTCAACCGTCAGCCGCCACAGGACAGCCACCTCAACAACACAGGGTGCATGTACAGGACAAATAATGCATGGCATGGAATAGGAATGACGGACACCCGTGACACATTGCAATCTATTAACTAATGTCACAGTTAGGATTTTGCTATCGTGGGTAAGCATAAACAAGAGTATATAGGAGCCACATTCCTGTGGTGGTTTGTTGGGTTTTAGAAGGGGTATCATTATTGATTCCCTTAAGCTGAGTGGGAGAAGACCGGAATCGTACAGTTCAGTCAACGTGTTCAGAAGATTCTTTATGAAACTCACTAGGCAGGCCATCGGAACCTGGGGTTTTCCCTGTGGGTAGTGACCTTATTGTGGTCATTAGTTCTTCTGCAGTGACAAGGGAATCTAGGTCGCTTATTGCTGCATCATCCAGCCTAGGAAGGTTTATCTCTCTTAACACTTATCTGCATGGTTGATTATTAGCTTTTCTTGATATAGGGTACGGTAAATATTTTGAAAGACTGCATTAATGCCTTCTTGGGTATTGCATGTGTTGCCCTGTTGTGTATGAATTGAGTAGATGGGTGAGCGTTGTTCTTCCCTCTTGTATAGCCAGGCTAGCAGTCTGCCTGGTTTGTCCTCCTCTGAGTGTTGCATCTCTATATGTTTGTTGTAGTTTTACTTGCCCAGTCTCTCCCAGCAGCCGAAGCATTTTTGACGCAGATCCATTTCCTTTGCCCCATTGTCTTCTTGGTCTACGTGGGATTGTGTCAGCTTTTGCAGTGCCTCTTCTGCGGATATACGTTTTCTGCTAATTGTGGCTTGGATGCTCTCTGACATGGCAATTGCGGTGCCTCTAATAACCACTTTTAAGGCTCCTCAAAGCGTGCCTGTACTGGAAATACTGCCATTTCTTTGGAGAAAATATTCTGTAGCACTGGGGGTCATTACAAGGTTGGAGGTAGCCATGGTGCTAATAGCACCATGGCTACCCCCTTACCGCATACCAGGTCCGGGTTCCTCGAATGAGGTATTACCTGGCCATTCCAACCTTGGAGGACCCGGTAATTCCTCATTCAAGGAACCCGGACCCGGTACCTCCCCATTCCCATTCGAACCCCCATAGGGCTCAACGGGAATGGGGAGCATGCTAATAACGAGCCCGTTAATAACAAGCCCATTATTAGCATGCTGGTCCTTTAGCGGCTCCCACTAAGAGCACCTGGTAAAACCAGCCGCCCTTAGCGGGACCTGCTAAAGGACCTCGTAATGCGGCGGTAAGGGGTTAACAGCACCGCCACCTTTACCGGCGCAGTTAACCCCTTACCGCCAAGGTCGTAATGAACCCCACTGTCTGATTTTTACCGGGTCCAAGAAAAGGGCAATTACCGGGTGCGCCAAGGTCGGCATAACCCGGTTATTGCCCTTTTCTTGGACCTGGTAAAAAATCATTACCAGCGGCAGCCGTGCCCTTAATAAGGGCACGGTTACCGCCTAGGTCGTAATGAGGCCCTATGTGTTTACTATGCAGGTATCCAAATGTTCTAAGAACCCTTATATGAGTACCATTCTGCCCTCACTGTCTGTTTTAAACTTGGTCACTTTGAAGGGATACTGTGGGTGCGATCCAAGTCATTACTCTGCGAGCGAACACTGAGAAAGGGGAGCCTATGACACGTCTTCTCCATTTTTTTGGGCCATTATTGCTTGTTTTTCCTCAGTGAGATGTGTCTCTCGTAGCAAAGCAATGTCAATCTTATGTCTACGGAGGTACATATAGGGGGTCATTACGAGCTGGACGGTAAGGGGTTAACAGGCTGGTAATGGTGCCGGCGCCGTTAACCCCTTACCGCCCTATTATGAGTCTGCTCGCGGGACCTGCAAAGGGCGCCTGGTAAAACCAGGTGCCCTTAGCGGGTCCTGCTAGCAGACCAGGTAGCTAACAACGGGCCCGTTATTAACGGGCCCGTTGTTAGCTCCCTCCCCATTCCCATTGAGCCCTATGGGGGCTTGAATGGGATGTACCGGGTCCGGGTCCCTCGAATGAGGAATTACCGGGTCTTCCAAGGTTGGAATGGCCCAGTAAGTCCTCATTTGAGGAACCAATTGCGGCATGGTTACCTCCAACCTCGTAATGACCCCCATAGACTCTATTTCTTTTTACATAATTATTCAAGCCCCAGACATTCCAGATAAGAAATGTTATGTTGCTAGCCATTATTGTCTAAACTCGGAGGTTGGGCCTCATATATCTGGATTCAGTTGAAAAACCTTCATCGCTACCTCTTAAAGAATGTGCGAACATTAGCAAGATATTTTGTGATTCAGTGGCTAATACTGGCAAAACAAATTCCATTATAACTTCCTCAGCTTCTCTACCAAACAACAATTGCCCAGCATTGTTGCCTATGCTCAGGCGTGACTGCTTCTCGCTTTTGCCTTCAGGTCCTGGTCCCGAGGCATATGCGCATCGGCTTGGTGCAGAAACAAGCATCCTGTGAACAAAACCTTTGTGGGCGGGTCGGTAGAAGCCGTGGGACGGGTTCACTCCCTTGTGAATGATGATCAAAACCCTGAGGTGAGTCCTGTCACCTAAGCAAGCTTGGACACCGGCTGTGGTCATTAGCGCGGCCCGCCATGTCAGCAACCCGCTTGTCCTGGGGTCCCTGGATGGCGATTGGCAATTAGTTTATTGTTGTCAGCGTGCATCATTCCTGGCCTGTTCGCCGTTCGAGCTTGCACCAGCGTCAAAGGTGTCTTTGTATTTGGGTGGAGTGGAATTCTCGACTGTAAGAGAGTTAATCTTCTCTCTATCCATCCATGCTTGTGACTCTTCCGGCAGGTTGAAGAATAGGGCGTGGTTCTTGTAAAGGACTTTTAGGCGAGCTGGATACATCAGCATGTATTTCAAGCCTTTTGATTACAGGTTGCAGTTTTTTTGGCTTTTTTTTTTGGCTTTTATTCCTTTTGTGGCGATTTCTTGTATGTGCCCAAATAAGTTTGAAATGTATATCTTTGCCCAGAATCTGCACCCTAAGTGCTTATTGCGACTGCAGCAATAATAAGCAAATTTTCTCCTAAAAAGGCACTATTGTGGGTTGAGCTTCTGGTAAAAAACGTTATAAACACCAATTATTATTTGTTATGAAAGTTTATTCTTTAGTGTGTCTTTGCTCATATTTTCATTGTATAGTTGACCTTTTTTCTTTCTTGATTACATTCATTTTCATGCAAATCACATTCAGATTTTCTTCAGTTGCATTAACTTTCATGCAGCTCTTTGTGGTTTATTTCAAAATTGTATTAGATTTCATACAATTCAGAGTCTTAATGTTTCTCGTGCTTTCTATGTTATTAACTTATTCCAAAATTATATTTCCAACCAACTCAAAAAAGGAATTTTTTAGTTTTCAATTTTCATTCCTTATGTTTAAATGTGTTTCTCTCAAATGTGTTTCTCTCAACACGTGTTTCTCCACAGTGTAAGAACTGTGGTTCATCAGGAGAGATATCTACTGAAAGTGGTGAGATTTCTTGTTCTGTCTTTTTTTCTTTCTTATTTGTGCATTCAGCAAAGTATTTTTTCAATTTAAGTTTCCTGCAGAATTTGAACAGGTCCATTTGTGTATGAAAATAATCTGCTTTATTTGAAGGGCTGAAATGCAATCCTTTGCTCAGTGTTGTGTCAAGTGTACTATTTGTTCTCCTATAAGATTCAGTACAAGATTTACTTAGTCCCTTTTCCTTGAGATCTGGTTTGCATGCCTTTTTGTCCTTCTCCTTTGTCTTTGCATTCCTCCTCTTGTTCCTCTCTTGTTTTTGGGAAATTGGTTGAAGTACTTTCGTTTGTGTTGGGTCTCATGCCTCTTGTATTTCTCATTCCTTGTTGAAAATGTGATTTAGTGATTGATTTGTGTTGACGAAACTCATCTAAATAATTTCCCAATCCTGTAAGGCTTCCATGTCTTCTTCCTCAAATGATGGGAAGATACAGACTTGGAGACCTCGAGGTATTCTTCCCACATCCATGTACATTCTTAGGGTTTTCATCTCCCACCATTTTGCTAATTCTTTCTTTGAGACTGCTTCTAATCTTTCAAACAAATTTCTTGATGACGTTGAGGTGTGGGATGCTCTGGCATCTCCCGGTGTTTGTCAATGTCTTAAGAATAACTCTTCTGCTTCCACTTCTCTTCTCTCAAAAATATCCGACATTTTTAATGATTACAAGATTAATTGCTTTTTTGTTTATGTTTGTTTATTTTTTTGCTGTATTTTTAGACGCCCTGATTCTGCCAGTAGGAAAGCCCAATACTAACGTTTTGATTACCAGGTTGCAGTTCTTTTTGGCTTTTATTCCTTTTGTGGCGATATCTTGTATGTGCCCAAATAAGTTTGAAATGTATATCTTTGCCCAGAATCTGCACCCTGAGTGCTTATCATGACTGCAGCAATAATAAACACATTTTCTCCTATAAAGGCACTATTGTGGGTTGCGCTTCTGGTAAAAAAACGTTATAAACACCAATTATTATTTGTTATGAAAGTTTATGTATTCTTTAGTTTGTCTTTGCTCATATTTTCATTGCATAGTTGACCTTTTTTCTTTCTTGATTACATTAATTTTCATGCAAATCACATTCAGATTTTCTTCAGTTGCATTAACTTTCATGCAGCTCTTTGTGGTTTATTTCAAGATTATATTAAATTTCATACAATTCAGTGTCTTAATTTTTCTCTGGCTTTCTTTGTTATTAACTTATTCCAAAATTATATTTCCAAACAACTCAAAAAAGGATTTTGTTAGTTTTCAGTTTTCATTCCTTATGTTTAAATGTGTTTCTCTCAAATGTGTTTCTCCACAGTGTAAGAACTGTGGTTCATCAGGAGAGATATTTACTGAAAGTGGTGAGATTTCTTGTTTTGTCTTTTTTTCTTTCTTATTTGTGCACTCAGCAAAATATTTTTTTAATTTAAGTTTCCTGCAGAATTTGAACAGGTCCACTTGTGTATGAAAATAATCTGCTTTATTTGAATGGCTGAAATTTAATCCTTTGCTCAGTGTTGTGTCAAGTGTACTATCTATTTGTTCTCCTGTAAGATTCAGTACAAGATTTACTTGGTCCCTTTTTCAAGCCTGCATTGCGAAGTCTAGCTTTAGCTGAAGTGAAGTGTGCTCTGGTTCTTTGGACTTGAAACGTGTAGACCTGGCACACTGCTAAGTTTGCTGACCCTCCACGTATCATGCCTCCTTGCCTTGAGTAGGATAAAATCTTCTCCCTGTCCTCATAGTTGAGGACTTTTGCTATTATAGAGTGTGGTGGGGCTCCCGTTGGGGCTTTCTAGTGAGGGCCCTAGGTGCCCTTTCTATTGCAAAGCCTTGTGAAAGATTCCCAGGTCCGTTTTCATGTAGGAACATATTCTCAATATAAGTTGTGGGGTATGTCCCTTCTTCGCCCTCGGATAGATCGACAATGCAAATGTTATTTCTGTGGGCTCTTCCTTCAGCGTCCTCAGCCCTGTTATCCAGAAGACTGACCTTTTGCTGCAAGATGTAGACTTGAGTGTGATTTTCTTGGGTCATCACAGTGTTTTCCGTCAGTTTCTTTTCCAAATCTGTAGTCCTTTTGGGCAGTTTTCAGGCGTCCTGGCACAACAACCCAACATCCACTATAACAGCGTATATCATGGAACCCAACATAGCTTTCAATTCTGCGATAGCCAACAGGATTTGGTTCTCCGCACTGCCGGCTTTGTTTGCTTTGTTCTGTGTCGCCGCCATATTGTCCATAGTCCCTTGTGGCAGGGTTTTTGCATGGCTGTCTATCGTTGTTTGATTGCCTTTTGATTTAGTTGTTTTAGGAGGCATTTTGCTTCTTCTGTACACTGCAGTGATGTGATTAGATTTAATGCACATTAACAGTAACGCTGATCGATAGCTTTTTTAAAAAAAAAAATCTTTATTGGTTTTTCAACAAAGAGTAACAAAAAAAAGAATCATTGATTTGTCAATGCAGTATACATAATTCAAGAACAACATAACATAACATTCCCAACCCTCCCGCTCCACCCCACTCCCTCCGAGACCACAGTTAAATCCTCAGTCTTCTTTTGGACCTCGTGCCGGGCCGGGACTGTCCATACTGTCCGAGGCGCTGTCTTGCGCCATTGGGTGGAGCAATGGCACCGTTAACGCTACCCAACGGAGTAGTTCCGCACTGGAGTCCAGTCTCTGTACCTGGATTGCCGTTTCCCAAGCCGCAGTCTCGGCGGCTATCCATCTCTTGAGGTCACTCCACCAAAGGGCCTCGCTCAGGCCTCCGGCGCTTTTCCATCCCATGGCTATGCGTCTTTTCGCTGTTATGTATATCAAGTCTATGAGTGTATTTAGGAGCTTATTCTTGCTGCTTCGCTTGTATCTTCCCAATATGCAGGCTGCTGGCTCGTCAATTTCCACTTCAATCTCCGCATTCGCCACCCTTTCCTTCACCTGGGCCCAGAACCTCTGGATCGTCGGACAGCTCCAGAACATGTGGGTCATTCCCGCCCTTGGCTCGTTGCATTTGGGGCATGTCTGGGTTGTAGCTCCTTTGAACTTAGATATGGCTTCGGGTGTAAGGTAGGCTCTGTTGGTGATGTACAGCTGGATGAGTTGGAGACGGGCATTTCTAGAGATTTTTTTGTGGTAATGGGTTATTTTCTCCCATGCTTTGTCTTCAAATTCAAGGCCCAATTCCCTCTCCCACCTCCCTCTGCATTTAAGTTCCTTCTTGGTCGTGCCCTGCAGTAGGGCTTCATATAGTCTGGAGGTTTTGTGGCCTCCTTGAGCAGTGTCCAGCATTGACTCAATAATTTTGTTTTCTATGACTTGGTCGGCGGCCTCCGGCCATCTATTCTTCATGGCCTGTGTTACTGCTCTGTGGAGCAATAATTGGCCTGTGGGCAGACCTGTGGACTCGCTGAGGTCAGTGAATGAAATACACTCCTGTTCTTGAGTGAGGTCTCCCAGTACTGCCACCCCATAGGGTTCCCACTCAGTGCGTGTTTCTATGTGTCCCCATGAAAGCTTAGCCATGACTGCCGCAATGGGGATCTGCGGGGAATACGGGTCTGTCGACCCCACTGTTCTGCAGGCCCGCTTCCAGAGCTGGGTTCCAAGCTTGACCAGGTATGGATAATGTCTCAGAGCCCCCTTCTCAACCCATAGTAAGTCTCGTAGTAACAGTCGAGGCAGGGCTGGTTGGAGGAGTCGGGTGTCTGTGGTGGTTTCATCGGCCATCCATTGCGTCACGTGCCGCAGTTGGCTAACCAGGTAGTATAGCTCGAAATTAGGGGCTTATTTTTTAAAAAAAATGTTTTATTAAAATAATTTTGTTTTTGATGCGTACGCATCTTTACAAAATTTACAACACAATTCATTTCACAACATTACATATCTTTTAAAAAGAAAAACGAAAAAACATATGTATATATTAATTTGAGATTTTTAAACTGATAAAACACAAATTCCTCAACCAGAGCACATCATTTACCAAGTGCAATAAGGGATCACACCAATTAACAAGATCAAACCGAATCCACTTACAGCATGAGGGCTGCAGCTATGATTTTCACTAGACGAACGGTTGCCAGAATAATTGAGTTACACGACCCCCACATACAGCGCGTCCAAATTAACTCTCTTCCACTATGAGTGTTGGTGGGACTAAATGAGGTAATAATTTTTAGACGCTCCATTTCAAAAGCAGGACATGACAAGAAGAGATGTTTTAAAGTCTCATTGATTTCAGGCATTTTAGAAAATCTACATCTAGTATCGTCAGCAATGATATCTTTATTAGACCAATATTTAATTCGCATTTTAGTATGCAACAGGTCTAATCGAAAGCGCATATATATTGTACGAGTTTCTACACTCGGTGAAAGCAAGAGATATTGCAGGCGGGCCACTTGTGCGTGTCTATAAAGCACATATTCCGTAAAAGAAGAGTAATGTGCTATTTGTGAGCAAGTAGCAGCCCAGTCGTTCCAAAATAAGCGCTTATGAGCAGTGCAAAGCCTCCTTTGTAAGTTTTCTGCAGATATATTGATGTTAAATAGAATAAGCCAAATACGCTGCTGGAAACATGCAATAGACCGGGGCCTGGATTATCTCAACATAATAAAGAAATCTTCATATAGCAAGTTTTCTTCAGGGAAACTCATGTTGAGATAGGTTTTCAACAAGCGCCAATTATGGCGAGATGCCAAGGAGTTCAAGCCTAGCTCATGACGTACAATTGCGTTAGGAAGAGAAGCAGGAAGACATAGGGTTACTTTCCACAACCTGGCTTGCACTTTGTTTAAGAATGAGGATAGGTCTATTAGATTCAAATCTAAACCATATAAGATGATGGCCTCAACCTTTTTTAGATAAAATTCAAGTAGAGGTACTAGGGAAAATTTACAATATTTGCAATAGATTATTCTCATTTGGTATTGTAAGGGTAAAACTTTTTCCACTATTGCTTGTTGCCAAAAAATTGCGGAAGAGTTATTTGCAAGATTGTACCCTAGATAAGTTGTCTGAGCAACAATGTTAATGCGGTTGGAGTCTAAATGCCAACAAAACTTGCACAGTTTTTTTTTAGAAGAAAGTACAAGAATGCTCGATTTAGAGGAGTTTATAGTCAGGTTGTTTCGTCTACAGTATAGATCAAATGTTTCTAATTTATTCTGAAGACCAGAATGCGTGCTGTCAAATAATAACACGTCGTCTGCATATGCAAGCCAGGACAGATGAAGCTTGCCCAGCTTAACTATATTGGAATGAGAGGGATCCCAAATCCCTTCAATATCGGAGAGATATAAGTTAAACAGGACTGCTGCAAGATTGCAGCCCTGTTTAACACCAATTGCAGTGGGAATAGGGTGTGTTAAGAGACCTTTTCTGGTAATGCATACTCTGATAGAGGTGTTGTGATGTAGAAGCGCTATTAGCGCCACGAAACCCGGGGGGAACTTAAGATTCAGCATTTTGGTCCACAATCTGCTTCGAATTACGCAATCGAATGCAGAAGATAGGTCTAGTGAGGCAATAAAAATCGGGCCATGAACTGGATTGTGGGCTTCAGCAATTAAGTGTGCTAAAATAGTCGCATTCAATTGAGTCCCCATATTTTTTCTAAATCCTGTCTGGACTTTGTTAAGGCTATTATTTGATTTAATGTGTTTCTCCACCTCACTGAGTAAGAGAAGCGCAAATATCTTGGCAGCAACATCAATGAGAACGATTGGCCTAAAGTTAAGTGGATCATCCAAAGGACCTTTTTTGTGAAAAGGAATAATGATGGATTTAACCCAAGAAAGAGGAAGAGTTTTACTTTTAAAGATAGATTGGAACATCTTCAAGAATACGCTGGCCCAAAAAGCGGGATCGTCTTTTATAACGCACGGCGGCAACCCATCGGGACCAGCACACTTTGAAGGTTTTAGCTTAATTATTGCTAGTAAAACATCTTGTACAACCCAGGGACAAATCTCTGGAATATATTTCGCTAGATCGGAGATGTTTGCTTGATTGAATCCCTTTGGAAGTAGATATTTCTGTTCAAAGAATACAAACCATGAGTTGCCATCTATTGCAGACTCCAGTGAGGGATGAACAGAAATATTCGGTGCTCTGAGAAGTTTCCATATGTCCCGAATATTGTGTTTACAGATTAGACGGACCATATTCTGATCGCCCGTTAGATGAAACGCAATACGAGCCGCTTTTAACTTATTTTTGAAATGTCTCAGTATCATTTTTTTAGCTTTGAACAAGCTGGTCCAGTTCATCCTGCTAAGTTCCCTCCTTGCCACTCGAAGTGCCAAGTTTTTTTCCTTTTTTAGTTTCTCAACAATTCTAGCTAAGATGTTAGAGGGTAGAGAAGTATTCAAGTTACACAAGGCAGAGTCGGCCAAGGCTCTTAGATGGCGATGTATCATCTGGCTATTCCAATGGTAAATGGCCTGAGAAGAGATATCGTCAGATGAAGGGTCGGGCCACCAGTCGCGATTAACTAGAAAGGTCAATCTACGACATGTAGACATATTCCAACGGATCGATATACACGGTCTGTCCGGCTGGGCTAAAACTAATGATTGTGCCCTATCAAAGGATTCGGTTAGTACCGATAATGAGCACTCTAAGATGGCATGATCTCCATACGGAGGAAAGGAAGACTTAATCAAGGATAGCGAGCCCGAAAGATATTTTGAGCTAACTATAAAGTCAATAGTGGAAAAAGCATTCCCCCTATGTCAAGTAAATGAGGCTTTTAAGCAAGATGCTTTAATAATGCATAAGTCCCAGCTGGAAAAGAGGTTAACCCATCTTAGGCCATTCTCAAAAGAAGTTTTAAAGTGTTGTGCCGAATCAACCGAGATTGAATCCTTAGAAGATGCAAATAGATATGAATTAAAGTCGCCGCCAATCAATAGCTCAGCGGTTGGTTTGGTGTAAAAAATGTCCATGAAGGCATCATTTAACATGTTCAGAGCGTCAACAATAGGAAGAGAGTGAGGATTCCAATAAAGAGATATCAGCACTATCCTTCTTGGCTCGACCATATTAATAGTGTCATCTAACAATAAAAATAATGAAGTTGAGACCTTCTGGTTTATTACAAAGTTAAGGTCGTTATTTAATAAAAATGGAAATACCACCTACCGGGCGACCAACTGATGGTTGGAAAGCTGCCTTATGAACGGCCGTAAAGCCATCCAGTTGAAGGTCGTAAACACACTTACAGGGTAATTCATAGAATTTCGCAGAAAAGTGTCGCAAGCGGCTGGCGCAGAGTGTCCGCGTGCGATTGTCTGCGCCAGGCACGTGCGCTAAAACCGATTTCCGCGCACAGCGTATTCATGGATTTTAGGCTCCCAAACCAGCCGTGGCGCAGAGTATCGCAGCGACCCTGCAGCAGCGCCAGTAACGCCCCCAAGAACGCCCTCGCGCAAGGAAAAGCCATCAAAATCGCTAAATCATCGCAAAGGGCTGCGCTAACCCTGGACCAGTTTACAGGGCTGCCAAACAAGGAACGCAAAGCGGATAAAGTGCATATCAGGGGTACGCGTGAAGTTATACACGCGATTAGCCAGGGTACGTGTATTACAGGGGTGCGCGGGAACTTTTACACGCGATTTCAGCAGGGTACGTGTATTTCAGGGGTGCGCGGGAAGTTCCACACGCGAATAGCCTGGGCGCGTGTATTTCAGGGGTGCGCGGGAAGTTCCACACGTGAATAGCCTGGGCGCGTGTATTTCAGGGGTGCGCGGGAAGTTCCACACGCGAATAGCCTGGGCGCGTGTATTTCAGGGGTACGCGGGAATTATCACACGCGATTTGGCTGGGTACGTGTATTACAGGGGTACACGGGAAGTTATACACGCGATTCGGCTGGGTACGTGTATTACAGGGGTGCGCGGGAATTCTCACATGCGATTTGGCCAGGTACGTGTATTACAGGGGTGCGCGGGAATTATCACACGCGATTTGGCTTGGTACGTGTATTACAGGGGTGCGCGGGAAGTTCCACACGCGATTAGGCTGGGTGGGTCCTCACAGGTGTTCCCTGTACACCCTCGACGGCCCCTGCAGGCAGCCCACAAAACAGGGGACTACCCTGCACACCTGCTCATGTCCCCCTGCACCCCCACCCACCAGCAGTGCAGGGGCAGCCTCCACCAGGCCCCCACCCATGTCTCCCACCACCCCCACCCCCCAGCCACCAGGGGCACCCTCCACCAGGCCCCCACTCATGTCTCCCACCACCCCCACCCCCCAGCATCCAGGGGCACTCTCCACCAGGCCCCCACTCATGTCTCCCACCACCCCCACCCCCCAGCAGTGCAGGGGCAGCCTCCACCAGGCCCCCACCCATGTCTCCCACCACCCCCACCCCCCAGCCACCAGGGGCACCCTCCACCAGGCCCCCACTCATGTCTCCCACCACCCCCACCCTCCACCATCCAGGGGCACCCTCCACCAGGCCCCACTCATGTCTCCCACCACCCCCACCCCCCACCATCCAGGGGCACCCTCCACCAGGCCCCCACTCATGTCTCCCACCACCCCCACCCCCCAGCAGTGCAGGGGCAGCCCCCACCAGGCCCCCACTCATGTCTCCCACCACCCCCACCCCCCCAGCCACCAGGGGCACCCTCCACCAGGCCCCCACCCATGTCTCCCACCACCCCCACCCCCCAGTCACCAGGGGCACCCTCCACCAGGCCCCCACTCATGTCTCCAACCACCCCCACCCCCCACCATCCAGGGGCACCCTCCACCAGGCCCCCACTCATGTCTCCCACCACCCCCACCCCCCCACCATCCAGGGGCACCCTCCACCAGGCCCCCACTCATGTCTCCCACCACCCCCACCCCCCACCATCCAGGGGCACCCTCCACCAGGCCCCCACTCATGTCTCCCACCACCCCCACCCCCCAGCAGTGCAGGGGCAGCCCCCACCAGGTCCCCACTCATGTCTCCCACCACCCCCACCCCCCAGCAGTGCAGGGGCAGCCCCCACCAGGCCCCCACTCATGTCTCCCACCACCCCCACCCCCCAGCCACCATGGGCACCCTCCACCAGGCCCCCACCCATGTCTCCCACCACCCCCACCCCCCAGCAGTGCAGGGGCACCCTCCACCAGGCCCCCACTCATGTCTACCACCACCCCCACCCCCCAGCAGTGCAGGGGCAGCAGGCAGTCAGGCAGCAGCAGATGGCAGGTGGGAGCGTGCTCGGGGCTCTGGGGGGCAGTAGTTCGGCCTTCCGGGCAGGAGCGTGGTATTCCGTGTGCTTACGCGTGGCCAGCTTGGTACGGAGTGATTAGGCACGTGAAAATCCTGCACGTCAGCGTGAAAATCGAGGAAAGGCCCTTAGCGCGTAAGCGCGTCAGCACGCATACGCGATTCTATTGGACCAAAGGCCCTCAGCGCGTAAGCGCGTCTGTGACGTGACCCGCATGGGTGTTTCCCACACAGCACATGATGACAGAGCACACGTGGAAAGACTGCACGTCAGAGTGTAATCGCGTGAGATTGGTGGAAATGGCCCTACACGCAGAAGTGACAAAGCGTGTAATTGGTGGAAATGGCCCTAGCGCATACACGCCGCGTAAGTGACGCTGGACGTAAGGGCCTGTATAAAAGGTACGTGCAGAACACCATTTCCTTGTACGTGCTTTTCGTGGAGAGCGAGTGGGTGAATTCTGTACTTCTTGTCGTTTCACAAGTGATTTACTTCACGGCGTTTCAAGTTCGTATTCCCTGTTACCTCTGACAGCTTTTTCTCTTTTTTCTCTTTTACTGGTTTACCTGGACCTGTTCCCTCAAACAGTGTTCCCTTCTACTGTTGTCCTGTCTCCTCAGACAGTGTACAAATCTTCTTTTGGCGGGGGTGTTGCCAACCAAACGCGCTCCTTTTTCACGCTCTTTTACCTGGCAGACGGTGAGTCACGCACGTATCTAACATCTGTGCTTGCCCCGTGTGTAGCCTACCCTTTCAGAGGTCATTCTAGGCTGCGTGTGACACGCATACGTTCATTCTTGTGTTACTGGGTGCCACAGCGTAGTGCAGGTTTTTCTTTCTGCACACGTGGTCTAGGAGGGGTTGCGTGCACGTCATCTCCCTTTTTTGGGGCTCCTGTGCGTAGCGTGACCCGTCATCTTTCCCCTGGGGTTACAATCAGCCTTGCAAGAGCACTAGGGTACAATTACCATCTGGTACCCAACCCCTTTGACCCCCAATTGCCCAGGACAATATTTTACAGCCACTCCCATACGCACATTAACATCAGTGCCATGGCTGGGAGGCGAGGATTCCGTAAGGGTGGCAAAGGTGGAAGAGCCACAAGTGGTGGCCGTGGTGGATCCAGTAGGGGACGTGGTCGTTACTTGCAGGGTGAGCCTGTCCCCCCATGTGTGGAGGACCAGTCAAGGGCACCCATAATCCCCACCCCCCCCCTCCTGTTGAGGCTGATGTGGCTGACACCATCCATGCTCAGCCCTTGTTGGACCAGCCCATTGTGGCACCAGACCTGGCTGACTCCATGGCTGACTTCCAGGTCAGCAGGCCTATGACACGTGCGCTGGTGCACGTTGATGTCACCATGCCACGTGCATCTGGGGCAGCAAGGTCATCTGCTGCACCAAGTAGGCAGGGCGGAGAGGCTGCAGGGGCAGCTGCGGCTCCATCCACCCCAGCCCTCACACACCCAGCCCGGACAGTGTCGGTCCTAGTCCATGCTGCTGACATTCCCCCTGACACCATCACACTAGAGCCAATGCCTGCACCAACTCCCATGCTGAGTGTGCAATCCCACACTCCTGATACAGAGTCCACCAGGGCTCCTGCCCCTAGTGTCCAGAGCGGCGCAGGACACTCAGGATCACCACCACCTTCCAAGCGGAAGAGGAAGAGTGCTCGTCCGGCACAGGCTGATGCCCCAGACACGGCTACACAGTCCGGCCCATCCAGGAAGCCCAGCTTCACGGATGACGAACTGAATGCACTTGTCGAGTATGTGTCCGCACATGACAACGAGATGGTCATTGTTGCAGGATCCAAGACCACACCTGCACAACGCCAGGCACACTGGCAGACCGTTGCGGACATCGTAAGTGCCCTTGGAATCGTGAGGCGCACAGCCAATGATTGCTATAAGCGCTGGAATGACCTAAAGCGCAGGGCAAAGAGTAAGCTGGCCTCAAGTCATGCCGCAACTCTAGTGACTGGAGGTGGGTCTCCAGTAGTAGACATGGAACTCACTCCACATGAGTCAGTCGCTGGGACCTACGTCACGGAGGAACAGATCCAAGGCGTGGGAGATCTGGCTGATTACGAGGCATTGTCCGGTGAGTGCACATGCATGTGTGTGTCATCCATGTGCATGGTGTGTGTGAGGGCTTCTGTTTGTGTGACAGGTGAGAGTGTGTGCACCTGAGTCGTATGGGTCAGCCATGTGCTTCATGCAATACATCCTGCGCAGCTGCATTTGGCCATAGCAGTATCCCTTCTGCCAACAGTAGACATCTAGCCCAACTGCACGCCAGTTGCCCTTGAAGTGTCACCTTGCCACAACATTGTTGCTTGATTGTTCACTGTTCATTTAGTCAGATTGTTTGCATTCCACCACTATTACTAGGCAAATCGCAGTCCTCTAGTCACATGTCTGACATGGCTATGGTAAAGTGGAGTGACTTTGTTACCTGGATATCATTTGTACAAACATGTCCCTGTGCAATTGCACCATTTCGGACTGGCAGCTCCAGGTGAAGAATCTGACCTGTTTGAATTAGAAAAGCTATTACATGCGGGAACTGGACTGAATGAATAGGTGCTGCCCTCCTCTCCATCTTCACTCAATAGCAATGGTACATGCCATCTGTGTGATGGCATGTGTGTTTCACCTGCCAATCACAGGCCAATGTGTGATGCCACTGCCAGGCAGCATGCAGAAAATGTGTTCATCTTCCATCTTGGTGTCATCAGTGTGTGCCATTTGCCTGCCCTTCATACGCAGTGAGGGTGCATGCATGGGAGGGTTTTAGTCATGTGGGACATGTGTCAAACAAGTACTGGTTCTCTTGCTTCTCAGCCCTCATTGTGTGCCATGGTGCTAATGCCTGTTTCCATTTCTTTGTTTTTATGTCTTTGCAGGGGAAGACGCACCTGATACTGCTGGGGTTGTGGAGATGGTGCAGACCCAGGAGGGGTCCGAGGGCCGACCAACCACCAGTGAGGGACGTGGTGTGGTGGTGGGTGAGAACCCACAAGTGCTGCAGGTCCTGCTCTCAAGGGGTGTCTCTGGCTGCACCTCCCCCGAGCTGTACTCAGGTGTTGATTCGGATGAGACCTACGTGCCGTCGCAGGTGAGTGTTCCAGGGAGGGATTCTGTTCTGTCTCACCCTCCTGCACCAGGGTCAGAACCCTCAATGGGGATGTCAGTGTTGGCAGCTACGCCTTTGGTGGTTACGGATGCAGGGTCACACTCCGCGACATCTGATCCTGTTCCTGGGCCAGCAGATCAGAGGGGGAATGCAGTCCTGCAGCCTCAGGCAGTGCCGGCACAGCAAGGCGCAGTTTGCCTTGCCCCAGACAGGTGTGATGCCCGCCGACGTGGTGGCCGTACGCCACCTGGCAATACCGCATGGGAGCAATCCATTTACGGTATGGCAACCCAACAGGCAGCATCATCCGAGATGATGGCTCAGGCCATGGATAGGGTGGCCACTTCCATTGTCCCCCCTGAAAGGCTGATGGAGCGACTAGAGCAGGCAACCGACTCCATCTGCCAGTCACACAGGGAGGACATGTTGGGGTCCAACAGGGACAGGCAGGCGGCACTGGCGACTCTGCAGGAGGCCATCTCCATTGAGTCCCAGGGCCACAGGGAAGCCCTGAGGCAGGAGCTCCTTCACCTCAGGACGACTCTTGTTGAGCTTGAGGCTTCAACACACCAAAGGACAGAACAGCAGCTGGAGCGTCTCACCAGTACGCTCTCAGCTGAGATGCAGGCAACGAGGGCGGAGGTCCGGGCATCCCGTGAGTTGTTGCATGGGGACCTCCGCACACTCATCCTCCAGAACCAGACCTACCACACCCGCATGCTTGTAGCCATGGAGGAGCAGACTAGGGCCTTGCGTGGGCTGCCTCCCATAGTGCAACCACCTCCGGATGCAGCTGCACAGGGTGATAATAGCGACAGCAGTGATACTCCCACAATAGGGTAGCCGTGTGGGCCATGAGCCCATGGAGGTGTTTTTTTTTCCCAGGATCCACGCAGGTGGGTTCTGGTGTGCATCCTGTCCTCGGACCTCCTGGGTGGCCTCCCCAACCCCCCCGGGCCCTTCAATGGCCATTTTTTATTTTTTTTTATTTTTATTTTTATTTTTATTTATTTTATTCCCTATTTTTTTGGGACGATTTGTTGGCTTCCGTGGTTCCTGTGGGCATACGCTGCATTGTGGCTGGGCACATGCAGGCTTGTAATGTGTTTGGTTCAGATGCTTGGGTTTGAGTCACACACACCCCTCCTGCTTCCCGTTGCCATGGGCTTGCAAAGGGTGTGCCCAAGTGACAGTGAATTACACAGTGACGTTGGACTCCCATGAGCTGTGTGGGCAGTCTGTAGTCAATACTGTGTATACATTCCTAGTGCATATTGCTGTTGTGTTGTACACTGCATGTTGCATTGATGTGTAACTCATCTTCTGTGTCTACCTCCCAATTTGCAGGTCCCTTCCTCATGTCTACACAAGGACCTCTAGTCTGGAGATGTGGTCCATGTTGGCAGCAGTGCACCTACAACTCTACATGGCGCCAACACTGCACAGTTGGTAGTGGTGGGAGTGCAGGCATTTCCAGGTGGTGAGACTACTAATATTTAACATTAGTGATGTCATGTTAATGGTAGTACGTGCTCAAGTTTGTTGTTGGTCCGGCATTACTGTGAGCATTTCAGGTGTTGCAAGTATCTAATAGGGACACTGTACATTGTGACACTAGTGTCATGTTGTGTGGATTACTTTGTTTACCTGCAAATAGCATGACATGGCACGGTGTGTGGTGTGGCGGTGCTGGGGTTGGGTTGGCTGACATGGCACTGTCCTCTTGTTGCATTTTGCAAGTGGGCATTCATTTTAGCTGCTTGAATGTGCAACTTCACAAAACTGCATTGGTGGTGTCTGTGTGGGTAGGGATGCACACATTGTGACACTTCCAGGTGAACAATCTCAGGCTGATATGGTTTTCACGGTTCTTTCTCCAGACATTCAGGGTCAGTGTCAGGTTGAGTCATCATTGATTGTCAGATGGAATGTGGCAGGGCAGTGTGCACTCCACAGGGGTGTGATTTCTATGTGAAGTAATTAGCCACTAGCTGTGTACGGGCTGCCTCCCCCGTGCCCTTTCCCCTCCCATGCGCAGCGGCTGTGCATGTGGTTGGGGATGGGGGGGCACCACCATGTCCACGGCCAGGCCCCGGCGTGTTGCAACGTTGTGCAGGACACATGCTGCCACTATGATCCTGCACACTACTGGGGGAGCGTACAACAGCTGCCCGCCAGAACGGTCAAGGGAGCAAAAGCGTGACTTCAGCACTCCGAATGTGCGCTCCACTATGCCCCGGGTTGTAATGTGGCCTGCGTTATATCTTACCTGGGGTGGCGTGGTGGGGTTCCGAATTGGCGTCATCATGTGGGGGCTGAGAGGGTAGGCACTGTCCCCTGTGGAGGTGGTGATTGGTATCATTGGTGGGGTTGTGACCTTGCTCAGTATCTGACATGCATGCATGTGCAGTGGCATTCATACTCACCAAGCAGCCATGTATCGCCATGCCGCCCAGCTTCTAGGTCCCGGCTTAGGGTGGACATTCGGTAAATGAAGCTGTCGTGGGTGGACCCGGGATAGTTGGCATATACTGAGGTGATGATTCCCTTGGCATTACATACTACCTGCACGTTGATGGAATGCCAGTGCTTGCGGTTCCTATAGATGTGCTCAGATGCCCTGGGGGGACGTAGAGCCACATGGGTGCAGTCGATGGCACCTAGCACTTTGGGGAATCGTGCCACAGCGTAGAAATCCAGGGCGGCAGCATGCCTTTCTGCAGGGGTTCTGGCAGGTATATGTGCCTGCGGACTGATGGGCGTGCAGTGATGATGTTCAAGACCTGGTGTGGGCAGCGTGACTGGGTGGCCTGTGATACACCACCCACAATGGCACTTGTCCGCTGAAATGATCCAGTGGCTAAGAAGTGCAGTACATTGAGGACCTTCTCCAGGGGGCTGAGTGCTTGGGAGCACAGGGTGGGTGATGTGAGGTCATCCTCCCACTCACTCACCAGGTCCAGTATGATGTGTGGTGGAAACCTGTACCTCCCATGCACCTGGTCATCAGGCATCCCGAAAAGGCTGGTTCTGGGTGTGAATATTCTGGCCCTGACTATCCTCCTCCTCCTCCTCCTTTGGTAGGCCACGCCCACTGCTGCTAGGAACGGTATGTTCATCCTGGGTCTGAGCTTGTTATTTTTTTAGCGCGCAAATTAATGCGTTGCGCGTGTTGTAGGCGAGCGTGTGACCCGCGCACCACTGAAATCCAGTACCCAGTCCAATAGCGTGTGGAAATTCCCGCGCACACCGGGATACAGGTGCGCTGACGTACTTGCGTGTGTAAGTGTCCGTGCACACCTGATAAACACGTACATAGGCCAATCGCGTGTACGCGCACTTTTGTCCAATTACACGCGATGACACCCTGACGTGCTGTCCAATTACACGCAATGAGACTCTGCCGTGCTGTCCAATTACACGCGATGACACTCTGACGTGCAGTCTTTCCACGTGTGCTCTGTCATCACGTGCTGTGTGGGAAACACCCGTGCGGGTCACGTCACAGACGCGCTTACGCGCTGAGGGCCTTTGTTCCAATAGATTCGCGTATACGTGCTGACGCACTTACGCGCTAAGGGCCTTTCCTCGGTTTTCACGCTGACGTGCAGGATTTTCATGTGCGAAATCACTCCGTACCAAGCTGGCCACGCGTAAGCACACGGAAGACCACGCTCCTGCCCAGAAGGCCAGACTACTGCCCCCCAGAGCCCCGAGCACGCTCCCACCTGCCATCTGCTGCTGCCTGACTGCCTGCTGCCCACGTGCACTGCCATTTGCTGCCTGCACATCAGCCAGGGGTGCTGTTGCTGTGACCACCCCTGCTGGAACCGAAGACTCCCGACTGGAATTCCATCGCTCCACAGCCCAGCCCCAGGACCCAGTTGCCCACCCACTCAAAACACCATCTGTGACCACTGACAACCCCCGGCCAGAGAGGCAGAGGGGCACCAGCTTCAGTGCCACCGAAGTTGGTGTCCTGGTGGAGCAAGTCCTGGGGCAGTATGATGCCCTCTTCGGAAGTTCCCGCGGCGACAAGGAAGGACGGACTCGGATCTGGACTGACATCGTGACTGCCATCAACGCGGAGGGGGTGGCAGTCCGGGACTTACAACATGTCAGGAAGCGCTGGGAGGACTTCAGGTCCAGGACCCTGAACAAGGCCCGGCGCCTCTTGAAGGCAGCGGATGCCAAGGGGCGCCGGGGCCACTTGTCGGAAGAACAGATGGGGGTCCTGGAACGCATATCCCCAGCGCTCCACGTCCAGGTCCTAGAGAAGCAGACCCGTCTGGAGTCGAGCAGTGAGTGTACATGCATCCTGATTGTGAGCAGTGCGTGTGGTGATTATTCGGCATTGTGCCGGTTGCACATCTGTTTGTATGGGGTCGAGTATGGGTGGGGGTGTACAGGACCGTGGGTCTGACACATGCGAGGGCTGTAATGTGTGAGACATGGATGGTGCTTGTGTGTGTGGGCTTGCATGGCAAATGCAGTTGTGCGTGCACACATGTTTGGATGAATGTGTATGTAAGTAGACATGTCCGTGATGTCAGGCATGTATGTTGTTTTCGGCTGCATGTATGAGCACTGTGTACATGTGCATGTGTGTGTATTTGTCAAGGGTGCAACAGTGATGCAACATGGATGCATGTGACAGCGGTATGTGGAAGCCTGATTGGCAGATGTGACATGGATGCCCGTCTGAACAGTGCAACACTTGGCAGAGGTGTAGACATGCATGCAAGTGTGGTGCTGTGTGTACATGTGTGGTGCACTTCCTGTGTTGCATGTGATGTCTGGCTCCCCTTTGGCTGCTGATGCTGTTGTATGTGTAGGGATGGTGGTGGCAGTTGCGATATGGCTGTGGTATGGCTCATGTGTGTGAGTTGCAATGACATGTGTGTTGGGGATTGTGATGACATGTCTGAGGTTTGCCAATGCCACTCATGTGCAACTGTCATGCGTGTATGTGTCCATTGTACAGTGCCCTGATGCCTGTGTTTTGTTTCTCCCTGTCTGCAGCGTCAACTGATGAAGAGGGCGGAGAAGGTGCTGTGGAGCACAGCGCCGGGGATCCGACTGCCAGCCGGAGACGCAAGGCCCGGCTCCCCTCCCGTGTTGTCATCTCGTCGGGGAGTGAGGAGTCCGGTGCCGCGTCCCAGGCTGCAGCTGCCAGAAGGAGGTCCAAGAGGCGGAGGTTGCAGTTGGACTCCTCGGCAGCAGAAGGGGCAGCTGGGACCCCACAGGGCCCAACAGGGGAAGATGGCACGGAGTCATCCAGGTTGGTGGGGGGTTTGGTGGAGGAGGGGGCCGTGCAAGCACCAGAGACGGGGTCTGGAGGTGGGGATCCCACTGGTGCTAGTGGTGCAGTGCAGGACCAGGGACAGGAGGCAGCACAGGCGGCCGCGGAGGTGCCTGTGTGCAATCCTGTCCCCGATCCTGTCCCTGCATCATCTTGCACCAGCAGGGATGCCTACGTCCAGACCCGTTTTCAGGCAGGGGATGAGCTGACGTCAACTGGCCTTCCTCTGCCGCCGGACGTGGCCATCCAGGTCCGGGTTGAGCCTGTCCTGGCTGGTGTGGCGTTGCGTCAACGGGCCATGCGAGGTGACCTGCAGTCTTTTCATGGAGAGACTGCACGTCATCTTGAATGGCTCGTTGACCACGTCAGCCTGCTGGGACAGGTCACCCAGGCCGGATTCCTCCATCTGATGGGGCTTGCTCCGACCCCCTCCTCAACTGGACCCCCTACGCGCCAGTCGTCCTCTGTGCCATCTTCCCACCCATCAGTCACCTGGGTGCCCTGTGGAGCTGCCTCTGACGGTGCCGCCAGGCTGGTGGAGGAGGCATCCCTGCCACAGTCGGGAGTCGGAGGTCCAGCAGGGGTGGCCACATCAACAACTGCACCCCAGCCGGCGGAGAATGTGCAGGCAGCAGGAGGCAGTGCACGGGCAGAGGCAGAGCAGCAGCAGCAGCAACATGGTGGGAGACATGAAGGCTCGGGGCTTTCGACTTCGGAGGGGCAGGCATCGGCCGGAGGGCAGGGGGACCCAGGACAGAGAGTGTCTTCCGTGTGACAGCGTTTGTGCCACGCCTTAGGTGCGGAGCGGCGGCGGGCGGAAGAGGCGCGGCTCACAATGGTCAGGGCGGAGAACTCCATGCGGAGGGCCCTGAGGCGGGCCGAGTGCCTCGAGGCAATCCGCAGGGGGTTTGAGGAGGACACGGCGTCGTCCCTGCGGACCCTCGGGCCATGGAACTGGACCGCCTCCGGGACATCGAACAGGTGTTCGATGATGCCCTGGCCCGGGACACCACGGAGTGAGCCGCTGGACTTGCCCGACGCCTTTGTATATAGTTCTTTAGTTTTAGGTTTCCTTTCTTTCTTATTATGATTTGGAGTCGACGGACACTGCTCCGCTTTTTGTATATAGTTGATTTTTAGGTAGGTTTTTTAGTAGGTTTCCTTTGTTCAGTTGGGTTCATGGACCCTTGGTAGTATTTTTACATAGTTCTTTATTGCATGGAGATTTTTTAACTTTTGACTTTGGGCAAATATTTTTTGGATTCTTATTTGCAGTTTTGTGTTTTTATACGGACATGCAGCTTTTTTTTTCTCATTCACATTGTAGTTTGTTTTCTTTCTTTAGCATTCTTTATTTTTTTCAATACAATTTTGTTTCCATACTTCACTGTGTGGTATCATCTCATTGGTTTCATGCATGTCATGTTGTGTGTTTTCCCATTCAATTGCAACCATTGTGTGTGACGGACATGGGTTCATTAGCTTAATGAACATTGGGGGTGTAACATGTGATTTCCATTTCCATGTGGGTGAATGGGTTACTTGGTAGGGCTTTTTGGCTGTGGAGGCTGTCCATTACGCACATGATTGGGGATTGTGAGGACCTGGTGGGGGCTGCCCATGGTGGCTGGGGGGTGGGGGTGGTGGTAGACATGAGTGGGGGCCTGGTGGAGGCTGCCCCTGGTGGCTGGGGGGTGGGGGTGGTGGGAGACATGAGTGGGGGCCTGGTGGAGGCTGCCCATGGTGGCAGGGGGGTGGGGGTGGTGGGAGACATGAGTGGGGGCCTGGTGGAGGGTGCCCCTGGTGGCGGGGGGGTGGGGGTGATAGGGGACATGAGTGTGGGCCTGGTGGAGGCTGCCCCTGCACTGCTGGGGGGTGGGGGTGGTGGGAGACATGGGTGGGGGCCTGGTGGAGGGTGCCCATGGTGGCTGGGGGGTGGGGGTGGTGGGAGACATGGGTGGGGGCCTGGTGGAGGGTGCCCCTGGTGGCGGGGGGGTGGGGGTGATAGGGGACATGAGTGGGGGCCTGGTGGAGGCTGCCCCTGCACTGCTGGGGGGTGGGGGTGGTGGGAGACATGGGTGGGGGCCTGGTGGAGGGTGCCCCTGGTGGCTGGGGGGTCGGGGTGGTGGGAGACATGAGTGGGGGCCTGGTGGAGGCTGCCCATGGTGGCTGGGGGGTGGGGGTGGTGGGAGACATGAGTGGGGGCCTGGTGGGGGCTGCCCCTGCACTGCTGGGGGGTGGGGGTGGTGGGAGACATGAGTGGGGGCCTGGTGGAGGGTGCCCCTGATGGCGGGGGGGTGGGGGTGATAGGGGACATGAGTGGGGGCCTGGTGGAGGCTGCCCCTGCACTGCTTGGGGGTGGGGGTGGTGGGAGACATGGGTGGGGGCCTGGTGGAGGGTGCCCATGGTGGCTGGGGGATGGGGGTGGTGGGAGACATGAGTGGGGGCCTGGTGGGGGCTGCCCCTGCACTGCTGGGGGGTGGGGGTGGTGGGAGACATGAGTGGGGGCCTGGTGGAGGGTGCCCCTGGTGGCGGGGGGGTGGGGGTGATTGGGGACATGAGTGGGGGCTGGTGGAGGCTGCCCCTGCACTGCTGGGGGGTGGGGGTGGTGGGAGACATGGGTGGGGGCCTGGTGGAGGGTGCCCCTGGTGGCTGGGGGTGGGGGTGGTGGGAGACATGAGTGGGGGCCTGGTGGAGGCTGCCCCTGCACTGCTGGGGGGTGGGGGTGGTGGGAGACATGGGTGGGGGACTGGTGGAGGGTGCCCATGGTGGCTGGGGGGTGGGGGTGGTGGGAGACATGGGTGGGGGCCTGGTGGAGGGTGCCCCTGGTGGCGGGGGGGTGGGGGTGATAGGGGACATGAGTGGGGGCCTGGTGGAGGCTGCCCCTGCACTGCTGGGGGGTGGGGGTGGTGGGAGACATGGGTGGGGGCCTGGTGGATGGTGCCCATGGTGGCTGGGGGGTGGGGGTGGTGGGAGACATGAGTGGGGGCCTGGTGGGGGCTGCCCCTGCACTGCTGGGGGGTGGGGGTGGTGGGAGACATGAGTGGGGGCCTGGTGGAGGCTGCCCATGGTGGCAGGGGGGTGGGGGTGGTGGGAGACATGAGTGGGGGCCTGGTGGAGGGTGACCCTGGATGCTGGGGGATGGGGGTGATGGTAGACATGAGTGGGGGCCTGGTGGAGGCTGCCCCTGCACTGCTGGGGGGTGGGGGTGGTGGGAGACATGGGTGGGGGCCTGGTGGAGGGTGCCCATGGTGGCTGGGGGGTGGTGGGAGACATGGGTGGGGGCCTGGTGGAGGGTGCCCCTGGTGGCGGGGGGGTGGGGGTGATAGGGGACATGAGTGGGGGCCTGGTGGAGGCTGCCCCTGCACTGCTGGGGGGTGGGGGTGATGGGAGACATGGGTGGGGGCCTGGTGGAGGGTGCCCCTGGTGGCTGGGGGGTGGGGGTGGTGGGAGACATGAGTGGGGGCCTGGTGGAGGGTGCCCCTGCACTGCTGGGGGGTGGGGGTGGTGGTAGACATGAGTGGGGGCCTGGTGGAGGCTGCCCCTGCACTGCTGGGGGGTGGGGGTGGTGGGAGACATGGGTGGGGGCCTGGTGGAGGGTGCCCCTGGTGGCTGGGGGGTGGGCCTGGTGGAGGGTGCCCCTGCACTGCTGGTGGGTGGGGGTGGTGGTAGACATGAGTGGGTGCCTGGTGGAGGCTGCCCCTGCACTGCTGGGGGGTGGGGTGGTGGGAGACATGAGTGGGGGCCTGGTGGAGGCTGCCCCTGGTGGCTGGGGGGTGGTGGGAGACATGAGTGGGGGCCTGGTGGAGGGTGCCCCTGGTGGCTGGGGGGTGGGGGTGGTGGGCGACATGGGTGGGGGCCTGGTGGAGGGTGCCCCTGGTGGCTGGGGGGTGGGGGTGGTGGGAGACATGGGTGGGGGCCTGGTGGAGGGTGCCCCTGGTGGCTGGGGGTGGTGGGAGACATGGGTGGGGGCCTGGTGGAGGCTGCCCCTGGTGGCGGGGGGGTGGGGGTGATAGGGGACATGAGTGTGGGCCTGGTGGAGGCTGCCCCTGCACTGCTGGGGGGTGGGGGTGGTGGGAGACATGAGTGGGGGCCTGGTGGGGGCTGCCCCTGCACTGCTGGGGGGTGGGGGTGGTGGGAGACATGAGTGGGGGCCTGGTGGAGGCTGCCCATGGTGGCAGGGGGGTGGGGGTGGTGGGAGACATGAGTGGGGGCCTGGTGGAGGGTGACCCTGGATGCTGGGGGGTGGGGGTGATGGTAGACATGAGTGGGGGCCTGGTGGAGGCTGCCCCTGCACTGCTGGGGGGTGGGGGTGGTGGGAGACATGGGTGGGGGCCTGGTGGAGGGTGCTCATGGTGGCTGGGGGGTGGTGGGAGACATGGGTGGGGGCCTGGTGGAGGGTGCCCCTGGTGGCGGGGGGGGGGTGGGGATTGATAGGGGACATGAGTGGGGGCCTGGTGGAGGCTGCCCCTGCACTGCTGGGGGGTGGGGGTGGTGGGAGACATGGGTGGGGACCTGGTGGAGGGTGCCCCTGGTGGCTGGGGGGTGGGGGTGGTGGGAGACATGAGTGGGGGCCTGGTGGAGGGTGCCCCTGCACTGCTGGGGGGTGGGGGTGGTGGTAGACATGAGTGGGGGCCTGGTGGAGGCTGCCCCTGCACTGCTGGGGGGTGGGGGTGGTGGGAGACATGAGTGGGGGCCTGGTGGAGGCTGCCCCTGGTGGCTGGGGGGTGGGGGTGGTGGGAGACATGAGTGGGGGCCTGGTGGAGGGTGCCCCTGGTGGCTGGGGGGTGGGGGTGGTGGGAGACATGGGTGGGGGCCTGGTGGAGGCTGCCCCTGCACTGCTGGGGGGTGGGGGTGGTGGGAGACATGAGTGGGGGCCTGGTGGGGGCTGCCCCTGCACTGCTGGGGGGTGGGGGTGGTGGGAGACATGAGTGGGGGCCTGGTGGAGGCTGCCCATGGTGGCAGGGGGGTGGGGGTGGTGGGAGACATGAGTGGGGGCCTGGTGGAGGGTGACCCTGGATGCTGGGGGGTGGGGGTGATGGTAGACATGAGTGGGGGCCTGGTGGAGGCTGCCCCTGCACTGCTGGGGGGTGGGGGTGGTGGGAGACATGGGTGGGGGCCTGGTGGAGGGTGCTCATGGTGGCTGGGGGGTGGTGGGAGACATGGGTGGGGGCCTGGTGGAGGGTGCCCCTGGTGGGGGGGGGGGTGGGGGTGATAGGGGACATGAGTGGGGGCCTGGTGGAGGCTGCCCCTGCACTGCTGGGGGTGGGGGTGGTGGGAGACATGGGTGGGGACCTGGTGGAGGGTGCCCCTGGTGGCTGGGGGGTGGGGGTGGTGGGAGACATGAGTGGGGGCCTGGTGGAGGCTGCCCATGGTGGCAGGGGGGTGGGGGTGGTGGGAGACATGAGTGGGGGCCTGGTGGAGGGTGACCCTGGATGCTGGGGGGTGGGGGTGATGGTAGACATGAGTGGGGGCCTGGTGGAGTCTGCCCCTGCACTGCTGGGGGGTGGGGGTGGTGGGAGACATGAGTGGGGGCCTGGGGGAGGGTGACCCTGGATGCTGGGGGGTGGGGGTGGTGGGAGACATGAGTGGGGGCCTGGTGGAGGCTGCCCCTGCACTGCTGGGGGGTGGGGGTGGTGGGAGACATGAGTGGGGGCCTGGTGGAGGCTGCCCATGGTGGCAGGGGGTGGGGGTGATGGGAGACATGAGTGGGGGCCTGGTGGAGGGTGACCCTGGATGCTGGGGGTTGGGGGTGGTGGGAGACATGAGTGGGGGCCTGGTGGAGGGTGACCCTGGATGCTGGGGGGTGGGGGTGGTGGGAGACATGAGTGGGGGCCTGGTGGAGGCTGCCCATGGTGGCAGGGGGGTGGGGGTGGTGGGAGACATGCATTGTTGATCAGTAGTGCAAGGTGACATGTGGGTTGGCTGGGGGGCATGCCCATGGTGGATGGGCTGCCTGCGGGACATGAGCATGGGTGCAGGGTAGTCCTCCGTGGTGTGGGCTGCCTGCAGGGTCCGTGGAGGTTGTGGAGCGTACACCTGGGAGGGCCCACACGGCCAATTCACGTGTGGTACTCCCCAGAACCCCTGAAATACACGTACCCTGATGAAATCGCGTGTGGAACTTCACGCGCACCCCTGAAATACACGTACCCTGCTGAAATCGCGTGTGGAACTTCCCGCGCACCCCTGAAATACACGTACCCTGATGAAATCGCGTGTGGAACTTCCCGCGCACCCCTGAAATACACGTACCCTGATGAAATCGCGTGTGGAACTTCCCGCGCACCCCTGAAATACACGTACCCTGCTGAAATCGCGTGTGGAAATTCCCGCGCACCCCTGAAATACACGTACCCTGCTCGCACTGGGCCAATCGCGTGTGGAACTTCCCGTGCACCCCTGAAATACACGTACCCTGATGAAATCGCGTGTGGAACTTCCCGCGCACCCCTGAAATACACGTACCCTGCTGAAATCGCGTGTGGAAATTCCCGCGCACCCCTGAAATACACGTACCCTGCTCGCACTGGGCCAATCGCGTGTGGAGTGTGGAAATTCCCGCGCACCCCTGAAATACACGTACCCTGCTCGCACTGGGCCAATCGCGTGTGGAACTTCCCGCGCACCCCTGAAATACACGTACCCTGATGAAATCGCATGTGGAACTTCCCGCGCACCCCTGAAATACACATACCCTGCTGAAATCACGTGTGGAAATTCCCGCGCACCCCTGAAATACACGTACCCTGCTCGCACTGGGCCAATCGCGTGTGGAACTTCCCGCGCACCCCTGAAATACACGTACCCTGCTGAAATCGCGTGTGGGACTTCCCGCGCACCACGGAAATACACGTACCCTGCTGAAATCGCGTGTGGAACTTCCCGCGCACCCCTGAAATACACGTACCCTGCTGAAAGCGCGTGTGGAAATTCCCGCGCACCCCTGAAATACACGTACCCTGCTCGCACTGGGCCAATCGCGTGTGGAACTTCCCGCGCACCCCTGAAATACACGTACCCTGCTGAAATTGCGTGTGGAACTTCCCGCGCACCCCTGAAATCCACGTACCCGGCCAAATCGCGTGTGCGACTTCCCGCGCACCCGGTATACACGCACACGTATTTTTTGTCAGCGGGTGTCCGTGTTTGTGGGTACCCCTTTGCACGTCATTTGTCCTGGAGGGCCACAGTATAGGACATTCATCATGGCAGTATATAGGTGCTATTTGTTGGCGCACCTTTTGGCGCACATTTCTTACAGCCGCAGAGACGCTACCGCCTGCTTTCTTGTGGCGGTCGTGTTTGTGCCTGTGCGCTGGTTTGAGCGTGCGCTTTTTTGCCCTATTCTATTCCATGAATACGTGTTGTAGGCAAGCGTGTGTGCGTTCCGCGCACTTGTGCCCTGTACTTCCCCCGTGACGCCCACGTTTTGGCAAGTTGTTCCCCATTCCGAGTGTTACGCCTGTGTTCCGCCTACTTTTGTTGCGTGCGCCGCGCTATGTGCGAATTTCGCTGTGGCCTGTGCGATTTTCGCTGTGACCTGGCGCACGCTGTTAGATGGCCTGTGCGCCAACATGCGCCGCGCACTTTTTTATCGCACATCCGCTGGTTTTCTCGCGCACGGACTTCCATGAATCGACGTGCGCTGCTTTTCGTGCGATTTTCGCACTTGCACTGCGATTTTCGCTATTCCACTGCGATTCGCACGTTTTTGCCCACTTGCGCCGCGCTAATTATTCCATGAATCGGCCTCATAGTTTCTTGTAACAACAGAATAGAAGGCATAATTCTGGTAGCTCTGTTGTGAAACCATGTTAAAGGTTGTTAAAGCCACAACAATTCCATGATTGAATGATGGAGTGTTTACATTATGATTTAGCATCAGGAATGGAGATAGAAGAAACTGAGTGCGCAGGGGATTTTGGATTAGGCAAAATACCCACTAAGCCATTCAGTGCTAAAGTCAATGAAGCTAGTTGAGCTAGGATCTTAGCATTTTGTAGGCAAGCGTGTGTGCGTTCCGCGCACTTGTGCCCTGTACTTCCCCCGTGACGCCCACGTTTTGGCAAGTTGTTCCCCATTCCGAGTGTTACGCCTGTGTTCCGCCTACTTTTGTTGCGTGCGCCGCGCTATGTGCGAATTTCGCTGTGGCCTGTGCGATTTTCGCTGTGACCTGGCGCACGCTGTTAGATGGCCTGTGCGCCAACATGCGCCGCGCACTTTTTTATCGCACATCCGCTGGTTTTCTCGCGCACGGACTTCCATGAATCGACGTGCGCTGCTTTTCGTGCGATTTTCGCACTTGCACTGCGATTTTCGCTATTCCACTGCGATTCGCACGTTTTTGCCCACTTGCGCCGCGCTAATTATTCCATGAATCGGCCTCATAGTTTCTTGTAACAACAGAATAGAAGGCATAATTCTGGTAGCTCTGTTGTGAAACCATGTTAAAGGTTGTTAAAGCCACAACAATTCCATGATTGAATGATGGAGTGTTTACATTATGATTTAGCATCAGGAATGGAGATAGAAGAAACTGAGTGCGCAGGGGATTTTGGATTAGGCAAAATACCCACTAAGCCATTCAGTGCTAAAGTCAATGAAGCTAGTTGAGCTAGGATCTTAGCATTTTCTGAATGATCAGATTGCAATTCCTTTTTGATTTTATCTTGTTTCACCACCGGGGGAAGAAATTCCAGATTTTGCATCGCCTTTTCCACAGATGAGAAAGCTTGCAATTCCAGTCCCAAAAATAGCAGATCAATTTTGTGTTCCCAAATGAGTTTCGCAATAATAGGAGATAATACTTTGCACAACATTCGATTGTTATTAATCAGAGGCAACTTAATCCAATCCACATCTTGTGAGGTGAGATTGCGCAACGAAGGAATTTTATAAAGAGTATTCATCAAAAAAGTGCGATTGATGGGTACCGTGCCATTGATTAGAGGGTTGCTAGACCATCCAATTAGGGTCTGATTTTCCTCCGAGATGTCATTAAAAGAAACAGGATTTATGTTATTCGATGTTGTTGACAATGAAGGCAATCGAGTTGCAACTGACTGCAAAGATTGCTTCAACTCATCATGCCTTTCAGCCTGAGTAGTTTTCACCATCGCTGCACCATCAATTATAGGTGCTGTACAGGTCGAAGCCTGAGCAAATGATGTTTCAAGTTCCAGTTTAGACAAAGTGGGTATGTGTTCGGCTGAATCAGCCGTTAGAGCATGTGTTTCTTGTCTCTGCTTAGGACTCTGCGTATGAAGCCCCTGGGATACTGACACTGAGCTAACAGGAAAAGGCTGATGAATCATTGCCTGCACTGACGTCAAGTTCAGAGCCTCTGTGGCGACTGCATCGTTCTTAATGGTGCTTGAAGTTGCATGACAGACTGTTTTTTTGTTCTCAATCAGAGGAAAGAACCTGTTCAGGTTTACTTGATTAGTAGCAACCGATGGAAAGGCACTTGCATCGCCAGGGGGGAGATGTGGAATACTTTGATCTTCAAGAGTATTTTCTGGAATTGATTGAAAACTGGAGATGCAAGAGCCCTTCTTTTTACCTTTTTTTGTATTTTTAGGGGCCTGCCATTGAAGTGCTCCTCATTTAATTGACTAGAGTCAAATTGCAGTTCTGTATCTTCAGGATTCAAAAGTTTTGAAGAAGCATCTGATGTTTCACAATTATAGGCCGAATTTTGCAAGGAGGAGGCTGCAATGATACCATTAGCTGGACAGTTCTTATTTTGTTTCGTCTTATTTTTGCGTTTGATCGCTCTCTGAAATGCTTTCTTCATTTTGCGTGATGGATGATACATATGCTTAGGCCCCTCGGAGTCACAAGAAATCTTGTGAGAGTCAGACGGGTCCAATAACGCTGTAAGTGCGGAAGGACTGTCGGGAGTGATGCCAACCACAGGAATAGTTGGAGGAATGCTCCCGTATTCGCACATTTCCAAATTGAAAAGTTTAGAGTTGTACATGATTTGTTCAATTTGAAAGATTCTATCATGCTGCTGTTTGGCTATTTCTACCAACTCTAGAGGAGGAGAAATAGAGCTGGGATAAGCCTCTACTGTAGCTTTAGCCACTGCGTTTGCAAATGAAGTAGGCATGCCATGAAGAAGTAATGGAGCATCAATCGTTTGCGTACTTTGAGATAGTGAGGCATGCGTTAAGGGAGTCATAGGCACACTGTCATAGGCACACTCCTTCCTACAATTTCGGCCATGCGTTCAGGGCAAGAAACGTGGAATTTATGACAGGCTTCTTGAGCCAACATAAATCCCTCAATCTTAGCTAGTTGTAAAGAATTGGCAAGAATAGAGTCTTTCATATCCTTCAAAAGTACATGAATGAATTCATGTCCTTTGTCTAAAAGATTGAGGATACGAGTAAGCACAGGAAACGAGTGAAGTTCCTGATCTAAAAGATTGGAGGAATTCCCTACGTTCGGAATGGGAGAACTTGAAGTTCGAGGAAAAGATGACTCAGTAGTGAGCCCAGAGGCTAGCTGTTTAGATGGGGATTCATGATTCAATGGTTCTTCGAACTGTAGCTTCCTATGAATTGGTGGCTCACTTGGCAGTAAACTGCTCACATCATTGGCAGCCAATTGAGCCTGCCCGTTTGTTTGAGAGGTGACAATATTAGGCAACAAGATAGAATGAAAATGCACCTGTTCGTGCAGGCCGCGTGATGCTGCAGCTGGAGTAGAAGGGCCCAAAGAAAGGTTGATACGTCTTTCTAGGCCATCAATTACGCCAGGAGCCAACATTGAGGTGTCAGAGATCGGAAGAGGCGATTTTCCTATTTCACCTATGAATACCTCTACATTGGGGTCTTCATCATTAGCTGATTTTAAAGAAAATGGCGTGTATATGTTTTGAACCATCAAAAGCTTGGTCAAATGTGTGCCTTTTGCAAGAGGCTCTCGGCATTCCGATGAAGATTTCTGTGCAGCAGCAAGCGTAGGGCTATCAGGAGAGACATGTTGTGATCTTCCTAAGTTATAAGTGTACGTGGGCGGCTTCATCATTACTGGGAGTTTTCCCGAATCTATCAAGCATTTACCGTTCCTTAGGGTAGTAAATGTACACTCCATCTGTCTAGATATCTACCCTAAATCCGCTCAACACAGATAATGTAACAACCAGAGCAGAGGGCTGGATGAAAAAACACTCTACACTCTCCGTTAGTCTCAAATGCCAATAAGACAAGTTCCACACAAGCAAGGCACACAGAACTCACTGATACGCTCGGTCCGCCAGATGCCACGCGCCGCGCACCGCAAACAGCAAACAGCCCTTTGCGGTCCTTCGCGGTGTGCAGCGCAGGTGCGCTGGAGGGCCGTAGTTAAATACAGCAAACGAGGGGCGTTGTGCAGCAGGGGGGCGGAGAAATCAATCCACAAATCACCTTTATAAGAAGGATACAGAAAGAGATATGTAAGTATATTGGATAAGGTTCAAAGTATCCAGTCCACACACAATCCGGAAAGTCCTTGATTAAGTGTCTCTAAGCTCTGAAGAGGAAGCAGGAAGATAGAAGAGTCACCTGGTTCGCACGAGTCAGGCAAAGTTTGTGTCCCTCGAAAAGACTTCCTCCACGAGCAAGAGGCATCAGAAGGCAGCACGAGTACAATGGCCGCTGAATGCAGGAAAAGCGAAATGCAATCGCAAAGACCAGCGGGCGGCACGTCACGGCACAGCAAACAGCCCTTTGCGGTCCTTCGCGGTGCGCAGCACGGGTGCGCTGGAGGGCCGTAGTTAAATACAGCAAACGAGGGGCGTTGTGCAGCAGGGGGGCGGAGAAATCAATCCACGAATCACCTGGTTCGCACGAGTCAGGCAAAGTTGGTGTCCCTCGAAAAGACTTCCTCCACGAGCAAGAGGCAGCAGAAGGCAGCGCGAGTACAACGGGTGCTGAATGCGGGAAAAGCGAAATCCAATCGCAAAGACCAGCGGGCGGCACGTCACGGCACAGCAAACAGCCCTTTGCGGTCCTTCGCGGTGCGCAGGGGGCTTTCAATCCCCCCTTCTCGTAGGGTCTTTGGAGAATTTCCAGCGCCACCCTGTGCCTACCTCCCTGCCAAAGGAATCCCCTACAGAGTTTGTTTATGTCTCTGAAAAAAGAGGGGGGATGTTAAAGGGGATGTTGGTAAAGCAATGCAGTAAACGGGGGAGTGCTACCATTTTAAGGAGACCCGCCCACCCAGCCACAGAGAGAGGGAGCTTACTCCAAAAATCCATGGACTTCACAAGGGCATCCTTAGCCCTGACCGTGTTAAAAATGTGTTTGGTACTCGGGTTACGGTGTATGGCACCTCCCAAGTATCTAAAGGATGTCACCTGCCATTAAAGGTCTAGAGGGGGCATGGATCTGTGCTCCTCACTATACAATGCAGTTAGGGGGTAGAGACAAGACTTGTCTTTGTTGATCTGAATACTCGTGTGTTTATGGAAACAATCCAAAGTCTCTAAAATGTAGGGCAGGAAGTGCTTGGGATTGTGCAGGTACAGCAGCAGGTCATCTGCGTACATGGAGACGAGGTGTGTCTCCCCGTCTAGTTCAATGCCTCCATCTCTGTACTCCTGTCGGAGGTATGCAGCTACCGGCTCTGCGGCAATAATATATAGCATAGGGGACAGTGGGCATCCCTGCCGTGTGCCTCTGTAAAGGGGCCATTTATCAGAATATGTCTTATTGGTGCGCACCCTGGCAGTGGGATTGGTGACCAGTTGGGTCCATTTAAGAAAGGCGGGTCCGATCCCCATCCTAACCATAGTGGCATATAACCATTCCCATCTCACCGAATCGAAGGCCTTGGTGGCGTCTAGTGACGCCACAGCATATTTCTGAGACCCTCGCTCAGTGCTGTATATGATATGGTGTAACCTGCGCAGGTTTTCGTTAATAGAGCGCCCTGGCACGTAACCAGTTTGGTCCTGATGTATCAGCAGGGGAATCACTCTGCGTAATCTATTTGCAAGAAGTGCCGTCAGTATTTTGTTATCTACGTTTAGCATAGATAGTGGTGTATATGACCCACAGTCCATCCCATCCTTTCCAGGCTTCAGCAAGGGGATTATTATGGCTTCTCTCATGGAGTCTGGGAAGATACCGTGATCATAAGCCTCATTGTATACTTGTGCTAGCAGTGGGGCAAGGGTCTCTTCATAGGACTTATAGAATTCCCCGGGGAGGCCATCCGTGCCCGGCGCTTTCCCAGATGGTAAGGATCTAATTACTGCCATCACTTCGTCAGGGGTGATTGGGTCGTCTAGGGCTTCAGCCATCTGTGAATCTATTTTGGGTAGCTCTATGCTATCCAGGACATCTGCAATCCCGGTGTCAGTGGGGGGCGGGGTGTTGGAGTAGAGGTCACGATAGAACTCTGAGAAGACCGAATTAATCTCTGCCTGGGTGTGCGCAGTGGTGCCATCAGGTCTGAGTATGTGGAAAATGGGAATCCTAGGGGGTTTCCCTCTTGTAAAGCCAAGCTAAGAGTTTACCGGGTTTATCTCCCAGAGCGTGCGTTCTTTCAGTGTGCTTAGCATAACTTAATTTCATCAAAGTTTCCCGGTGCGACAGACAGGCTTGTTGCAGTCTGCTTATTTCCTGTAGATGTTCTGGAATCGAGTCTGCCCTGCTCTCCAGCTCCCCCAGCTCTTTTTCCGCACCCACCAGGGAGTTCATGATGGACCTCTGGGCATCCCCCACCGCAGCTATCATCTCTCCCTTCATAACTACCTCATACGCCTCCCACGCGGTGCTGATGCATTCTACACTGTCCAGGTTGTTTTGCCAGTATTCATCAGTACTATCTTTTATGTGTTCTCGGAAGGCTGCATCGAGCAGGACCTCAGCCCTAAGTCTCCACGGGAACTGGGGGTCTGGGCGGGTACACCTCCCAGGTGGCCATCATGGGGGAGTGGTCAGACAATACCCTTGGAAAATAATGTGCGTCACAAAAGGTGGCTTGCTGCCCCTGACTGACCAGAATATAGTCCAGCCTAGTGTGAACGTTGTGTGGCGGGGAGAAGAAGGAGTATTCTCGTTGCTCAGGGCCTTGTTCCCTCCACAGGTCACAGAGTGACAGCTGGCTTATTAATTTAGACAATATTTTGGCTGGGGGGGGATGGGCGGGAGTGCTTGGTATCAGACCTGTCCTTGAGGGGATCTAGGGTGCAATTGTGGTCTCCACCCCAAATCATAATGCAGTTTACATGAGGGCCAAGTCGAGAATATAGGGAGTGGAAGAAAGCTGTGGCGTCGTGATTAGGTGCATAAGTGCTAACCAGGCATAGTTCCCTCCCCTCCAAGGTACCCTGCACCAGTGCCATCCTGCCCTCGTCGTCCATCTTGGTGCTGGCCACCCTGAAGGGGATGGTCGGGTCGATCCAAATCAGGACCCCTCTTGCATATGAGGAGTAGGAGGATCCAATCAGGGTCCCTCGCCATGTCTTATCCAGCGCCACCAGTTTTTCCCTCGTTAGGTGTGTCTCCTGGAGCATAGCAATTCCAACCTTGCATCGTCGCAAATATGCGTGTATCCAGCGTTGTTTAACGAAGCTGTTCATGCCTCTGACGTTCCACGTCATTACTTTTATTCTTTCAGCCATAGGCGTCGTGGTGTGCGTAGTTCCTCCTCAGCCTCGATCGAGGTCCCGTTAATGATGTGTCTGTCGTGAGGTTATCCTGAGGTCTCGGCATTTTCTGATCAAATTTCCCAACAAGGGTGCTAACTCCCCGTTTCTCCCTCCCTTTTAACAAACTTCCCAAACGTAGAACTGGTCCAGCGAGGTGACCCTCGTTATGACTGTCCCGTTTCCGCTGCTTTGGACCAAACATGGTCTTCTGGTGCCCTATGGGCAGATAAATATACCCAGAAAAAAGGAAACTCCTGGGGGTGGAGGGAGCTCTGGCTTCGGCGCTCCGCATAGTAGGATCATATCAGCTGCTTTTTGGGCTTGGTCCTTCTGCTGGTAAGCAGTTGTATATTAAAAAAAGTTCTCCTGCAGTCCTTGGAAGGCGGTTCAATGCGGCTTTCGCCTTTTGTCTTCAATGTCGGGTAGTTGCTGCCCATCCATCCAGTCCCGGGCTTGTGCCGGGGTATCAAACAGGTGGGCCCTGTTGTTGTGTATCACCTTTAACCTTGAGGGATATAGAAGCATGTATCGCAATCCTGCTGCTTCATTTGTACCTGAAAAGTGTAGTCAGGATAAATCGCAATCTTGGCTGAGTTCCTCTGGATCTGGCCACCTGATCGTGAATACGCTAGAATGACCTCTCGGTCCCTGTAGTTCAGTACCTTTGCTATCATAGGCCTAGGTGGAGCGCCTGGTGGTGGTTTCTTAGCAAGTGACCTATGAGCCCTCTCTATGGAGAAGCCCTGCGACAGCTTTTCTGCGCCGATCTCCTGCAGCAGGAGGTTCTCTACGTAGTAAGTGGGGTCCGGGCCTTCGGTGCCCTCCGGCAAGCCGAGAAGCCGGATATAGTTCTGGCGAGCCCTCCCTTCTGCCTCCTCCGCTCTGTCCTCCAAGTTCTTGACCCTCTGCTGGAGGCCATCCATGTCGTGTAGGAGCTGGGTTTTTGCTTCTGTATTATCGCGTACCTGGGTCTCCAGCGCTTCGGTTCTACCAGCCAAGGAGCGGACGTCCTGGCATAGAAGGCCCAGATCAATGGCCACGGCGTTGATTTTGTTTACCATTGTTGCTTGGAACAACTTAATGGCCTCAAGGTGCTGGGTGTTGCTGGGTTCGGCCACCGCTACAGTGGGGCCAGTTTCCTTCTCGGCAGATGCCATGTCTGAGCCCTCAGGGTTGGGGAGTCTGTTGGCTGTGAAAGCGTCTATGGTGGTCTGGCACTGCTTGGACCTAGCACCCCTCCCCGTCGATTTGTCCGGGTGAGACATTCCCCTGGCTACTGCGCTGTCTGTGGGCTTCCGGCGTTGGGGGCAGATTCAACGGTGTGTGCTCTCCGTCGTGGCCCGGGTTGTGATTCCCGGCTTCGAGATATGGAGGCCTGTAGTGTTGGAAGCGCAAGGCACCCCGGTACTCACTGGGCTATTGTCTACTCAGGCATCAGGCCCCAGGACAGGGCAGTACGTGGTACTGCGTTGAGGGGGCGCTGCCGCGGGGTTCCTCAAGGCTCCTCGAGGCAAATTCAATCAGCCTCTGGGTCGAAGTGCAGACTGTGGCTCATAGGAGTAGTGTACCACCCGGGGTGAGGTTCAGTATGTATGCAGTGTAGTTCGGCGCTTTGCTGCGTGTGAGAGGGCACCTTATCTGAAATCTGGTGCCTGCTGTGTTATTCAGAAGGGGGGTCGTATAGTCCAGGATGCATTCCTTGCGTTGTCTGCCACCGGATCTGCCGAGTGCAGCGGGGGCTAGATTGCAAGGTCCCGCTTGATTGCTGGTGTGTGACTTGGTGGTGGGAGGCTCATACAAAGGGCCCCAGGCCAGTGCTCAGCAGCACCGCATATTAAGGTTGGTGGGGCCTCTACCCCTGCCGCTCACCTCCCCCACTCTACAAAGTGGATCGTCGCTTCGCCCTGGGCCTCCGGCAGGGAGGGGGGCCAGGGACCCTTCCAGAAGGGCGACCCGTTTCCCAGCTAGAGACCCGATTAGGTCTTTATTGTTCTTGTTTTAGGGTCTTCGGTCAGCTCCCATGCGCCTTCACCCTCCTCCCGGGTCGCTAGGGCATTGGGGGTGCGCAAGCGGCGCTTGCGGTATGGCCCCAGCTGGGCAGATGGTGTCCTCCGCTCTCCAGCGGGACGTGTCCCGGAGCGGGGTGAGGCAGCGGGCCGTCTGCACTTGGCTCGGTGTGCAGTCCCCCGATCGAGCCCCCCCGCTCCCCTCTCACGGGTCCGGTCTGGTCTCAGATCGCCGCAGCTCCTCGCATAAGGGCAGGTGGGCACCTCCTATTGTCTCTGGCTGCTCGTGTATCTCGGCGGCCCATGCCACGCCACCGATGCCCCTTCCAGCAGCCACGCACCTAGCCCAGAAGGATCCTGTCTGGGCGAGGCACCAAATCATTCTTCCTCTTCCTCTCACGAGCGAGTGTGCAGGTATGTTGTTTCGCGGTCCGCTGGGCTGGCGCTGGGCTCCCCGGGCTCAGTGTGTGAGAGCCGCCATCTTGGCTTCCAGCCGAACAATTTTTCGCGGGCAGCAATACGGATCTCTCGGGCTTTCACCCTCGAGTGTGGGGAGTCCCGGAGCTTCACGCTGGCGTCCGCAGCAATCGTGATACTTTGCAGGGTATGGTGATGCTTCAGAGCCTTAGGAAACAGCTAATAAGTGGCACATCTAGCGGAGCTCGCCAAAGTCGAGTCCTCTCTACATGGCGGTTAGCCACGCCCCCATCGCTGGTCGATAGCTAGTGGCGTACACCGCATAATTGTATTGTGTCTCTAGGCTTCTGTACTAACACTCCTTATGTTAGTTTTTCTTTGTTGGGGAGGGGTAGGAAGGAGACCTCCGGTACGTAGATCAACTGAGGGTTGCTTTGGGAGGTGTTCCGCTCTTTATGTGTAAGCCAGTGGTGCTCCAATTGCGTAAATACTCCCATGACGTTGTGGGGTGATGCCTGGCTGAGTCAGCAGCGTAAAGATGTAGGGGCTCTTGGCTTTGCCTTCACTTTCCTTATACACGGTTGCGCTGCCAAGGTGAGGGAGACTTTGGTGCTTGTGTTATCTGATTCACCCTTGAAGCAGACTACCTCCAGATCTCTTGGCCGGTTTGCTATGGTGCTAGAGTTACACTTGCACTTCCAATGTTGTGTCTCCTAGACTCTCCTCCCTGAGAAGTCCTCTATGGGAATTTGTATTCCTCACTAGTCACACTGGTGTTGACATTTGTAGACGGGGGGAGGAAAGTGTTCAGCGTTTTTGCAGGCCCCTCTGCAGTACTTCGCAGCCCCTAGTTGTTGTGCACCTGTAACGCTCACCTGGTATCCACGGGGACGTCACTCAGCCTGTTCTGACCTCTTACGACCTCGAACCCTTCCCTGGAGGCTATTTGACTGGAGACTGGGCCTGAAACACAGGATTGGTAGAGTTGAATTCCCTATTGTCCCTGTGTGCTTGAACCCCTTCTTCCCCAGGGTTCAACCCTTCCCTTTGATCCACAGCCCACCTTGTTTTCTTGGATAGTGTGCTCTCCGTCCTGCCTTCAGCGCAGGGGCGCGTTGATTGATGCGGGCTTGTTGCTGCCTAGTTACTTCACTGGCAAGAGTCCGACAGGTAAGTATAATGAGTCTTTTGAACAGTTCTCTAACTTTGTTCCTTTCCTTCCTTAGATGATGGCCGGCGTCCGGGGATGGCGGCGTGCTGCTGAGATGAGTAGCACTGAAGGTGAGTGAGAGCGCGATGCGCGATGCACCCCTTTCATATTTGCATTGAACTGAGTTCTTTTTCTGTGTCTTTTAGGTGCCGGATGCCGGTTATGAAGAACAAATGTGGTGGTTAAGCGCGGTATGCGGCGCCTCTAGATGTTTCCACGCTAACCTGGAGTGTCTTTTCCCTCTTGCAGATGGATGAGAAGTTCCAGAGACAGAGTTCCCCCAGAGCGGCTGGGATTCAGGTAAGCGTTTGAAGCTCGTACAGTATTTAAAATTAGCGAAGATTTGCAGAATGCTTACTAATGCCTTTTTCCTTAGGAAGCGGCGTGCCGGGATGGGAATGACACCGCCGAAGATGCCCGCAGAACAGAAGGAGCGATGACTGATGGGCAGAAGTGCCGCAAGGTAAGGCTGTTCCTAACTGTGTTCTTGTTCTTGCAGGAGCTGAGCGCAGAAGAAAGATGCAGGCCTACTGGAGACCGATCCGAACACGGTGAGTGTCACGCTGCAGGTGCAGAAAACGCAAAGCATGTTTCTCAGCTGGGTGTGGCTTAAATAGCCTCTGGGTATCCCAGGTGCCTCTGGGCTGAACCACACCCAGAAGACTAGACCGCAGATGCAGTTCTGGGAACCAAAATATGTGGGGGCATCCATCTTGTCAACATCAATGCACTACAAGTCCAATCCTCAATGTTATCCTATGGGCGTGAGTGAGTCTGGTGCCACAAGTGCCAAGTCTAACTCCAAGTGGGTCTTTGGAGGGATGGAGAGGCCCTGGAGGGCCATGTAGGTGATGGTGGCCTGGCTCCAGCCTGACATCTTGGAGGGCTGGGGACATGAGGGGCAGGAATCATGACAGCACCCCACTGCCGAGATTTGCGAACTCCAAACTCAGTGGATGTGCAGCGGCTGTGGGGTGTTTGCCAATACTAGTAGAAGACCTAGTAGTGTCTCGACCGTGGGTGCGCTTATGTCTGGGGGCCAGAACAGCATACACTCTGTTGCCCTGCGGTGAGCTTCAGGGCAGGCATTCTCTTCTTTCTTCTGCTTCCCCTTCTCAGGGGTCTTCCGTATTAGACACGAGCACAATCTTGGACAACTGGCGGTCCGCGATTGCTAGGTGTACAAGCCACGTAGCTACAAATTTGCGGTGTCAGACGATCTGCAGAGCTCAAAGCCCGCACCACTGATAACCAACGGAGCAGTTTCCTCGTTTCCAGCGATATCTGTGCCGCCAGTCGGTACCTTTGGACAGATTCTTCAAGATCAGGCAGGAGCTCATGGAGGAGATGTCGTACTCCATGGCGGCTTTGTTTCAGTGCTGTATTTAATAACTACAGATGTCCTTTGTAGTTTCATTTCACTTAATCCATTGTTTAATATTCATTTGTTTCATTTAATTTGACTTGCCTGGTGTTTGGAGACCTTCACAAATGTGTTTCTCGACACACGCAACCACTCTGATACAAAGTATTCTTAATAGTTTGGTAATTGACAACAAAAAGACCGGAGACTTTCGTAAACGTGCTTGGTTGAGACAAGTGACCACTCTGATACAAAGTATTCCTAATTAACAGACCTCACATGCTTGTGCATCGGTTTTCACTTTCATTAGAAACTCACCGGTCGCTTTGAGAGTTCGGGCTGCAGCGCAGTTCACATAGTCTTCTGTATTCAGTGTCAGGGCTCCACCTCCTGACCCTCAGACACTCTGGTGTTGCTCCTACAACACCGGGGAACGAGCACCTTAAGGAGAAAGGAAGGGGACAGCCTTCCTGCCCGGCTCCCTTCAGCTCACTCAGTCGGTTGCAGGGATTTGCAGCTTTCATACTACGCTCCCATAAACTACCCTTCTCGGTGGTCCCCAGCATCTTGGTGCCCTGCTCCCATCTGGTTCACGACTGCTAGCGCCAGCCTCATTGCTGCTTCTGCTCTCTCTCCTTGCACAGCCTCTCACTGAGTTTCTGTCTTCTTCTCCCTTTATACACCTGCCGCCCTCCAACAGGGTGCAGGTGTGCTTCAATTAGGTTTGCCTGATTCTGGTTACGAGGACATGCCTGACCCTCACAGCTTCTAACAGGCATCTTCCTCGTCCCAGTACCAGAGTGGTAAAAGAGCATTGCCTTCAATGCTCTTGGTTGCCCCTTCTTCGTTTCGGTACTGTCAAATGTCAATTGGGGAGAAATTAGGGGAACTGGCTTATAACAGCCCATGTAAATGGGGGAAGGGCTGGGTTTATCATTACTAGGAAAAGGGGGATACCATGGGCCTCATTCCGAGTGCGGCGGTAAAGGGTTTGGTGCCGGTAAGGATGCCGCTGCGTTAACCCCTTACCTCCGCATTCTGAGGTCCTTTAGTGGGTCCCGCTAAGGGCGGCTGGTAAAACCAGCTGCCCTTAGCGGGAGCCGCTAAAGGACAATGGAGCTAATAATGGGCCCATTATTAACAGGCCCGTTATTAGCTCTCTCCCCATTCCCATTGAGCCCTATGGGGGCTCGAATGGGAATGTGGATGGCTTCCCTGAATGGGGAAATACCAGGTTCTCCAAGGTTGGAATGACCCGGTTAGTCCCCATTCAGGGAACCCAGACCCAAGTTTGGGGGCAGCCATGCCGCAAGTAGCGGCATGGCTGCCTCCAAACTCATAATGAGGTCCCATGTCTCGATCAAGAGCACCCTATTCTTTCTCATCCTTCTTCTATGTTTTCGAGGTTTGTCATTTTTCCTAATCTTATTCTGATCAAATGAAATAGGGTGACAATATACCATAAAGGTTTCAGGGGGCAAGGGTTCATCATCAACTGGAAAGGGGATAATACTGTATCTCACCTGAGGATCCTTCCTTTCCATTTACCAAGTACCCTCCACCCAGGTGATCATCCCTCGCTTTGGCACCCCCAGGGTCAAGATCCACGAGCGATGGTATTTCCCTGGTCGCCTGTGTAGAGGATTCCAGGGAAATAGATGTGAGGACGCCCTCAGGTTTCTCACAATTTGCAATAACCCGCACATCTGTACTCCAACCCATTTCCAATATAACTGAATTGTTCAGCCAGGTGGAAGGGGTGGGTGTGTACTCAACTTGAGACCTCCATTTAGCATACAATCTGATACCTATGAACAAGGATTCAAGGGAATACACCAGCTCTGTAACCCCAGATAGCGTGCACAGGTTTCGTCACAGCCCCATTAGGTTGGCTCTGGTTGTGTACAATTTTCAGAGAAAGAGGCAGAAATTGTTTGGGGAGGTCACAGGTTTATGTGCTTCTAAAACAATATCCTGGTGTACTCTGCAACAGAGAAATTAACTTAAGTAGATGATATGCATAGTGCTGACTCTAATATCAGAGAGTGTGGTGACTTCGAAGAAGAAAAAGGAGGTTACTTACCTGAGGCACACTATATCAGCCCCATGAGTAAAGCCCTAGGTGAACCACCTTCAGGTCATTGATGAGGCTACTGTATCAAAAAAACGGGTTCAACTGCATTCTTTTATCGGACTTTGTGAAGATTATTCAAAATGCGTGCTTACGTGTGCCAACATAATGAGGCCCCTCACAGGTCTTATGCAGAAAGTGATTAAGTCTGAATGTGAAAAAAGCAGTTTTGTTGAAGTAAAATGCCAGTTAGTGTCAAAGCCAGCCCTTCATTCTTTTAGTTTCAAGTGTCCCTCCATCATCACTGTAGATGCCAGTGCCTACCTCTTAGGAGGTGTTTTGTCTCATAGGAAGAAGCGGGCTGAGTTAATGTTGTATAGGCATCCTACGTATTGAAGCCCACAGAACAGAATTCCTCTGTCATTAAGGAGACCCTGGCATGTTCGTAGCAGTAGAAGAATGTAGGCGATGCTTGTGCGAATCCCTGTCTACACTCAAGACAGACCATAAGCCCTTGGTGGGTTTCCCTTCGTAAACAGGGTGTGAGAAGGCATCTCTGAGATTTGCCAAGCTTATTGCCATTTTAGAAGAGTATTAATTTAGCATCACGCATGCCACAGGGGGGGGAAATGTGTTGGCTTATTGCTCTTCCGAATTCACAAAGTATGAAAGGAGTGAGTGGGTGGGAACATCTATGTTTTTCATTGAGGATTTGCAGAGAGTTCAGTCTGCCTTGGGTCAGTTCTTCGGGTAGGTATGGGATTGTGTGTCAAAAGCAATGTGAATTCTTAATAGAAGGTTGGCCGTCTACCAAGGTGGTAGTCACTGGTTTATGTCCCACGCAACAAGTCCAGGATGAACTCTCCTAGGAGGAGGTTTTATTTTAAATGTGGATGATAAAATTCCTTTACGCAACATAAAGGCCAGGTTGGTCAATGCAGTTCACTTGGGGCACATGCGTATCTTGCAACCAAGCACCTACTGTAGAATAAGTTTGGTGGTCTGGCATGGACCAGATGGTTGATAGGTTGATGGGAGAGTTTAGAGTTTCTGCTGGTAGTGAGGAGGACCTAAATGTGTGTTCCATGCCCATGATGCCTGCGAAAGTACTTATTTACTGGCCTAGTCCCATTAGATGCCTCACTGCCTGTAAGCAATACGCAATTGCTTTAATTGATTATTACTAGAATTGCCCAAAGTTGGTTTCCAGAGTCATAGCTTTCCTAAATGCGGTATTTAGGAGAGAGGGGGTCCTAAGAGCTTTGCTTTGGATAATGGAGCTCAGATCTGTACAAAGCAGAAAGGCAACTTCGACCAAGGCTGTGGCATACAACACATTAATACCTTGTTTATCACCCAAACAGCAATAGCAAGTTCTACAGCATTAACCATGCCTCAAAAGAGAATCTGGAAGCCAATCTCAGTACAGGGTATAGACGGGAAACAGCTGTGCAGGAGTTTCTATGGAAGTATTGCACTACACTCAATTTGGTCACAGGATTGTTCCCTTCAATGGGGGTCATTACGAGATGGGCGGTAGCCATTGTGCTATTAGCACCATGGCTGCCTCCCATACCGTGTCCGAATCCGGTCTTGTTCAATGGGGACTTACCGGTGCATTCCGACCCTGGAGGGACCGGTAAGTCCCCATTGAACAAACCATTCCACATTCCCATTTGAGCCCCCATAGGGCTCAATGGGAATGGGGAGGGCACTAATAACGGGCTTGCGACTAGCAAGCCTGTTATTAGCGCCCTGGTCCCTTAGCGGGACCCATAAGGGATGTGTGGTCAGACCACACGTTCATTACGGTTCCCGCTAAGGGACCTCGGAATTGGGCGGTAAGGGATTACCGGCACCGGCCTCCTTACCGGTGCCCGGTATCCCTTACCGCCCAACTTGGAATGAGGCCCAATGTCAAGAGGGGAAAGGAAGTTGGAATGGGGAAGATATAATGGTGGTTCATCCATAGGAGAGGAGGTCCAACTGTGGATGTTGAAGCTGTGCAGAGGACGATAGAGCTGAAGCAAGCAGCAGCAAGTGGCCATATAATAGTTGGAAGGCAGTATTTGAGTGGACAATAAAGGTTGGGGAGTTAATCAGGGTCAAACTACCAGTCTTCCCGAGGCCAGCAAGATTGAGAAAGTTCTCTGACCCTTTATGACTGGTGTAGTGTGCAAGCATAGAAAGAGTTTGCGTGAGTTCCCCGGGAGCATGGCAGTAAATGTAGGACGATGGAAAGGGCTAGTCCAGGAGTCCATAAGAGTCTGTGAGTTCCTCAGTGGGAAGTACAGTGAAGTGTAGGAGGTTGGTATCCAAGTTGGCAAGGTTCTGCTAGACTCATTGTTGAGAGGCAGATGAATATGTCATCCATAGCTTCTGCCCCTCCCCGAGCCCAATATTGCACATGTGAGAAATTTTACTCACTAAGGCAACCGCACCGCCCATATCCCAGGCAGGCACAGCAGGAGAACGAAACAATCTAAGCTGAAAATGGAAAAAATAATGATATGATATGATATTTTATGTATAGCGCGCCTACACATGAGTGTTTCAAGGCGCGACGAGGCATGGGAAGGGAACAAGACAACAATCTTAATAGGCCCAGTAACATTGAGATTGCGTGAGTGCAGGGAGGGGAAAAGGGGGAGAAGTACCAGGGGAAGGGGGAGAAGTGCAGGACATATGATCAACAAAACAAAAACAAAACAAGAAAAAGGAAGTGCGGCCAGCAGGTAGCAGTGCAAGGGTTAAGTGCAGGCAGCAGGTATTGGGAAGTGCAGGTAAGGGGGCTATAGGGTAATAGATACAATCCCAAAGTGCAGAATTGCCAGGCGGCAAGGCAGGAGTACAACTGCTGGGGCAGGGACCTGACGCCGAGGTTCAGAGAGTAGCCAGGTAACCAGTGCAATGACAGACAGGAGATCAACAGGGAAGAGGAAGAGAGAAGGCAGAAGAAAAGAGGAAAGTCTTGAGCAGCTTCCGGAACCTGAGATTGTTCTGCTTATGTTTCAGAGAGGCAGGGAGGCTGTTCCAGGGGGAGGCGCCAGCCGAAGAGAGAGATCTGCCTCCAGCTCTTTGCTTGGAAAAGAAAATGACCTTCCAGGAGTTGGAGGTGGAAGAGCGAAGAGCTCCAGTAGGCAGATACATCAGAAGAGAAAGCTGGAGATATTTTGGTCCTAGGCCACAGAAGGCCTTATGGACAATGCAAAAGTTCTTGAATTTGATCCTTGCAGCCACTGGGAGACAAGGGAGAGATTTCAGTGCTGGAGAGATACGATCCCAGGGCTTGAGGCCAAGGACACGTCTTGCAGCCCTGTTCTGGATGAGTAGGAGAGGACGGAGAGTAGAGGCAGGCAGATTTAAAAAGAGGTTGTTACAGTAGTCAAGCCTAGAGAGGACCAGAGCTCTAGACACAGTGAGTTTCTGGGGTAAGGAGAGCAAGGGAAGAATACCTCGGAGGAGGTGAAGTTGGTAGTTTGACTTCTTAGAGACGTCAGAGATGTGAGGAAAGAAGGAGAGAGTGGAGTTGAAGATAACCCTGAGGTTCTTAACCACACAGGTGGGAGCAGGAAGAGGGCCAAGGGAGGCTGGCAAGAGAGTGCAGGGAAAGAGAGGTGTAGGTGCGCCGGTAAGGAGGATCTCCGTCTTGCTGGCATTCAGGCAGAGATCATTTGCGGAGCATCATTCTTGGATTGCAGACAAACAATCAGGGATGACAGAAGGAGAGGAGACGGCAGAGGGGAGCCTGAAAACAAGCTGGGTGTTGTCCGCATAGCATTGGAAGTTGGAGCAGAGTGCAGCGATGCAGTGGGCGATAGGTGCCAAGTATTGATTGAGCAACCAGGGAGAAAGGTAAGACCCATAGGGAACACTGCAGGTGGAGATAGAGGAGAGGAAGGACCCAAGTTGGACCTGGGAGGGTCGGTCAGAGAGGAAGGATCAGTGATACCCAGGTTATCACTGACCCGGTTGAGCAGGATGGCATGGTTGACCATGTCAAAGGCAGAGGAGTGATCAAGAAGGATGAGGACAGAGGGTAGATTAGAATCAAGGTCAGAGAGCAGGTCTTCACAGATGTTCAGGAGAGCAGTTTTGGTGCTTCTGTCTGCGTGAAGCCAGACTGATGGTCATGGAGACAACCAACAGATTCAGTGTAAAGATTAAGCTGGGAGATGGCCAGCTTTTCAAGGAGTTTGCCTAGGAAAGGAGTGAGTTCAGGCAATAATTAGCTTGGAGGGGGTGGTCGGCTGAGGGTTTCATGAGAAGAGGGTGCACAAGAGAATGCTTCAGGGGGAGTGGAAGGTTCCATAGGAGAAAGAGTGGTTGCAGAAGTCGGCCAAGGCTGGAGCGAGGGTCTCAATGTGGTCCTTGATGGTTTTGGAAGAGCAGGGAAGAACCTGTTTTGATGAGGTTTTCATATATCGGACATGTCTAGAAACCTCAATAGGGGAGAAGAGAGGAAAAGCAGAGAAGGGTGGGGGAGGTGGCCGCAGGGGGGCTGCAGGAAAAGTGGAGACTGGAAGGAGAAGCAGGAGAGGCTGAGAGGGTGGACAGGATGTCCTGAGTTTTAGAGATTAAGTGGGATGCCAGGTCCGTACAGAGGGCCTTGGACAGAACAGGAGAGGTAGAGACTGCGGCAGGATTGGCCAGCTCCTTGCAGAAAGAGTTCGGCCAAGTTGTTAGATGCCACAGAGACGCGGGCTTGTATGTGAGCTCTCTTCTTAGTGAGGACAGAGAGTCGGTATTGCCTTTGGAGCAGGCGGCAGGTGAGTTTGTCAGCGGATGTACAAGATGCCAACCTTTCCTCCCAGCGACCCTACACTTGCGTTTAAGGGTGATGAGATCTGAGTCATACCAGGAGTTGCACTTGGCTTTAAGCTTCATGCGGATCCTCATAACAGGGGCAAGTGCATCGAGAGTGTCAGAGATAGCAGAGTGAAGCATGAAAAGGGCTGTGTCAGGGTGTGACTGAGCCAGAGTTGCGGAGGGGAAGATAAAGAGGCGGCAAAAGCCTCAACTGACACACGCTTCATGGGTCGAATGACTGAGAAGGTGGGTGGCAGTGTGGGGGTCGGCTAGGCATGAGGGGTAGAGAGAGAGGGATGAGATGCGAGGAGAAAGAGGTCACTCTAGGAGAGGGGAGTGGTGAGAGGGATAGAGAAGGGGAGGTTTGAGGAGATCAGAACATCGAGAGTGTGCCCTGCAGAGTGAGTGGGGCCAGAGGGAAGAATAGAGAGGGAGAGAGAGTCGCAAAGGTCGCGAAAGAGGCCAGTCACAGGATAGGAACCATCCAGGTGGATGTTGAAATCTCCAAAGAGTTGAGTGGTTGAGGCCAGGAGAGAGGAAGAGAGGTCCGCCCACTTGGCAAGGAAGGGGGAGATCTGACCAGGTGGTCGGTAGATAGTAGCCACTGTGAGAGAGTGGCCAGGAGAGAGACAAAGCCTACAGACCAGTTATTCAAAGTAGGAGTAGGACTGCGTGGGAATGACAAAGGCAGGAATCCACTCCGGGAAGATCAGGGCTACACCCCCACCTTTCACAATCAAACTAACATTGTGCAATACATGCGCATGCATTAGACACAAAACAAATGTGCACTCAACATGAAGAACACGCACACTATCTAATATATACATGAAGAATATTAACAGAGCATCCATCAGAAATGAAGAATACTAACATAAGCATTGTATAAGCTGAATTCAACACGATCGACACGCAAATATAGCTCACTAATATACAAACGCAAGCTTAATGGGCAGCCATGTTTTCCAAAATGGAAGCTGCAGCATGCTTTTAAATATACTAAGGCCTTGAGTTTTAAAGATAATAGAAAATGCTGGAATCATAGAACTACAGATCCATGCAGAGCTCAGGCAGTAGCCAGAAACCAAAGTCAAGGTTACTGCGAAACAAGGGAGGGTCATAACGTTGCATAGAAGGCATGAGATAGCAATTCCCAGGACGCAAGAAGTAAACTCCTTGATTAATTAAAGTTGACCGCCCATTGTTAGCCATGTGCATGCAAACTATAAGCCAAGAAAAAGAATGTTCCCGGTAGCAAAAGAAACCATAACACTCACATTAATATTAGCAAAAATCCTAATAAATGCAGGGTAAAATAATTCCAACCACGGTCCCATCACATGTGACACATAATTGGTGAACACTGCCTATTCATTAGGAACCAACACAGATAGGATACATGCTGTACTCCCTACACATACACCCAGACACGAGACATCGCACAAGGCCAGGTACAAAGAAATCAACCTGGCTCATGGCCTATGTATAAGGGATGGTATCTTTTTTTAAAAAATGAATGGAGAGCAGCACAATGCCCTCACTCCCCCTATTCCTGTTTGACTCATGTTTTGACGACCTCTGAAGTATTCAAGGTTGGTTAGCAGGACGTCAACCAATTGGAGTCCCTGGTGTTTGGCTGGCCAGCAAATTTTGTGCCAACTAATACATTGGTATAGAGATGATGTATTTTTACTTTGATCACTTTAGAGGTAATCCCAGGTGGAGCCATCTGATTGTCATAACCCAATTAACCGTTTTACACTTATACAGTCTACATGTAGCCACTCCCCTTTACCAATCCCCAATCCCTGTAGGTTTTGTACAGAGAGATTATGTTGTGATGCCAGCAATGATGTGTTTTGAGTATTTAATACATTGTTTGCATTGAATGAATTGAGAATTCAGAGACTTTGATGCCTGCATGCTGTCCCTGCTTTATTTCGGATGTCATTAAAGCTGGATTTTGCCTTGCACTCTGTCTATGTCCGTCATTAAGCCTGGTTTTGACTGACTCCATATCCTCTGGGTAACCTAGGAATTTCCTGGGCCGGCTTAACATCAGGTTATTTCTTTCTGATTCGTGTGGGGATGAGGGAGATGTATCCTGCTGTTCTGCTGTGAAGCAGAAAGGTTGGAGGTATAGACTGCTGCACTTTTGAGCAGCCCTGCCAATAGAGAAACATATGTCCTATATCCTAGAATGCTCCTTTTCATGTGGCTACAGGCTGTCAGTTGTACCTGGGAACCCAGTGTAGTGAGAGATGTTTTCCTTCACTGCTAGGCAAATACAATGGAATCTTCTTACTTACTCATTTGGTCTCTCGTTCAGCCTGTGACACACCACAACATTTCATTAGGTTATGGCAATACATTATAAGTGACCAGAAACCTGACTTTGCAGTCCAAATAAGTTCACTGTTACAAGCTGCGTTTGACAAGATAACGCTCTATTTCATGGAGGCAGTATGCTTCAAAAAGAGAGCTCAGATATTGTCATACTTACAGGGAAATCCCTCATTGCAAAGAACAGCCCATCACTAATATGTTCCAAACTCTAGCATGTCACATATGCTGAAATTGTTCCCCAGTGAGAGGCTACCATAGGTTTGCCTTAAGCTATAACCGTCCCACTAACCGACGACCAGAGCTAGCCAAATGTGTGGTCCCCAACAACATGGGTAAGGGAGCATTTGGTATGGGTAGACACGTCATGGCCCGGCTATCAGAGCAACCTTCCAACCAGAAATGACAGATGTGAGAACAGTCCAACCAAACATGAAGCAATGGGTCCCACTGTTCACAGTGCCTCAGCACCTATGTGAGCTGGTAAAAACAGACGGTGCTTTGCTGGTATATAATACCATCCATAAAGTATGTTATATTGTGTTTCAGCATGAATGGTGGAAAAGGACATTTTGAACAGCCTAACCCAAATCCCCTCCGATCTACCATCCTTAATCGACTTGCCTATGTCCACCTCCCATTTCTCTCAGTATTTCAAGGGGCTCTTTAGCTGCAATTGTCAATTTCAAAAAGGCTAAGATTAAACATTTCCAGGAGGTTTGCGATAGGTGACCCTTTTTAGCACTCTCTGTAACGACTCATGTCTTTCTTCTAGATTCTAGTTTGATTTGCATTGCTGAAATGGTTTAAAGGAATGTTTAACAAGTCACCCCTTTTCGCACAAAAATATATTCACCATCTCTTAAAGCCATTATCCAAGTAAGCATGCATGAAGATATCAGCCTCACTTTTGTTGCAACTCTGTGGCCACAGCCTCTCCATTGTGCCCCTCGTGATAGTATTCCTATAAGAGCGCAGACAGTATGTTCTTCATTAACCGCAGATGCGCCCTGATGTATTTCCCTGATACCACTTGTTCAATGAAGACACTATACATTTCAGATGAGACCTAGGTCCACTCTGCTGGAATATGCAAACACAATACGACTCAGGCGGTAAGGGTTTTACGGCGGCGTAAACAGCGCCGACCCTTACCGCCTGATTCCGAGGTCCCTTAGCGCCATGGAGGTTTTAACACCTGCTTTTAGCAGGTGTTAAAATCCATGGCGCTAAGGGACCTTGATGTTAATTACGCCACCGTAATTTACGGTGGCGTAATTAACGCCTTCCCCACTCCCATTATGCCCTATGGGGCAAAATGGGAATGGGGAAGGGAAAATGGGAAAATGGGGATTTACCGCCCCGCCAAGGTTGGAATGGGGCGGTAAATCCGCCAACCACCATGGAGTAAACGTAGTTTACGCCATGGTGGTAAAGTCACGGCCCAGGCGGTAACTTACCGCCTGGGTCGTAATGAGGCCCAATGGGGGTCATTCCGAGGATGGAGGTAAGGGATTACCGGCGCCTGTAAGGGCACCGATGGCGGTAATCCCTTACCTCCGTATTCCGAGTTCCCTTTGCGGGTCCCTCTTTACCTCCTGCTTTTAGCAGGAGTAAATTACGGGATCCGCAAAGTGACCTTGGAGTAAATTACGGCACCGTAATTTACGGTGCCGTAATTACCTCCTTCCCCATTCCCATTGAGCCCTATGGGGGCAGAAATGGGGATGGGGAAGGGCTATGGTGAATGGGGAATTACCGGTCCATCCAACCTTGGAATGGACCGGAAATTACTCCATTCACCATGCCGGTATTCCATGGAGTAAATAGCTCCATGGTTGCCAACCATGGAGCTATTTACTCCATGGTGTAGTCCTAACTCGGAATGAGGGCCAATATCACATAATGATGTTAAACAACAGGACATGACACACCTCCATGCACTTTGCGTTCAAATAAGTTTGATCTGGCTCCCATCGCTTTCTTTCCCCACCACAGAAATGTCACAATATTTGCCTGCCAAGGTGACATAGAAGACCCGTAGAGATTAATTGTTACTTATCTTGAAGATGTTTAAAAGTCTAGGCAGAAGGTTAATTTGTATTACTGACATACAGGCCCTCCATCTCAGCACGTCTGATCCAATGGAGTCGAATATCTGTGGGTAGTTGGCAATGTACAGCAATGACAATGTGGGAGTTTTGTTGACACTCAGATGTTTGAGCTGCTACGTAGTCACCCACATGATAGAGGAAGCAGCCTTTAACTTCCACCCTAGGCTGATGGACAGTAATTTCAACTTCTTTTAATTAGTTTAAAGCCAGAAACATGAGCTAAGGCACTTGTCTCTTCGACCAGGCCTACCAACAATTGATCAGATAAGTCCAGTACCACAATGTTTACAATGAAACAAACGTTGTGTACCATCTTGTTATAGTCAATCCCTGTAAGTGTGAATTCACTCAAAACCTAGCCACAAATGGTTCCATTGTTAGTGCGAATAAGGGCAACTAGTAAGCGGAATTTCTATGTGGACTACCTGTTGTGATGAAGTGACCTCACGGTCATCGTCATATGGACCTAGATATGACATCCCCAGTTTCTCTGGACTAGCTGTATGCCCAGGAAAAATCACCCCACCCACTTTGGCAATGCGGAAAGGTCAAGAATCAGTCATTTCGACTCCTAGAATGTCCCTCTTTGTCAGAGGGAAAACCTGGATGGAATCCGGGAGAACCGGATATGGATTCGAGTGGAATACCATGGCTAAAACTAAACGGATCCCCAAAGCCAAGGAGGACACTTGGGAACATGCCTCTTACTCTGATCCTGCTAACAGGAGAAGAGGACTACATCTCCTATAATCCCCCTCTTTTATAGAAGGAACACACTAGGGCACTACGCTTACTTGATTTGGGCTAAGGCCGACTATGGGGATAACCTTAGCAACGCTTAAGAGTGTTAAGCATTAGGCACTCAAACCCCTCACCCATCATTTATGGTAGTACCCAATTTGATCGATTTTAATTTAACGAATGGTACATCTGGCCCAATTCCACCAGTACCATTCAATCGATTAAAATTGATCAAATTGGTTAATCACTACCGAACATGGGGAGCGGGGGTTGCAGGGGTGTCCCCCGCTCCCCAGATTCGGTAGTGATTGCCTTTGTGGGTAGGGGGTCTCCCCCGCTTCCAGAGGATTGGAGGCGGGGGACGGGGAAAAAAAGAAGAAAAGCAGACCCTGCGGCATCAAATCCGACCCACGTAGGAGGAACGGAACTGACGCTGAAGGGTCAGAATGAAAGCAGACACTTAAAAGGTAAGTGGGGGTGAAGGGAGACATGGATTTGTTGATTTTGAAAACAGCAAAATTGGTTTCACAGCAGAATTTACTACGGTCAATTCCGCCATTAACAATTAAGCCTTGGCCAAATCACACAGATCCCTAATTATTACCCACAGCAGCAGAAAGAAGCATAGCTATCACCCATGCAGAAACCAGACATTCATAGGGTACACTTGTATAGACTTCCCACATACCTTAAAAGAGTTCAGAGCCCACAGACTGACCTGCTGACCACAGCGGGGACAAAACAAATGCCAGGAGAAGGAAATCTTCCAGCAATTAAGTGCACAGCAAGTGCAGTTACCTGTAGTGCTTTATGCAGCTGTATTGGTGGTGAGGTGCTACATCTTTAATTCTGAAGCAGGAAACAGACCCTGGGAAGCGGATCTACAAACACAAATCCACCTCACCAAGTGCACAGCAAAAAGTTGGAGCAGCGGTGTTGAAGTTCTACAGCTTTAATTCTGCAGCAGGAAGCAGCAATCCCTGGGAAGCAGATATACAAGTGTGGCCATTTTCCACATTCTATCTTGCTTCAATCAACACTGTTTTTTCTTTATAGGTGTCTTCTGTTTCCCTTAGGTAGAGGGTGGAACGGGTTGTCTCCCCAACAGCATGAACATTATGCCCCCTAATTCTGTCACATCAGATTATAGCTCACGTAGTAAATACTGTAAACATGCAAATGGAGAATGCACAGGAAACAACAGTAAATGATTCTCATTCAATTGCGCAAGACACGGTCTAAAGAGATTCATGTTGTCCCTTCACCTTCTGTAAATCTTAAAGGAACTCGAGAGTCGGTTGTTGAAGATCCCATTAAAATTATTATTATTATTTTAAGTGCCACTCGTGCTATGAGCGTTCAACTGAACATGCTATGTTATGCAAGTGCTTTACCGTCGAGCCTCTGAAGGCAATTGTTACTTTGGCCTTTTAGTTATTTGACATTTCGAGACTCAAGAGTCCTCTCTTTTTTGCAAATGTGTCAGCTTGGAAAAATAGGCCCTTCATTCTACTGCTGGGGTGCTGAATCCTTATCATCTACAAATTAGCACGTCTTCAAAGTACGTATTTGATAATTTTTTAGGGCATGGTTTTGGTCATTTTTTAAAAACCTCATCATTAGCGCGCTCACAACAGACACAGCCTTCCCCCTCACCTATACGGCCACCGAATCATAGATTTGCATCTATGAGTTCCTTTAACCCCTTAAGTGCCAAGGGCGAGGTATCTCATCCTTGGGATTACCTCCCTGTTGCCAAGGACGAGATACATTGACCTTGGCACTTAAGGGGTTAATGAAACAGAAAACATTAGAAGGCATTGAATGGCGAAATGCCAAAATCACCAAAAAAGGCCTTGGCACTGGGGGGGTGGGGAAACCCATGGCAGTTAAAAAGGTTAAAATTGTTTATTGAGTGCCTGACTTTACAATAACCTTGGTTCGGATATATTAATAATTCAGAAATACTGCAACAATTGCCTATACACATTGAAATTATAAGTTCTCAATTGATGAATAATGACAAAGTTACTCACTGTAGTGACTACCTTACTCCTAGTCCATAGTCCCCTTTTCTCCATACTTGTGGGACATTCCGTCCATCGGGACGGGACCGGAGAACTTTTAAAGCATCAAAAAATGTACTTTTGTGTCCTTCTTTTATTTTGTACGTGGGGCCACCACACGTGACCATAGCCCCGCCTTTCTGAGCTCTGCCCCCCGCATCGCCCTTCAGTCCTTTTCTATCGCCAGGTCCAGGACCATTCAGCAACAATAGAGGATACTTATTAGAGGGGACGGTGGCCAGGCATATTGAGGAAAGGGGACTATGGACTAGGAGTAAGGTAGTCACTATGGTGAGTAACTTTGTCATACTCCTACGTCCCGTCTCCTTTCCTCCATACTTGCGGGAGAAACCCAAGCACTGACCATAGGTATTACAGGTAGATGGAAATTCCTTATTGGAACACATTCTTAAGAACTGCCTGGCCAAATTGGGCATCAGCCCGGGATCTCAGGTCAAGACAATAATGTCTGCAAAAAAACAGCTCGGGAAGACCACATAGCCACCTTGGCAATGGACTCCCAAGGGATGCATTTTTGGAAGGCAACAGCAGCCGCTTTGCCATGGACCAGATGTGCATGAATGCCCTTTGGCGCTCAAGGCCTTGAACTTTGTAGGCCCCGGAAATACATGAAGCTATCCAACTAGAGATGGACGCTTTCGAGGCTGGTTTCCCTTTCGGGTCCCCCAACGTAACAAAGAGTTGTGAAGAACTTCTAAATTCGATTGTTCTGTCGAGGTAAAACTTCAGAGCGCGTCTGACGTCTAGATTGTGTAAAACCTCGGCATCAGAGACTGGGTTCGGGAAGAAGACTGGTAAAGATATTGACTGGTTTAAGTGGAATTCAGAAACCACTTTGGGAAGGAAAGAAGGGTGAGTGCGAAGCACAACCTTATCCTTGTGGAAAGTTAGGAACGGATGTTCGACAGGGAGAGCTTGAAGCTCACTTATTCATCTTGCAGATGTTACCTCAACCAAAAGGCCACCTTCTAAGAAATGTACTTGAGTTCGGTAGTGGCCATAGATTCAAAAGGCTTATGACAAAGTAGTGAGGACCACATTCAGATCCCATATGGGATGAGGGACCCGAACCGGCGGAAAAAGATGGAGAAGACCTGCAAAATGTCTCTTGATGACTTGGTTCACTAGTGTAAAAGAGCAACTGTCTGTAGACAGATAAACCGCAATGGCGGATAAGTATGTCCTGCATAAGACATGGATACCAGAGGCTGCAAGGTCAGATACAAAAGACAAGACACAGTCAATAGAAGCCTGTCTGGGATCAAGCTCTTTGGCTAGACACCAATGACAAAATCGGAGCCACTTGTTCCTGTATTGGGCTCTCGTAGAGGGATTATGTGCTGCTTTAATTATATGCATTTTATCCTCGGAGAGGCTGAACTGCGCTAATGATTGGAATTCAGGCACCAGGCCGCCAAGCTGAAGGATTGTGGGGAGGGATGCCACAACTGGTGATTGCTCTGGTGAAGAAGGTCGGGAATCTGCGGCAACCTGATCGTGGAGGACATCGACAGGTGCAGCAATTCTGAAAACCAGCACTTGGCTGGCCACCAAGGAGCTATGAAGAGGAGAGTGCAGTTGAAGGCACTCATGAGTTTCCAGAGCGACTGATGAATCAGCAACAAAGGAGGAAAAACCTAAGCCTTCATGTTGTCCCATGGGATCTCGAGAGTGTTCCCAAGAAAGACACTCCAAACCCGTCACTGGAAGCATGAAGAGGAAGTTTCCGGTTCGATGAGGTCGTAAAGAGGTCCATCGCTGGAGAACCCCATTACTCAAAGATCTTTGTGAGAACATCAGTGTTCATCTCCCACTCGTAGATTGCCACAGGTTGGCAGCTGAGGGAGTCTGCAGCCACACTGATGTGACCTGGAATGTACACAGCTTGGAGCCAGACATTATGTTGGATAGCCCAATTCCGAATGTGGATAGCAAGGTCCACCAGAGGAGGAGACTTGGTGCCCCCCTTTTTGTTGATGTTAATGTTAATGTTAAAGGTATTAATATAGCGTAACGTCACCAACGGAGTTGGTCCCCAGGTGCTCTGGCGGATCTGTAAACAATAGGGAGGGCGGGTAGGGTTAGTTGGGTGGAGGGGGAGTAGGAGAGTGGGAGAAGTAGTGTGCCGTTGGCGGCTTCAGTTCGGTATAAACCATGCGCTGAGCTTTGGTGTGAGTACCGGACCGGGTGAGACCTTGTGTGCTGTTGGTGCTGTTTATGTGTTGTTTGTTTGTTGTTGATGCAGTGTGGTAAAGTGCATGCGGTTTGCTGGGCAAGAGATGGTTGTGTGAATTTTCGGGTGTTTTAGGTATGCAGTGATTTGAAAGTTGGGTTAGTAGGGTCTGTATCCTGGTTCTAGAACATCTTGTTCCATTTAAATTGTATTCCTATGGGTGGGGTTATTGCTGATTTCCTTTATTGGCTGTCTGTTGTGTGTGATGGCGCAGCGCGCACCCAGCTGTATCCTAATGAACTTTGGATAATGTGATTGGGTGCGTCTATTTCTCTCCCTTTGATGTAGGAGCTAAGGTTAGGCTGCTCCCTGTTCCCTTGCTATCTATTGTGACATAGGTCTGTTGGAGCTTGGGCATGGTTCAGGTCCATGGTGCTATTGATGAATCGTCCTAGTCTTTCCGTCTTGGTCTGCCTATGTATTCAGTCTTTAGTGTCCTGCTATCATGGCTATCTCTCAGTTAGTCGTTCGGTGTGTCGTAGAGTGTCTTCCTTAGATTCTGTTTTTAGTTGATTGCTTGGTGTGAATCGGGATCTGTGTCTTCATTCATAATTGTTTTAGTTGTGTGTGTCCCTGTGGGGAGTCTTCTTGTAACGAAATGAAGAGCCAGGATTTGAGCAGTTTCCTGAACAGAAGGTGGTTTCTTGTGGTGTTGCGTATGTTCTTTGGTAGGTCGTTACAGGTTTTTGGCGCCTGGTGAGAAAGAAGATCCTCTGAGTTTTCTTTAATTGTAGGGTTTCTCTAATTTGTCTCTCAGGAATTCAACACCTAGTTTGCGTATTGCTCTGTGCGCGATGCACATTGTCTTGAATTGTATTTGTTGTTTTATTGGTAGCCACTGTAGTGTTTTTAGCGGAGGTGTGATGTGTTCTCTTCGGGGTAGTTTGAGGAGCAATCTGGTTGCCGCATTTTGAATGCGTTGTAGTTTTGTTTAGAAGTCATTCAGGCATAACAAGTATAGGCCATTGGCGTAATCTACTCTGGACATGACGAGAGCAATGATGGTGATTGTTTTGTTGGAAAATGACAGGAACGGTAGGATTCTTTTTGCCTCTCGCAGGAGAAAGAAGCATTTCTTGAGTAGAGTGTTTACTTGTGGCTCTAGGGTAAGATTGTTGTCCACCAGGACCCCAAGGTGTTTTACAATCGACGATGGTGCTGGGGTTGTACCGAGTTCCCTTGGCCAAAGGATGTAGTGATTGTCTCCTCCTTTTTTTGTGACGATCATTATTTCTGTTTTGCCTGGGTTGATTTTGAGGTAGTTAAGAGTTCATCCAGTTGAATGCATCACAAAGGCAGTTCTCTAGTGTTCAGTTTTTTTCTTGAGTTTCTTTTATTTAGAAGATTATTTGTGTGTCATCTGCGTAGTTGTAGCAGATGAGGCTGTGTCTTTTGATGATTTTGATTAGTAGAGATAGGTAGATGTTGAATAATATCTGGGAGAAGGATGATCCTTGTGGTACTCTGCATGTGGAGTCTCTTGGGTTGGATTTGAAATTGTCCGTGCAAATTCGAACCACACTGTTGGTGATAGAGGGTTGAAAAGCCTTGAGCGCCGGAGGAACTGCCAGGAGCTCTAGGTAATTGATACAGAACCGCCTGTCCTGGGGCGTCCACAAATCATACACCTCGAGGTGACGCAGTGTCGTTCCCCACCCCCAAAGCGAGGAGTCTGTAGTAACTGTTGCTTGTGGGCAGGGCTATTGGAAGAAGGTCTCTACTGAAAGGTTGCTGGTGGATGACCACTATTAAAGATCTGCCATCATGCAGGATGGGACTGGAATCATCTTGGAGTCCGGATCCGCAACCTGGGACTAGCAGCCCCGAAGAGCAAGATGAGTGTGCCTCATTTGAAGGAGAAAGAGGTAGAGCTAACACACAAGAGGCCATGAGGCCCGTGAGTCTCTGGAACCACCAGGCCGACATGTGGGAGGACTGCAGGAAGACCTGGAACATGGTCAAAAGGTCCGCAATCCTGTACTCCATCAGGAACACTCTGGTACTGATGGTATCCCAAAGGAAACCCAGAGAGATCAGATCTTAAGCAACCTTCATCAATGATTTCCACCAGTTCACTGACAGCCCAGGATGGAACACGAGCTGAAGGAGTGACTGAAGATTGACTGTAGCGGTCTATGGGCAAGGACTGCGCAGGAGCCAATTGTCCAAGTATGGACATACATGAACTCCCTGCAGACTGAGGAATGCTGCGATGGCCGCCATTATCTTCGTAAAGACACGTGGTGATGAGCTGAGACCAAACGGAAGTACACGATACTGGAAGTGTTCCGTTCCCACGGAGAACCACAGATAATTTCGATGCAGGCTCCAGATCAGAACATACATGTAGGCATCCTGAAGATCTACCAGCGGAGCCAATCGCCCTTCCTGAGAGAGGACTTTATCTGGCAGGGCGTAATCATCTTGAATTTCTCTTGGGGTAGAAATAGACTGAACTTGGAGAGGTCAAGGATAGTGCGCAGGGCAGCCTGGTTGGGTTTGGGCACTGTAAACAGATGGGAGTAATAGCCCTCCCCTACTCCCGCAAGGGAAAAGGTTCCACTGCTCTGAGATCTAGAATTTTCTGTACCTTGGCTCTGAGGGATGGCGTCCCAGTCTGCTGGAGAGGAGGATGAGAGGGTGGGGTAAGGGGGAGGGGCAAGCGGAAGCCCACCCGGGCAACGACAAAACACATTGGTCTTCTGTGATGGTCTGCCACGCCTCCAGATGAGGCTAAATTTGTCCTCCCACCCCTTGTGCGACCGATGAAAAACAAATTAGATGCTTTATCTGCGAGGAGGCTCTCCGTAGTTGAAGAGGAGGCTGTTGACCGGGAGAAAAAATGGCCACCTTGCCTTTGCTGCTTGCGGTAAGAGCCACCAGCTGGAGCATCTGCCCGGCGTGCACAGTGGTTCTGAAAACCACTGAAACCAGAGAAGGACCTTGCTTGAGACCCCGACCTCTGAGTTTAAGGTTCCTTTGCTGGGGTTTTCGCAAGGACCGACAATAACTTGGCGGTTTGCGTGCTTGCCTTGGTTTTTGTGAGTTACTCATCAGTGGAGAAGTGGAACAGTTCCTTACCCTCGAAGGGAAGATCAAGCACCTTGTCCTGAACTTCCTTCAAAATCTTTGTAGCATGCAGCCACTCTTGGCGGGAGATGTCTACTCTGACCATAAGGCCCGAGCGGAAGTGTCTACATGATGGGCCGCAGGCCTACAGCAGGTCCTGTGCCTGAACTCTGGCATCAGCTAAGCCGCCCTTAAAGTCTTCGAGACTATCAGGAGGCATATATTCCTGAAACTTGACAGGCTCCTTCCATAGCTTGACATTAGCCGCCACCAGGATAAGCTCGGTATTGGCCTGACGCAGGTGAAGAGCCGAATTGGAAAATACCTTTTTCGCAATGGCGTCAAGAAGCTTGTCCTCCTTGGAAAGGATCTGAGATGCTGCAGTGGAGGATGTAGAGGCCGGCTTGGACTGGAGCGTAGCTGCTGCAACCAGCGTCGATGAGGGGCGTGGACATGCAGACATGTCTTCAGACGTGTGTAGCTTGTAGCGAGCGTCAATTTTCTTGGTTAGGTGTTGCCCGGAATGAGGTTTTTCCCAGACCTTGCAGGCTTTGGCCAAGACATCCTTTTGAAGGAACATGCCAGTGCACTCCTGTGTTGACAGAGTAAAGGCTCCAGAAAGAACCCCTTCTTGAGGAGCCGGATGCTCGGGTATTGGGATGTCTAGCAGGGTCATCATATCCACAACCCGGTTGTGAAAGCTCTAATAGAGCAGGCGGCTCGTCGCTGTCCTGGTCCACTTGATCCTCATCCAGTGAGGCGGAAGTAGAAGCTTGATCCGCCGCACGATGCGCCTCAGGCCCTGAGGGCAGGGTTGATTGCGCAACAGGAGTCTTTTCCACAGGAGAAAGTGGAGGCAGTGGAGGAGGCCCCACAGGAAGTGGTGGAGGAGGTGGCACTACCAGGACCTGCAGAGGGATTGCTGGTGCAGGGGGCAGATCAGGCAGCTTAGGATACATTTCCTTAAATAAATCCTTAAAGTATGCCTTCATGGGATCGGAGCGCATAAGTGGCTGAAACTTGCCAAAAACTGCATCCTCAGTAGAAGGTGTAGGCGCTAGAGTAGGTAGAGGCTGCTTGGAAGGGGCATAACCCCAGGATCACAAAGAGGATGGTTGCCAGGATGGTCCTCTATCAACTGGATCCATGTAAAACAAAGGAGTGGACGTAGGTGGGAGCAAGACTGTGGGCAGCAGCAAAGACCAAGCACACCAATCCATTGGAGGGCGGAACGGTACTTGTTATCCACAAAACGTGGAAAAGGCTGCTCAGCCCCAAAAACAGGCCCCTCACTACCAGCCGTTGTGAACGTTAGTGTGAGAGGTAGACAAAATGGTCACAATGAACCACAGGGGTTGGCCCACCATTTTGTTAACACCTCAGGTGAACTGCGTCACAGGTGTCAGTGAGGCTGTGGTCACCACAGGGGAATCAGGGGACTTACGTTCCATTTTAGCCTCGTGACAAGGAACCTCAGCAAAGTCGGTGCTAGCAGATCTAGAGTGTTTCTGCAACCCCTTAGAGACTGCTGATAAATTAACCCCCAGTGAGGGAAACTCAGCGGACCCGGTACTCGAAGACTTAAGGTGTTTAACCGGTTTCTTTACCCCCTCAGCAGGAATGGTTCGACCACAGGCCTGAGTGTCGGAAGGCTTAGAGTCACCCCCTTAAGCCAGAGCCCTCAGAAGGGGCTACTCAATCTTACTGGATATAGATATAGCCCCAAGATGTGGAACCTCGGGGGAAACGCTGGTATGTTTAGTCACCTTAACAGGAACCTCGAGACGTGTCTCGGTACACTTTGTTCCAGATGTGGAAACCTTGGGAATGACCCCGGTGACAAAAGCCCCAGAAGTACTGAGCTTAACTTTAGCCCCCAAAAGGGGAACCTCGGATGAAGATCCGGTCCTGGCAGTCCCTTTGCAGGGAACCTCCAGGAAACTCTGGAGTGCCATTTAGATCCCTTTCGGGACACCTCCGGGAGATCCCTGGTACCAGAGCCACTTGGGCCCCTCCCGGACCCCGAAGACCCCAGGGAGGAGTCCCCTGGCCGGGATGTCATGAAAAGGAATGAACTTACCGGCTGCTTCCATTTTTCTTCAATGAACGGCTGTAATTGTGGAGGAGGAATCTGCTGGAACACCTCCTCCCACCTGACAAGCTGACGTTGGAGTGCTCGGACGGAGAGGAAGTCGCAATAGAAGCACAAGTCCCACCAATGTTGCGGGCTGAAGCACTCCAGACACAGAAAGTGGGGATCCGCGCTCACGAAACAACATTCCCACGAAGAACAGGACACAAATCCCAGATGTTCCAGCATAGACAGAAGAAAGAAGACCGTGGAACCGGAGCAGAAAAATGATGGACAAGGGAACAAAAGAAAAATATTCCCTAAGATGCAAGTGCGTCCAACCCTGACAGGGCGGAGAAAAGGACTGAAGGGCGATGCGCGGGGCGGAGCTCAGGAAGGCGGGGCTACGGTCATGTGTGGTGGCCCCTCGTACACAATAAAAGAAGGAGAACAAAGTTAATTTTTTGATGCTTTAAATGTGCTCTGGTCCCGTCCCGATGGATGGAATGTCCCACAAGTATGGAGGAAAGGGGACGGGACGTAGAAGTAAGAACAAATGGGGCCTGTGGAGGACTCTGAGCGCCTTTCACTTTCCTTGCATGGTAGCTGGTTGCTGCACCTGTTTCATGACCGAGTTCCCAAGGAGGGAACGTTTTCTAGAGATAATCTGAGGCTAATGGCCCTTTCCTTGCTACACAGGAGTCGTCCCATGTCTGCCATGTCTACTGGGTCCTGAATTCTGGTGTTTTTCATAAGCAAAAAAAGGTCCTCTGAAATATAAAGGAACTCACCATAACAAGCAATACAAACTTGAAACCCATAAACTGGTGGCTTCTCGTGAACTGAAAACCTCTGGTACATTTTGAAGGTAATTTGAAATTGCCTCAAACTGGTTAATACTGGCAAAGAACAGAATTCAAAGAAATCAACAGAAAAGACCTTACTGCTAGGCCAAACAATAAAAAAGAATCAAGACCTTTTGTCTAAGACGGACATTCATTCCTATTTAAATGTGGTAGAGGGTATGCCCATCTCAGAGGTGGATACCTTTTTAGCTTCTGGGGGTAATGCCCACATGGTTTTATGTCAGAATTACTTCTTATTGACCCTGAAATTGTACCTTTGTTATTCCTCTGCAAGGGGGTGTGACTATTTGGAGGGGTTGGGTAGGCAAGCAACGCTCTACCCGGAAGTAGGAGTGATTGAATTAAGCAGAATGTGGTAGAACCTGTACCATCAGTATATGTTCTCATTTTTGAAAACTCTTAGATAACCACAATGTTCTTTAAAAGGGTATGTCTTGAGTGCAAAAGGGATAAAAGTGGCCTAACCAGTCTCTAGGGCCCAAAAATGGACCATGGCGGGCAGTTAGCAGTAAATAATACCGTTTTGCGGTTCTTGGTGATCCGACGACGTCGAACCAGACTTCTTGGCGCAGTGTGAGTGGTTCGAAGATGGGGAGAGGGCAAAAGGCAGCAGCACAGGAGGGTCATGGTGGTTCAAATGTGTCAAAGGGTCTTGAAACATGGCACAAAGCATTTCAACGTTGAAAACACTAGGATCCCGGCTGTCTTGGCTCGAAGGGTGCTATGAGTCCAAATCCAGGGGCTCAGGGACAAGGCGAATCATTTTCTCATGCTCACAAACATGGGGGAGGCTGTCAACAAAGTGAGGGCCTGGGTAGGGTTTTGGCTGGTAGAGAGGTAGGTCTTGTTCCAGCAACAAATTCACCTCAAAGGGTCCCTGGGGATGGTTATGGGACAGAGCTTGCCTCTGCCTTGAACCACCTGTTTTCACCTTACAACTGGAGGGCTGCTCTCCCAACAGAATCAAAATAAGTCCAAAAACCGATTGAAAGTATATGTGGGCGAATGCCACCAGGGGGCGCTGGCACAATGACGGCCTGAGCGTTGAGCTCTGTGAACTCCCCTCATGTTCACATAATAATGGTGGCTAAAGTGACCAAAGTGGATTATGGTTCGAGGGGAACAGTGAAGCCATACGTTGAGGCAGCCACAGAAGAAGTTTGTAACAGTACAAGCCTGCGACGAGTCAGGAGACTTCCCGGACGGAAGGACCTGCCCTGTCGCTGTAACAAGGCTGAGTGTTATTTTCAGCACCAAGGAGAGTCACGGCCTGGGATAATGCCAGCTCGCACATTGGCAAAGGGGGTCTGCCGGAGTTTGTTGGGAGTGCCCAGCTCCCTGCAGGGGGGGTTGAGGTTCCCCACAAGCTGCGGTGTGGGGGAGGCATGATCGGGACGGTGTAGTGGCTGGAGACAAGGCAGTGCAGCCCAGCAGGCACACAGCTGGTAGCCGTGTCTTGGCGTCCCGTTGGAGAAAGCAGAGGTCTCCTGCTATAGCTGTGAGCGAGGTGATGGGGCTGGGGCTCATTGTGTGGCGGGGGCAGGTGGCTGCCGAAGTGGGTAACCCTCGGGCACACTAGAGAGAGCAGCCGATCAAGGGGAATATGAGCCTTAGGCTGTAGCATGGAGGTGTGCAGCTGCAGGCAGTGAATAACATTGAGGAGCCTAAGTCCTGGAGTGGGACGGTGGGAGACAGCAGGAGCATCGCAGGAGGTGGCCTGTATACACTGTGATGTCGTCAGGAGGGGCCCCTTCACTGTGTCCTGGTGTGCTAAGGTCAAGTGCAGGGGAGCAGGCCCAGAAGCATACCTGACTTGTCGACATTTACGCTGTTGAGGCAAACGAAATGTGGCTCCCCTCACTCGATGGCTCCGGGACAAGAGAGCACGCTACAGATGGGGGAACCCCTTTGCCTTGATTTTTGAGTGGGAGGGTATGAAATATCACTTGGTGACAGAGGATGATATTCTGACAGTCTCAGAGGAGCTCCAGATAGGGGTGGAAGAGTCTGGAGTGCGGGCATTGGCGAGCACAAAGGTGGGGCGTAGTAGGAGTGTTTTGGTGGACTGCTGCAAGATCCAGGGTGCCCACAAATTTTGTAAACTGAATGCTCCGTCCCCGGGAAAAAGAGTAACTTGACATGGATCCTGAACTTTGACTCAGTTGTGCTGGGTCTTGAATCCTTTTACGTTGCTTTCCTTGTGAGGGGGCAGAGGGCCGGTGGGGGACGTGTGCAGCATCCCTTTACACATTAGGTAACCGTAGAGTGGGGGAAGGGAGAGGGGAAGTTGAGGTGATTTTACATAATTTTGGGTGTTCAGTGATAGTTTATTCCGCGGACTTTTCTCTGTTCCTTAGGGGGGGCAGAGTTGCAGTGGGTGGGGCAGGGTAGTGAGTTGGGTGCCAAGTGGCTGGAGAGATGTTGTAGCTGGTTGGGTTTAAGAGAGTGAACGGCGGGGGAAGTTCCTGGTGGTTCGGTTCTTAGGGTGGTTGGGGGTGAAAGAGTCCAGATGCCTCCTGGGAGGGAGAAGTTTCAAGGCAATTTCTTTGTTCAGGGGAGGGGGTGAGTGGGGAGACTTATTTTGGGGGGGTTTTAGGGAAGGTTATGGTTAATTTGTGTCAGTGTCTTGATCTTTCTCTTGTTTCCCCCCTTCTGTGTCTTTAATTGGTCTTTCTGGATGCACAGCTACTGTGGAATGGGGTAGAGGTACTGGTGGGCTAGGGAGTGGGGCTGATAAAGGGGTGTCCCTAGGTGGTGAAGGTTCTTCCAATGGGGAGTGAGGACGATAGGTTAACGTGGGGCTCGCTGAATGCGAGGGGACTCAACTCTCCTTTAAAAAAATCCCTGTTGAAGAGGGAGTTCAGGAGGCAGGGACTTCATGTTTTATGTGTCCAGGAGACTCACTTTAGGGCTGGGAAGGAGATACCAAGGAGGGGGCGGGCGGGATTGTGGAATCCTTTTATGCCTCAGGGAGTTGTGGGAAGAAGTGTGGGGTTGCCATTTTAGTGGGGTCGCATGCAGATTTCAAAAGGTGGATGTCGTATGCGATAAGGATGGCCATTTATTTTTCTGAAGGATTTGATGGGGGGTACTGCAGTAACAGTAACATTGATTTATTGTCCGAATACAGGGCAGGTGGAATACTGGGAATTGGTGGGGGGCAGGCTTCAGCGACTTACGGAAGGTACCCTTATGGTGGGAGACGATTTCAAAATGGTCCTCGACCCAGAGACTGATAGGTTGAGAACGAAAAAGAATGTTACGCTCACCTGGTCTCTGCGGGGATGTTGGAGCACGGTTGCAGCCCTCCCTGGAACCGACTCCCCCTGGTCAGGCTTCTTCCCCTGCTCCCGTGTTGTGGACTGCGCTGGTTGTTGGTACTGCCCCTGCGAGAATACGAGAGGCAATGAGAATGCTGTGATATGGCTGTGGTCGTCCTCAAACCCTTCTTCCCAGAATGTGGTGAACATTCGCCTACCCATACAGTCTCACCTGTTTAATTATGATGGCGAGCTCTCCGTCCTGCTTCTCACTGCAGGGGCGCTCTTAAAGAGACCCGAGTTTCTTCACTGGCTCAAGTGTGTGGCAGCCCAGAATGGCTGTGGCTGAACCACTTTTAAGGTAAGTATCCTTCGATAATGATTATTGTCTGTGTTCTTTTGTAATGTCTTTTCCCTTGATTATTGTCCGTATCTCTTGTAATGTCTTTCCTTCTTCCCAGTAGGTGATATGAGGCCCAGCGGAATTGCGGTGCAAGAAGCGAGCCCCAATGGAGAAAAAGAGAGGTCACGATGTCCCAATAGGTGGTAAGTTTGGTTCTTAGGTCAAGCGCGAGGATTGGTTTGAGCACAACCTTAGCGTAATGTCTTTATAGTTTTTTCTAATATTGTTTGTCCTTTTCTCTTGCAGGGTTGGCCTGGCGAATTCTGACATGGATGTTGTTATCCGAAGATCTGCTGGCGGTTGAATCCGCAATGATTCTGGCCGAAGATAGACTCCCGAGTAAGTGTTGAGGCTGGAAGTCGGGATCAGGTAAGGATGCGCTCCGACTACGGTTGCTGCTGGAATCAGGTAAGGATGCACTCTGACTGCTGTTGCTGCTGGAATCAGGTAAGGATGCGCTCCTACTGCAGTTGCTGCTGGAATCAGCTAAGGATGCGCTCCGACTGCAGTTGCTGCTGGAATCAGGAAAGGATGCGCTTCAGGCGATGGTTATTGCTGGAATCAGGTAAGATGCGCTTCAGGCGGCGGTGAGCGTTACGCTGCTATAAGCAGACAAACGAGAAGCACTTGCATGCAGGCGGGTGCAGGCTTAAATAGTCTGGTCTCGGCCACGCCCATTAGTTCTGACTTGTGGCCCCACCCTGCCACTCCCAGAAGATGCTGCACGTGCAGCCCAATGCACTCCTATGGCCACGCCCGACCTGGAGGCATGTGAAGGCCCTGCAGGGGAGAAAATAGCAAGTGCACCAGAATAAAAGTGTGCAGAGCGCACTTTCTCATGAGCCTGGCGCCAAAGGCTCCAGAAATGGGTCCAACTGGACCCTTTATGTAGTGGAGCTTGTGGTTCTTGCCCTGTGGCTATGACAGCACTCCCCCTCAAGGCCCCTCTCACGGGTGCTCTTTCTCCTGGTCCTGCCTTGGTGAGGTAGTTACGATAGAATTGTCTCATTAGTCGTGGGTCAAGAACAAATTTACTAGGTTCCCATGTAGTGTCTTGAGGTCCATAACCTTTCCAGTCTATAAGGTAGTACAGTTTAGATTACACTATCTTGGAATCTAGAATGGCTTTGACTTTGTATTCAGGTTCTCCTTCTATGATGTCGGGTTCGGGTGGTGTCTCAATCAGAGTGTCTGGTTTCATTGGTTTCAATAGAGAAACATGGAACACCGGATGGATCCACATATTAGATGATAAATCCAATTTCATGGCAGCAGGGTTAATGATGGCTTTGATGGGGTAAGGTCCCAGGTACCTGATACGGAAGACTTGTGGTCCTTTCAAGGGAATGTTCTTGGACGCCAACCAAACCTTATCCCCAACTTGATAATGAGGAGCCTCTCTTCAGTGTCGGTCTGCAAATCTTTTCTGTTGTTCTTTTGCTCTGGTCAGGTTTTCAGCTGCTTCTTAAAGGGTTTGAGTAATAGTCTTGTGCAAGGTTGTAACTGCTAGCATTTCCAATTTGTCAAGTGAATCAAAAGTGGACGTTCGAGCATGCCAACGATGCACTGTGTAGAATGGGGTCTGGCCGATGCTAGTGTGGATGGAATTATTGTAGGCGAATTCGGTCAACCAGAGGATGTTTTTCCAGGATTCCTCAGTTTGTTGTAACATACACCTCAGGTATTGCTCCAATGTCTGGTTAGTTCGTTTGGTTTGGCTATCGGTTTGGGGATGATGACTCGTGGATAACCAAAGGTCAATTTTGGCTATTTTGCAGCACCTCCTCCAGAGTGCTGAGACGAACTGTGTTCCGCGATCTGAGATTAATACTGATGGAAAACCGTCTAACTTGACAATTTGCTCCAAAAACACGGTGGCAAGGGCGGAAGCAGTGAGTAGCCCCTTCAATGGAATAAAATGGACCATCTTAGAGAATAAGTCTACAATAACCAGGATCCTGTTAAACCCGTTGCAGGGAGGAAGATCTGTGATAAAGTCCATAGACAGTGTATGCCATGGTGCTGGTGGTACACTCAAGGGACGTAGTAACCCTTCAGGACTTGACTTTTGAGATTTGTGTTGTGCGCAGACACCACAGGTCGCAATGAATTGGGCAATGTCTTTTCTCCGGGTTGGCCACCAATAGCCCTTTTGTATTTTTGCTCGAATCTTGGCAATCCCTGGGTGTCCTTCCACTAATGATTCATGGTAGTTTGCTATTATCTGGTCTTGTCATTTCTTGTCCTGAATATATAGTCTCCCTTGAAAATAGGGTAGATCATTTTCGATGGTGTATCGTTCTCCTCTAGCTAGCCACTCCTGTTGTGCTGTTTGGTTCATCCGAGATCGGTTTTCAAGTCATCCAAACAGGCGGATGCAGCAATGTGGTTTTGGATCCGCTCTTCGGGAATGTGTTGAAAGCTTCTTTGTCCTCTCCCACGCGTGACTGAGCGTCTGCTTTCCCATTGCGCACTCCTGGTCTGTAAGTAACGACAAAATTGTATTCTGCAAAGAAGAGGTCTTATGTGAGGATTGGGACATGGCAGTCTTCAAATATTGTAGATTACAGTGATCTGTGATAACTGTGACCGTGTGTCTTGCTCCAAGAAGATAGTGTCTCCATGTTTTGAAGGCTCCTTTGATCGCTAGCAGTTCCTTGTCAGTGATTGCATAGTTCAATTCTGGCGCAGAAAACTTACGGGACCAAAATTCTATGGGATGCAATTGCCCCTTGTCCGGTTCCTTTTGCAATAATACGGCTCCCATGGCTACATTGGAGGCGCCTGTTTCGACCACATATGGCAGGTCCGGTCGAGGGTGTCGAAGAACTGGTGCTGTGGTGAAAGCAAGTTTCAGCTCCTGGAATGCGTTTTCTGCTTCTGGGGACCAGAATAATGTCTTATTCTTTCTCAGTAAGGAGGTAATTGGATGAACTATTTGTGTGAATCTTGGAATAAACCGACAATAAAAATTGGCAAATCCGAGCACACTCTGTACTCCTTTTGTGGATGTTGGTGATGGCCATTGAAGGATAGCGTCCACCTTGCGTGTGTCCATGTGTACTCCTTGTGGTGTGAGCATGAAGCCCAAAAAAAAAACCTTCCGTAACATGGAAGAAACACTTTTCTAATTTGGCAGTCGATGCTGTCAAAGCTTTTCCAGAACTGCTCTTACATGGCCGACATGATCCTCCTTGGACATTGAGTAAATAAGAATGTCGTCTATGTAGACGAGTGCGCAAACGTCCAATAATTCATGAAGCACATTGTTCATAAAGAATTGAAACGCTGCTGGGGCGTTACATATTCCAAAAGGCATGACCTGATACTCGAAAAGCCCATATTTGGTTCACAAGTTGATAGCCTCCTCGTAGGTCCGGTTTTGTGTAAATGTGAGCCTTCTTCATCTGATCTAGAAGCTCCGGGATGAGTGGCAGCGGATATCTGTTCTTTACCGTGATCTGGTTCAGCGCTCTATAATCTATACAAGTTCTTAAGTCGCCCTCTTTTTCTTTGGTACGAAAAAGAGAGCCGAGGAAGCAGGGGACTTAGACAGGCGTATGAAGCCATTAGCTAGGTACTGATCCAGGTAAGATTTCAGATGCTGGTTTTCTTGCTCTGTTAGAGCATAAATTCGACTGTAGGTAATTTTTGCTCCGGACACCAGGTCGAACTGGCAGTCGTAAGGTTTGTCTGGAGGCAGGGTGTTTGCTTGCTCCTTCTGGAACACATCCTGGTAATCCAAATATGCAGGGGGTAGGGAACCAGCGAGCCCCAGGATAGATTTTGTCTTGAGTTCCCGGCTCTTCACCCTTTTGTGGCAGCAGATGTTAGCGCATTCTTGAAGGAAGGTCAGCACTCGTTTTCGCCAGTTGATCCTGCGGTTGTGGGTTTCCAGCCAAGGCATTCCTAAGATCATCTGGAACTGGGGAGCCCAATAAGATCGAAAGAGATGTCTTGCGGATGACCATCCAGACACATTAGCATGACTCTTTCGGTATGTTGCATCACTGGGCCGGATGACAACTGAGAACCATCCACTGCTGTGACGTTTTCCGATTTTAGCTTTTGCTGGAGAGGAGGCCTATTTGTGCAGCCAGATATTGATCAATATAGTTTCCCACTGCTCCGCTATCAATATATGCCTCCAAGGCATGTACATTTGATGGTTGTTGGTGGTTCACCAAAAGTACCGGGATGACCAGATGTGAGGTCTGTACAGATTCCTTCTTAATACTCGACAAGTGGACCCCTACACTTGTCGGGCGTGGAAGTTTTCCGGGTTTTGTTTCTTTTCAACGTTGCCATTGTCTGTTGCACCAACTATCTTCTTAGGGGGTTTTACTGGGCATTCCCGGAGGAAATGTCCTGCTCTTCTGCAGTATTGTTGTTGCCTTCTCTTTTCTCTCTCAGCCTTGGAGATAGGAGCCCATAATCCCCCGATCCTCATAGACTCAGTTTGTTCGTGGGTTTTAGTTTGGTTGTCCCGGGGGTCGCATATAGACCAACCTCCCTTCAGTCCTTGTGCAATCCATTTTTCGATTCTGCAACCTGTGGTCAAGCTGCACCGTCAGATTGATGTATTCCGCACAGCCTTCAGGAGGATTGACCACTTGGGCTAGAACATCCTTTAGTTCCCCACACAATCCCCGATAAAATAGTGTGGTCCTCTTCTCTTCTGGCCAATTTGTCTGTGCTATGAGACGGTTAAAAGTGGCGATAAAGGTCAGCAGATCTTGGTTTCCCTGCCTGAGTGACAATAGTTTGTTATCAAGGGCTTGTCCTTGGGTGTGTCTAGCAAACAATTTTTCCATCTCCCGTTGGAATTCCCCAAAGTTTCGGAGTAGAGGATCATCCTGGTTTACTAATGGTATCTACCAGTCCGCTGCGCTGCCTCCTAAATATGAACGAACAAAGGAGACTCTTGCGCTATCGTTAGGAAAAGCCCAGGCTGGCACAGAAAGTGGAGGCGACACTGGTTCATGAATATAGCGTACTTATTGGGGTCGCCGGTAAAGCATTCAGGCGGGGCCAGTGGCACTGCACCTGGAAGCACCACTTGAACTGGTGGCGATGGCTCCGGCATAGGAAGATGTGCAAGCACAGGTAATGGAACCTGACCTGCGGGGTCTGAAGCATCTGTCTTGCCAAGTCGTCAGTTTGTTCTCGAGCTACAATAAGGTCCCTTCTTAAGGCATTGGTTTCTTGTCTGGAGGCATGAAAATCTGCCCATAGTTCCCCCAGTAGTTGGGCCAATTTGTCTGTTTCCAAGGTTTCCATAACGCCCAGGCAGAGATTCGGAGGGGCTTCGCGTTCTGCTACACTCACCTAGTCTTTGCGGGGACGTTGGGGCACGGTTGCAGCCCTCCCTGGAACCGACTCCCCTTGGTCAGGCTTGTTTGTTTGTTTGTTTGTTTATTTGTTTGTTTGGTAATGCACACCAAACCCTTGGGTAGCTGGGTGCAACAGAACAAGATAACTTAAAGCTGAGTTACAGAACATGTCAAATATATACACATACTTGCAAGAAATATATAATTGCTGCCACATCCGGTTACAGTAGAGTTGTGGAAGCACAGGCTCTCCTATTATGTAATACATGTTGTAGTCAAGGGGTACAATCAGTAGCAAATACAATGAGAGTGGTAGAGCTAGGTACAGGCTGAGCAGGTTATGAGTCATTTGTTCGTAGCCATTTGAGTACATTACGTCTAAATTTAGGGTAGGGTTGTTCCATTCTGAGATCTGCTGGGAGCGCGTTCCAAGATTGTGCTGCTTTTACTGGGAAACTGGCTCCACCGGCTTTAGTTCGTTTAAATCTGGGGGTTTCTAAGGCATTGGCAGATCTCACAGGGTGGGTAGAAATTCTCCTATTTATCCTTTCAGCAAGGTATGGAGGTGCTAGGTTGTTCAGGCATTTGGATGTGAGAGAGACTGTTTTAAGGAGGATCCTGTCGTTTATTTTTAGCCAGTGGACCTCTTTTCTCGAATTTTCTCTGAAGGCATTATTTTGCAATCTTTGAATTTTATCTGTGACATGTTTGTTTTTTTATTATTTTTATAGTAAACAAATACCCAACTGGGTATACAATTCCAGCAACTCTCGGATATGGCATGCTAGGGGTTCCATTGCGAGAGCAAACAGGACAGGGGAAAAGGGGCATCCCTGTCTCGTGCCTCATGTGGGGTATATATGTGTGGAGGGGGAGCCTTTTGTGTATATTGCCGCCCTTGGAGCCGAATATAAAAGCTTGACCCATTTGATGTATGTCAGCCCTAGGCCGGAGCGCCGGAGTACTTCAAAAAGGAAGGGCCACTCGATGGAGTCAAACGCCTTTTCGGCGTCCAAGGCCGCTACCGCCTTTGGTATGTCCGGATTAACATTATGCATAAGGGTGAACAGGCGCCTAAGATTATTCTGAGTAGAGTGCCCAGGAATGAACCCAGCCTGGTCGGGGAGAACTAGGGCCGGCATATGAGGGAGTATGCGTTCTGTGAGTATCTTGGCCAATATCTTATTGTCAGTATTAATAAGCTAGAGCGGCCTATAGGATGAGAGTCGCAAGGGGTCCTTTCCAGGCTTCAACAGGACAGTAATTAACGCAGACCTAGTAGACTCCGGAAGGGTGCTATTGGCCAGGGCGCTGTCATACATAGCAACGAGATGAGGGATGACCAGGTCCGCGTATGCCTTATAAAATTCGGCGGTGATCCCGTTCAAGCCGGGAGCCCACCCGTTGGGAAGTGACTTTATGGCCCTGCGGATCTCTTCAATAATAGGATCATTAAGGGCGCTCCCGTGTTCCGGATGCAACCACCCAATAGCAATTTCATCTAGATATCACAGTAATGCGTTGTGTGCGGGTGTGGCCCGCGATGTGCAAAGCCGATCATAGAATTCCCGGAATTCTTCATTGATCCCTCTAAGGTCTTGTATGCGAGTCCCATTTTGACCCTCAATCTCCACTACGCTGGTGGAGGGGCGCTCCCTTCTAACAGCCCAGGCTAGCGTCTTACTTGGTCTATCGCCCTCCCCATACTTGGCCGCTAGTATTGGGTCCCCTAAATATCTATCCTCCTCATTTGCTAGTTCACGAAGTTTATCCCTATGCGCTCTCAGCTCCTGACGGAGCTCAGGTGTATCCTGCGCACTCTGCTGCTTTTTCCACTCTCTTATAACGTCCTCAAGCTTTCTCGTGGATATCCTGATAGTCCTCAACACCCCCCTTCCTTAGATATACAACATCCACATATATATACTTTAAAGGCCTACCAGATCGTGCCCATGTTCTTTCCTATCTCTGTTCGGAATGCTATGTCCTCAAGGGCAGAGGCCCTGAAGCGCCAGCGAAGCTGGTTGGATGGACAAGTCGTGGGTCCGAATCTGACCAGTACTGGTGAGTGGTCAGACAGAGTTCGGGGTAAAATAGTCGCATCTCTTACCAATCTGAGTTTAGAAATTGAGGATATAACCTAATCTATCCTAGACGAGCTCCCATGCACCCCCGAGAAAAACATATTCTCCTTATCACTAGGATGCAGGATACGCCATATATCGTATAGATCATGTGTCTGTGAGATGCTAGACCACGACTTTGCTGCTTGAGGAAGGGTCGATTTGTCGTCAAAGCTCTATCCATGTTTAGTGAAAGGGCCAGGTTTAAATCTCCCACCCATATCACTTCATACCTGGAGAACCTATGTAAGTGACTTGCGTATTGATAAAAGAACCCTGGGGAGTCTGTATTTGGAGCATAAACATTTATTATCAGGAGCATAATTCCCGGAATCTCACAGGCCAGTATTAAGTACCTCCCCTCCACATCCCGGATTTGTTTGTGTAGTCTGTATTGTAATGATCTGTGGATATATGTAGCAACCCCTCTGGAATGGGAAGAATAGGAGGTGCCATATCTATGCGCGCCCCATCCAGCCAGTCCAGGAGGGGCAGTGCCCTTGTTTAAATGAGTCTCTTGTAGACATAGTATATTCACCCCATGATTTCTACAATAGTTAGATATAAGTCGCGCCTTCTTTTGGTTGGTCATCCCTCTAATATTCCAGGACAGCACAGACACATTCGTCCCAGAGTTACTACTTACTACGGTCAGGGCCATCTAACCGGCATGAATTAAACTTCACATTTCCCCCCGTAAAGTGGACATACATCTTAAGCTCTTCATCAACTTGATACGGCAAAGACATACTAATCACAGTGAACTTCTTAAGTAAAATTGGAGTCACACACCCAGATCGAGTATAACATTTAGGCCAGCACTTTGGCCTGCCCCCTCCCCATTCCCTCCCATGCCAGAAACAAGAACTTACCGGCTCCCGCCCCACCCCTCATCCCTTAACAGAAACCATAGTCAACCTAAAGAATCCGCAGTGGCTGCGGTTCGTGGGGTGCTAGCGGTGGCCAACGAGCTCCACATGCAACGGCCTCCAAAGCATCGCCACTGAGCCCTACTCGACCAAGTCAGAAGCCTGATTTAGATGGTTAAGAAGCAAACACGTTGGGGGGCATCCCGGCATTGTGCACCCTCAAGGACTGCGTGGGGGGGCCTGGGTGCACCACCAGGGTCAGGCAGATTCATTGCAAACCTCTCTGCAGCTTCAGGGGAGGTGAAGAAGGTTGTGGAACCACCATGCTGGATTCTGAGCTTGGCTGGGAATAACATTGCGTATTTGACTCCTTTTTTCCACAGGGTTGCCTTAGCTGCCTGGAATGATTTACGTTGATCTTGTACTCCCGGGCTGAAGTCGGGGTACAGCCGGATTACAACAGAGTCTCAGCGTAACTCCCCCCTCTCCCTGGCGGCCCTGAGGATGATGTCTCGATATCTGTAATTAAATATCCTAGCTATTATCGGGCGTTCCGGGGCACAAGGGGTGGTCGAGCGGTCAGGGACCGATGAGCTCTCTCCACCACAAACATTGCTGTAAGCGGAGGATTGCCCAGAATTTCCATGTTTCGACAAAGTTCTCCATATTTTCAATAGCAGTCGACTCGGGAACGCCAAGTATACAAACGTTATTACGTATGGAGTGTCCCTCCAGATCCTCATTCTTGGCTAGGACCTTCTTCACTGTCTGCTTCATTTCAGCTATTTCTCTCTGAAGAATGGCAACCTTGTCCTCGCTATCTCCAATCTGCTGCTCTGCTTCAGACATACGCCCACACAATTAATCTATTTGCACCGCCCATATGTCCACTTTACATGTTAAAGCGTCAATCTTTGCCCCTAGGTTGTCGGTGCTACCCTTTAGATCCATCAAAGTTTGATTTAGGGCTGCCACATCTAATTGGACTGAGTAGTTTCTTGACTTCGCGCTTACCAGTATACGCCCATGGGGCTGCACCCTAGGGCTGCTCAGTAGACTGCCTTTTGGCTAATCCCCTCCTAAAGATGCTCTAACTGCCCGACCCAAGTAGAATGTCCAGGACTGAAGCGGCAGCAGAAATCAACAGCGTCCCCCAAAGTCCAAGGAGCCGATATCAGCATACTAGGATGTAGTAGCAGGGTCCATTGGTAACCCTGTAATTTCCCCTCTTCACCGCTGGCCGCTATGTCAGAGTGCCCCCCGGGCAGCCACCACTGTCAGGAACCAAGCAATGAAACACAGCGTCCCAGTAGCAAAAAAAACTGAGGCCCCAGCTGCAGCCTTTCCTAAAATTGCCTCAAAATTGCCTCAGTTTCCCCAGCACTCTGCGGGGCAGGGTACTTGTCCTGTTTCAGTCCATGCACGCCAAAACAATCGCTAGGCGAGAAGAGGGGGCTCTACCGGCAGTGCTGGAGGCCCAGGATCAACTCACTGTGCTGTGTTTGTTAGGACCACAACTCTCATCCTGTCACGGGCGGCCGACAGCAGCGACTCTCGGGATCCAGGCAGCCACCGGCCTCAGGTCTCGTAGGCAGCCGCGACGGGTGTCTCTGGAAGACCGGGGGAGCAGGCAGCGGGACACCCCCCCGCCGAGCACGGCCGCAGCAATCACTGGCGTCTCCTGCCAGGGAACGCGGAGGAAGAGCTCTGCTCGCTTCGGTGATCCCCGTCCATGAGCCACCCAGCCCTCTCCCCGACTCAGCTCTCGGAGGGTGGGGGGAAATGGATCCACTCCGCCACTGCCCCCACGGGTCGCTGGTCTCCGCAGGCGGGGGTGCCACTACGACACAGGCAGAAGCGCAAAGCCCCCTTCGCACCTCAGGGGAGGATCGGGCTATAGTCCAGTGTCCCCAGCGTGGACTTGGGGAGGACTTTCAGATGGAGCCCCTCTAGGCGCTAATCCGGCGAGAGGCAGGCAGTAGGGTCGCACACGCAGGATACTCCCCGTCTCAGTCTTCGCCTTCATGTATCAGAGCAACGCAGCCGTAGAACCAACGTTGTTCGGGTCTGCATGACCAGCTTGGCAGCAATTTCATGCAGGCACCCCTCCCCCGCTCTCTCCCAGAGCACACGCACAGGGCTGTGGCCCACCAAGGTCTGCACTGCTCTTCCTTGTGCACCAAGGCCGCCAGGTTTGGGCTTAATGGAACCCCAAAGTGTTCATAATTCCGAATATAAGCTCCGAGGTTCGAGCCGGGACACCAGTACGCAGGATATTTGTCAGGATGTGAAAGCCGTTCCCGGAGCTTCTCAGGCAGCGGCCATTTTCTAAGCCGCGCAACAGCGCCCCCCCCATCCGTGACATATTTGTTAGCACCTGAGTACAAGGCATTACAATAATCTAGTCTAGACATTATGAGAGCATTGGCCAGGGTAATGCGGCTAGTGGTAGAGAGGAATGGTCAGCAGGCTCGGATGAGCTTACAGGTGTAGGCTGTTGTAGATGCAAGCGCCTTCAGACCATACCAATGGTATATAAGGCGCTATATAAATGCAAAATAACATAACATAACAAGTGAGTTAACTTGTTACTTGAAGGTGAGTGTGGAGTCAAGGTAGAATCCTAAAGTTTTAACAGCAGGCATCACCTTGATGAGATTGTTGTCAATATTGAAGGAGGCATAGCTAGGACTAAGTTTTTTAATGTTGGTTTCAGAGCCTAGGATTAGTATCTCAGTTTTATCGTCATTCAGGCAGAGGCTGTGGGATGCCATCCATGCCTGAATGAGGAGGTATATCTTATTTACTAAGACCGTGTCCTCAAGAACATTGCCCGAAAGGAGGATGAGGATCTGGGTGTCATCACATAATTTGTGTAGGTGACATAAGTCTGTCAAACTTATCAAACAAAGGCTTAGTAAATGTTATACATGGTGGGTGAGACACAGGATCCCTGTGGTACTCTGCAAGATATTTGAATCGGGTCAGCGGAAGCTGAAGGGGAAAAGACTCTCATTGTGCGGTTAGCTAGAAAGGATTGGACCCAGACTATGGCCTCCCCTGAAAGATGGGCAGCCGACATGAGGTGGTTGCATAAGACTGCATGATCCACCAGGTCCAAGGCTGCCGATAGGTCCAGCAGAAGTAGCATAGCTGTTTTCCCAATGTCCTTTAACTCGTCAATTTGTGTCTTAAGGTCTAGCAGGGATGTTTCCGTGCCATGAAGAGGGCGGAAGCCAGATTGCCGCGATCCTTGTAAGTGATTAGCTTCCAGGTAGTCCTGAATTTGAAGGTAAGCTACTCTATCAATAATTTTAAGTAGAAAAGGGACAGTAGTAATAGGTCTGTAATTGGTCAGGATGGTGGGGTCTAAGGTTTGTTTTTTAAGCAGGGGGAGGACCCAAGATTCTTTAAGATTATTGGGCACTGTGTTGGTTTTGAAGGAGGCAATGATAAGCTTAGAGATGAATGGGGCCAAGTCTCTAGCTGCATCCTTTATGATTTGGGCTGAGCAGCTGTCACCCTTACAATCTGAGGGTTTTAAGGAGAGTATAATGATCCCCGTCTCGGGGATAGAGATCTTTTTCAAACTGAACGGTGGGGTTGTCCTGTTCCCAGTGTGTTAGGGAGGTTGCTGCTCCAATGGGAGCAGTGAGGCCTTCTTCTTAGCTATTTTGAGTTGGAGAGATGAAATTCTATTCGACAGATCATTTTGTATGGCAGTGCACCATAGCTTGTCCTTTAGGACATTGTCTACCGGAGGGATTGTGGATTCCATTTCGAGAAGGATAGTGAAAAGTTCCTTAGTATTAGACTTAGCCTTGGAAATTATCTTGTTGAATATGTTGTTTTTAGTGTTAAGTATTTCTTTTTTGTAGAATTTGGAGTAGTCAGTTAGCTTGACTTTATTATCGTCGGTAGGGGAGTGAAGCCAGAGGGATTGGCGCTTTCTTTTTTGTAATCTTAGTTCTTTAAGTTGAGGCGTGAACCAGGTATTAAGATGAGATTTCTGTCTGCCTTTGCGCAATTTGACAGGTGCAATAATTTCCAAGGCCTTGATCATGCCGTTATTGAAGACTTCCACTAGTATATTAGGGTCTGAGTTATTGTCGAGGTTGTTGATGGATGGAAGGAGGTAAGGAAGTAATTTTTCCGCTGTGATATCCTTTTTTCTTCTAGTTAGGAGTGGGGATGCCATATCAATGGTTTTGGGGCTGAGGAGATCTAACGTGGACAGAAAGTGATTAGATGGTGATCAGTCCACGATTGCGGGGCAATATCAGTAATGGCAATATTACAATTCAGATCGGCCACCCAGTCAAGGGTCCTTCCTTTGATATGGGTAGGGGAGAGGACTTTTTGTGTGAGTCTATGATCTTTTAGTAGAACTGCTATTGATTGGGCATGTTTATTGTCAATGTCATTGAAGCCAAGATTAAAGTCCCCCAGCAGCAGAGTTTATGAGTGGTCTTTTGTGTTATTGGCTATAAGGTTAGTTAAGCCCTCCTCAAAGGTTGCCAGTGGACCCGGGGGTCTGTAAACCAGGTAGATAGTTAACGTGTGGTTATTGGATAGAGGAAGTTTAGCTGCGAGTATCTTGCATGATGAGCAAGATGGTGATGTGGCAAGTCTGATAGGTAGATTAATATAAGATATGATAGCTAGGCCATCGCCTCTAGCGTTAGGCCTGTCTGCTCTGAGTATCTGATAGCTATCAGGTACCTCCACCCTAAGGGTTGGTCCTGCTGCCTCATGAAGCCAGGTCTCGGTTATGGCAAGTAGGTCCAGATTCTCGTTGTTTAGAGTGTCAGCAATTTCTGTGGCGTGGGCCATCAGTGATCTGGCATTAATAAGCGATCCGGATAGAGTTAATATGCTATTAGTTTTGGGGGTGGAGGGAGGTTTAGTTACTGGTGTATTAAGGCTCGCAGGATTTTTGGGAATAGTAACAGCATGAGCCGAATTCAGGTTGTTAGGTCTGGTCACATGTACTCGCCTAGTCGGGAGTTCATTAGTTTGGGTGGCATTGTGTAAGGGGCGGCTATTTATATTGATTTATTTTGGTTCATAGAGACGTGTCAGTCTTGACCTAAGTCTCATGTTTCTATCCTTAGGTGGGCATGTTGAGATAGAGGCAAGGGCCATTATAGCAAGGAGACCGAGTGTAAGTAAGATAGACTGGGTCCTCTGGTTTTCATTCATATTCAGGGAGTTGATTAGGTCAGGTAACACAAAAGTGGGCTACTAAGTTTGTCACAGAATAGGCTGGTTCTAGTTATCACAGTAGGCTAAAATCACTTTTCACAGGGTGGGTTAAAATTACTTTTCACAGGGTAGGCTACGATCACTTTTCAAAGGGTAGGCTAAAATCCCTTTTACAGGGTAGGCTAAAATCACTTTTCACAGGGGGCCTCATTACGAGTATGGAGGTAGCCATGCCCTTAGTAAGGGCATGGCTGCCTCCATTCCGGGTTCCAGGGGCCTCATTCCGAATTGGGCGGTAAGGGTTAACGGTAACCGGTAAGGAGACCGGTGCCTTTAAAACCTTACCGCCCAATTCAGAGGTCCCTTAGCGGGAGCCGCAAAGAATGTGTGGTCTGACCACACGTCCTTTACAGGTCCCGCTAGGGGACCAGGGCGCTAATAACGGGCATGCTATTCGCGGGCCCATAATTAGAGCCTTCCCCATTCACATTGAGCCCTATGGGAGCTTAAATGGGAATGGGGAATGGTTGGTTGAATGGGGATTTACCGGGTCTGCACAGGTTGGAATGTCCCGGTAAGTCCCCATTCAACCAGACTGGACCCTGACCCGGTATTCACAGCACCATGGCTACCTCCAATCTCAGAATGATCCCCCAGGTCCGGGTTCCTTCAATGAGGAATTACCGGGCCATTCCAACCTTGGAGGACCCGTTAAATCCTCATTGAAAAAACCCATCTCCATTCCCATTGAGCCCCCAAAGGACTCAATGGGAATGGGGAAGGAGTTAATAACGGCCCGTTAATAACAGGCCTGTTATTAGCTCCCTGGTCCCCTTGCGGGACCCACTAAGGACATCTGGTCTGACCAGACGTTCTGAGCGGGTCCCGCAAGGGGACCTGTAATAGGGCATCCCGTAACGAACAGTGCCGGTCCCGTACCGGCAATGTTCATTACGGGAGCGCCAGGGTCGGAATGCGGTCCATAGTGGGCTAAAATCACTTTTCACAGGGTACGCTAAAATCACTTTTCACAGGGTGGGCTAAATCACTTTTCACAGGGTAGGCTACGATCACTTTTCACAGGGTAGGCTACGATCACTTTTTGCATGTCAAAATGCTGTTAACTAACCCAAATGCGGTAAAGAAGAAACTCTTTGAGCACGATTGGATCAAGACAACAGAAAAAAGAAGTGCCCATAATTGCATGGCTAACAGCCCAGTCGAAGCAAAGGGTGTGAATCAGACACTCCAATATATGGAATTGTTTCCGTGCAAAATTCTAAGGAAATATTATGTGAGATTCTGATTGAACCTGTACGAAACACGAGATGTCCTCAGTAACAGAAGAAATTGGACAGGCAAAGATATAAGATGTCGGTTTTGCCAAGCCGACACCGAAACCTTGAAACACTTGGTATTGAACTGCACCGGACATATAGTATTGAAGACTGTTGGACACGTCTGCACTGCAGTACTCATAAAAAAATTGTCGCTAGTACTTGCTTTGTTTCTCCAACAGCTAGAAAAAATGATGGAAAAAAGAGATGAAGAACCCAAGGTGCAGCCACCCTGAGGGAACAATTGAATGACAGGACGCAAGTGAAGTTATAAAAAGAGACTTGTGGTTTAGGCGAATGGAATGTTAAAGACTTTTATTTTTAGGGAGAACTGGATTATGTATGTATTAGGTAGGAATTATAAAGGATTCTGGTTCTTTCTTTTTAAAAAATTTGTAAAAACTAAAAGAAAAAAAAGAAAAAAAGAAAAAAAGAAAAAATCACTTTTCACAGGATAGGCTACAATCACTTTTCACAGGGTAGGCTAAAATCACTTTTCACAGGGTAGGCTGAAATCAACATTAGCATAAGGTAGGCCTGTCAAAAATTCACAGGATAAGCTGCCTCAGAACAGATATTGTTACCTGGTGTCAATTAACCATCATCTTGTCTGTTTGATGGTATGCAGACTTGGTAGGCTGTAAGTTAGAAGCGCCGAATAGTAATGCAAACCGTGGGGTAGAGCACATCTACTGACATATGGATACTGTACTATTACATAGCGGTAAGGGACCAGCATATATGAATAGACTCTGTTAGCAGTGTCATGGCTAAGTATGGCTAGGTGCAAAACAGTGTTGGGCAATACAACAGTGGTGACAAGTATACCAAGTTAGATCACGCGGGAGTATGCGCAGGCTAGTTCAATAATATAATCATATGCAGCATACTGATATAGTGGCAAGTGTGAAGATAAGTTCAGTGAACACGGTACTCGGGTAGGTCATCAGAGATGGCAGTTGAGATACGAGAAGTAAGAGCGTATCAACAGGACATTTAGTGTTATTGGAACATGCTTCAAGGCCAGGGGGGTAGGTAAAGTGTGCAGTAAAGTTCAGGACTATGAAATCAGAATTCGGTGCCAGGATGCAAGGCGATGAGATAAGAATGGCGATGGCTGTAGAGGGTTGGCTGAAGAGATCCCCTGCTCCCGTGTTGTGGACTGCGCTGGTTGTTGGTACTGCCCCTGCGAGAATACGAGAGGCAGTGAGAAAGCTGTGATATGGCTGTGGTCTCCCTCGAACCCTTCTTCCCAGAATGTGGTGAGCATGCGCCTGCCCATATAGTCTCACCTGTTTAATTATGATGGCGAGCTCTCAGTGCCGCACCTCACTGCAGGGGCGCTTTTAAATAGAACAAGTTTCTTCACTGGTCCATGTGCGTGGCAGCCCAGACCGGCTGTGGCTGAGCCACTTTTAAGGTAAGTATCCTTCGATAATGATTATTGTCTGTGTTCTTTTGTAATGTAATTTCCCTTCATTATTGTCCGTATTGCTTGTAATGTCTTTCCTTCTTCCCAATAGGCGATATGAGACCCAGCGGAATTGCGGTGCAAGAAGCAAGCCCAAATGGAGACAAAGAGAGGTCATGATGTCCCAATAGGTGGTACGTTTGGTTCTTAGGTCAAGCACGAGGATTGGTTTGAGCGCAACCTTAGCATAATGTCTTTATAGTTTTTTCTAACCTCGTTTGTTCTTTGCTCTTGCAGGGATGGCCTGGCGAATTCTGACCAGAATGCTGTTATCCGAAGATCTGCCGGCGGTTGAATCCGCGATGATGCTGGCCGAAGATGGACTCACGAGTAAGTGTTGAGGCTGGGAGTCGGGATCAGCTAAGGATGCGCTCCGAATGCGGTTGCTGCTGGAATCAGGTAAGGATGCGCTCCGACTGCAGTTGCTGTTGGAATCAGGGAAGGATGCGCTCCTACTGCGTTTGCTGCTGGAATCAGGTAAGGATGCGCTCCGACTGCATTTGCTGCTGGAGTCAGGTAATAACGTGCTTCAGGCGATGGTTATTGATGGAATCAGGTAAGATGCGCTTCAGGCAGCGGTGAGTGTTACGCTGCTATAAGCAGACTAACGCGAAGCACTTGCATGCGGGCGGGGGCAGGCTTAAATAGCCTGGTCTCGGCCACGCCCATTAGTTCTGACTTGTGGCCCCACCCTGCCACTCCCAGAAGATGTTGTATGTGCAGCCCAATGCCCGACCTGGAGGCATGTGGAGGCCCTGCAGGGGAGAAAATGGCACGTGCACCAGAATAAAAGTGTGCAGAGCACACTTTCTCATGAGCCTGGCGCCAAAGGCGCCAGGACTGGGTCCAACTGGACCCTTTATGTAGTGTAGCTTGTGGTTCTTGCCCTGTGGCCATGACAAGAATGGGGGAAACAGCTGATAGAAGGGGGGAATCTCGGAAATTTAAGGAGGTTAACGACCGCTTAGGCCTGATAGATGTTTGGGAAGCACAGACAAGGGGCAATGGTAGTGAGACTGTCCGGCAAGCACTGTTTACATATTTTTCAGCAGTTCACAAATCCTTTTCCAGTATCGCTTGGTTGTGGGTGGATGGGAGTACGGTGCCAGAGATTCAGAAAACGGTAGTGATAGCAATCCCCTGGTCAGACCATGACCTGGTATTGGCGGAATTTGGGGTGAGGGACAGGTGCGCCAGGGAGGAACGTTGGTTTTGTAACAATTTCCTGCTTAAGGAGAAGGGGCGGGACAGTTACTGCTACAAAACATTAAGGAATATTTTCAGTTTAATGATACAGGGGAGGTATCCACGGATATACTCTTGGAAGAGTTTAAAACCACAATACAGGGTGCACTGATAGGGATGGGTTTGAAAGCAAAAAAGATGCGGGAGAAGGAGAAACATTTGAGGATCCAGATTGATAGCTTAGGCCCACTGGGATCAGTAAAACAAGATTACAGGAGCTCAAAAAGTCCAGGGCAGAATTATAGGCGCTGTTAGCCTATAAAACTGATTGGGCGCTGAAACACCTCAAACAAAAGTACTATGAAAGAGAGGAAAGGGTAAATACATGTCTTGCATGGAGATTGCGTGGTCAAACTAGAGCTAGAAAGGTTAACTTAATTAAGGATGCAGACGGGATGGAGACCAGGAGTAACAAGGATATTTGCTGCCTTTTATGCAGGTCTTTACGCATCAGTAACTGAAGGCAATCAGGTAGGGATCCAGACCTACTTGCAGGGTGTAAACTTGCCTAGGCTCTTGGCGGACAACGCACAGTTGCTGGAAGGCCGTATTGAAGGTGGATGAAATTATATACACTATTAAAGGGATGAAGAGTGGGAAATCCCCGGGGGAAGACGGTCTCACAGTGAGATTCTATAAGATGTTCAAGTCATCGTTAGCTCCCATACTTGCCAGGGTGTTCAACAAGGTATTGGGGGCAAGTCACTCCAAAAAACGATGCTTAAAGCTCTCATTACAGTTATCCCTAAGGAGGGGAAAGATCCCAGTAGTTGCTCATCATATAGGCCAATATCTTTACTTAACACGGATGTTAAGATTCTATCGAAACGTCTAGGAAATAGACTGGATAAGCTCCTACTAACATTCATTCACAAAGATAAGGAGGGATTTGTTAAAGGTAGGCAGGAGGCAGATAATGTTCGCAAGACCTTGAATCTTATCTGTTGGGCAGGGAAGGGGACTGATCAGGCTTGCCTTGTCTCTTTGGATTCAGAGAAGGCTTTTGACAGGGTAGAGTGGGGCTTCCTTAATGAGGTCTTGACTAAATTTGGTTTTGGGGTCCACTTTCTTACTTGGGGGCGGGCTCTCTATGACGGCGAGAGTTTCTGTGAATGGCTCGATCTCGTAGGAGTTCCTGTTATAAAGAGGTACTAAGCAGGGACCCCTGTCTGCCCTCCTTTTTGTCTTGCTAATAGAGCCACTGGCAGCAGTCATGCAGGAGAATCCAGGAATTAGAGGCATTGTAGTTGATGGGACAGAATTTAAGCTGTCACTGTTTGCTGACGACGTCAGGACAAGGAAGATTCTCTATCTGAGTTAATGCAGGTCTTCGAGGACTACAGGAGGCTGGCGAGGCTGAAAATGAATTACACTAAATCCTCCCTTCTTCGTTTGGGGGTAGAATCTCGGGGGATCCTCCCTTCTTAGTTTGGGGGTAGGATCTCAGGGGAATGCAGGTAGGGAACCCTGGGGTAAGCTATCAAGGGCAAGGGAATCGATGACTTATCTGGGGGTCGTAATTCCAAGTAACCTGGAGCACTTTCATAAACTGAATTATGACCCACTAATGGTGAAATTAAGGAGTGATTTTAAGAGATGGTCGGAGCGAACACTATGCCTGACAGGGAGAATGACGGTGGGGAAAGGAATGTACTTTCGAGGCTCATATTTCTTTTTCAAATGCTCCCGATGGTTCCCCCAAAGGGGTTTATGAAGGAGGTTGAAAGCATGTGTCTCAACTTTGTGTGGCAAAGAAAGAAGGCGCTTATAGCAAGGGATACCCTGTGTTTGCCCAAATCGCAAGGGGGGTTTGGATTCCCAGATTTCTCCCTTTACTTTAAGGCAGCCCAACTGCGAATCATGTTAGAACACATGTTGGGAAATCTACAAACATATTGGACGTACCTGGAAGATTGTGCCACGTCCCCGAAGAAGGTACGAGATTTGTGGACACCCACAAATATTTCCCATGGTGGTGCGCAACCATCCTACATTGAGGATACTGTGGACATGATGGCCAAATTCGAAAGTTAATAGGGAATTATCCACTTGGCCCTTGCCATTGGGATCTTTATGGGATTGCCCTTTCTGGTTGGGCAATAGGAATTTTTGAGGGGCACAGAATTGGGCAGACAGGGGCTTGGAGAGAGTAGCACACTTACTGCGGGATGGTAAATTTAAGGAGTACGAGGAAGTCAGAGATATGTTGGGATGGGAGAACTGTGGGATCTCGGATTATTTACGTTTGAAGGGGGTGGTGTTGGACCGACGATGGGCGGGGGAGTTGGTAAGGGATCTCACTCTGTTTTAGTCAGTTTTGGAGATGTCGGTTTTCAGGAAAGGTGCCATTTAGAAACTATATCAGGCCCTCATGACGCCCCGTGCAAAGATTAAAAGGAACTTTAAGGGGTAGTGGGAGAAGTTGACGGGGTCACCGGTGCAAGATACATTATGGGACATATTATACAAGGTGACATTTCATGGGAACCTCTCTACCCACGCAATTGAGCACAATTTTAAGATTCTCCATGGCTGGTACTTGGACCCCGTTAGGGTCTCTAAGATGTTTCTAGGGGTGTCCCCGTTGTGCGCGAAGGGATGTGGCGAAGCGGGAACTCTAGCACCTGTTTGGTGGGACTGTCTCCGCATTTGGATCTTCTCGACGGAATTGCTCGGTTGGATAAAGTACATTACAGGGATCCCGATACCACAGTGCGTTTGGGTGTACTTCCTGAGGGATATGGCTCTTACGTATTTCAGAGGATGTGGGAAGCCCTGCTCTGAGCAGGCAGAATACTAGTGGCACAAAATTGGAAGACTTCTTTGCTCCCACAGAAGGGGGACTGGCTTAGGAAGGTGTGGGAGGTCTACTTGAGGGAGAAGCTTACCTATATGGCCCATGATGATGTGATGTCTTTTACGGAGGAGGGGGGTTTGTTCACAGACAAGTATGGTTCAGGGGAGAGGAAGGGGATGGGATCGCCCATTGTAGAGGGAGGGGTTAGCAGCCCGCAGGGAAGAGAGGGGGGGTGGTATCAACAGGGCGTCGATGCATGAATTTGACCTAAAGAAAATCAATAAAGCATGGTTTTTAGGTGTCAATTTTAATGAATTGCTCTATCTTTTAACTGTACCCTGTGTGATAAAGTGCCTTATAATGGTATTACTAATTTAACTTATTTTCATTGTGGGACTGAAATCATGTTTTAAATAGAAGTGAAACTGCAGGTATCGGGATGCAAAGACAAAGCGACTTTAGGCCAGGCACACTTCATTAAACTCAGGTGACTTGGAGGGCCATAAATGTGGTCCTGAAGGGCCGCCTTTGGCTCGCGGGCCTTATGTTGTGCAAACCTGCTATAGAGTATCTCTATGGGGTAGGTGTGGGTGGTCTGGGAGGACACGGTTTTCCTCGAGTTGGGGGGCCTGGCAATGAGTAGAAGCAGCAACGATCTTCCGAGTACATAAGAGCTGTGGATATATGTAATTGAATGTTATGAGGACAAATCCTAGTGTGCCATGTCTTGTTAAGTGTTATTCTTTTCTAAATTGTTGGTTCACGCGACAATTTGCACAGGGGATGCCTATGGCTGGGGTATTGGTCAGCTGGTAAAGGATTAGGGTGGGGTACATGAGTGGGGAGTCATGAGCCTTAGTTGCCCCAGTCAGGGTACTATAGTATTGTCACTGCTTTCTGTAACAAGGTGATAATGTAGGATTTTTCGATCGTGTGAACTGTGTTATGTCTGATTAAGTTTTATTTGTTTATGAGTAAAACTTTAAAGGAATGGTTCAGTCAAAAATGTTTATTGCCCCTACGGGTCGGCCATGTGGTTTTAAGCCTAAGTCGCTCGATTTTAGAAAAATTTCCTATGGACCTTAACTGAGTTTTCGTCCATTAAACGCACGCGAAAACAGGCATCAGGGAGCTGCCATTTTGTGATAATCCTATCATTTCCCCCATCGCCCGGGCTGACCTGCTTTTGCGGCACTAAATCATATCCCCCACCCCTGAGCCTGTCATCAGCAGACGCGTACCGCCCGTTTCACAACGCCAAAGCACGTCTCGTGTCAACATTCGCTGCGCTTCAGCTAATGACGTGTCGCCATGGAAATGGCAGGACGCCTCTTTCCTCAATAAGTATAAACAGACCGTTTCACAACACACAGCAGCAGATTTTCGATTCCATTCCTCTCTCTGTGTTACTTTGAGTATCCTGTGACTCGTTTCTGTGCTCTGGTCAGCTTCCTTCATTGCTTGTAGCCCGTGTGAACAGATACCAGTACCACCGCTATTAATTATTTTAGTTTGTTTAACACACAATGACTACAATAATGCCCTACATGTACGAGCCCGAGTATACCGAGGAGGAACTACTGGAAAGGGAAACACGCGAAAACGATGGGTCTTTGGACGGCAGTTGGGAGGACGATTCAACAGCTGAAGAGCCTGGACCTAGTCGCATGGACGGTGTTTCCACCTGGTGCACATGCAATCGGTGCGAGCTAATGCCAACCGAGGACGAGAACTGCTGCTGCTGTGAAAACTGGGGATGCGTGGCCTACATTTCGGAAGGCGAGCCACGACTGCAATGCATCACCGAGCTGCCAGACTTCAGGGCAGCCTGCCTCACACGGTCCGTGTTGAGGATAATGATGGTGCTTATGCACGAACTTCGCACAACTGTTCGTCCTCGTAATCCGAGTAACGAGTAAGTATACTCTGCTTGTCATGCCACTCCTATTTCATGGTCTTCTACTATATCCAAAATTACATATACATATCATTGTAACACATGAAAGTCGTTCAATAGTGTGCAGTGTCTAGATAGCATTTGTCCGAGCAGAATGCCATTAGTTACAAGAATTGTCATTGACAACAAACGTTTATTAAACTTATCTTGGTCATTTAAAAACAGTTTGTTTCATTCCTTTTCACAGGTGGTACAGGCTGGTGGCCTATCGTTCCTTTACATGGTGGCTTCAAGGGAGGCTTGGACACCGCGTTCGAAGAGTAATACCCGCCTGTGCCATTCGTGCCATAAGAGAAACGTTCCCAAGTGACAGCGGTCAGTACAGGGGATTTTCTCTCGCTGTGCTGCAACCTGACCTGTACAATGTTTAAAGTCTTGTATTTTTGTGTCATCAAAATAAGATACAAAATAAAGCACCACATATATTTTAACAACGATTGTTTCGATTTTTTAAATGAATCAAGTGTGTCTCCATTCAAGGATGGACGTCAGACATCTGTGCTCCGAATGGGTGAAGGTCAGGTCGCTGTGAAGCAGGGTGGTTACTATCTAAGCTAACATAATATATTCTCAATAATGCATGCACTAAATAACACTTGTTCAAAGTCTTTCAGTCGGTTATGTCTCTGTAAAAGTCACACATATATCTATACTATCAATTAACATTGGATTATACAGGCCTTAGGTTAAGGGTCTTGACCACTATAATACACTGTTTGAAGTGTGGGTCTGTGCTCACAAGAATCTCGGGTATGTGGCATTTGTTATTGATAGGCAACGATATACTGCAGTAGGGGTCAAATGTTAGTTGGGGATCTGCTAGGTGGGCATCATGGCGTGGTCAGTGGTCTGGCACATGAAGAGAATACCTTGCAGGGACACAGGGTCAGAATGGCAGTAAGTTTCCACTGGAGAGGGTGCGTGGGCAAGGACACGTTTGTGGAGATGAACGAGCTATGTGCTTAGTTCAGGCTGGTTCACATGCACGACCGTGATCTCAGAGGAAGTGTGATGTGTTACATTTATTAGCTGTTGCAAATACGTCTGGAGCTTTCGAGTCATAGTGGGAATGAGGGTGGGGGCCATGTGCTCTGCGCAGTGAGGCCTGGTCACCAAGATGGAGTGGAAAGGGGGTACAAAAATGGATGCCCTGTGTCCTGCTCAGTGGTCCCATCTACGCGAATGTCATCCAAAGTTAACATCACATTAGGGCAAGGGGCAAACCCACTACTGGAAGCACTTGGTACGAGTTTCTACTGAGAAGTAAAGGATGAGAGGGGCGTGATGGCCCCTCGCTCCCAGACACTTGCCTGCACGCCCCAGGCCCATCCATCCCACCCCCTCTATCAAAGGTGGTTCGCACCCAGGGATGAGCGCTGGCATGGGGGGATGTCACGGGCGCAAACGGCCAAGGTGGCAAACAGCATGTACACTTCAAAATGTATCCCACGCCCAGGGGCCATCGCTCACATGGCCTGCTCAGACCCCGTGTCTACAGGCAGGCCTCGCCTGAGGCAGGCCGCTCCCCTGCAATAAACATAAGTGTGTCTCCATTCAACAGTCTTCCTGTTCCTTATCTGCACGCCCCAGGCCCATCCATCCCACCCCCTCTATCAAAGGCGGTTCGCACCCGGGGATGAGCGCTGGCATGGGGGGCTGTCACGGGCGCAAACGGCCAAGGTGCCAAACAGCATGTACACTTCAAAAGGTATCCCACGCCCAGCGGCCATCGCTCACATGGCCTCCTCAGACCCTGTGTCTCCAGGCAGGCCTCCCCTGAGGCAGGCCGCCCCCCCTGCAAACCACATAATACCACGACATACACACGTCATTCATTCACAAACACACCCCTGTTTCTAATACTTTATAAACCACTTGATATGTCTCATGAGAACATCTTTGTGCTTTGCAAGTCAACTCCTGAACCTTCTACCTGAGAAGCACTGAGATCTATGCTAATCCTCTTGTCGTCGTGCTATCTGTGACCGCTTTGAGCAAACTTGTCAGTGTGCTACCTGTGGCCATCTACCTGTTCTCCTGCAACATACTGCTCGGCCTGCTGAATCTAACTGTTTGTTGGTCAAGGTAAGGCCATGTATCCTAGTCATATTTCGGTCATTTTTACATTTCTATCTATTTGCGATTATAGTACCCAATAGAGCTATGGTCATTGGTCTCATTGCCATTGACTTGAGTTTCAATTGTTATGCTATCAATAGATCTATTTATTTTCATCTGTGTCAATTGTCATCGAATTGCATCATTCGGGGGTCCAGTCCATAATGTAAGCATGCTTCCTTTTTGTGCAAGACAGAACATCCAAGGGACGAGTCACATGTTCAGAGTTTAGTCACATAATTTAAAAAATGTCTGTAACTTATGCAAATACTAAGCCGCACATGATGAACTGGTATAGTTCCGGCGACCAAAACAAACCTTGCATTGAGCATGGTATGGTATGGTTCATTTACTTTTTTATGACATTTTTATTCATCAAGGTTTTATAATAATCTTGATATTTACTTTTCAGAATTTTCAACAATGCCTGCCTGTTCGATTAGCGGTTGCCCTTCGAAGACCCATGCTAAATCTGTAGGCACTACAATGCATGTATTCCCGAAAACTGTTGATCGAATAAGAGAATGGGTCAGACATTGTGGATATCCACTGAATGAGCTGGAAAGTAGAGTCCAACAAGTCTTTGAGGACAAGAGGGGTGATCGATACCGCATCTACAGCCGGCACTTTCCCTCGAACATGTACACCACATCTTGGGTAACAAAGAAGAATAAACGGCGATCGACGCGAAAATTGCTTGCAAACGCTATTCCCACTCTATTCGTCCACATTCCGAGACTGGTGAGTCAAGTGTCTATTTTTAGCTTTAGGCCTTGCGGTAGTGTGTAGGTAGCCGAATGGATTCATTGATATTTTAGGTGTTGTTTCCAATTTGTAATACTTTCGACATTGATATGAGTGTATAGCTTTTTGAATAATGACATTTATCAATATATTATTTTTAGATTTCAAAACCCACAAACGAGATCTATATATGGGCACGGAGAAATGTGCTATATTGCGCATTACTCAAGTATTCTGTCTCCTTACATGGCAATTTTAAATATTGGCATTTCATTATCAAACAATGATTTACCTTTACAACTTCTTGACTATCCCTTGAATCTGAAGCAAGAATATTCTACTTCCGTGACGTGCTCGCAGTTATCAACCACTTCTAGCGCGTATCAGGTAATCATACTTGGCTATTCCGCTACAGACTTGTTTTATGCATGTCAAGTAATAGGTTTTATGTATCGTGTGATTATTTTACCAATTGTTTGGTTAGTGCTTTCCAATTGATATACACCTTAGTTGTGGTCCCCTGGTGTTTGTTTTCAGTTATGATTAGTGTTATCCATACTAATGCAAGTACTGTCTTTCAGGGAGATGCTGAAGCGTCCACCACATTGACAACAGCCCTAAATGTTCTTCAGCAGCACGAGGTATGGATACTGACAGCTCCATCGACTGTGATCATCAGGACTGGAACACTTGTCATTTGATTGTTCTAAACCATGTTTCATTCGTGGTTAGCCATTGATATGTACCTGTGTGGTCGACCCCAAGTGTGTGTAGTGTTTTCAATATTGTAATCCCTACTAATGCAAATACTATGTTTCAGGCAGTTGTTGAAGCGTCAACCCACGCACTTGATGCGGAGCCTGACATTCAAGTAATTCCAGGGGAAGCAGGACCATGCGGATACGAATCGGCGCAACCGCTTTCGGAAGTGCGCACCACATTGACAACAGCCCTAGATATTCTTCAGCAGCACGAGGTATGGATACTGACAGCTCCATCGAGCGTGATCATATAACGTGATTCCATTTGCTATATTTTCTTCCCTATTAACGCAAGTACTGTGTTTCAGGGAGACGATGGAGCTTCCACTACAATCACAAGATCCCATTTAGATGATGCAGATGTAAAGAAATCGGAGAAATAAGTCGATTAAATCTGATCATATTTAAATATTCCTTGATTCTTTTAGACAATGCAACATTTGTGGTTATCTCTTTATATGTACCTGTGCCGTCGACCCCAAGTGTGTGTTATGTTTACAATATTGAAAACCATACTAACGCAAGTACTGTGTTTCAGGGAGTTGCTGATGCCTCCTCTTCAATACAATCATTTGTGGCAGTCCATGCAGAGTCAGAGGTATGGATACTGACAGCTCCATCGAACTAGGTCATCAGAGCTTGAATACTTGTCGTTTGATTGTTCCACACAATGTTTAAATCGTGTTTGGCTATTGAGATGTACATGTGTGTTCGTCCTCACGTGTGTTTATGCTAACAATATTTTGATACATAGTAATGAAAATACTATGTTTCAGGGAGTCGATGGAGCCTCATCCCGTGCTGTCTATGCGGATACAGAAAATATAGTCGTTGCATTGCAAAAGGAATGGGAGACATGCGGATACGAATCGGAGCAACAGCGTGCAGATGTTGAAGGTCGAGTCAAAAAAGTTGCAAAGAAAAGAAACAAAAATAAGGTTAGTTACAAACAGTTCATAACTTTAGACATTTTTTTGTGCTGGGGACTACTTTATGTTTTTTTCCAGTCAATTGTACTATACTTTATCTTGTGTTTAAACTGAACATCCCTTTTCAATCTGTCCTCTAGTTACCCGTGGGTCTACAAACTTCACAGACAGTGAAGCGAATGAGAGATGTTGCTTGCCAGACCATTTACACTATGGAGGCTATGGAGGAACTATTAATTCAGACGCGGCGTGTTGAGACTCGAAATGCTCATGTCCAGTGGCCAGAAAATGAAATGAATGTGTCCGGAGAATCCAACAAAGTTGTGTTGGACCATTGCTACAGTACCCATCAATGTTGAAGTAGCAGATGTTGAAATGATAGAGAATGAACCAGCAGCAGCATTCACCGACGCATCAGAACTTGATAGCAGCGATATTTCTTTCAAATGTGGATATATGTCCTCAACGTCACAGGCCGAAATAACTTTGACGCAGGATGACAGTCTAATGAAAGAGGGCAAATACATAGGGACTCATTACACGGTAGGCGTTAAGGGTTTACCGGTACCGGTATTTTACCAGTACCGGTAAATCCTTACCGGCTTACTACAAGGTCCCTTTGCGGGTTGGGGATTTTAACGCCTGCTTTTTGCAGGCGTTAAAAACCAACCCGCAAAGGGACCCAGGGAGCTAATTACGGTACCACAATTTGCGGTGCTGTAATTAGCGCCTTCCCGATTCCCATTATGCCCTATGGGGCAAAAATGGGAATGGGGAAGGGCAATGGTGGAAGGGGGAATTACCGCCCCTCCAACCTTGGAATGGGGCGGTAATTCCCCTTTCCACCAAGGCGGTGCCGGTATTTTACCGGCATGAACCATGGAGCTAATTGCGCCATGGGTCACCGCCTACCGTGTAATGAGGCCCATAGTATTCGACAGTTGTTTGATGGATATTATAGGTATGCTGAAATGTGGGTATTCCGTCAGAGGGAAAGTATGTGGGAAGCCATTGATTCATGTGACTCGTCAAAAACAAGGCAGTAACGTCACAATACATGCCGCCTGTAGATTAAATCATACGTTCTCATGGTCTGCACAACCGACGCTGGGGAGACTGCCAGCAGGCAATCTACTGTGTGCAGCTGCATTACTTTTTAGTGGCTCCAGTTTTAGAAAGTTAGAGTCCTTCTTTCAGTTTGTGGGACTCCATTTAATTTAAAAAACGCAGTACTACAAATACCAACATGATTATCTGTTTCCGGTCATTAGTGATGATTGGAAAATTGAACAATTGTCTCTAGCAAGTACATTCGAAGGCAAACGATTCAGGCTAGCCGGCGATGAACAGTGCGACAGCCCTGGATTTTCTGCCAAGTACTGCACCTATCACTTTCAGGACATGGATAGTAAGAAAATTGTGAGTTCGGTGGTCGTGCAGGTAACACAATGTACATCCTCAGTGGCCATGGAGAAACTAGGATTTATAAAATCAGTGGAATATCTGCAATCGAGGGGAATGCACATCGACCTCATAGCCACGGACAGACACGTTTCAATTGCCAAGACAATGAGCGAGCAATCGAGGGGAATGCACATCGACCTCATAGCCACGAACAGACACGTTTCAATTGCCAAGACAATGAGAGAGCAGTTCCCACATATTAAACATCAATTTGACCTATGGCATCTTGCTAAATCAATCAATAAGAAAATCTCGGCTGCAGGGAAAAAAAAAGGTTTGGAAAGTATTTCAGAGTGGTCCCAGTCTATCAGCAACCATCTTTGGTGGAGCTCCAAAACTTGTCAAGGGTCAGTGGAAATACTACTTGAAAAATGGCGGTCACTGATGCACCACTGTACCAACGACCTACATTTCCACCAATGTGAACATGGCCCTTTGTCCCCAGTGGAGGCACGGAAAAGAAGTGGTTGAATCCATCTTCACCGACACACAAAGCCATTGAGAAGATTGTTTTCGATAAAACTCTATCAAGATATTTGAGGGGACTGACAGAATTCTGTCACACAGGAGGTTTGGAGGTGTTCCACAATATGTGCCTGTAGTACAGGCCTAAGCGCTTGCATTTCAGCATACAGGGCATGAGACATAGGACTCTACTTGCCGTCTTGGCCCATAACGAGAATCTCGGCCGTGAACAATCTAGGACTACGGGTAATGTAAGGATGCCTCGCTACACTAAGGCCTTTTCAAAAAGAAGTAAGCAATGGGTGATCAAACCAGTCTATGAGGAAATGGAGTTCGACTTTGCCACTGTGCCATGTCCACCCAAAGGAGAGCTGGTTGTGAAGTACAAATCCCGGTTTAAATAATTGTAATACGATTGTCTTTTTGTAAATAAATGTTATTGTACAGTGTGCATACAAAGTACGCTAACCCCTACCTTCACCATCCTGGGTGCCGAACAACCTGGGTGTCATCTTTGAATTCTCTTTCTATTCACCTCATATTGCTGACCTTGCCTATATGTGTATGTATATATTTTTGTTGATGTAACTAATTTTTGCAATCTCTTGTAAATGCTGCGCACTGTTAACCAAGGGGAGGCTTGCGTATTGCAAATAATAAAACAAACGAACAAACAATAAATCTCACTTTCAACTCAACTCCTCGGGTACTTTATACTTTCCATGACCGTCCCCAAAAAATTAAAAGTCTCAATAGTTATGGTTCTTTGGGGCTTCAAAGCTCGCAGACAACGAGGACAAAATTGGGGGCCTTAGAACGCGCCAAGCGAGCCGTTGCAGATGGGAGAGAAGCCAGTTCGCATTTGCACATTGAGGCGCAGTACATATATGGATTTGAAACTTCAAGTTCTCACAGATGCCTTTACTATGGGATGTTGCAAAGAAAGAATGCATGCTCATTTCTAGTGAAGGTCAGCGGCTTTGATTTTCAGCTCGCGCCCTGAAGAGGCCCACAACTCGCACTGGCTGGCAGTATAAGGTTCTATTGTTTTTTGACCTTGAGAGACAGGGACCATGCCGAAAGAACTTCATTTGCAGGGGGGGAGGGGGGGGTGCAATAACGTAAGAGACGATAAGGCAGAAAATTCTGAAACTAGACCGAGTTTCCTGTTAGTTTAGTATATGAAAAATCGTTGTCAAGAGCACAGTGGGATTTACGGACCGCATAACGCAGAGACACAATGCAAATTGCAAATATAATGTAAGTAACTCTATAGACGCTTTTATACCGGAATGAAGAATTAATGAATGGATGCATGAATACATGAATGAATGAAGAGCTTGGAAAACGTTTGTGGTCGTCCTTGTAGCGGGCACATGGGCATGCAAGTCCACATTCCACACGAATGTAGACAAAAAGTCGTTTCTCATTGTGTACTAACCTCGATTTATTTCGTTACTTTTCGCATTGATTTTAGAGCCGAACATACTCCATTGCACTATCCTTAAAAGCAAATAGTTTCAGCTCGGCCGTAATAAATAAAATGAATAATATTAATAAAGATCGGCTGATGAGACTAATTATACATTTTATGTTTTCAAAACAGGTATATCCTTCCCTTTTGCTACTGCCACCAGTTTCAGACACCGGCAGATAGTTTTTTCAACCGCCAGCGGCAGCTTAATGTAAACAACTGCACAATTCTGATGATTTTATGAGACGATCGCCAAGGGCCCATATGCCCTTACGCGGTACTAGCGGCTAGAAGCAACATATCAACCTTTACGCTGGCCTAGTGCCTACTTGATGGAACAGCCTTGCGGTTCTACGTGCGACAAAAGTGCTTCTTTTAATGAAAACCAACACCCTGTGTGCCATAAAGGAACAGCGCGTGACTCACGATAAACTTCTACGGATTTGCGGATAGAGATAAAAGAAAATAAATGGCTTTCGGAGTTCATATGGCAATTGATGAATATTCTATAAACATTTAATGTCAAATAAATGAACTTTACCAAATGTACCGTGTTGCTGTTTGATTTTAAAGTACAGTTTCATATTCCGAATTGTGGCGCGCTGTGTTGTGAGTTGATCTGTGTTGGTTTCCGGGTTCTGTGTGAAGTCGCGTAGAAGACGACTGGGCGCGTTTGCCTACGCAGCACAGAAACGTCACGTAGAGAGGTGGGGAATATGAATGTTTTGATAATGTCAGGCTCAGGGGTGGGGGATATGATTCAGTGCCACAAAAGCAGGTCAGCCAGGGCGATGGGGGAATTGATAGGATTATCACAAAATGGCAGCTCCCTGATGCCTGTTTTCGCGTGCGTTTAATGGACGAAAACTCGGGTAAGGTCCATAGGAAATTTTTCTAAAATCGAGCGACTTAGGCTTAAAAACACATGGCCGACCCGTAGGGGCAATAAAACATTTTGACCGAACCATTCCTTTAATAAAAATTGAGTTACAAAATAAAAAAAAAGAATTTGTGGGAAATCCATTCTTTTAAAGGATAACGTACTAAAGCCAGTACGCTTTAGGGATCCAATCCCTGTTCTAGGAAAAAGTGTACTTTGATTTCTGACATCACACCCAAAGTAGTTTGTGCTACAGGAGGTGGTGGGGACAGGAAGGAAAGACAGAGGCAGTGAGAAACAACATGGTGGAACCTTTCTTCAACTTCAAAGAGCTCCCTTTATCTGCACTAACACCACCCCCTTCCCCTCTCAATAGAATCAAAGGGCTTTAGATGCCGCACCACAATGTGAGACATAGCCTTTTCTGAATGGTTGTGCCCTTAGATTCCTGTTCCAGGCCAGCTTCCTGTGGAGGGGAGTCTCTCGTTGGAGGGATTATCTGCCCTCACAAAGGAATAAAGAGAGGCAATGCCCTAAGGCTACATTCATGCCACACGTGCGAAGGTACAGCCTTTCTGGGGAGAATACACATAATCCTTTCGAAGCTGAACTGGAATCACAGGGCTGATATGTGTGATATCTAATTGATGTGGCTTGGGTAACTGAGAGATTCTAGCCACCATACTGTAAACTCAGGAATGGCTTTTATTTACAGTTTGACTTACCACCAGGACAGCAGTCTTATAGTTATGTAGTTATGGGAGCAGTGCTGCAGAGATTTGGCTGTCAAGAGGGAACCTGTGACCTCTGAACCTGCTCTGTGCCACTGGTAAAGCAAACGCTAAAGATCAGGATACTGAGACAACTGATCACAGGTGTGAACTATGCTTTTTGCATAGAGAATTTGAAAGGAGAATCTGATTAGCAGATTACCCATTCTGAAATGGAATTACTTGCATCATTTTATGAAACTGGGCTAAGTATAAACTTCTTCTCATCATCTTGAAAACTATCCATGGATTCACCTCACCCTAGCTATCTTGTCACCTCACACCCTACTCTCCTCCTCGCTCGTTAAGATCATCCTGCGCTCACCTTCTTGCCACAGCTCGAGCCCCCTGTGTCCCCTCTCGTTTCTGCTCTCTCTCTTTCTCTCTCCTCACTCCCTGACTCTAGAATGCTCTTCATCTCCCTCTCCATACTACTCCAACTCTACCAATATTTAAATCCAACCTAAGAGCTCTCCTTCTTTCTGAGGAATCTGTTTCCTAGCACTCTATGCTACTGCATCACCCTGTTTTCCTCTCTCCCTACCCTTTATGGACAACACCACAGCACTTTTCCCTTCTGTCCTCATCCTACTCGATCTCTCTTTGCCTTTGACACAGTCAACCATGCCATCCTGATCAACCGTCTCTGTGATAACCTGGGTATCACTGATCAGGCCCTGGCCTGGCTGAGCTCTTTCCTCTCTGCTCGACCCTCCCAGGTCCAACTTGGGTCCTTAGTTTAGTTTAGTTTGTTTCTTTATAAAGCGCGTCCGAACCCTCAGGTAGCTGGGCGCATAATCATGTGCACAGCAGAGTTACATATCGTTACACGAACATCATAATACAACAGACAGAGCATACATTAGTCCAGGCTCTGAATGTTTACATACAAGAGTAGAATATACCGAGAATAGTATGTACAGAGAATAGTCACAAAATAGTTACAGTGGCAAGTGAGGACCGGGTTACAGGTTGGTCCTGAATAGGCTGTAGATAGAGTAAACATTACTGCAGGTAGAGAGCGGCGGCTGGCCGGTCGAGTCGGTAAGAGTCTAGATGTTTAGGCTAGTAGCCATGATTTTACCATGGCTCTGAATGTCCAGAATGCGGTTTCTGATCTAATTGTAGGAGGGAGGGTGTTCTAACATTGTGCTGCGAGCACTGGGAAACTGGAGCCTCCTGCTGTTTTTAGGTTGTAGTTAGGGATCTTTAGTTGGTGCAGGTACGGAGTTCTGGTGGGTCTGATGGGGCAGTGTCTAGAGAATTTGTCTGAAAGATAACGTGGGGCAGTACGTGCCAGGCACTTGTGGGTGATGACCAGGGTTCTTAGCTTAATTCTGTCGCGGATCGGGAGCCAGTGGACATCTTTGCTAACCGTGGATATGTGCGCCTTGCGCGGGAGGTTGAGGGCACATCTTAGTGCATTATTTTGCAGGATCTGGAGCCTGTTCAAGTTTTTTGTGGTAGTGCCTAAGTAGAGTGTGTTGCAATAGTCTAATTTAGACAATATCAGCGCTCTAGATAAGGTGAAGCAACTAGAGGTGGAGAGAAAAGGCCTACCGGCATTGATCAATTTATTGGTGTATGAGGTAGCTGAGATGGTAGAGTTTATTTGTTTCTTTAGTGACAAGGTAGAGTCGAGGTATACACCTAGTGTTTTGACCTCTTTGGATACTTTTATGATGTTGCCATCAATGGTAAAGGATTGGTACCTTTGGTCCAGTTTGTTGAGGCGAGCCTGGGAGCTGTCATGATCTCTGCTTCCAAAAGGTCAGGGTTTTCCCAACTCCCTTGGAAGCAGATCCATAACCCAGGTTCCGAGGGCCAACCAGTCCCAATTGGGACCTTTTGGACCCAGTCCTGGCGCCAGTGGCACCAGGCTCATAAATGTGCCCAGTCCCAGCGCTGGAAGCGCCGGGCTCATAATGCTTGGGTGGACTTACCTGCAGCAGACCATGCTGCTTACTTGCCTGCCAGCTGAGCCTCTGATCCTCTTCTGTTTGGAACTACTTTTCCTGTTGGGTGGGGCAGGAGCCACTCCCTAGATTCAGAACACTGGAACTCTTCTGGAAAGCAGGAACTCTTTTCTTACCTAGGCGTGGCTGTGGAAGGAGACACCTAAGCACTACAGGAGGCTATTTAAACCACACCCGGTGGATGAATCTTGCTTTGCGTTATTCTGCATCCTCTGCAGCAGAACGCTCATCGTGTCTTCTGCATCGGATCCTGGGCCTAAGGAAAAAGGCTTACCATCCTGAATCCAGTCTTCAGCTACACCTATAAAGACAAGAAAGAACAGGTTAGCATTCCGGCATCTGAAAGAAAAAGGCTTACCATCCTGAATCCAGTCTTCAGCAACACCTATAAAGACAAGAAAGAACAGGTTAGCATTCCGGCATCTGAAAGACAAAGGCTTACCTACTCTTCGTGCGCTCCGGAGGTCTTCACACTGCATTCCGGCATCTGAAAGACAAAAGCTTACCGACTCTTCGCACGCTCCGGAGGCCTTCGGCGCTGCATCCTGCATCTGAAAGACAAAACAAGGTGCGTTTAAAGACATTGGGGAACTTTAATACTCACGTGCCATTACTCCTTTCCACATCAACCCCAGTGGGTATTCCGGCACCCTGCAGCCGCTCTGAACTCGTACCTGCAAAATAAAAGACAGTTAGAGCGCATCGTGAAGCAGGCAACAAGCGCTTACTTACGTGCTTCCAGGCGCTTCTATTCATCATACGGACGCCATCTTCAACTCACTTCAGCCCGTCATCCGCCATCGCCGGAACCTGCAAAACAAGAGACATCATTGCTAAAGACTTTAAAGACAATAGAATTACTCGAAACTTACCGTTCATGCAGTAAACGACGGACAGCAGTCCTCTGAAGTCAAGAGGCCTGCGCTACCGATCCAGTGAAGAAACTGGTTACAGCACCCTGCCCCGAGGCAGATGGAGAGCTCGGCATTCACTTACCTAAGGTGAGAGCGTTAACTTTTGGGGGTCTACAGGAGAGCAAAAAGGGAAGAGATAGGGACACCTCAATAACCCCAGTTCATTAATCCCATATTTTCTGTCTGCAGACATCTTACTCTTGAAGTCAGGCATACAGTGCACAGAGGTCCAGCCCAAAGAGCCAACCGGGTGCTACACATCACCTTTGAAGATACGGTAGTCGCCCAGTCAAGACCGGCGCCTCTGCGAGAATCAGGTGAGCGTTACAGAACGCAAAGCCTACCGCAAAACTCTCGCCCAGGCGCTATGGAAACCTCGGATACTGACCACCTAGCCCGGTTACTTGGGGAACTAAGGGCAGAAGTGCATGCAGCTCGTCAGGAAACGAATGCTCTAAGAAGGGAACTAATTATTTCCAAGGAGAGAACAGACGGTCTTGCTAGACAATTGCTACAGTCACAAGCCGGACAAACCCCGGTACCTGCATCAGGGGCAAATCTTCCTTCAACAGCCTCTATGAATCCAGTGCAGATCAACCTACCTGGGAATGTACCTCTGGCTCCGCCCGAACGATTTTCTGGTGACCCAAAGAGGTTTGCAGTATTTATCAATCAGTGCCGGTTGCACTTCTTATGCCGGCCAGCAGCCTTTCCAACTGATCAAGCTAAAGTAGCTTTTGTACTTTCGTACCTTAGTGGCAATGCGGCAGACTGGTCGATCCCTCTAGTTAATCAAGATGATCCGGTTCTCCATGATTTTCAAGCCTTTCAGCTTAGTATGGAAAAACTGTTCGCAAGACATTCACAGGGGCAGGCCTTGGACAATGAGCTTCTTTCGTTGCGACAGGGTAATCAAGACCTTTTGGCTTATATTGCATCTTTCAATAGACTAATAGTGGAAACTCAATGGCCTGAGGACAAAAGGATTACGCTGTTTTACAGAGGTCTACGTGGAGAGCTCAAAGACGTTTTAGCCCAAGTAGTGAATCCCCCACAAGACTGTTCGGATTATATAGACTTGGTCGTTCAAATAGATCATAGACTGCAGAACAGGAAGGCCGACCGTTCCAAGTTTGATGCTCGAGTATTTTCCAAACCGCCAACTCCTTCCAAAGGAGTAGACTCCGGGGAACCCATGCAAATTGGGGGTCTGAAAGGTCCTCTAACACAAAAGGAGCGGGAAAGGAGAAAACAGTTGCAATTATGCCTATATTGCGGAAACTCAGGGCACTTTCTTCGAGACTGTCCGGTGAAACCTGCCAAGAAGGCAGTAGGAGCTGCAGTTACCAAAGTTACAAACTCTGAGCAGGGAAACGACCTTGCCCGACAAGAATAGAGGTCCTCTTGCCGAGCGTGAAAACCAGTTCCGTGACCTCGCATTTCGTGATACCTATGGTCCTCATTAGCCCTGATAATCCGGATCGATTACATGCAATTGAAGCTTATGTCGACAGCGGTGCCATCGGCAATTATGTGGATCATGAAATGGTTTTGAGGATGAATCTAACTCTTTGTCCCAAGGCTGTAAAGGACGTCATTACTACAGTGGATGGTACGGAGATAGCCTCCGGGCCAGTAACGCATACCACTCAAGAGGTGACGCTAGTAAGTCAAGATGGACACCATGAGAAGATCGTGTTCGATGTGATCAAGGCCCCTCAGTTTCAGATTATTCTAGGAATACCTTGGTTAGAGAAACACAATCCTCTGATCGATTGGCGAGCAAGAACGGTCCAGTTTCCAGAATGTGTCTCTACTTGTCACCTTCCACCTGGTGTTGCACTGGCAGCAATTTCTTCAGAGACTCCCCAGTTACCTCCCGAATACCTTGAATACCAAGATGTTTTCCGGAAGGATCAGGCTAACACTCTACCTCCTCATAGGTCTTATGACTGCCAGATAGACCTGATACCTGGATCTACTCCTCCTTGTAGTAGAATTTATGCTCTCACCGAGCCTGAGAACCTTCACCTTCGACAATACCTGGATCAATACCTGGCGAATGGGTTTATTCGTCCTTCCAAGTCCCCTGCTTCTTCAGCTTTGTTCTTCGTTCCAAAAAAGGAAGGAGACCTTAGAACTTGTATCGATTATCGCTCCCTGAACCAGATCACCGTTAAGAATAGATATCCGTTACCTTTGATCCCTGAACTCCTGGACCAAGTCAGAAAAGCATGCATATATACAAAGCTGGATCTTAGAGGAGCTTACCACTTGGTACGAGTAAAAGAGGGCGATGAATGGAAGACTGCCTTCCGCACCAAGTATGGGCTATTTGAATATCAGGTCATGCCCTTCGGACTTTGCAATGCCCCGGCCGCCTTTCAATATTTTATGAACGATGTCCTCAGAGAGCTCATAGATGTGTGTGTTGTTGTTTACATTGACGACATCCTCGTTTATTCTTCATCGGAATCTGAACATCGGAAACACGTGAAAATGGTCCTCGAAAGATTGCGTCAACACAAACTTTTCGCTAAATTGGAAAAATGTGTTTTCAACGTGACTGAAGTTGAATTCTTGGGATTCATATTATCACCTGGCGGAGTACGTATGGATTCAAAGAAGGTCGATGCAGTTCTCAAATGGCCATCACCATCCTCCGTAAAAGGTGTGCAAAGCATGTTAGGCTTCGCTAACTTTTACCGCAGGTTTATCCCCGAATTCTCTCGAATAGTCTAGCCCATCACTGCCTTGTTAAAGAAAAACAAACGTTTTGAATGGTCTACCGAGGCGGAACAAGCTTTCCAGGATTTGAAGACTAAATTTATCTCTGCACCAATCTTAAAACACCCTCGCCCCGAACTCCCCTACATCGTGGAAACTGATGCTTCAAGCCTTGCCATGGGGGCAGTTCTATCACAAAAGGACCCGGTAACCAATCAGTTGCATCCCGTGGCATTTTGGTCCCGCAAATTCTCGCCTCCTGAAATCAATTACACGATTACTGACAAGGAACTTCTGGCTATCAAGTCTGCCTTTAAGGCTTGGCGGCATTATCTGCTGGGGGCCCGACACACCGTTACTGTGATTACGGATCACCGAAACCTGCAATATTTGAAAACCGCAAAAGCCCAATCCTCTAGACAACTCCGTTGGGCATTATTCTTTGCCGAGTTTGACTTCATAATTACCTATCGACCTGGTACAAAGAACGGTAAAGCTGATGCCCTTTCTCGGATGGGAGTGGAAGAACACTTGATCAACCCTAAACCTGTACCAATCATTCCCGAACAAAGAATTCTGGGTGTAATCGCCACAGAATCCATAGAGGAAGTTAAGGATAAAGCCAGGCAACTTGTAACTCCAGCAGACATACAGAATTGGCATCTGCAGGGAAAGGACTTTGCAGTAAAGGACAACTTATTGTATTTCCAAGAACGATTATACCTACCCAGCACAGATTTACAGAAAAAAGTAATCTCCTGTTATCACGATTCTTTAATGGAAGGTCATCCCGGTATGGCCAAGACCTCAGAAAAGATCAAGCGCTACTTCTGGTGGCCGTCTTGGAAAAAAGATATCAGAGACTTTATAATGTCTTGTGGAGTATGCGCCCAAAACAAGAGTCAAAAGGAAAGACCAGCAGGCCTCTTACGCCCTATTGGCATCCCACCTCGCCCTTGGCATACGCTTTCTATGGACTTCATCACCGATCTACCTCCATGCTCCGGATACAATACGATTCTAGTAATCGTGGACTTATTCTCCAAGATGGCGCATTTCATTCCGCTCAAAGGCTTGCCAACAGCAGCAACTCTGGCCTGAGAATTCCTCGAAAACATCGTCCGACTACACGGTTTTCCTTCGGTTCTAATTTCGGATCGAGGTAGTCAATTTATTTCTCATTTTTGGCGAAGTTGCTGTCGGTCGGCTCAAATTGATGTGAGACTATCGACCAGTCACCACCCTCAGACCGACGGACAAACCGAGAGGACCAATCAAACTCTGGAACAGTATTTACGCTGCATGCTGCAACAAACTGAAAAAACTTGGAAAGACATCCTTTGGATAGCCGAATATGCCTACAATAACTCTGTCCATTCGGGAACTGGGAAAACACTGTTTTTTCTTTTGTACGGCAGTCACCCTCGAACCTCGGAGTTGGATCCCCTCCAAGATCTTGAAACACCAGCAGTAGACTACCTGCATTCTACAATCACCCAAGCCTTTAAGGAAGCTGTTTCTCACCTTCAAAGGGCTAAAGAACAATACAAGAAAGGAGCAGATCAACATCGGAAGGAAGCCCCTCAATATCAAGTAGGGGACCAAGTCTGGTTATCCACCAAATATCTACCTCTAAAAGGGCCACGCACATTCAACCCAAGATACCTTGGTCCCTATTCCATCACTACCATAGTAAACCCAGTAGCGGTCAAGTTGGACTTGCCCCCTCACATGAAGATACATCCGGTCTTCCACGTCTCTCTATTAAAACCCGTGCAACCTCAAACCCGACTAACTAAATCTCCAAAACCCATCCTAGTTGATGGAGAACTCGAGTTTGAAGTCAAAAGCATTCTGGACTCCAAGATCTCCAAATCTAAACTATTTTACCTAATTGACTGGAAAGGCTACGGCCCCCAAGAGAGATCCTGGGAACCTGCTGAATATGTCCACGCTCCTCGCCTAATCAAAAGATTTCACCGAACATTTCCTGACAAGCCAAAACCCCCGGAGAAGCCCGGTTTGGGAGGGGCCTTGAGGGGGGGGTACTGTCATGATCTCTGCTTCCAAAAGGTCAGGGTTTTCCCAACTCCCTTGGAAGCAGATCCATAACCCAGGTTCCGAGGGCCAACCAGTCCCAATTGGGACCTTTTGGACCCAGTCCTGGCGCCAGTGGCACCAGGCTCATAAATGTGCCCAGTCCCAGCGCTGGAAGCGCCGGGCTCATAATGCTTGGGTGGACTTACCTGCAGCAGACCATGCTGCTTACTTGCCTGCCAGCTGAGCCTCTGATCCTCTTCTGTTTGGAACTACTTTTCCTGTTGGGTGGGGCAGGAGCCACTCCCTAGATTCAGAACACTGGAACTCTTCTGGAAAGCAGGAACTCTTTTCTTACCTAGGCGTGGCTGTGGAAGGAGACACCTAAGCACTACAGGAGGCTATTTAAACCACACCCGGTGGATGAATCTTGCTTTGCGTTATTCTGCATCCTCTGCAGCAGAACGCTCATCGTGTCTTCTGCATCGGATCCTGGGCCTAAGGAAAAAGGCTTACCATCCTGAATCCAGTCTTCAGCTACACCTATAAAGACAAGAAAGAACAGGTTAGCATTCCGGCATCTGAAAGAAAAAGGCTTACCATCCTGAATCCAGTCTTCAGCAACACCTATAAAGACAAGAAAGAACAGGTTAGCATTCCGGCATCTGAAAGACAAAAGCTTACCGACTCTTCGCACGCTCCGGAGGCCTTCGGCGCTGCATCCTGCATCTGAAAGACAAAACAAGGTGCGTTTAAAGACATTGGGGAACTTTAATACTCACGTGCCATTACTCCTTTCCACATCAACCCCAGTGGGTATTCCGGCACCCTGCAGCCGCTCTGAACTCGTACCTGCAAAATAAAAGACAGTTAGAGCGCATCGTGAAGCAGGCAACAAGCGCTTACTTACGTGCTTCCAGGCGCTTCTATTCATCATACGGACGCCATCTTCAACTCACTTCAGCCCGTCATCCGCCATCGCCGGAACCTGCAAAACAAGAGACATCATTGCTAAAGACTTTAAAGACAATAGAATTACTCGAAACTTACCGTTCATGCAGTAAACGACGGACAGCAGTCCTCTGAAGTCAAGAGGCCTGCGCTACCGATCCAGTGAAGAAACTGGTTACAGCACCCTGCCCCGAAGCAGATGGAGAGCTCGGCATTCACTTACCTAAGGTGAGAGCGTTAACTTTTGGGGGTCTACAGGAGAGCAAAAAGGGAAGAGATAGGGACACCCCAATAACCCCAGTTCATTAATCCCATATTTTCTGTCTGCAGACATCTTACTCTTGAAGTCAGGCATACAGTGCACAGAGGTCCAGCCCAAAGAGCCAACCGGGTGCTACACATCACCTTTGAAGATACGGTAGTCGCCCAGTCAAGACCGGCGCTTCTGCGAGAATCAGGTGAGCGTTACAGGAGCCTACGATAAGCAATTCTGTCTTATTGTCGTTTAGGCAAAGACTGTGTGTAGCCATCCAGGCTTGGATTTCTAAGTAGATATCATTAAGCTTTTCAACATCTTCTTCATAGCTACCAGTGAGCGTGATGAGGACCTGGGTGTCGTCTGCATAATTAGTGTAGCTGACAACCAGATCGTCAAGACGGTCAAATAGGAGCTTCGTGAAGATGTAAAGTGTGGGAGAAATGCAGGAGCCTTGGGGCACTCCACATGTGATTGGGATAGGGTCCGCAGCCGCAGTGGGGGCGAAGACTCTAGTCGACCTGTCAGACAGAAATGACTGGATCCACTTAGTGGCATTCTGAGAGAATGCAGCAGCCGAGGAGAGGTGTTGAGTGAGGATCTGGTGGTCAACCAGATCAAAGGAAGCAGAGAGATCCAACAAGAGCAAGATGGCCAGTTTGCCCTTATCTTTGGCGTCATCCATTTGGATTTTTAGATCCAAGAGGGCAGTTTCAGTTCCGTGCCTTGGTCTAAAGCCGGATTGTCGGAGGCCTAGGAGGTTGTCTTCCAAATGTTGCTGTATTTGGAGATAGGCTACCCTGTCCAAAATTTTGAGAAGAAATGGGACTGTGGTGATGGGCCTGTAGTTTGTGGGGATGTTGGGATCTAGGTTAGGTTTTTTGAGCAGGGGTAGGACCCACGCTTCTTTAAGGTTGTTGGGCACCACTGAGTTTTTGAAGGAGGAGTTGATCAGAGAAGTGATGAGAGGGGCTAACTCATTAGCACCGTCTTTGATGATAGATGCGGGACAAATGTCACCTTTGCAGTTAGATGGTTTGAGACTGGCGATTATCTTGATTACTTCCTCTTCTGTGACTGGTGAGAAGTGGAAGGAGGGGCAATTAGGGGTGGTGTGGTTTATTTTGCTGCTGGGGTTCTGCTTGGATGTAATCCAGAATAGGCGTCCCCAACAACATGAACCCAGGCAAAGCACACCAACAAAAGGGGGAAGAGGGTTCACGTGAATGAAACCATAGAATAGATCAATGGACTACTTTGGTCAGATTGGAGACAAGTATTGCTTCTGTTTTAGTATGTATTGATGCTATCCTACTTGTCTGTTTTCAATAACAATTGGTTGGTTTGATTAGGGGACAACCTCTTTCACCCCGCAGAAAATATTGATTTTCTTGTTCTGCGTGGGCGGGTTGCCCTCTACATTTCTTTCGCCTTTTTGCTAAAAAATCTTTTGTATACTTTTCCAATTTTCTCTTTCCCCTTTGTTTGCCTTAATTTTGGTTAATAAAACTTTTTTGTATATAGATTGGGCACCAATTTGGGATTTTAGCTGTCCCCTGATGCTATGAACTTTTGAACTACTTTATGCACAGTGTACTCATTCTTACATCTTAGGATGGCCACTAAACTAATATGCACTTTAATCGGATATGTTCAGCATTGATTATATGTTTTTATGCTGTTTTTATCATGTGTATGGTAATTGAATATGTGTTTATTAAAGATTGATTAAACAACTTTTTATGTCCTTGACCTGATCTATCCCCACATTTAGCTCCTTTACAGTGAGCAGTTCATTCCATTGATCTATTGTATGGTTTCATTCACGTGAACCCTCTTCCCCCTTTTGTTGGTGTGCTTTGCTGGGGTTCTGCTTGGAGGCAAGGCTAGCTTTTTTTGCTTCTATCTTAGTTTGTAGGAGGGCAATTTTGTTAGCGAGGGCGAGCTGGATATTGTTACACCAGGCCTTGTCTTTGATGCAGTCCTCTGTAGGAGGCAATGGTGATTCAAGTTCTCTTAGTATAGAGAAAAGTTCTTTGGTGCCAGATTTGGCATTTTGTATTCTCAAGTTATAGATCTTTTTTTTAGCATTTAAGATGGCGGATTTGTAGGTGGAGGCAGCTGAAGTGAATTTGTCTTTAGTGGAGAGATAAGGGGCTTTTCTCCAGCTAGTTTCTGCAGTTCTTTTAATATTGCAGAGAGCTTTTAATTCTACTGAGAACCATTTGTTGGAGTGGGCAATAGGTTTGGCTTTTCGTTGTTTGAGAGGAGCTATCTGGTTGAGGGCTAGTTCTAAGGTATTGTTATATAGGTCTACTATGGCTGCTGGGTTGTTATTTTGCGTAGGTAGATTAGCTTTACTGATAGGCGCGAGAAGAGGTTTGAGGTTCTCTATAGTGATGTTGCGGTTATTTCTGGAGATTATTTGAGGTAACTTTGTGGGTCGTGTGGTAGATGGTAAGGATCTAGGTAAAGAGAAGGTAATAAGGTGATGGTCGGTCCAAGCACAGGGAGTGATGTCAGTCAGTGAGAGGTTGCAATTGGCATCTGCAAGCCAATCCAAGGATCTTCCTTTTGTATGTGTGGGTTGATTAATGTGTTGGGTGAAGCCTAGATGAGTAATCGTGTCATTAAGGGAAGTGGGCTGGTTGTCATTGGGGTCATTGAGTCCCAAGTTGAAATCTCCCAGAATGATGATTTAGGATTTCGGTTTCAAATTGGTAGTGAGTAGGAGAGAGATATCCTCCTTCCTTTCCTCTATCTCACTCTCTACCTGTGGTGTTCCCCAGGGGTCGAACCTCTCTCCCTGTCTGTTCAACCAATACCTGGCACCCCTTGCCCACCGCATTTCCGCTTTCGGCTCCGAATTTCAGTGCTATGCGGGTGACACTGAGCTCGTTTTCAGGCTTCCCTCTGCCACCTCTTCTCCTTCTCTCATCTCTGACTTATGAATGGATTGTGTCCTGCCACGTATTCCTCATCTTAGATATCTTGTCTCCCAGCTCTGCTGCTTCCAAATTTTTTTTTTCACCAGAGGGCACTGTGCTCGAAGCCGCAGAGTTGTAGTCCCTCGACATCATCCACAGTATAAAGGGCTCGAGCCGCGCCCGTTAGCTCAGTTCTGTTTTTCCAAGCACTGCTTTGTGTCACAAAACGGCGCATATGTTTTTCTTCAACGAAATGTCCTCATCATCAACTCCAACCACACACAAGTCGGGTTTTAAAAAATGTCTAAAGTGTGGTAGAAAAATGTTGATTACCGACCCCCATCGTAATTGCCTTTGGTGTTTGAGCCCTGACCATCGGGTCGACGAATGTGGTTCCTGTCAGGCTTAAGAAACGGAAAGGTAAGCTGGTGGAGGAATCTTATAAGTCTTCGAAAAGACAAAGAGATTCAGGAGGGTCGAGTGGTAAGTCTCGACACGGGTCAAGGAGATTGAGCTCTAAGAGTTGCTCGAGGAAATCTTCCTTGTCTTCGTCCAAAACAACCGAAGAAGCGACGTCATAGAGCTTCTTCCTCCTCTTCCTCCTCATCTGAGAGAAGGGTTATTTCCTATCCTTCCAAGCACGATTCCCCTGAAAAATGGGAGGCCTTTAGGGCTTCAATGCTTCAAATTTTCGAGAAAGCGGCCCAGACCCCCTCAAAAAAGCCATTGAAGAGCATGCCCCTTTCCACTTCAAAGGTGACAGAGGGAGATCAAAAACTAAACACGCGAGATTCGACAAAAAGTCGAGGGTGTCATCGGGGGAAAGTTCTCCTACACCTCATGAAAGACCACTGGTGCATAAATCGGGGGGTAACGGATGACAAAATGACATCCACATCGAAGTCGAATATCGATTCAACACAGCCTTCGAAGACGGCATCGAGGCCACCATCGAAGATGGCGTTTATACCTTCTGCGACGGTGTCGAAGCCTCCTTCGTCAACGTTGAAGTCTCCTTCAAAAACTTTGAAGCCAGCGTCCATACCATCGATGCCTTCAACGCCTTTGTCAATGCATTCTTTAATCCTGATGCCAAAATCAACGCCTTTGTCTAAGCCTAGGTCAATGCCACCCCGTTTACCAGAGAAAATCTTCCATCCTCAACCCAGGCAAGAATTTTTCAGATCTATGTCCTCTATTTACGAAGGGCACTCCTCTGAAGAGGAAGTCACTTCAGCTGGGGTTAGATTTGGAACCAAAGAGGTTCCTGAGGAATTGATAGACCCAAATTCTAAGATGGCTGTTGTTTATGATTGGCTTCAGACAGCCAGTGGCCTAGATACTTCCCCTGAAGTAGAGTTTGAGAGGCCAGACCTTGCAGATCATGCATACCCTGCATTGACTTCATGGGATGGAAAACAACTTCCCCAAGATTCGTCCAGGACGATATGACAGACATCCTTAATGAGGGTTCTCAAAGGGACCCTGTTCTCCCTTTCCATAAGGCTCTGCAAAAAATGATGATGACGACTTGGGATACCCCAGATTCAGGGCCTCCAGTAAATAAGAAGTTTGTGGGAAAGTACCGACCATCCTCATCACATCATCAGATCCTGAGTACCTGTCTATGCATCCCTCGCCAGAAAGCTTGGTGGTACAAGCTGCAACCTCCACTAGGCAGTCAGCTTATCCTTCGATACCACCTGACAGGGATGACAAAAAAGCTGATGCTTGGGCCTGGAAAGTCTTCTCTTCGGGCAGCATGGCCCTTCAATCTACGAATGTAACTTGCACTTTGGCAAGATTTACATACACCCTATGGGACTGTATGACATCAGCGGCTGAACACATCCCGGAGGGTGAGGAACGGGATGGGTTCCTGGCGATAGTGAAAGATGGAAAGAAGGCTATGGAGGAATGCCTCCAGTCAGGATTGGACACTGCTGACAGTGTAAGCAGGTCCATGGCATCTAGCACGATCCTACGCAGATTTGCATGGCTGAGGAAATGTGGCTCTGCACCTGATGTGCAGTCAAGATTACTCAATATGCCCTTTGACAGCTTGAGGCTGTTCGGCAGCAAGGCAGACAAGAGTGTCACAACTCGCCTGCCGTGGAGACTATACCTAAGATGGAGACTGAAAAGGAGGTAGAAGAAGGACTCCTTCCCTGGACTCGCTGTGCGCATTCTAGTCTTTTGACTTTATATTCCCGGAAGTTTTTAACGCACTCGCGTTGCAACTTCCAGTACTTTGGAAAGTGTTTCCCAGCGCTCGCGTATAATTTTCCTTTTTTCCTCCTGGCCGCTTTCCGAACGGCTTCCCCTTTCCGTTTCTGCCGTTCTCGGACGGCTGTTCCTCTGTATGCTGTCTACTGCTTACCTTCTTGGAAACTCCCTCTTTCCTTGCTTGCAGTTCTTGCGAGGTACCTGCTACTCTTCTGCAACCTAGCCCCTCCGGACTCCTTGCATCCTGCTGCTGCTTTCTTGAGTATTTATTTGGAGCTATTGTGTACTTTGCCTACTCCTTCAGTTTCTCAGTGCATTCTGGGATCAGTAGTCCCAGCAAGATATCACAACCTACCAGGGTTTTTTCGGCAAGGCTTTTTCCCTGGTCTGGGGTGGGCTCCCTGGGGTCCCCACTGCCAGGCTAATTGCATCTCAGGCAAAGTGGCCTCTAGTGGAGCCCATACCCATCGCACCAAACCAGGGGTAAGGACGCACAAGAAGCCCAGCGACTTTTGGAGACAGAGAAGAAAGGAGATACCAACGGATGAATCCTGGGACTCTGATTCAGACGGTACCTCAGCCATAAAGACTTCAGGTGAGGAGGGGGTTGGTGGAGATAACAAGGATCAGACTGAATCTGAGAGAGAGCTTGGAGAAGCTGCAGACCTCGAAGGCGGCAGCTAAATCACTCAGCGCCGCTATAAGACAGCCTCAGCAACACTCCTACGCAGGATCATCTTTTCTTCCTGGAGGAACCGTCCTTTTCGTTTCTACTCCTCTTTTCGAAGAGGGAGGGGACAGGCCAGTCAAAGAGGCCAAAAGAGAAAACCCCCTCGTGGTGGAAGAGGGAAGGGTGCTAGATCAGCCCCAGCAGCGGCTACTTCCTCCTCAGCCGCTTCTGCAGCCGCTGCAAAGCCACTCTGAGGTCTTCACCCACAAGACCCCAGTGGGAGGCAGGATCACTTGGGATCTGAATGAATGGCGGGGCATTACATCAGATGCCTGGGTGCTAGAGATAGTGACCCATGGTTACTGCCTTCCTTTTCAACAAAGACCTCAAGATCATCCACCGGGAGCCAATTCTGTGAAAATTCCAGACCCGCTCTTTGTGCAGGAGATGTCAACCCTGCTAGAGAAAGGTGCAATAGAACTTGTACCTGTAGCGGAGAGGAACAAGGGCTGGTACTCCCTCGTATTTCTCATTCCCAAAAAGGACGGAGGATTGAGACCCATCTTGGACTTAAGAAATTTGAACAAATTCCTCAGGAAGGACAAGTTCAAGATGGTGACCCTTTTGCAGATCCTTCAGGCTCTTCAGCTTCAGGACTGGCTGGTTTGATTGGACCTTCAGGATGCTTACTTTCATGTGCCAGTCCATCTGAAGCACAGAAAGCACCTGAGGTTCGTGGTTGGCGGTTCTCACTATCAGTTTCGGGTTCTGCAATTTGGGCTGACCTCCGCCCGAGGGTTTTCACCAAGCTGATGGCTGTAGTGGCAGCGAGTCTCAGGAGAGGGGGGATTCATGTTTACCCTTACCTGGACGATTGGCTAATCAGGGCAAGTTCACCTGAAGGAGCCCAGGAACATCTGACCATGACCTGCCACTTCTTACACAGACTGGGCTTCTCCCTCAATTACAAGAAGTCGCAAATGATTCCACGTCAAAGACTCCAATTCATCGGAGCAGTCCTAGGTACTTCCTCAGGGAAAGCCTCGCCTCCCGAGGGGAGAGCTTGCCACATTCTGCAGATGGTAACAAAGTTTCAGAATGCCCAACATATGTCGGATTTCGATTTTCTGAGGTTGCTGGGCCTCATGGCATCCTGCATTTTTCTGGTGCCAGAGGCCAGATTGAGAATGAGATCCCTTCAATGGGCCCTCAGGACTCAATGGTCTGCATTTTTGGGGGACATGTCAGATCTTCTGCAAGTCCTGGCCAGAGTGGCTCAAGATCTTCTATGGTGGGCTTGCAAGGAAAATATCCTCAAGGGAGAACCTTTTTGGCAACCATGGCCGGAGATAACGGTAGTGACGGACGCCTCACTCACGGGGTGGGGAGCCCACACCAACGATCAGCGGTCGTAGGTCTCCATCGGAGTCCAAACTACACATCAACCTTTTGGTGCTGAGGGCAATCAGACTAGCACCGAAGGCCTTTCTGCCCTCTGTACGGGGAAAGAACATCCTGATAATGACGGCCAACACAGTGGCCATGTACTACCTCAACAAAAGAGGAGGCGTAGAATCACTTCCACTGTGCAGAGAGGCAGTGCAGCTCTGGTTCTGGGCAATGCAAGAAGGAATCTCTCTATTGGCAGTTCACCTACCCGGAGAGCAGAACACGGCAGCGAACACTCTGAGCAGGCAGAGCACTGTCTCCCACGAGTGGGAACTAGCTCAGGAAGTCCTTGAAGCGATCTTCACCCTTTGGGGAACCCCTCAAGTGGATCTTTTCGCAACCGGTGCCAACCGGAAGTGCGCACTGTATGGTTCAAAGGAATTTCCTCCAGGAGGAGCTCTAGGGGTCGCATTCGTGGTGGTCTGGGTATTTCCACTCCTATACGTGTTTCCTCCAGTCCCCGTGATTCCTCATGTAATCAGGAGGTTCAGAAAGTTCAGGAAAACCATGATCCTAATTGCCTCGGATTGGGCCAGGAGGACGTGGTACCCGGACCTTCTGGACATGTCCATTTTCCCTCCAATGGGAGGAGCTTCTCTCGCAAGAGGAAAGTCGGGTTCTCCATCCAGAGGTCAAGACACTCAGCCTTCACGCATGGTTTCTGAGAGGCTGAGATATAAAGATTGGGACCTTCCAGATGATGTAATGGAGATTTTGCTTTCGGCCAGGAGGCCAGCAACAAAATGCTTGTATCGGTTCCGTTGGAACAAGTTCAGTATCTGGTGCAGGGATAAGAATGTGGATCCATTCTTATGTAATACTCCTACAGTCCTTTCTTTTCTTTTACACTTAGCCAATTTGGGGCTCCAAGTTGGCACTATTAAAGGATACTTGGCAGCGCTATCTATCTTCAAGCGCTCCTCAGAAGAGGTTTCTTATTTTAAAATGCCTTTAGTTACCCAATTTCTATACGGACTGACAAATGTGTACCCTCCAATGCCTTTTCAGGTTCCCAGCTGAGATTTAAATTTAGTTTTAAAGTTTCTGATGTGTGTCCCTTTTGAGCCTTTACATTCTTGCCCATTAAGGCTCCTCACTTTGAAAACAATTTTGCTAGTGGCTATAACATCAGCCCTCAGGGTGAGTTAGTTGCAGGCAATCTCTTGTAAGCCTCCTCACACCAGTTTCCATAGGGACAAGGTAATTCAAAAGGTCAAACCAGCATTCTTACCTAAAATAGTCTCCGATTTCCACCTGTCACAGAAAATTAACTTACCTTCTTTTTACCCTCCTCCACATGCAAGTAAAGAGGAGGAGAGATTGCACAGACTGGACCCAAAAAGGGCTCTCAGTTTCTATATTTCTACACTGGCAAATTTCAAACAATGTGACCAACTGTTTGTTGGATATACTGGACCCACTTTGGAGTGTCTAAGCAAACTCTATCCAGATCGATAATTCTAGCAATCTCGCAGTGCTACAAATTGGCTGGGAAGGAGCCTCCAGATTGGCTAAGGGCTCATTCATCCAGGGGCATGGCAACTTCCACGGCTCTTCAGAGGGGTGTTCCAGTGCAGGATATTTGTGCTGTGGCCACCTGGTCGTCAATGCACACTTTTGTGAAGCATTACTGCTTGGACTCTGCATCATATCAAGGAGGTCTCTTTGCAAAAGCCGTCCTTCATTCAGTCCATGACTGAAATTTCTGGTACTCCCTCCTCCAAATTCTTACTGCTTTGGTACCCTATCTGAGATGAGCAATACGCGGGAGGACACAATTCGAAGAACAAGTTACTTACCAATTGTAACTTTCTTTCGACTGGATGTTCCTCCCACGTATTCCTCATCGACCCTCCCAACCTACCCCTCTGTACAGTTTACGCCAGTTGCACTCAAACTTCCTTAAGAGCCAAAGGACTTTGAAAGCCTGATCAACTGATGCGTCCATTAACACCGTAACAACAGAAATGAGCTAACGGGCATGGCTCGAGCCCTTTATACTGCAGATGATGTCGAAGCTCGACGGTGGCCCTCGAGGGACTACAACTCTGCGGCTTCCAGCACAGCGCCCTCTGGTGAAATAAATTCCGAAGCAGCAGAGCTGGGAGACAAGATATCTAAGATGGGGAATGCTATCCAGGAGTGGTGTGCTGCCAATGATCTCTGCCTTAATGCCAGTAAGACTGAGATTTTCCTCATCGGCACACCTGCCCACTCCTTTCCTGTCACTCTCTGGTTGGCCTCCCTTGGCACTCTTCCTGCTCCCACCTGTGAGGCTAAGAACCTCGGGGTCATCTTGACTCCATACTCACCTTTTCTCCTCACACCTCTGACGTCTCTAAGAAGTCAAACTGTACCTCCTCAGAGGTATTCTTCCTTTCCTCTCCTTCCCCCAGAAACTTACTGTCTCTAGAGCTCTTGTTCTCTCTAGTAGGTAGGACTACTGCTAACAGTCTCTTTCTAAATCTGCCTACTTCTGCTCTCTAACCTCTGCAACTCATCCAGAACAGGACTGCAAGACTTGTCTTTGGCCTCATGCCCTGCGATCGTACCTCTCCAGCCCTGAAATCTCTTCAGTGGCTGCAAGGATTAAATTCAAGACCCTTTGCATTGTCCACAAGGCTTTCTGGGTCCTGGGACCAAAATACCTTCAACTCACCCTCCGTAAATACCTTCCCACTCGAGCTCTTCGCTCCTCCACCTCCAACTCCCTTAGGGTCAGTCGCTTCTCCAAGCAACGAGTTGGGGGTAGCTCTCTTTCCTCGGCTGGGGCTTCTCTCTGGAACAGCCTCTCTGCCACTCTGAAACTTAAGAGCCATCTCCAGTTCCGGAAGCACCTAAAGACCTTCCTCTTTGCTTCTGCCTTCGCTCTTCCTCTCCCCTGCTGATGTCTGCTTCGGCACAATGCTCCTGGCTACCCTCTGATTTTGGGCCAAAGTCCCTGCCGACCCAGCAACACACCCGCACTGCCTCCTGGAAACCCTTGCACTTGGGTCTGTATCTGTAAACCTACAGTCCCCTTGCCTGCACTTATCAGACACCCCTTGTCTGCGCCTTAAACCTTGCACTTGCTGGCTGCACTACCAGTTGTTGTTTTTATCCTTTGCTCAGCACTTTTCACTTCTCCCTTCTCCCTTGCACTTCCCTTTCCCCTGCACTTGCGTATTCTCAGTGTCACTGGGCCTAGTAAGATTGTTGTTTTGTCCGCCCTTGTTCCCCTTCCTTGCCTTGTTGCGCTCTGAAACACTTGTGTATGAGTGTGATACAAATGAAATATATCATATCATATCACCCCTCCATCCTTAATTCAGCACTTTCTCCACCATCCCGTTCCTAGGTCATTCTGTCCTGTCCTCATCCCTGTAATAATAATAATAATAATAACATTTATTATGTTAATGTTTAATGTTTATGTTTCCACCTTCCACTGCCACATTTGGTATTCAAGTTCATTCTCTAACTCCCAATGTAAAGGACCCATGTCCTCCGCTCTGTTATCAATGGTAAATTCTGTATGTTTTTCTGTGCCAAAAATGCATTGCTTTCCCTGTGATTTTTATTAATAAATACAAAATAAATAAAAATAAAAAAGAGCCAGGGATACTACAACCTTGCCAAATGGCAATCCATCACACAACCCCTAAAAGGAGGTTTGGATAAAAATACGGGGCACATAGATGCCAGATCTGCTATAAAAGACAGAATTGTCAAAATTAGGGCCATAGATATTAACCAGTGTGAGTGGTCGGCCATGTACTGTGCCATGGGATAATACATACTGGCCATTGGTATTTGCGGTGTGCAATATTGCTTTAAATAGTACACTTTTGTGGACTCATGTCTATAGCCCTCTTTATCTACTCTGCAGTGTTGCTCAGGGGTCAAATGTGTTTCTTTCAAAAACAAGATGTTTATGCCATGTCTCCTCACATATGCGAGTACCTTCCTTGTCTGGAGCACATTATGTAGACACAGGGTTCAAGTCGAGGGTATACGCGTGTGGACGGAGTGCACCCACTTTTTTCAGAGGGTGGCCTCAGTCCCCCATAGATACAATGAGAAGAATTGAATGTCCTCTTTGAATTTATGAATTAAAGACAACCTCAGGGCGCGAACCGCAGTTGTCAGGTTTGGACGGCGGAAACTTCACCGCTGCACTATATAACCTGATGAAATATAACAAACAACTAAAGGTGAAATGTCACATTTCGGTTTTGCATGTTCCAGGGAAAACTTTTGTATTGGTTCTTGTAGTTTAAAACATGCAGACCTTTTAACGTTTTCAAAAACACTTTTAGAAGAAGATATCCTCTCTTGGTTTTGTGTGTGTGCTGATTTTATCAAAGGCAAATGCCATTCGTCCTGTGCAATTTACGTGGTTATGCAAAGCCAATTTAATGAAATGTGCATATTTCATCTTGATATGCTAATTTCTGGAGACGCCACATCCCATTGCGCTTGTTGATGAGTCCCCCAACTTAAATTTTTAGTTCTTGACCCCTGACCGCTAACATTCCAAAACAGAAATCTTAACTCAGCCATAGCTATTGGTGACCATTAATTGTCCCACCGTATCTCCTTCCCAGATGGCATCGGGAACCTGCTATATATCTGGAATCTTCCTATGCAAATGACTATCTCTACTAACAATAACATACGTCCCAACATTGCATCAAATGTTCCTCATATCCCACCCACCCACTGTTTACCCCAACTAACAATGGCATCATCCCACCCCTATTCTAACACAACCTGCCCCCCCAACCTATTTAAATGTGCTACTGCGTTGGTGGGTGAGCGGTGATGGGTGGGGAGCAGTTTATCGCAGCAGCTTGTTGGGGTCAGAACTGTCAGAGGCAAGTCATATCAGGTTGTGTGAGCAAAGCTTGAAAAGAGATCAAGATTCCTGTGGAGTGTTTCACTGTATGACCGCAGTAAAGGTGGCACCTTTCTGGAGGTTCTCTCTTGCATGCACAGGTAGGAGTGCAGCTTCTCCATATTTATTGGTCGATTAAATTGCTGTGTGGCTACGGCTGTCATGAAGAAATGCACTTTATTTTGATATAGAATCTTTGGTTTTGTGGGAAACAGTATCTGATACTGTATAGTCTTCTACATCAGATTATCCTTCACTTCAGCAAATGTCTTCTACGTCGCTTGCACAACAGGGCTTAAATCTGAGAACAGCTAGGTGTGAGCACTCCCATACTTAATTTCTTTCAGCTCTCTTGCCACTTTTAGAATGAGGTTGCAGTCTCTGGAGCTGAAAAACCTCGCAATTATCGGCCTTGGGATTCTCCGGGATATCTGGCAGTACCTGCTCGAGGAACAGTTCCATCGGACTTTGGACCGCAGTTTCCGCATGCCAATTATGCAAATGTTGTTAGGCCGGAACCTCAAATCTAAGTCCTCATTTTTTGCCTTTACAACAGCAGGTTTTTTCTTCAGTGTTGCTACGCTCAATTCGTGATTGTCAACTTGGGTTTCTGTTTCCATTATTCTGCGTTCTGCCTTATGCTGTGAGGCCTGTAACATACTGGAAAGAGAGTCCAGTTTGTTATCCAGAGTTGTTATAGCGTTTTTCACGTCTTTGAACATCTCTATTATAGCTAGGTCTCACTGTGATTGTCTCAGCAATTGGCTGCACTTCATCTCATTCCACCGTCTCACCAGCATTATTTTGGGAGGCCACCCCCGGGTTCGCTTCTTATTCTATGTGTCTTGGCTGCAAATCTGTCTATTTTTGATTTTTCTTTGGAGATGCTGGTGTGCGACATCTTGATTGTGTTCCACAATGAGCTTTGCAGGCCTTACTTACTTACTGCATACTCAGTTATGGAGGGCTGAAGCAGTTTTCACTTTTCCAGCCTTCTTTTGCTGCAACTCATCAGCGTTCTATTTAGAGCACAGCAAGCATTTACATTTTTACCTGGGTCCAAGACTGCTGCAGACACTTCCATCCAACATCTGCATGGGCATGAGTCCTTGGGACCAGAAGCTGACTTTCACTGTGGGCTGAAGGTGCTCACGGATCCACAATATGCAGCCGCCCCCCGCTCACAGTCTCCTCTGTTCTGTGTTTTACCAGCGATCTATCCTGATCAGGCATTATTTATTTATTAGTGCTGCCCAACCAGCACTGCACACATATCTTACTGTACTGCAGCTGCTGAGTACACAACCATACTCGTTCAGGGAAACCTCCAGGGTATTACTGGCCGTACAGCACTCTCAAGTGCCCTGCTACAGTTCCTGGGCCTGCGGCTGTGGCTGCTATCCCCTTCGTCCGCCACACTCCCACAGTATGTCCAGGCAGTCAGGCCCACTACAGGCCCCACCACAGTCTTGCCACTGTGCACCGCTGCTCCGGCTGAGGTCGTGCGGTCACTTTACTTTGGCATTCCCTTCCAGGAAGAGGTCTCAGCAGCCCATATGGTGCACCGTACCACCACTTCGTCCTGGTGGACTGGACGCCCGCCTTGGCTTTTCCGACAGGGTACCTCCACAGCCATGTCCACCCTCCTCCTCACTGCTTGGGCGACCCACAACGGTCACTAGGTCTTCCTAGTTGGCCTCCACTCCTCTTACGATGATCTCCTTGCCACGAAACAGTATATTTTGTAGGAATTCTAGGGCTCATTCAGAGCTCTTTGTTTAGGCAGCCATGTTTGATGGGCAGGCTAGCGCCCCTTGGTGCAACACGGATATTACTATCTGACATTAACTCTGTATCTAGAAATGTGCATAAAAGGTACATTAGTAAACCGCTAGAATACAGGTAAAGAATGATTGGTCAAATCCTTAAATGTTGTGGGTTTGCTACTGCGCCTGGCAATTAATTAGTACAAGTGTATTGCTCATTTATTGAAAAGAAGAGAGATCCATTGTATTGGAAGAAACAAGTTTCTGGTTTATTGATTGGATTTTCCATGTATAGGTTCTTTGATGATCTTTAGTTGCATCAAATCATAGTTTGCATCAAAAACCTAAATGTCTTCGACCTCTACACGTGTTTCACCACATTTGTGCTGGGGATAATCGGGAGGTTATAATAACATTGTTTTTTTGTAGTTATAGTTTCATCTAAAAATAAAAGAAAAATGAAAAAGAAAAGTAAAAAAAAACTGTGTGGATTGTTTTTTGGTTTGCAGTCATAAATTGTTATATTATTTGTGGCTCTATTTTTATTCATTTTTGGATTTATAAAGCCAACATGCAGCCCTGGCGCATAGTGGCGCTGTTACTTTTGGCTTATTTAGTTACAACATATACATAGAAGACAAGCTGATGGTGAAATTTCGAGCAGTAAAAACAAGACAAAAAGGTACAGGGTTACATTGAAAATTACAGGGGTACAGTCAGCATTACATGGAGAGTTATTCTACTGGTTCTGAGGTTACAGGGGAGCCAGTTGATTGGAGAGTTATCCTGCCCTGGAGGGGCCCGTGACCTGGAGTCAGTGTGTTCTTAGTTGAAGAGCTTTGTTTTAAGTGATTTGCAGAAGGCTGTGTGGGAGGTTTCATTCCTTAATGTAGTGGGAAGTGCATTCCAGTTTTTTGGCGCTAGAAATAGGAAGCTCGACCCTCCAGCGTTAGCTCTTTTGAAGGAGGGAATGATGAGCTGGTTAGAGTGGTGGGATCTCTTTGGCCTGGCAGAGATGGCGGGAACTATTTTTTCAGAAAGGTATGGAGGGGCTTTGCATGAGAGGCACTTGTGGGTGATGGCTAGGGTCTTAAAGAGTATGCACTCTCTAACTGCCAGTGGGCATCCTTTCCTGTGTGAAAAATGTGTTCCTTTTTAGGAATGCTTAGTGCCGCTCTAAGGGCATTATTCTGAATTATTTTAAGCCTTTGGGGCCTATCAGGAGGATTTTTGTTTTGTCTCCATTGGGACACAGCTGGGAGATGGCCAGCTTTTCCAAGAGGTTGCCAAGGAAGGGGCTAGTGGAGATCGTGGTGTTAGTTTGCCAAGTAGGAAGGGTAGGCAGAAGGGTTTTTGAGCAGAGGGTGCACAAGGGAGTACTTGAGGAGTGAGGGGAATATCCAGTGGTAAAGGAGTGATTGCCGAAATCGGCCAAGGCTGGAGCAAGGGAGATAATATTGTCCTTGAAAATTCTGGAGGCGCAGGGGAACACCTGTTTGGAATAGATTTTCATAGAGCAGACTTGTCTAGAAACCTCATCAGGTGTTATGGGAGAGAAGGAGGGGAGTAGAAGGTGAGGAGAGAGAGTTGTGCCGAGAGAGGTCTGAGAGAAGGTGGGGGTGAAGGGTGGGGGGTAGAGAAGAGTGCAGAGAGGATTTCCTGGATTTTGGAGATAATGTGAGAGGCAAGAAAGGTGCAGAGGGCGTGAGAAGGCAGGGGAGAAGTGGAGACTGCAGTAGGATTGGAAAGTTCCTTGCAGATTTTGAAAAAATCAGAGGTGTTAGTGGCTGCAGAGATGCAGGCTTGAAAATAGGCCCTCTTCTTAGAGTGGATGGAGAGTCCGTACTCGAGCCAGTCTGTCAGAGGATGTGCACGAAGCCAGCCACTTCCGCTCAGCAACTCTGCACTTGCGTTTCAGATTTGTCAAGTTGAAGTCATACCAAGAGTTGCACTTGAAGGCAGGTTTCAATTGAATACTCATGACAGGGGCAAGGATGTCCAGAGTGTTGGAGATGGAGAGTTGAAGGTTAGTAAGGGATGTGTCAGAGTGGGAGTCAGTGGCAGGAGTGCGAGGGAAGTGAAGGTGGCGGCAAAAACAGCAGCTGACATTCGTTTAATCGGTTGGATGACGGAGAAAGAGGTCGGCAGTGCGGGCAAATGCCTAGCCAATGAGACCAAGTAGGTGAAGGTGAGAGGAGGGCATGATCAGGCCAGGAGAGAAGAATAATAAGAGGGTTGGACAAGGGAAGGTCTACAGAGATGAGAGCATCCAGGGTGTGACCGGCCAAGTGCGCTGGACCAGGGGGCAGAATGGTGAGGGAAAAAGAGTTGCAGAGGTTGTGTAAGAGCCCAGTCGCCATATCAGAGGAGTCAAGTTGAAGAGTGAAGTCACCAAGGAGGAGAAGCTTGGAGGAGGATGTCAAGAGAGACGAGGCCAGCCCATTCAGAGAGGAAGTGGGGGACTTGGCCAGGGGGCCTTTAGATGGTGGCCAGAGATAGAGAGAGGCCAGGAGAGATAGTTAGTCTGCAGACAAGGCATTCAAAGGAGGAGTAGGACTGAGTGGGTATGATAGAGGCTCTGACCCACTCAGGGAAAATGAGGGCCACTCCGTCCCCGGGCCGTTTAGGCCTGGGATTGAAGAAGATCGTATAACCCTGGGGATGGAGAGTGTCAAAACTCGTGACATAGCTGGACGTGAACCAAGTCTCAGTGAGTGCGAGGACATCCAGATTGAGGTCCTCAAGGAGGTGATATATGTCAGAGGAGTGTTTGACAGCAGAGCGAGAATTGAGGGTAGCTAAGTGGAGTAATGTTACCCCCTTTGAAGGTCTTCCAAGGAGGGGTACAGCAGTGAGGTACACCCTTCGAAGGTAGTAGAGGAGCCAGAGGGATGACAGAAGGAGGGGGTCAGGAGAGGGGAGGACGTTTACGGAGACACCTATCGAGGAGGAGGAGGTTGGGCTGAGGGGCCTGAGCCATGACAGTGCCATTCTTGTAGACATTAATGAAGACCCTGGAGGAGAGGAAGGATTCCAAGAGAACCTCCCAGCGGAGTTCAAAGATCAGGAGAAGGAACAACAAGGAGGATATCAGTGAGAGTCTTTCAGGAAGAAGCATTGACATAGGTGTCAGCGATGGGCAGGCCAGGGTTGGAGACCAGGAGATCCTTCTTGAACTCTTTTCTTCCAGAATTTGACAGAGGGATAGGATAGGAAATAGAATAACAGTTTGAGAAGATAGCAGCCATTGAAAGAACCATTGAGGCCAAGCAGGGAGATGGAGGGAGGGAGAGAGGATGAACTGCAGAGCACAACCCAAATAAACATAGGGCAATGCAAGATCAGGACAAGAGTGGTAGGTTTAGGCAATAGATTAAAACATACAACAGAAAGACAGTAATGAGAGCAAGAACAGAGAAATCAAGGAAGAAGGGCAAGGGGAAGATAAAAAGCTAACCAGCAGGAAATTGAAAAACATGTAGATTTGACTTTTCAAAGAGCAGTGGAAAGAAAGCCTAGATCTAAACACAGCCAGCGATTTCAATAAACAGCTTTGACTTTCATAGAGAAAAAGAAATACACAAACTTCAGAAGGCAGCCAACAATTACAAAATAGGCAGATTAGACTTTCACAGAGAGAGGTAAAAATGCAAAATGCTAATATTGCCGGAAACTTCAAGACAACATACATTGTCCAAAATCAATTTCAAAATGATAATATTGAAATATAAATAAAAATAAAAAGTGAGAGAAAGACATACAGACAGAAAACAGACATCCAAATGTTTCATTACTTCAAATAAAAAAAAATTGAAATTTTGCATAGTTAATAAATCAGCAATAGGATGATCGTTAATCCTTAAAATAATGGAAGCAGGTTTAGATAAGTGACTTGCATTAAGGCTCCGCGTGGTTTGTTTTCTAAGAATCACACTGCGCTGCACCTGTCTGTTGCTTTTTCCGTTATGTTGTACCCATCGGCTTAGTGACTGATTTAAAGGTAGTGATGTGCTAAATCTCTAAGGTACCATTCAGATCTACTGTAAAAAAGGAAGTCGGATAACTTGTAGAAAAGTAATTTCATGTGTTGTCTGATGATGATGCACAAACCTCTTTATGAAGGCTAATGAAATGTCTGAGTCAACCCCGTCGCTTGTGTGCAAGGTGGCTGCACTGTGGCTGCACTGCTTGAGCTTGAAAGGCTTGAAAATGGACTTGCATGTGTTGCTGTGGACAAAAAATTCTGCTCGCCTTTGAAGGCCGACTCGTACACCTGATAACGCTGAGCATGAGATATGAGCAGCCGGTTTCCAAGTGCTGCACTGCAGAGGGGCCCTGCAGTGAGTACCTGGACGAACACTCTGCCAGGCTACTGCGCCGTTGCAAAGGGCACTCGGCATGGACCGCCCTTAGTGTTGACGCCCACTTGGCCTGGCTCAGGAGAACGCAAGGGTGTTGGGGGGGACAGGGCATTGAACTCACCGCCCGGAGTTGGCTGGGGTTGGGGGGCAGAAGCGTCATCAGGGGGCAACGCTGGGTTGAGCCACAGCCTATGAGCGCGTATATAATGGCAGCCAGGGCTCTGGGGCACCCTCTTTTGGTCCTGCTTCCTGTTCGAGAGGGTGTAGGGCTGTGGGGAGGGATGATGCAAAGTGTGACAAGGAGGTGTGTGTGGGGGAGAGGCAGGGAACGGGCATGTTCCTTGTAGTGTTGGCTTTTAAAGCCCTTTGTTTAACACCCACCCTCCCTCTGCTTGCCTTGCATTTGGGTGGTTTGGTTTGTGTCAATGCTTTCCGGGCCGCGTGGCAGCCTGGTTTTGTGATGATAGCCGTGCTGTAGGGGTTATCAGGCATGAGGTTGAGACGAGTGAAGGGGGAATGTCTGTGGAATGATCATGGGAGGGCCTGGAGAGAGAAATCATGGTGTTTGAAGAGCTGCCTGGGGAGGCTGCTGTGAGTCGCGACATGGCAGATGTTCCGCATCACTGTGGGGGAGGGCGGGGCATACTTGGGAGGGAGATCTACATCCTGGGCAGAAGCTGCTCTGAAATTCCTCCTCCTTCTCCCGTGTCCTCTGATCTCTGGCCCCACCAAAAGGAATTCCGAGACTCAGTGGGTTAAACTTGTATAAAGAGTCCCTGTTGAAATATTGCATGGATGTGGGAGACATTTCCGAGGTTGCTGTTATGTACGCCTGACGTTCCGCTAACACAGTGACATCAAGCGCTATTAATAAAAGCCCTGCCCCTCCACACGGGGAGTCAGTTCCGGGCGAGATCTGCACAATGGTGGTTTGTGTGATTCTTTACACTCATCAGCTGGGCCTCTCCCACGGGGCCTCACACGTTCTCTCATCCGCCGGCATACCGGCATGAGAGATTTCTACACTGGCGACGAGGAACGGATTGCAAAACACTGCATAAACAAGCCCTGACACATGCGCATTTTTGGAAACACAGTGGGTGGCCCATCCTCCACTATATATATATATTTTTTTTTTCCATGTCTCTGTTGGCCTGCTGCATCAGCCCCTTGGCTATACACATCAGTACAAGGAGTTCATTGCAGGGCACATGTTACTACATGCACAGAGCCTGTCAACAAGCTTTTAGGCTACACAGACAACACAATACCGCAAGCAACATCGGTGAGAAGCCGCTGGACACGTTGACACGCCGCCTGCAACAAACCCTCTAAGGTGAGGAGATTTGCAACGCACATCGTCTGTGGCAGTCCACACATCGACACAACAATGGCGTCGGGGGTATCCACACCTAGACCTGGCTTGCCATCGAGGATTGCAGCGACACTGTCACCAGCAACACCACACCCACGACCACAGGGAGGAGCAACAATGGCGTTTGGACCATTTGACCCATACACTGATCCCCCTTACGTGGGCCCTCGCTGAGTGTTGTGGATCCAGAAATTTGAAATGGCAATGGACTGCAAAGACATAACCACGCCCAGCAAACTGAGGTCACACCTTTTTCTAAACGTAGGTGACGATGTCCTGCGCATCTTTAACTCGCTGACGATTGTTGATGGCTTAGACGTGTAACAGCTAGTGAAAGACGCTCTCACAGCCCACTTCATGCCATAACTAAACCCGGACTATGAGACTTTTATTTTCTGCACCACCATCCAGTTGGAAGAGGAAACGCTTGACCCTTATCACACAAGACTCAGAAAACTCGCACTCTCGTGTGAGTTCGACAACGTCGAAAAAGAAATCAGACGCCAATCAACAACGGCATGCACTCTGAAAAGTTACGCAGGATCGTGTTGAGTGAAAAGGGCATCTCCCTGTTTAGAATCCTTGAATACGGGCGTCAGAGAGAACTATTGCACGCAAGGGCGGCGCACATGGGCACCACGCTGCAGAAGCTCCAGCTAACAATGACAATAGCCCACATTGCCAGCCGCCAACAACCGAGGGAAGACCCCAACAACGCAAACACCTCACCTCAGTGGCAGTCAAGGATCCCAGGGCCTACTGAATGTGGGTAATGCGGAGGTGCGCATCACGGAAGACGAAATTGCCCAGCACAAGGCACCACGTGTGGGGCATGTGGCCGGAAGGACCACTACGCGAGAGTTTGTAGATCATCAGGGCAAGCACAACGCGCCCAGCCACAACAAGACAAAGGCGCACAGAAGAAAAAGAAACAGGCCAATGCTCCCCGCGTCGAAGCGGCCAACTCATCTACCGACGAAGAAGGCGATGACAACAGTGGCACAACGAAAGAGATGGAAAGTGGACGACTGAGAAGGGGGAGAAAAGTCTACCTAGTTTTGCCACTCGAACACAGTGGCGCAGCACCGACGAAGAGGCAAAGGAGACGAAAATGCCTAGTGGCCATACAGGGCCAAGAAACACAAATGACAATTGACACGGGGGCATCAGTAAATGCCATGCCAGAAACCATGCACAGAAAACTGCACCCCATCCCGACTTGAAGCAAACGGACACGCTTCTTTTTGCCTACGGGTGCAAGACCCCACTTCCAATGGTGGGATGTTTCCGAACAATGCTCAGCAGAGGCGAGCGGACGATACAATCCAAAATACCGTTGTCAGCGCGGGCATCAAGTGCATACTGAGTGGGGATGCGGCAGAAGAGCTAGCGCTAATCTGCTTCATCTGTGACATACAAGGACCGAACAGACATAAACATCCTCCTTGGAAAATACCAGAATCTCCTCAAAGGCATCGGTTGACTGAAAGGAAAGCTCCAAAAGCTCCACATCGACAAATCGGTACAGCCCCGGGCGGTGCGGCACAGAAGAACCCCATTCCACATGAGGGACCAAGTCGAAAAGGAGCTGGGAGAACTGGAAAAGCCAGGAATCATAGAGGAGGTAACTGGACCGACACCGTGTGTATCTCCCACGGTGGTCACAAAGAAGCCGAAGCAACCGGGGAAGGTGAGGATCTGCATCGACATGCGCCTTCCCAACGCGGCGATCAATCGGGTATGCCACATTACACCCACACTCGCCGAGATCATCACAGACCTCACGGGGTCGAAAGTGTTCTCCAAGGTTGACCTCAATGCTCGATACCATCAGCTAAAACTGCACCAGGCCTCCTGATGTATCACAACTTTCTCCACACACCTGGGCCTACGCCAATACAAAAGGCTGAGTTTCGGCATATCCTCGGCGGCAGAGGTGTTCCAGCAGGCCATCCAAGAGGTGATACAGGGCATCCCCGGAGTACTTAATGTCAGCGCTGACATCCTCATCCATGCCAGCGACAGACAAGAGCACATGCGTCGCATCGAGATGGTGCTCAGCAGACTGGAGACCGCAGGGCTGACCATCCACCGGGAGAAGTGCGAATTCATGAAGGAATAAATCACTTTTTTCGGATATGTGTTCAACAGCACAGGGGACATCAAGGAAGCCTCTCTCCCAACTACACCCACTGAAGTACGCAACTTCCTAGGGATGGCGACATACTGTGAGAGGTTCATCCCCAACCTAGCAACAATGTCCGAGCCGCTCAGAGAACTCACGAAATTCAACAAAACATGGATTTGGAGCCCCGACTGCCAGGAGGCATTTGAGCGGATCAAGACATCCCTCTCAGCCGAGTTGACAATGGCGTACTACGACCCCACACTATTGACGGAACTATCCGTTGACGCCATCCCAGTCGGCCTCCGGGCAATCTTGGTCCAAGTTGCTCGAACTGGAGAAACAAAGCCAATTGCATACGCTTCCCGCGCACTAACTCCAACTGAACAACAGTATTCACACATTGAGAAGGAAGTCATTGCTGTACTGTGGGACTGCCGCCATTTTCACATATTCCTATACGGATGGAAATTCAAAGCCTACACGGACCACAAGCCCCTAATACCCATATTCACGGGATCCTCAGCGCACCCAGCGGCCAGGATAGGGAAGTGGCTGTTACACCTGCAACAATACGAGTTTGAGCTAATGTAACCAGGAACCAGCAACCCCGCGGACTTCCTATCCAGACATCCAAGGGCTGCCACGCCAAGGGAGGTGAATGTGGCAGAGGAAACTGAGGAGCACATCTGCCAAGTTGTTCACACAATGAAACCCAAAGCAGTCAGAATTGAGGACATTTTGAAAGCTACCCAAATCGACCCCTGCTGTGACCTGATCAAAGACTCAATCATATCAGGCGAGTGGCGATCCTTTCTCCGAAGTGTACACACCCGCACACCTGAGGCCAGAGACTTCCTCACGGGCATCTTCCCAGTACGACAAGACCTGTCAGTCACAAGGGAAGGACTAATCCTGCGAGGGGCACGGATCATAATCCCCAACAGCCTACAAGACAGAATTATAGCGCTAGCCCACGAAGGCCACCAGGGCATGGTCAGGACCAAAGCCAGGATCCGGCACTGAGTGTGGTTCCCACACATCAACAACAAGAAGGTGGAACAACTCATAACAACCTGCCTCCCGTGCCAAATCGCAAGTGCACCACCGAACCTCGAACCCATACAAGCGCCGGAACGGGGGTCCTCAAGGTGGAACGCCATCAGCATTGACTTTTGCATGGTCCAGGAAGGCACGTATCAGCTTGTAGCCATCAACGACCATTCGAGATACCCGGAGGTAGAAATTGTGCCGTCCACATCAGCAGACATGGTAATACCGGCCCTTGAAAAGATCTTCGCCACCCATGGCCTGCCACAACACATCCGTAGCGACAATGGGCCGCCTTTCCAGGGCACGGAAATCAAAAAATACCTTGATGATCTGAAAATCCAATACCATCACATCACGCCGAGATGGCCACAAGCCAACGGCGACTCAGAAAGGTTCATGCGAACCCTCAACAAGGTGTTATGCCCATCGTGGGCACACTCCAGCCCCTGGAGGGTGGACCTGTACTGTTTCTTAAGAAACTATCGAGTGACACCCAACAGCACCACACGGCTACCACCAGCAAATATAATGTACGGGACAGTGATAAACTCATCCATTCCACACCACCCAAGCAGGGGCACAGACACCTATGACAGCATTCGCACCCATCAGAGGAAAATCACTGCAAATGAGTGCATGAGTTTCAAGAGACATGCAGAGGAACCCAGACATCAAGCCGGGGACCAAGTGTTGGTGGTGCGCAACCCCTCGAAATCAAAACTAGACACTCAGTATGACTTGGTCCCCGGGACCGTAAATCGACAACAGGGAACCATGGTGACAGCAACACGAGGGCGGCGCCAGATCACCAGGAACACCTTGTGGTTCAAGAGTGTGCCACGACAAATGTGGACGGATGGAGACCAGCAGCGCTCGTAGGAAGCAGGACCGCCGCTGGAGGACGATATCCACCAGCCCGAAGGAGAGTCGACTTTGGGGCAGGAAGCAGACGAACCGCTGGATGGTCTGAATGAGGCGTCTCCGACTAAGGAAGGTGAGCCACCACAGGACACAGGTCCGGGGACAGCCCCTAGGCGAGGGCATTATGCCTTAAGGACAGCCCCAAGAGCCTGGAGAGGTTGAAAGACTATGTGTAGTCGAAGGACACTTAAGGGAAGAACATTAAGCTGTGATGGACTAGAATGCACAGTTGAGTTTAAAGTGTTTCAGTTAACAGAGTTATGCATAGCATGCATTGTTTAAAAGTTGTTGGGGAAAAGGAGGAATGTTATGTACGCCTGACGTTCCGCTAATGCAGTGACGTCAGGCGCTATTAATAAAAGCCCAGCTCCTCCACGAGGGGAGTCAGTTCCGGGCGAGATCTGCACAATGGTGGTCTGTGTGATTCTTTACACTCATCAGCTGGGCCTCTCCCACGGGGTCTCACACGTTCTCTCATCCGCCGGCATACCGGCATGAGAGAATTCTACAGTTGCAAGATTTGGGTCTGGTCTGCACGCTGGCTCCGGGAAGGAGCTGTGGTGAAGCCCTATAGCCCAGATCCCTGTGATGGGGCCTCAGGCCACAGAGGGTGCCCTGTCTTCATAAGGCAGTGTCTCCCTGTAGATCAAGCCATGCGCAGGCCCAGGTCTTAGAGGGGAGCGTTTCGGCTTTCCTTTCTTTCATGGTTTGGGGGGAATTTGAAGTGTGGTTGTGGAGGCAGGAGACACATAGCCAAGACTGGCAGTGTATTGGAGAGCATACACAGCTGCAGTCATTTCCATTTCCGCTCTCGGCAGATGGTGCCCCACTGATCATCGGTTGTGACATGGAGCGGTCCATTGACACCCTTTGCGGTATCAACCGGCTCCATGGCAGGAAGACCCGCCGTTGCGCTGGATACCAGCACTCTATTACCCTCCATCACCCACCCTGGTAGACTACAAAGACCAGAATGCAATTGGCCGGAATGGCCTTGGGATTTTAGGAAAGGTATTTTCGTGCCTACAACAAACCTGTAGGTGGGATAAATTCAGTTGTTGATAACGTAATCTGTGTTTAAAATGAACATCTTAAGGCCAGCTGCAATTTGGATGTTGATGTTGGTGCAGAATCGGGGAACTTTCAAGTTTTTGAAGAATAACAAAAATATATTTACAACGATGTTTCCAGTTAGTCGTTAGCGGCAGTCATGTGCCTGATGGATCAGGAGGAATTACATTGTCAAGATCATTTTCCTCCATCTACCATGTGCGCTGCATATATAGAGCTTACAGCTCCCGTTGCTGCTTCCAAGCGCTGTGAGGGAAATGCAAAGGGAAGACGTGGGGAAGAAAGTCGAAGACAGGAGTTAGAAAGAGAGTGGTGGCAGGGGCTGACCACGGAAGCATGATGACTGCAGCCATTTCATTGCTTTAAAAAGTATTCCGAAAGCGGCTTCAAAGAAGCATAGGCGGGTCAGAGGGAAGGACTACTGAGGAGCCTGTCAAAGATTGCAACGGGAGTGGGAACAGCAGATCCCACGGGAGGTTGCAGCGAGTTAAGTGCTGCAACATCTGCGGTAATGTGTAGACTCTGTTGGCGTGTGTACAGTTTAGGGACTTTGGAGAACATGTATTATGTGATGTAATTTTGAAGTGTTGCAGAATACCTTGTGTTTAATAGCTTTCAGGGTGCCTTGTCTGTGACGTTTGCTGTTGTGCTGCTTGCTTAACATGGCGCTGTGTGCACCCATTCCACGCACAAAAGCCATAGATACATCTAAATCTAGGTAGCCCCGACCCCACACCTGTACCTAGGCCATCAGCTGCTGCTCGCATATATTGAGCACAGGAGAACGGGAATGGAACGGGAATGATGGGAGCAAGCCACAATCGAAGCCCCTTCCCCGGCATGCACTACTCACCCAAGTACCTAACTCAGCGCAAGTTTGCTGCAGTGGCAACCTCAGAGATTCCCTCCTTCCCACTTTGCATACAGTCTAAACTCAGGGCGCCATCCAGACATCAGTCTCTGCCCTACTGAATACCTAAGCTGTGTAGGAATCCACTTTCATAGAACATCACATCACAATGGAAGCTGCGCACTACACTAAACACCTTTAACACTGTATGGTATATGGTGCTACGTTCCTTGCTTGCGTGTTTGGTATTGCTCGGTCTAGGTTGGCCTTTTGTTATTTTACATTTGTTTTGGGAGACACGATTTGCTTGTATGCAATTTGTGTGGTCCTTTGTGTTGTTTGAAATGTGATATGAAGCACCTTTGTTTAGTCCAGTTCCCAGAACTTTGGCAGCAATTTGGGGACGTTATAACATTTTTAGAAGTCTGGGACGACCGTTAGGACATCAATGTTGCATTCCTAATTTTTCAGGTATCTGCAAAGCGCACGCCCCATTGCAAACAATTGGAAAAAAAAAGAAAAAAAACATTTTAAACTTAAGTTGTGTTGGCGAGATAACGGTGGATCAACCCCTCCACCCCCCTTACACCAATCCGAACGCGCTCTCGGACTCAAACACATTTTTCAGAACCGCTGTAGAGGAGCAGTTACATGCCCCTGCAGGAAATCCCGCCCTCTACCTCCTATATGTTGGAAGCCTGAGATTGTGCCTGCTTAACACCAGCAGTTGTGCCCATACAACAGGATGATAATCTGAGGAAGGAACATGAAAAAGAGCAAAAAGAGGAGCTGGTGACGTCACGAAAAGGTAAGTGTGACGCTCTGAGAATACTGGCTGAAGAGAATGAATGGATTTTACAGATACTGATGACGAAGTTAAGAATCAAGTTAAATTTCATATGCGAAAAGAAGATTGTACATGTGCGAAGCACTGCAGAAAATGCAAGCTGTTCAATAACTGTACAGATACTATAACGCAAGTAGATTAAGTAATCTTAGAAACTCGCTATATGTAGTGAATAGACTGCAGACAAAGCTTCCATTGTACAGAAACTGGATATCAGTGTCATGAATTTACTAAACCAGGACCCAAGGAGAGAAAAGGCGAGAACTGTGTCGCAGCAAGAATAAGCTGAGATCGTGGAAACAAATGGCAAGGCTGTCTGGCCTGGTATCAAAGCTGAAGCAGCCAAGGTTGGTTTTCTATTCTTGAAGGCAGTACACATGCGAAGCTGAATCATCCTTTGTTAAGGTGTAAAGAAAGAATACCAAGTGTGACACGTTTTATTCATTTAAGACATTTAAATGCTGCAAAATGGACCAAATAGTCGTCTTCTGTCATGTGGACCAAGGATGGAAATAGAGTTGAGCGTGGAGTTCTAGAACAACGATAGTGAGTGCTCGCACTCCCATATCTTCCCAGAGACAAGAATACTTTGCAAGGCCAAGTTCAAAGACAATCATGGCAGAAAGCATGGGCGATGAGAGAAGTTGGGCTAATTGGGTGGGGAGGTAAAGTCAAGTCCACCTCCTGGCACCAGGGTCTGAGCTTACGTGCTGCTAAGTGAACCGAATGTTCCAGACATGGCACTAGCGTGGCAACCAATTATAGAGGGCCATATAACAAAGGGCCTTATAGTTTGAAGACCAATTATAAACTGTGTACTTAATGGTGTTGAAGATTACATGTTTTTAGAGGTTGGCATAAGTTGTCCACCTGACACTGGGCAGCCAATCACAATCCTAGTTCCTATGCAATGTATACCTAGATGTTCCCCTTAAGCATATCACAGCCTTTGATAGGTTTTCTATTATTTGCCACATAGTATGACGTCACGTCGGACTTATTTTTTTGCATACAGGGATGTTTTGATGAGAAATGCACTGAGAGCTCGAGCGAATGTCCATTGATGTCTGTTTTAACTCCCTGTTTTAGATAATTGTTACTAAAACAGCACTTTTGCCATCTTCCTGAGTTGGTTTTGCATCACCATCCATTGCATGCACTTTACCGAAAGGGCCATAAGCTAACCGCTGCCTAGCATTAGCATGGAGTGGCACTTAGCCGCAGCAGGTAGATCACAGTATACTCCCTAAAGAGGGCCGCGGCGAGGCCGGATGGCAGATGGGATAAGGAGGCCTCTGAGGTTTGCAGTACTTCTGGGGTGTGGGGGCTTCTTCAGGGACACAAGGAATAATTTAGCTTGGTAGCTCAGTGGGTGGTAGCGCTACGGTGGAACAGCGTGCCTCTGGTACACCTAGGTTGGGAGGTCAGCCCGCATGCACACTATAGGCACGATATTGTTCAATAGTAGTTAATGGCTGTTACTACATCCCGCCATGTGATCGCCGAAAACAGGGTATTCAATTGTTATGGCAGGCGTTTTCATGGCCGGTAGTGTGGGGATGCGTTGCCTTTAAGGATTGCAGTGGACCTGTTGCACTGGCCTTGCACGATTTCATGGTTCGTCGCTAGAAGGATCGTCGGAATGACCACACAGCATTGTGTGGGAAGGTTTGGCATGAGGAATGGCCTTTGTTGTGCAGACAAATCCATTGCTTTTCAGGGGATGGTGCCCACAGGCACACTCACTTGCACTGTCCCTGATAGAGGTTACAGTTTGCCCAGCCAGTTTACATGCAGCTCTTCTGCTTGGTTGCCAACAAAGTTATGTAATCAGCAATTTATACTCTGAGGGTGCGCCCTCATTTATTTAAACACCCAGCGTCTCTGGCCAGGCAAACTTTGTGATCCTGATCTCCCACCTCCTGATGGTTTATACCTTGCAGAAGAAGTACACGTTACACATTTGTTGTCCATTTGCTTATGGTGGCAGTGGGGGAGGTGATTGGCAGTTGGCCGTCTCCAGGGCTTTGTTCGGCACTTGACTTTTGTGGCTAGATAAGTCTGCACCAAAGTTGCGCTGATGGGGTGGTTTCATGGGCAGTGATTCACAAATGGTCAAGTTCAGGGTTGGACTGGGGCACAGAATGGTCTCGGGCACCAACAGAGTGGCCCACAGTTGCAAATGCCAATTCATTCTGTGGTGAAACTGTTTAAACAGAATCCTAGGGGGGATTATTTTATGACATGAAATGCAAATTGTGCATTTGGAATGATATTGATTCACAGTCTCAGCCCAGTCAGTACAGAGAGTGAATTGCTGTTGGCAATGCGTGCCGCTACTCACCTGGGTTTTGGGCCGGTTGGGGGATGTGGTTTTGCAAGGGGATCGGGTGCGTGGGTGCATAACGTTGGAAGAGTAGTTTGGCCACAACAAGGTATTGTGATTGTGTAAGAGTAGAAAGTGCCCCTGAGTCAACGATAGCAGTTTCTCTTTTGACTAGGGGGAGCTGGTCCATGCATCCACACTCCCCAGCATTGTCAAAGACCCTCCTTTAAATGTGAGCAGCACGGTTTTGCTTTAAAGCCCGGCGAGGCGCAGCTGGTTTCGTAGCCGTCATCAAGGGGTGTGAGTTAGTGATGCACGCCATTTAGGTTTCAGCCACCAGGAAGGCGCTGTCTGTCAGTTTGGATTATCAAGGGTATTTGGAAACTGTAGTCTTAAGGAATGCATGGGGCCGCGCGGGATGAGGTTTCAGAACAGCAGCAGGCTTCACATATGTATGGGATGCCTATAATACGCCTATACAACAAATGGCATTTCAGTAACCTCCAATTACAAATTGCGTGCCTACATTGGAGGCCGACATGATGCATGTCACATATGGATGGGATGCCTATAATACGCCTATACAACAAATGGCATTTCAGTAACCTCCAATTACAAATTGCGTGCCTACATTGGAGGCCGACATGATGCATGACTGGTAGAATGGTTGAGTATCGACTGCAGGCCGGAATTCGGGGGGGGGTGGTTTAGTACCAATTTCTGTTAGGGTAGGGTGCTCCGGTTGGATCCCTTTCTCCCCAAGGCAAGTGTATGCAGGGGAGTGGGGTGCTCTGGCTCGGCGCATCTAAGGGGGTGGGCAGGCAGTGGGTATATGAGCAGAAGTTTGAAAGCTAGCAGCGCAGGATTGATAGAGGGCGAAAGGTATGGAGGGCAAGAAGCCAAGGGAACCAAAGTGGGGGAATAGGATAGTAAATGGTACACGATAATGTAAGTATGCAATGGCAGATTCCCAACAAGATTATGGATTTTCTGGTCATAGTGAAACAAGTAATAGGTGGGTTTCACCCCCTCAGAGTGTGGTTGGATTGGGGCAAACTGGTAGAGTGCACTAGATGCCCGACGTTCAACAAACAATTAGAAGGACGACACAGAACGGGAACAATAAATGGTTGCAGACAAGGGGAAGGGGGCAGTGGCAACACAGGTTGGCCAGAATGAACATGGGGGACTTAAGTAATAGGCACGACACAAACACAATATCTACCCAGGCAAAGTATAAGGGTGTCCACCTCGGAACCAAACACTACGTACTATGTTAGTGTTATGTTGTTCTATTGACCTCTTACTGGGTGGGAGCCTCCCTGACCCATACGTATAGGAGATCTATTCTTTCAGTCATGTGCAAATTGTTTAACCTGTCTCAATGACCTGTTGATCTCCCCTCCATAAGGTCCTACCGATGTTACACAAGGTCTTTTTACCAGGCACCATACTTATTCTCAATTGCCCCCAGCCCGGAGCATCGCCGCCAGGCCAGTTCACAGGCCCCCAGGCGTTGATGCCATTGGTTTGGATTTGCTTATTGGGGTAGGGAGTTATCATTCCTCTGATTGGGGGAGGGATGTGAGTGGGGGAGGGACGGGTTGGGTGTTATGTTAAAAAAGGCTTGACGTTCACGAAGGAAGTACAGTATGAGACAGTGCCTGGTCAGTCGCATACTGGTAAGGGCTCGACTGTTTATCTGAGGCTTGGGATCGTTGGCTACCACCCCACCAAATCTTAAAGTCTACTCAGTACCTCTATACTGATGGGTGATAACAGTTTAGCGTTCATGAGCTGGAATGTGCGGGGGTTGGGTAATTATAAGAAAATTAGACAGTTACAACTTCATGCTGAGCGTCATGGCCTTAAATCCTTTTTCTACAAGAAACACACGCTTGCACCGAACACTGGGAAAGTTTGCTAAAATGTGGGGCCCCCAAAGGTACTTCACCAACTATTCTACCCAAAGACGGGAAGTTATGATCCTGATCCATAGAAGCCTTAAATTTATCTGCAAGTCCTCGCGGGTGGACCCTCAGGGCAGATATGTGTTGCTCCAGGGCACCCTGCAAAATAAAGAGGTGGTGCTATTAAATGTTTATGGTCCTAATGTTGATGATCCTGAATTTTACCTTCACCTAGCCTCCCTCTTAGAAAGCTTCCCTCTGATGCCGATCCTATGGGGTGGCGATTTTAACACAATACTGGACATGAACCTCGATAGATCAGGCGCCAGACCTCGTCAACTCTCCAAAACAGCCCACTCTATTTTGACATCACTTCCCCGACTGGTGATCATAGAGGTATGGCGACTTATATACCCCAATTCCCGTACATATTCCTTCTTCTTCTCAATACATGACTCACACTCTAGGATTGACAGATGGCTTGTATCAGAGATATTAATAAGGAACGTGTCACACTTATCGATTCTCCCTAGAACCCTCTCCGACCATTCACCGGTGACCATCTCCCTCTGCTGGAGTCTAGATCACGACAGAATTAGGCATTGGAAAATGAAACCTCACTCCCTACTTGAGACAGCCTTCAGTTCCGAACTGGAGACCTCCATCAACGACTTCTTTGAAATCAACATTAATTCGGCCTCGTCACAGGCCACCCTTTGGGAGTCATTTAAAGCCTACATCATGGGTATGGCCATCTCCAAAGAGAACGGTATCCTGAAAGTGATTCGAGGAGATATCCTGAAAAGTGAATCGGCTCTTACCACCCTTGCGTCCCAATGAACAAGTTACTTCTTACCTGGTAACGTTCTTTCGATGGGATGTTCCTCCGACGTATTCCTTATCTTTGATAGATCATCTCCAGCTTGCTGGCCTCAGAAAATATTTTCAGTAGAGGGCGCTGAGCGTCGACGTCCCTCGAGCCGATGTCCCTCGACAGCCTCCGTATCGGCGCCGACGTCATCACGCGTATAAATAGACACACGCAGCGTCCGTTGCTCAGTTCCGTTTTGACGTTAACAGTTGTTTTACATTAATTGGTTATTGACCTTGAAGGAGCATAAGCTGCAACCACAAGGGAAGTATTATTGCGGGGATGGATGGGAGGGGTGATAAGGAATACATTGTAGGAACATCCCATCGAAATAACGTTACCAGGTAAGAAGTAACTTGTTCTTCGAAGGGATTGTGTCCTCCAACGTATTCCTTATCTTTGATAGACTCCCATAGGTGTGATTGGAGGTAGGAGTAAAAACGCCATGTTTTCCTTTAGGAATGAACAGAATGTAATACGGCTTTGCCAAACCTAGTCTCTTGACTAGAGGAGGTTGTAAAATCTTGTGAAGGTATGTGCGGATGACCATGTGGCAGCCGCACATATGTCTCGAACCGGAACCCCTCTTTGGAGGGCCGAAGAGGCTGCGATACCCCTGGTTGAATGAGCCCTAAGATTTTGAGGAGGCTCTTTCCCTGCTAGTTTGTAACATTCCAGAATGGCCAAAATAATCCATCTGAAAATGGTCTGTTTTGTTATTGGTAGTCCCAATTTGTGCCCCGAGTGACCTACGAACAGTTGGTCTGCTTGCCTAATCCTAGCAAGCCTGCTGATGTAAAAGCTTAAAGCCCGCCTTGGGTCCAGCCTATGTAGCCTTTCTTCCTCTTTCCCCGGATGGGGAGGAGGATAGAATGAAGGTAAGGTCATTTTCTGAGTGATGTGGAATTCAGAAACCACCTTTGGGAGGAAATTAGGCTTCACCTGTAGGACAACTTTGTCTTTATTAAAAATTGTATGAGGGGGTTTACAAGATAGAGCTTGTAATTCGCTCACCCTTCTAGCAGATGTTAATGCCACTAACAAGACAGTTTTAAGGGTGAGAAATCTTAGCGAACAAGAGTGGAGTGGTTCGAAAGGAGTACCCATCAGGAAATCTAAGACTAAATTTAAGTCCCATAAAGGAACCTGGAATGGTCCTGGAGGATAGACATTAGTTAATCCCTTTAGAAATTGTATTACTAAGGGTAATTTGAAATACGATGGCTCCTCTGCAGTGCGCTTGAAGATCGATGGCGCTGCGAGATAGCCCTTGATAGTGCCAACTTCAAGGACTGAATTTGCCAAGTAGATTAGAAAGGATAACACCGTTGGTGTACCACATGAAAAGGGGTTGATATTCTCTTCACTACACCAGCTGCAAAATTTGTTCCAACGGCAGCAGTATAAAGACTTTGTTGCTGGCCTTCTGGCCGAAAGCAACACCTCCATGACATCATCAGGGAGGTCCCAATCCTTGTATCTCAAACTTTCAGAAGCCAAGCGTGAAGGTTGAGGGTTCTGATGTCTGGATGGAGAACCTGACCTCCCTTCTGTGAGAGAAGATTCTCCTTGAGTGGAAGACGAATTGGAGGGCAGATGGACATGTCCAGAAGGTCCGAGTACCACGTTCTCCTGGCCCAGTCTGGGCAATTAGGATCATGGTCTTCCGGAATCTCCTCAACCTCCTGATCATTTGAGGAATGACGGGGACTGGTGGAAACACGTACAGGAGTGGAAACTCCCAGTCCACTACGAACGCGTCCCCTAGAGCTCCTCTCGGGGGAAATTCCCTTGAACAAAACAGATCGCACTTCCTGTTGGTACTGGTGGCGAACAGACCCACTTGAGGGGTTCCCCAAAGGGCGAAGATCTCCTGAAGGACTTCCTGAGCTAGTTCCCACTCGTGGGAGACTGTGCCCTGCCTGCTCAGAGCGTCTGCCATCAAGTTCTTTTCTCCAGCTAGGTGAACTGCCGATAGAGAGATTCCTTCTTGAATTGCCCAAAACCAGAGCTGCATTGCATCTCTGCACAGTGGCAGTGATCCTACGCCTCCTCTTTTGTTGAGGTAATGCATGGCCACTGTGTTGTCCGTCATTATCAGGACATTTTTCCCCTGTACAGATGGCAGAAAAGCCTTCAGCGCTAGTCTGATTGCTCTCAGCTCTAACAGGTTGATATGTAGTCTGGACTCCGATGGAGACCAACGACCGCAGATGGTCAAGTCGTTGGTATGGGTTCCCCACCCCGTGATTGAGGCATCTGTGACTACTGTTATCTCCGGCCATGGTTGCCAAAACAGTTCTCCCTTCAAGATGTTTTTCTGACAGGCCCACCACTGAAGGTCTCGAGCCACCTTGTCCGTAACCTGAAGGAGGTCTGTCATTCTCCCTGAGAATTGCGACCACTGAGTTCTCAGTGCCCACTGGAAAGATCTAATTCTCAGGCGAGCCTCTGGCACAAGGAAGATGCAGGATGCCATGAGGCCTAGCAACCTCAAAAAGTCGAAGGCTGGGAGACGTTGGGCATTCTGAAACTTGGTGACCATCTGCAGAATATCTTGAGCCCTTACCTCTGGTGGCGAGGCTTTTTCCAGGGAAGTGTCCAGAACCGCTCCAATGAACTGGAGTCTCTGTGATGGTATCATCTGTGGGAGAAGCCCAGTTTGAGGGAGAAGCCCAATTGAGGGAGAAGCCCAGTTTGTGAAGGAAGTGGCAGACATAATCTAGCTGAATCTGAGCTTGTTCCGGAGATACAGCTCTGATCAGCCAATCGTCCAGGTAGGGGTAGACGTGAATCCCTTCCCTCCTTAAACTTGCAGCCACTACCGACATTAGCTTGGTGAAGACCCTCGGGGCGGAGGTCAGCCCAAATGGCAGAACTCGAAATTGATAATGAGAGCCGCCAATTTTGAACCTCAGGTATTTCCTGTGTTAGAGATGGATTGGCACATGGAAATAAGCATCCTGGAAGTCCAGAGATACCAGCCAGTGCTGGAGCTGGAGGGTCTGAAGGATCTGAGAGAGAGTTACCATCTTGAACTTGTCCTTCCTGAGGAACTTGTTCAATTCTCATAAGTCCAAGATAGGTCTCAGTCCTCCGTCTTTCTTCTTTGTGAGAAAGTAGGGAGAGTACCAGCCCTTGTTCCTCTCTGCTACAGGTACCGGTTCTATGGCACCTTTCTCTAGCAGGTCTACAATTTCCTGCAAGAGGAGCGGATCTGGAACTTTCAGAGAGCTGTTCCCCGGTGGATGACTCTGAGGGGTGCGTAGAAAAGGCAGGCAGTAACCTTGGGCAACTGTCTCCAATGCCCAAGCATCTGACGTAATAGCCTGCCATTCCGTCAGATGCTGAGTTAACCTGCCCCCTACTGGTGTCTTGTCAGGAGAGTCCTCAGAGCGGTTTGGAGGTGGCTGATGCAGATGCCGAGGGTAAAGAGGCACCTGCTGCTGCTGCGGCTTTTGTATTTTTAACCCGTCCACTTTGGGTGAATCTTTTCTGACCCCTTTGAACCGGCTGTCCTCTGCCTCTTCCGACTGCAGAATAGAAGCGAAAGGACTTACCTCTCCAAGAGGTTCCTGAGGGGCGATATGGTGTCTGACAAATTGCAGCTCCCAGCGATTTTGCTGCTGCCTTTGATGTTTGTAGCTTTTCTAAACTGTCATCTGCCTTCTTACCAAACAAAGAAGAGCCGTCAAAGGGCATAATCAAGAGTCTGGCTTGCACATCTGGAGAAACTCCCTATTGAATTATAACAGCTTCCACCAGAGGTCTCTGAAAGAGAATTTACCCTTTGGGCAATTTCTCCGATTTAGGAGGAACTGCACCACGAGAGTTGAATGTGATATACAAGCAACAAGGCTCTCTAATAATCTTCTAGAGAGAAATTACCAGAACAGAATAATTAAACAAGCAAAAAAGAGGGCAAGAAATATACCAAGAGAGATAACCCTCAACCAACATGGAAGAAGAAAAAGAGATGACAACACTATCACAGCAGTATTTAGTCATTCGCCCATAATCAATCGCTTGAAGAAAGAAATTCGGAAGGCTTGGCACAAACTCAACATTGAAGAGAAACAACTGCCGGAACCTCAATTTGCAATAAGGAGGAGGAAGAACCTTAGAGATTCACTGGTGTATACTTATAAAGAAACACCTTCCACCGTTGGTACAAATACTCTCTGGAACACATCTAGACCCCAGGGCCACACACCATGTGGAACCTGTACAGTGTGTAAATACACCAGACGCACTACAGCCCTAGATATAGGCTGGAACTACCCTTGGGAACAGAGAAGTCTGACCAATTGTAATACGACCAATGTAGTATACCTCATACAATGCCCCTGCAATAAGAAATATGACAACTAGGGCCATAAAGACACGCATAGGGGAGCACCGCTCTAACATCAGGACACGAAAAAGTACGGCCCCTTTGGTGGTACACTACATTGAGAAACATCACACTGAAGATGACCTTATGTGGACTATAATAGAGAAAGTAAAAGTACCTAAAAGAGGAGGTAACATCACAGCCCTCTAATTAAAAAGAGAACAACAGTGGATATATAGAAGCCGCAGCCATTTGGTAGGCCTTAATGAGGAGATTTGTTGACAAACTCTGGCGGTCCTATAACAATGGGCACATTGTAATTAAGCTGTTAACCCCAAGAGATATACCACCTCTGGAAGCTCAGAAAATGGGTCCCTCATTCCTTTTTTCTTTTTCTTTTGAATAAAAATCGTTCCACTGATCACATGCCCCTGGAGATCTAAGGGCCCCTCTATAATCACTGGGCTCTCAGTCGCGAACAGGCAAGCAAGACATGCTTGCCCTAAATTTGCAATTTTAAATTTGTAACCTTGTATATGACAAGAACAAACCACACATGGTTTTCTTCCTTGCATAAACAAGGTCTCTCTCTGAACCATATTGGAATATGAACTACAACTCCCAAGCAACCTTTGGCCGCCTTTGTATTTTATATAAGCACAGATGCGGCCATTACGGCGGCAGTTTGTCATACTGTATTCTGAATTACAATGGCACTTATTTGCCGGAATAGGAGTCCGCTTATTCATTTACATGAGCTACAATCATTTAGCCTCAACTGCGGCTCTTCCATGTATACGCACACGAGACGCGACTCGGCGATCACGTGATATGGCATTTAACGGTCTACATCTCATAATTAATCCTGGGCCATTCTTTCTGTAGCATATTTATATATGCAGTGACATGGCCGCAGGTTTTACACAGCCCGAGAGTCTGAATTAGAGCGGCACCATCTGATACACGTGACGCGATTGTGATTGCGATCACGTGACACGGCACCCACGATCACGTGTCCGTGACGTACAAAATAAAATAAACTCTAAAACAAGATTGCGCGGTGCCGGACTAGACGATCGTAGGCAGATGGAAGCAGCTCACAGAGGTAAGCGCCAATAATCACGCTTTACCATACCAATGTATGATTTTGCCTGGGGATACGCTATAGGACCTAGGTTATTAGGTAATCTAAATATAGACTTAAATGTAAATGAGTTTCAGTTGAATAGGGGACATCCAATATGGATTTTTAGTTCCATATGTAATTGCGAGATACAAACGGAACATAGGACATTCTCCCTTTGGGGAGATACACCACAGAGAACGCCATAGACAAACCAAATGGGAACACCACACAGTTAGATGTGGTCACTCAAGAAAACCCAATAAATGCGAATAGCCAGATGTGGATATTTAAGAAAACTCAAATATATGTCCCATTTTTCAACTACAGGGTAATAAAGTGAGGAGAGAAAACAAGACTCTACTATCAAGACTTCTAGACGCAGTAGAAACCATTTGTGTTGCATAGCGCATTTCAGATCCTGGGACTCTGCCATAGAGGTAAGGAGAACTTCTAATTATAGTACTTGAGACTGACATCAGCCCCAATTGTCTCTCTTGTCTTTGTCCATATAGGATCAGGAATTGTTTTCACCCTATCCAGTTTTGGACCCTAGAAGACACCCTCCAATAACTCACAGTGTTGAAGATATTGTTGAGAATACAAGAATACAAGAATTAAAAAATAGTATTCGTCCTGAAGAAAGCAGCTACTTGAGAATCCCGCTGAAACCGGTTGACTGTTTAATTGTTTTGGTTGATAACCCAGACTTCAATCCCCTTATAAAGAAAATAGAGGGCTTGTTTAAAAAGAAATTGAAAGTGTTATCCATACGTATACTTTCTCACCTTGTTTGGCTGAAGAATATCGTTTTTAAAATCCATTCTATTGATCATTATCCATAGAAATAGTTGTTTTGTTTTAATGATAAGACACACACCATGGGGCGACAAATTAAAATACAATATATCGACCTCCTTTTTGTGTGCACTTATTAGACACCAGGAAAGTGTTTTAGAGAGAATAGGGACAGCGGCCCTCATTACGACCCTGGCGGAAAGTGACTGACCGGACCGCCACAGCGTAAATAGCGTTTCCGCCATTGCACGAAGGAGCAAAGTGCGGCCCATTCCGACCCATCGGGCACGAGCACCACGGCATGGCGGAAGTGCAAAGTCCGCGATGGCGGAAATGACCCCAAAACGGCCCACACCGCCGCCGTACGGCGCCCTAGGTGCAATACCGCCACCCATCACAGCAGACACCGCAGTGTGCGCCTACCGGAAAGTACGGTGACCGGAAATATACGGAAACGGAAGTAAAAACATGGGCCCGGAACGGGAAACATCCCGCCGTACACCTATAAAACCACTAAAACCACACAACCACTAAAAACACTACCCTGAGACACACCGCAACCCGTCATCCACCCTAGCGAAACCAAGAAAAATGGGAAAAGTAGCGAAGAAAGCGTGCGACCGCAAGCGGCAGGTCCACTTCTCCCGTGAGGAACTCACCGTGCTAACAGAGACCCTCCAGGAGAATGCTGCCGTCGTCTTCTGCACGCAAATGACCAGGACGGCACTTGCAAACAAGAAGGCCATATGGGCTCTGGTGGCACAGCGGGTAAGTGCGGTGGGGACCGCACCCCGCACCCCACAGCAATGCCGAAAGCGATGGGACGACCTGCGGATACGCGTCCGCAGCATACTCTCTGCCAACCGCAACATTGCCACAGCCACCGGGGGAGGTCCTGAATCACCCATCAAGTTGACCCCCTGGGAAGAAATCTGTGCCTCCACCATCGGAATGGAGAGCATAGAGGGAGTCGGAGGGATGGAGAAAGGAGTGCAGACATCCGAAGATTCAGGTAGGTGGGCCAGATAAAACAATGCCAAATCCACAAAGTCCATCCATGTGAAGTACCATGTGTCCACATAGTGCAACAGAAACACATGTCCAGGAGAACGTCCACACACATCGGCCTGATAGCGCACGTTAAAACCCACAATAAATAATTAAAAACCCCTAAAACACGCACTACACGTGCAGCAGGCACACCCTAACTGCAGGCTGCCAAACAACTGCACCCTCACTCCACACACAAATGAAAGCACCTCCAAAGCCCCGACCCAAATCACCCTCAGGTACCACCCCAATGCATGTGATACAATGCCATTCCAATTCCCACAGACCCATCAATAACCCTCGCCCTCCTTTACTCCACCACAGGGTCCGATCCAAACAACGAGCATCAGGACACCCCTACCAGCACACCTGCAAAGAGGGCCAAGACCAACGGCCAAAGACCCTCCACCTCAGCTGCACGCATCAAGACACGGCAGCAGCACAAATCAGGTGGCAGCACAGAGGAGGGAACATCAACAGGCACCCCAGCAGCCAGCATGCCCACACCACCACCACCACAGGTCCCCCCAACGGATGCCACAGAAGGCACTGCCTCTGGTGGCAGCAGCACCATAGGTGACACCCCATTGATGGCAGCATGCTCCGACACAGAAGACGGGGATGTCGAAGTCAGATCCATCCATGACCTGTCTCAATCCCCCTGTCTGTTCCATCCCGTACACCATGAGGATACCACGCAGGGGCACCCACAAGACGACGACTGGCCATCCCCCACAAGCCCTGTGGCAAGGCAACATGAGGTCAACAGCCCCTCTGTGACACCCCCGCAAATGGCCATGGCCCAGCAGAGGCAACAGTCCCTCGACCAGTTAATCGTGCAACAGCAGCAACTGGCCACGCTCCTCAAGGACCATGCCGATGAATGTGGGGGCACTAAGGCAGACATAGAAACATCAACTGAGACACTTAGGGCAGAAATGGAGAGAGGTACAGAGACACTAAGGGCACAAATGGAGAGTAGCACCGAGAGCCTGGGAGTCCAAATGGAGAGAAGCACCGAGAGCCTGAGGGGGGAACTGCATGCGACGTCCAAGGACGTATGTGCCGAACTTGCCGCAGTGCGCCGTGTGCTCACTGAGCTCTCGCAAACCCTTAGGGACATGCATGGACGTGAGCAGGCAGAGACATCATCCGTTGCAAGTTCCGTCCAGGGCAGCCCCCAACGTAGATCTGGGAGGAACCTGCGCTCCACAGGCAGGGGTGCCCCTGATACCCGCAGAGGGGGCTTGCAATAGCGACTGCCCACTGACAATGAGCATCTTTGGACACTGGTGTTCGGGGGGGAGGTAGGAGGGTGGAGGGGGTGTGTTGGGCTCACTTGGGTGGCGGGTCGATAGGGTGTACAACATGATATCACATATGCCATAAACAGTGCACGATCAACCAATGAGATGTGTGGACATTGATCTTTGTGTACTAGGCCATCATAGGCGTACAGTCCATATTGTGCATGTCCCAGACACACACAGTGCCACGAGTCCCGTGTCCATGTATCAGCCACCAGGCGTGAGTGCTAGAAGCATACATCAATGAGATGCTGACGAATGTCACGGCCCTCCGGTGCCTCACAGACTCCTTGAGGTGCTGCCACATCCCCACCCTCATCATGACCATCATCAGGTGCTTGCAGTTCTGCGTCAGGGGGCATGGGCACATTTCTACGTACGCACATGTTGTGGAGCATGACACATGCCATCACCATCTTTGCAACCTTCTCATGGCGGTACAGGAGTGCCCCGCCAGACCTGCTGAGGCAGCGGAAACGACCCTTCAGTAGGCCGAATGCCTGTTCAATGACTACACGGGTACGTGAGTGGGCATGGTTGTAGTCCTCCTCATGCTGGTCCCGTGGGTTCCGGACTGGTGTGAGGAGCCATCTCTTCAGTGGATATCCAGCATCACCTGTATGTGGACGATAAACGTATGATGTGGAATGCCATTGCTACGTACGCACACCCCCCCCCCCCTTCCTGCCAGGTCATTGCCGAATCACATACCCCACATTATCATGCATGTAATGAGACTCACCGAGTAGCCAGGATCTGTTCCCTGCGTGTCGCTCCATGTAGCGTGGTATTGTAGAGTTCCTCAAGACCATAGAATCATGGGTTGATCCAGGGAATCGGGCACAACAATGTGTAATGATCCTGTTGGAGTCACACACCATTTGTACATTCAGAGAATGAAATTGTTTTCGGTTGCGGTACTGGGCCTCCATGGCATGTGGGACGACCAATTCCACATGGGTGCAGTCGATGGCACCAATGCAATCCGGTATGCCGGCAAGTGCATGGAATCCCACTTTTGTGTTGGTAATTTCCTGCTCCGAGCGTGGTAGAGAGATGTAGTCGTCTGCGTGCTGCAGGAGGGCATCGAGCACTTGCAATAGTGTCCGTGAGAACAGTGGCTGAGAAATGCCATGCAACTGTCCGACTGTGTGCTGGTAGGTGCCTGTGGCCAGGAAGTGGAGTACAGACACCACCTTCAGTAGGGGTGGGATGGCGGTTGGGCTATCTATCATGCTGACAAGGTCAGCCTGTGTCATGTCCACAATGGCGGCTATGGTGTCCCGGTCCAGACGGTAGAGGGTGTGGATCTGCTCATCAGTGAGGTTGAACGGATGTGCTCGGAGGCGTGGGATTGCGGGCTGCCTGCGTGGTGGTAGTGGCTGTGCTGGCGGCCCTTGCTGGCCCTGCCTTGCCCTCCTCCTCCTCCTGCGTCTCCTCCGTGCGGCCGGTTGTAGTTGGTGTTCGTCTCCTTCTTGGAGTTGGAGTACTTGCAGTGCTATCAGGTCCCCCAGGGCCAACATCGCGAGTCCTGCCGGTAGCATTTCGGTGTGGTTGTGGGAGGAGACTGGGTGTGCAATTTATGTGTTTTCAGGCTGTATGGCCTCCACCTGTGGTGATTCATTCCACCTGTGCATACTGCTCTCCCCTTTGGCCGAGCACGTCCCGCACACAACGCTGCAATTCGAGGAATGGCATCTTGCTATTGCAATCATGTATTTGTACCCGATGGCCGTGTAACATTGGTTGACATGTTCATTCTGCTGTGGTCCCATTGTTTCACATACTATCTGTGCAGTCGCGAACAGACTTGTGAAGGGTCAGTGGAACGTAGTACTCGAGTAACGGTGGGCCCTCATGCATCACTGTACCGAGTTGCAACGACGGGCGGGGCGTCCCATTTGTGGGTGAAGGCAGTTGCCATTTTCACACACAGCCGCACTCGATGGATTAATTAGTGATTTCAAACGGCCACAGATGCCTCTTCGACGTGATGTTGCAAATGAGGAATTCGAAGGGCGGCGCTTTCGGTTTTCAGCTAGCGGCGAGGAAATGCCCACAGGTCTGACTGCAAATATAACGTACTATTGTTCAATGTCCTTGGGACAGGGGCCATGGCGAGGATGCAATGATTGATGTGAATGGTTTGGGATGCGCAATAGCGACGTGGGCGATGAGGCCGGACATTCCCAAATACATGTTACTTCACTACACTGGAATTACGGGCTGGGGCACTGTGGATTTTGCAGGCTGCATAACGCACAGACTCAATGGATATTTCTAATGTTATGTGAGTAAATATTCAGGCGTTTTAATCCCGGGATGAGGGAATGATGAATGGATGCATGGGCAGGTGATTTGATACAGAGTTTGCCATGTACAGGGCTTCTTGGAATCTATCCGCCTCCCCTACGCTATGTGATGCAGGGCTGCCATAGTGGGACCATCGTCTATCTGGCCTTGTTGAGCCCTCCCTGTCTCGACGCGCCCTCAGACACTTGTGTCCATGCACGTTACCAATCCCATCTGATGGATTCTGTTATGACAGACGCATGCACAGGTACACTCGTTTGTGATGGTGTTTACACCTCGATATAGATAGTTATGAGTCGCAAGTGGTTTTTGGGTGGTGATGAACCTTTGGAGTGGGCTAGCATGCATATGGCTGTGGATTTAGTGTGATCATTGAAGTGAGTTGTTCGAATGTAGTTCTGATGGCCATTCTGTTCTTTTTCTTTTCTTTTTGTTGACAGGTATCTCCTCCCCTTTTGCCACTGCCATCTGTATGCCACTCCTGCAGATGGCTTTTACTCCAGACACCTGCTGCTTCGTGTTAATCAGTGGAGCTGCATTACGATCTTATGGGACGATCGCCAATGGGCCACATGCCCTTACGCAGTACTGGTGGCTCGGAGCAACATTTCGGCCTTTCAGCTGGACTAGTGCCTCCCCATTGGGACGGCCCTGCGGTTCTGTGCGCTTCCATGTTGCCTTTTCGTACGTGAATGTGGCTCTGTGTACCATGATGGAACAGGGCGTCACACAAGTAGTGGCTGGTCATTTCTTGCAGATGCAGCCCACAATGGTGAAATGTGTTTTGGAGTTCATGGCCTGATGGCTGTATGGGCTTGGTGATTTTGTTGTGCATTAAATTTCTATTCTGATTTGGCCCGTGTAGCGTTCTTCTTTGCAAGTGATGTGGCATATTCCTATTTGGGGAGCGATGTATTGTGAGGAGATCTGCATTGGGTTCCAGCTTCGGAGTTTAGTTGCGTGGTACTGTACTGGGCGCGTTTGCCTACGAAGCCCGTGAGGTCAGGGATGGGGGCTGCCAATATGACTGTTTGAATGTTGTCATGCTCAGGGGCGGGGGATTGGGTTTTGTGTAACAGATGCCGGTCAGCCAGGTGGACTGGTGGAATGATGTGATTTTCGGAATATTGCTGGTCACAGGTGTCTGTGTTTGCGTGCGTTTCTTGGTGGGGGACTGTGGTCATGTCCATTGGGATGGCTTCTGTATTCGTGCCATCTGTGCCCTGCAGCTCCCATTGGCCCCTGTTGTGTTTCTTTTGTTCGTTGGCATGCATGGGTGACTTGTACATTTCAATGGTTGCATTGTGACTTCATTGCACCTACGGGGAGTTGTACTTTGTGGGCAGGGAGCGGTGTACAGGCACTCAGTGGGGCCGTTTACGGTTGATTCGCGATGCCGTACTTCTCACCATGGCGGAATGGTACATTCCGCCATGCTTGATGGCGTTAGGTACATGTCCGCTAGGGTCGGAATTAGCGTACCCTTGCGCCATGGTGGTGTTTACGGTTTGGCATGGCGCGCGCGCGCGTGCTTGGTGCAGTTAGCGTTGGCGTTCACTACGGTGTCGCTAATGGCTTCGTACTTTGCGGTGACGGGTCATAGTCGCACCGAGCGCTATTCGATGGCGGTATTGCATTTCCGCCATCGTTTTCCGAATTCCGCCAGGGTCGTAATGAGGGCCAGTATCTCGACACCGTTTGTAGTCGGCCCAGCAGCACCAACTAGGGCCCACACCCATTTGGTACAAGATCATTCACAGATAGGGTCACTTAAGTGGTTGGCTAGGGACTCAGCCATAGGAATAACTTTATAATTACTTAGCCTTCCGTTTTCTAAGTGTTACAACATCTGGAGCAAAACCAGACTTTCGCAACCAAGCAAATCTCTGGGTTGTTGTACTTGCCGCCATGGCCCTGCTGATACTGTCAGCAGAATCGATGCCAGTTTGAAGGGATTCGCACATTGCGTCTTTACCATCTTTAATGATGTTTAGAAACGCTTCCCTTTCTTTTCCCTCCGGGAGGCAGTCAGCCGCTGATGAAGCACACTCCCAAAGTGTGTGGCTGAACCTTGCGAGCGTACAAGTAGCATTGATGGATTTAAACGCCATGCTACATGCAGAAAATACTTTTTTGGCCATAGATTCATATCTTTTGTCATCCCTGTCCTGTGGAACAGTAGGGTAATCCGATTTACTACCTGATGAAGTTGCTGCTTGAACAACCAAACTCTCCGGAGTTGGGTGTCTGGACAAAAATTCAGGGTCAGCAGTAGACACTGTATATTTAGCTGATAATTTTTTGTTAACCGCCGGGATAACCTCAGGTGTTTCCCAGTTTGCCAGTATTTTCCTTTGTAATGCCGCATGAAATGGCACCACAGCATCCTCCTGTGGACCTTTAACCAAAATGTCTCTGAGGTCGTCTTGCTGAAAAGCAGGTGAGGGTGTCGACCACCCCATAAACTCTATTATCCTTGCCATCAAGGTTCTATAAGGGGTTTCAGCATGTTCCCCTGGGTCTGGTTTGGCAAATTCCAGTTCTGGGGAAGTGTCCAACCCACTTGCTACATGTAAGGATTCTTGGAGGTCTTTAAACCTACCTTCCTCAGAGGTAAATTCCTCTGGTACAGGAGTTGCAGATCCCTGCAACTCAAAAGGTCTTTCCTGATCCGAATTCTCCCCTTCTTCATAAATAGATGATAAGGCTCTGGAATGATCAGGTCTTGGAAATGGTATAAATCCCATTTCCAGAGCAGAAGGGGCCAAATTTGTCATAATTGTGCTGAGAAAACGTCGACGTCGTCGACGCGGACGTTAAAGGCTTTGAAGCCATCGAAAAAAGGCGTCGAGAAAGTTGGTAGAGGCCTCGAGGAACTCGAGAAAATTAGAATTCTACTCGAGGTTGTCGACGACATTCTCGTGATCGAGGCTCTGGGTATGGCCACTGGCTGTGAGGTGGCCGTGGTTTTGTCCTTTCTCGGCGTCGACGACGGCGTCGAATCGACTGACCTATGCGTCGAAGAACCCTTCGATAATGGCGTCGAGGACGCGTCAAAGGGAATTTCGACGATGGCATCGAAGACGTGACATTGCCTTTGCTCGTGGGTTTGTGACGCTCTCGAGTGGCTTCTTTCGCCGGGTGCTGCGACTCGCGGCGTTTTGATTTTTCGGGTCTTTCACCCAGGCTACCACCCTCAGCAGTCTTCGAGGGGGTCGAGGCCGCTTTCTCGAAGACGCTAAGCATCTTTTTCCTGAATTCCTCCCACTCAGCCTGAGAGCTATGTTTTGTGGGGCAGGAAACCGCTTTCGGGGAAATGGAAGAAGAAGACGAGAAAGGGGATCTTCGACGTCTCTTTTTTGAATGCTTAGATCTCGAAGAGTGATGGGAACTGCTTCGAGATCTAGAACGAGAATGTCTTTTGTGATGGCGAGGAGACGAATGTCTCGACTCCGCCGAGGAAACTTTCGAAGAAGTTTTAACTGCCTTACCTCTCTCGAGCTTCCCCTTACGCTCCTTCAAGGCTTTCGCCGTCATGGACATGCAGTCCTCGCACTCCGAACAATGGTGCTCGACTCCCAGGCACCACAAACAGATCCTGTGAGCATCCGTCAACGACATTTTCTTTCCACAGTCTCGACGTTTTTTGAAGCTGGACCGGGGAGTCGTCGGTTCGGATGAGGAAGCCATCGAGTCGGTATTCTCGAGGAATAATTAAGTATATTTGACTGAAGAACT